>NC_141689.1:1431265954-1432465954 GCF_964263255.1 Lissotriton vulgaris | reverse complement strand
CTAATTCTTCATAGCACTTTTCTATGATTTTGGCAAGCTCAACAGGATCTTTTAATCTGTTTCCCTCAACTTCTGGCGAATCGCCACAGATGCTGCTTCTCCCTTTATGTTGGCTAATAATATAGCCGTGACCTGCTTGAAGTCTTTCAGTAATTTCATACCTAGATTTAAAGCGGGCTCTGGACCGAATTCATTTTGAATCTGTTTTAGCACTTCTGGTATTACCGCCATAGACGGAACACCGTGTGTTTTTGTGTAAATGGAAGCAAAGACTGTACCCCAAGTGTCACAGTCCTCCACGTGTGGTGCGATTCCCATAGGAAGGCAGATGGTCAAGATTCTGTGTTTCTCTATAGGGGTAGTATCAGGAAATACTGCCTCTATTTGAGTGATTTTCTGTGCTAACCAGAAAGGAATTTGTTCCCGTTTTACGGGTGTTTTACCAAGACATGACTGTATGTTCTGTGGTGTAATTTTATTTGTGTTCCCCTGATGAGGGGTCAGCTGTGGTGTATTAACAGCTGGCTGGACTGTTGCAGTCCGCATTACATATTGGACTAATTGCCTATGTATTTTTATTAATGTGTTTAGCTGTACTAACAGCTCTTCTCTAGACATTTTTATAATGTCAGAATGTGGTGTGTAGCTGGCTAGAACCGGCCACGTGGCTCCTGGTCTACCTAGTGGACCGAGCCTGGTTATGTGATCAGTATGTTTTAGGGCGCCATTAAACCAGAGCAGGTGCTCTTGAAATTTAAGTGGAATTTCAATCTCCTCGAAAGGAGCGTACTCTTCCGGAGGTTTCTCTATTTTGTAATAGTGAAACTCTTTTGTTATAGCGTTTACCGCTGGAAAGTTTATCCATGAATAGAATACCTCTGTCTGCCGATACTCGTGAGCCTCTATCACGAAAATTACTGTACCACCTTGAGGTGTCAGTCCGTTTTCTATAAGTTTTAAAGTTATAGATCTTCTTAAGTGGACCGGGATGATAATAGCATCCGGGTCTGTGTATTCGGGACCTTGCTGAGTCGCATCTACTGCGGCCCCAGAGGTTCCGTTTTCTGGCATTGTAAAAATGCGAGGTTTGCAGAGTAGGTCTCCAAGGAGACAATGATTAGATGCACAATATTTTGGAACACTGTATCCTTCAACGTTGAATAAACCAGAGCTTTACATAGGAATCTCTTCCTACTAAGGTCGGGCGGATTTTAACCTTTCACCCACTCCAGACGTCTATTGGAGTATTTACGGGAGAGAGGGGTCTGTGTGAAATATGCCTGACTGAGTTACTCTACAAGTCTTGCGTTAGTTTATCGCCTTACCAAACGTTGGGGCGCCATGTAGTGTAGTTCCTAGTTTCCCACTAGGCCCTGCGCATTGGAATAACATAAACAGTAGTATCTACGTGGAACTGCGGATATTCCAGGCCTCCACTGACTATGCTAAACTTAATTGGGTTGTGTTACCAACTAGCTCAGAGGTCACTGGAAACTTTCTTCTCTGCATAGGAAGTGATCAGCTTCCTTGGCACAGACAAGAAGGAATTCAGCTTTCCAACAACCGTGCAACATGACAACTTTGCTCCTCAGATCAAGAGTCAATCTCTAGGGTCGTGTGAAACAATAGACATGTATTTCACTCAGTCAGTCTAGTGCAGTTTACTTTCACGAGATGTAGAGAATAGAGAGACGGGCATTTGTCAATAAAGGGTTAACATTTATTGAACAGTCTTTCTTCTCGTACAAGAGAAATGTATTGCCACAATTGCAATAATTGTTATTATAAAAAGTACGTACAGTAAGATAAGTATTGCGAAATAGAACTGTAAAAGCATTGATATGGTTTCTTAGCCATACAATGGTTTAAAAGTAATAAAACATATATACAGTCATATATACATTAGGCTAACATACTCAACTGGTGCTTCTAACTACGCCTACCCCAGTGTGCCTGACCTAAGCCTAACACGTGGAAGGGGAGCAAGTAAGTAGCTTTAAGTTAAGTTGGTTTTGCCAAGGTTTGTTTCAAGAATTCTCGTCTAAGGGTTTAGTCAACACCATACCTCTGAATAGAATGATGGAGGATTGGTATCTCCTTCAGGGGTCACTCTCGATATCCCAGTCACCCGCGAGGGTAGACCGGAAACGCCGGAGCTGGATTTCTCGGCATGAGAAAGGCAGCGGGTCTCTTCAGCGCGTCGAGGAAGGAGGGGGGACAGCGTCCGCGGGCAGCTGGAATCTGCTGGATGTCTTCGCAGAGGACGGCTGTTCAGCTCCTTAAGCGTACTGCACCATAGTTCGCGCTTTAGCAGCGATAATGGTATCAGCAGCTTCACCACCACAGGGACAGCAGGCTGCAGCGACAGAGTGCTAGATTTACCAACACGGGGTCTTGCAGGCAGCTGGCATCAGCAACAGTAGCTCGCATTGCTTAAGGCAACGTTGGTAATATTTATACCTGACAGGTGCCGGGTTTGACGCAAGTTTGCTGGACATAAGACGTCAATTAAAGATGTCACTAGGAAGTGATAGTTATCAGTTGCTCATTAGAGTTCCATTACTAATCAAAACACAGCAAGCGGGGATTTCCAGGTTTGCTGAGTTTTTATCTTGTTGAAGAACTCGGAGTGTTATCTAGGAATATCAGATAGTGACTATTGCTCTGTCATTGCACTAATTGGTCGCAAAGGAAGTGGCAGAGAGAACTATGCTGGAATGTGGCTCTGTTCGTGTGAGGCCAGAGATGACTTTTCAGAAAATCGCACTTGAACGGTTATGCCAATATAGGGAATAAATGGATTTATAGCCGAATAGGGGCATAAGGTCACAGTATCGATCAGGAACCTAGATAAACACGCAACAGTCTGGGCATAGTGTGCAGGCCCCGCATATTCCAGGTAATACATTTTAGGTTGGATACATCAGCCATTGTCCCATGATATTACAGTCAGTTTCCCCCGGTAATATTCGGGCATGCTCAAACTCTCAATTAGATATACACCAATGGCAGTTGTCCCCCTCAACAGTAACAGAACTCCCCCTGAGCCCACACTCCCATTCCACCCCCCTAGAACAGGTCCCAAATAGTGCCATCTAGTCTCCATCCAAACCTTACCCATGAAAACCCTCTCCCCCCCAACTAACCTGACGGTAGCCACCGCAGGCATGCCTTAAGGGCTGAGTGGGGGCCGAGCGTCAATAGGGGGTCTCCACGCCTCCGTACTACCGAGACATAATCGAGCCCTCAATGATTTTAGGCCTGGAAAAGGGTGCGACCCCAGCCCACCCCTCGTATCTTTAACCAACATCTCCCCCCCAAGGACCCCCCCTCATTCATCATCCCCCCCGCAATCGGAATCAGCTCACCCAGGGTCATCCCTGACCATCCAGCAGGCCCTCTGCCGAATTCGGGGTTATCACGGGCAGATTCACACTGTCAGTTTCTGAGTCCTCTGTGTCCGACAGATGCCCTCCAGCACCAGTCTCCGAGTCCTCCACAGTCGGCCCGCCCTAGGGGCCAGATATGTTGGAGACCAGCTCCAGCACCCCTCGCCGCTCCGTCGCCGTCTCCACCATCGAGGGCCTGCCCGACCTGCCACGGCAATTCCGGATCCTCTTTGATCTCCGTTGACGACCCATCTCCGATGTAGATTGGAAAGAGGATCCCAGACCGTCCTTGCCTGCTCTACACAACTCAAGCCAGCTGCAGACATCCTCCGGATTGTCAAAGAACTTGGTTGTGTCGTCCAGGATGATGCGGAGTTTCGAAGGAAACAACAGGTAGTACTGAATGCCCTCGCTCCGCAATTCCCGTTTGATTGCCAGGAAGGAGGTACGCTTCTGTTGTGTTTCGTAGGTATAGTCCGGGAAAATGTTCACCTGGCTGTTCTCCACCTGATACGGTCCGTTTTGCCTGGCGGCGTTGAGGAGATGATCCCTGTCCCGAAAATGCAGCAGTCGCGCCACTACCGGACGCGGGGAGCGGCCCTGTTATGGTGGTCTGGCCAGCACCCTGTGGGCTCGCTCCAAGGTGTAAAAGGAGGAGAGCCCCTCCGGCGCCACCACAGTCCGGAGCCAGTCCTCTAGGTAGGCCACCATGTCGCCGTTTTCAATTTTCTCTAGTAGGCCCACTACGCGGATGTTGTTTCTCCTATTGCGCCCTTCCGCGTCCTCCGCCCGTCTCTCCAGGTCTCCAATGCGGGTTAAAGCGTCTTTCATGGTAGCAGCCAGGGTCTTTTGCGCGGGTTCCAATGTTCCTATCGAGCTCTCCACGTCTTTAACCCTGTCTGAGAGCTTACTGTGATCTGCTCGGAGCAGGCCCAGACTTGTCGCCACCTGAGCAATATCTTGCTGGAGGGCCAATCGTGTGTCCGCCATTGCCTCAAGGATTCTATCGAATTGCTGTTGTAACTGGGGGCTCCCCGGCTTCTCCGGATCCAATCTGTCTTCCTTATCGGTGGCCTCTGTGTCCGAGGCGACCTGGGCTCCACCTTTAGGACCCTTTGGTTTCCCCATAGTTACTGTGTCCTCCAGCAGAGGGTCCAGGCAGCGCCGAGCCAGGGGGGTAGGGAAGTCCCCACACACTGCTGCCAACGAGACCTCGTGGGCACACGCCGCCGCTAGCTGCCAGCCGGGCCCCTGTGAGATGGTGCGGAGGACAAGGAGTCCTTGACCGTCCGGCGGGCTACCGCGATCTTGTCCCCGGGATCAACCAGGAGGGAGGGAAAGATGAGGAGTGGCCGTCGCCGGGTGGCAGCGTCACCTCAGGGTCAGCTAATCTCCCCAGTCACCGCTGTTGTCTGTGTGCTCCTCCGGACCCAACCACCACCCAGCAGACTGTCCCGGCTCCGAGCTACTGTTCCCGGTGCACCCTCAAGTCTGAGGGGGGCTCCGCGCGCTTTCACCCGCGAGGGTACCGGGTACGTCCAACCTCCGGTGCAGGGCGCCACTTAGAGCTGCGTAGCCCCCTTCGCCGCGCTCGCCGCCTCACAGGGCCCCCGTGGTGCAGGCAGATCAAGAGCAGTCCCGGCGGGCGTCTCTCCACATGCACCGTAAAGTTCCTGGCCGATCCGGCACTCGGCCGCAGCTCCACAATTCCGGCTGGTGGGGTAGGGGGGAGGACTGGTCCGGAGTCGGCGGCCTCTCAGGGTTGCGATCGTTCCTCGGTCTACGGAGACGGAGCAGGCGCCATCTTGAGCTCCGCTCCGTTCTCCTCACAGACCCTCATCCTGTTATCGCCAGCTGTTTCCCGGGTCCTCCGAGGTCGCCTCCAAGTCGGCTCCGTCAGCCCCGTTTGCAGACTCCGGGTTGGGGGAGCTGGGGCGCCCGGGACCCTCTCGAAACAGGATAAATGTGGGCTCCGTCTCAGAGCCGAGCGTTTAGGCGACCGCCGCCATCGACGCTCAAGCCACGCCCCACAGTTCAAATACATCCATAGGGTGTATTTTACCAGACAACGCTTATGGCGGGTGGGCCTGATAGTATCCTCGGACTGTCTACGATGTGGGCTGGAAGTTGGGACGTTCTTGCATACCGTATGGAGCTGTCCTGCACTTGCCATGTTTTGGAAAGGGGTGTGGGACTGTTTGTCTGAAGTGCTGGGGTGGGGGCTCCACCGTTTGCCACGGCTGGGAATCCTCCATGTTTTGGATGGGGTATGAGGGAATATATACAAGAGACATTTGCTTTTGTTGGGCCTTACCCTGGCTAAGAGGGATGTGGCCAGAGCTTGGAAGGACACACGAGCCCCTACAGTTGTAGCATGGAAGAGTGGGCTCGATTTCTGCATGGGGCTGGAGAGGCTGATCTTTGTTGCCCGAGGTTGCCCACTGAAACATTTTAAAATTTGGAAGAGATGAGCCGATTTTAGGGGCCAATGGCTCGAGCCGCCGGCTGATCAAGACCCTCTGGTGGATGGGGGATGAGATGTTAGTGACGGGTGCATGCATTGGGTTCAGATTCGATGTACTGAAGTGGAGACGAGAGATGATGACCGTGCGACAGGGGGAGGATTGGGGGGGTGGTTGGGGCGGGGGGAGTTGGGGAAGCGGGACGGTTGGGGTGGCAATGAATGCATTTGCCTCTTTATTTGTTGAATGTTCATTTCAGTAGAAAACTGGATTGTCCTCTATCTTTTGAAGCCTAAATGTCCTGCAGCTATCTCTGGGTTACAGAGACCTGCATGTTGTATACAATCTTGAATAAAAAGTGTTAAAAAAAAAAAAAAGTCGAAATTCACCGAAGAAAACAAATATTACAGGGACGTGCGAGTTAGGCCCTGATTTTACACACACAAAATTGTAGAAATTTAGCATTTATAGTTATCGCAAGTGACTATAACTTGTGCGCTAAGGTAACTATAACTCACGCTCTCGCCATGCACTGCTAATTACCCCACATATTGCATTACTCATAACATCCTCTATGACATCATTGAGAATATCACTGCAACATTTACAGTTAAATTATTGATGAGAAAACTGTGCATGGCGGGGGTGCTAGTTAGAGTTACCATAGGGCATGAGTAATAGTTACTTGAGATAATTATGACTGCTGAATTTTTATGGGCATACACTTGCTTTCTTTTCACTTACATAAAATCAATAAGAAGATAATTCGGAGGAAGGGCAACCAAGCAATTTGGTACGCTTAGGGACACGGGCCCACCCCTCCCATAATGCAAAATCCTCCTCATTCCTTCCCAAGGATTCAGGCTAAGCTCAGGCATATACTGGGCATCAGGGAACAGGGATGATGTCAGTGGGTTGCCACGTTCAAGCACAATTTGAATGTAAGCACCACCCATGTGAAAATATGAAAAATTAACACTGATTTTCAGCACACATTTTCCTATATTCAAACATACATATATAGGTGCATACACAGTAAAGTGTACAAAAAAATTGATGGATGGAATACTTGAATTAATCTGAGCCTCTGGTAATTACTTGAGGATGCACGCCAAGCCATCATTATTTTGCTCACCATGATACCTCAGTTTAGAACCATCTATGTGCAATTCAGTCTTGGCCCTGCTCCAATCAGAATAGTCCAGCCAGAACTGCCAAGCCAAGTACTCCCTGAACTGGAACACAAGCAACTCAGGACTGTTTTCTCCTTGGGTATGGGCTTATCAGCTAGGTACAGCTTGGTTCCAGTGACACAGTGCGCGGGACCCACGTCTGGGCATACCCGTCCCAATTAGGGTGACAAGCTAAAAGTATACAAAAGGGCGAAACCGCCCCTGGGTTGCTAATTTTCTGGTTCAGGGAGGACTTGGCTTGCCAGTTCGGGCTGGACTATTCCCATGAGTGAAGACTGATTTGCATATGGCTGGGTGCAAACTGAGGTGGCCTGATAAGTGAAAATTATGGATTGGGATGCGGTCAGAGCGATTGCCAGTGGCTGAGATAAATTCAAGCATTCCATCCATCACCTTTTTGTTTTCACTTCTGTCACATGGCACCTGTTACCACAGTGTTGCAGTTAACTATCATTGTACATAATAGGTATTATTATTAATCAATGCTTTAGTATTCATTTTATCTTCCAAATAGGGATTAAATGACAAATTTGCCAAAACGACTCTTCAATATGTAGCCTTCAAGGTGACCACAGATGTATACAGTAGGAAGATTAAATGACATAGGGCCAGATGTGCATACAGCTGGTCGCAAAATACTGATTGCAAACTGCAACCAGTATTTTTTCGACCAGTTGGCAACTGGCCTATGTACGAATATGTTGGTTTGTAAATTACTGATTCGTAGTGGGTCACAACTCGAACTACCTCATGAATATTGATGAGGTAGGTCCCAAATTGGGACCTGCTATGAATCACAGCCATCACAGGGATGATAGCCTGCTGGGGTCATCAGACCATATGTCTGCAATTGCTTTTTTTATTATCAATTTTTTACTGGTATATAAAGTAAACAAACATTTGCAATGCAATAGGTCTCGCATTTACGAGAGTTTGAGCTATTGGCAGTGTAAATGACAAAGCCTTTTATTTATGTGTTATTTTTAAAACAGATAAATAAAAGGCATTCTTATTTGCAATGCCAATAGCTCAAACTCTCGCAAATTTAAGACCTTTAGCTTTGCAAATGCGTTCGTCGCCCGTGCTATAAAGATATTTTTTAAGCGGTAGGAGAGATATGATAGAGCGTGGACAAAGCAATTTATGGAAATAGTGCTTGGAGGCTATAATTAAAGCCTACCATGTAACAACAAACGTAATAGGGGTGTCCTTATGGGAGGTTACAAAATTAGACAAAGTGGTACCAAGGAAGTACTAATAAGCCTATTGACCAAAGAAAAGCCACAGTTCACAGTGGACAATGACACAAGACAATGAAAAACATGGCCCGAGAGTAGGCGGAGCTTCAGGTCCATACTTGAATACAGCATTCCTCTCAGAGCAGCTCATGCGCTGCCCAGGCTCGACCTAAAAAGAGGGGCTGCCGCTCTGCTTTTTTCACAAGGGCCTTGATATTATTGAACATTCATATCAGTTATCACAGGATGAATTGTCTCAGAAAACGTTTGATAAAAAACACTATTACCGAATAAATGGTATGCAATGTCTCGACAGCTAAAAGATGAAAGGCTGTCCAGCTTGAACTGCAACTTGTAACACACAGATACAACAGCTCACAAACCGATCACATTAAAGCGGGGGAGAAGCTCCCTTGGATGCACTGAATGAGGATGGGGGTGAGGGGAGAAAAGCCCTTCAAAAAACCAAGCTGGACTCGCATCACCACCTCTCATCTTACCAAGGCCAGTAAAAAGGGTACCGGTGTCGATAGGTAATAACTAATGTTACTATTCAAAATTCTTTTAAGCCCATGCCACGGTATTAGGAGCAATAAAATGAAAGGCAATAAATGACTAATCAGACACTTGGATTGGAGTGAATGACTTGCAGATAATACACAAATTACAGCAGGAAGTGCATGACCTCTCAATCCCTATCCCCTTCCAAACTAAAGTTTGAACCGGATGTAGGTCAGCAAAATAAGGATGCACAGGGTGGCAGGCTGCCCAGGTTAAGCCAGGACGAATAAACGATGTTGTGACTTTACTTTGAGTCATAAATCGTTTCATTAAAAATGTGAGAGTGGTAACAATTGGGCACCAAAGCTTTAATAATGCGCAGGTAGTCTAAGAATCTTCGTTTTCACAGAGCAGGAAAGCAAAAGAAGAGGTCTGTGCTCTGATACATGGACAAGAGGTAGCCTGAAACGGCATGGCCCACACAGACTGCACACATTCCTGGGAGCTGTGCCCCAGCGCCAATCTGCTCAGATTCCAGCCCCGTCTTTGCACTCTGGCAAAGTGGTGCAAATGCTGAATGTTCACTTTCTGGGGTACGGGGGCCTAAAACAACTTGGGGACCAATTTACAAAGGCATTTTCGTTGATAAGCACACTTTTACAGCCCACAATTACTGTGTTTTTGGCATTCAGTTTTTAACAAAAGACTATGTAGCAGGCATAAATGCTTTTATTACTGCGTAATTGTGTGCCACAATAGCTCACAAATTACACAGTCGCAAACACCTTCAAATGGGCATAATAAAGTCCTAAGTGGTGCAAATGCTGACTGTTCACTTTCTGGGGTATGGGGGTCCAATAAAACTTGGGGACCAATTTACAAAGGCATTTTCGTTGGTAAGCATACTTTTACAGCCCACAATTACTATGTTTTTGGCATTCAGTTTTCAACAAAAGATTAACCCTGGGCAAAGCACTACGCTACGCTCGCGTAGTTTGCGAAGTTTGCTCAACTTCGCACTACGCGAGCTGCACGTAGCACAGTGCAAACATGCGTAGCGTAGTGCAGCGTAGCGTAGTGCAGCGGTCATTTTTTGCTTGCTCGCGGTCCTCAACGTCAAGTTGGCGACTGCGAGCAAGCAAAATGACATCTTCGCGAGACTTTTTCCTTGTTCGCGATCGCGAGCATGGAAAATAAACCTGCCGGCGAGATTCTCAATCCGGGGAGGTCAGGTTTCTCATTGCGAGTGGTCGCACATGCTTGCGACCGCTCGCGATGAGAAACTACCAATCCGAGTTGAGAAAGCCGCAGCTCGAGTAAAAATCTACTCGAGCAGCAGAAAAGTACAGCTCGCACTGTGCAAGATGCTGTTTTCAATGATTGCACAGTGACGGATGCTTGTCCGCGCTGTGCAATAATTGAAAACGGCATCTTGCACAGTGCGAACATGCTACTACGCAGTTCGCGAAGTGCACTTCGTGTAGCGCTACTTCGCGATTTACGCCCACCCCTACCTACGTAGCAGGCATAAATGGCACAATACCTTACAAATTACACAGTCTCAAACACCTTCAAATGGGCATAATAAATCATGCCGCTTACCAAGTGCAGGTGGTACATTTATTGCATGGTGGAGCAGGGAGACCCCCAGGAGCGGAGGGAGGAGTTTGGGCAGAGCAGCAAATGCTACAGAAGATGGCACTGTTGTGTGTTAAGAGAACAAAAGTAAAGTAAATACCGCCTTGTATAGGGGCCTTGTTTCAGTTCGAAGAGCACAGTTTGCACTTTGTTACCACCCTTGGTGGCCACCGTAACACTGGGGGGTGAAGCCATCCAAAGAATAAGGTTCATGTTCCACCCTGGTCCTGCGGAAGGACATGGGGAGTTCTAGTACTGATGCGGGTCACTACATGTATGCAGTGGGCGAAGTGGGGGGAAAAAATAAGGAAACTGTGGATAGAGACTATGAGGGCAGGGATAACCGAAGGATTGGATCAGTGTGCGGAGTCAGAGGTGTGGCCAGAAAGCGCCAAACATCCCAATTTTTAGTATTTGTTTGGCATTTCACCGACCAGTTACAGCCTATTGTGTTATTTAATTCAACCACTGGATACACTTGATTATTTAAGGTTTAATAGGAGTATTTAGCATTTAAATACATTCACAAAGTGGGATATATTTCCAATCACACAATGTCCCAAATATGCTTAAAAGTGGAATCACAAGCCATTTGTCTCCAAGCCATGCAGTTTCACTCATTAGCACTTCTCCTCCCTGCTTCCACAAGTGCAGTTCAAACATGAATGGCAAAATATCCTAGTTCGCAAATGTTTTCTATATAATTATGGCTCTGCCATATTTGCCACATAATACATCATCCACTGCATAATCTTACAGTTTTAACTAATCATTGTTGTAGCTCAAACGGATAAAAAGTTACTAAAAACGTGACTTGAGTTGCTGCAAAGTGGACAGCCCTTTGTAAAGGTTGACTGATCACCTTTCTCACTGCTGCATTTGTATGTTATACTGATACTGATGAGGCAGAATCTTTGCAGAGACTTAACATGTGTTAAAATGTCTAAATAATAAAGTATAAGAAAATATATTGCATCACGCTGCAGCCTTTTTTTTGTTGCATAATTTAGTCAACACAGCGGCATCATTTTGTCCCCAATTGCTGCATAATTCCAGTGGCTCCAGAGCAGGTAGTAAATGTTAAAAGTGCTTGTGCATGAAGCAGAGGGACTGTGAAGTTTGCAAACTTAGTTTGGTGTGCGTGCAAATCCTGCATTGCCGATCCTTGGCGAGTTGTAGCTACTACTGCTGAAACAAGGCCAATGGAGGTGCCAATGGGTGAGGCGGCCTGGACTCGATAGCAGGGCCGGCTTTAGTGCTGGTAGCGGCCTGTGCAACAATGTTTGTTGGTGCCCCCAATCATCACCTATACCTCGGACTCCCTCACTACCACCCTTTAACAGTCCCTCTCAAGTCTCTATAACCACACTCTTTCTCAGATGCATTTAATTTGATTTGCAGCGCCACTCACACCAGTGTATGGTGTCAGAGCACTTTACATCACACACACTACACAGAGACAATCATTAATATATGTGTAAATCACTGTATAGGAAATGTTACATAAGACAAAGAACTACAAGGTGTAGAAGCCACATGACAACCATACTAGTAGTCAGTACAGTTTAATAGCTCACTGTTCTATGCTAGGATTTTAACTTATAGACTGCAAGTAACAAAAGGATCTCTCTGACAAAAGCAGTAACCTACTAACATTAAGTGCACTTTGTGATTTGCATGGTACATGTTCTTTGCAGCAGGCACATTAACCCTCTGTGCTACCTTTCCAGGAGTCAACCATTCCACTAGACAAAACTCTGATCTCTCTCTAGGAAGAACATTAATCACCGAAGTTATCATGAAATTTTTATTGTTGCTGAAAATTACCGGAGGCCAGGAAGGAAGCAGCAAATTTTTTAAAACCATGATATACTTGCAAACACTCCGCACCCACCCGAAATAGGTGCCCAGTGCGGTCACACCGTTCGCACCGCCCTAACCTGATCAAGGTTCATTTGACCTCAGTGACAGAGTCACAGTGGCTGGATCACTGTTGCTCTAAGGTGTGCTGCTTCGTAGGCCTGCCCGCAAGACTGGAGATGAACTTCAGTATGGAATGTGGTGGACAGGCCTTCAAGGTTAACCCACAATTTACACCACTAGGGTACACCTGCTTGTGCTAAGACATCAGGCCTTCTAAGGTCTTTCGGGGCCTTCAAAGGTCAAGCATGGGAATATGCTCCCTCAGTAGAGTGGTCTGGTGTACTGGTCATGATGCTGAACCCGGTTCCCCAGATCCAAATTCAATACTCAGGGCATAGTGCCACATCCTCTCCCCCACTGAACACCATACTGTCCCACTGAGAGAAACTTGCACTGCCTCCAGCTACAACCAAATTGTGCCCACTATAAACACTTGGATGTGGCGCAACTCAAATTATGCACTTGATACAAGTAATATCCTGCCTAAAACACTCATAGGGAGTTCAAGATTAAGTAAAGCATGTGAAATGTAAGCAGAAACAACATGGTTACCTTAACAATCTCTCACTCACTATTCAGAAATCAGCGAGTGGTTTTACCTGAAAAATTAAGGACAGGACTACAGGGCCCTGAAGGGAACTATTTCAATGTCCATTGCTTATGTTAGACGGACCGGGAGGGTCGGCCGAGGATACGGGGAGAGGTCTCCGGGGAGAGCCGTCTCCAGCGATCGTACAGACAAGTAACTTCCCCCCCACAGACGTACACCACACCAGGGTAAGGTTCAACGATACTTTATAAGCAGTTCTTCAAGTACGGTAAAATGATACAAGGAGGTCTGGACTCAGGGGTCCCCTCGATTCTGGTCTCTGGATTGGGAAAAGGGGTAGCGGGACAGTCTTGTTACCAATAGATGAAATAGCTCTCAATCCTCGAGCTCGGTGTTCTAGATGGACGGGCCGCGGCGGAGCCAGCAGGTCCCGAGATGGATGAAGGAAGCGACGGTCCGCGGCGGAGCCAGCAGGTCCCGATGAAGATGGTAGTTACAAACGGTCCGCGGCCACGCCAGCAGGTCCCGACGACGATGAAGGTTACGAAGGTTGCGGCAGCGCCAGCAGGCAGGACGATAGTTCGCAAGGCAGGGCTACGGCAGCGCCAGTAGTCCGTCAAGGATGAGTTCTTCTCTGCGTCTCTCGACTCCAGGATACAACTGCCTTCCTGCTCTGGAGCTGCCTCAGTTATAGGGCTGTTGCCCTTTGATGTCCGGACCCTCGCACTTGGAGGTCGGGGGGTCCAGGATGAGGGAGTCCAGACACCCAGCAGGGGGGTGGAGCCAGCGCCCGGGGAGGCTGGGGGCGAGCGGTACCTGGCGGGGGAGAGCCATCGACACCTCTTTCTCCCATTGACCTGCCAAGTAGTCCGCTCACCTCCTGGGTGGATGGTGGTGCCGGGATGTCTGAGGCCTGGCCAGGCCCAGGGTTAGGGTCGATCGGAGGCCACGCGGCCTCGTGGTGCAGTGTCCAAGATGGCGCCTGGGTCGGGCGCGCGGGCCAGTGGTGGATCGGGCCCAAGATGTCGAGATGTTCAGAGGCAGGGGTCCCGGAGGGGACGGGAAACGTGAAGTGGTGGTGTGTAACACTTGAGGGACCGGGCTCGGGCCTGGTCGGGCAGAGGGGGAGCGGGCCCTTCCCGTGGCCTGTCCAACATGCGTCCCCCCCAACTGAAGGCGGGGAGAGTCACCCATCCTCTTGGGGACTCTCCTCGTCGAGGCGGAAAAAGCGTGACAGGCCATCCGCGTTGGCGTGGTCTTGCCCAGGTCGGTGTTCCACAGTGAAGTCCATCCCCTGTAGGGAGATGGACCAACGTAGTAGTTTTGGGTTCTCCCCCCGCATCTGCATCAGCCACTGCAGGGGTCGATGGTCGGTCTGTACCCGAAAGTGTGTGCCAAAGAGATAGGGCCGGAGCTTTTTGAGGGCCCATACCACGGCGAAGGCCTCCCTCTCGATGGTGCTCCAGCGTTGTTCTCGAGGCAGGAGTCGCCTGCTGATGAAGGCCACTGGCTGATCAAGGCCTTCGGGGTTCAATTGAGACAGGACCGCCCCAATGCCGTGGTCGGAGGCATCCGTCTGGACGACGAATTCCCTGCTGTAGTCGGGGGCCTGGAGCACGGGGGCGGAGCACATGGCGGCCTTCAGTTGTTCGAAGGCTGTTTGACAATCTGGGGTCCAGTTGACCTTCTTCGGTTGATTTTTGGACGTGAGTTCTGTGAGGGGCCCCACTATGCTACCATAGTCCTTCATGAACCGTCGGTAATAGCCCGTGAGTCCCAGAAAGGCGCGTACCTCGGTCTGGGTGATGGGGGGCTGCCAGGACTGGATGGCGGCGATCTTGAGCTGCAGAGGGGCCACCAGGCCGCTTCCCACCTGGTGTCCGAGGTAGGTCACGGACCCCTGACCAATCTGGCATTTGCTGGCCTTGATCGTGAGGCCAGCTCGCTGAAGGGCCTGTAACACCTCTCGGAGGTGATGGAGGTGGTCGGACCAGTGGTGGCTGTATACAGCGATGTCGTCTAGGTAGGCGGCACTGAATCCTTCGAGTCCGGCCAAGACCTGGTTAACAAGTCGCTGAAACGTTGCTGGGGCATTCTTCATGCCGAAGGGCATGACCTTGAAATGATAATGGCCGTCAGGAGTGGAAAAGGCAGATCGTTCTTGGGCCCGGGGTGTGAGGCCGATCTGCCAGTAGCCCGCCGTCAGGTCGAAAATGCTGAGGTAGCGGGCAGCTCCCATGCGGTCGATTAGTTCATCCGCCCGGGGGATGGGATGTGCGTCTGTTCTGGTGACCGCATTCAAGCCCCGGTAGTCGACGCAGAACCGGAGTTCCGGTGTGGTGCCGGGGGTGGCTGCTTTGGGGACCAGTACTACTGGGCTGGCCCAGGGGCTGTCTGAGGGCTCAATGACCCCGAGCGTGAGCATCTTGGTCACCTCTTCTTGGATGCAGGCCCGTACCCGATCTGGTACGCGGTAGGCCCGGTGGCGGATAGGGGGGCTGTCCCCCGTGTCCACGTCGTGCACACACCAGGAGGTGACACCTGGGGTGAGGGAGAACAGGCTGGCGAACTGTAGCAGAAGGTCTCGACATTCTTGGCGTTGTTCCAGGGTGAGGGCCTCCGAGAGTCGGACCCCGTCCACGGAGCCGTCTTTCTCCCGAGTCCGTAGGAGGTCAGGGAGGGGTTCGGAGTCTTCTTCGGCTCCATTGTCTGTGGCCATCAGGAGGCTGAGTTCTGACCGCACGAAATGGGGTTTCAGTCTATTAGCGTGGAGGACCCGGAGGGGGTTCCGTGAAGATTCCATGTCGATGAGATAGGTGACAGGGCCCTTGCGCTCGACTACTTTGAAGGGCCCCGTCCACTTGTCTTGCAGGGCGCATGGTTCGGTGGGGGACATCACCCATACTTGTTGGCCGGGTTCAAATTCGATGGAGGAGGCATTTTGGTCATACCACTTTTTCATGTCCTCTTGACTGGCCTCCAAGTTTGCTTTTGCCATTTCCCTGAATCGTCGAGTCTGGTTGCGGAGGGTTTTCAGTTTGCGGCCGCTCTTCCCACTGGCTTGGCACGTGGGGCAAGATCGGCAATGCTGGAGTACGTCGTTCCTCATTTTCGGCCAGAAGAAGTGGGTCACCAGGCGGCTGTAGGTTTTATCTTGGCCCAGGTGTCCAGCCAGGGGGACATCGTGGGCCAGGTTCAGCAAGAAGTCTCTAAAACAGAGGGGCACCACTAGCACTCGACTGGCCCCTAACTCCGCGATTTTTTGTTCACTGTATAGCAAATCATTGTCCCAATAGACCCAATGTGTCCCGGAAGTATCCCCTGCGCTCTGAGCGAGGGCTTGTTGGCGGAGTCCCTCGAGGGAGGGACAGGTCTTCTGTTCTTGGCGAAACTGCTCTTGGGTGGGCCCCCCCTCTTGATGCCACTGATCCAGTCCGGAAAGGTCCGGAGGTTGAGCGAGTCCCTCGGGAGCTTGTTCTGGGGGGACGGCACGGTCGGTGTCTTCTACTGGAGCGACCGGTGGAGGAGGTGCCGGCCATTCAGGTTCTTCGGGTTGGGGATTGGCACGGGCGGCCATGGACCGGGTGGTGACGCACGCCCAGTCCGGGATGCCCAACATCCCCAGGTGTTCTCTTCGTTCTACGGCGGCCCACGGAGAGCTTTCAAGGTCATTCCCCAGGAGACAGTCTACGGGGGCGTCATCTCGGACCGTCACCTTCA
The DNA here is from genome assembly GCF_964263255.1 of Lissotriton vulgaris. Lineage (NCBI taxonomy): Eukaryota > Metazoa > Chordata > Amphibia > Caudata > Salamandridae > Lissotriton > Lissotriton vulgaris. The sequence goes on along the minus strand of NC_141689.1, from coordinate 1,432,449,340 downwards.
ACATGCCGGAGACTCCTCCCCACTCGAAGGGGACGCAGGCCATCCGACACAGACTCTCCGAGTTATCGGCTGAACGGACAGGGCAGAGAATGTTTGGTAGGATCTGTTCTGGGGTTACCAGGTGACAGCGGACGGCTGTTACACTGGCCCCGGTGTCACGTAGGGCTTCGGCCCGGCGTCCATTGATGCTCACCCATTGGCTGTACTTCCGGGTGTTAGCGGGTAGGGGGACCCGCGGGACCATGTCTTTCCCCCCTAAGCATGCTAGAGCCATGGCGGCTGGCTCCCATTCTTGGTGTTCTTGCTCATATTCTTCCTGCTCCTCGGAGATCTGTTCTTCCCCCAAGGCAGCAGCAGCCACCTGGCGGGGTCTCGGGCTCTGGTTCTGTGGACAATTTGGGTCGTTCGCGTAGTGGCCGACTCGCTGGCATCGGTGGCACGTGACATTGGCTCTATATCCCGGTCGTGCCGGGGTGCTGCCCCGGTTGGCCGGGGGGGTGGTGCTGGTAGTGGGGGTGGCCGGAGCGTTGTCTCTTCCTCGTCCTTGGCCCCCCACCTCCTCCTCGGGGACGGTGCTGACCGTGGTGGTTTCGGTTCTGTTCATAGGACCCATTTCGGCCCACTCTGGTGATTTCCCACCGGTCAGCCTCAGCTGCGAGCTGCCGTGGATCAGTCAATTTGCTGTCGAGGAGGTGCTGCCGGAGCTCGATGAAGCAATTGTTTGATAGATGCTCCCACACCATGAGATTGAAGAGTTGTTCGTAAGTGGTGACATTGCTCCCTTTGATCCAACCCTCAAAGGCTCGGCTGAAATAGTTCACGTAGTCCACCCAAGTTGTACCCGGGATGCGGGTGCAGTCTCGGAACCTCTGACGGTACATCTCGGGTGTGAGCCCATAGCGGGTGAGGAGGGCAGCTTTCATGTGGTCATAGGAGGTCATCTGATGGTCCGGGAGCTGTAGCAGGGCATCGCGGCCCTCATTGAGGAATCTCCCCCATAGACCGGCTCCCCAGTCGCTTCGATCGATCCGGTGGGCGGTCATAGCGATTTCGTAGGCCTTGAACCATTGATGGATGTCGTCCTCTCGGAAGTATTCTCGAACGACATCCTTGGGGATGTGTACCTTTTTATCTGTTGCTCCTGGGTTGCGGGGTTGCTCGGGCACCCCTAATTCTTTGTTCTGCTTGCGTAAGTCTATCTCAGCTAATTTACGCTCGTGTTCATATGCCAGTCTTTTTTCCTCGAGCTCTCTTTGTCTCTGTTTTTCCTCTCTTTCTTCTCGGAGCCGCAGATGTTCTAAGCTCAGTTTCTGTTCGGCCAACTTGAGTTCACCATCCATTTTGAGCCGGGCCATTTCTAGTTCATGTAGTCGTGTTCTTTCTCGTTCCTGGATCTCGTCTTGCGAGAGACCCGTTCTTCGCTCCTCGGGAGCCGTGGTGTCTTTTTCTACTGCTGCGACATTTTGGTCCGGGGGTCTGACGGCCCCGGTTTCTGCCCAGGACTCCAGGGCATGCTTGAAATCGTCTTTGGTGCTTAGACCGGTGGTAGCGATACCTAGTTCGATGCAGAATTGTTTTAATTCCCGATGGCTGTATTCTTCCAATTTCTCCATCTGAAATTTCTCGGTGGATCCGCTTTCTTTGGTTGTCATCGTGATTTCGTCGTGGGGTGAGCTACTCTCTGTACGATTATGCGGTGATTCGGATCGCGCCGCTGGCCACCAATGTTAGACGGACCGGGAGGGTCGGCCGAGGATACGGGGAGAGGTCTCCGGGGAGAGCCGTCTCCAGCGATCGTACAGACAAGTAACTTCCCCCCCACAGACGTACACCACACCAGGGTAAGGTTCAACGATACTTTATAAGCAGTTCTTCAAGTACGGTAAAATGATACAAGGAGGTCTGGACTCAGGGGTCCCCTCGATTCTGGTCTCTGGATTGGGAAAAGGGGTAGCGGGACAGTCTTGTTACCAATAGATGAAATAGCTCTCAATCCTCGAGCTCGGCGTTCTAGATGGACGGGCCGCGGCGGAGCCAGCAGGTCCCGAGATGGATGAAGGAAGCGACGGTCCGCGGCGGAGCCAGCAGGTCCCGATGAAGATGGTAGTTACAAACGGTCCGCGGCCACGCCAGCAGGTCCCGACGACGATGAAGGTTACGAAGGTTGCGGCAGCGCCAGCAGGCAGGACGATAGTTCGCAAGGCAGGGCTACGGCAGCGCCAGTAGTCCGTCAAGGATGAGTTCTTCTCTGCGTCTCTCGACTCCAGGATACAACTGCCTTCCTGCTCTGGAGCTGCCTCAGTTATAGGGCTGTTGCCCTTTGATGTCCGGACCCTCGCACTTGGAGGTCGGGGGGTCCAGGATGAGGGAGTCCAGACACCCAGCAGGGGGGTGGAGCCAGCGCCCGGGGAGGCTGGGGGCGAGCGGTACCTGGCGGGGGAGAGCCATCGACACCTCTTTCTCCCATTGACCTGCCAAGTAGTCCGCTCACCTCCTGGGTGGATGGTGGTGCCGGGATGTCTGAGGCCTGGCCAGGCCCAGGGTTAGGGTCGATCGGAGGCCACGCGGCCTCGTGGTGCAGTGTCCAAGATGGCGCCTGGGTCGGGCGCGCGGGCCAGTGGTGGATCGGGCCCAAGATGTCGAGATGTTCAGAGGCAGGGGTCCCGGAGGGGACGGGAAACGTGAAGTGGTGGTGTGTAACACTTGAGGGACCGGGCTCGGGCCTGGTCATGCAGAGGGGGAGCGGGCCCTTCCTGTGGCCTGTCCAACAGCTTATATCCTTACAATATGTAAGCAGTATGGTTTAAAAAGACTACGTCCATAAACACAGAGCCATGGTACACATTTAGTTTTCCAATCCACCCAACAACTAGGTATTGCAATACATTCAGGAATGGTACACTTCCCACCTGGGGACAACAATGCTGTTCAAAGAAAGACGAGAAAACAAAAGTAACGCTTCACTGCAAAGTCTGTAGAGTGAGGCTGATGTGTTTGGATCTGAATAAAACCAATCTGGCCACTTTGCAACCACTCTGTCCTGCTTTATTTAGTTATGTATTTATTTTTCATATTTAAAACCTTTTATTTCTCTACATTCTGAGGCTGCACTTTGGAATAGAAACATTTCTGAAAAAGGGCATTTCCTGCAAGAGTGTTTTCCTTTTTTGGATCCATTTCACAGGGAAGCAACTAAATGAAAGAAGGAAAGAGATGTTGTGAACCGTTTGTTCAAGTCAAGGTTTTCAGTAAGCAACAAGCGTGTGTCTGCCTTGTAGTGTGCGCGCGCGGTGGGAGCGTGTGAGACAGAGGAAACGCCATGCGCGCGCACATTGCCTGTCCGTGCGCGCACATGGTTTGTCTCCCTTCGCTCACCAAAGCCACAACAATAGAGTCTCGCCAAGCGAATTAGCGCATGCGCTGCGTTCGCTAGGTGAGACCTAAAAATGCATTACAGTGGTGAAGATAAAAAGAAAACCCCACATACCTCCTGCCCTAGCCCCCTTCAAAGGTATTGATCACCACAATGTGAAACTTCCCTAATCAGGAGGACACTTGATATAAAGATACATAGCATATCAGTGTTACCGACATTACATGGTACATTGAAAAAGAGACTCTAAGGAGGACAGAACATGAGGGACTGAATCCGGTACGTCTCCTCTTAGGTAGATGCTATAGGTCGACCTTCCCCCCTCACCTCTTCTAGAAAAGATCCCATTCCTCTTTGAACTGAAGCATTCTATTGTTCACTTTGTAAATTGGTTTTTCAAACCTTGCTGTGTCATACATATATTCTAGCTATTGTTTATATGTATGGATTGTCGAAGACTTCCAGGAACATAGAATCCCCAACTTTGCTATCACTAGCACTGGTGCCAACCACCATCTCAAAGCAAAGGTAACTCCAGAAGTGGAGAGGTATTGTGCAAGAGTGTTGTTCATGCAGTAAAGCCTAACGTTGCATCAAGATCCCTCTGGAGGGCCTCCCATACCTATTTAAAATAACCATTCAGTATTGTGAGTGAGGACAGAGGTTGGCATGTTGGGGGCTCTGAGGGGATCAGTCTCACTGGTGTAGGATCTAGAAATACCTACATTTCAGCCTTGCATCTCTCAGTCCCTTGTCATGCTCTTCCTGCAAATATTGCCTGTACTCATCATCAAGCTGTGATGAAGATGGGCTTCCCACCAAGACCATAACTCCCTTGTATTAGCGTTTTGAAAAAACCTGGTCAATGAGGAGAGAGTATATACCAAAAATAGTACCCCGAAGGTATTTCACTTGTATAGGTATGCCTGTTTTCGAAAGTGGTCTAGCACATAGGAAGGTGCTGCCCACTAAGCATGGGCGAATTTTGCGTATCTCGCGTTCGCGAATTTTGCGGATTTGCGAACTCGCAATCCGCAAAATCCGCGAATTCTCGCGAATTTTTTTTTGGGTGTTTGCGCGGGTTTCTGCCAGTTCGCGAGGGTTTTGTACAATGTCGCAAATTGCGAACTTACCTGTCGGGTCGCAAGTTTCGCGAACTTGTTGTTTCTACGTGTCCAGCCTGTTTGGGACACTCTTCTTCATCACTGCCACTCTCTGTCACCACTGCCACTCTCTGACTACTCATGCCACCCTCTGGCCCACCCATGCCACCCTCTGTTTCATCACAGCACCCTCTGGTTGTCCAGTCAGTGTACATTATTGTGGCAACGCAAGCACACCTTCCCTGCCTCAAGTGACCTGAATTAATTTGGGGCTGATTAATGTGTCACAGAATATTTTTTTAGCTGGCACCTGCTTCCTTAGTGCTTCCTGATTAGTGAACTTTTGCACTTGCTAAGTGCTTTCATTGTTGCAAAATTAGTTACAACACCTGCCCTGCCCCAACTGACAATAATGAATTAGGGGCTGATTAATGGATTTGAACTGCCAGCCTGGCTCCTGCTTGTCTCCCTTAGCTGTAATTCAGGACCTTTGTGGCATATGTGTAACTATTCTGAGGTTCAGAGCAGGGTCACATAATAGTTGCAACTGGCAACTGAACTCTGGAGGGGCCCCTCAGCAAGCACTACAGGAAATGGCTACTAATGATGAGCCTGAACTTTTGAACCTGGTAAGTAGTTTCAGTTTTGATTAGATCGTATTTCTGCAATTTTGCACTTATTCGCGGGGCGCGAAGTTGTACTGGGAAGCCGCGAACTCACGCGAACAGTGCGAGCAAAATCCGCTGCTCGCGGATTTGCGGATTTTGCGGGAGATTCGCGAATCTCGCGGATTGCGAATTTCCCAAAAATCCGCAAAATCCGCGAGCGAAACGGATTTTCCGCCCACACCTACTGCCCACACACTCTTTAGATTATGTGTCAGTTGAGTGTATTTCCAGAGGTGCGAGTGGTAAATTATATTCCCGTCCATAAAAGACTTAAACAACCCATCTGTAAATGAGTCCATTGTGGAACTAATTTTACACCCACTCCATACCCCGGAACTGACAATTTCCTGCCCATTTCTAATGTTTGAGTTATGCCACAGAGGAGCGTGGAAGTGGAGGCCTCCTGGGATCTTGAGCAAGGCATGGGCCCTTACCCAGACATATCAGGAGGATTGGAGGATGGGATTGGGCCTCTGCCCCCCCTTTCTCAGAATCAGCGTAGTAAATTACCAATTCCATGTGGGAACCCAGAAGGTGTTGTTCCAAGAGGACACAGGTTGGCGTACCCATATATGTTTTAATCACAGGTACTGAATGTGCAAGTTGGTGGGGAATAACCCTGGGCAGAACACTTCGTTACGCTCGCGGAGTGTGCATAGTTTGCACAACTACACGAATTGCACGTAGCACAGTGCAAAATCGCGTAGTGTGGCAGGCATTTTTTGCTCGCGGTCCTCAACGTCAAGTTGGCGACCGCGAGCGACATCCCAGCGAGACTTTTTCCGCGTTCGCGATCATCAACATCAAGTTGCCAATCGCGAGCGTGGAAAATAAACTTCCCGGCAAGATTCTCAATGCGGGGAGGTCAGGTTTCTCATTGCGAGTGGTCGTGTATGGTCGCGTCCACTCACGATGAGAAACTACCAGTCCACGTTGAGTAAGCTGCTGCTCAAGTACAAATCTACTCGAGCGGCAGAAAACGACCGCTTGCACTGTGCAAGATGCCGTACGCAATTATTGCACAGTGCGGACACACATCTGGCACTGTGCAATCAGTGCCAACAGCATTTTCCCTACTACACGTGTCGTGCGTAGTGTGAAGTGCACTTCACGTAGCTACCGTAGAGCTACTATGCGAACTTCACCCAGGGTTAGTGGGGAATCCAATAGCCTTCCATATATGGTAGCCGCAGGCTCCCTTTTTTGGTGGAGGCGTACAGCTTACAACTTTTCAACAGTGGTCCGTCCCATATAAACGTCTGTAGTTCTTTGTTGATTTGTCTCAAGACACTCTGTTTAATCGGAAAGGGTAACATTCTGATCATGTAGTTGAACTTGGGACAAAAAAATCATTTTCATCACAAGTACCTTACTCCTCGGTGGCAAAATAAGGTGTTTCTAGCATTCAAAGTCCCCTGTCCTTGTCTCCACCAGTAGCTGAAGGTTATCCAGCATCATTTCCTTCAGTCCCTTATAGATATAAATGCCCAGATATTTAAATCATTCATTTTTCCACTTAAATGGCAAAAGTTCTGAGAGAAGCGTGGGTCATCACCATTGTCATTGGCAGAGCTTCATGTTTGGCCAAGTTAATACAGTAGCTAGCCCGAAAATTGTGAGAAATACCAATCAGCCTATCAGAGCTTCTGCAGAGGCCTGGGGTTCGGACAGGGTCAGCAGAATATCATCAGCATAAAGAAAGGTCGTATATTTCCTCACCCATGTCTGCATCACTGTTGTCTGCTCTGTCCATCTCAGAGCAATGACCAAGGGTTCCGGTGCCAAGAGGAGTAGCAAGGGTGATAAGGGGCTCCCCTGATAAGTTTGCCAGTGTATCGGAAAGGCTGGTGAATTGAAACCCCCGGAGGTCACCGTTGCTGAGGGCTCACTATTCAGTCCCCGGACCCATGTAAAAAATCTTTAGATGAACACCATCCAAACCATGGTATGAAGAAGGTACCCCCCACTCCACTCTGTCAAAAGCATTGAGAGAGGGGAGCACAATTTCATCCAAGTCTTCCTTAAATTGCCAAAGAATGTGAGACAAGAGTCATAGGTACTAGGTTGATGGTCAACATGGAACAAACACCACCTGGTTGGGATGAATGCAGGCAGAAATACAAGTCTGCAAGCATGTGGCCAAATCTTGGCCAAGATTTTGGCATCCACAATATTGGGCGATATTGGTCTGTAGTTGGCACAGTCCAGTAAATCCCTTTCAGCTTTGGGGATTAAGAAAATATGAGCTCTCTTAAAGTCTGTGGGGGTCTTCCACATTCCAAGGCTGTGCAAAAAAACTTACACAATAGTGGGACAATAAGCGATTTAGTCACCTTATAGAATTCAACAGGATAGCCATCCTTCCGAGGGACTTTACCTGTTTTTATTTCGTCAATGTTTTTTGCCACTTCCACTTTAAAGATATCATCATCTAAACGATTGGCTTGCTCCGCAGAAAGGGTCAGAATGTCGAACGCATTCCTAAATAAATGTTCCTCTATCTGAGAGCTGGGGGCTTCTGAGCTATAGAGAAGTTAATAAAAATTGTGAAAATGATAGTGAGGTGCGTCATAAATTCTGTCCTTTTATTCCGGAAGGAGGAAATTGTTCAACTCACCTCCTCTTTCTTAAGTTGCATCCTTTCACCCCTCTCATAGAGCCTCTAATGCAGTTAGAGCAGAGCTGTCTGGGCCTGAAAAGGTATAAATGTAATTCAGATCATATTTAGCCTTGGTCAGAACCCTAAGAACATCCGGGTGAGCATTACGGACACAACTGGAAGTGAGACGTTGAATCTAAGTTTCAATAGCCAGATTCTCACTTTCAGCTTTTTTCCTAGTTAACGCAGAGTCCCTCATCAAGTTCCCCTCATATGCACACCTCCCTGCTCCCCATAATGTGGAAGAGGACTAGACTGAGGTTAGAAGGCATTGAACCACTTCTAACAGTTACTTTTTGCCATCAGGGTTTTTAAACAAGGATATGTTCAACCACCAAGAGCTTGGAGGTGGGGGTATCAAGTACATGTCATTTTGAGCACCACCATGCAGTGACCCAAAACTTACCCGCGATATGATCAGAGGATCCAATGTGTCCAAGTGCAATAGGCATAGCAGTAAGTAATCAATTCTGGTGCGCATTCCACGCACACAAGAAGTAAATGTATAAGTTCTCTCCTTAGGGTGGAATAGTCTCAAGGAGTCAGACCAGGCAAAGTCAAAGATGAAATATCGAAGAAAGCAACAATCCCTAGTATTACACAGGTCCGGAGGGCCTGACCTAAACATAAGCAGGCCTGGGGTAACATTCAAGTCTCCCCCAATCAAAACCTGGGTCCTACCAAAAGACGCCAAAAGGCTTGCCAGTTTAGGTCTAAGGCAGACTTATCCCCAACCTGGGGCATACATCCACCATGCTATTAGGAATGTATCCCTCTCTCATAACTTGGCAAGATGCATCGTCACTCTTCATCTGTCCATGTGCGGGACAGCCAGTATGGCAAGTATGTGTGTAAAATGTTCACAACTCCCTTTTTACATTGACCAAGTGTTGTGGCTTGAGCGGGGTTGTGCAGTTTCACCAGACATGTATACACATCCCTACCCCCACATTCCCAGTGCAGTTTTGTACATTCATATTTGTTTAGATGGGTCTTCTTGATAAGTGTGATATTGGGTTCTGGTTGGGAAGGGAAAAAAGCACTTTCTTCCTTTTCACATAGTGAGTTGAACCATTCATGTTCAGAGATATAAGGGTAAGTAGTTTCTCTAGCTTCCTGCACCCCAGTACTACTACTCGGCAACAAGTTATACTGGGTAATGCGTGTGGCATGGTGTTGCAAAAGTAATGTCGGAGGCATTAAAAAACACATGGCGCATCTGGAAGGTGACTAAGGACCAGCTCAGGGAACCTTTCCATGGTCCGACTGGAGCCCAAGAGGGTGGTGAGGTTGAACTCTCCTTATAGTATCAACCACAGAAGACAAGAGGTCACAAGTACCTCTACACTCATCAGGGGAGATAGGGACTAGTCACCGATATGCAAAGTGCAGTTCTCCCAGTGTGTGATGAATACATGTCTTAACTAAGTATTGTGAAGAGCTTCAGTGTGTGGGCAATAGGTAAGGTGAAGCGTCCCACTGAAGTATCTATAACTCTGGGGAAGTGGTGACAGCCACACCAGCTGTGCCGCGGGCCCGCTGCTCGCTTTCCATTCAACAGTACAGCATATAACAACAGAGAATCCCATCGACCCCCTCCCCCCATATCTCAACACATGCAGGTCTTCCCTCCCATTCAACAAAACATTACCCACTGGACAATTATCTCCCCTGAGTATATAATGAACATCTCAACTTCCCAGTCGCAGGGATAGGTATAATCTGCCACAATCAGCAGAGAGATCGTTTTCCCAATACTGGAACATCTGATATTTGGGACACATTCTTGAATGTCATAACCAGGGCTGCAGTACCCAGTTGACAATATAGAGGCCTCAGTAGTACAGATCATACCCAGATATGGCTTCAAAAGGGAAGTGAGAAGGACACCAAAAGCACCCATTCAGCAATTACACAGGCAGAGTCATGATAGAAGTCAAAAGCAGGTGGACAGTGCTACTAAGTGTTCATGAAAGTCACCACAAAATCCTCCCCGACATGGGGGGTGTTTCATTATGCAGTGGTGTTCCTCAGAGCCTTCTATGCTCACATCTGTTTTGCAGTTTCTAGAATGGCTCTGATCCTTCTCAGAGAGTGTGACCGCCATCCAGGTATCGTCAGGCATCCACTCTGCCTAGAAGATCCTTAGGCGCATCATATTTGGTTGTGCAGTGCAGGGAAGGATACACTTCCAAACTGCAGGCTGATGATGAGGCTATTCACAACAGCCCAGAGCATGCCACATTGAACCAGCCCATTACATTAGAAGAGATCAAAGCTATGATTCGGCAGCTTCATAATGGTAGTGCCCCTGGCAACGATGGCCTCCCTTAAGAATGCAGACAAACTTACTTTTAACGATTTATGAGGAGGTTTACGAGGCAGGTTTACTTCCACACACAATGTGAGAAGCTCCTATTATCACTCCCCTTAAGTCAGACCAACCCCCATAATGCTGTGATTTTCATCATCCCTTATCCTCATAAATGTAAATAGTAATAATTTAGCTATAATAACGGCAAACCAGCTATTTCATCTTATGCCCCTCCTAATACGATCAGGTCACTCTGGTTTTATACTAGGGCACTCCACCACTGACAACCTCAGCTCCCTGTTTTCTCTTATACATCAATTAGGACCTAACTTAAAAGTTGTGGCAATGTTTTTTGATGATGCTAAGGCATTCAGCACTTTTGAATGGCCTTTTTTAAAGGCAGTGCTGACTAAAAAGGTGTTGGGAGATGTGGTGACTAGATGGATTTGAATACTCTATACAGACCCCCTCGCTGGAGTTAGGGTCAATGGAGTAATGTCTGCAGCCTTTCCGATTTACTGGGGCACGAAGCAAAGCTGCCCCCTCTGTCCCAATCTTTCTGCCCTTGTGGTTTAGCCCCTTGCATTTCTACTTTGAGAATTTCACAATAGGCTTGGGATCACTCTTGCTTATCGCTACACCTTACTTTCGATGTATGCAGATGATACTCTTCTGATGGTGCAGGATCCTGATATATATATCCTGAATATAGATGAGATTACCCACTTTGGCTGCTGGGCAGGTTTCCAAATGAACTGGTCAAAGTCTATTCAGGTTCCACTTACTGATGCTAATCCTTAGACCTGCTTGTCGCTTCCACTACAGTGGCGGACGGATCTGGTATGCTACTGAGGTATCATGTATCATGTCGATCATCAAAAAATCCTGCTGATGAATTATGGTACATATATTGAAGTTCCCCGGGATAGGGTGGAAACCGGGATCACCATGAAAATGATAATCCTGACAAAGTTACACTATGGAGTCGATTCCGAATCGGGAAAAAAACCGTCCGTACGATTTGTATCCGGAGCCCCCTCTGTACGAATCGTACCCGTCCGTCCGAGTCGCGAAGTACGATCCGTATTCCGTGAATCCGTCCGAATCGTCGTGATCCGTACGTATTGCAAGGCTGAAACCGTGAACCGTACGACTCGTACACATACCGTACGACTCGTACACATGCCGTACGACCCGACGAGTACGATCTGGACCGGGGTATGAGGACGCAATTCGTACGGTCCATGTCAGGTAAGGGTGAGTCGTACGGAAAAGCACACAAACACATACACACCGTACGGTCCATACACCCCATGATCGCAGGGGTACGCACCGTACCCCTGCGATCATGGGGTGTACAAGCCGTACCCCCATTGTACGATCGGTGTACGAGCCGTACCCCAGGTACGATCGGTGTACGAGCCATACCCCAGGTACCATCGGTGTACAAGCCGTACCCCCATTGTACGATCGGTGTACGAGCCGTACCCCAGGTACGATCGGTGTACGAGCCATACCCCAGGTACCATCGGTGTATGAGCCGTACCCCAGGTACGATCGTACACCATCGATCATGGGGGGTACGCACCGTACCCGGGGGGCCGTTCCGTACCTGTTTCGGAGCGAACTCTGCTTTTACGGCTGTTTTCAGCTCCCGTAGCAAAAGGGTCGTACGGAGCATACCCGACATGTATCGTACTTGCTGGGTCGTAAAAACCAGCCACGAACCGTACAGATGTCGCGTACAGCGGGTTCCGAGGGAGAATCGTACGGAGATAAGAGTCGTACGGTGTCTTGTACGACTCGTACGGAGTACGGCTCTTGGTACAAATCGTACTTCGTCGTATGTACGGGGGAAAATGCTCCGAACGGCTATTCAGAGCGGTTTTTCCCGAATCGGAATCGACCCCTATATGTTTCAAAACATTCCTGTCCCTTTGAACAAGTCCTTCTTTAAGCAAATGAATGAGCTCATGATCCACTTGGCCTGGGCGGGTAAACAGCCTTGTCTGAGCTGGAGCCAGTTATGTCTCCCTTATGACAGGGGAGGGTAAGCAGTGCCCCAATTTGAGACATACTACTTGGTAGCCCAGTTTCAATGTACGCATCATTGGATCCATAATAGTCGACATGCCCCACACCTTGTGTTATAACAGGGATAAATACACCCACTTCCTATATAGGAGCCACCTTATTCTCTCGCTGCTAGGCTGAGGGCAGAGATACACATGGTATAGTGCACTGACTGGGCCTAGTCTAGATTGGCTACATTAATATGGGGTTGCAATATCTTACTCCCCCCCCCCCCAGGAAAAAAAAATCTTACTCCCTATTCATTCCTATTGAACACTACAGCCCTCTTTGCATAGGTCTCTCCTCAGTCATGATGACTAATCTCCATAGCAAACATATCATCACTATAGGCGACCTGTTAAAAAAACATGATTTTAAGCAGTATAGAGGTATAGCGAATATCTGGGAGCTGCAGAACCCATGCTCCTTGGTACCATTACATAAGGCACTGTACTATTATGTTCGGAGCCTATATCCAAAGTTCCCTAGGGAGCCCCCGGAATTGCCTGTACTGTCGCTCTTATTATCAGCTCTACAGCCCCTAAAACTTGTCTTGCACCTGTTTTCGGTGGGCATGTCCCTTCTGGAAGTAGAACCACCCCCAACTCAATTGAAATGGGTGTAAGATTTGGGTATAAACATTACAGGTAAGATGTGGTGATATTGCTGCCAACAGACAGGAGAGATATCTCCTAACGTTAGACTTCACTTAATATATTACAAGTTCCTCTTACAACTGTATCTTACCCTGAAGACTCTAGCTAAAGATAATCAATCCAAGGATCTGATGTATTTGGATATTCATACGTTCACAAATTTATGTATACATATGTGTTTTACATTTGGTTGCGTCTAATGTATTTACAAGTCCTATTTCGATGTCTATGTTTTGAATAGATTTAAACCAATGCCTTTCAAACATACTTCCACGTGATCAAGCCGTCTTCACGGCGAAACGCGTTGTGGAATAAACAGCACTTCTTGTCATGAGAGCGTGCTTCTAAGACTTTTTTGTGTGAAGAGAATCAATACTTGTCGGTTTCACTCCGCCGGCGTGCACGCCACCTTTCACGGGTCGTGGAGATCCAGAAGGAGTTGCCTCTTGTGTTTGGATATATATATATATATCTATACTACTATAATAAAGGAAGAACTTTCAGCCTTTAAAGGCGGGTAAACTCGGGAACCACAGCGCCAATCCACACACCCGATACACCATTGGAATCGTCAGGGTGTGTAGATGGCTATAGGCTATATACATTTTTTAAAAAACGTTATTTAAAAAATGTACAGTAAAAAAAAAAGTAGTCCCTCTGAAGTAGCGCCTGCCGCGACGTGCGTGCTCACGTCAAGAGCGTGGGGAGGAGCGGCGTCCAGGAGCGCGACGAGGAGCGGCGGACATGGCGTGGGGGAGGAGCGGTGACGTGAGGAGCAGCGGACAGGCCAGCGGCTGTGCGAGCAGCAGACAGGCTGGAGGAGCGGCGGCTGAGGTAAGGGAGCGGCGGACATGGCGCGGGGGAGGAGCGTTGACGTGAGGAGCAGCAGACAGGTGAGCGGCGGTGCGAGCAGCAGACAGGCGGGAGGAGCGGCGGCTGAGGTAAGGGGACCCATGTCGGAGCAGGCGGGGGTCGGGGCAGGTGGGGGTCAGGGCAGGCGGGGGACGGGCCGGGCGGGGGCCCGGGCTGCTGGACAATGTCGGGGCGCGCGTGGGTCGGGGAAGCCTGTTGCTCCCGGACATGGTCGGGACGGGCTGCTAGTATATATATATATTATATATATATATATATATATATATATATATATATATATATATATATATATATATAAATGCCGCTCGAAATCTCCTCGCTAGCCGGGACTTTTATTCAAGCGCTCCTCACAGACGCGTTTCGGGTCAAGCCCTTTATCAATGTGTCAACACGAGTGTTGCACAGGAGCAAGTTTTAAAGTGCAGCGTGCAATCTCACATGGAAAGCGAGGTAGGACTACTCGTCAGTATTACACGATATATATATATATATATATATATATATATATATATATATATATATATATATATATATATATATATATATATATATATATATATATATATATGTTTTCCACAAAGTTGCCCTTGAAGGAGATCACACACCTCGGGGTATCCGCACACTGGACTTCAGGCGGCACCACCAACAGCATGCCACACGCAATCACGAAGCCATACGCGTTTCAAGCCTTTACAGCCCTTGTTCACTGGCAGAAATGAGGTAAGATGCGGGCGTAGCAGAACATGTTTTTTAATCAATTACAAAGTCCCGCCCATGTGGGCGTCACCGTAGGCATGATGGTACCTGTAGTCCCAATATTGCCAAGGACTTCCATAGTTCTCTCGCCAAGTGGCTACCCGCTGTCTGCCTCAAAATGTCATTCCATCAGGGTGAGAGACATGCCGGCACTCTGATCGATGCTGCCCCGTCTTCAGGAAATCCAAGGCCCCCTCGGTCCCCAACGGCGCTTCAATGTAAACGCCAAGGAACGCCTCTTGAGCGTCAGGACCTCCACGCGACCGGACCAGCCGCATTAATTGTTTTCCACAAAGTTGCCCTTGAAGGAGATCACACACCTCGGGGTATCCGCACACTGGACTTCAGGCGGCACCACCAACAGCATGCCACACGCAATCACGAAGCCATACGCGTTTCAAGCCTTTACAGCCCTTGTTCACTGGCAGAAATGAGGTAAGATGCGGACGTAGCAGAACATGTTTTTTAATCAATTACAAAGTCCCGCCCATGTGGGCGTCACCGTAGGCATGATGGTACCTGTAGTCCCAATATTGCCAAGGACTTCCATAGTTCTCTCGCCAAGTGGCTACCCGCTGTCTGCCTCAAAATGTCATTCCATCAGGGTGAGAGACATGCCGGCACTCTGATCGATGCTGCCCCTTGATTGGAATAAAGTGGTAACTCTTAAAACATTTAATTTAAAAAGGAACAAAATGAGGGGGTATATTTTGCCATATGAATTATGATTGGTGCTGCAGAAAGAAAAATTAGGGCACATTTTGAGTGACTTCTCAAACCCTCTTCAATTTAATTAAAAAATTCTGACATACAGTCTCCCAAGATGGCCACCAGAGACAAAAGAGCCTAAATGTAGCCCAAATATCACCCATATGTACCCCAAGTATAGCCCAATGACAGAATGTCCCAGAGTGTTCTAAAGAACAACTAGAGCGCTAACAGTCTTACTTATGACAAAAGTATGGCACACCAGAAGCCATCTTGATTGGAATGAAGTGGTAAGTCTCAAAACACTCAATTTAAAAAGGAACAACATGAGGGGGTTCATTTTGCCATAGAAAGTATGATTAGTGCTTCAGAAAGAAAAATTAGGGATCATTTTGAGTGACTTCTCAAATCCTCTTCTATTTCATTAACAAAATTCTGACATGCAGACTGAAACATGCACTTTGAATACCAGCAGCAGACGTCCCTGGTGAGCAGTAGCTTTACTACAGTGATCTAATGTGCAACTAGAGTGCTAACATTCAGAATTTATGGCAAATGTGTGACACATCTGAATGCCTTCTTGATGGAACCAAAGTAAACAAGCATTGAAAATGCAATAGATCTCGCCCTCGTTTAAGTTAAAGCCATTCTTTTTGTAATGAGGTGGCTTTCTAGCTTTGCTTTTATTAGTGTTTTTTCAACTTTCATGTAAATAACATGCATCTGTATGCATATAAGTATATGTATGCATGCATTTATGTTTGTATTTATATAGATATACAGATGATATATGTTTATATATGTCTGTATATATATATATTCACTGAAAAAACCATAGGTTATAGACCATATATAGTTAGGAATTAGCATTTACAAAACCTTGAAAATTCACTGAAAAAACCATAGGTTATAGACCATATATAGTTAGGAATTAGCATTTACAAAACCTTGAAAATTCACTGAAAAAACCATAGGTTATAGACCATATATAGTTAGGAATTCGCATTTACAAAACCTTATTTTACTCACACAAAACCATTGAAATTCCATATATAGTTAGTTGCACTAACTATATATCGCGCAGCCGCAATCCACTGCTGATGATGTCACATATTACATCATTCATGACATGGTCAGTGACATCACTGATGACATCACTGATGACATCTCAAATTACATCACTGATGACATCACTGATGACAACATCCAGTGACTGTATGTTCCTGTAAAGTTAAAATATGTCTTACATATTGAAGAATGAGTGGATGTATAAGTGTCTGGATGAAGGATTTAGTAGGTGCATGACTGACTGTATGAGTGAGTGATTAAATGTGTCTCACTGAGTGCATGGGTTAGTGACTAAACTGTCTTAATTTGTGCATCATTATGTCTGTTGTTCTGTAAACTGTTGCATGTGTTGATAAGTAGCTATATGAGTAACTATATGGGTTATTGATTGGTTGCCCAAGTATTTGTATGGGAGACTGAGTGTGTGTGTGGGTGGCTGGGAGGTGTATGACTCTGTGCATAGATGTGTGAGCAGTTGATTCACTAGATGTATGGTTTCAAAAGTGCATGTGGAAACAGCTGTATGGGCGGTTGACTGTGTGCATGAGTGTATTGGTGAGTGAATGGATATCTCAGTGCTACATGTCAAAGTAAGTACATATGTAAAACACAGTACATGTGAGAGTTGACATATGTAAATAACTGTGCATAAGAGCCAGTGAATGTGTGAGTGGCTGTATGGATCATTGTGAACTTGTATCAGGGATTGTATAAGAGAGTAAATATGTGTTAGTATATGTTTGAATAAGTAAAGTTTGTATAACTGTATAGTTGAGGAAATGGAGGTGTGATTGATTCTTTGCATGACTGACTAGGTGTGTGAGTAACTCCATGGATGAGTGACAGTCAGGGAGTGTCTGTTTACACTGATTGTATCTAAGGTTATATTAGAGTCTGAAGAGGTTCATCGTATTATCACATGAATGATATCATCAGTGATGTGATCAGTAATGTCAAATGAGATGTCATCAGTGATGTCATCAGTGATGTCATTTGAGATGTCATCAGTGATGTCATTTGAGATGTCATCAGTGATGTCATCAGTGATGTCACTGACCATGTCATGAATGATGTAATATGTGACATCATCAGCAGTGGATTGCGGGTGCGCGATATATAGTTAGTGCAACTAACTATATATGGAATTTCAATGGTTTTGTGTGAGTAAAATAAGGTTTTGTAAATGCGAATTCCTAACTATATATGGTCTATAACCTATGGTTTTTTCAGTGAATTTTCAAGGTTTTGTAAATGCTAATTCCTAACTATATATGGTCTATACCCTATGGTTTTTTCAGTGAATATATATATATATACATATATATATATATATACATATATATATATATATATTACCTACTGGCGGTCGCCAGTAGGTAGTTATAGTTAGGATTTTTTTCAATGTTAAATCTCAAAATTCTATTTGGAATAACTTTGGCGCCGGTTGACGAATCTGCCTGAAAATTTCCTGAAAATGGCCTCGCGGGGTTCCGGTCCTTCCCTGAAAGTTTGGGGGGGATACGTTAAGCGGGGGCCAAGATAAAAGGGGGGTCCCAAAACGCGTTTTCCCCATGTTAATTTCCATAGGGCGGTCGATTTCACTTTTAGCCCGAACGGCTGAATGGATTTCCACGAAACTTGGCAAAATTGTAGGGACTGGTAGCCCGATGTGCCTTTGCTATGTCTCAAGATATGTGCTCCAGTGGATTTTGAGTAATTTAGGTTCAAAAAAATATATATATCTATAGGCGCTCTCCCGTGCGCGCACCGGAGTGCGCTCCAGGCGCGACACGCGACTTGCGCGCAGGAAGCTGATTGGCTCTCAGTTGTCTGTAAACATTCTAAACAGTGTGGAGCGGCCGCCATCTTGTGTCTCGGTAAAATCGAGACACAAGGGGTTTGAAAAAAAAAGGGGCAAATGACCATAAGGGGGAAGAGTAGACCCCCTTTGACCCCCTAGGTTTGATGTAGGGACTAAAATAGGGTCCTGCAGGGCATTAAAAAATTTTTTTCGTTTTGCGCGGGGGAAGCGCATGGTACGCGCACCGGCGAAGCACGGGGAAAATCCAGGACCATATTTATGAAGGCCTTGCGCTGTTAGTTTTGCGCTTCCTGTGCGTCAATTTTTGTGACGCACCAGCGGTGTAAAAAAATGCGCATTGTTATGCAATATTTAAAAAGTGACGCATCTATCTAGATGCGTCACTTTTTAAATATAGTGCAACGAGGTACATTTTATTACACTGCTGGTGTTATGCGTCACTTTTCTGTGCGCACTCCTTATGACATTCCAGATGTGTCATATTTAATGTATGACGAATCATGTTGCAAGGAGTTACAGATACGTCAGTATTTCTGACATATCTGTAAACATAAAAGTGATGCGAGGCAGGTGCAAGATTTTGACGCAACAGCATCCTAAAAGTGACGCAGAGAAATCTTATAGATTTCAGTACGTCGTTATTACCAAGCTTTTTGCGGGGGAATGCCCCCTTTGCATACATTATACCTGATGCAGATACAATATGGCGCAGAGTTTTAAAAAGTGACCCATGTACCTAGATGCGTCACTTTTTAAAAATAGCATCAGGTATAATGCATGCAGAGGGGGTGTTCTCCCGCAAAAAGCTTTGTAATAGCGACGCAGTGAAATCTTTGAGATTTCACTGCGTCAGTTTTAGGATGCTGTTGCGTCAAAATCTTGTGCCTGCTTTACAGCAGGTGTTAGACTGAGGCAAGACCTTTCACATGCTGCTTTCCCCATTTGAAAGGACACATTACTGGAGTTGCGTCACTTTTGTGACGCACTCCAGCAATGCGTTACTTGGAATGTCATAAGGAGTGCGCACAGAAAAGTGACGCATCGCACCAGTGGTGTAAAAAAATGTGCCTCGTTGCGTTATATTTAAAAAGTGAGGTATCTAGGTAGATGGGTCACTTTTTAAAATCAAGCGCCACATTATATCTGCGTGAGGTATAATGCATGCAGAGGGGGTGTTCTCCCACTAAAAGCTTTGTAATAGCGACGCAGTGAAATGTTTGAGATTTCACTGCGTCACTTTTAGGATGCTGTTGCATCCTTTAAATATAGTGCAACGAGGCACATTTTATTACACTGCTGGTGTGATGCGTCACTTTTCTGTCCACAGTCCTTATGACATTCCAGATGTGTCATATTTAATGTATGACGAATCATGTTGCAAGGAGTTACAGATACGTCAGTATTTCTGACATATCTGTAAACATAAAAGTAATGCGAGGCCGGCGCAAGATTTTGACGCAATAGCATCCTAAAAGTGACGCAGAGAAATCTCATAGATTTCAGTACGTTGTTATTACCAAGCTTTTTGCGAGGGATTGCCCCCTCTGCATACATTATACCTGATGCAGATACAATATGGCGCAGAGTTTTAAAAAGTGACCCATGTACCTAGATGCGTCACTTTTTAAAAAATAGTGTCAGGTATAATGCATGCAGAGGGGGTGTTCCTTGCAAAAAGCTTGGTAATAATGACGCAGTGCGTCACTTTTAGGATGCAGTTGCGCCAAAATCTTGCGCCTGCTTCACAGCAAACCTTTCACATGGTGCTTTTTCCATGTGAAAGGACACATTACTGGAGTTGCGTCACTTTTGTGACGCACTCCTGCAATGCGTTACTTTTGTGTTTACAGATATGTCAGAAATACTGACATATCTGTAACTCCTTGCGAATTGATTAGTCATATATTAAATATGACATATCTGGAATGTCATAAGGAGTGCGTCCAGAAAAGTGACGCATCGCTATTTTCACGTAGCGATGCGTCACTTTTCAGAAATGAGGCCTCCAGTTTATTCACTGTGTCATAACTTTCTTTTCTAACACTCACCTTCTTTCATTCCTCCTACTTCACTTCCTTTCACCTCTCATACCTTTCTGTTCTTTCTTACTCATTCTCCTTTCAATTATCAATGCACTATATTTCACTTACTCTTCATTTTTTAAGATTATAGCTCTTTGATGAGAATTGGAGGTAGTTCTGAAAAGAACTTTTGGTTTTCTTCTTTTAACTGAACAGGAACAAAAACAGGGAATAGAAACTGCTCAACAGGAGCAAAAAGAAAAGAAAAAAATTAGGGGTGGGAAGGGCAGTGATGGTTCTCCAATGCCCGAACCATGAGCAGGACACTTTGCTCCCCATAGGTGAGGAGTTGATTGCAGTATCTGCATCTGACGACCCCATGGTTGAATGCAGGTTGAATGTTTGCTACCTGCCCCTGAGATTGTTCTCTTCCAGAAGAAGTTGCTCCTCCTGTTGATGTAGAGGCCCCATCTCTGGGAACCTCTTGTGCCAGAGCCCTGACACTTTCCCGGGCAAAATTCTGGGGGTGCCTCCTCTCCACATGGCGAATCATGGTGAAGTTGCCAAAAGAGTATTTTTTTGGGGGGTTACCCCGTGACAGGACCTGTTTGCAGATCCTGCACTCTACTTTTGGTGCATTCACCTTCTTCTGGCCTGCTGGAAACTTAAAAAATTTCCAGATGAAATGTTCCTTCACCTTTGGGGTAGGAGGCTCTTCATCAATGAAATCATTGGAGTCATCTTCACTGCTGGATGGTCTGGCAGCCATGATGAATCCAGGAATATGGAGCAGCAAAAAAGGCAGGTCTTTCAGTCACAAAAGTGAAAGAAGAAGTGAAGGAAATGGGTGGGGATTTCATTCATTGTAAAAAAAAACTGTTAGCAACCAATGAAAAGTGTTATTTTAGGGTCACATGACCCGACGCGTTTACGCTGCGCGCTCCGGAGCACTTCCGGGTGCGTTTACGCAGCGCGATCGTAGGCGCTTCCGGGGCGCAAACGTGGCGCGATCGTAGGCGCTTTTCCGTGCGTTTAGGCGCCGCGCACGTATGCGCTTCCGAGGGCACTTACGTTGCGCGCCGAAGTGACGTCATCAATCTTTTATAGAAATGCATAATCATTTTCCATATTAAAAAAAACAAATTTTATTTGTATGGTACGAAATGTTTTGCATTATTATTAACTTTTCATTCATATTTTTTTTTCACGAACGACAGTTGCGCTCTGGGTGCGCTTTCAGATGAGCTCTCGGAGAAGCTTACAGGAGAGCTTAGCTGAAAGCTTCCCGGAGCGCGCACCCAGAGCGCAAAAGAAAAAAATTATAAAAAAAAAATGAATACTTAAAAAAAAACAGCAAATTGTAAAAAAAAAAAAGGTTAGAAACTCGATATACAAAGGAATTAGCATTTAAAAAACCTATGAAATTCACTGAAAAAACCATAGGTTTCACACCAGTTATAGTTAGGAATTAGCATTTAAAAAACCTATGAAATTCACTGAAAAAACCATAGGTTTCACACCAGTTATAGTTAGGAATTAGCATTTAAAAAACCTATTAAATTCACTGAAAAAACCATAGGTTTCACACCAGTTATAGTTAGCTGGAAATTTTACTGATATAAAACCATTGAAATTCCCACGTTATAGTTAGTCGGACTCACTATAACTTGCGCGTGCAATGCACTGCTGATGACATCACATATTACATCACTCATGACATGGTCAGTGACATCACTCATGACACCATCCTTGTGACATAGTGACAGACCTTCTTTCACTATAATGTAACCCTTGAGACACATATTCAAAAATAGAAACTGACATTTTTTAAAAAATGGAGATACCTATATCAGTTACAACAAGCAATTCAGTAATTCCACTATCTATATACACATCCACTCATTCACCAACAGTTCTATATAGTCACTCATACATATACTCACTCATCATATGAAGTGATACACCTATACATCCTGTTACACACCGACATTCATCCAAAAGTTACTGACACACATATTCTCACGTGCAAATAAACTATTGGACATCCATTTATTTGAATATAGAGTTATACACACACTTCCACCTTACTTCTATTTAAAATTACACATATTTATTCTCTTAAACAATCACTTATAGAAACACATACTTATTTAAACAGGAACTCTTACAATCTCTTACTCTCACATATACTCACTTATATACATCAATATTCACATATACTAGATTAAAACATATGTAGTTACTGATAAAGACACTAGTGAGACAGTCATTCACTCACTAACAAACACATATAGACACTCATCCACCCATACAGTCCTGTACATATGCTGTCTTCAAAACACATACAAACAAAGAGTCAGTCCCTCATGCATCTATGTGCTAAGTAATACCCCCACCAAACCATATAGACACTCATACTGATACTAATAATAATATCAAATAACCCATATACATACACATGAGTGGATGTGTATTAGATGGTGGTATTACTGAATTGGTTGTTGTAACTGGTATGGGTATATCCACTTTTTTGAAAATATTAGTTTCTATTTTTGAATATGTGTTTCATGGGTTACATTATAGTGAAAGGAGGTCTGTCAGTGTGTCACAAGGATGGTGTCATCAGTGATGTCATGAGTGATGTCACTGACCATGTCATGAGTGATGTAATATGTGATGTCATCAGCAGTGCATTGCACGCGCAAGTTATAGTGAGTCCGACTAACTATAACGTGGGAATTTCAATGGTTTTATATCAGTAAAATTTCCAGCTAACTATAACTGGTGTGAAACCTATGGTTTTTTCAGTGAATTTAATAGGTTTTTTAAATGCTAATTCCTAACTATAACTGGTGTGAAACCTATGGTTTTTTCAGTGAATATACATATATATATATACATATATATATATATATATATATATATATATATATATATATATATATATATATATATATATATATATATATATATATATATATATATATATATATATATATATATATATATTACCTTTTTTTTCCCTATGGGATTTCTGAAAATTCTATGTCTAATAACTTTGGCGTTTGTGGGCGGAATCGGTTGAAATTTTCAGGAAAATGGCACATTTTGTTTCTGAGCAGCTCCAGGAAATTTGGGGGGGGGGTCGTCAAGGGGGGGTTGAGAAAAAAGGGGGGTCCCAAAACGCGTTTTTAACATTGAGTTTTCCATAGGGCGGTTGGACTCACTTTTAGCTCGAACGGCTGAATGGATTTGCACGAAACTTGGCAAAATTGTAGGGACTGTTAGGCCGATGTGCCTTTGCTAGGTCTCAATATATGTGCTCCAGTGGATTTTGAGAAATTAACGTTTAAATCAAGATATATATCTGTAACAGCGCTCCGGGCAGCGATCTGGTTCGCGTACTTTTCGCGTAACGGAACTTTGCGCACGGAAAGCTGATTGGCTCTTCGGTGTCTGTCAACATTCTAAACAGTCCGGTGCGGCCGCCATCTTGTCTCTCGGTAGGATCGAGAGATAAGAGGAGGCCAAAACAAAGAGGGAAATTTCCATAAGGGGGCATAGTAGATCCTCCCTGACCCCCTAGGTTTTATGTGGAGGTTTTAAAAGGGCCCAGCAGGGTTCAAAAACATTTTTTCTTTTTTTTTTTTTCGCGATGAGCGCCTAGTACGCGAACCGGAAAGCGTTCTAGGCAGCGTACTATAAGGATAATAGAATGATATACTTTTCAAAGACTAAATGTTAATTGTTTGTTGTTTTGTTTGTTGTTTTTTTTTTTTTTTGTTTTCTTTTTTTAAATTTTTTTTATTAATTTTTATTGTTTTTCATAATTTATTAAACTTTCTAACATTTCAGTGTCTGAAATGTCATTATTTTCTTGAAATATTGTTTGCAAGCTGTGAGGTTGTAAAATGTCCTCATTTGCAAGGAGGGCATCTACTGCTTGGACACATTGCAGCAGTTCATTATCCATGCTTTGATCCATAAATTCCATGTCAATTTGTTCAATCAATTCCTGGCTGCTCTCTTGCTGGTCCTTTTCAAATGAAACTTTGTTTTCGCCTTCCATTTTGCCTGAAATTTGGATTAAAACAATATATATTAGTAGAGATAGGGCACTGTTGGGATTAATTTTAGATAGTCATTTTTTATCAGTGAATTTATCTTTTGGCAGTGTATAGTATCAGAGTGGAAATAGGACTATAAAAAAGTGTATGTGATTTAACCAAGACAAGTCTAACTCCATTCATAACTATAACAGAGAAGTCTATCTAAATACATTACTAGTACAGAGGGATAGTGTATATCTAGCAGAAAAAGTCTACTATATTAAGTTATAGTGTACAATATACTTCAGTTTTAAAAATAACAACTTACCTTTACAAACAAGTTGAAGAGTTTAGTGATAATTCAATTGTAATGTACAACAAGAAGTAGCAGTCAAAATGGCTGTGTTTCCTTCTCTTCCTTTATATATATTCAAGTATATAACCAATCAAATGTCAGGTAATAAAAGTAGAAAATGAAAGTAACATTTTTATTGGTTGTCAATTCCAACACTTCAGATGTGTTTTGTGAAGTAATTTACCTCACGGTACTTGGAGAGGTCTACAGGCTAAATGGCTAAATTAAATTTCAATCAAATTTGTGAGAATGAAAGGGATTGTTATGTAGTATGAGCTAATTTGTATTTGGTGAGAGTGTCTCCAGTCGTTTTTCTATAAATTACTTTCCCACCTTTTTTTTGGACCGCTTCCCGGAAAGCGGTCCGGTCCGCGAACTAGGAGCGTAACGGGAGTCCACCATTTTGTGTTTCGGTCGAATCAAGGTATAAAATGGAGGGTAAATAATGTTCTGAATGGGTAGAAGGGGGCATGGTACAAGTAGTTTGCCCCCTACGTTTTCTGAGGGTGGCTGAGGAGGACTATATGTGCGAAGAAAAAACTTTTTTTTTGAAATTTTGCGCGGTTAGCTTCCAGTTCGCGTACCGGATAGCGCTCTTTGAGCGTAGTTTGTTGAACATTACAGAAAAAAGTTAGAAAAAAAATAATAAAAGTGTGTGATCAGATGAAGGGTAGCTCTGAGAAGAGCTTTTGGGTTTATGGTACATTTAGGTACTTATAAGTAGGTACCAATGCACAGTCTTAAATTCAGAATGAAAATTCTGTTGCCCTCATCTGAGAAGTGAACTCCATCTCCTCTGTAGATATCTTGCATGTAGTAACGCAAGTTATTGTTGTACAGAGAGCCCATTCCATGGTCTCTCATGAAAGCTGAAACAGATTTGTTTACATGCTTCCTCGCTTTCTCAATTTGTGGAGAAAATTGGTTGGACCACCTCCATTTCTGTCTTTGGCATATATTGGAATATACCAAGGCAGTTTGAGGAAAAAGTGCCATTAATTGCTCCAAGGTGTCCTTTAAAAGCATTTCCAGACCTACCCCTGTCAAAGTGCCCAAATCATTACCTCCACAGTGCACTATTAACAGGTCAGGTTTTGGCAAATGCATAAAGGTTTTCACCAATGGTATCAATTGGTGACATTTTAATCCTCTTTGGCCCAACCACTTAATTTCCACATCCTGTAAATTGAGGTTGTGTAAATTTCTGTTCTCAGCATACCTTTGAGCCCAGTGGATGTAACTATGTCCAACAATCCAGACCTTAAACATGGTGGGAGAAGGTTGTTCTGCAGTCAGATGAAGTGTGGTAATGAAAGGGCAGTTGAAACAGTAGGAGTTTGTAAAGAAAAAAAACTGTGGATTTCCAATGCTAATGAATCATTAGCAGTGATTGGTGCATTTCCATTTCTGAAAACAGAAAGTTAGGGTGCATGGATGTGTTCTTTGAAAGATGTAATTTGAATGGTCAAGGAAGAAACATTTAATGAAAGATTGCACTGGATACGCAGGTGCACTGAGAGTTCAGAGTTCAATTGAAACATTGTTGTGTGAATTTGCAAACATGAGAGGTCTTCCAGGAGGTGGTTGCTATGGAAAAAAGGCAGAGAGGGCAGAGGGGGGAAGGGTTTTGATTTGAAAAAAGTGAGGGAAGAGTTATGATTGGCTAATATGAGAGATATGTGAAATGAATATCTGTTTTTCTGTGCTTTCAATAGCTGCAGCCTCTGGAGTGCATCGTTTTTCTTCTGCTGAAGACAATTTGGTGTATTTCTGAGACTGTTTTCAAAACTCAAAAAGTATTTGCTAAGGTGAGAAAAGATTTATTTATTTTAGAGAGAGAATAGTATGAATTAAGGAGAAAATGATGAAGAAAGCTGTGTTTTTAAACTGTGGCTTTGTCTGTAGTGATATAGAAATAGATTTTGTTACTTTGAGAAATTGTAATTGCATATTCGGTGTAGCATTCTGGCATGCAGTAACACAAGTTATTGTGGTACATGGAGCCCATTCCATGGTCTGTTATGTAAGCTGAAACAGATATGTTGTTTTTAAAAACGAATTTAGAAATCAATTACATTTCTGGATATGTACTGCTAGAGCTTCATAGGTTGTTTTGGGTCATATTTATAAGGCATTTGAGTGTCTATTATGCTATTTTACGTTCTTCATGGTGCAAATTTCTTGTAAATACGCTGCCACTTGTGCTTTGCAAATTTAGATTTTGATTATGGGAGTTACATAGCCATGTTAATAATGTCCAAACAATGGTGGTAGGGCATTCAAGAAAATGCTTTCCTGTGTCTCTAGGACATTTTCAGTCCTTTCCTCTTGAAAACAGGTATACAATTGATTTATATGCTGTGTTTAAAAACGAATTTTGAAATCAATTACATTTCTGGATATGTACTGTTAGAGCTTCATAGGTTGTTTGGGGTCATATTTAGAATGCATTTTAGTGTCTTTGATGTTATGTTTACCTTTTTAAATGGAAAGTGTTCTTCATGGGGCAAGTGTCTTGTAAATACGCTCCCACTTGCGCTTGGCAAATTTAGATTTTGATTATGGGAGTTACCTAGCCATGTTAATAGTGTCCCAAAAATGGTGCTAGGGCATTCCAGAAAACACTTTCATGTGTCTCAAGGACATTTTCAGTCATTTCTTCATGAATGCAGGTATACAATTAATTTATATGCTGTGTTTAAAAAGGAATTTTGAAATCAATTACATTTCTGGATATGTACTGTTAGAGCTTCATAGGTTGTTTTGGGCCATATTTATAAGGCATTTGAGTGTCTTTGATGTTATGTTTTCCTTTTAAAATGGATAGGGTTCCTCATGGGGCCCTGAGCAGTTCATAGCCATGTTATTTAATGGGAAGTGGATAACATGGCTAAGAGCATTTGCTGGAAAATGCATGAATATCGCTGACTGTTCAGCGATATTCATGCATTGCGGCCGTTTTTTTTTTGCATTTGCAAGCAGTTCTTAGCCATGTTATCCAATGGAAGGTGGATAACATGGCTAAGAGCATTTGCTGGAAAATGCATGAATATCGCTGACTTTTCAGCGATATTCTTGCATTGTGGTTTACCTTTTTAAATGGAAAGTGTTCTTCATGGGGCAAGTGTCTTGTAAATACGCTCCCACTTGCGCTGGGCAAATTTAGATTTTGATTATGGGAGTTACCTAGCCATGTTAATAGTGTCCCAAAAATGGTGCTAGGGCATTCCAGAAAACACTTTCATGTGTCTCAAGGACATTTTCAGTCATTTCTTCATGAATGCAGGTATACAATTGATTTATATGCTGTGTTTAAAAACGAATTTTGAAATCAATTACATTTCTGGATATGTACTGTTAGAGCTTCATAGGTTGTTTTGGGCCATATTTATAAGGCATTTGAGTGTCTTTGATGTTATGTTTTCCTTTTAAAATGGATAGGGTTCCTCATGGGGCCCTGAGCAGTTCATAGCCATGTTATTTAATGGGAAGTGGATAACATGGCTAAGAGCATTTGCTGGAAAATGCATGAATATCGCTGACTGTTCAGCGATATTCATGCATTGCGGCCGTTTTTTTTTGCATTTGCGAGCAGTTCTTAGCCATGTTATCCAATGGAAGGTGGATAACATGGCTAAGAGCATTTGCTGGAAAATGCATGAATATCGCTGACTGTTCAGCGATATTCATGCATTGCGGCCGTTTTTTTTGCATTTGCGAGCAGTTCTTAGCCATGTTATCCAATGGAAGGTGGATAACATGGCTAAGAGCATTTGCTGGAAAATGCATGAATATCGCTGACTTTTCAGCGATATTCTTGCATTGTGGCCGTTTTTTTTTGCATTTGCGAGCAGTTCTTAGCCATGTTATTCAATGGAAGGTGGATAACATGGCTAAGAGCATTTGCTGGATAATACATGAATATCGCTGACTTTTCAGCGATATTCATGCATTGCGGTCGTTTTTTATCGCATTTGTGATAAACCTTGCTAATAGCAATGTTTATCTGGGCCTAAACAAACCTTTAGATAAGCTACATCTTATCGTCATCCTGAATTAATCATTTAAAATATTAGGGAGAGATTTATGATTGTTCTATGCCTGTTTTGTACCATTGAGTGTCATTTTTGTGATGCAGTGCTGGTGCAAAAGATTTGCTATGTTAAATAATTAGTAGGGCATTAAGTTTTAGATGACTGTTATTCATTTACTGTTTGGTAATAGTGGTTAATAACATTTTTTAATACATTTTTCCACAGATTCAACTGCAGATTCTTTCATAGTTTGGAAAATGCCTACAAAAAATAGAAATAAAAAGGCGAGAAAACGTCAAAGACAGCAGGATGATGTTTTATTGCAGCAGTCCTCTTCCCCAAATACTTGTCAAAACACCAAGAAAGGTCCGGGTAAGAGCACGAAATCATTCTTAAGAAATATTTGTCATAAAAAAAGTATTTCTCCAAAAAATGTTTCAGTCCTCAAAAAGAAAAGCAATTTAAATGGAAAGGAGAGACCCATCAAAAATGTTACTGGTAGAGGAAGAGATAACTCTGTGCATGATAGTAGAAGGAAACAACAGTTTAGGGACATTCGACATCGAATGTTCCGTAATAGGATAATAGTTAATTTATTGAAAAATATTAAAAAAAAAGGCCAACAGAAAGCGGCATTTTATAAGAAGAAGAAAAATGTAGAGAAAATTATTGATCATGCTTTTGAAATTAAGCGAAAGTTGTTTATTTTGGTAATCAATAGAATTAGGAAACTAAGCAAGGTAATTTCTGATTTCAAAACTAAAAGTAGATGGAAGAGAGTAGTAAATCGTACTAACTTTTGTGAAGTTTTTTCCGGAGAATGGATGCATAGTTCTAGTTGTGAGGCATTTTTTAATGAGGAGAGTTATTTTCAGGATAATGATTTGGTGTTTGCAGTTGACACCAGTGGTCAAGCTTATGAAGTGAAGGATGGTTGTCCAGTTGAAAAAGAACAACTTGTGACAACAGAGACAGAAGAGGCGCTAAGTGATGAGGTTTTAGGAAGACGTCCTAAGGGTCCTGTGTACATTTGGAAGTGTAGTTCTATTTGCAGTGTGCGACAGGTTTCCATCAATTTGCTTTGTGATTTTATACGGACATTTAATAAGAAAAGTTTGAAGCAGAAAATGAAGTTGTTGCAAGATTTAGATCCTTGCAGAGTGAGACAAATGACAGGTTTGCGTGGTCATTCACTGGCTTGTCTTTCCAGGAGAGTATGCCAGAGTGTTTTTCATCATTTCAGGATGCTAGCAGTGCATCATAATAAAGTGAGAAAATTAGTGAGAATGTTGTATTATGCTAAGAGTCCAGCAATTATGCTTAAACAATTATGTGCTGCTCTTTTGCATGGTTCTGAAATAGATGTGAAGAATATTTGTGAAGAAATTGACTTTTGTTACTTTGGTAGTAGAGATGAGAATGTTCAAATTGACCCAGAAGTAGAGGGTTATGTTGAAGATAATATACAGGTTTCTAGTTCAGATAATTTTCAGAAGGAAATTGCCACGTTTCAGATGAAATCAAGTGAGAGGCCTAATTTCACTTGTGTATGTTGTCGACGCACTTATTATAAGAATCAGACTAAGTTAGTGGATTTATATGCAAAAACTGAAAGGGAAAATAATAGTGATTGGAAGGATTTTGCCACATACTTGATGGTAGAAAATTGTTTTGATTTGGGAGTGGATCAACGTGTGTGTATTTATTGTTGTAATAAATTAAATCAAAACCAGATGCCTGCTAGGGCAGTTCATAATAATCTGGAATTGGTTGAGATACCTTCAGAATTGAAGGATTTAAATACTTATGAATCTATTTTGATTCAAAGTATCCATCCCTTTCAGGCTATTGTAAGAATGGAGCCCAAGACAGGGAAGTTGCCTCCAGCAGATTTACAGAGAGGATTAAAGGGAAGAGTTGTTTATTTGCCTCTAGATTTGAACAAAAACATTAACACAATTGGAGTTGAGAAAGTGGAAGAGGAACCTCTGGTTATCTTGGTTAATGGGGTTCCGACAAAGAATAAGAAAATATGGCAAGATTTAGTGGATGTTAGGAAAGTGAAAAATGCAACTTTGTATTTGAAGAAAAATAATAAGTACTATAAGAATGTATATGTTGCAGAAGAGGAAGTAAGTGATGAAGAGGATAGCGTTTTGTGTGCTGGCCAAATTGAGAAAGTAGAGGTGTTTAATAGTGAAGAAATATATGAACATTATAGTGTTCATCCTTTGCATTCCAAGGAAGTCATGGGGAATGCTATTGAGTTGTTTCAAATGAAACAAGCCAAAGGGAGTCCCATTAGTGTTTGGGAGGAAAGTTTGGAAGCTCGGTGTTTCCCACAGCTATTTCCCACAGGTCAAGGAGGAAGATATGATGAGCGACCTCGTCAAATTCCTGCGTCTGAATACCGGACTTTACGATTGTATGCAGAAGATGCTAGGTTTCGTCAATGCATTCCCTATTTGTTTCATCTCCTGTTTGAAAGCGATCTGTCTGGACTGTCATATGCAGTGAACCACATCTTAAAAAGTGGTATACAGATGCGAAACATCTCGGCAAGTGACTTTATGCATAAAGTCAATGTCCAAGACAGTATTTTGGATTCTCACTTAATTAATCTCATGGCGTGTCAGCGTGGTACTAATGAGTACTGGTACCGTCGTCATGGTGATTTAAAATGTATGTTGAGGAACTTAGGAACTCCGACATGGTTCCTCACTCTGAGCTGTGCCGAGTATGGCTGGGAAGACTTACTTGAATTTCTACGAGAGGCAAATGGAAATATTGAAAACATTGAATTCAAGACACCTGGAGAACTGTGTTCTTTGGATCCAGTGAATGTATGCAGGTACTTCAATCATAGATTTGAAGCTATGATGTCTTTCATCACAAATAAAAAGAATCCACCTCTTGGAGAGGTGTTGGATTTCTTCTGGAGAAAGGAGTACCAAGCAAGAGGTGCCCCTCATATACATATGTTGTTGTGGATCAAGGATGCACCTAAATTTGGAACAGATCCGGATGACTTAGTGATGAATTTCATAGAACAGTATTCTACGTGTGCTGTTCCAAACGCAACGGAGAAGAAAAGCCTAAGAGAACAAGTTCCACGTTTCCAAAGCCATCGTTGTGGAAAGTACTGTAGTCGTAAATTCAGAAACAAGGACAAGTTCTACACCAAATGTCGTTTCAACTTTCCACGACCGGTGATTTCTAAAGGAAGAGTGAACAGTTTGATGTCCTCGCTGCGACATAATGTGACGAGGAAATCACCCAAGAATACATACAATTTGAAAAGGAACGAAGAGTCCAAGTACATCAATGACTACAACCCAGTGATTTTGTCCATGTGGAATGCTAACATGGATATACAGTTTGTGGCTGACAACTGTATGGCTGTGGCTCGGTATGTGACATCTTACATCACCAAAAAAGAAAAGACAGAACTGAAGGATATGTGGGAGGACATTTCCCATGAAAAGAGCCTCAGCAAGAAGTTGTACAGTTTCAGTCTGAAGATGTTGTCGCATCGAGAAATCGGAGCTTACGAATGTTCTGACCGCTTGTCTTCAGCAAGTCTCTATGCCAAATCCAGGAGTATCGTTTGGGCAAGTCTTGGTCTTGCTGCAACGCGAAATCGAGTTCTAAAACCTGTCCGGGAAATTGAGTATTTGGCGGAAAAGGAGCCAAACAGTACCGACATTTTGAAGACCAACATGTTGGATACATATTATCCAAATCGAAGCAGTCACCTTGAGAATGTTTGTCTATATGAGGTTCTACAAAATTATATATTCAAGAGGAACATCAAAGAAGATATTGAGAAAGGAGTGTATGCTGTAATTGGAAGTGAGGGATGTCTGGTCAAGCAAAGAAAATGCCAATTAGTAAACCATCGAAAATTGAGTGGCGAATCTCCAGAAAAAAAGGAGTTTTTCTATTTAGCACTTTTGCAACTTTTCAAGCCTTGGCGTGCAGAAGAGGAACTGCTTGGAGATTTCCTCTGTTACGAAGACTCTTTCAATGCAGCCAAGGAGTCCATAGAATGTCCTGCTTTTCCTAAATATCAAGAAATGCTTACTTTGGAAATTGAGCAGGAAGCAACGATTGCAGCCGAGATTGCCAGAGACAGTTCTCAGGACAGTCAGAGTTCTGTTTCATTGAGTCAAGATCCACTTGGAGGACCTATTATCGAAAATGAAGCTGCCA
The DNA here is from genome assembly GCF_964263255.1 of Lissotriton vulgaris. Taxonomy (NCBI): domain Eukaryota; kingdom Metazoa; phylum Chordata; class Amphibia; order Caudata; family Salamandridae; genus Lissotriton; species Lissotriton vulgaris. The sequence continues at coordinate 1,432,416,596 of NC_141689.1, read as the reverse complement.
CTGCTATGAATGAAGTAGAAAGAGCCATGGCACATGCTCAGGAGGATTCAGTTAACTTAGAAGACTTGGAAAAACAACTCAACGTTGAGCAGAGGAAAATATATGATGAAGTTACCAAGGAAATTGAGCACGGATTAAGTCATGAGAAGAACGAGTGCTCATGTACATCGTTGAAGCCTGTCCGACTGTACGTGAGTGGAGAAGCGGGAACTGGAAAAAGTTTCCTCATTAAAGCAATTTCTTGTTATTTGCAGGAAAGGACTGAGTCATCGTTGTCTTGTGTTGTCACCGCTCCTACTGGACTGGCAGCACATAACATTAAAGGTATTACTTTGCATCGTCTATTGATGCTGCCGGTGGAGCATGACAACAAATTACAATACAACAAGTTATCTGGGGATGCTTGCTGTGAAGTTTCAAGAGTCTTGAGGAAAATGAAACTACTTATCATTGACGAAGTAAGCATGGTTTCCAATGTCATGCTTGCCTTTGTGCATTTGAGAATGCAAGAAGTACTTAAAACTGAATATGATGTGTTATTTGGTGGCAAACACATCATTGTTTTCGGAGATCTTCTGCAGCTGACACCAGTAAAAGGTCAACCTGTGTTCAAAATACTCACGCATGAAGATACCAGGAAGTGCCTAGGGAGCATTGGCAACGTCAATATATGGTTAAACTTCAATTATGCTGAACTGCATGAAAATATGCGTCAGGCAAAGGATGAAGATTACAAGAATATTCTACAAGATATTAGAATTGGAAAAGTGACCGAGCATGGGAAAGAAGCTTTAAATGCACGATTACTGACAAATTTATATCCCAAACAAGAGATTGTGCCTGAGAATATTTTTCAGAAAATTACTGAGAAGAAATCCGGGATATGTTTGATGCCAACTCTTGCAGAATGTGCCATTTTCAACAACAAAATGTTGAATTTAGAAAAGCAAGAGATTGTGAAACTTGAAGCTATCGACAAATTAGAGCATATGGGATCAACAATTATTTTGTCAGACAATTTGAAATCAAAATTAGATTCATTAGAGAAGACTATATCTAAAACAGCGGGTTTTGAAAAGACTTTGAATGTGTGTTTAAATTGCCGAATCATTTTGAGAAGGAATTTACATGTAGAAAGAGGTCTGGTAAATGGATCAATGGGTAATGTTGTTGATTTTGAGAAATACAGAAATAGAGATGGAATAGAATTTTTAAGAATTAAATTTGATGGCATTGAGGAAGTACAGCAAATTGGTCGTTGTTCTGCTAGGTTTTTGCTTGTTAAAGACTTATATGTTCGCCGTAAACAGTTTCCTGTTTGCTTGGCATATGCGGTGACAATCCATAAATCGCAAGGTTTAAGTGTAGACTGTGCATTGGTGAATATTGGCAGTTCTGTGTTCAAGGAGGGTATGGCATATGTGGCATTGTCACGAGTTAGAACTTTATCGGGATTGTACTTGATTGACTGTGATGTCACAAACATTTGTGCGGATCTAGATTGTGTTAAGGAATACAATAGGTTAAGAAGAGAGTATGCGCCACATTTGCCTCAATATCCTTTGTTTGAGAAACGTGTGGTAGGCCGGAAACGTAGAAATATCAGTAATAGTAGGGAGGTTGTTGCAAAAAGACTAAAAGTCAATGAACCGAAAATTGTTACCAGAAAGAAAGTGGATTCTGTTGAAGATGTTGTCGGTTTTCAATTTGAAAACAGTTCTGGTGTCAACTGCTATGCAAATGTAGTGGTTAATGTTCTCTTTTCACTAGAGAGTTTAAAAGAACAGATTCTGTTGAATTCAGAACAAATTTTATGCTGTTTATTGAATTCTGTTTTCGAGAAATGTAGCAGTGATCGAACAAAAGTAGAAAGTGTGTCTGAAGTTCGTTATCTGTTAGATGAATGTTCAGGGCAAACAGACTTCTCTGAAAATAATCAGCAAGATTGTCAGGAGTTTTTAATGTATATGCTTGATGTATTGCAAGATGACGGTGTAGATGTAGATCACCTGTTTGGGCTTTCTTATCAATGGCAGCATGACTGCGAGAATTGTAGGGTATCAAGTACTACTACTGTAGACTCAGAAAGATTTATATATTTAACTTTGCCAGATAGTAAATCAGTCTCCTTTAATAAGCTAGTAAAAGCAGCTGATCACAACATGGAGTGTAGCCAATGTAAATCTGAAATGATGTCAACATTATTTATACGTAGATATGGCCAGTATGTCATTTTAATGATTCAACGATGTAGGCCTGATGGATCAAAATTGTCAACTTTAATAAAAAAATTTGTGGCTTCTCAGCTTTCAATATCAGGAAGGACTTTTGTAACTGTAGCAATTATCTTTCACGATGGTCCTTCAACAACATCAGGACATTATACAGCTTATTTAAAGTCTCGAAACGGCTGGTCATTCTGCAATGATTCCGTTGTAACTTTAAAAAAAAAATTGCCGTTTGACCTTAAAAATTCTTACCTGGTGTTTTTAAAACCAAAATTTTAAGTAGAGGGAATGTAAGTCTGCAATGCTGTCTAGATTAAAAATCCAACTATATAAACTTGATGCAAGTAAGTCTGCTTCATAGTAAGCAGTATCAGTGTCATAGGAAAAGGAGAACATGAGTGACAAAGAAGAGTAAGTTATTAGTAGTCCAGGATTGTGAAAATAATCTCAAATGTTTTCTTTTTGAAAGTTGCAAAAATAGAAAATGTCGGGATTTGATTGGAAGAATAACAAGACTTGCGAATCGCGGCAACATGATTTGGCCTAGTGGAAACATGTGATAGAATGAGAGAAGTCTTTTTTTCTATGTAACATATTTTTCGTATCGATCGAGGTTTTCTTTCAGAAAGTGGCGGGCTGAAAATATTTATAGCACAACAGAGTGGACGCTGTACATAGGAGATCCTTCGACTTTATTGAAAGTAAGTTAATTTTAAGGAGTTTTGAAATCAGATTTCTTAGCTTGTATGGGTTTTTTAAACACAGTCATTTTGATTGTGTTTTTTTTTCCCCGCTGTTACATGATGAATACCTTCAAGTCACTGATTTAAGTGAAATTTGATACATTCTGAGAACAGCAAAAATAAACAATTTAACATGTATAATTAATGTTATGCTTTTTGTACTTATGATATACATTTAGAAATGTGAGGTAGATATGGAGAAGCTGAGTCTTCTGTAAGTGTCAATTTTAATGCTTACAGTGCTGTACTTCTGGGTACTGTTTTTTTTAAAAAAAAGAAATAGGCCTCACCTCAAAGAAAGCTCTTGAAAGCACACATCTTATTTGCATCCTATAACAATCATTTAAAATGTTTGACACAATTTTATGATGGTTTTACATCTCTTTTGCGCTGTTATTGCATCACTATTGTGAGACATAAGCAATGCAAAAGAAGCATCATGTTTCAAAATAGGCCTCATTTGTGAGCAGTTCTTAGCCATGTTCTCTTGTAATTACTCCTTTTTTTAAAAAAAAAAAAATTGGGGGTTAGCTCCCGGTTCGCGTACCGGAGAGCTAACCGGAAAGCGAACTAAAAAAAAAACAGCTTGCCAGAGTGTTACACTTTCTAGCAATTTTTGTAAAAAGGGGAGGTAGTTCTGAAAAGAACTTATTTTTATTTTTTTTTAATTTTTTATTTTTTTACTTTTTTGAACATTATTTCATTTTTTTGAAATTTTTGAACACTTTTTTTTTTTTTTTTTTTTTTTTTAAAGGGAATGAACAGAAAGAGGTATTGAAAATGGCTCAACAGGAGCAAAAAAAAATTAAAAATTCTTGCGTTTGGAACATTGGTGTTTCTCGAAAGCCAGATTAATCAATTTCACACTCATGTTAGCGCATGAAATTAGTGTTCCACAATACAAGCATGTGAGCTTTAGATGCACAACATTTTTTTGTATGTTGGGCACTGTTTCGTTCGCCTCGGCCACTGACAGAGACAGATCAGAAGATGTTGAAGGCACCGAAGTTGGGGGGTTTTGTTGCAGTTCACGCATCTCTCCACGACTGTAGTTCATTGGATGCCACCTCTGCATATGTCGGTGCATTGTGTGATTTCCAAAGCTGTACTTTTTGTTTGTTCCTCGGGATAATTTTTTTTTGCAGATAAGGCACTTAGCATATCGTGCATTGACTTTTTTTTCTTCAGAAGGAATGCTAAAAAATTGCCATATAAAGCTTTCTTTCCGATGAGATACCCGGGGTAACTCTTGGACAAATTGTGGTCCCTCTTCTTCCTCTCCGTCTTCTTCTTCCTCTTCCTCCTCTATGTTTCCAATAAATTGTGGAGGGGGTCCTCTCTTCCTATTAGGAGATGGGGGTGGTGGTGGTGGGGGTGCAGAAGCTGAAGCTACTATTGAAGCCATCACAGAAAAAATCAGGTCTTCCTTTCACAAAGTTGAAAGTCAGAGTGAGAAAAAAGGTGGGGGCTTTCATCATTTGGGAAAAGAAATAGTTCTAAACCAATGAAAAGTGTTATTTTTAGGTCACATGACCTAGTTTTACATCATTAGGAAACCGAAAGTGAAATGAACCAATGAAAACTTTAATAAACAAGTCACATGACCTGTTCCGCTCACGTTACGCGGAGCGCGCCGCGCCTCGGATCGCTTCCGGTTCGCGGTCCGGAGCACTTCCGGGAGCGCTAACGCGGCGCGTCATAAGACGCATTACGCGACAACGTGATACGTCGCGCTTCCGCGACGCGTCACAGTTGCGCTAACAAAACGTTTACCGGTTCGCGTACTAGATCGCGGCATCAAGATGAGCTAACGGAAAGCTTCCCGGTTCGCTTACCGGAAGCGTAGAAAAAAAAAATAAAAAAAAAAATTAACAATAGACATCTAAAATATATTTTTGGATTTAAAGAAGAATACATTTTACAGCTACAAATGTTAGCTTTTAAAAAACCAATGAAATTCACAGAAAAAACCATAGGTTATAGACCATATATAGTTAGGAATTTGCATTTACAAAACCTTGAAAATTCACTGAAAAAACCATAGGTTATAAACCATATATAGTTAGGGATTAGCATTTACAAAACCTTATTTTACTCGCATAAAACCATTGAAATTCCATATATAGTTAGATGCGCTAACTATATATCGCGCACCCGCAATCCACTGCTGATGATGTCACATATTACATCATTCATGACATGGTCAGTGACATCACTGATGACATCACTGATGAGAACATCCAGTGACTGTATGTTTCTGTACAGTTAAAACATGTCTTACATATTGAAGAATGAGTGGATGTATAAGTGTCTGGATGAAGGATTTAGTAGGTGCATGACTGATTGTATGAGGGAGTGATTAAATGTGTCTCACTGAGTGCATGGGTTAGTGATTAAACTGTATTAATTTGTGCATCATTATATCTGTTGTTCTGTAAACTGCTGCATGTGTTGATCAGTAACTATATGAGTAACTATATGGATTATTGATTGGTTGCCCAAGTATTTGTATGGGAGACTGAGTATGTGTGTGAGTGGCTGGGAGGTGTGTGACTCTGTGCATAGATGTGTGAACAGCTGATTCACTAGATGTATGGGTTCAAAACTGCATGTGGAAACAGCTGTATGGGTGGTTGAATGTGTGCATGAGTGTATTGGTGAGTGATTGGATATCTCAATGCTACATGTCAAAGTAAGTACATATGTAAAACACAGTACATGCGTGAGTTGACATATATAAATTACTGTGTTTAAGAGCCAGTGAATGTGTGAGTGGCTGTATGGATCATTGTGAACATGTATCAAGGATTGTATAAGAGAGTAAATATGTGTTAGAATATGTTTCAATAAGTAAGGTGTGTATAACTGTATAGTTGAGGAATTGGAGGTGTGATTGATTCTTTGCATGACTGTCTAGGTGTATGAGTAACTCCATGGATGAGTGACAATCTGTGAGTGTCTGTTTTCACTGAGTGTATCTAAGGTTATATCAGAGTCTGTAGAGGTTCATCGTATTAACACATGAATGATGTCATGTGTGATGTTGTCAGTGATGTCATTTGAGTTGTCAGTGATGTCATCAGTGATGTCATTTGAGATGTCATCAGTGATGTCATTTGAGATGTCATCAGTGATGTCATTTGAGATGTCATCAGTGATGTCATCAGTGATGTCACTGACCATGTCATGAATGATGTAATATGTGACATCATCAGCAGTGGATTGCGGGTGCGCGATATATAGTTAGCGCATCTAACTATATATGGAATTTCAATGGTTTTATGCGAGTAAAATAAGGTTTTGTAAATGCTAATCCCTAACTATATATGGTTTATAACCTATGGTTTTTTCAGTGAATTTTCAAGGTTTTGTAAATGCAAATTCCTAACTATATATGGTCTATAACCTATGGTTTTTTCTGTGAATTACATATATATATATATATATATATATATGTATATTTGGTGGTACAGCCTTCCATTGTGAGCAATCCTTGTCGGTTCCAATAGTCCCTATTTGATGTAAAGTTTATGAAGCCAGGCACCGAGTTCCAGAAAAGGTTTCCATTTCATATTGGTATCAGATGAGAAGTCGGGTAAGAAAAGATATTGGGTGTTGTCATTTTCATACGGAACATGTTTATTGGCAGTAGGCAGTATGAGGCAGGCATGTTAATGGGGCAAAAGTATGTGAAGATCTTTTGTGGGCAAGTCTGGAAAGGTGGTAGTTGTGACCGGACCCTGTGAGCTCTCTGGAATTCCAAGGATGGATCAATGGTGACACCTATTAATTTTAGGATCCAGGTACCAAGAAACTGAAGCATATTCTCTTGTTAAACCTTCTCCGGGGCTCCTGAGATATGTACATTGTGTCTCCTGCTCCTGTTGTCCAAATCAGTTGTCTTCTAGCATAATTCCCAGATTGCGTGCCCCACTCAGTTCTATTGTCCAAGCTTGTCTGCAGGTCCGCAACTGTCTGGTCCAGTGCAGTGAGTTTTGATTGAAATGTAGTCATTTCCTCATGGAGGGATTGTACACATCCTGATTCAGCTGTGATTGCTTTGCTAACCATGCCAATAGAGAATTTAATGTCCGCAAGTTCATTCATCAGCATGAGTAAAGCAGATTCCGAAACTCCAGACACTGCGGATATCACCATAGCACCAGCGGCAGCCACCACCTTCCCTCTACCTGTCGCCACTTATGAGAACATTAGTTGTCAGGCAGGCTTCTGTTTTGTTTTATGTGACATAGGGGTTATTCTGAGGAGTGTAGGCCTTCCTACCAGCTCAGGAATATCGTGGCGGTCCCGCCCCAGCCAGGATTGTATGCATTTACTGTGACTCCCCGTCCCTCCACCTCCGTCTTCAGCTAGTGGCAGCCTTGATAGAGTCACAGACAACCTTGCCAAGTACCACACATCAGGGGTTAGACTATCACATTTTAGTGTGGTGGTCCGCATCATCGCACTAAGAACGCACGTCACGCATTTATGGCTCCACCTGACACCATTGGCGCTGAATGGCTCAAGCTAAGATGGATTTTGGACCTGTGGTCCATTAAGTAAAACTTCACGAGCCTGGTGAGTGCAGGGCACACCCAGTGTGCTGTCTGACGTTAGGCTCTTGCCTAGACACACTGGCAAGCATTGCAAGTATCATTAATTAGAGTTCGCACTGTGCCGTGGCGTGGAGGCTGGCTAAATTCATTCAGTTAAGGCTCACCATGGCGCAGCCTCACATGACTTGCCTCTCACAGAGAACAACAACAGTCTATATCCTGCAGTGATCTGATCACCTAGCACTGCTCCATCACTGAATGATTCGGGTGCAGCGCCTTTGCCTTTTTGGTTTTCCAGCAACTGGCGCCACCCCTGCACTGCCGTCACTTTGTGTTGGGATAGGATTATGGCCATTCAATGAGTGGCGGCCGCAGGTATTTTAAACTTCCTTTTTCTTTGTAGGAGTGCACAGCGTAGGCAGAGAGAGCATATGAGGCTCTCTGGTCCACATGGTCCCTGCCTGGCAAGGCACTCTCCGTGTGCTCTAAATATGCCTTAGTCTTCAGCGTGCATGACTGGCACCTTGCAGGATGTTATTACTTTCCTGAGTGCTTTGCCACCCCCAGTAAGGGTAAAATACCATCACTCCGCATTTTTTACTCCGCATACTTTCACTCCTCATACCATTAGTGCGCAGGTACCTTTACTCCGCATTTTTTCATACCGCATGCCTTCATATATTATATGCTTTTATCTCGCATGCTTTTATGACGAAAATCATTTTAAAAGCATGATTGGTAAAAGTATATGTTTTAAGGTAAGTTGTAAGGTAAGTATATGGGTTTTTTGGGGTTCAGGGGTATTTTAAGGGTGGGTTTGGGTTATGGGGTTCAGGGGTATTTAAGGGGTACAGGGGTATTTTTAGGGTTCAGGGGTAGGTTTGTGTTTTGGGGTACAGGGGTATTTTTAGGGTTCAGGGGTAGGTTTCCGTTTTGGGGTACAGGGGTATTTTTAGGGTTCAGGGGTTGTTTTGTGTTTTGGGGTACAGGGGTATTTTTAGGGTTCAGGGGTAGGTTTGCGTTTTGGGGTACAGGGGTATTTTTAGGGTTCAGGGGTTGTTTTGGGTTTTGGGGTACAGGGGTATTTTTAGGGTTCAGGGGTTGTTTTGGGTTTTGGGGTACAGGTGTATTTTTAGGGTTCAGGGTTGTTTTTGGTTTTGGAGTATAGGGGTATTTTTAGGGTTCAGAGGTTGTTTTGGGTTTTGGGGTACAGGGGTATTTTTAGGGTTCAGGGGTTGTTTTGGGTTTTGAGGTACAGGGGTATTTTTAGGGTTCAGGGGTTGTTTTGGGTTTTGGGGTACAGGGGTATTTTTAGAGTTCGGGGGTTGTTTGGGGTTTTGGGGTACAGGGGTATTTTTAGGGTTCAGAGGTTGTTTTGGGTTTTGGATTACAGGGGTATTTTTAGGGTTCAGGGGTTGTTTTGGGTTTTGGGGTACAGGGGTATTTTTAGGGTTCAGGGGTAGGTTTGGGTTTTGGGGTACAGGGGTATTTTTAGAGTTTTGGGGGTTGTTTCGGGTTTTGGGGTACAGGGGTTTTTTTAGGGTTCAGGGGTTGTTTTGGGTTTGGGGTACAGGGGTATCTTTAGGGTTCAGGGGTTGTTTTGGGTTTTGGGGTACAGGGGTGTTTTTTGGGTTTAGGGGTTGTTTTGGGTTTTGGGGTACAGGGGTATTTTTAGGGTTCAGGGGTTGTTTTGTGTTTTGGGGTACAGGGGTATTTTTAGGGTTCAGGGGTAGGTTTGCGTTTTGGGGTACAGGGGTATTTTTAGGGTTCAGGGGTTGTTTTGGGTTTTGGGGTACAGGGGTATTTTAGGGTTCAGGGGTTGTTTTGTGTTTTGGGGTACAGGGGTATTTTTAGGGTTCAGGGGTATGTTTGGATTTTGGGGTACAGGGGTATTTTTAGGGTCAGGATGGGTTAGTGTTTAAGGGTGCTGGGGTATTTAAAGGGACCAGGGTGGAATTAGTTTTTAGGGTTTTTATATATATATATATATATATATATATATATGTGTGTGTATTATTAATATAGTTCCAAATATAATGTAATTTTAAAGACTTAATTCTTCATTTTATTTAAAATTATATATATATGTGTGTATATACATATATATATATATATATATATATATATATATATATATATATATATATATATATATATATATATATATATCTTTACAGATAAAGTACTTTTACAAAGTATATGACTTCACCACACATGCATTTGCGTTATAATTGCATGCGGAGTGAAGTCATATGCGTTGTGAAAATTTGCGGAATCATGGCATGAGGAGTAATGGGTTTTGCGGACTTAAAAATGTGGAGTGATGGTGTGCGGGATTTTTTTTTGCGGAATGGAAAGACATATTCCCCAGTAAGGCATCGCTGGATGCTACTTGGGCGGGCCTACCGGAAAACAACTTGCAGAAGGTCCTCTAATCATAAATAACTGCTGCCAGCCAGAGCAAGACATTGTGATAGGAAGGGGGTGCGGTGGGTGATGGCCGCCCCGGGCTTCATCACTTAAGAAGGGGTGACAAAATGGCATCAAATATGTGTTGTAAACACATATTTTTGCCATTTTGTCAAGCCAGGAGTGACAAGTGTCATCACTGAAGGGGGTGACCAAATGGCATGAATATGTGTTTTAAACTCATATTTTTTCCATTTTGTCAAGAAATTCTCCGCATCGAGTACCACCTGACTTTGCTTTGCCACTGGAGCAAGAGTCTCTGGAGAAGAGCTGCCAGTGACTTGCAATGTGCCACGAGACAGCTTGAAACTACAGCTGTAGCCCATCACCCCTCTCCCCCTGCTGAAGCCTCGAGACACATCGCAGCTCTGTTTAAACAAAGCTAGCTGGCGAAGTGCTTGGCTTTGAGACACACTCCCAAGCGGTGGAATGGCAGCAGTTAGGTGAGTCAAGCACTGTGTTGACACCTTTCCAAGAGAAGTGTACTTGTTGTTTCAAAAGTATGCAAATGGCTGGTCGTGATACCAAACAGAACTGGAAAAAAATTCTTATTTACTTGTATCATTGAATTTCTGTATTTCTGTACTTTAAGTAATAGTCATGGAACAGCTATATGTAACCCCTACGCTGCTAGGCCTTTTCCCCTCTGTTGTAAGACTTTTTTTGGCTATTTGGGGTAGTTCGCGATAAGGCCCTTTACCTTTTTGACCACATAAGGTATCAGCGCCAAGTTTGTGTCCTTTACTTCCAACATCATGGGGATTTTAAAGGTACCAAGGGTTTGTGGATTCCCCTGGAGGGGACCCAGAAATTAGCCAAAATACAGCTAAGTTTTTTTTTTGTTGGGAAAAAAAGTGCTGCACATGAAAGTGTCTTGTTTTTTCTCTGCAAATGGTATCAACAAAGGGTTTGTGGGGCTGAAAGCACAATTTTCCCACATTTTAGGTACTGACATACTTTTGTCAGAAAACGAATATTTTTTACCCAGTTTTGGCATTTTACTGACATATAGCCTATTTTTGCTATTTTTTGTGCTTTGAACCTTCTTCCAGTTAATGGTAGAAATGGGTATGAAAGCAATAATGAATCCTGGAAAGCTATACATTTTTAGAAAACTATTCATTATTCTGAACTCAGCAAGGGGCCATTTGTGTAGATCCTCCAAGGTTTCTTTATAAAAACTAACAGTTGAATATAGGAAAAATTCAAAATTTGTTGAAAAAAGCAGCCATTTGTGCCTACGTTTTTACCTGTAACTTCTTCTAATTGTGACAGCTGTTTAAAAGCAATATACCGTTATATTTGCTGGACCTTTCTGGTTGTGGGGATATATAGGACTTGTAGGTTCACCAAGACCCCGACAAACCCAGAGCCAATAACTGAGCAGCGTTTTCCAATGTTTTTTCATTATGTACCAGGTATATAGCAATTAATTTGGAGAAATATATACATGGAAAAATCGGTATGAAAGACACGTATGTATTTCTGAAATTGGAACAAAATGTAGAGTTCAGAAACAGTAGATATTTGCACATTTCCGAAATTGTGAGTACTAATAGCATGAGAATTATAGGTCATTTTTCAAAATGACTTCTTTTTTAGAAAGTGGCTTTCATTTGGAAGGCAGAAATGCATTGAAAGTCAATAGGTAATACCAGTTTCTCTACAATTCCGTGTTACCCTAAGTTTCCCAATAAAAATGGTACCTTACTTGTGTGTGTAGGCCTTGTGCCCGTGACAGGAAACGGCTCAAAACGCAACGTGGACACACTTTAGTTTTACAATGAAAACTGACCTTTTTTTTGCAAAGTGCCTAGCTGTAGATTTTGAACCCCAGCTCTGCCAGCACCTAGGGAAACCTAGCAAACCTATATATTTTTGAAAAATAGACACCCAGAGGAAGCCAGGATGAGGTGACTTGAGTGGCTCTCACCAGGTTGTGTTACCCAGAATCCCTTGCAAGCCTAAACATTTGTCAAAAAAACACCTTTTCCTCAAATTTCTATGGTAGAAAGTTCTGGAATCTACGTGGATACACAAAATTCCACCCACCCTGCATTCTGTAAAGTCCTCCGAGAAACATTGTACTTCACTTGTGTGGGTTGGCCTAGTGCCCGTGACAGGAAACGGTCTAAAATGCAACGTGGACATACCACATTTTCACGGTGAAAAATTACCCTTTTTTGCAAAGTGCCTAGCTGTAGTTTTTTAACCCTAGCTCTGCCGGCACCTATGTAAATCTAGCAAACCTATACATTTTTAAAAACTAGACACCCAGGGGAATCCAGGATGGGGTGACTTGACTGGCTCTCACCAGGTTATGCTACCCAGAACCCTTTGCAAACCTAAAGGTTTATCCCCCCAAAAATATTTTCCTCACATTTCTGTGATGGAAAGTTCTGGAATCTATGTGGATGCACACAATTCCCTGCACACCGCGTTCCCCAAAGTCTTCTGAGAAAAATGGTACCTCACTTGTGTGGGTAGGCCTAGTGCCCGCGACAGGAAACGGCCCAAAACACAACATGGACACACCACATTTTACGAAAACCTAGCAAAAATATACATTTTTAAAAACTAGACACTCAGGGGAATCCAGGATGGGGTGACTTGACTGGCGCTCACCAGGTTCTGTTACCCAGAATCCCTTGTAAACCAAAAAATTGTCAACAAACTCACATTTTCCTCATATTTCTGTGGTGGAAAGTTCTGGAATCTGCATGGATCCACAAAATTCCACCCACCCCGAGTTCACCAAAGTCTTTGAAGAAAAATGGTACCTTACTTGTGTGGGTGGGTCAAGTACCCACGACAGGCAAGGGTCCAAAACCTATTGAGGCAACATCAGAATTACCTATCACAAACCAACCTGGTTTTGCAACGGGCGGTTCCATGAGTTTTAGGTTTGCAAGGGATTCTGGTGTCTAGTGGGCTTTCTGCCCCCCAGGGGGGCAGAAAGACCGTAATTTTGCGGGGTGGGGGCATTGGAATGCCTATGTTGGGCAGTCCCCACCCCTAATTTGCTTTTAAAACAAAATCCCTGGTTTCTAGAGGGATTTCAGTCCCCCGGGGGAGCAGAAAGACTGTAATTGTGTGGGGTGAGGACATTGGCATGCCCATAATGGACAGCCCCCACCCCTAATTATAATAAAAAATACTAAATCCCTGGTATCTAGCGGGCTTTGGGCTACTGCCCACAGGGAGGACAGAAAGACATGTACCATTGGAAAGGGGAGATTCTCCCCTTTCCAACGATACCTCTTCTGACTTTCTACTTGCTCAGGGGGCTGAGATTTCACCCTGAGCACGTAGAAAGTGAAACTGAAATGAGTCTCTAGGCTCATTTCAGTTTCAGTTTCCTTGAAATAATGTTAGCTCGACGTTTGTGCTGATCGTCATTTCAGGGAAACCATGCAGGAAGCCTCTGGAGCTGGGGAAGCTCTTCCCCAGCTCCCTAGGCTGTTGGGGGTGTGGTGTCCTGCACTAAAGCTGGCCTGGGGCCTAGAAATAATGGTTAGCCGGACACACGTGCTACGTTGGTGGTTAGTAGCCAACTGACCACGCCCAGGCTTGCCTGGCTTTTATTCGCAGGCTCACGTTACGCTCACGTAAGGGCTATACCAAAGCCCCCTTACGCCTTAGGGGCAACACATGTGAAGGACAGTGGGAGGGGGCGTGTGCTGAAGTGGTACACCCCACTGGCAGCAACACTACATTCCTCCTTTACCTAGGGATGAAATGAACAGAACAGGAAAATAACACATAACAGTTCAATAGTCTATCAGGTCAGCACACCATGCTGTGAGGATTGGTTGTGGAGCGTAAACAAAGTTCACTCAAAGTCTCTGGATCAGTCTCTGCTCAAAAGGTGGCAAGCACAACATTTCAAAGAGCAAACAAAAAGAACAGTCTTACTTTAGTCTCGGCGGGGTCAGCCATCTCGATCAGCTCAACGCCACAAAGTCACGATACCTCTGGGAAGGCTTTGGACATGGACGCAGGCTGTATCTTGCTTGGCTCCGGCATTCTCCTGTAGCTGGGAGTGGCTCTTCTGCGCTCCTGCTGTCGTTGACGTTGGACTCTTCCTCTGTACTCTCTGTGGTTTGAACAGTCGGGGTGGTGTCTTCGGCTCGAGCCGTCGCAGCGCCAGCTTCATCCGGTCCTGATGGCAGCATCTGGAATGTTGGTTGCCGCTCGTCCTGATCAGAGTCAGGGTCTGGTACTTGCTTGAAGAACGAGATGTTTCTTGTGACAGTCTCTCCACCCCTGACAGCCGTGATCATGGTTCCTTTGATCTCTGTTACAGTCCATGGGTGTAGTTCAAATGGCAGGCAGAACTTTCCTCCGGGGTGGCGGTCTTTCACTAGAACCTTGTCCCCTACTTGTATCGGGCTGTCCGATGCTCGTCTCCGCTTGGACGCCTCTTGGTTGGTTCTTGTGCGTTGCTCCATGGACCTGTTCTTCGGGTTTGGGGCGAGCTCCCATGCCGGGTGATGTGGGATGGTGTCTGCCATGACTCGGTTAAATGAGAGTCGGCTCGGGGAGACTCCTGTGGTGCAATGTGGTGTCAGGCGGTATTCCCGGAGGAACTGGTAGATGGCTAACTCCAGGCACTGGCCGTCAGCAATTGCAATCTGTATTGTTTTATTCAGTGTCCTCATCAGTCTCTCGACCTCTCCATTGGCTTGAGGCCATCTTGGCGTGATCCGTCTGTGCTTCACGTTCTGGCTCTGGAGATAGTCTGTGAATTTGCTGCCATTGAATGGTGGGCCGTTGTCTGTGCGGACTTCCTTCATGAGCCCATGGGTGGCAATTATCTTCTCAAATTTTGGTATCACTTCTGAGGCTGCTGTTGACGATACGATTTCCACCTCCGGGTAGCGGGAGAAGTCGTCTACCACAACCAGCATGTACTTGCCTCCAGGGAGGCTGCCGAAGTCTGGAGTCACCCGTACCCACGGGGATGTCGGGCCTTCTTCGGTTGCCACGGGCGCCGGAGGGTTGGGAAGGCTTGTTGCCAGACACACGGGACATCTGTGGACCACTTCTTCGACTGCTCTGTCCAGCCCGGGGAACCATACCTTGCTCCGGAGTCTACTCTTGGATTTGACAATCCCCTGGTGCGATCCATGTGCTAGCAAGGCGGCCTGATGGGTCAGGCTGCTGGGCAGTACCAGGCGGGGGCCTCTCAGGAGGCATCCTTCGGTGGAGACTGACAGCTCATGTCGAATCAGATACAGGGCTTTCAGGATGGCTTGGGCGTCAGAGGTGCGGAAGGACGCAGGGCTCTGGAGCGCCTTCCAGTCTCCGCACTCGACGGCCTGGATCGCAATCTGGAGGCAGTCGTCATCCTTGGTGGCTCTGGAAACTTCCTCCAGGGACATGGGACGTGGTTTTGACCTCTCGATGACTAGCCGAACGTATTCCTCAGTGGCAGCTGCCTCGGCGGCTTCCGCGTCAGTGACGGGGCGAGCGTGTCTGGACAGGTAATCAGCAGGATTGCGTGTGCCGGGCCGGTACTCCACGGAGAACTGGAACTCTTGCAGCTGCAACACCCATTTTTCTATCCTCGGGGGTGGGCGGGAGGAGGAGCCTTGGGGTTTGTGGTCGGTAATGACTGAAAAAGGGTGGCCATAGAGGTAGATGTGGAAGTGGCGGCACCCCCACAGAATGGCAATGGCCTCCCGCTCAATTTGCGAGTAGCGCTGCTCCGTAGGTGTGAGGGTACGGCTGGCATATGCCACGGGGGCCCATTCTCCACATGACTGCCGTTGTGACAGGACGGCACCCAGACCGGTGGGGCTGGCATCCACTAGCAGTTGCGACTCGTTCCGTGGGTTGAAGTACGCCAGTGTCGTGTCGGCTGACAGGGCTGCCTTTGTGTTGTTGAAGGATTCTTGTTGCTCCGGACCCCATTTCCAGGTGGCGTTCGACTTAGTGAGGTCACGGAGTGGTCCCGTCAGGTCGGACAAATCCTTTATGAAACGCCCGCAGTATGTTACCATGCCCAGGAAGCTGCGGACTGCTGTTATGGAGGTGGGCGCCGGCGCGTTGTGGATGTCTCGCACTTTGTCTGGGTCAGGCCCCACTCCTTGGTCGGAGAACTTGTATCCGAAAAAGCTTATGTCCTTGCGCAGGAATTCGCATTTGGCCTTGTGGAGCGTCAGACCTCTCTCTTGTAGACGGTTGAACACGGCTTGGAGCCGTCTGAGGTGTTCCTCCAGGGTCGGGGCATGCACCAGGATGTCGTCGCTCACGTTTAGAACTCCATCAAGGCCTTGGAGGACGGTGTGGATGATGTTCTGAAACACCTCGGCGGCGCTTGAGATGCCGAAGTTGAGCCTCGTGTACCTCCACAGGCCAGCATGTGTGGAAAAAGTTGTGATTGGGCGCGAGTCCGGGTGCAGCGGGATCTGATGGTACCCCGACCGCAGATCCATCTTGGAGAACCATTTGGATCCTGCGAGCTCCCCGATGATGTCATCGATGGTTGGAGTCAGATGACGTTCTCTTTTGATGGCCAGGTTGGGGAGGCGCATATCCACGCATATCCTCACTGCGTCAGGTTGCTTTGGCTTCTTGGCTACGACAATAGGGGATACCCACGGGGTGGGTCCAGTCACCCTCTCGATGATTCCGGCTTGCTCTAGCATTTTAAGTTCGGCTTCCACTTTGGGTCGGAGGTGGAATGCAATCCGCCTGTGTCGGAGGGCTACAGGGGCCACTGACTGGTCGATGTGGAGTCGGACGGGAGGGCCTCGTAGACATCCAATGCCTTCGAACAGCGAGGAGTGGTCTGCGACCAGGTGATCTAGACCTTGTGCTTGTACTGTTAGGGCAAAATGGATGAGCCCCAGTTCACGTGCAGTCTTGCAGCCGAGGAGGAACCCTGACCCTTCCTGGGATACATAGATCTTTGTCTGCAGCTGCGTGGAGTTGTGAGACACGGTTGTCCGGAACACACCGCAGAGGCGCAAAGGGCGTCGGGTCCCGTAGGCGAATACTTGCACTCTGGTGGGGTGAAGCATGGGGGCATCCTCCAGGCACTGGTACACGCTGGCTGCCATTAGGTTTATCGTTGCGCCGGTGTCGATGAGGGCTCTGCCCGCTTGGCTGTGGACATGGAC
Source organism: Lissotriton vulgaris (assembly GCF_964263255.1). NCBI lineage: Eukaryota > Metazoa > Chordata > Amphibia > Caudata > Salamandridae > Lissotriton > Lissotriton vulgaris. The sequence goes on along the minus strand of NC_141689.1, from coordinate 1,432,399,470 downwards.
GGTGCACATGGGTTCGTTGGACGATGTGGCTGCCAGGGTGTTGAGCATGCGTACCACGTGGACCGACGCGGCGTCTTCCTCGTCGTCGTCCATGTCGCTGCTGTTAGAAGTGTTCGGTAGTGGCGCTACCTGTCGCGCCTTCCTGGGCGGGGCGCTTTGCTTCTTTCGCTGCGATGACAAACAGACGCTTGCAAAGTGGTTCGCCTTCCCACATGCGCTGCAGATTTTCCCTTGGGCCGGGCAGGCGCCTTTGTGTGGGGTGGCATCTCCGCACCAAATGCAAGATCGGTCGCGGGAAGGTTGGTGAGGTTGGTCCTTTTTCTGGGGCCTCGTCCGGTTGTCTGGACGCTGTGACTTGACTGCGCACACTGGTTCAGTCTTGACCTTGACTGCTGGGCCTGGCTCCATGTGGGCTGCTCGAGCCTTGGAGAGCTCTTTAGAGCGACCTAAAGCGAGGATGTCGCGCATGGGCATGGCGTCCGTTTCCAGCACTCTCTCTCTCAGCTTTAGCGATGAACACCCCTGTATGAATTGAGCGTGAATTTCGTCATCCGCGTCCGGGAGTCTGCAAGTGCTGGCTAGCTTCTTCAAACGCGCGTAGAATACATCAACTGACTCCTCAGGGAGCTGGCGAGCTTGACGGAGCAGGAATCGTTCATAGTCCGCGCTAGTGAAAGGCTCGAAATACCTCGTGATGGCGTCTCGCAGGGTGGCGTAGGTGTGTGGCGGGTCTCCCTCAGTGACGTCTTTAGAGATGTCATGAATAGCCTCCCCTCCTAAGTGTAGCAGCATGGCGCGACGTCGCGCCACAGCAATGTCAGCTGCGATGAAGTAATTCTCCAGGCGTTCAACCCATTTGCGCCATCGCGTAGCTTGTGAGGGAGGTGTCCCTGTGACGGAGAAGGGCTCCAGAGGAGGTACATTGGCCATGGTGGCTGAAGCAGGGCACCGAGGGTCGTCCGGGCACTTCTAGTAGGCCGGGGAGGAGGCTGTGTGGCGTCCACGAGGCCCAGGAGTGTGGGACAGGACGCAGCAGGATGCCTAGGCGTACTTGGCAGGCAGGGGGGGCTGTGTGGTAGCCACAGGATCGTGAAAGGAGAGCCGGCACTCTGTAGGCGCACTCAGGCGCCGGTCCGCCGGAAGCGTGAGGTAAAGCAGGGTCCGCGGGGCCGAGGACACGCCAGATGCGTGAGAACAGCGTTGGAGGCGCGTTCAGCGCATGCGCGGGAACACCGGGGGTGTCGCGCTGGGCCGGCGTCTGCAGAGGGCGCGAAGGCCGAGGCGCCGGGGCCGCAGGGGCCTATGGGGCACACCGCTGCTCGTACCTTTGGTGACTCCACAGTCACGTCGACGTTGGAGGCTGCAGGGCGCTCGGCTCCGGAGACAGGCGGGAGCCGGGCGGGATCGCCGGAGGGCAGCGCGGGCCACCGTATGCTCGCAGGCGGGGCCGCCACTACTGCAGAGCGGACCGGGTGAGTCCGGCGGGGCGATGCGAGCGAGGCTGCTCGGGGTCGGGCTGCGGGGCAGCGGGGGCGCCAATGACACGGCGCGCTGGTGATGAGCACGCGGTGGGGCCGATGAGACCACCGCTTCGTCGCCAATGTGGTGTCCCGCACTAAAGCTGGCCTGGGGCCTAGAAATAATGGTTAGCCGGACACACGTGCTACGTTGGTGGTTAGTAGCCAACTGACCACGCCCAGGCTTGCCTGGCTTTTATTCGCAGGCTCACGTTATGCTCACGTAAGGGCTATACCAAAGCCCCCTCACGCCTTAGGGGCAACACATGTGAAGGACAGTGGGAGGGGGCGTGTGCTGAAGTGGTACACCCCACTGGCAGCAACACTACAGGGGGGTAAAGGGAATCCCTCCAGTGCCTGCACTAGAGGGATTCCATGTGCCTGTGCAAGGACCGTCGGGGGCCATACTATGCACATGAGCACTGGTGCGTGGGACAGCCCCCAGCCGTTCGACGCACAGAAGGAGTTAACACATTTTAAAGTAAAGTGCTTTCTATTTCTATTTGTTCTTTGAAGTATGTACATATAAAGGGAAAACATATTTACTGTCTTTAGGTGATTTTGCTTTATTTTTCTACACACTGGAACAATATCTGCCCTGTGTTCATTCGATCTCTGTTGCATGTGCTTACCTGTTAGGGCACAATAAAGTGCAATGGCATGGCGGTGTGAGAAGTTTTATGATGATTTATTTACTTTTATATCTTCTTGGCACAATATCGTTCTGTATCAGAATCTTAACCTTCCATTTCAAGGGTTTTGAAGCAGTTTCTAGGCATTTTAGGGCTTCTCATTGATCAAAAGGGGGTAATTTCTAATATGTATATATTTCCATGCACTTCATTGCTTGGCTTTACTTGTGAGAAAATGTTACACTAAGTGTCACATTTTTGGCAGTTGAGTGTTACTCATAATGGCACTGAATCTTGGCGGCTATATGTATGAAGCTTTCTCACACCCCTCTACCTCCCTCAAAACCCCTGAATCTGGGTACTGGCTGCAGCGACACATAGCCTCTTAACTATATGGGAGTGGTTTAGAAATCACATTCTCTTCAATGGAGAAGGTAGATGGTATTGTGTTCACCTTGTCTGTATCAAACCAGTCCCAGAAGGTCAGATTGGGCCTTGGAGATGAGATAAGTGAGCAAAGGACGTTGGCCACAAAAGGGATGTTAGCCCCCATATTCTTTGTTTCAAGGAAACAGAGCCCAGCAACAACCCTTGCTTGATTGGAAGTTGTCTAGATAAGGTGTATATGGTGAAATGCACTACTTTGAAGAGGAAGAGAGCCCAAATAGCCTCATGGCATGGACCTCTCTGAATTCCTGGTTTATCCAAGGCATTATTTTCTCTCGGGTGTTTTATTTGAGTGTAACACCATGTCATGCTGTTGGCCCACCCAGCATGTATAGCAGGCTGACCACTTCATTGTAATGATGATCCCATTGAGAAGTGTTTTTCCCCTGCCCTTTTAGAAAGTCGCTTTCCATGCCCTTTTCCAGACTGCTGTCCCTCTTGGGCTATCTTCGACCACCACCTAGCCCTGAAATGTACCTCAAGCAAGATGCAGAAGGGCAAACCATGAAGAACTTTGTCATGACAGCAAGTCCCGTTGTCCCAGACTTCCCTCAGACATGGCACCACTAGATAGACACCTGCCCATAAAGGAATGCTGCAGCTGCCAACATAAACAGGTACTTCCACTGCACAGATGCTGCCTGCCCCATTGCACGCTGGTAAATGCAGATATTTTACATCTGCTTTAGGCATACCCCTAACCGCCGTGCTACTGGAGGGGAGAAATGAGCCGCCTAGTACATTGTACAGCTAGAGTTCTTTCAATCATGTGCGTACTAGGGCTATATCAAAGTTGTAGGAAGCAGAAAGTCACATCCTGGTTTATTGACTTGGGTTTGAGTTTATTGTTGACCAAAACACTGATGACCCACAGATGGAAATCTCCTGACCCTCCACACCTCACTGCCTGGATACAGTCATTCACTAACTGGGCGCAGGCGGAGAGTGTTGCCCTAAACAGGGAAGACACCTTATGACTATGCAAACACCCAGAGTCAGTAGTTGGGATGCCATTATGGCTGACTTACACACTGGCATACCTGATGCTTCTGCATCACCAGACTTCCAGCTGACCTGTGATGTAGAGGTGGGAGATGTGACGTGAGATAAGCTCCCAGGGCCTCCCCTGACATACTCTGATATTGCAAAATGTTGTTTACTGTGTAGGATGCATACCCTCACTTGCTGGACAGTGTCATTTGTAATGATTAGCCAATCTTAACTGACTGTATGTATGCCTTCTTTTTATTCTCCTCAATTACTTTTAACAGGCACTATGAGATATCCCTTAGACCTGTGCAACAATCGGCTGCTGCCACAGTTTTTCCTGATAATAGTGTTGTTGCCATCACACATCATATTGCTGTTGGTGAAAATTGCCAATGTATAGGGTAACGTTTTGATATTTCTGTACTTGTGAATGACCGAAAAAATAAAAACAAAAAGCAATAAACAATAAACAGATTCAAACAAAAAATATATAATAATAATAATAAGGGAATGCTGCAGAACCAACAATACTTTCTTATCTTGTTAGGCAAGTATGTCTTAGGCTGAGCCTGAGAATCCTCTCAGCATGTTCCCCATACCAGCAAATGTTGGAGAAAGTTGATAAAGCATACACCAGATAGCATTGTGTTTTTAATGCTGTCACCTAAAGAACTAAACCAGACTTGGCAATTCAAAGTATAATGAGTTATTCGACTGTCTATTGCATCTGAGGTTCCTCCCCCCCACAAAAAACCTTCAAGAGTAAGTTTTGACAATATGACCTTGCTACCTCTTGAAAGGCAAACCATAAAAGGGAGGTTTTTAGCAATTCATTGACCTTGCAGTAGTACCAGTCTACTGTGAATTCAAGGATGGCACCAGCATCTATTACTAGATACTACGAAACAAGTTGGTGGCCAAGGGGTGCTCCTCAAGACCTGTAAACATTATTTTCAACAATAGTGTTCCCCAAGGCGCCATTCTCTCATGAGTAATCTGTATACGGAGCTTCGACAGTGATCACGAACATCAGCATTCATAAATACGCAAAGAACCCACAAACTAATGCGAAATGTTATTAAGATCACAACATTTTTTTGAATATACGACATTACAACGCATGCTTTTACATCGATTGCTTTTACAACGCGGGTTTTACAACGCATACCATTACAACGCATAGTGCTTTGGGGCGCTGGATAGTGAATAGTTTAATTTACTATTCCAACTCCAGTCCCCGTGGATAGTAGGGAAGGTGTTGGACAGTAAATTAAACCTATTCCCTATCCTAGAGCGCCCCCCAGCGCAATGTGTTGTAATGGTTTGCGTTGTAAAAGTTGCGTCGTAAAGGCACTGCGTTGTAAAAGTTGCGTTGTAAGTGATGTTTCCCCATTTTTTTTACATTTTGTTTTTAGTTTCAGATAGCGTGAACTAGACCCGAGACATCGGGTATCAGAGGGCTTTACATGAGCACCAGTTTCGTTACAGATGGACACATTCATTTTTATTTTTAGGTCGAGGGACTGTCGCTTCTCACTGCGAAGCAGTGAGGGGCGGAGTCCTGAAGAATTAATGTTTTTGAGTTAGGGGCTTTGAACCTGCCTCTCTCCTCCATTGGCTGGCTTCCTAAACGGAGGCCAGCCATTGGAGGAGAGAGGCGTCACTCCAAAGAAGCCCCGTCTCTTTCGGATTCGCGGGCGTATTTTTGGTGTTCTTTCGCCCTGTGACGTCACCCGTCACTCAGAACGCCAAAACACACCCCCGAATCCGAATTGCGGCCGCCATTTAGCGAGTAAAAACACTGCCCCCGCTCCCGTGCCCACCCTGCATTTGGCCCTCGTTATTGATTCCCTTGATTCGGCTGTTAGGAGTCCCCTAGCAGGTGCCTACCCCGCCGGGGACCTTGCCGCTACTTTATTATTAATATCGAGGAGTTGCTCCCCGAAATGTTCATCCTTTCGTTTCTCCTCGTAGTAACTTCTTCGAGAGCTTTCGACCCCGCAGCTGCCTTTCCAAGAACTTCCTCCGCGAAGCAGCCCTTCTAGGAACTGCTCCCACATAGCCACTGCTTCCTCAAACTGTCATGTTTCCCGCAACCTGTACTATCCATCAGAGCTACTCAGTGCCTATCTTGGGTACACTCTTCCAACCTTTGGGTAAGATGCCAATCTTGCCTTTCCAACAACTGGCCCCATAACTACCGTTTCAAACTAACTGTACTCTCCCAATTGGTCCATCAGAGGTCGAATACACGATTGGATTTCCCCAGCCTTCTCATAGTTTCCAGAACCCTATTACATCTTACCTTTCCTGGGGATAAGATGTCCATCCTGCCCTTCACCCCCCCTACAGTGAAGAGGCTCCTTGGTTGGAAGAAGGGTGGGGGAGGCGAGCATGGAGTACCAGGTGGGCAGGAGGAGAAGTGGAGTGAGAAGGAAGTAAAGAGCCTGGTGAAGAAACTGAAGTAATCCGGACAGCTTGAAGAGATGGAGAGGACCATTACCAGCCAGTGTCAAAGCACCAAGTGCATCACCATCCCCAGGTAAGGGGGCATTATCAGTGGGACCCAGTGCATCACCATCTTCGGGTGCAGCAGGTCCCTAACTGTGGCATCATCAACCTCTTAAAGAGGGAGATGGAGAGGTATCACCAGAATAACAATGGAAGCTAAGACAGTCACCATCTTTCATCAGCCAGCTAGATACTCACCTGCCCAGATATAGGTTGCATAAGTACATAGATAAGGATGCACTAGGGCACTGCGGGACAACTGGGGATTCCCTGACACAGATGAGAACTGGGGTCTCAGCCACAATATGAAGACTGATGGGCCTTTGTCCTGGTGGTACATTGGTGGGAGAGTGGACAGGGGCCTTATATAACGTCCCTCTAGGTGTATATATCGCTCTTTCCCAAAGGAAGTGTAAACAATTGGCGCAAACGCTACTTCGCATATATTTTTTTCACAAGAAGAAAACACTTGCTGATTGTTTTAGTCTTTGTATATGTTTGTCGTGTTTCTTGTATATAAATTCGAAAATCAATTTTTGGTAAGGTTTGGTATGTTTTTAAATATTTCGGTTCTCGCAAACTAAAAACACATTGTGTTTGTCGATTGATGCACTGTATTCATTCTTGCACTTGTTACCTGGACTTTATGCTCGCACACTCAAATTTCGTGCTCCGTGCACTGAGGCTCAATGATTTAGGCCTGGCCACTGGAAGGCAGAGTGCTTTGCAGTTCTGGAAAGCAACATTTCGGTCTTGTCCCAAATTTAAGTCGTGACATTAGGCAGAGCATTTCTCTGTAACTATAAAGTTGTTGTACATTATAGAGAATATATTTTTTTGTACTTTGTTTACCAGGTTCGGGCAGACCGGGGGTTCATCTAATCAGAGCAGAGCAGACTGGGGTTCACCTTACCACTGAGCAAGTGGAAGTATGACTTTTCTTCTTCCGGGGTTCTGAGGAGTGCCGTGAGGAGAGGAGCGGAGAGGAACAACGCCAACCCCAATCTGATCTGTGAGGGAGTTCACAGCTGAAGCAGAGGTAGATCTCGCAGCTGGCGTGGGGGCGTAGGGTTGGTTTGCAAGGTGAGGGGTTTACACAATCTGCGGGGCTGTCAAAATCCCTCAACACTGCACGAAGAGAAACTAGTGAAGTCAAGGAGTCTACAGGCACGCCCGCAAGGGCAAAGGGCAAAAAGCGGTTGGAAGAGCAAAGAAGGGAATATCCACGGCACAGCTACTGGTAAATCTTAGTATATCATCTTCTCAGCTATCAACATTTGCCAGCGGACATTAGACCCTTTTCTGTCGCCTCCGAGCCCTATCCAGACCACCTGAGATGAGATCTGGTAGGGTAAGGTTATTAGGCCCACAAAAGAAAAAGAAAAGTAGAGGGAAAACTGCAAAGACAACCTCGGACTCCGTCCAGACTTCAAACCTGCTGCTGAGTGACTCCGAAAATACAACAGACAGCAGCACCCAACACTCCTTGAAAGGTCCCGACAGGTTGGCCTGTAAACTTCTAAGTAACCAACCTAAGATAACATCAAAATTTGCCTTCCTGAAAGACGCCGGGTCAGCAGTCTTCTCAAGCAACATGAATATTACGGGCCTTCCAACTCCCCTGAGCCCCATGGTGACCATCATCAAGGGGAGTTTTGGTGCTCATGGCACAAATGGGGTGATTCGCATTCCCCAAAGCAGCCATTCAACATCTACTACTTTAACTGAACTTACTGTGTCTGCAGGGACAGACTCAATTGAAGCCACAGGAAATCCGCCAACTAAGTCCATCTCAATTCAGCGAGTGCGTAGGCAAAACTCTGCTCCAAACTCTGTCGCCTGCTCCAACGCTGAATACAACATTTGGATCTCCAAGCTGAACCAAATGGCGCTGAAATCGGTAATTTAGATGATTCCAACCAAATTCTACATGAAGCCAGCAGCAGCACTCCGTGTAGTCAAAATGGTAAACCTCCGAACCGTATCATAAAGGATAACCCCAGGGACTCGAACATGGAAGGAGTGATCACCTCTTTTGGGGACTGTGAAATAGTCTCGGTCCAACATAAACAACACAGAATAAGTGTTCCCGCCTCCGCTGAAAACATAGAGGTTTCAGAGCATGCAGAGAAAGAACTCTCATATCTCGACTCAGAGGAATGGAAAAAAATGTTGCACTCCTACGGGAACACCATCCCTGGACACCCACAGTTATCATCTCCACAAAGGCAGGAGAAAAGCGAGGACCCCCCACAAGAGAAGGCATGGGCCATCGCCCTTGATATTCTTCAGAGGTCAGCTGATGCAATGTCCTATCAAGCAAATAAAATGGACATCCAAATTAGTCTCCTGAACACACTTGCAGTGTACGTAGTCAAAATTGACGACAAGATCTCAAATTTAAACAGCTTAATTAAACGGGCTCAAGAAGCAGCTGACCGCCCGCAACAAGCATGCTACTGTTCACCAACAGTGGAGAAACTTAACACACTCCCAGGGATAATGGAAAAGCTTGTTGCAGACCTAAAAGGAGTTGCAAATGTAAAGTCCTCCCTTGGGAACAGCAGGGATGTCGAACTAGGAGACCCAAGTGGAGACTCCCAAGTAAAAACAGCCACTAAATCAAGTTCAATAGCGGCTGAAGGGTCCAACATCCAAGAATCCCACGATCCGGCTGTGCATGCTAGCCAAATGAGTGAACATCAAACATCACCGACCACCAGTAGAGCCAACACTACCCTCCCTTCCTCAATTGAGCAAGAGCTGGGTGATTCTGTGGGAAAGGGGAAAAGACAAAGGAAGCGGAAAGGACGTAATAAAATGAGAAGGAGCCAACAAGATCTAAGACTCTATCCGTTGTTCAACATTGCTAGAGGCCCTGTAATTACAGAAGGTGACGAGTCAACAAATCCCCTTGAGTCAAGATCCATAACGGAAAAAAATCAAATCATGCAGGAAAGCAATAAAAGGAAGAGCGGCACTCCCAAATCGGAAAAGAATTCAGCAATGGTACCTCCTGGAAAAAAGACGCACAATGGGATAAAAGTGCAGATTACCACTACTCACACGGTTCCTTCAAAAACACCCATCACGCAGAAGGAAAATGTACAGTGTCAAACTTTCAGCAACCCGAAAAATCAACAAAATGGCATCATGACCGCAGATCAGGTAACCACTGTAAGCCCTGGCAACAACCAACAGGGCGTAATTCCAGCGAGTGATAAAGGCGCCGAGGACCACGGAAAAAATGAAAGGCCCAAAAGTGAGCAGAATGAGGTACATTTCACTGGTCCTTTGACAAATGCAGCTCATATGCCTTGTGCGCAAACATCGGAGGCAAAACCGTTCACACGCCTTGCGCGCAAACACCAGAGGCAACCTTAAGGCCGCTCAGAACATCAACGAGTGGCGATCCACTTTCCACTTTTCTTTACCCAGAATGCAAGTCCAAAGGTCGACATGATGTCCTCAATCGCGGGAACATCCTAAAGTTGATTCGTGCAACAGGACTGTCAAATATTATCACTTCTCGAGACATTATTTCAATAGAATTTGTTGCACCGTGTCAAGGACACACAAATGAAACTACAAAGGTCACCTGGAGTTCAGTTGAGGTAACGAACATCATTTTAGGGCAAGCTGACACCTTTTAGCAATGGGGTATACTGATACAACCCGGCAGGGAGCTGGGCTACCCCCATGTTCTACAGGCAAACAATAGTGAGGATAACAGACGTGTGAGGAGCGGAGTAGTGTACTCAGTACTTAGGGGTGCATGCAACAAAACCCCCACCATCAACCTAAAACCAAGGATAACAAGAGACTACGGGATCTCACCACCTAGGGATCGGGAAGAGGTCAGCACATGGTCATGGTTGGCAGGCACTTTGAACTCAACTCGAATTCTACGATGACAACCCCACACGGAACATGCTCGAGAAACGCCTCCTCTAAAGATTTGTTCATGGAACATTAACGGTTTGACAAACAAACTGGAGGTTAAATCTATAATCTCCTATCTTAGGGAATTTGATATATTGTTATTACAGGAGACATGGCTCTCTGAACCGCAGCAAATAGAAGGCTTTAAAACTCACCACATTCCTGCACAAAAACTGAACCGCTCAGGAAGAGGGAGCGGGGGCCTAGCTATTTACATATCAACAAAAAATGCAATCGCATCCAGGGACCTTGCAGGTTCGTCACACTGCCTTCAGTGTGTGGGAATTTCTTTTACTTCTAGAAAAGGCCAGCATTGGTCTCTGATCCTAATGAATGCCTACGTTCGCCCAAACTCAGTATCAAGACAATCATTTGCAGAAGAAGTGACTGCGACAGTACTAAGAGCGAAAACAGGTCAGCTAAATCAAGAAATACTCTTATCTGGCGATTTTAATATGTGGCTAATGTCAGATCTACAAAAAAACGAGGTCACTGAATCACATGACAGTATCTGGGAGATACCACCGCAGGTACGGCCAGGATGGCATAAGGACGACTCGAAGGGTCGTTCCTTGCAAGGCAACCTAGAAAATCTGGGACTAAGAGCCCTCAACGGGCGCTATTCCTTAGACAAGCCTCCTTGCTTCTCTTACTTATTGAAAAATGGTGCCTCACTAATTGACTACACCTTCGCTAGCCTTCCACTCTTTCATCTAATAACAGGCTATCGTCTTGGGAGCAGAACAGAAAGCGACCATTGCCCCCAAGAAATAACACTGAGGACCAGTCTAATTCAACATGAAGAAGAAAGGGGATTGCCATCTGAGAGCTATACAATCAGCCTAAAACGAATCAAATACTCTCTGAGTAATTTTCACCAAGTAGCAATAGAGGCCAAACAAATCATCGAGCGTTACAGCAAGTGCGCGGATGATAAAATAGTCAACTGGGCATCATTTGCAATCGAACTCATCGACAGATATGCAAAAACGATAAAGTACGCAATCTTGACTGGGCAAAAGCCGAAGCCCCACTCAGATCTAGCGATACAATCTGCAACAAGATCTATGAATCGTGCATGGCGGGCATTAAAAATAGATCCAATGGACTCTACAAAAATAACAAAATTGAGAGAGGCCCGCAGCTACCTTAGAAAAGCTAAAAGAGCGCAACGTAGAACACAATGGAATTCGTTCTGGGCTAGACTTCAGCATGATATTAAATCAAATAATTCCGCCAGGTTTTGGCGAACTATCAACAGCATATCAGGGCAAGTACCAAAAGTAGCTTCTTCTTGCATATTGGAGTCGGAGTGGGTTGACTTCCTCAATCTTCACTTTAATGATCATAAAACAAAAATCTTGCATCAGAATTTCACTCTTGAAGACTATGAAGACCGGAACATTATCAATCCCTCTATGAAGATATCCCTCAACGACGGTCAAAAAATAGTATCACCAAATGAGTGCTCTTCGATTGGGAGCAGCAAAGATCTCGTAAAAGTGCAGGAGCAAGATATTGGAAAATTGATTAAAAAGGGTCGGACGGACGGGGCTCCAGGTCCAGGTGGAGTCCCTCAAGCTTTGTTTAAGGAGGATGTACCCTTCTGGGCTGGGAAACTATGCACTTTATTCAATTCCATTCTGCAGAAAAACATCATACCGCCCTCCTGGCGTGGATCAGTCCTCGCACCAATCTTTAAAGGTGGGGACAAAAAATCCCCTGGTAACTACCGTCTCATTGCCCTAATCGACAATGAAGCAAAGTACTTTGCAGGAGTTTTGCTGAACTCACTTAGGGCATGGGCGGAGGACAACGCTATCATTCCTCCAAATCAAACTGGCTTTACAAGCAACACCGGAACCTCGGTCAACCTCATGACCCTCTCCTGCCTGATTGATCAGGCTGAATTCAGCTCCTGTCCACTCTACATGGGATTCATTGACTTCCAAGCGGCCTTCGACAACGTGAATAGAGCTAAGCTCTGGCAGAAGCTGTCTGGTTTCAACATTCCAATTGACCTCCTAAGAGCCATACAACTTCTACATCAGGACACATGGGTCAGGATCAAGATCGGGGACGGCTCACGTTTGTCACACCCAATTCCAACGACAAAAGGTCTAAAACAGGGCTGCGTCCTGGCCCGACACTTTTTAACTTATTTCTATCCGACCTTCCTGGTGCTCTTAACAAGGTCAATTCACATGCTCCCAAGGTAACTGGTCTCTTGCTGTCAAACATACTATACGCCGACGATGTTGTTCTTCTTAGTAAAACTAAGATCGGCATGCAAAGGCTTCTGGACGCCACCTCCGACTATTCTAATAAGAATAACCTACAGATCAATAATAAGAAGACAAAAATATTGGTGGTCCGTTCAGGTAAAGCTAAGAATCTGTCTTGGACCCTTAATAAGGAAAGCATTGTCGAATCTAAATGCCATAAGTACCTTGGAGTCATCTTTAACAACAACAATTTATTTATTTAAAGGTTTTGTAGAGCACGTAGTAACCCTAGAGCATCCCAGCGCTAGAACCTGAAACTCAAGGGGGTTCAGCAATGGAGGGGGTTATGGGTGAGGGAAAAGAAGGGTCTTTAGTGATTTCCTGAACTGGAGGAGATTGGGTTCAGTTCTCAGTCTCCGTGGGAGGTTGTTCCAGTGTTTGGCCGTGTGGACCGAGAAGCGGCGGCCTCCGGACCTGGCTTTTTTAACTCTGGGGACTGTGATGAAGTTCTCTCCGCTGGACCGGAGGGCCCTTTCCGCTTTGTAGGGGATGATGAATTCCTTGAGGAGGGGAGGGCCGTTGTTATGGAGGGTTTTGTGGGCCAGACAGAGGGCCTTGAAGGCCACCCTTTCTCTGACTGGGAGCCAGTGGAGAAGCTTAAGAGCTGGCTTTGCCGATGATCTGGCGGGAGTGTCAGTGAGTAGGCGGGCTGCGGCGTTTTGAACTTTCTGCAAGGTGTTGAGGGTGGCTTCGGGAGCTCCCAGATAGATTGCGTTGCAGTAGTCAAGTCTTGCCAGGATGAGGCCCTGAATCAGGAGTTTCTTGGCGGTCGCGGGAAGCAAGGGGAAGATCTTTCTGCAGGCCCTGAGAAGTCCGAAGCAGATTCCTGCAGTCTTTTTTGCCTGTGTTCTGAAGCTCAGGTCGTTTTCAATCCATACGCCAAGGCTCTTGACCTCTTCCTTGGGTGCGGGGGGGTCACCCAAGCAGGGAGGGCCCTTTGTGTCCGAGCAGCAAGATCTCGGTCTTGGAACCGTTTAGTTTTAGTGAAGAGGAGTTCATCCAGCTGTGTACTTCAGTGAGACAGCTGTGGAGATCAGAGGGGGATTGGTGCGGGTGTGAGAGGGTTACCACCAGCTGGGTATCGTCGGCGTAGTTGATGATTGATACGCCGAACGGACTGACCAGTTTCTCCAGCGGAGCCATGTACTTGTTAAATAACGTTGGGCTAAGGGATGAGCCCTGCGGTACTCCACAGCGGAGGGGGATAGCGGGTGAGTGGCTGTCGTTCTCCCAGACTTGGAAGGAGCGGCCTCCTAGAAAGGATTTTAGCCACTTCAGGGCCGTACCCCTTACTCCGATTTCTCCCAGTCGTTGGATTAGGGTAAGGTGATCCACAGTGTCGAAGGCCGCACTGAGGTCCAGGAGGATCACTGCCACTGATCCTCCCTTGTCCAGAATGCTTCTGGCCTTCTCCACTGCTGCCAGGAGGGCGATGTCAGTGCCCTGACCTGGACGGAACCCTGTCTGGGAGACCCCGAGTAAGTTGTTGTTCTCCAGGAATAGTGAAAGTTGTTTGTTCACTAACTTCTCCGTGATCTTGCTGTTACCTGGGAGAAGGGAGATAGGTCTATAATTGGAGAGGTCCTGGGGGTCTAGAGAAGGTTTCTTTAGTAGGCCTTTGACCGCTGCCGCTTTCCAGCTAGGGGAGACTAGGCCCTGCGAGTGGGAGGAGTTGATAAGTGCCGTGAGGGGGGGACGATGGTGCTGGTTACTTTTTTCAGAAAGCGGAGAGGGGCAGGATCAAGGGGGGACCCACTTTTGATTGAGGCCAGTGTTGCCGCTACCTCTTCCGTGGAGACTGGGCCGAAGGCGTCCAGGGAGGGTGATGGGCCATCAGGAAGATGGGAGAGATGGCTGGGATGGATGGCATGATCCCTGTCCATATGACTGGAATCGCGGGGGGGAAGGGCAGAGAGAATTTTCTGTATTTTCTCATCAAAAAAGGTATCGAGTTTAGTGCATTTGCTTTCCGCTGCTTTGGGGTCCAGTGGTTTGACAGGCGGGTCAGGGGCGTGAAGGAGTTCCTTGAGAATGGCGAAGGTTTCGTGGGCCGAACAGGCGTCGTTTTTGATTCTGCCTTCGTAGAAGGCGATTTTGGTATTGCGTAGTTCCCTTTTGTAGGATTTTACGGAGTCCCGAAATGTATCTTTTTTATCTTGCGCTTTGTCCTTTCTCCAGAGGCGTTCGTTCCTCTTGCATTCCTTTCGTAAAAGGTTAAGTTCGGGGGTGTACCAAGGGGACGGGTTGACTCTCTTGATGCGTTTCAGAGTGCTAGTTTTTGGAAGGATGTCATCCAGAGATTGGGTAACCCAAGTATTACGATGGTGTCTTGAGAGGGGAGGGGGACGTTTTCATTTAATTTGGCTGCCCATTCGTCTGGGACCAGTTTATGCCAACGTCTTATAAGGGTTCTGATTTTGGGGGGTTGAGGAGGCGAAATGTTGATGGCCCATTCAAAGGGGACCAGAAAGTGATCGGTCCAAGGGAGGGGGACGTGGGCACGGGTTTTTAGGTCTTGGATGTTGGTAAATATGGGGTCGAGTAGTTGCCCTCTGTCATGAGTGGCCTGTGGGTTTTTTAGATCGAGGCCAGTGGAGGTGATATCCTGTAGCAGTTCTTTCGCCTGCTTGTCGACCGGGTCCAAAAAGTGGACATTGTGGTCCCCCAATAGAAGATAGTTGGAGGAGGACGTGCACTTAATGGTGATCTGGTCGATGAGTTTGCTAGGAAATTCAACAAGTTGGCCAGGGGGGCGATATACAAGCATTCCCGACAGCGATGTCAATGGGGAGATTTGGATGGTGAAGTGACAGCTTTCACATCCCTTGACGTTGCCGTCCGAGGTTCTGCAGGTAAAGACGTTCTTGTATATTATGGCTAGTCCACCTCCTCTACCCTCTGGTCTATTCAGCGAGCAAATTAGGTATCCAGTAGGGAGTGCAAGGACTATGTCAGGGCCATTGTTGGGAGTGAGCCAAGTTTCCGTGAGAAACAGGATATCAGTAGCGTGGTTTGAGATCAGGAGGTTAATTTTGTGCGCGTGTTTAGCGAGCAACCTGCAGTTGAGTAGGTACAACAGATATAAATCTCAGATAGAAGAACAAAAAAGGAAGGGTGCAGCACTTGCCTTCGCCATTGGATCCGTCCACAAGAAACTACAAGGCCCAACTTTTGCACCTACTTTACAGGCCGCTCAGGCAAAAATCATTCCCACACTAACCTACGGTAGCGCAGTCCTAAAAGGACTGGACAGTGGCCAATTGGACAAAATAATTACAAAGATTTATAGACCAGTGTTCAAACTACCAATTCAAACATCTCCGGCACAAATCAGGTTGGAACTGGGAATCTGCCATCAACCATACGCCAGAGCCATGACCTTTCTTGTGTGCTGTCACAAACTGAGATCATCTAAGGAAGGCAGTCTAGCACACCACCTCTGGGTTAGTCTCGATACGAACTCATGGCGTGCAGGGAACGACTATTGGAAAAAAGGCCTAACAACCTTATGCTTAAATGAGCTTTGGAGCATGCATGTAAGCCAAATGGAATTTAAACGGCTAGCGAAACTAAGCACAAAAAAGTTGTCAACTGTGGAAGATAAGGCACGGCTGGCAAAAAGAAGTCATGGGTGGTTGACTCTGCATTCCTATGCCCTGTTGATTCCACAGCAGTATTTAACCGTATCTTTTACTGCACGAACTAAATCAAAATTCCTAAAATTGAGACTGGGAGTTATCAATCTGTTGGCCCATTTCCCAAAATGGAAAAGAGATCATGGACGAGAACTTTGTCGACTTTGTGGGAATCACAAAGAAGACATCACGCACATTTTATGTCTTTGTCCAAAACTGCTGAATGAAAGACGGTTCCTTTTGAAGCACCTTTGGAACACAAACAAGATTAGATCGTGCAGAGCAGCAGTTCTGGCCTGCTTTGACCCCAGGAACATCAAATTAAACTGTGCCTTGGTAAGGTTCATGGACCTCGCAGAAAAAAAACTCTGCGAGGGGCCAAAAGCCAGTGATTCGTCGTTGGCTTAAAGTTCTGGCAGGCTCCATCGGCTGTCCCTATCCACATTGGATCCCAATCAGTCGCCATTTTTTATATGTATTTTAAATGTATCTTTTACAAATTTTAAAGATTCTGTATTTGCAATGATTTTTCTTTTAATCACGCAATAAAGCTCTTATACTGAAAAAATAGTGGTCAGGGGTTTACTGAAGGTCACACCATAAGTGGTTCATATTTTATACAGTGAGTTGTGTACTTTTTGAGAACCCTGAGCCTATTGGAAATTGGAAACATTCACAGCACCGCAGATAAAATTCAGTCGATCTCTGCACTAGTAAGGACAATTTTCAGAAACGGAGACATAATGCTGCTCGAGATGGGAAAATCAGGCATGCAATCCTATTTTTAAATAAAAGTAAATGGAAAGGTAGACTCAAGAGTCATTTATCAACCGTTCATCCTTTTACATACTTTCAGATTGACAATACATTTGATGTTTTGTTATGTTATGTTAGCTGCCAGCTCTTTCTAGCAGCTAATTGGAAGTATGTAGTGAACAACCCTTAATGGTTTGCTTTATGAATCTAAGGGAGGAGTAGAAACCACCTGCCACCTTCTTTTGTTTTACCATCTGTTGTGGTATTTACATAGTGCCTGGATTAAGTTCACCCTGCATATAAAGCTAATGAGGGATATAAAAGATGTCAGTGTGTTACTGTCTGCTGCAAAGAAATACTGTGTTTCCCTACTCTGTGTAGAACATAAAAGCATAGGGCTCGGAGGTTATATATTGCTTGTGCTTGAACCTATTAGATTCCAGCCTTTCGTGAAAAGGGGCACCTCTGCTGAGATATCAGTGTGCATTCCATGTTATTTTAGTGGAATGTTTGGGAGTAAGTTTGGTTATAGAGTTTGATTTTTAAACCCCATGTTAAGGTTTTTTTAAAATGTAAGAGCCTCTGAAATCATTAGTGCTGGATAAGATTGTAATTCCCCAACCTGTGTGTTTATCACTGCAGGATCAGCCACCCACTTAGCTTTAATACAGATCATTCTGTTTACACACACTAACAGTACCACAAACGGTGCTCTGCATTCTTTGAAGCCCATAATGACTGCCCAGATGTGTGGGAAATGTTTCATATTTATGTGGAGACATAAGTAAATTCAGCTGAAGTAGTAGTGAAAACTAATATTATTGTTCTTAGGCCAAAGTCAGAAATGAGAAAAGTACCTCAAACTGCTCTTAGTGTATTTATTTTCAGCATTCCTTAACCAAGCTTGTTGAAATGTGAAGACTTTCTGTCACGCTCACACACATCTCTCAAAGCTATAGTTTGAGTCTTGATGTCAAGGTCTCTGTCTCCCACACACTTCCCGACCACAGAAAACTTTCATCAGGCCTCCTTTTCAATTTGGTACACATGCTGCTGCATTTAATAATAGGGAATTGAGTCACTCCTCCTAACACATACTGTGTGTACCTAGTGGTATAGCTGTCATTAGTGTAAGCTGAGCAGTGATACTGTAACTCGGGTGACTGAAGACCCCCATTATGCAGTATAACGAAAGGGGATGTGGCCCATTTTTTTGGTCGAGGACATCTCACTGTCCATGAAGCAGGAAACTTCATAAATATTTGTGTCATGTTAAAAAAATCCACTTCTTTGAATTTGGTGCCATATATCTTTAGGTGCCAAATTATGTCTTTGTTCTCATTATATCAGAGCTTTGATAATAACCTCTACGAATGTGCCACTGGATTCAAGCTAGCCTGGCTGAAGAAGGGTGACACCCTGAAACTCTAATATGATCTTTACCACTCTTGGAAAGGTTGAAAACTTTACTTCTGACAAGGGCATAGGTAAAAAAAAGTGTGGAAAAGGTGTGTGTGGGGCTCTGTGTGTGGGTGGCTCTGTGTGTGGGTGGCTCTGTGTGTGTGGGTGGCTCTGTGTGTGTGGGTGGCTCTATGTGTGTGTGTGTGTGTAGGTGGCTGTGTGTGTGTGTTTGTGTGTGTGTGGGTGGCTCTGGGGGTGTGTGGGTGGCTCTGTGTGTGTGTGTGTGGCTCTGTGGGTGGCTCTGTGTGGATGTAAATGCAATCGGTCATGCATTTGCGAGCGATTAAGCTATTGGCATTGTAAATTACAATGCCATTTATTTAATGATTAAGCTATTGGCAAAGTAAATGACAATGCCATTTATTTATGATTTGAAGGAAAAAAAATGTCACGAGCAATGCCAATAGCTCTACCTTTAATAATGCCAGGACCATTGCATTGTAAATGCTTGTTTTTGTTAGACACAGGGAGATTAAGTGATTTGCCCAGAACCACAGGATGTTGAGCGTTGTTGCAGAGGCTCGAACCCGGTTCCCCAGCTTCAAGGTCCACCGCTTTAGCTGTAAGGTTACATCCTCTCCCCTAAAATGAATAAAAAATGTCTTTGGAAAGAGTCAAGCTTGAATGGACAATACTTTTCCCAAGCTGAACCCAACAAAAGGAATCAGCATCCATCCCCAATATTGGCAAGCAACAAGTGGTACAAGAATTGCTCTCAAACTAAACTTGAATGGTTTCATTCTGCCATTCACCGACTACACAAAGTACCTGGGCTTTCACATTGACATCATCCTCAGCTTCGTACCCACACAACACGCAACACGAATGCTGCATTACTTTGGTTACCCTCAGCTACACAAAAACGAATTCAAGCCAACCTCCGGCACACTCTTAATATATATTGTCAATAACATCAGTTCAAGACAAGCAGTAGTCTTCTTTCTTTTATTCTTTATTGATTCTTTATCCAGTTAGTTGTATCAATTTCTAACCTCAAGCCCAGGTACACAAAAATGAAGGCCTCACTGCCAGAAGGTGATTTCCGAACAGTTGTATAGGTACTAGTTACTGGGCTTTAACTGGGTCTCACCGTTGCTGAGCAGCAGCAGTTTTTTAAAGGGTGCCTCGAAATGGGTATCTATTGGGCTCTATTTTGTGCCCTGGCACAGGTGGTCCATTTTTTTCTGGACAGTAGTGACAGCAGGCACATTGATGTGCGCGTGCTCACACTGCTCACTTCTCACTCGTGGAGAAGTTACAGCATGATGTCATGCCAGGTGAGCGTTGTAGGGGAAGGGAAATCCTTCAAAGAGTAATTTTCTCTCTGGATTTCCCTTCTCTTTTTAAAAGTTAGGAGCAGCAACATTGTTGTGGTGTCACCAGGGCTTTAAGTGGAAGCTTTTTCAATATTATATACAACAAGCACAGTTGCTGCTTATTTATCTTATGCAACTAACAACCATTTACAAAGCCAATAGTCCGGACTTGTTGTAGATATGATGTTACTTATTGTATCATATATCAGGATGAAATGACAGAAACAGCACAATGAAAGTTGGGCGGCACACTATGCTAAGCACAGATTTTTAGCTTATGTGTTTTTAAGCCACCCCTTAATTACATTGGCCACGCCCCTTTGAGAGACCCCCCCAGTTTTTTCATCCCACTTAACGCCCTTACTAGTTATACCCAGTGCTATAAATGGGCCGGTATACCTGAGGTTCCGTGATTCTGAACCCATTTCATAAAGGTCATGGTATCGTTACGATTTTGGTGGTAGCGAACCGTAAATGGCGAGTGCGGTATGTACGAGTGTTTTCGTCATGTTCAATCGATGGAATCACTACGTATTTAGGGATTTCGTTCCGAACCCTCGGGTTCCATTTTGTGTACGGCAGCCATTTTATGGTTGCCCTCACATAGGCCGATGACTACGGCCGAACAAGTCTTTGGGACACGTACACCTTTAGTTGACTTTTAGATGACCTGAGCGAACTGACCCTGTTGCCTGAAGCTAGCCTTGCTAAGCCAGTTCCTTGTCCGGTAGTTGATCGAGATAGAGATCAAAGAGCAGGACATTGCTGAGTTTATTGTACACGCACACACCCCTCTATCTTGCTTCACATCTGTTTCTGTTCCTTCTTTTATGGCCTGTTTATGGTTTGGGTTGTGGTCTTTTATTATGGGTTTGTCCGGCCTGTCCGAGCAAGAATGTTGGGCTTTCCCGTGTAATTGATGGTGGGCTGGACAACTGAAAAGTGGGTTTGTCGTCATGCGATACCTTTTGCGATGTCACCTATGATTGGACAGTTTGTAAATAATGGGAGTTTGTCAGGAATGTGATTTTTAGCATAAAAGACGATGTCTCACAATACGAAAATTGAGCAGTCTCTAGCGAACCTAATGGTGTCTTACTTCGTAAATTTCTGTTCCTGGTTGCAGCCAATAAATTTGATCTTTGACGTCACCGAGAAGTATCCTGTGTCTCTGTATTCTAAGACAGGTGAACCCGAAGACATTGGGCTTGCCCCTGGCGCCGCTGGGTTCCAAAACCCGGTTCTTCAGTTGGCGACCAACGTGGGGCGACTTCAGTGGTACTGGTCCAAGCCTGAAGATCGTGAGGAGCTTCGATAGAACATTCTGGAGGAAGGCCAACCACTTCATCGACCCCTGTATGTCATTGTGGTCCGAAAGTTTTTACTGCGAGGCTTTCCGCTTTCCGATGGCTACGAAGGACTGCTGCCCTGACTGTCGCCCTGTCTTGGACCCTTTGACAATTTGTAGAGCGAGACGATAGACGGGTCTTCTGGTGACGTGATCGATACCTCAGTTAAGTATGAGTGGAGCGTCTCCCAGTCCTTAGTTTTTGGGTATCCTTCGGGATCTTTGGTTTGGAACTTAAAAGTGCCAAAGCCGAGGGACTCGTATATTTGCGAGACTATCGAGTTTGATAATCCCTTGAAGTTTGAAGCTAGATTAGTGAGCTAAAATGCCTGGTCATAGCAAACTTGGAAGGATATTTTGTTGTGGTTGTAATAGGGATTCCTGATTGGAGGATTCGTGTCCGATACCTCCAGTTGGAACTCCGACTTATGAGCTCTATTCTAAACATGGTGTGGGCCCTATTACGTATAATGCATTGTGGGTCCGATACACGAGGAAAGACGGTGCTTTAAAATGGCCCCAATATGGTAGCTATGACACAAAGATTTTAGATAATCTGGAAGTTAAACTATTTAAGAAGAAAGCCCGGCCGGCGATGTTTGACTCTTTATGCCTTTGGCGAAAGGAAGCCAAACAGAAAGAAATTAAACTAGCGAAGAGAAATAAAAGAGAGAAGGGTATCTCGATAATGCAGGCTGCTATACAGTTTAAAGATAATGAAGAAGAACAAGCGAGTGAGCAGTTGCATAAGCAACGTAAAATGGCCATCGATAAATGTTATCCAGCTTTGTCACCTCTCCAAAAGGGTGCGACGAAGGACCCTGAAAAGGATCCTTTGATGTCGCATTTGTTCAGTTCGCCACCACCTTATGCGCAGAGTGCTACAGCACCTCCGCAACCTTTAGTTGCGCAACCTCCAGTTGCTTTGCCTCCTGTTGTTGCACAGCCGCCAGCTCCTCTTCAGTTGGCTCCTACTCCTTTGGCGGAGCCTTCTCAAGGGCCGCCGACTTTGCTATCAGTTCCGTCTCCAACTTCTATGACTTTTTCTCCTGTATTTCCTACTTCTTCTGGTACTCCTTCTGTTACTACTCCTACGTGTGCTTTGTCTCAACCTGCTTTGCCTCCTGTCCTTATGGCAGCTTCTCCTTCTGTTCGACAGAGAATGACTGATACTGTTACAGGTCTTCTGTCTCCTTTCTTTGGGTCATTGAGTATGACCCCTATTTCTGCGCGTAAGCAGTTGTGTAACCAGATGCCTGGTCCCGAAGAGCGGGCAGTATTGGATCATATGGCTCGTAAATGGGTTGCTAATTCTTCGAGATATGATTTAGAGTTGGTTATGGATGTCTTCCGTCAATGGGAAGCACCAAAGCAGAGGTATGTCTTCGACATGATGTGTACTTTCCTCCGTGAGGAATGGGAAGATGGTGAGTTGGGACATACTCCGTCAGAGTTGTTCCGTGTACAGTCCGAGTTTGCGAAAGGAACGATAGTGGGTCTCGATGTTGAAAAAGCAGTTGCGACGTTGCTTTCGTTTAGGAGTGAGTGTCCTTATCAGTCGTTGTTTGAACCTGATCCTTCTGTTAGGAGGAAAGCGCAACAGTATCCAATGAGAGAGGTTCCCCCAGTATGGAAAGATGCAGTTCAGGCTAATCCTTAGGCTGGTATTGCAGCTGTAGATGCTCATTTTCAGCGTGTTTGGGTATATGTTCCGTGGAAGCGAGCTGAAGTTTTAGCCCTTAAGCAGACTTTACCTGATCCCCGAAAGAATCCTGCATGGTACTATAAGGAATTGTCACAGACAGCAGACTCATGCATTATGAACTTAGCCGATATAGATATGTTGTTTGGGAATGTGGTTCCTCGACCCTTATGGGGAATGATTCGTCATGTGGATCATGCGCAATAGTTAGGTGATATATGGACTAACATTTTTGCTGCAGATTGTTTACAGGGTGGAGGAGCTAAACCTGAACCTTTAGTTGCAGAACTCACCGGTAGGATCATTAATTATATGAAGACTTTAATGCCTGCTATGAGAGTGAATTGGGATAAGTTGTCTGCATGTAAGCAAAAGAAGGACGAAAGTGTGTCTGATTTCTTCACTAGGTTTGAAAAGACGTTTATAGATCATAGTGGTCAAGACATGAGTACGGAAGGTGGCCAACGGTTGTTCGTAGATAAGTTTGTGCATAACTTGCTTCCCGAGTTGTGTACTAAGTTGAAGGATTCAGAGAGTTCATGGGCTGTTTCTTCGTCAGAGCAGATATTGGCTACAGCCCAATATTACGAAAATAGGGATAAAGACAAGAAAGAGAAAGCAGATAGAAAGACTAAAGATTTCAAGACATAGGTTCTTTTGCAGCAACCGTACCCGCCTCGTAATAATCAGTGTGACTATCAGCAACCTCAGCAGTTTCAGAGAGGTTCGCAAAGATTCGAGCCTTCTCAACAGCGTTTTCCTGTAGGCCCTAATCAGTGTGCGTATTGTAAAGAAGAGGGCCACTTTAAGAATAGTTGTCTGGTTCTGTTACAGCGTACGAATGGTGCTCATTGGTGTGAGAGGTCGAGGTGTTCAGCAAGCTCCTAGAGGTAGGGGACGTGGTGTGTTCCCCCAGAATGCACGATCCTTTCCTCCACAGAATTCTATGAATTGTTTTGATCAACAAAATGTTGCGTCGGGTAGGTCGACTCAGTACTATGCTGACGACTACTATGTTGAAGGTGAGAATATCGACGGTATTGATTGCTAGGACAGCCATAGACAAAGAGAGGGAGTTGTTTCAGTTCCAGTAGATCAGAGTGGACCTTATGTTGAAGTGATTGCATCAGGTGTGTCAGAGCCTTTTCTGTTGGATACTGGTGCAGCGGAGAGTTCTATCATGCACTCTAAACTCCCTGGCGCACCTTTGTCTGGCTTGACGAATGTTTCGGTAGGTTTTTCTGGCGCCCCAGTTCGTAATCCGGTTTCTAGTCCTTTGTCTCTTTCTGTTGGACCTTGTGAATTTGAAGTACCCCTCATTTTGACGACAGGTTGTGGTGAGAATTTGTTGGGATTGGATTTGTTGAAGAGATTGTATGCGACACTACATTGTTCTCCTTCAGGAGTACAGCTTACATTGGGTAAGAGGGTGATCTCTCTGATGTATTTGTCTAAAGATCGACTTCCAGTAGAATTGTGTTCTCTTCCTGATACTCTTTGGGCTACTGGTCCTAATGATGTGGGTCTTTTGCAGATTCCGCCATATGATGTGACGCTGAAAGCGAATGCTAGATTGCCACGCATTCCTCAATATCAGATTTCCAGTGATGGTGAAAGAGCACTTTTAGCGATCATTTATGATCTGATTGAGAAAGGTGTGATTGAAGAAACGAGAGGTAATGTGTGTAATAGTCCGGTTTTGCCTTGTTCTGAAACGTACTGATTCTTCGCAACCGCCTGTGTATAGGTTTGTGATCGATCTTCGTGAAGTGAACAAAATAGTAGTTCCACAATTTCCTGTTGTTCCGGATATCACTGCTTTACTGACTATGATTCCAGCTTCTACTACCTGGTTTTCGGTGATTGATTTGAAGAATGCTTTCTTCAGCATCCTGATTGCCGAGGAGAGTAGGGATATTTTTGGCTTCTCTTTAGGAGGCCGAAGTTTTCGGTTCAAACGCGCTCCTCAAGGCTATTGTGAGAGTCCATCTATCTATAGTCAGACTTTGAAAATACAGCTTGATACGATTGTCTTACCTGATGGTGCTGCTCCTATTCAGTATGTCGACGATTTGTTAGTTGCTGCTGATGATGAGGAGATTTGTAAAAACGCTACTTTGTATTTGTTGTGACATTTGTCTGACCTCATCATAAAGTGTCACTTTCGAAGTTGCAGTATTGTCGACAAGAAGTGACCTACTTAGGTCATCTCTTATCGAAGGAGGGAAGAAGATTGACCCCAGAACGAATTCAAGCGATTGCGAAAATGAATGTGCCAACCACACAGAGAGAAGTGTGTGCTTTCTTGGGTATTACTTCGTACTGTAGGCAATGGATTCCAAATTTTTCGCTTTTTGCGAAACCTTTGTTAGCCCTTACTGTTAAAGATACTCAGAATCCTATTCCTTGGACTGACGAATGCCAGAAGAGTTTTTCTGAATTGCGTGATGCGTTGTGTTCGGCTCCTGTGTTGGGTACTCCCGAATACAGTAAGCCTTTTACACTCTATGTTCATGAAAGAGAGGGATGTGCATTGTCGGTCCTGACACAGCAGTTCGGCGATAAACAACCTCCATGTGCGTATTTCTCGCTGACTTTGGATCCGGTAGCTAGAGCGTTGCCGAGTTGTTTGAGAGCTACAGCGGCAGCAGCTGTTTCTATCCGACAGTCTGCTGGTTTGGTGATGGATAATACGTTGATTGTGATGGTTCCACATGCAGTGGATCCCTTGTTAAACAGGACCAAGACACAGCAATTAACGCGTGCTTGATTGTCAGGTTACGAGTTGACACTTTTGACGTCATGTGCATATAAAGAGATGCAACACGTTGAATCCAGCTACGTTGTTGTCGATTTCGGTAGAGATAGATGTTCCTGAACAGCATGATTGCTTTCTTAGGACAGAGGAGGAAACGAAGGGTAGAATAGATTTAAAAGATACTCCTCCTGCGAAGTGTGATGGTACCTTATGGGTAGATGGTTCATGCTTTAACCTCTTCGCCGCTAATGACAAGGGTAACTCGTCATGGACTTTCCATTGATTTCAATGGAAATTATATGATAAGCCTAATAATGCCTTAGCAGAAAAGGGGTTAAGCTCCCGAATGGTGATACGACTGCAGCATATGCGGTTACTACTTTGCATATGATTGTTGAAACTGCACGTATCCCACAGAATTCAGCTCAAGCAGCAGAGTTGATTGCACTGACAAGAGCGTGTGTGTTGTCGAAAGGAAAGAGAGTGACTGTGTATACTGATAGCCAGTATACGTTTGGTGTGGCTCATAGTTTTGGTCGCTTATTATGGAAGGAACGTGGGTTCCTCATGTCTCATGGTAATAAAAAATTCAGCATGGTCAGTTGGTGAATGAACTTCTTGAGTCGCTTACTTTGCCGATGCAAGTTGCGATTGTGAAATGCAGTGCACATAAGAAGGTTACTGATGACGTTGGTCGTGGTAATGCGTTTGCAGATGAAGTTGCGAAAGAGACGGCGAAAGGTGTGATGAGTCGAATGTATGTTGCGGGTCCAGCAAGATGGGTTTCGGATAGAGGAATGTGTGAAGATACGATAGAGAGTGTGAAGTCAATTCAGGCTGAAGCTACGGAAAAAGAATTGAATGTGTGGAGAGAGAGTATGGGAAAATTGAATTTGACTGGTTGTTGGATTGAGCTGTCAGAGCATCAGCGATGGTTGTTACCTGATGCGTATGTGCTTGCAGTGGTTACAATGGCGCATGGAATGGCTCATATTAGTGCGAAAGGGATTTGTAAGTTGTTGGCTCCAGTATGGCAGAATGCTGGAATTCCTAAGTGTGCCGAGAATCTGGTTAAGAATTGTATGGTTTGTTTGATGTATAATCCTGGCAAGGGAACTCCAACTCCAGCTGGTCATTTTGCACCTCCGACGTATCCGTTCGAGGTTTTGCAATTATATTTCATCCACATGGAGAGATGTAATAACCTGAAATACGTCCTTGTGGTTGTTTGTGCCTTTTGGAGATGGGTAGAAGCATATCCCCTGAAAAATAATACTGCCTTGTCAACAGCTAAAGCCCTACTCAAGGAATTTTTTCCTAGGTATGGTTTGCCAAGAATGGTGTGGAGTGATAACGGGAGTGAATTTGTGGGTCAAGTGATGAAGAGAGTGTGTGAAGGTTTAGGCATCAGACAGAAGTTTCACGCTGCAAATCACCACCAAGCAGATGGTTTGGTTGAATGCTACAATGGCACCTTGAAGCTGAAACTAGCCAAGATTCAGGCAAGCTTGTAGTGTAGTTCCTAGTTTCCCACTAGGCCCTGCGCATTGGAATAACATAAACAGTAGTATCGACGTGGAACTGCTTATATTCCAGGCCTCCACTGACTATGCTAAACTTAATTGGGTTGTGTTACCAACTAGCTCAGAGGTCACTGGAAACTTTCTTCTCTGCATAGGAAGTGATCAGCTTCCTTGGCACAGACAAGAAGGGATTCAGTTTTCCAACAACCGTGCAACATGACAACTTTGCTCCTCAGATCAAGAGTCGATCTCTAGGGTCGTGTGAAACAATAGACACAGATTTCACTCAGTCAGTCTAGTGCAGTTTACTTTCACAGTATGTAGAGAATAGAGAGACGGGCGTTTATCAATAAAGGGTTAACATTTATTGAACAGTCTTTCTTCTCGTACAAGAGAAATGTATTGCCACAATTGCAATAACTGTTATTATAAAAAGTACGTACAGTAAGATAAGTATTGCGAAATAGAACTGTAAAAGCATTGATATGGTTTCTTAGCCATGCAATGGTTTAAAAGTAATAAAACATATATACAGTTATATATACATTAGGCTAACATACTCAACTGGTGCTTCTAACTAAGCCTACCCCAGTGTGCCTGACCTAAGCCTAACACGTGAGAAGGGGGAGTAAGTAAGTAGCTTAAGTTAAGTTGGTTTTGCCAAGGTTTGTTTCAAGAATTCTCGTCTAAGGGTTTAGTCAACACCATACCTCTGAATAGAATGATGGAGGATTGGTATCTCCTTCAGGGGTCTCTCTCGATATCCCAGTCACCCGCGAGGGTAAACCGGAAGCGCCGGGACTGGATAGGTCGCGCTGTAGCGGCGATAATGGTAATCAGCAGCTTCACCACCACAGGATAGCAGGCTGCAGCGACAGAGTGCTAGTTTTTACCAACACAGGGTCATGCAGGCAGCTGGCATCAGCAACAGGGAACGAACTCACAGCTCGTATCTCTCTCATTGCTTAAGGCAACGTTGGTAATATTTATACCTGACAGGTGCCGGGTTTGACGCAAGTTTGCTGGACATAAGACGTCAATTAAAGATGTCACTAGGAAGTGACAGTTATCAGTTGCTCATTAGAGTTCCATTACTAATCAAAACATAGCAAGCGGGGATTTCCAGGTTTGCTAAGTTTTTATCTTGTTGAAGAACTCGGAGTGTTATCTAGGATTATCAGATAGGGACTGCTGCACTGTCATTGCACTAATTGGTCGCAAAGGAAGTAGCAGAGAGTCATGCTGGAATGTGGCTCTGTTCGTGTGAGGCCAGAGATGACTTTTCAGAAAATCGCACTTGAACGGTTATGCCAATATAGGGAATAAATGGATTTATAGCCGAATAGGGGCATAAGGTCACAGTATCGATCAGGAACCTAGATAAGCACGCAACACCCACTCCACGTTTTCATGTCCATCAAAATTACTAAAACTAAAGCAATTAGATGCATGTGTAACATTGCCCACCCCAAAATACATAAATGCATTCGAAATAGGCGTACTTGTAATACATGGAATTTAGGTACTGTACGTTTTTTAAAGCATAGTAATCATTCAAAAAATTATTGCATATGAAATCAATGAACGATTATGCATAAAGAATTACACATGAAGTATCTCTGACAGAAGAAATGCGAGATAAATCATCACATAAAAATGCATTGTAATAACATGTGTGCTAGAGGCTGGTGTAATGTTGTTATGTCTCTAGATGTGTTTAGAAATAGAAGTGTGAAGCTTCTGTTCTCTAAGAATAGTTTTTACGTTAAGCAAAGAATTGTTCGTGCCAAAAAGAGAGGGTCAATATTTTTTTAAAAAATTGTCCAATTCAAAGAAAAATAGATTTCCAAAGCACTTGGCAGTTTTTGTTGATCAAAACTGAAGGCCGAATTCAGAGTTCATGGGAACGCTGTGTGTCGGAAAGCTTTTCAAAAGTTATTGTTTCTCTATGGGTGAGAACATCGTATCAGACAGGCTCGCAAAGAATTGGTCTACAAAATCAGGTGATAGTTCAACCAAATTAGATAGCGCTGTAACTTGGCAGGTGTGAGAATGATTGCTGTCATCGAAGGCAGGACCAGCAATGCTCACAGAACGTTGTACCTGGATGATGTTGCTTTTGTCACTCGCTCCACTGTTACCACTTGGCTGTAGTACAGGAGTCTCCACGAATGCCGTCATCAGGATTGGTAGCCGCTGGGGACAACACAATGCGTGAGCCGTTATTGGACTGAGCAAAGTATCGACGTCCATTGGTACTGCTGATGGAAGTGAAAGACAGATGTCCAACACGCATTCCTCGCCGCAAAGCATACACCGTAGCACAGGTAAAATGCAATTTTGCCATATCGGTCTGAATGAAAGGAACCAGGTCATGTTTAGATCTCTCAGCCTGGCCAATCCGAGGACGTTAGTTATCCTGTCCCTGTAGCGCATTGCTAGGATTGTCTCTTCCATTCCCATGGGAGCTATGTCTGAGCCGAGGCTTGCCATAACGTAGCAGGATGGTCAAAAATAGAATCCCTGCGATGAGTCCCAAAAATACTGGTATGCCGCCAAAGATGGAGTGCACAAAATTAGGAAAGATTCCCAAAATTGCCTGGAAGGGTGTTAGCAGTCCCGTAAAGACTGTCTTAAATATGCCTGGGATGCTTGTTGCACTAGACATGTTAAGGAGTTGGCTGAACATTTCTACGAAATGCACGGGGCAATTTGTTGATAAAAGGTCATGGACTTCAGTAGCCGTCCTTGCGACTAGAAGATCATACGTCTCCTTAGATGACGTTATAGGCACTGTTGTCTGTAAAAGCACAGATTTCATTTTGCTTAATGTATCAATTCGTATAGAATAGAGATTCAGACGAGGCCAGATGGGAGTCACTATGTCTGGAGGCCCGCTCGGAAACAATGCTTGCATACAACATTTGACCATGGACGTTAATTGTACTAGATAACTTTTCCCTGGCGCGAGGCCACAACACCTGTGATCCGTTCTAAGAATGTAACTCCCGTTTGCGAGTTGCATAAAGAAGGGCTCTATCTGAGTTGCAGGTGTGACTAGCTGGTGGCATGAGAGGTTGTTTGAATTTCCATCACATGCTCCGTGTAAATTAATACCCTGACACAAAAGTATACCGCTTAGTGAATGTTTACAGTTGTTACCACTAAGAAATACATTTTTGTCGCTGTCATTATAGCAAGAATGAGTGTATGGTAATTTCCATTCGGATTTTACATATCCCTTACCCAATTGTTCATATTGGCCAGCAGGTATGTACTCAAGGCATTTATGAAATCGGAAAGTTGTTATCGGAATTGTGATAATTCCGTGTATTATCCATTCAATGACAGGGCTCTCTGACATTGTCAATGGTAATCTCTCGAGTTTCTCGATGCTCAAGATTGTATAGTCTGCTCCTTTCTGTGCCAAACTGATCTGTTTATCAGTAAGGTTAAAAATGGAAAATAATGACGTCGTGTTGATTAAACGCCAAGGCACATAGCCTGAACGAAGATTTTGCAGCGTCCAGCCTAATTCTATAATAGAGCGTAATTGAGACTGGCCATGTTGTAACATTAGCAAATCTCTATCTATCACATCAAAGGCAGAGGATACAATATTGTCCAACGAATATATTCTGGAAGACAGAGTCATTAACCCATTGTCTACCACAGAAAGTGATTTTTCCAAATTAATACGATCAATTTCTCGTATTTTTTCAGCAGTTTCAATTTGCTTTACTTTCCAAGCCTCGTTGTAAGCAGCATAGATGCTGGTCGCTATGAAACGCTTTTGACGCTGTTTGCGTGGTCCAAGAATGAAGTCGCGCAAATCAGCACCCTCTTTTAGTAAAGACAAGTGTTGCTTAATTTCAGCCAGTGTGGATGTAGTTAGCCATTCTAGGCAGAGTTTACCTACACTGTATGTTGTTATAATCCCTGGATGTTGTCTCTGGGAGTATCTAGGGTCTAATCTGGTCATTTTTAACCCCTGTGTTTTATTCAGGAACCTATCTTGACAGCTATTTGTGTCTGTAGGCCAGATTAACCACTTTTTCCAATCAGGATGTGTTCTGTTGAAATGTAAAATTTGTGACACGTCTAACTCAATATCAGCTGTTGCATTTTCTGGTATTGGCTTTGGAATAGACGGTGTTTTAGGGTCTTTGATCTTAGCTAGGCCAAGACAGGATGTTTGGTGTACAGTGTCATTTAAAAATAACATTTGTTCTGGTTTCATGCAGGTTCTAAATAGTGCTTCTATGCCTTGCACCTGCCAATCTTTTGTACCCCAAATTGTTTTTGTTTCAATATTATTTTTCCAATAATCAAAACCAAATGTCATCATTTTGTCATAAAATGCTTCTGAATATATCAATTTAGAATTTGTCAGCATTGTTTTCATTCCTGTTTTATCTAACAGTTTGTAATAAAACGTTTCTGCATCACTGGTGTTAAACCCTGAGAAGTATTTGAATTTCTCAAAAAATGCTTTAGAACTGCTTTTAGGTGGTGTAGCACAATGTTCCCATTGATTATACATAAAAACATTTCTAGGCTGTGCAGATTTATGCAAGTAATGATCCCCATAGTGGGTATAACAGAATAACTGCTCATAACTAGATGAACCTTGTAAATAATCATGATCTGTGAATCTAGCTGACATTACTAAATCAGACATCATGTCATTAATACTGTTAAAGTCCCAATCATCAGAGAATGTACTTGGTGTCACAAAGTCACTTAAGGAAACCTTTAGTTGATGAGGATACTTCAGGATTTCGACCGGACCATAGATCTCATAGTCTGTTTTCTCCCATACTACCCCACCAGGTATTGGAATTGCTGTGACATTTACTGTTGATAGTTCTCTTTTCTTCACGTGGGATGATCTGTGTGGTTTCAGGACTAGGTTGATGTTCTGACTTGCTGTGTCCATTCAATTGTAATGAACTTCCCTAAAATTAAAACTAAAATTAGGCATAGTAGGAGTATGAAAACCCCTGAGATAATCCAATGCTCAATCAACGGTGAATCCAGATATAGTTCTTTGATTTGTTGAAGGAGTCCTGTTGTATTTTCTTTAGAATACTTTTTTGTTTCTGGCATCACTTCGGGGTCGTTTAAATCTTCAGAGAAGTTGTCGAAGTTGATGAAATAACCAGAGGCAGTTCTGTCAATTGATGGGATTGTTCTTTCAATCTGTCTCTCGGTAGCACTTTCTGATGCCACATCATTGTAGACTGGTGTTGTTTCTTGACGAACTGTTTCAATCTGTGTTTCAAGAGGCACGAGTTCCATGGCATTATTGCATAGTCCTTCATTGTGCACTGCAGGCTGATCGAATGTGATTAGTCTTTCAGTTTGAACCTCTTGGATTGTTGCAAGTTTGGGTATTCTGTTGTTTCTTGGGAGTCCACTGGGCCTACTGTTGATTATAGGCCACATGCTTGTGGTTTTACCAGATCGATAGACACGATTCTGTTCTCCTTTTTACTAGCAAGGAGCGGTAGCACAACTGATCTTGTTCCGGTGACTGCTAAGACAGGTACTGCTTTTCTGTAAGAAGGCCCAAATTCCTTCTTAACCGCGATCTTTTCTCTGACTAGATCCCCAATCTTTGGAATCCAGACAGGCCTTGCTGGGGCTGTTGCGGGTGGTGCCTCGTCAGTGGTACTTGGCTGTTGCTTTAACTTTATGTTGCTTAATGATTTTCTTGTTTCATTCAGTTCCTGTAAAACAGCCAAACGGTCTTTTACTTCAAACTGCTTTGTTTCTTCTTGTACCACTGACATCTGACTATCGAGGTCCTGAACGTTCATTCTAATTCCGAACAATAGTTCGTATGGGCTGAAACCTTTTAGAGAATTTCTTGGCATGTTGTTAAGACTAGTCTGGACACTTATTAAATGTTTGACCCACCCAGCGCCTGAACCTAATACCTTCGCTGTAATAGATTGCTTTATGTCCCGGTTTTTTCTTTCTACCACACTTGTGCGACGGACAAGAATACCACAACCCAATTCCCATGCTAGCCATGGCCTCCTCATAAGCTCGAGAGCTGAAAGCAGGACCCTGGTCAGAATGGAACGTGGTAATTGCGTATGTGCCGATATTGACTCGCAAATCTTTTATAACCGTTCTAGCGTCAGCCGAGCGCTGGAGGCCTCATTTTTTTAAGTGCTTTTCGTCTTAACTGTTAATAGGACGCAGGATGGGGTGTAGGCAGCGTTACGCTCTTTCTGACTGATAGCCGGTAGCAAGGTTCGCTACTGCGATCCCTATTGCAGTTTTCACAGTTGTTTGCATATATTTGGTGTTCTACACTCATTCCCAGCCACCAGAATACTGATTGTAATTCAGTCAGTGATTCCTTGATCTTTCTGTGCCTTAGACCCAAACCCATGTGTGCGTCTGCTATTAAAAATATTCTCCTGTTCATGTTTGGAATTACTCTGTCCCCCACTCCAGGGATTCGAGCAAAAGGAACGGAGTTTGCATCGATTATGTATGCATAATTGAGTGGATAGTTCACGGGTAGTGCTGCACAGTCGCCTTTTACGGTCGTTTTTACTGCCAGCATGGTTTCCCCGTCTATGTACTTATCTGTACGCTTTTTTGTGGCTACGGAAGCCGGGTTAGTTGCTTCCGCGGTGGCTGTATTAGCCAATGAATTCCCTGCAACGTGAACGCCATCACGTCGAAGACTCTGTGCGTGAATCACGTGAGTCTTTTGTAGTTCTTTGTGTAAAAGAGCTACCTCGTTCCAGAGCTTTTTATGCTTTATTGTGGCACCTGTGTCATCTTTGTAGTCGTTTTCGATCCAACTCTGCAGTTTGTTATTGTAAGAATTGACGCAAAAATGAGAATCGCACACTATAAGTGTGGGGAATTCGCGTTCTGCATTTTCTAGCGCCATCTTTAAAGATCTGATTTCAGTTCTTTGAACCGAACAGTACTTTACTGATTCAGTTTTTGTTACTTTCGGTCTGAATTTACCGCACAGCCAACGACCTTTAATGATCGCACATGCTGCATTGTAGGATTTGCTCTCTACATTAAAATGCTGTACAAAGCTATCTGTATAGATTATACAGGCGTATTGTGGGAGAGGCAGAGGATATTCTTCTTCATATTCTAAATCATTCAGTTCTTCAAATTGCGGGGCGAAATAGTATTTCACATCTTCCGCTCCTAGAGAATCTATGCACTGTATCCATTTCGGATCCAGTGACACTGTAGGCAGGTTTACTGGGCTGAATAGCGCCTCGAAGGCGGATTCCGCTGTAAGGATATTAATCCGTTTGCCGTATGCTAGTTCTCTTTCATTTGCTAATGCGATTTGCACTGCGTTCACAGTTCTTTCTGTGCGACTGAATGCTTTTTCTGCTTGTGTGTACAAGTGAGATTTAATTGAAATTGGTACCTTTTCTCCCTCATTAGAGGTTAGGTACGTGAATCCGCATCTTCCTGGGATGACTCGGATTACAAGATCGATCGTGTTGTCACGTGTATCTAATTTAGTTTTTGCTAACATGTCTGTTTGCAGTGATCTCAAAATTTCTGTGTGTTTTTGAGTCCAATTGATTTGTTTTAAATCAGGTTTTATTAGTTCGTAGAGAGGTTTAACCCTCTCTGCGTAATTTAGTATGTAAGTTCTTCCGAAATTCAGAAAACCTAGTATTGATTGTAAATTCTTCAGCGTTTTTGGAGCTTGGAGTACAGCGCACTTCTCTAAGAAGTTGTCCGCTAGGCTTTTCCCTTCACTTGATAATTCGTACCCTAAAAATAGTACTGTCAGATGGGCAATTCGGGACTTTTTAAAGTTGAATTTGTAGCCCTCTGCTGCGAACCCAAGTATAATGGTGTTCACTCTTTTCAAGTGAGTATCCAAGTCGTCGTCTGTGAGATAAATATCATCTACGTAAGACAATGCTTCATCATCATAGATTTGTAGTAACTCTGTTACCCTAGCTGAGAATAGTCCTGGGCTGTTCTTGAACCCCTGTGGGAGTCGACAGAATTTTTTCTGTGACCCAAATGCGGAGAAAGCGGTCAAATATCTGCTTTCCGGTGCAATGTTTTGACAAAAGAAACCATTAGAAATGTCTAATGTTGTTTTATATTTTTTCCTAACTATGTTATTCATTAGGGCTGCACTATGCGAGTTTTGTACTGCAAAAGTTTTGCAACATGTATTAAGGTGTCTGTAGTCCAAAACTAGACGATATGAATTGTCTGGCTTGGAGACAGGAAACAAAGGATTGTTCATTTGAGAGGTGCATGTTTCAATCACCCCCTGGTACTCAAGTTGATCTAAGATCTCCCTGACTTGTTTTTTAGCTTCTTGCTTTATGGGATACTGCCGTTGGGCAGTTGGTTCACTTTTTAGTTGGATTTTGTGAGGTGGTGAATCCTCATCCCATCCTACATGATTTTTATATAATGCAGGTGCCTGGGCTACTGCCCATTTCCTTGCATATGTGTATTTTTTGTGAATCGGTATGTGATTCGAGAAGGCAGGCATAATCACTTCTTCGCCACGAGGGCACTCCCTGACAAACTCTGGGGGCCAATCTTTTTCAGCTAACAGAATATCATAGCCTTTTGAGAGCTTATCCCAAAATAGACCCTTAATTTTCCTAGTCTTATCACCCTCTATACGCAATGTTATTTCGTATATTTTATGGGGCTCGCTAAGTCTGGCGTCGGCAGTTTCAACCTGAATGTATTTATTCGTGTCCACTGTCTCCAGATGACTCATCAAGGTCTTGCGCGCTATACTGATTTCTGCTGCACTGTCCAACATTGTCAATGCCCACTCCCCGTTTTTCAACTGTGTCCTCAGTATTCTCGGCATGGTTGATTACTCTAATACTAGCTACCTTCTTTGTCTGAAATTGAGATTTTTTACTCTGAGCAGGTTCCTTGTCTTTGGACTTGGTGTGCTCTCCTGGGTCTGACCGTCCTCCTCTTTCCGAATTCTGCGGAAAAGATCGAGAGGGACTGTTATGGCAGAGTTTTTGGCTTTATTTAGCAGTGATATAGATCATTAATCTTGCTCGCATCTAGTATAGGTATTCATAGCCTGTGTTGGCCCTTTTAAGCCCTTTTTTCCAGACCTAGAAGAGGATAGCTGCTTAATATGCCTTTATTCTTGACTTTAACCTGTCTATTGCCTATTGGCTTTGACATATTAGACATATTGGTATGGTTTATGTAGGTATTCTGACAGAGCTAAGGAGCATTTCACCCCTTTCAGGCCTACAGGCCTAGAGCTAGAGGGACTCCATCTTGATGAAGCTGAGAGGCTTTTCAGGGCAAAGGCAAAGTTTATAGTTAAGGCTGTTTTTCACTTGGAGAGAACCGGTCTGGGCCAGCCCTTATCGGTAGGCTGTATTATTCTCTGTGTAGAAGACACAACAAAAGGCCGGCCGGCTGGGTGTGTGTCCTTGATGCGAGGTGATGCAGAGACCTGGTGGGCGGCAGGCTGATGGCTGGAACTTTCCATGAGGAAACAGCATTCTATATCAGTGAAGTGCAGAGGCGGAGTCAGTCAGTCAAGCAGAGGGTCAGTCAGCCAGAGAGTCAAGCAAAGAGGGAGTCAAGCAGAGAGTCCAGCAGTGGAGTGGAGTTGGCAGAGAGAGAGAGAGGGTTCAAGCTGGAGAAGAGCTGAGTTGAATAGTGAGCTGGAACTGAAGGAAGCAGTCAGAAGCAGTTGCTTATCAGGAGGAGGTGTGAATAGCTGGAGTCTGAAGTAATGCCTTTTAGAAGAGACGGAGGAGAGATCGTGGACTAACCTATGGGAGCAGATGGAGTTAATTGGACATTGGCGCAGAGACAGAGTGAATAAGCTAGTGGAATGAACGGTGATCAGAGCGGCAGGAACCATTAAGATTGAAGATAGAAGGTGGAGACAGTCCGTGTGGGGGAGAGGAGTCCAGAGACAGAGCGATCAGCGCAGAGGTGTACCCAAGAGTGCAGGAGAGAGAGGGAGTCTGAGATGAGCCAAGGCACAGACGAGAGAGGAACCCAGATGACAGCTAGAACAAGACTTCACACTAATCAGGTGATATTGTTTTCATCACATTTGTTTACTTTACACTTGCATCTTAATCTTGTCCTTATTCCCTAGGCTATTGTTATGTTTAATCTTTTCTCTTTCAGCGGTGTGTTCTACCTATAGTCTTTGTCAGATCTGTGTAAATGTTTATATTGTTGTAATAAAACAACCCCCAGTTTGTAGAAAACTGGCACGTGTCCCCTTGTATTCTTGTTCAATCCAGGTGAACAAAGCTCCTAGGTATTTGCTAGGTACGTGAATGGATGAGTAATCCCAATCAGGTAAGTGGTGATCACATAAATAGGGAGTGAGTGGACCTATGATGCCGAGAATAGGGAGCACACAATATTAATTGTCTAACTCCTAATATTGTAGTAGCAGACCCTTAGTGAAGAGACTTCCCAATATATATATATATATATGTATAGGTGTTCATAGGAATGTGGTCGTCGTTGATATGCGGCGTTAGTGAGAACACTGGGTGGGAGACCAGTGTGGATACCCACTGGATTGTGGCTTGAATAAGTGAGAACACTAGGAGGTTGAACTAGTGTGTAGTTTCGCAGGATTGCGAACAGTTTGGAAAAGGGAGCATTGGGTTCTGCAGGCCCGTGTGTAGATGCACCGGATTGTGTGTCATATCTGCCCTAGGGTAGAACGGTCTGGGTCAGGGTGGCCGCGAGACCAACTGATGTGAATAAGTGTGGTGTAGGGTATGGATATCCCTAGTAATCAGTGAGTATTCTTAGTATCCCTATAGATTTAGTGGTGTTCTTAATAATATGAGATTGTATATTGCGAGTTCCCCATCCTCAGGTAGGTACCAGGTGCCTGGATAGAGGAGTCCTGAGGAGGGAAGGTGAGTACGTTCTGGCTGGGTTGGAGGGGCCCCTGGGGGCTGATCCCACCTACTCAGAAAATCCAGCCATAACATCTGGCGTCACGAACTGTTTACCTATCCTGTGTGTCCTGGCCATGTGCTTAGATTGTTTCCCATGTGTTCTGAGGGAGTGCCCTGAACGCTGGTTCCATCTGGCGTAATGTTGCAGTTTATGTAGCCTGTTAGATCTATGGGCTTGAACAGTTGCAGCGTGAGGAGATTACATTACATCATGGCATTTGGCTTATTCAGGGTGGAAGGAATGGTTTTCATCTTGGTGTTTAAACTGTCAGAGTTGAAGGATGGCATTACATGAGGAAGCCAGTTACATCTATGTGATGGTCCAATTGTATAAATGTGTGTAAAAAATGCTTTTAAATTGCCCATTAAATTGCTTGCTGCATCTGCTTATGCTGTGCAATGTGAAATATGTTCATTGTAATATGATTTGTGAAGTTCTTTGAATATAGCTCCTTGTAAATATGACTTGTGAATAGCGTCATATTAATGTGTCTTGTGAGGTGCATGTTCTCATGTTGATCTATTGTGTTCCTTGTGCATTGCGCCTTGGATACATTGTTTGTGAAAAGCTTGTCTTGTAAATATGGCTTGTGAATAGCGCCATATTATTGTGGCTTGTGAGGTGCATGTTCTCATGTTGATCTGCTGTGTTCCTTGTGCATTGCGCCTTGGAAATGTTGTTTGTGAAAGGCTTGTCTTGTAAATATGGCTTGTGAATAGCGCCATGTGGTCATGGCTTGGACAGGGCATGTTATCATTACGTTTGGCAGGAGAGAGCTGGATCTCTCTCGGGTGCTTGGGGATAACGTTTTTGAAAATATGTATATGTGTCATCTGTAAACGTGAAGAAATGTGATTATGATTTTCCCATGTATCCATGGACGTTGGGAAATGATTCTGCTTGAGCTGCCAAAGGGTTAATATCTTGAGTTGAGATGGCAGTCTTTATTTTTTACATGCTGTCAACATGCATGGTTATCTGATCTGACTATAAAAGTCAGTGGATTATTTGATGGTTTGATTTTGACTTTTTTTTTTTTTGATTCCTTGGTCTGCCTATGTGTTTTGTCAGTTTCTTGACGGAAAGGTACCATCTTGTGTTTTGCGAAGGGTTCTGTTCATTTAACATTCTTTTTGAAATGCGTCTACGAATTTGTGTGGGTTTGCCTTGGAACTGATGTGGTTATAAATCAACCAGTCGGATTACGGAGAGAGCTGTGTTCTTTTAAAATGAGTGAAATGTTAAAAAGATGGCCCGTTAGAGTGCACGCTACGGAGCTGTTTTCATTAATTATTTCTGTGAGGGGTTTCCATCTAGACAGGAATGTGCTGGTTGCAATAATGATAGGTTCAGTATAATGAATCTTGCCCGACAGTGCATGATAACATGTGCTTTTAATTAGTGGAAGGCAACCATGTGCCTTTGAAAGAAAAAAGTGTTAAAATGTAACATTATTATTTTCCCAAATGTAAATTAAAATGTATGCTTTTATAAATGTGTCAGCAAAACATTAAATTAAATACAATGTTGAAATGTATCTGCATTTTATGTTGTTTTACAAATTATTTCTCTTTTACAATGGACCATGTTAATTCGTTTTTTTCTCAAATGCAGAATGTATAATCTTGTGTGCAAAAGGTAGTTGCCCCTTTCTAAATAAGTGCCCATATTTTAAGTGTCTTGTCTTTAGCTGAATTAGTTGGACAAAAGTCTTTTTAAAAACTGGAGCTTTTTTAATTGGCAGTACACTGTAACAGAATTGTTTTTTTTTTTAAATACTAGCTTCCGTTAGTTAGAAAATAAGGCATGAGAACAGGCAAGAAATTTGTTTTTCGACCTTGGCAGACCAGCTGGTTTGTGCAGACGAGTTTTTTTTTCCTTCATTCTGCAAGTTTCGATCACGTCCCTGTTCGTTATGATTGGCTACAATCCAATTTTCTTCCGCGGATGGCTTGTTTATTTAAGGGAGGGGCTGGTTTAGAGAGGCTCATCATATTGCAGTGTTTAAAGTAGCTTCCCACTGTAGAGTGGCTCCTGCTCTGAAGGGAGGGGCTGGCTTGGGGAGGATTAGGGTATGTTAGGCCCTGCGCAATATTATTGAAAGTTAAATTTTGAATGTTTTTAATTAATTAAGATATTTTCTTTTCAATAATGAAAGGCACCCGGGGTGCTTTTTAAATGGAAATTTTTATTTTGCAAGAATAATGATACTTGTTCTCTTGTTCCTAGGATTGCTGAAGTTGTGGTTGTGCGTGGGTCCCTCCCCCTTCCACTTTTTTTTGTTTTAGCTT
The DNA here is from genome assembly GCF_964263255.1 of Lissotriton vulgaris. Taxonomy (NCBI): domain Eukaryota; kingdom Metazoa; phylum Chordata; class Amphibia; order Caudata; family Salamandridae; genus Lissotriton; species Lissotriton vulgaris. The sequence continues at coordinate 1,432,359,391 of NC_141689.1, read as the reverse complement.
TTTACTTTCATGTTTTTATTTTAGTTTATTGTTTTTGGATGATGGAACCAGACCAGACCAGACCAGACCGGAAGGGTGATGGATGGCCGCATTGGAGGAAGTGTCCGGATACCGAGGATGCAGGGTGGTGGCCTACACTGAAGACTTTTGGACTAAGTTATTTAATTCCTTGGCCTGCAATTTTTTCTTGACATCACTACGAGCAGGCCTCACTTTTAAAAAACAAAAAACCCTAACATGTTTTATTTGTAACAGTATTATAAAAGAATTTGATGCATAATCCCTTGGACAAGCAGGTCCCACTTTTAAAGCAAAAAAACATGTCACCTATTATAGTTTTTCTGTTTTCTTCAAAACAGTTTTTGCCAATGAAGGACTTTTTTTGAATGGTGGTGCGCACATGTGTTCCACCGTGTGATTTAAAATGGTTGTTTTGTTGTTCTAAGCTTGATGTTACACCAGTTATCTTGTAGAAATGGGGTTGTCTTACTGTTCTTACATTTTCACCTTGATTGATCAAAGGGTGGTTACCTTAAATTTTGGATTGTTATGATTATGTATTAATGTTTGCCCAGACCTTGAAACAGTACTTCTATGTATTAATGTTTGCCCAAACCTTGACACAGTTTGTCATGTCTACTTCCCAGATTTCACCAAAATGTTAGCTTAAGTTAACTAAAGTAGGTAGGCCTCATTTAGGCCCATTGTTATTTTCATCCCACAAACAAGCCCCTACACCATTAGTTTCATGAGTCATCATTAGCTTAAGTTGCCTATAGTACGTAGGGCTCATTTAGGCCCTTTCTTGTTCTCTCATTAGGAGTTGAAACACATTTAGTTCTTAAGTTGACAATAGTAGGTAGGCCTCATTTAGGCTTAAGTTGTCCGAAGTAGGCCCCATTTAGGCCCCTTGCTGTTTTCATTCAACACATAAGTCCCTATATCACTAGATTTCACCAGTTATCATTAGAAGTTGAGGCACATTTAGTTTGAGGATGCTTTGGTTAGTTTCTGTTGTTATCAGATCCAATTTCAGCATTCAAGTCAAGGGTGCTTTGATTTGTTTTTAGGTTTCTATTCCCTACAATTGAGTTTCAGGTGGAATTTCCTTGAGTTGTCATTGTTTTTAGGGAGTTTTTTAGGTTTTGATTTGTTGATAGATTGTGTTGATGTTTGTTTATCTAGATGTTATTGTTTATAAGATGTTCGCAAGATAAGGATCTAAGGGTGGATGGCAGAGATATTTAGCAGTGATATAGATCTTAATCTTGCTCACATCTAGGATAGGTATTCTTAGCCTATGTTGGATAGATTATGTTGATGTTTGTTTAGATGGTTGTTGTTGTTTACTGATGCTCGCAAGATAAGGATCTAAGGGTGGAATGTTATGGCAGAGTTTTTGGCTTTATTTAGCAGTGATATAGATCATTAATCTTGCTCGAATCTAGTATAGGTATTCATAGCCTGTGTTGGCACTTTTAAGCCCTTTTTTCCAGACCTAGAAGAGGATAGCTGCTTAATATGCCTTTATTCTTGACTTTAACCTGTCTATTGCCTATTGGCTTTGACATATTAGACATATTGGTATGGTTTATGTAGGTATTCTGACAGAGCTAAGGAGCATTTCACCCCTTTCAGGCCTACAGGCCTAGAGCTAGAGGGACTCCATCTTGATGAAGGTGAGAGGCTTTTCAGGGCAAAGGCAAAGTTTATAGTTAAGGCTGTTTTTCACTTGGAGAGAACCGGTCTGGGCCAGCCCTTATCGGTAGGCTGTATTATTCTCTGTGTAGAAGACACAACAAAAGGCCGGCCGGCTGGGTGTGTGTCCTTGATGCGAGGTGATGCAGAGACCTGGTGGGCGGCAGGCTGATGGCTGGAACTTTCCATGAGGAAACAGCATTCTATATCAGTGAAGTGCAGAGGCGGAGTCAGTCAGTCAAGCAGAGGGTCAGTCAGCCAGAGAGTCAAGCAAAGAGGGAGTCAAGCAGAGAGTCCAGCAGTGGAGTGGAGTTGGCAGAGAGAGAGAGAGGGTTCAAGCTGGAGAAGAGCTGAGTTGAATAGTGAGCTGGAACTGAAGGAAGCAGTCAGAAGCAGTTGCTTATCAGGAGGAGGTGTGAATAGCTGGAGTCTGAAGTAATGCCTTTTAGAAGAGACGGAGGAGAGATCGTGGACTAACCTATGGGAGCAGATGGAGTTAATTGGACATTGGCGCAGAGACAGAGTGAATAAGCTAGTGGAATGAACGGTGATCAGAGCGGCAGGAACCATTAAGATTGAAGATAGAAGGTGGAGACAGTCCGTGTGGGGGAGAGGAGTCCAGAGACAGAGCGATCAGCGCAGAGGTGTACCCAAGAGTGCAGGAGAGAGAGGGAGTCTGAGATGAGCCAAGGCACAGACGAGAGAGGAACCCAGATGACAGCTAGAACAAGACTTCACACTAATCAGGTGATATTGTTTTCATCACATTTGTTTACTTTACACTTGCATCTTAATCTTGTCCTTATTCCCTAGGCTATTGTTATGTTTAATCTTTTCTCTTTCAGCGGTGTGTTCTACCTATAGTCTTTGTCAGATCTGTGTAAATGTTTATATTGTTGTAATAAAACAACCCCCAGTTTGTAGAAAACTGGCACGTGTCCCCTTGTATTCTTGTTCAATCCAGGTGAACAAAGCTCCTAGGTATTTGCTAGGTACGTGAATGAATGAGTAATCCCAATCAGGTAAGTGGTGATCACATAAATAGGGAGTGAGTGGACCTATGATGCCGAGAATAGGGAGCACACGATATTAATTGGCTAACTCCTAATATTGTAGTAGCAGACCCTTAGTGAAGAGACTTCCCAATATATATATATATATGTATAGGTGTTCATAGGAATGTGGTCGTCGTTGATATGCGGCGTTAGTGAGAACACTGGGTGGGAGACCAGTGTGGATACCCACTGGATTGTGGCTTGAATAAGTGAGAACACTAGGAGGTTGAACTAGTGTGTAGTTTCGCAGGATTGCGAACAGTTTGGAAAAGGGAGCATTGGGTTCTGCAGGCCCGTGTGTAGATGCACCGGATTGTGTGTCATATCTGCCCTAGGGTAGAACGGTCTGGGTCAGGGTGGCCGCGAGACCAACTGATGTGAATAAGTGTGGTGTAGGGTATGGATATCCCTAGTAATCAGTGAGTATTCTTAGTATCCCTATAGATTTAGTGGTGTTCTTAATAATATGAGCTTGTATATTGCGAGTTCCCCATCCTCAGGTAGGTACCAGGTGCCTGGATAGAGGAGTCCTGAGGAGGGAAGGTGAGTACGTTCTGGCTGGGTTGGAGGGGCCCCTGGGGGCTGATCCCACCTACTCAGAAAATCCAGCCATAACAGGGACGTGTATCAATACTTTGATATCTATCAGGTTTTTTTATATTATCCCTATTTCTAAGGTTATATCTTTTCTCAGAGGGCTCCCTCTGGGGAGACTGGCGTTCTCGAGTCAGAGTTCTTTCCCTCCGTCGAGGAGACCTTCTTCTGGACTGGAAAACTTTTTCCTTGGGAGTGGATTGTTTATTTCCATCCCAGCTCTTTTTAGGAGTGTTTGAATTATTTTTAATAAACAATTTTTCAGGATTTTCGAGCAGTTGGGGCTTAACTGGTTTTCCACCCAAGCTGTCTCTACCTAATTCTTCATAGCATTTTTCTATGATTTTTGCAAGCTCAACAGGATCTTTTATATCTGTTTCCCTCAACTTCTGGCGGATCGCCGCAGATGCTGCTTCTCCCTTTATGTTGGCTAATATTATAGCCGTGACCTGCTTGAAGTCTTTCAGTAATTTCATACCTAGATTTAAAGCGGGTTCTGGACCGAATTCATTTTGAATCTGTTTTAGCACTTCTGGTATTACCGCCATAGACGGAACACCGTGTGTTTTTGTGTAAATGGAAGCAAAGACTGTACCCCAAGTGTCGCAGTCCTCCACGTGTGGTGCTATTCCCATAGGAAGGCAGATGGTCAAGATTCTGTGTTTCTCAATAGGGGTAGTATCAGGAAATACTGCCTCTATTTGAGTGATTTTCTGTGCTAACCAGAAAGGAATTTGTTCCCGTTTTACGGGTGTTTTACCAAGACATGACTGTATGTTCTGTGGTGTAATTTTATTTGTGTTCCCCTGATGAGGGGTCAGCTGTGGTGTATTAACAGCTGGCTGGACTGTTGCAGTCCGCATTACATATAGGACTAATTGCCTATGTATTTTTATTAATGTGTTTAGCTGTACTAACAGCTCTTCCTTAGACATTTTTGCAATGTCAGGATGTGGTGTGTAGCTGGCTAGAACCGGCCACGTGGCTCCTGGTCTACCTAGTGGACCGAGCCTAGTTATGTGATCATTGTGTTTTAGGGCGCCATTAAACCAGAGCAGGTGCTCTTGAAATTTAAGTGGGATTTCAATCTCCTCGAAAGGAGCGTACTCTCCCGGAGGTTCCTCTATTTTGTAATAGTGAAACTCTTGTGTTATAGCGTTTACCGCTGGAAAGTTTATCCATGAATAGAATACCTCTGTCTGCCGATACTCGTGAGCCTCTATCACGAAAATTACTGTACCACCTTGAGGTGGCAGTCCGTTTTCTATAAGTTTTAAAGTTATAGATCTTCTTAACTGGACCGGGATGATAATAGCACCCGGGTCTGTGTATTCGGGACCTTGCTGAGTCGCATCTGCTGCGGCCCCAGCGGTGCCGTTGTTTTCTACTGACATTGTATAAATGCAGTTTTTGCAGAGTAGGTCTCCAAGGAGACAAAGATTAGATGCACAATATTTTGGAACACTGTATCCTTCAACGTTGAATAAACCAGAGCTTTACATAGGAATCTCTTCCTACTAAAGTCGGGCGGATTTTAACCTTTCACCCACTCCAGACGTCTATTGGAGTATTTACGGGAGAAAGGGGTGTGAAATATGCACGACTGAGTTACTCTACAAGTCTTGCGTTAGTTTATCGCCTTACCAAACGTTAGGGCGCCATGTAGTGTAGTTCCTAGTTTCCCACTAGGCCCTGCGCATTGGAATAACATAAACAGTAGTATCGACGTGGAACTGCTTATATTCCAGGCCTCCACTGACTATGCTAAACTTAATTGGGTTGTGTTACCAACTAGCTCAGAGGTCACTGGAAACTTTCTTCTCTGCATAGGAAGTGATCAGCTTCCTTGGCACAGACAAGAAGGGATTCAGTTTTCCAACAACCGTGCAACATGACAACTTTGCTCCTCAGATCAAGAGTCGATCTCTAGGGTCGTGTGAAACAATAGACACAGATTTCACTCAGTCAGTCTAGTGCAGTTTACTTTCACAGTATGTAGAGAATAGAGAGACAGGCGTTTATCAATAAAGGGTTAACATTTATTGAACAGTCTTTCTTCTCGTACAAGAGAAATGTATTGCCACAATTGCAATAACTGTTATTATAAAAAGTACGTACAGTAAGATAAGTATTGCGAAATAGAACTGTAAAAGCATTGATATGGTTTCTTAGCCATACAATGGTTTAAAAGTAATAAAACATATATACAGTTATATATACATTAGGCTAACATACTCAACTGGTGCTTCTAACTAAGCCTACCCCAGTGTGCCTGACCTAAGCCTAACACGTGAGAAGGGGGAGTAAGTAAGTAGCTTAAGTTACGTTGGTTTTGCCAAGGTTTGTTTCAAGAATTCTCGTCTAAGGGTTTAGTCAACACCATACCTCTGAATAGAATGATGGAGGATTGGTATCTCCTTCAGTGGTCTCTCTCGATATCCCAGTCACCCGCGAGGGTAAACCGGAAGCGCCGGGACTGGATTTCTCTGCACGAGAAATGCAGCGGCTTCTCTCAGCGCGTCGAGGAAGGAGGGGTGACAGCGTCCGCGGGCAGCTGGGCTGGATGTCTTCGCAGAGGACCGCTGCACGGCTCCTCAAGCGTACTGCACCATCGGTCGTGCTGTAGCGGCGATAATGGTAATCAGCAGCTTCACCACCACAGGATAGCAGGCTGCAGCGACAGAGTGCTAGTTTTTACCAACACAGGGTCATGCAGGCAGCTGGCATCAGCAACAAGGAACGAACTCACAGCTCGTATCTCTCTCATTGCTTAAGGCAACGTTGGTAATATTTATACCTGACAGGTGCAGGGTTTGACGCAAGTTTGCTGGACATAAGACGTCAATTAAAGATGTCACTAGGAAGTGACAGTTATCAGTTGCTCATTAGAGTTCCATTACTAATCAAAACATAGCAAGCGGGGATTTCCAGGTTTGCTAAGTTTTTATCTTGTTGAAGAACTCGGAGTGTTATCTAGGATTATCAGATAGGGACTGCTGCACTGTCATTGCACTAATTGGTCGCAAAGGAAGTAGCAGAGAGTCATGCTGGAATGTGGCTCTGTTCGTGTGAGGCCAGAGATGACTTTTCAGAAAATCGCACTTGAACGGTTATGCCAATATAGGGAATAAATGGATTTATAGCCGAATAGGGGCATAAGGTCACAGTATCGATCAGGAACCTAGATAAGCACGCAACAAGCTCTGGTCTCCAATGGCCCGATGCTTTGCCATTGGCACTTTTGTCAACTAGGACGACAGTACATTCTCGAGTGGGACTTAGTCCGTATGAGATAGTGTTTGGTCGCCCGGCAAATATATGGGGAGTGCAGAGGCCGATAAAGTTTAGCGAGATTGAACATCCTGTACTGATTGACTATCTGTATGATTTGATGGCTAAATTGCGTGTCTTACACCAACAGGTTCACGATACATTGCCACAAGCATCTGAAGATCCAGGACACGCCATCGATCCTGGTTCGTGGGTGTTGATCCGGAATTTCCAGCGGACCAAGAACGATCAGCCCCGCTGGACCGGACCCCACCAAGTCTTGTTGGCAACGCGTACTGCAGTGAGACTGCACGGGAAAAATAACTGGATCCACTGCGTACATTGTAAGAGGGCCCCTTTGCCTCTGCCGTACGACCAGTGGGTCCAGGAGGGTATAGGTGATTCAGAGACTGAGACTGTGCCACGTTTTGTTCCGTTCAGTGATGCACGTATGATTGGGACAAGTTCTGAGCGTGAGAACGACGACATCTTGCAGGAAGCTGTGCCTCCATCAGTTCGACTGGACACCACTGAGCCTGAGTTATTATTTCTACTTAGCATGACGATGTTTCTGGTGGGATATGTAACTTTCTCTTTTCAAGTGACGTTTGCACCCACCACACAACCTATGCCCTTTTCTACTATTTTCTCTCATTCTTTGCATCCTTTGCCTGAACATGAGTCCATTAGAAGATTGGAATTTGCTAATAACTCCTTTGTACAACTTTTGCATCAGCATCAGTTAGTAGTGAACACCACTAATTGTTGGGTGTGTGGTCTTATGCCTCATACTACTGATAAAGGTATTCCTTAACTGGTCCTGCCATTCAGCTATAACGGTTCTGTGTGGGCGTATAGGACAATGTTAATTTATGCCCGTGAAGTTTACCCCCTGCGTTCTGTGAAAGACAATCCAAAGAATAGTACTCTAGTTAAGGGAATAGTAGACATGATTAGAGGAATTAACTCCTATGAGACTATCCCGAAATATGAGACACTAGCGTATATTGGATGGAACGTGACTGGATATGGTGTTGGTCTGAATGGAAACCAGCGAGCAAAAAGATCTTCTCCGATTTGGATTGTACCCCATCGTGGTCCTTTTTGTCTGCAAGGTAATGGCAAGAATCCGAGAGCTCAGTTAGGGAAGAGTGTTTGCACTGAGACGTATGTTTTTGCGTCCCAGACTTCCCCATCGTTTTTATCAGCTAAGGGTACATAATTTGTTTGCCATGATAGAGCATATACATGGTTGCCCCCTGATTTTTCGGGAACATGTTATGTCTCGTTCCTGTTGCCCCCTACGTATACTGCTGCAGCAGATTACCATAGAACGAGAGTTGCTAGAGGAATTTTCAGTAAGGAAGATACCGCAGGGCAAGAATTAGGAGATTTTCTGAAGGGTTTTCTGCCGTTTTGGGGACCTATGGTCAACAGTAGGAACATACGGCAATTGACGAGAGTGGTTGAGTCCACCATAGTTGAGACTGCTGGTGCCCTTAGTAATTTGACTGCTGAGCTCCAATCGGATCGTCTTATGACGTTGCAGAATCGAGTTGCGTTAGACGTTATACTTGCAGATAGAGGAGGGGTATGTAAATTGATTCAATTGAGCGGCTGCGTTTTCATTCCAGACAACGCTCCGACAGTGTACCAGGCCATTTCCAAGCTACATAAGATCTCCGAGTCTATACACGGGGACGAAGGAGATTGGTCGTTAATGGGATGGTTTTGGGGATTGTTATCCACTTGGGGATGGAAGATTCTGATGATCATTGGGATGGTTTTAGCTATTCTTTTCCTGTTCTGTCTTTGCGTACAGTGTGCTCCTGCTATATGTGGCCTTTGTGCTACTTCGTGTGCAAGGAGACCTGTCCAGAGAGAGTTACTAAGTACTAGTATAATGCTTCAGCAACATCTTGATGATCTGATGAATATAGACCTGGATTCAGACTGACGTGAGTTTAGGTTATTGCCTATGTAAGGGCAAAAGGAGGGTCTGAGGTTCCGTGATTCTGAACCCGTTTCATAAAGGTCATGGTATCGTTACGATTTTGGTGGTAAGGAACCGTAAATTGCGAGTACGGTATGTACAAGTGTTTTCGTCATGTTCGATCGATGGATTCACTACGTATTTAGGGATTTCGTTCCGAACCCTCGAGTTCCATTTTGTGTACGGCAGCCATTTTGTGGTTGCCCTCACATAGGCCGATGACTACGGCTGAACGAGTCTTTTGGACACGTACACCTTTAGTTGACTTTTAGATGACCTGAGCGAACTGACCCTGTTGCCTGAAGTCAGCCTTGCTAAGCCAGTTCCTTGTCCGGTAGTTGATCGAGATCAAAGAGCAGGACATTGCTGAGTTTATTGTACACGCACACACCCCTCTATCTTGCTTCCCATCTGTTTCTGTTCCTTCTTTTATGGCCTGCTTATGGTTTGGGTTGTGGTCTTTTATTATGGGTTTTTCCAGCCTGTCCGAGCAAGAATGTTGGGCTTTCCGGTGTAATTGATGGTGGGCTGGACAACTGAAAAGTTGGTTTGTCGTCATGCGATACCTTTTGCGATGTCACCTATGATTGGACAGTTTGTAAATAATGGGAGTTTGTCAGGAATGTGATTTTTAGCATAAAAGACGATGTCTCGCAATGCGTAAATCGAGCAGTCTCTAGCGAACCTACTGGTGTCGTACTTCGTAGATTTCTGTTCCTGGTTGCAGCCAATAAATTTGATCTTTGAAGTCACCGAGAAGTATCCTGTGTCTCTGTATTTTAAGACAGGGGAACCCGAAGACATTGGGCGTGCCCCTGGCACCGCTGGGTTCTAAAACCGGGTTCTTCATGCCAACACTTCCAAAATTTCTGCCTTTGAGTACCGGTACTAATGGGGCAGCAAGCCAACTCAGTGCAATTTGGCATGTAAAGAAAGAAGCGTGACACAGATGAGGAGTCGATCCATTTCCATGAAGCACTCAAGTGCTAATCTCCCTTTACAATCTGCTAATTGAGCAAGGGCCCATGTGTATAATGACAGCAGGCAGGGAGTGGAGACAATTGCACTGTAGGTGTGCGAGAAGGGCCTGCTAAGAGGCACATCTCCAGTCCTGACTCAAACCTAAGAGTAGGCTTCCTGCTGGCATACGAGAGTAGGGCAGCACTTGGAGCCAGCTCAAGGAGAAAGGTGGTGATGACACTGTAGCACAGCTGTGGGGGGGGTGTCGGGGAATCAAGGTGTAGTAATGTGGAAATCAGTATATGCAATCCTAAAACACACAAACTAAATACCCTGTCTGAGTGCACAAGTGCTTCTGTTTCCCTGTGCATGTTCTTGTATGCGTGTTGTCTGCAGTGTGCATATTTGCAGACCAATTATACCTCAAACAAATTAAATGTGTGCCTCTGGCCCTGTCCCTTAGCACTGCCCGTAGCCCCGTCCCCCATAGCCCTGCTCCCCTAACCCCGCCCCCTAATCCACATCTCAGGTAAGTACCTGCACTCATTTTTTTTCCATATAAAGAAGTGGTTATATCCAGTTTCAATAATGGCAATACTTTGCCAGCCAATGAGTCTTTTGATTTACATTTATTCTGGCTATATTTCACTAGTATGCTGAACGAATATATCTCTTTGTGGTTTTCACCGCTGGTAGCTATTGTCAACAGCTCTTTTTTGTGGCCTGCCCATAAATGGTTTCTGCTTGAGTGTGGTGCGCTTACAGTCACTACTACATGCCATGTTATGTTATGTTATGTTAATTATTTCTTCTATTGCGCTTGGCTACTCCAAGGAGCATCCCGGCGCTTTGGCGAAGCATATATGCAGGTAGAAGGGCAACATAACAGCTGAAAAGGAGAATAAAAGAGGAAAAAAAACAAAGAAAAACTATTTAGTAAAAAGCCACGTTTTCAAGCCCTTCCTAAAAGCAAGAAGGCTGGTAGCCTGTCTCAGGGACAGTGGTAGTTCGTTCCAAGCCCGCTAGGCCAGGTAGCGGAACGACCGGCCTCCCATTCTAGGACGCCTTATGACAGGAACCGTCATTTTGGTCAGACAAGTTGACCTCAGGGCCCTGCTGGGTTGGTAAAAAGAAAGGCGTTTCCCAATATACTTGGGGCCTACGCCATGTAGAGCTTTGAAAGCCAGTGTCAGGCTTTTGAAGAGGATCCTCTTAGGAGTAGGAAGCCAATGCAAGGTGTTAAGTAATACAGTGGCACCTGCTCTTCTCGGGAGTCCATAGATGGCTCGGGCTGCCGAGTTCTGTACTACTTGCAAACGGGTCAGAAGATACTTCGGTAGACTCAGAAAAAGGGCGTTTGCGTAGTCCAGTCGTGATCCAATCAAGTCCTGATCAATTATTTTCCTATGGTGAAGTGACACCAAAGGAAGGAACTTTCTCAGCATCCGCAGAATGCCGAAGCACTTCCCCGAAAGGCACGAGATATGGGGCCCAAAGGACAGATCACTGTCCACTATCACTCCAAGGTTTTTAGCCTTGAAGGACACACTGTCAGGAGGAAACATATCCTGTGGCCACCAGGATTTCCAGTTTGGCTCGGGAGCACATCCAAAGAAGAGCAGCTCAGACTTGTCGGAGTTGCACTTCAGGCCGTGTCGCCTGAACCACTCAAAAACCGCACCTAGGCATTCCCTGATCCGTGTGCCATCAAACATCCCGCCCCTGTCACATGTGAACAGGAGCTGGGTATCATCGGCATAGGATATGATCTGGGCGCCGAAGGACTCCGCCACCACCGCCAGAGGGGCCATAAAGATGTTAAAGAGCATGGGGCTAAGAATGGAACCCTGTGGGACCCCCACCTCTAGCGGTGCCATATCAGCGGAGTAAGGGGGCGCCCAGATCGTTTGCCGGCGGCCGGCCAGAAAGGATTTGAACCAGTTCCACACCGTTCCACGAAGGCCACATTCCATGTAGGATCTATTTGATCTTTCTCGCAGCCAGAAGCCTGATACGCATGATGCAGGCCGTCGGTACTTCCGCCCATGGCTCTTCTCAAAGGGTAGCCTTACACATTCTGAGAGGACTACTTTCTTCTGCCTAAACGCCTGTCACCTGCTACCTCTGTTTCTCCTGTTTCCTTTGAAGTTGCACCGTCTGAGCTATCTGTCTCTCACTCTTTATCTTCACCACAGTGCCCATACAGCACCGGAAGTAGCAGCGGCGAGCATGCGCTTTACCACAAGGGGGGCTGGGGGGGGGGGGGTAGTCGACCGCAGGTAGGTCCCCCCTCAGGCAGTTTGGGAGGGGCTGTGGAGGGTTGGGGGCAGGCTTCATGTCAGCCATTTTGTCCTTTGGGCTCTTTATGGTTTATAGCCCAATTGGAGCCCAAGGATAAATCCTTTGGGCTCCTGCTCCCGGCCACCATTTTCAGGTTTGGTGACCTGTTGGCTGGGAGCTTTAGCTTAGTTGAATTTTGTGCTTTTACTTCTAGTGTATTTTAGCGCATGATTAGCTTAGCATTTTGCTCAATTATTATGTCAAAGGAAGATTATCGTGTTCTCAAAGCCCTTTGGCTCCTGAGCGAAACGGGTCGGATGGACTTAGTTGTGGAATGAGGTGGCAGGGCCTGTGCGCCCTGCTCGGCAAGCCTCGGCGGGAGTGGCGGTGGCGGCGGCTGCCTGCACATCCCCCAAAAGACTTTGAATGTCTCCGGTAAGTGAGCGGAGCCGCCCGTGTATCAGAAAGGCGGCCCGGTGCCTAATTTGCCGCCGGGGGGGGGGGAAGGAGTGGAGGCAGAGGCGGGCGGTTCGATGCGCTGGGGTGGGGCGTTATCAGGGAGGCGGGAGGAGTTGTCTGCCATCCCCATGGGGCTGTTATCTGCTTCAATAAGGGGAAGAGGGAGAGGGAGCTGGGATAGGGAAGCGGGCGGGAGGGCGGGTAAACAAGAGGCGCTCGGCATCTCTTTCCATTATGCCGGGTTCTGTTCAGCAGGGGAGGATGGGCAGGAGGGGGGCCCTGTGTGCCCAGTGCAGAGAAGGTATCGGGATTGAGCAGCTGGGTGGCAGGCTGGGATTTAAATGACCCCTCAGTCCGTGCGCCACTTTTGGCAGAGCACAACAATGGCATGGAGACTGGGGACAATCATTTTTCATTAGCGCCTTTACCCGGCTTTATTAATTCAGACAGTGTTTGTTCCCTTGAGCTGGGCAGTAGTGCAGGGCCTTTCATGGGGGAGAGGCAGATGGAGGCATTAGGGGAACTATATCCAGCCCTTTGGTTTTTTCACCTCCTTATCTCAGTTGGGGTTAGAATTTTTCTGTGGGGGGGGCTCTGAGGGAGACGGCGAGTGGGCACAAGTAGGGTTGGGAGGGCCTCAGAGGGTTTCTTTCAGCCGGCATTCATTGTCCTACCAGGTGGCCCCTTCACCAGGTGGGCAGGCGCATGGGGCACCCAATTTTGGTGATGGGGATATGGTGTGGGGGAGGGGAGAGGGGAGGTAGATTTGGTGTGGTGCAGTGGGGGCCAGGTCTGGAGCTCAGCTTCGGTGGTGGTCCAGGCGATATTGGAGTGGAGTGGGGAGGAAGAAGGGGGGGAGTCACCACCTCGGGTGGGGGCAGATAGGTCAGGTCAGGCAGGGCAAGATATGGGTAGGTGGGCCTGGGAATTTTTTCTGGGCTCGCAGGGGGCAGGCTTTAGGGCACCAGCACATCAGTCCAAACTTTTTCTTTTCAGGGCGCGGAGCATCGCAGCGCAGCTAAATGGGTAGGGCGGGGAACGTCCCAATTGCACCGAGGTGAAGGGAGGGTGGAGCCTTGCACAGCGCATTTCGTACTGGCGGGGGATACCTGCGCGGCCAGCCCATGAAGGTCCGGAGCGACCTCGCTTGCCCCAACGACAAGCAGAGCAAGAGGGTCTGCCATGCCAGCGCAGGTGGAATTTCAGAGAGGTCAACGCATGGGGGAGTATCGGCGAGTACAGTCGGCTCCCCCGCAAGGAGTCCATGCCGGGCCGTTAGGGCCAGTGTACGGCTGGTGAGGCCCGGTAAGGCCCGTGGTGTGAAATTTACTAATTATGTGCTCCAAGGGGAGGAGCCTGTTGTGTTGGATTATGATGAGGATAGCCTAGAGGAAGGGGAATTGTTGGATAATGAGGAGTGGGGCCCTCTCAATTGTCTTCTAGTATTTTACAGGCAGCAGCGACGGCTCCGCACAGAAGGGTGTCAGCATCGGAGTCCAAGAGAGCGCAGCCCCTTGGTGAGGGCTCCTCGGACAATGGAGATTACAGAGCCTGTGGCATGGCAGTCGGCGTCTGTCAGGGCACCCTCCTTAGAGCCAGGTGAGACTAGTAGAACACAGGCCAAACCTAAAATGGTGTCTGTGGGGATTGGGTGAAGGGGTGGGGAAGTGGTGGAAGGGAGACTTCACAAAGGGAAATATGTTAAGGATACAGGGGGTTGGTACAGGAGGAGAGGGAGTGGTGCAAGGCACTAAAGTGGAGAGTGGGACTAATACAGAGGCAACAGGGGGGTAAGAAGCAGCTGGAGAGTAAGGAGTTGAAAATTAAGAAATTGCAAAATATGGGAGTGACAAAGCCTTTAGGTGCTCATCTAATGCTGTCAGCCAAGGAGCGTATTTGGAAAGGAGAATACGTTGAAATACTGAAGCTTCTACACAGGGAAGTGAGGTCTAAGGAGGGCTCTAAGCAGGAGGAATATGATTTGGCCAAGCGGCCTAAGGTGCCATTTACTATAGAGAATTACACAGCAGTGTTTTTTAGTTATGCCAGCATTTATTTCGAGAAATTTCCTGAACGATGTGCCGCCATCTTTAAACACATTGATGTAATCTGAAAGGCACAGATCACGGGGTTTGGTTACGCATGGGCTCAATACGATGAGGAGTTGCCAGCCCATATGGCCTGGGACCCTAAGGCAGAGTGGGGGGAGTTGGACACTGATTTATGGCAGCATACAATGGGGGCGGCATCGGGGGAAGACCATTTTTACAGACAGCGGGCTACCTTTGGCGTACCGGCACTATCAGGGGAGAACCTGCCGGGGAGGGGTGGGGAACGCAACCACAACACAAACTGGGATTGGAGTGTGCTGGTACTTTCATAAAGGACTATGCACAATAGAGTACTGCAAGTTTCTGCACAAGTGCTCAAAGTGTGGGATGAGCCATCCCCTTGTTAACTGTTGGGGCGTCAAACCACAGGGGGGACAGCAATGGCAGCATTCAGGCGCCAGAACCTTGGGCACCTCCCAGCAATTCCAGAGCAGTAGTTGGGGTAAGGGATCACAGGGTACTGCGCCCAAAGGATCCTACGCCAGTTAGGTTGGCAAAGCTGGCAGAAGGCCTGTAGGGGTATGGGGATCCAGGGGCAAACAGGTGCTCATGGAGGGGTTCCAGTTGGGGTTTTATTTAGGTTATCAGGGACCATGTCAGAGACGGTGGGCGGATAACCTGAAATCAGCTGCAGAACACAGGTTGGTAGTGCAGGATAAATTGAGCAAAGAGGTGCGTGAAGGGAGGATGGCAGGCCCATTTGATGATTAGCCAACAGAGAACCTCATTATCTCACAGATTGGGGTGGTTCCTAAGAAGGAGGATGGACAATACAGACTGAGTCAGCCTCTCTCCTGGCCAGAAGGGTCTTGAGTAAATGGTTTTATTGATGAGGAGGCGGCATCAGTTTCATATTCTTCAGTTGTCGTGGCCATGTCACTAGTAGTGACCAAGGGGGCAACTGCAGAGATGGCAAAATGTGACATAAAGTCAGGATTTTGGTTGCTTCCAGTTCATTCAGAAAATTGGGATCTTCTGGGTATCCATTTCAAGGGTAAAGGGTACGTGGACAAAGCATTACCGATGGGTTGCTCTATGTTGTATGCTTTATTTGAACGTTTTATCACTTTCTTGCAGTGGTATTTCACGCAACCCACTGGCCACACAGGGGTGACGCACTACTTGGACAACTTTTTCTTTGTCATTTCCTCGGGCTCCACGGCATGCCAGATAGCTCTGGCAGCTTCCATGAGCTCATGGAGGAACTGGGGGTACCTGAGAAGACAATGGGACCCTGCACAGCTCTATCTGTTTTGGGTATCGAAATTGATTCTGTGGCAATGCGGGCTCGCTTGCCAGAGGACAAAAAAGTGAAAATGTTGGAACTGTTGGACAGAATGTTGTCAAAGCAGAAAGTGACAGTAAAGGACATTCAGGTGTTATTAGGTCATCTTAACTTTGCCTGCAGGGTGGTGAGGGTAGGGAGGACATTTTGTAGGCGGTTGGGGCGGGCACTGGCAGGACCTCATTTGCCTCACCACCATGTCTGCCTCTCGGCGGGGGTAACGGAGGATCTGTGTATGTGGTCAGTTTTTCTTCAGGACTTCAATGGAGTGTAGTTGGCAAGGGATGTCTAGTGGGATGTTCACATTTTTTCTGATGCGGTAGGCAGCTGTGGCTTTCGCCTTTACTGGCAGAGCAGGTGGTGTGCTGAGAAGTGGCCTCCACAATAGACAGATGGGGGGAGGAGCATAGCCTTTTTGGAGCTCTTCCCTTAACTGGTAGCTTTGACTCTGTGGGGCAGAGGAGTTGGCACATAAGAGAGTCTTGTTTCGAGCGGATAACATGGCAGTGGTCGAGATCATCAATAGACAGTCTGAAAGAGATGAGCAGATTCTGAAGTTGCTGCGGGTTTTTATGCTAGGCTGCCTCAGACATAACTTTGCTTTGAGGGTCTTGTACATACCTGGAGTGGACAATGACATAGCCAATGCTTTGTCTCGTTCACAGTGGGGGAGATTCCATGGGCTGGCCAAAGAGGTGGAGAGGACACTGACACCAATGCCGGAGCATCTTAGGTATGTAGGCTACGTAGGGTACTACAACTGGTGGTCAGTTGTTTGTCAGCGGCTACATGGAGAGCATATCAGCTGGCTTGGAGGGAATTTTTAGCATCTGGAGCCTGTAGGAGGGTGCAGGTTTGGTGGCAGTCTGAGGATGTCATTCAGTTTATTCTAGACCTTATTGAGAGAGGCCTTTCTCGGGTGACCATCGCCGGGAAATTGGCAGGTATTGCTTTCATGGGGAAACTCCTTTTGGGTTACACCCCTTCCGCAGGGGAAGTGGGGAGAAGGATGCTGGAAGGTTGAGCTAGGGAACGGTGAGGGGAGCATTTGTCCCTTAGCCCCCTTTCTTGGCAGACACTGGCTCGGCTACTGGTGGCGTTACCGGCGGTATGCAGGGACGGTATGCTTGTTCTCCATCCTTATGGTGTGGATGTTTTTTGGGGCATTCAGAGTCTCCAAACTTTTAGGCAACAGGGCAAGGAGAGGTGTTCGTTGGCAGGATGTGTTTGTCGAGGTCAGGGGGGTACATATATGCTGGCTGGTTCTAAAATGGACCAGAGGCATCTAGGGAAGGGAGTCTGGTTGGAAGCATCTGCACCTGCCTCTACTTGCCTGCTGCATTGGGCCCACCGCTGGGGGCTTTGTCAGGAGGTCCTGGGTATGATATGGTTTTTCGAATCACAACGGGTCCAGGGTGATGGATTACCAGTTGTGCCTGGTGCTGCTGGAAGGCTTTACATAATAATGGGATGGAAGGGGCTCTTTACAGGACACATTCTTTCAGGATTGGGGCTGCAACGGAGGCGCACAATAGGGGTTGGTCTCAGGCAGATATAATGTGGCCGGGCGCTGGTCAACAGACTGATTTCAATGCTATATGCGAAGGAATGCAGAGGAGGCGCAGGAGTCACCCTCCTCGTTGTGAGTCTCATTCTATTTTCTCTCATTACAGGTTCAGTGGCGGAACCCCAAGAGAAAGAGTTAACCATATGGATAGTGGGGCATTCGTTCGTCAAATGGACTCAGGCCCAGGCATGCCGGAGTTATTTTGGATGAATGTTGGGTTTTAGTGAGCGCATGTTTAATATTGTTTGGAAGGGTAAAGGAGGAATGTTGTGAAAGGATTTGATACCTGGGCTGAATAAGTGGATGGTAAGGGGACAGTGCCCTGACGTATTGTTAATTCATCTGGGTGAGAATGATCTTTGCGGGGTGAAGGGGGTGGTCCTGTTGAGGGCAATGAAGAGGGATTTGACTCTATTAAGGGATCGTTGGTCTAGATGCCACGTTTTATGGACGGAGCTAGTTCTGCGCAGGGTTTGGAGGGGTGCTATGGATCCCAGGGCCATTGACAGGGCGCGTAGGAAGGTGAACACTGAGATTTCCAAATTTTGTTGAGTTTGGGCTTTGGAAGAGTGGCGCACATAGAAATACGTTTTGAAGCAGTGGAGTTTTTCAGGGATGACGGAGTGCATTTATCCAGACTGGGGATGGACCTTTATTTATTGGAGATTAGAAAAGTGTTGTTGAGATGCTTGAACATCCAGATGCATTCCTCATGGACTGTGAACAGTAGGATTTCTGGCAGGGGGGCAGAAAGGGGGGGGGGGGTAGTTGCCTCTCCCCCTGCTTTCTGGGTGGTGGGGTTTTGTGGAAGTTTGCCTAGGAAGGCAGAGGTTTGTTGATCATTGTTGAAGTTCGGTTTATCGACAGGGAAAGGGTAGGAAAGTTAATTTGTAGTTAGGACACACAGGTTGGGTGATTGAAGTTGTAAAGGAGCAGGCAGGGGAGGTTGTTTAACAAATGCTTTGAATTTATAGGGTTATAAGTTGATGCATTGCTTCATATGTTTTGTAATGTGGTAATGCATGGGTGGGGGTTGGTTCAAAACATTTTAGGGGCCGGGGTGGGGTCCGGAGTTTGGAAATGGTTTGATTAGTGAGGTTTCATTTTGTAAGGCATTTGCCGAGGAATCATACTGTTATGTGCATCTGTTTCAATAAAGCGGCCTTTTACACACAGTTCTTTGGTTTTTGGTCTGCTCCCCCCGCCCCTCCCTCCCAAGGGAGGCTTGGGGGGCAGACAACCGCAGGGAGGTTCCCCTGGGCAGTTTTAGAGGGACTGTGGGGGAGGGTGGGGGCTGGCTTCACGCCAGCCATTTTGTGCTTTGGGCTCTTTTTAGTTTTAGCCCAATTGGAGCCCAAGGATAAATCCTTTGGGCTCCTGCTCCCGGCCACCATTTTAGGTTTGGTGACTTGGTGGCTGGGAGCTTTAGCTTAGTTTATCTTTGCCCTCCCTCCCTCACCCTTTTTATCTTTGTTTTTGAGTTAATTTTCCGCCTTTTTGTCTTTCTGCAGTAGGTGGTTTCTATTGGAACAGGTGAGCAGGGTTTTGGCTATGCATCGTTGCTTGGAACAGGTGCTGTGTGGGGTTTTGTGGAAGTTTGCCAATGTTGACAGAGGTTTGCCGATCAATGTTGAAGTTTGGGTTAACAACAGGGAAAGGATAGGAAGGTTAATTTGCAGTTAGGACACTCGGGTTGGGTGATTGACAGTTGTAAAGGAGCAGGCAGAGAAGTTTGTTTAACGAATGCTTTGAATTTATAGCGTTATACGTTGATGCATTGCTTCATATGTTTTGTAATGTGGTAATGTATGGGTGGGGCGGGTTCAAGAAAATTTAGGGGCGAGGGTAGGGGCCACGTTAGGAAATGGTTTGATTGGTGAGGTTTAATTTTGTAAGGCATTTGCTGAGGAATCATACTGTTATGAGCACCTGTTTCAATGAAGTGGCCTTTTACACACAGTTCTTTGGTTTGTGATCTGCTCCCCCTCCAACCCCTCCCTCCCAAAGGGATAATTCACCCACAGGCACACAAGTTGGCTCGAAAAAAGGCTGGTTGGATAATGTGGCGCGTGCTGCATGAATCCTTTTATTGCGGTCTCCTGTCAGATGGATAAATGGGCGCAGAACCCACATTAATGGTGGTCTGGTGTGAGTCACTGATTAGTATCGCTGGCGCCGGATAATATGACACGTTATATTCCACTTACCCTCCTTTATTCATGGTTCTGTTTCATATCTAATTTGTTTCCTGTGTTGTTAATGAGATGCTGTAGGTTTATTAGTTTGAGCTTCTGATGCTAATCATTTGTTTGCTGTCAAATTGTACAAAAGCCAGCCATCTTCCCATCATGTGTGCGTTAATGATGCACAACAAGCTGATTGGCGGATGATAAAAAACAGTTCTTCCTGCATAATCAAGCATTTCACATTTCGAAGGTTTTGTATTTTATTGGAGTTTATGGCCGCATTTCTATGGTGTTTTGTACCACTGTCAGGCACTGAAGCATTTAATTTAGATGCCCTTTTGAGCATAATGTAAGAGTGTTGGGGGCAGATTTACAAGCCCCTTGGGCCACCGGTGCATCGCTTTTTTGTGATGCAACAACGGTGCATTTTACTGCCCCATATTTACAAGGACAGGAAAAACCACCCTGCTTGGAAATATGGCCCCTTTATACCCAGCACTTTGAGTGAAAGGGGAGTTCCATGGGTGTTGTTGTGGGTGATCCCACGCAATACCCATGGAACCTGACAGATTTCTAAATTTATGAGAAATCGTAAACCTGGAAATACGTCTTAATGCTTCGCCTCCCCAGGGGAGGATTAGGGAGGCGCAATAAGGAGAAATGTATTCATTTCTCCTTGCTTTTTCCCCTCTTTCAATGTGTGCTGCATTCTGCAGCACATATAGAACGTCATCTCTGCTGATTGTTTATGTACAAGAGTGTGTCCCTTCCTGCACATAAATAATCATTAAAATTACGCTTTGCACATCATATGTGTGCTAATGCAGCACACATAGGAGATGTAAAATGCCATTTCAGATTGTTTACCTGCAGGAAAGGAACCCTTCCTGCACATAAACAATCATTCCCATGACCCAGGCATCCTTGCACCATGGTGCAAGGGTGCCTGCATCGGCGCATGGCAGCCCATTGTTGCCAGCGCAGGGGAGAGCTTAGGAATGCAACATATTATTGTAAATATATTGCATCCCTGTGCTCTGAAAGTGCTGCAGCGTGGGGCAGCCAAAGGTCTTGCGGTGCCACGCTGCAGCACTTCTTGTAAATGAGGCCATTGGTTTGTGATTTGGTCTATGTGGGATCTCTGTGTAGGAAGCATTAGGTGTGGGCGGTGAAGTTCAGAGACATGTCCAAACAGGTTATTAGAAACATATAGCTGTGCTTAAACATGAGTTGTATGGCTGCTGTGAAGCATGTTGAAAAGCTAAATAAAAAAGTTTTGTAAGCAGTTTTATTAACGTGTCAAAAATAGCAAAATAGTAGAAAGCTCCGATTAATGTTTTAAAATCTCCCACTTTCCTGTTCTAAAATGTTGCCATGTATGATAATACTGAAAATCTGCAGATGTCATACATAAGCAAACTGAAACCTTTCCAGCTATGAAACCCTAATCGTTGTGTTTGAAGAGTATACAAATTAATAGGGAGGACTAAATTGCGCCCCTAGATTGCCACCCTTCTCACCCTCCCTGCATAAAACTCATATTATAGCCTTCCCTGCATGAATCACTATGAACCTGGATCGCTTGAGTACCTGCTGCTTTCCTGCCCATTGAAAGATGGACGGTATTAGCTAATGCGATTTAAAATATATGTATTTCTTGTTAAAATCAAACTTTCTAATTAATATACTATAGTAATATATGTTGTTGAAGACAATTTCATTCAATATCAAGTTATACTTCATTAAATGCTAACGAATTTGAGCACATTTTCAGAAATACATTGCATCCAAATAGTTACTTTTCGGTTAAAGCAGGGGTCTCCAAACCGGTCCTGGAGGGCCGGATCCAAGCCAGATTTTTTAAATTACTACATGTATCTCAATGGGGATATCCCAAAAATCTGGCATGATCCGGCCCTCCAGGACCGGTTTGGAGACCCCTGGGTTAAAGTTACTGGGGCAGATTTCTTAGAGTAATTTTGCACATGGAGTCAGTGGCGTCAGACTGTTAGAAGCAGCTGCCTAGGCACGGGACTAACGCACTCTGAAGTCACCATTTTAGAGACAGGCATTTCGCTCACCTGGCAATTGTTGATCCCAGCATTTTCAGCAGGCTGCGCGTTATCACTTTCCTATATAGGATTTCCTCATACCGACCCTTACTCATTGCACATCTTTTCATTTGATAGGCTGGCTCTCCCTGATCAGAGAAGGCCCAGTCATTAACCACCTGTAATTTTCTTGCCTCATAGACTCCTCTTTGGAGCTTTAGGAGTACTATTCTTGAGGTTGAACCCTGCCACAGTAATATGAAGACTTCCCTGTGTATTCTCCGGAATGTATCTGGTAGGATCTTGAATGGGGTGTTCTGGAAGACATAGAGGAGCCTTGGACGTGTCATTATTTTAAAAATAGCTGGAGAGAGATATGGAAGGATCTCCAATGGGCTACATCCTCCCTCAATCTATTCAGATGCGGGCCATGCTTAACCCTAGAAATTCTCAAGGGTCCCTGGTGACATGTATTCCTAGATATTTGAAGCTTTTTTGTACCACTTCAGTTGCGCAGTCGGACGGGAGGCGAGGCTCCCCACTGATAATGGGAAGACCACCGACTTAGACCAGTTTATACTGTAGGCAGAGAAGGATCCAGTGATCTTGAATACATGTAGTATCCTGCCAATGGACTAATAGGATTGTGAAATATAAAGCAGTATTTCATCTGCGTAGAGTGAAATATGGTCCACCCAACCCTCCGGTGCCCATATGCCTTTTATTACTGGGTCCAGTCGTACCTACTCTGCTAGTGGTTCCAACGCCAGTGCAAATATAGGCGAAAGTGGGCAGCCTTGTCTTGTACCTTTACTTAATACAAGCTCCTTTGATTCCTCTCCGTTAACTCAAACCAGTGCAAGGGGGGTCTATAAAGGAGGCACATCCATCTGCAGAACTTAGGGCCAAAACCTATCCTGGTCAGCACCGAGTACATAAAGTTCTACTCTATATTATTGAACGCCATTTTAGTGTCTAAAGCCAGTTGGGCTTCTGGCCCCATTTCCTTAGAGTCCGTCATGTGGAGCACCCCATACAGGTGCGTCAAGTTCAATCGGGTGCTTTCTATGAGGCATAAACCCCTACTGATCAGGGTGTACCACAGAAGTGATTACCGTATGAAGCCTACTCGCTAGGATCTTTGCCAATACTTTGGCCTCTACATTTGTAAGTGATATTGGCCTGTAGGAGCTACACACCCTTGAAGACTTGCATGCTTGTGAATCACCACTTTTGTGGCTGTTCTTTGGTCCCCGGGTCGGCATCCTTCCATGCCCACCGCTCAGTACATTTCTACCATTGGTCTAGCCACCTGGGATGTGCAAAGTTTATAAAGTTCTATAGGCAGCCCATTCGGACCTGCCGCCTTGCCAGATTGCACATTACAGATGATGCATAGCGTAGAGAAAGATATCATGGGCATTCAACTGCTGATATTTGAATGCCCATGATATCTTTCTCTATGCCAACTGTACAAATTGCATCTGTAATTATGATCTTTGAAATGCATTACGCTATTCATCATGACTAACTACTGTTTTGATGTAAACCATGATTTGAAGGAAATGTCAGCAGAAGAAAATATTAATCTGATATTTCGCTTCGACTTTTTCCATAAAAATGTGATGTACCATTACTGGACCATGATATGTTACAACCGATGTGCAGTACATATCTTTAATGACGACATTAAATTACGTCTCCCTTAAAAAACTTAAAAATATAAATACAAAACATATATAGAAAGATATACGAATTGGCCACTACAAGATGGCCGACGCTTTACTGCATTCGCCTGTTGACAAACATTTGTTATTGCCGAATAAACACTTCCAGTCGGGTGATTGATAAGCAGCCCAGCTCCCTTGCACTCTCGTTGCCTTTCCATTTGGAAAATACGAGGAAGGGCCTGACGATCGATCTGAGACTCGTCTACTTCAAAATCAAAGCAAGTGCGCTAGAGTAGCCGAAATCGCGCTTCAGCCGGCCTCGATATACATCAAGCAGTGCGATGTGTTTATACCCACCCAGAAGCCACTAATGCTTTGCGTATGTCCCTAACAGCTTATAGAGCTACCGTACTATCATTTGAGTTGATAAATGTTTCGCGTCCTAAAAATCAGCGTAAGCGTGCATATCATGACTTGTAAATGACGGGTCTCTTTGCTGCACATAACAAACGTGCCTGCATTTTGCATTTTACACTTTGTCTGATACATTAAAGCAATGTGCAAACCTCTAATTTTCCGAAATGTATTCATTGAACGATGAATGTTAAAGTCATTCTTAAAAATAAGCATAATCGGTCGTAAACCATCTGAAATATCTGTTAACACCGAGTTCATTTATCGCCACAAACAGCTTGTTTAATGAGCACAAATAATAATATGTATCGCCATAAACAGCTTGCTCGACGAGCACAATAAATTATATATGCCGTCATTTTACAGCGATTAGCTCTTTTGGAAACTGCCGCAACTATAAAATTATGACCATATATTGTACCATAATACCTCTCCTATGAGGCTATACATTAATATAGTAACATCTTTATTATAGATATTTACAATTGCCTACCTGGAAATAAAGAGCCCAGGATTAAGACATCTTTTGCTGCCGAATGAACTGTGGCAGGTATGTACATACAATCTCTGAAATCTTTACTCAAAACTTACTAGGCTAGATCATAATGACCAAAGTCTCCATATATGATTTTACATAATCTCCTTCGTTATATGACCACGACTTTGGAAGATCAGCTACTGACACCAATTCCCTCAATGTGAGGGTCCCATTGTAATAACAGCTCTATCATGCACTTAGAGTAATGTTGAATACGATCTATGTCGACTGAACCTTCAAAATAACAAAACTGAGCCTGGTCCTTTAAACTCAAAAAATGACTGTAAAAGTGGACTAGATGGGCTATCTCTAGATAATAGTGACTAGGGCAGCAATAAGTACATTCTTAACTCCATCATTTGGATGGTATGCACACAGCCGGAATGTTATAAATAGCATGTCAATAGCCAGTTGATGTTGTTTAAGACTTTTGCTGATACATCAATTAACTGTATATAATAGTTTTTATACATAGGGGGGGTTTTCTTTGATGACTTATTAAGTCCTGAAGATGGTCTTACACAATTAACAAGACAAGACCGAAACGTCGACCTGAGTCATCAACTCCCCAGTTTTTATACACTGAAGAACTCCTTCATGCATATGTTGTGTTTGGTTTTCTTTGCTTAAATTGTTTATGGAGCCGATGGTTTGTTATGAATTGTTAAGTGAATTTTTTAAACACTGCCTTTCATGACTTTTATTGTAGTTTTGTTCTATTACTGATCCCCATGATTCTTTATGATTGACTCAAATATAATTGATTTTTAACCATAACTTCCTGTTGCTGTGTGCTTTTTCGCTTCCCTTTTTCTGTGTTGAATCACTAAAGAGATTATGTATACTCTGCCCAATGAAAAAATACAATCCATTTTTTAGTAATCCTGTGGATACATTTGGCTCAATTTCTTAAAGAGCCTCTGATTCGAATTTCTATAAATTCATCTGAACTAGTTTCACTTAAACCATTCGCTGTTACCTTCACAGACCGTGGCTGCATGCTGTGCTGTACAGCAAGAACAAAAGGAAATGGTAGAGCCAATAGTCTCAAAGACAAGACCTGCTAGTTTTGCCAGTGCTTGTTAGGTCTCGACACAACAACCCTATGATTTGAAGCAAATCAGTTAACCTCCTCAGGTGTGTACATTTTTTTAAAATGGCATATGACAAAAAAATACTATCACATAAAAAAAGCAATTGTGTCTATGTTCATGTCTTAATGAAAATACATTTGGAAGCAGATTACATCTGTTGTCACATGAAACATCCATTTCAAATAAGAAAAGGGCTTAGTTGAAGTGGGTGCAGCATAGTAAAACATAGTAACACATGAAAGAGGTTCAAGAAGGATGGCGGGGAAAAAGAGACTCATACAAGCAGTCTCCAT
Source organism: Lissotriton vulgaris (assembly GCF_964263255.1). NCBI lineage: Eukaryota > Metazoa > Chordata > Amphibia > Caudata > Salamandridae > Lissotriton > Lissotriton vulgaris. The sequence continues at coordinate 1,432,333,873 of NC_141689.1, read as the reverse complement.
GTTTTTGTCACCTGTGCCGATCCAGAAAGAACTAGCTCAACCTATGTTCATTTTCTGGTTTGATATGTTTGCTGCTCGAATTAAAGCTCCAGGCTGGCCTCATTAATTTCCCACTGTCCCATGTTATATTAGATAATTTGCCATTTCAGGTTGGGTTTCAAATTTCATACACAAAAGAAAAAAATGCAATTTGAAGTCTTAAATGAATCCTAGCCCTTAACACATTATTTCACAAGCAGCCTCCAACATAGTATTTAAGTTAATTTTATTGTACTGTAATTGCATTTATAGAGCGCTTACTACTGAGCGCCTGATGAGGCGTTGAAGTTCTTTACCACAGGCAGCACTCTGCGCCAGAACCTAAGGTTAGTGGTTAATTGAGTGACATTTTTTATTGTAGATTATAGGGATTTGTTTTGTGCACTCAATCTAACTATTCCATGCAGTCACTCGAGTTTCTTTGTGGTAGATTAAATTACATTATTACCTTACAAAAGAGTACTTCTGCTTCATATTATAGCACTCTGTATTGACAGTAAGGCAAGGAGTGGTGCTTCATAAAACTCTAAAATACTCAACATAAGTGTTACAGAACACAATAAGTCATCCAGACAAAGTGCTACCAATCATAGCTCAATACACCCTGAATCACAGTATGTTTAGGCCCTTGACACAGAGGATGAAAACATAATTCACAAAAGTACTTTTTTTCAATATCTCCATTTTCGCTTGCCAATAATTCACACAAGGTTACCTGCCAGGACTGAATGTGCGGAGAAATCTACAGTAATAAATACCACGCAAGGGATCGGAAGTGAGCATTAAAAGGCTTGTTTTGCCTTTTTTGTTTGTGAATGCCCACAAAAGCATACATCTGTGGGCATTCACAAAGTTTGATGCAAACCCTTTCCACCCTGGAAATGGTAATGCAGATTTGCACACAGAGGGAATCAATCAATCAATCAATCAATCAATCAATCAATACATTTATAGAGCACGCTAATCACCCGTGAGGGTCCCAAGGCGCTGGGAGAGGGGAGGGGGCCGTTACTGCTCGAAGAGCCAGGCCTTGAGGTGCTTCCTGAAGGAGAGATGGTCCTGGGTTAGTCGTAGGTGGGTGGGGAGGGTGTTCCAAGTCTTGGCCGCTAGGTAGGTGAAGGATCTTTCTCCGGTGGTGGATCTGCCGATCAAGGTGGCACGGTGGCAAGGGCGAAGCTGGCGAAGCAGAGCTGGCGGGTAGGCGTGTAGAACGTGAGGCGGTTGTTGAGGTATTCGGGGCCCAGGTCGTGGAGAGCTTTGTGAGCGTGGGGGAGGAGTCTGAACGTGATCCTCTTGCTGACGGGGAGCCAGTGCAGGTCCTTCAGGTGGGCGGAGATGTGGCTGTGTCGGGGGATGTCCAGGACGAGACGTGCAGATGCGTTCTGTATGCGCTGGAGTCTTTTCTGTAGTTTGACAGTGGTCCCAGCGTAGATGGTGTTCCCGTAGTCCAGGTGGCTGGTGACGAGGGCCTGGGTGACCGTCTTCCTGGTTCCTGTGGGGATCCAGCGGAAGATCTTACGGAGCATGCGGAGGGTGTTGAAGCAGGAGGATGTAACGGCGTTGACTTGCTTGGTCATCGTGAGCGAGGAGTCAAGGATGAAGCCCAGGTTGCGTGGAAAAGGAGATAGTGGGAGATGTCACTTGACAGTCTCAGTAGCATGTCTGCAAATCCTAATTCTGAAAATGTTTGTGAATTGAAAAAAGGCAAAAGTACATTCAAGCATACTTTTACTCATTTTTCCGAAATTTTCTTATCATGTTAGATAATTACTTTCTTTTAGACCTGCTCAAAAAGGCCCATTTGTAGATCAAGTCCAGTGGTGTAGCAAGGGGGGTGGTATGCCCCGGGCAGCACATGTTTTGGTGGCAGCTGATCCTCACCTGCTCTTACCTGCTGTGTTGAGGCGGCAAGCACGATGATCATCAGAAAATCACCCTTGCTCTCACATGGGGACATTGGGGGCGGCAAACGCAGGGATCGCCACAGGCGGCAAAAGGTCTTACTACACCACTGATCGAGTCTACCAGAGAGTGCCCTTACCTGCACTTGCAGCCATAAATCCTTTGCTGAGGGGAATCCTTTGTCGCCCTTGCTGCCGCTGTGTCAACTGTGTTGCAGCCCCGACGCCAGTACTTAGCCCCTGCCTGCTCCTGCCCCCGCAACCAACGCGGGCCCCGGCTGCTGGACAACAACTCCCACAAGGCAGCGCGGCGGGGTCTCTCGAGAGGAAGAGGGGGGCTGGCCTACAAATTCTGAGGTTGGCTCCCGTGGCGCGGGACGCCCTTACCTGTACTTGCAGCCATCAATCCTTTGATGAGGGGAATCCTCTGTCGCCCTTTCTGCCGCCGTGTCAACTGTGTTGCAGCCTCGACGCCAGTACTTAGTCCCTGCCTGCTCCTGCCCCCGCACCTGACGCGGACCCCCGGCTGCCGGACAACAACTTCCACAAGGCAGCGCGGTGGGGTCTCGCGAGAGGAGGAGGGGGGCAGGCCTACAAATTCCGAGGTGGGCTCCCGCAGCGCGGGACGTGCGCGTTCGCCCGGGAGAAGCCCAGGCCAAGGGCGCTCGTCCTTGCCCGGACATGGCTGGGCTGGGCCATCCCTCTTTCGTCTGGCACCCACTGAATCAAGGTAAATACACAAAATGCCTTCAAGAAATGTTTCTGCAAATGTTCCTGCACGCACGCAGGGGAAACGTGCATGTGCCTTAAAATGGACTCGCCCACAGCCAGATAGTTCCTTGCCTAATTTCCCCACAGCTATTGACTTAATGCTTCAGAAGGCGATTGGGGAAGTTAACTCGGAAATCGAACTCACTGAAAGACGACTGTCCATTACCCCTGATTTTCCTCCATTGACATTGTCAACTGTACCAATCTGTATAAACTCTCCAGAACCTCTAGCCCATGGAAATTATCTTTTGCCGAATTCACCCGTAGCCTCTGTGCCTTGTACAAAAGCTAGTGTAGAGGGTAACCCTATTGCAACCAAGAAACCCAGAAAAAGAAAGCAGGGGAATTGCCGGGGTGCCAAGAGTAAAAAGGTAGATAGGGAGAATGCGATAGGCACGATAAAGAGAGCCAGCAGTGATACTCATAAGGGTAATAATCAACCTCCCATACCATCTCCTCCGTATCCAGTTTGGGCTCAAACCCTCCTAGCAGATCTTATTGCCCAATGCAGAACAATTGTAAAGGAAGAGGTCGCTCCCATCCTTGATTATATCCAAAGGTTAGTATCCACTGGGGGCAAAACACAAGCACTTGTACAACAGAAGCCTAGTATTTGCACACCATCTTGCTGCCACCAAACAATACTCCAGAATCCACAGAATATACCTGAGACTCAGTTGTCTCAGTTAAGTATTGCAGCCACCCCAGCCCGAGAACAACCAAACTGTAGTAGATTCGCAGCCACCGCAAAAACTCCAGAAAAGATTACTCCTACACTAGTTGGGCAAACACAACTAAGACCACAGGGACAGATAGAATATCATCCCAAACCTGGGAGAGAGGCACCAAAACACAATCGATGCACAGAGATAAACACAACTGGTAATGCTGCAACGACTAGCGGAGTGGTTGGCAGCAGTGGGGTTGTTAGCTTGACAAGAGAAATCCAAGCACCCCCGCTCCCAACTATTAACCTACCTCCAGCGGCAGTGCCATATGTGATTATACTGGCTGGAGTCCCTGAACTTAAGTACGTCCAGAAGGAATCACAATTAGATCTTAGAAACAAAATTCTATTCTGGATGGCCACATACAAACAGTTTTCCTATAACAGGGCTGGGGAGATTCTGATGGTACGGAGGGTGGCATGGGTGGGTCCTACAAAAAAATCCATACCAGGGGACTGTGTCATTGTAAACTTTAACAACCCAGAGGTGGTATATCGATTGGTATCAAAAATTCCTGTTGCTAGGGAACAAAAAACAGCTATTAGGGTGGTAACACTCGATTTCTTTTATCCCGCCGTCGGAAATAGGGGTGAAACTGCCTTGGTTCATGATAGGTGGCGAATGCAATATAATAAAACTTCTATTACTACCTACCCACATCATACATCCTTATTTAATTTCCCAGTGGCAAATCTTTTAGGGCCACTGGAGGATGTATATTGACTGGGAGGCCCTGAAACCCCGAAACACGATAATGTGGGATCACGGGACCCCGACATACTTTCCCACCCAAGACAGATTTACCAACACTGCACACCCAGTAATAGTGCGGGTTGGATTTCCAAAATCAGACTATTCTAAACTGCAATAAGATGGGGAGAGAGTTGGAAAGCGATGGTTCCCCCCCAACGATTGGTTATAGACCAACTGAGGCACACACTGGGATGAAAACTATTAATGTATGTGGGGAAACTAGTGTCGGGGAAACTAGTACTGGTCCCCCCGCTTTAACCGTTCTGCCTAACCCTGCCAACCTGAGGGGGGTGGTGAACCTGGCGAATAATCTAGGAGTTCTGTCATGGAATGTGGCGGGCCTAACTAAAAAAATAGCCTGCCCTGACTAGGGGGAATTTAAAGATCAGTTCGATGTATGTTTACTGCAGGAGACATGGGTAAGGGAGGAGATAGTTAGGTTGGGTTTTGCGTCCTATAATAACCTGGCGTCCATAGGAGATATGGCAGACCCTATGGGGGACTACTGCTATTGATGGCCTCCCATTTGGGCTGCGTAGTGAAGCAACTAAATACCCCAACTACAGACCTCCAATGTGTCACACTTAAGTTCCCGTCCAACTTAATGATCACTTTTATAAATGTTTATTCTCGCCCGGTTAGGCTGGGGACTGAATCAATTACTCTGGCCCTCTTGGATACTTTTATTTCTACTGTAACGGGAGGATCTAGAGTGTTTATTGCGGGGGACATCAATTGCCAACATGAGCCCTTACCCGGTATTGGCAACTCACTCACTAGAGAGGAAGATGAACAATGGTCAATCCCGGAGCTTCAGATTCCCCCCACTAGGGCCTGGTCTCCACTGGCTCTCCAGGTAAATTCCATAACAATGGCCTATTCTTTGAGAGCCTGCAATGGCCGAGCCCCCTCAGATCGGAATGGGAAACCCACATTTAATTGTGTTGGCCAGTCCTCCAGGATAGACTATAATATGGTAGAAACAAGGTCATGGTCCTGGGTTGTTGACTTTGAGGTCATTCTACGCCACGATAGTGACCATAACGCCCTAGCCCTTACCCTAAGACTTCCTGCAACAGGTATCGCCGCAGGGAGTAAAACCAGGGAGGGAAATGATCTGACACTCACCAATGACAGAAGAAGGCTTAAATGGCCCATGATAAAACAATCCCGAGATAAAATGTGTGCCCTTTATTCTACTGTCCAAAAGTATCTGGGGGAAATGAGTGTCTCTATTGAGTCTGGCCAGGAAAAACTGGTAGACACAATGAATAGAATACATAAGGGTCTGGTGGCTGACCTAGCAGGCATACTTAACCCAATAGTGATGAAGCATAAGGAGAAACAGAAATCCCAAACATGGTTTGATTCCAACTGCAAGAAGGGAAAGTCTGCATTAATGGAGGCAATTAATGCGCACGATAGTACCCTAACAAAAATTAAGAGGCAGGAGTATAAGCAAGCAACAACAGAGGCCAGGCTAAGATGGGATAACTGTAAATGGGATGGCATAAAAATTGCGCTGGGTAACAGGAATATGCGGGAATTCTGGGCAATAGTGAGAACTGGATGTGGACATGGTCAGGTGGCGGATGAGCCGAGTATCGCACCCGAGATGTGGATTCAACACTTCCGGACGCTCTACTCGACTGAATCTGCTAAGGCCAAGGTACCGACCAATCACTCTGTACAACACACCGGTCTCCAAAATTCCCCTGCGTATGAGCAGGCACTGCCCAGAATGGAAACTGAGCCAGGGAGAATGATAACTCTGCTAGAGATGGAGGGTGCGATTAAGAGGCTCCCGATGGGTAAGGCACCGGGCCTCGATAAAATCCCTGAGGATCTTTTTAGGGACCAACCAGAAATATGGACTCCATACTTTTGTATGATGTTTAATGCCATACTACAGGGGTCACCGATACCAGAAACCTGGTTGGGGGCTGAGATTGTGGCAGTGTTTAAAAAGGGCTCTCCACTAATCCCCGCCAATTACCGTCAGATTAGTTTGATTGACGTTAGACAAAAACTTTTTGCACTGACCATTCTTGACCGACTCCAGGCATGGATTGTGGAGTATGAGATACTGAGCCCATATCAAGCCGGGTTCAGGGAAAAAACATCTACCGTAGACCAATTGCTTAGACTGCAACTTTTGTATTGGAAACGGTCACAGTAGAGGGTGGCAGCCTCTACTTGATTTTCGTTGACCTAAAAACGGCCTTTTATCTGGTCCCCCGGGAACTTCTATGGGTGGTTTTGGAGGATATGGGGATCCCTATGTACCCCCTTGATACTATCAAAAGAATGCATTTTAATAACTTTGCACAAGTTAGGAGTGGTAAAAGTGGTGCATTAACATCCAGGTTCTCGGTAAACCGAAGAGTCTGACAGGGATGCGTTCTCGCCCCCACCCTTTTTTAGGTCTCGTAGAGAGACCTAATGCCGTCCATCCACTTTTTACGATCCGGATTTTCAATAGTTCACGAGAAGCGAATCACGTGACAAGCTCCTCGTGCACGAGCTTCCCCCTGCCAGCAGCATTTGCCACATCAAAGGGTTCCGCTGCCCCGCCCCCTGCTTCACGGCCATCTGTTCCCCAGCACCTCTCCTCTCTCTCCCCTAATTATTCACTTGTGGTAAATATTTGATTTACCGTCCTAATTTCTATGCAGGTAAGTACTTAAACAAAAATAACTCAATCGGAAAGAAAGACGCAGAGTCCGTGGTGTTAGAGTTCTTAGGGGTTTTATTCCTTAAAAAAGGAATGGTTCTGGTACCGGATATCGGGTTCCTGACACCACTGGGGTGCAGGAAGGGATAGAGCATACATTATTGACAAGACATAACTTTTATACTTAAACCATATAATGAATACCAATACAGTAGGCGTAACAGCTGAGAGAAGCAAGATAAAAACACACACGTGTTAGCAATACGTAATCAAAAGGCGTGAACTAGGCGTGAACATAGAGGTGTGTGCTAGAAACGTCACATGTAAGTGTCACAAGGAGGTGGGTACAAAGCAGAATTTTGCAATGTCAGCAGAAATCTGAGGCCTGGATGAGCGCGCAGCTGCATGACGTGTGATTGACGTGGAGCTGGAGGGTGCAGGGGACTTGACATTTACACTAGCGGAAAGAGACAGAAGTCTGGCATGTCAGATCAACTCGTACCTATATCATATCTGATGTTTGGGAACCATGTTATCTAGAGGGAAAGGTCTCTTGGGCAGAGGCTATTCTATACTGACTGTGAGTGCGTGTATAAGCGTCTACGTGTCTGCATGAGATGCGAGGGGGCATGGGCCTACCATGGTAACAGAAGCTATGAATTACTTGCACGGAGACAGTGAGGCCGGGCCCTTTGCTCTGCAGCTGGAAGGATGTTTACTTGAACTAGTAGGCAGGAATGTATGTTTGAGGAGCGGAACAGATAATTCGAAGGTTGAATACAGTCTTGGCAGGCAGCAGGCTGAGCTGAGCGCCGTTAGCCGCGCAGGGAGTAAGGCAGGGGTCACGGGTACAGAGGCAGCCCAGGCTGAGGCGTTCAGAGTCAGGAGGCAGGAAAAGGCTCGATGGCAGAATTCAGAGGCCTACTTCGCCAGAGCCGAAAAACGTGTAAAGTACACCACAAAAAGACGTTGGCATGGCATACTTAGGAACGGAATATTCAACCCGTTCAGGGTGGATCTGAAAGAGGACATGTTAACGTTGGACGCAAATGTATTTGCGTCTTCATAGCTGGCACAGGAGGGAAGTTACATGCACTTTAAGCTTGTACATGGAGACGGTGGGGTACACGTTAGGGAACATTTCTTGACCATAAAATTTATATTTCCTCATTCCCTCCTTGTTCACTACGGACCCTTCATGATATATCGATCCTCATGAATCGATCAGTCTGTTCTTGTAACATCATTTGCTCTTCTTTCTTCTTTTCGCGTTTTGAGTGAAAACTGGAATGTGGAATACATGATGTGGCGCACAGACCACAAATCGCTGGCCCACACTGTAGGCACAGGCAGCAACTGAATACTATGACAAGGGCAATGCCTAGGAGGGATAGGATCTTCCATCCCCAAGCGGTCAACGTTGTCCAGAACCAACCGGACCAAGTCCAGGTGCCTGGATTCTGATGTATCAAACTTGCAATTTTATGAAGACGTGTAATAGCTTTATATACTGTTGGCGCGTTTTCTGGAATGAAAACACAGCAACTTGACCCGATGACCTTACAAGCTCCGCCCCTATCTGCTAGGATGACGTCAATAACAAGACGATTCTGGAGAACAACAACCCGCATGGCAGATTGCTCCTCTGTTAAGTTGCCTAGGGCGGAGGTAGTTTCATTCACTACTGCTTCGAGGGTTCTAGTTAATCTTCGTATCAGTTTACTATTAAAGACAGTACCTAAGTAGGGGAAGAAACCTTTATTGAAGTCTGTGTATTGCTCCCATGCCGTTTCAGTATAGTCGACAATCGGGAGATCTCTTCGGAGTCTATTCTTTACTAGATTTGTATTTCTGTGATAATCAGGAGGGGCTAGAAAAACAGGTGGCAGAAGGAATGCAATGTAACAGGTACCATCCCAATCTGGAGGTAAGCGTATGTATGCGGTATGGCCACAAACAAAGTAGGAATGACGAGTAGCTCTAAATGAGGACTTGCCTTGATCACTGAATTCGACCACAGTAGTACATTTACTATGACCTAAGTGTCCTGAACCCTTCTTTCTGACACATAAGTCACCTGTGACTGGTAATACTGACATAGCAGGGAGAACTGGTGCAGCTTCGGATTCGACAGTAAGAATCATAAGGTTAATTGTATAATTACCTAATCCATATACTTCATTTTCTAGATCAGTTCCTATTCTAGTAGGAAGTCCCTTTTTGTCGGGATAACAGGCGTTAAGCAGAACTAAGTTCAGGTTTCCCCAAACCCAATTTCCTTTGAAAACAGCAATATCAGGATCTAAGGAATTAATTATTCTAACCATGCTCCACATGAGCCATTGTGTGTGAATGGGTACGGAAAGAGGGGCAGAACTCCCTTGTATTTCTGATAGGGAGGGAGTCGGCCACATATCCAACAGTTTGTAGCATTATTAGTCTGATGGGAGTGATGTAACATACTAACGAATGTGTTGTTGAGCAGCGCAAGTCTGTAAGATAATTCATGAGGGGGTAATTCGCTAAAAGAATGTTCGGCAGTGACATTGTAAGCAGATTGTTCACGCTTGAAGATAGGGTAATATATAGGCAGCAATATACTGGTAACAATAATCAGAAGACTTAGGAAAAACATAACCAATAATGTCACTATACAGTGACTACGGAGTGATTTACAATATGCACGTTTCTTGAGTCGTCTCTCTCTCTCTCTATCTCGGTCTAGGGGATACATGTCAGAAACTATTTAACCGATTCACCTAGGGGAGGACTTAAACAATTAAACTGTCTGACTTGCTAGACCGTAATTTCGCTTTGTACTCCTCTTGGGGAGTTTTCTCTCTCTTGGGAACCTTAAAGTCACTAGTATCGAGGCAGTCCTTTGAGGGGGTGGACGAGTCAGTCTCTGGCAACAGTTCATTACATTTTTTAATATGACTCGTGTGGATCCACCCCTTTCGTCCTTCAACTTTAATCGCCGTCCTCGTGGTCAGAAGGACGATCTTTGGCTCCTTCCAGCGGGGCTCCAGCGGGCTTTTCCTGTCGAAGTTGCGAATCAACACAGTATCCCCTGGACGGACATCGTGTGGCTTTACATCAGTGTTGTCGGGGAAGGCTGCGGCAACCTGTGAACGACATGATTGGAGTGCAGACATCAAGGAGGCAAGGTAATCTGTCAGCATATTACAATCAACATCGGTTATTTTTTTAGGCATGGGCGTCCCCCACATATTCGGTGGTCGGCCAAAGACCACCTCATACGGGGATAGTCCTGATCTCGAATAGGGGACCATTCTCATATAGAACAGTGCAACTGGCAGGGCGACTATCCAGTCGACCCCTTTCTCTTTACAGATTTTAGCAAGGCGTGTTTTCAGTGTCTGGTTATGCCTTTCTACAAGGCCAGCGGCCTCGGGATGTCGGACACAATGGAATTTCCACTGATATCCTAGCAGAAGGGAAACCTGTTTCATGAGCTCGGATGAGAATGGCTGTCCGTTATCTGAGTACACGATACGAGGCAAGCCGTACCGTGGGAAGAATTCTCGAACCAGCTGCCTGGCAGTGGTCGGGGCAGTGTAATCTGGGACTGGATATGCTTCGGTCCAACGGGAAAGTGCACAAACAACTACGAGGACATACTTAAATACTCAACAACGGTCCATCTGGATATAATCCATCTGGAGGACTTCAAAAGGGTGATCGGGAGGATGAAATCCACCTTGCTCTACAAGGACGCTTTTACCTGGATTGAACTGACAACAGATCATGCAAGTACGCACTTTCTGTTTTGCTGCTGCTCGTAAATGTTTGTTGTACCAGAGATTCTGTAAACTGTCTAACATAGCTTTTTCTCCTAGGTGTGCTGGACTATGTGCTGTATTTATTATGACTTGAACCATAGAGTCGGGGAGAAACCATGTAGATTTCCCCTTCGTCATCCAACCTTGATCTGTCTGGATCCCTCCTAGTTCAGTCCATTTCTTGATTTCATCTGGAGTAGCATGTGTCTGAATATCGATTACATCTAGTGTGGGATCCCTAACTGTCATACAATGTGTCGGCACTATTGTCTTTGTCACATCAGTTGTCTGGGTGTGAGTCAATGCTGTATGTTTTGCTGTTTGGTCTGCCAGGTCGTTACCCTGGGAAATGGAATCTGTAACTTTAGTATGTGCTTTACACTTCATGATGGATATGCCTGAAGGCAGATGTATTGCTTCTAACAGTGCTTGAATGAGGGGACCGTGTTGGATCTTGGCACCGTGAGAGGTCAAGAAACCTCGTTCTTGCCATAACACTCCGAAGTCGTGTACGACTCCGAAAGCATAACGTGGATCTGTGTATATGTTAACATTTCTGTTCTTGGCTAGTATACAGGCTCGGGTCAGAGCGATGAGCTCTGCTGCTTGAGCGGACAGTGTATCAATGCGATATGTTTCTTTAACTTCAGTTTCAGTGGTCACTGCATACGCGGCCACTAATTCTCCTGTGTTTGTTCTCATACATGAACCATCCACATAAAGTGTCAGGTCTGGATTTGTCAGTGGAACATCTGTTAAGTCTCGTCGGGGCTTTGTTACTGCATTAATGATCTCTATACAATCATGCGGGGCTGAATTAGTCATAATCGAAGGTAACAATGTTGCGGGATTCAGAATGTTACAGCGTCTGATTTCTATGTGTGGCTGGAATAGCGTTAATTCATAACCTGTCAGTCGTGCTATAGTCAAGTGTTGAGTCTGGGTTCGGTTTAGAAGAACCTCTACAGAATGTGGAACTTGTACTGTTAATGGATGTCCTAAGACAATTGAGTCGCTCTGTCTGATTGCTAGGGCTGTCGCTGCAACTGACTTTAAGCACGCAGGGAGTGCCTGGGCTACTGAATCCAATGTACTTGAAAAATAAGCACAAGGCTTATGTGAACCTGCTTGATCTTGAGTGAGGACAGACAACGCTGTACCATCACGTTCTGTAACAAAAAGTGTAAAAGGTTTGCTGTAACATGGTGTCGCTAAAACTGGTGCTTGACATAAAGCTTTCTTTAATTCCTCAAAGGCCTGTGTATGTTCCTGAGTCCAAGGGAGGGCAGTCGAAGTCGCTGCCTCCTGTGTTGTCAACTGAATGAGTGGTTTAGCTAGAAATGCATATTGAGGAATCCATTGTCTGCAGTACGAGGTGAGGCCTATAAAGGCCCGCACTTCCTTTTGTGTCTGGGGTTGTGGCATATTTACAATTAACTGGATGCGGTCAGGAGTGAGCTGTCTCCCCACTTTGGACAGCAAGTGACCCAAGTACACAACTTGCTGAACACAGAATTGTAGCTTCGAAGGAGACACCTTGTGTCCCTTGTCGGCCAGAAAATGCAAAACTGTCAGTGATGCTTGTTCACATTCGGGTTCACTTCGTGCGGTGATCAGCAGATCATCGACGTATTGTAGTAAGGCGGTGTTAACTGGCATTTGGATACAATCAAGTTGTCTTTTCAGTGCTTGACTATAGATGCTGGGGCTTTCTGTGAATCCTTGAGGTGCGCGTTAAAAATTTGAAACTTCGTCCATTTAAACTGAATCCGAAGAGGTATTGGCTCTCTGGATCAATGGGCACACTGAAGAAGGCGTTCTTGAGGTCAATTACAGTAAAGAACGTTGCTTCCGAATCAATAGCAGTCAATAGGGATGAGATGTCGGGAACCACAGGGTACTGTGGAACAATGCATTTATTCAGTTCTCGTAAATCAATCACCAGCCGATATACTGGCGGTGCATTGGGATCAGTACGCTTAAGAATCGGAATGATAGGGGAATTACAGATATTGGAGTCGGTCTCTACGACCACTCCTTGGGCAATGAGCTCTTCAATGATTTCCAGTAAAGCCACAACAGCATCGGGTGGTAACTTGTATTGTCTGATTCTCGGTAAAACAACTCCTGGTTTGAGTGTAACACGGTATGGTGTGATGTGCATGCAACCTACATCGGTTGGGCCTTGTGCCCACAGGTGTTTCGGTACATTTTTCAATCTGACATCAAACTCTCGTAATACATAGTGACCCTTAAAGTCACGCAGAAAAAGTCTAACTCCTTCCGGAGAACAACATATCACAGCTCCTAGAGCCTTCAATGTTTTGATACCTAACAAGTTTTCTGGACATGATTTCGTGAGTAACAAGTCTGTAACGCGTGATAATGGACCCACAGCTAGGGGGACTGGTTTCGATACCTCATTTACAATAGGCTGTCCTGAAAAACCAAGGGAAACATTCTGTGAGCCTGAGAGGGGTGCCCCTGGGACTTCATTATGGCTGATTGTTGTGCGGCTTGCCCCTGTGTCAATTAAAAACGTTCTGTCTTTTCCCAATACTTGACTGTGTACATAAGGACCCTCTTGATCTACAGGAATCTCAATAAGAGGCAAGCCAACCTCCCTCTCTAGGCTGTTTCATGTGTATCGCTGATAATCGGGATAATCAGATTGGGCATACTGGTTCATCTGTCGTGAAACTTGCTGTGTCGCGGCAATGGGCTGTGGCTGTGGCTGTGATGCAGCGGTGGTTTGTGCTGTATGTGGTGGAGCATGCATAGATTGTGAATTCTGTGAAGTCTGTTGCGGGACCTGGTCTTGTCTAGGCGGATGCGGTCTTTCTTTAGTTTTACCTGTTGCTATATTGTGTTTCAGGACTGGACATTCATGTACGTAGTGACCTGGCTGCTTGCAATAATTGCATGTCCCTTTAACGGGAGCTGCTGAATTACCTGTCTGGGTCGTACCCTTTCTCTGGCCGTCGGCTGGAACCGACTGGGCCACTAACATTTCCATTTTCGTGTCTTTCATACGTCTCTGTTCGTGATCCTGTTCTTCTCTAATTCTGTTCTGATGGTATTGTAACATTTGTAACATCTGGGATGGCGTATTTGCTTGCCATGTACTTTCAACTTTATATACACGGTTCTTAACTGATGTCAGGGAATTCTCGACTAACTTTGTTACAAAAAGATGCGGGTACGACTCGCTACCTGGTTTTAGGCCACTATTAATAATGAAACATTTCTCGAATCTTGAATAGAAGTCACTGGTATCTTCATCGCGTTTCTGTTTACAGGCTGAGATTGTGTCCCAGTCTTCCTTTTTAGTTGTCAATAATCTTGGCAAGACCTGTACTATTAAACCTGGTAATGCTTTAGCTTTTTCCCCAAGGCCTACCCCTGGGGTACGACCTTTTTCCTCGTCTTCTATTTCAGTCCATATAATCTTTTTATCTCCCACCTCCCATTCCTTTTCCTTGAGTTTCTCGTAGATGCCGGTGGGCAGCAGTACTTTTAATAACTTCATAATGTCTGTATATGTGTAATCTCCCATGAGTAACATGTCTTTAAGTTCTCGGTGAAAACCTGCAGGGTCTTTATCATGACAGGGTACTAGTTTCTTCATTTCTAACAATTCTAACTTTGTTAAAGGTGTGTACACAAACACACGTTCCAAGGTGTTATTAGCACCCATAACTGGGTGTACTTCTCGTAAGGGATTCTGTCTGTCGAAATGCTCAAAATGACACATTTTTCTTTCTGGTGGCTGAGCTGAAACATATTGTGGGCCTAAGAAAGCGTTATATTTACGTCGTTGTTCTAGAATTATTTGAATTAATATGGTACTTAGGCCTCTCCATCTATTCATAAGTAGTGCTTCTAATGTATCCGGTAAGGGACCTGGATCAGAATGTTGTTGTCTGTATAACGTGATGAGATGCTGAATCATGTATATACCAGCTAATTTCTGCTCGTCTGGGGAAAGGTTCAGAAATGTCTGTGCTACTGTATCATCATTGTACGTGTTAGTGTTGTCAGCCCATAGTACTGCTGACCGGGCTAGTTCTTGTTCATCCATAGAATTGAGTACATGGTACCCCATTTGTTCTTGAAGCATTTTATCGGTAACTTGAAACAGATGTTCAGGCGAACTTGGTTTTTATATGCCAGAGAGAAAAACTCTCTTGCTTTCCGGACGAATGCCTTTCCTAAGGTAACTTCCCTTACCTACATACGCTATCCTGTCTGTAGTCGTTTCTGGTTCTTCAGGTCCTTCCTCCTCGGAGGAGTCATTCCTGTCACTTTCTTTTTCTTTTTCGTGTATTTCTATTACTGCCTTTCTGATTTTCTTGTACATGCTTGATATACAATTCATTTTATCATGCTTTGCGTCGGCTATATTTTGACCCCACTTGTTTAGTGCTTCCATTTCTTCCTGGTCTACCCCAGGCCTGTCTCGGTCTCTTATTAAGCAATTTATGAAAAAACGTAATACATATGCTTGAGTGTCAACTTTCTGGTGTGCCAGGGCCTCCTTAATACTTTCGGGATTTTCCCCAGTCTGGACAAAATGATATATTCTATCTAGGTGATCAGCCATCCCTGGGAATAACACTAGGTAATCTGTAGCTTGTCGCAAGCGTAGTGATGCTATCAACATCCTATCTTCTTTACCGGGTACTGGATCGTATCTGCAAATTGGAAGGGGTTCTTTGAGTATGTCGAGACGGGGTGATTGGGGTGTATGTTGCTTCAGCATGTCCCTAAGGTTGAATCTGTGTGTTGCTGGCGGGGTCTGGAGACCTCCTGTCGCACCTCCTGAGGCAGAGGCTTGAGCATTATTTCTCTTTGGAGTCTGTATGTGTACCTGAACTTGTCTCTTACTGGGATCAGGCGCAATCGGGTTCGGTATATTTATCTTAGGTGGGGGAAGTGGTGGAGGAGGAGGAACAAGTGGAGCAGGCTGTCGAACGGGGGAACCTTGTTGCGGCAATGGCGGAATATTGTCTTGAGGCGGATTTCCACCTCCGTCCCCGTCACCGTCAGTAGGCGGGACGCGGGCACGTGGATTGGTGTAAGCGGGTGCTACATCGTCTAGACAGGAAGCAAGGAATATGTCTTTGGTGGTCCTGTGATTTACTTTAGTCGGAACCAATGGCGACGGCAGATTTTTTGGTATTTCTGAAGTGGCTTCAGGCGAACCCTCGGCCACAAGGTACATGCCATTTACAAGATTGTTTCGCATACGGTCTACTTGTTCTGCTTTTACTCGGATCCCTTCAGTAACTAATTCGTTTTCTCGGACTCTATCTGACTCTTCTCTATGTCTGTCTTCTCTACGGAGTGCTCTTTCAGCACGTTTATGTGATTCTTTACGCCAAAATTCTATGGCGTCTTTCTGAGATTGTCTGGCTTTCTTTTTCCATAGCGCTTCTTCTACCTTCACAATGCACTCGGCATCCCATGTTCCTGTAACGGGCCATCTGTGTCTCTCGTCTAGGTGCTTAGTATAATCGGCCCATAAATCTAGATACAATATGGCATCTAAGCCATGCTTATGGTACATAAAATTTCCAGGAGTGTCCCGAGGGGGGATAGGAATTTCTTCCTCTAGCATCCCTTTCCTAGTTCCTATCTGTCTTAGTTTATTGAAAAACGGCATCTTGTTGCTTAGTACTGGATACTCGATACTTGTTACTTACTCTGAACACAGCTAGTTACACAAAAACACAGTAATGTACTTCAAACAGTCACTCATACCACGACATTAATCACATGAAAACATTTTGAACATATATCACTACCCTTGATACCAGATGTACTGCTAAACAGCACAGATACACTGTTGAGAACAGTGCAAGAACTTGAAGGCTTGATATACTGCTAAACAGTACAGATACACTGTCTAAAACAGTGCAGACCGCGTTTGTGTACCCAAACACGTCTTTACCGGATACATAATAATGCACCCGTCTAGATACGTCCCAGCAATGGTACTCACCGGGAAGCACGGAACGGAAGGCCTCGGAAAACTCGACTGGACTGGACCGGACTGGACTCGACTCAACTCGACACGTGGATACTTCGGAAACTGGTGGGCCTCTTGACACCTCGGACCTTGCTTCTTTCGGCTAGGCTCTGGTCGGGATCCTCCGCACTCCTCACCGCCTCGTCTGGGTGCTGATCGCAGTCTCCGTCACCTCCGTGGGCCAGAGGGAGATACAGGAAATCCTGCGGGTACGCGTAATGGTCCGTCTTGACTTATGGCAGGGGGCAAAGGTTGCAACGCACCAACCGGCGCGTAAGGTGGGGGAGGGGTCCCTGTTCGGGCGCCAAAATAATGTGGTAAATATTTGATTTACCGTCCTAATTTCTATGCAGGTAAGTACTTAAACAAAAATAACTCAATCGGAAAGAAAGACGCAGAGTCCGTGGTGTTAGAGTTCTTAGGGGTTTTATTCCTTAAAAAGGAATGGTTCTGGTACCGGATATCGGGTTCCTGACACCACTGGGGTGCAGGAAGGGATAGAGCATACATTATTGACAAGACATAACTTTTATACTTAAACCATATAATGAATACCAATACAGTAGGCGTAACAGCTGAGAGAAGCAAGATAAAAACACACACGTGTTAGCAATACGTAATCAAAAGGCGTGAACTAGGCGTGAACATAGAGGTGTGTGCTAGAAACGTCACATGTAAGTGTCACAAGGAGGTGGGTACAAAACAGAATTTTGCAATGTCAGCAGAAATCTGAGGCCTGGATGCGCGCGCAGCTGCATGACGTGTGATTGACGTGGAGCTGGAGGGTGCAGGGGACTTGACATTTACACTAGCGGAAAGAGACAGAAGTCTGGCATGTCAGATCAACTCGTACCTATATCATATCTGATATCTGATGTTTGGGAACCATGTTATCTAGAGGGAAAGGTCTCTTGGGCAGAGGCTATTCTATACTGACTGTGAGTGCGTGTATAAGCGTCTACGTGTCTGCATGAGATGCGAGGGGGCATGGGCCTACCATGGTAACAGAAGCTATGAATTACTTGCACGGAGACAGTGAGGCCGGGCCCTTTGCTCTGCAGCTGGAAGGATGTTTACTTGAACTAGTAGGCAGGAATGTATGTTTGAGGAGCGGAACAGATAATTCGAAGGTTGAATACAGTCTTGGCAGGCAGCAGGCTGAGCTAAGCGCCGTTAGCCGCGCAGGGAGTAAGGCAGGGGTCACGGGTACAGAGGCAGCCCAGGCTGAGGCGTTCAGAGTCAGGAGGCAGGAAAAGGCTCGATGGCAGAATTCAGAGGCCTACTTCGCCAGAGCCGAAAAACGTGTAAAGTACACCACAAAAAGACGTTGGCATGGCATACTTAGGAACGGAATATTCAACCCGTTCAGGGTGGATCTGAAAGAGGACATGTTAACGTTGGACGCAAATGTATTTGCGTCTTCATAGCTGGCACAGGAGGGAAGTTACATGCACTTTAAGCTTGTACATGGAGACGGTGGGGTACACGTTAGGGAACATTTCTTGACCATAAAATTTATATTTCCTCACACTGCTGGCCTGCCTGCACATCTACTTTTCCACGGCTTTCGTTTTCCGCTTGATTGGTTGCTTTGCTAATGCTTGTCTTTCAATATTTCTGTGCAGACCTGCAGGATTCCTGGCCTTCGTTGTTTTCCACCCCATGTGTGTTCGGCAAACCTTTTAGACAGGGTTTGTGTGCTCTGTGGCGTTTTCTGAGGCAGATCTGACATCTTGCGCATCGAGCACACACCACCTCGCCCCAATACTGACTAGAGACAACTCGGCACGGGAGAAATGCTTATTTAGTCAGAACATATTTCCTCTCAGACTGGAAAATGGAAATTCACGTTTGCTGACAAACCAGAGAGAAAAGAGCACTGCTTCCATAATAGCGGGTTGCACCAGAGGCAGCAAGCCCAAAATTCGGAGTACCATATGGTTAAACTTCTATTTTAGTATTAAACAGCAAACACTACGTGGTGCAGTGGGACCCCATGCAACAGATATAAACACGACCGTGAAGTAAAAGAACCAAATAGCTGACCAAAAAATGAAAAAGAATGACATATAAATCTATATTTCTCCCTACGCTGCCTTGACGTTATTTTCACAATGTGTGCTGGCGTCTAAAAGTTACTTTCTGAGTTTCTTTGACTTGAAAGGGATCCCGGCTGCACGCAATAAAGCCATGTTTTCGTGCGCTCAGCACAGTAAATGGACAGCCATAATGGTGTGCCCGTTTCAAAAGCAGGCTATTTACCACTTTTCAGCGGGCCGACTCTATCCACAGTGCGCCGATGTGACCTTTGTTCAATTCCTATTCATATTGTGTTGCCCACCCCTGCCGTGTAATTACAGGTCTTTACATGCTTTTGTCGAAATGAGAGGCCTTTGTGCATCTTATGCCTTCGAGCACCGCCATGCTGTAAGTAACTGGAACTTGTATTTCTTTACAAACAAAAATCTCTCTTTTTATCCGGTGACAGCCACTGATCCCACACGAGGACCCGTCTCACGTCATGGCTGTACGGGGGTGGGGCACACAGCAGGCAGCTGTGTTTACTCCTGAACGCACACAAATCCTGTTTTATAATCAGCTGACGTGACTGTACTGCACAGACACATTGTGCCGCCGACCTTCCGAAACGCGTCGGCACGTGAAGACAGTGTGTGTTGCCCACCCCTGCCGTGTAATTACAGGTCTTTACAGGCTTTTGTCGAAATTAGAGGCCTTTGTGCATGTTATGCCTTCGAGCACCGCCATGCTGTAAGTAACTGGAACTTGTATTTCTTTACAAACAAAAATCTCTCTTTTTATCCGGTGACAGCCACTGATCCCACACGAGGACCCATCTCACGGCATGGCTGCACGGGGGTGGGGCACACAGCAGGCAGCTGTGTTTACTCCTGAACGCACACAAATCCTGTTTTATAATCAGCTGACGTGACTGTATGATCAGAAGTAGAACCAGCCTGCTGCAGCAGAGAGCTAGAACGGAGCACTTTAAAACGATGCTGCTGCACCAGACAAAGAGAAGATATTGTTTTAAAGTGGCGGTGCTGTAAGTACAGCTCACCGATTACAGTGGTGCAGTGCTAATCTGGGCGGACCAAATCACAACCCAGCGGTAGTACATATGTGCATAAAACTACATATGTGCATTTCAACTGACATCGCACTGAAAATGTCAATTTTCAACTTTGCGCTTGTTGAGAAAGCACTTTTCAAAAGTCAGTCATGCGCTTCCTTCCACTTTCACAGTTTCAAATAAAAGCGGCTATTGCAGTGCCAGGGTGCATATTCACAGCTTCTCCCTTGACTCTGGAATTAAAAACGCTTAAGGGTGAATACAAGTATGTGCAAGTTTGTGTGCTTTGGTACTGAGCGGGGGAGATGACTGGTTCATGAAGTCGTGCTAGTTTTGTTTATTGTGACACTGGGTTTTGGTCACATTATTACATACAAGGCCATGTTGAGTTGACTGATTTGATATGGTTCACTGCCATATTGTAGCATTAGGACTGTTGCTGACTGTTCTTATATTGGCACTTTTACAATTTTGTTTCCTGCACATGGTGCACATATTGGTTGATCCACTTTTCCGCCACTCATTGTCGAGTGTTAATCAGGAGGTCAGCACATCAGGGTTTGGGAGAATATCACCCTCACACCCTCCCAACCCTCTCACCCTCACACACCATCACACCCTTGCCTTCACCCTCACATACCCTCACTCACCCTCACTCACTCACCCTCATACACCCTCATCAGCATAGCATAACAAAACATAGCATGGCATAACCAAAAAAGCATAGGATACACAACCTCACAACCCTCTCACCCTCACCCTCGCTCTAACACACTCACCCTCACTCACCCACCCACCCACCCTCACTCACCCACCCTCACCCACCCACCCTCACTCACCCTCACCAGCATAGCATAACAAAACATAGCATAGCATAACAAAACAAAGCATAGGATAGGAAAACATAGCATAGCATAACAAAGCATAGCATAACAAAACACAACAAAACATACCATAGCATAACAAAACATAGCATAACAAAACAAAGCGTAGCAAAACAAAACATAGAATAGTATAACAAAGCATAGCATAGCAAAACAAAACATAGCAAAACACAACAAAGCATAGCATAACAAAACATAGAATAACAAAACATAGCATAACAAAACATAGCACAACACAACAAACCATAGCATACATAACAAAACATAGCATAGCATAACAAAACACAACAAAGCATAACAAAACACAGCAAAGCATAGCATAGCATAGCATAACAAAACACAACAAAGCATAACAAAACACAGCAAAGCATAGCATAGCATAACAAAACATAACAAAACATAGCATAACAAAATACAACAACACATAGCATAACAAAACACAACAAAACATAGCATGGCTTAACAAAACATAACAAAACATATAGCATAGCAAAACACAGCATAGCATACCAAACACAGCAAAACATAGCATAGCATAACAAAGCATAGCATAATAAAACACAACAAAGCATAGCATAGCATAAAAAACATAGCATAACAAAGCATAGCAGAGCAAAACATAGCATAGCATAACAAAACATAGCATAGCATAACAAAGCATAGCCTAGCAAAACACAACAAAACATAGCATAGCATAACAAAAAACAACAAAACATAGCATAACAAAACAAAGCATAGGATAGCAAAACTAAACATAGCATAGCATAACAAAACAAAGCATAGGATAGCAAAACAAAACATAGCATAGCATAACAAAACATAGCATAACATAATAAAACATAGCATCACATAACAAAACATAGCATAACAAAACACAACAAAACAGCATAGTTTAACAAAACAAAACACAGCATGGCTGAACAAAACATAACAAAACATAATAACATAGCAAAACACAGCATAGCATACCAACACAACAAAACATAGCATAGCATAGCAAAATAAAGCATAGCATAATAAAACACAACAAAACATAGCATAGCATAACAAAGCAGATCAAAACATAGCATAGCATAACATAGCATAGCATAGCAAAACATAGCATAGCATAGCAAAACATAGCATAGCATAACAAAACAGCATAGCATAGCATAACAAAACAAAACATAGGATAGCAAAACAAAACATAGAATAGCATACAGCATCACTCAAGTCAAGTCAAGTCAAGTCAAGTTTGAATTTGTATAGCGCACTACTCACCCAGAGGGTCTCAAGGCCCTTGCGGGAGGGGGGGAGCTTTACTTATCAAATATCCAAGTTTTTAGATGTTTTCTGAAGGAGAGGTGGTTTTGTGTAAGGCGGAGGTGGGTGGGGAGAGAATTCCAGGTCTTGCCCGCTAAGTAGGAGAAGGATTTTCCCCCCATGGTGGATCTTTGGATGCGTGGGATTGCGGCGAGGGCTTGATTGGACGATCGAAGTTGGCGGGTGGAGGTGTAAAAGGGCAGGCGCGTGTTGAGGTATTCGGGTCCTAGGTCGTAGAGGGCTTTGTGTGCGTGGGTGAGAAGGCGGAACGTTATTCTCTTGTTGACGGGGAGCCAGTGGAGGTCTTTCAGGTGACCTGGAATGTCAAGGATGAGTCTGGCTGAGGCGTTTTGGATGTGTTGGAGTTTTTTCTGTAGTTTGGCTGTGGTTCCGGCGTAAAGGGTGTTTCCGTAGTCTAGTCGACTTGTGACCAGTGCATGGGTGACTGTTTTTCTTGCTTTGGTGGGGATCCAACGGAAGATTTTCTTGAGCATGCGTAGGATGTTGAAGCATGATGATGAGATGGCGTTGACTTGTCTGGTCATCGTGAGGGAGGAGTCCAGAATGAAGCCCAGCTTACGAGCGTGGTCCGTTGGTATGGGTGCGGTTCCCAGGGCCGGTGGCGACCATGAGTCGTCCCAGGCAGTGGGGGATGATCCTAAGATGAGGACTTCCGTTTTGTCCGAGTTCAGTTTTAGATGGCTGTTCTTCATCCACTCGGCTACTTCTTTCATCCCTTCGTGTAGGTTGGTTTTGGCGGTTTTTGGGTCTTTGGTGAGGGAGAGGATCAGCTGGGTGTCGTCTGCATAGGAGATAATGTTGAGGTTGTGTTGGCGCGCAATGGATGCGAGGGGACTCATGTATACGTTGAAGAGGGTGGGACTGAGTGAAGATCCTTGGGGTACGCCGCAGATGACTTCGGCGGCCTCTGATCTGAAAGGGGGGAGGCGGACTCTCTGGGTTCTTCCGGCGAGGAATGAGATGATCCAGTCCAATGCTTTTCCTTGCATTCCGACGTTGTTGAGGCGTTGTATAAGGGTGCTATGACAGACTGTGTCGAAGGCTGCGGAGAGGTCAAGTAGGATGAGGGCAGCTGTTTCTCCTTTGTCCGGTAGGGTTCGAATGTCGCCTGTTGCTGCGATGAGGGCGGTCTCGGTGCTGTGTTTGGCTCGGAAGCCGGACTGTGAAGGGTCGAGGGATTTGTTGGATTCAAGGAAGGCGGCGAGTTGGCTGTTGACGGCTTTCTCAATGACTTTGGCAGGGAATGGGAGGAGCGAAATGGGGCGGTAGTTCTTAAGTTCAGTGGGGTCTGCTGTAGGTTTCTTCAAGAGGGCGCTGAGTTCGGCATGTTTCCAGCTTCCCGGGAAGGTAGCGGAGTTGAGGGAGCAGTTGATGACGTCTCGGAGATGGGGTGCGATAATGGAGTCTGGTTTGTTGAAAATGTGGTGGGGACATGGGTCGGTTGGTGATCCTGAGTGAATGGTGTTCATCAGGCGGATGGTGTCTTCAGTGGTGATTGGGTTCCAGGCGCAAAGGTTGTTGGAGGGGGGTTCAAGTTCGGAGGTGGGTGGGGTGGACTGGTCTCCAAAGCTGTTATGCATGTCAGCGATTTTGTTGTGGAAAAACAAGGCTAGAGAGTAGCAGAGGTCTTGGGAGGGAGTGATGTCGTTGGTGCCGGCGGTGGGGTTGGTAAACTCTTTGATGATGTTAAATAGTTCTTTGCTGTTGTGGGCGTTATTGTCGAGTCGATCCTTGAATGATGATTTCTTGGTGGATCGGATCAGTTGGTGGTGTTTGCGGGTGGCGTTCTTGAAGGTGGCCAGGTTGTCAGTGGTTGGGTTTTTTCGCCAGGCTTTCTCGAGGGTGCGGCAGATCTTCTTGGATTTCTTAAGGTCATCATTAAACCAGGGGGCTTTTTTGCTGCCTTGCTTGATTTGATGGTTTTTCAAAGGTGCTAATTTGTGGGCGCTGTGGGTGATCCATTGTGTGAGGTTGGTGGCTGCTTACTTTGGGTCCGATGATTTTGCGGGGGGGTTTTGGTGAAGCGATGTGAAGAGTTGGTCGGTGGTAATTTTTTCCAGTTTCTTCGTGGAATTGGTTGTGGGTGGTTGTGGGTCGTAGTCTTTTTGAAGTTGAAGTGAACGCAGCTGTGGTCCGTCCAATCGAGAGCTGTGGTGTGATTAAAGGAGATGTGCTTGCTGGAGGTGAAGATTGGGTCGAGCATGTGCCCGGCATAGTGGGTGGGGGTGTCAACAAGTTGTTTGAGTCCGAGATTGTCGAGGTTGTCCAAGAGGGTGGTAGTGTTGCTGTCATTGCTCTTTTCCAGGTGGAAGTTGAGTTCTCCCAGTAGAATATAGTCCTCAGAAGGGAGGGCGTGAGGACTGATGAAGTCAGTGATGTCTTCGCTGAATTGTGTGCGGGGTCCGGGTGGTCTATAGATGAGGGTGCCTCTGAGAGTGGTCTTAGGGTCGGTGTGGATCTGGAAGTGAAGGTGTTCGGCGGTTGTGAGGATGTCATCGGAGCTGGTTGTGATGTGGATGGTGTTCTTGTGAACGATGACGATTCCTCCTCCTATTTGCTTGATGCGGTCCTTTCGGATGATTTTGTAGCCGTCCGGGATGGCTATTGCGATGTCGGGCGTTGATGAGGTGTTCATCCAGGTTTCTGTAAGAAAGGCGACGTCCGGCGATGTGGTGTCGAGTAGGTTCCAAAGTTCAATGGCGTGTCTGTGGACCGAGCGGGTGTTGAGCAGGATGCATTTCAGGTGGTTAGTGTTGGAGCTCTGTTTGGAGTATATGGATTTGCTGTGGGTCTTAATTCAGTCAAACTTGCAGGAGTGGCAGGTGAAGGATCCATGGGTATGTCCTGGAGCGGCTTGGTAGCAGTTGGGGAGTCGGCCGGGGTTAAGTGCAGAGAGGGTGGCGGCGTTGTACGTTATGCGGGCGGAGTGGAGTTTGCGGGGACCAGGGGGTATGGCGCTGGGCGCGGGCCAGGTGCGGGCGGGCGTAGACGGGCTTACCTTTGGCGCACCTTCGGTGCGCATGGGGCGCAACTGCTGCGCGTGAATGCTGCGCGCAAAAGCAACTGTCATAAGTGGATAGTGGAGGGGGGGTGGGGCGAGGGAGGAGCAGCTGGGAGGCGGGAGCGGGTTGGAGAGCCGGGCTGGGAGGCACAACAACAAACAACAAAATGGCAGCAAGCCAAAAGCGAAACAGGACGAGATTGGGGCACGAGCTATGAACTGGGCAGCACAGTCAGGCAACAATTATCAGAGCAGGCAAAGCGAGTGGCACAGTAAATAACAATGGCACAGTAAATAACAAAGCACGGTCTAATAGTAAAGCGCTACGATAACTTAATATTCAGCAGTGCGAGCAAGTCTGGCAATAAGCGCTACGATGACAAAAAATTCTAGCAGTGCGAGCAATGCGTGCAATGCGTGGCAATCAGAGCGCTACGATACCAGGTGGATGAGCAGGGAGCAGCGAGGGGAGCGACCGCTTCTGAGAAGCTCAGGACGGTTGACTTGACTTGACTTGACTTTTATAAGATTGCTACTGGCTCTACCAGCCAGTACTCCCCTGATCCCCTTGAGAATGGATCTAGGATTAAGACCAATAGATGAAGAAGTCGGTCTACGCCCTCCAACATACTGGCGTAGATTGTGGGTCACCCCAGAATTGTATCATTTCAGAATGGAAGTAAAAGAATTTATGGGTTTGCCTGGGACAGACAAATTGCAGTGGTTTGCCTATATAAAGAATCAGAGCAAGAGGTTGGGCAAATTGGAACTATGGAGCAATCCTGAAGTAGCCTGCGCAGAGTTGTCACGTGCTGACCTGGTGGGACTCCATCGAAAACACCAGAGGATGGATAACCTAGGCAACTCCGCGATGGGCTCATAAACTACAAAGTTCCTTAGAATTAAAGAGGAGTATAGAATGGAGCCCTTTCTGGATATGATCTTGCCCATTCCAGCAAGGAAACTCTATGTACAATTTAGGCATGGTACATTACCACTCAGGGCTCTCTCACACAAATGGTCCCAATCCAGGCTCCTCGAATGCCCAGCCTGTGGAGAATTGGAGGAAACTGAGCTCCACGTTTTCTTTTTCTGTCCTCATTACAAGCTTATAAGACAGCGCTGGCTAGTCCAGCTGTGTAGGAATCTGGGGTTCAAACATTATCACCAGGCCTTTAGAATTTTGAAATATGATACTTCTCCACCAACTGTATTTTCAGTTTCACGTTTCTTGCTCGCCATGTGGCGCAGGCGCTGGTCTTTTATGAATAATATTCCTTGATGATAGTGTTACCCTCAGCCCATTTTCTGGTTTGCTACATCTGTAATGCTCATTTTGCACAGTCCATCCTGTTCCTCCATTTTTAATCACTTTTAATATTTGTAACCTTTTGTATAACGTTTTTTAAACAATTTCTTGCTTTTTATGATCTTCAGTCGGATGTTTTTAGATGGATGAGTAAATGTATAAATGTTGTTTTATCGAAGTTAAGATTATTTGAACTGAACTGAAATTTTTATTTTCATGCTAAAACAAGCTTCGATATTTTAATTTACCAATCCAAGTGTTGTCCACCATTTTAGATTGATGAATAGAAAATCAAGCATATGACGCCTGGGTCATACCTATGACAGATGTCTGTGCATACTTCATCACCCATGAACACACCAGTAGCATGACACAACAGCCAGCAGCAGTGGCGTCATTATTCCTTTTTTCTTACAATATTGCACAGCATTAGGAAAAAGCCGGATGAGCATTGTCAAACGGCATTGGCAAAGACAATAGGCTCCAAAGACAAGACCTATTGGCTTAGCCAAAGCTTGTTATATTTTAATCTTTCATAACTCTTTTTCTCAAGTTCTTTACACAGATATGTACATTTGAACAATAAGAGAAGGAGTCACAGTGACAGTTCCAAGATTTGGAAACAGTGGTAAACTACTTACGTAATTTTTCTATTACTTTGGAGTAGATTTCTGACTTTAAAAACATTTTAAAAGAATCCTATGAATACAGAAATGTGCATTTGCAAAAGCAGCATGTATTTTAATTTTGTCTTTTCTCTTTCCTACCCTGAAAGCCGTTCACCAGAGAACAATTGTGTTTGTTACTGTGGTTGTCAACTGTCTACAAAATGTTTGTGATAAGACACAAATGTATGGATGTGTCTGCTGTCCCTGCATTTACATTGCCATCCATTTTGGAACGACCCCTTTATAGACCATAACCATAAATGTATCATCCTGGATAATCCATTGTGCAACTAATAATTGTAAAATTCCCAAAATAATTACTCATTGAATCAAGATGTAGAAGTTACTATGCCATGGAAGTAAATCATCAGTCAGGTGAGAGGCATTGTTTGAAATCTAAAACTGAGTTGAGCAACAATTTCATACATTTGACTGTGAACTAATAACTCTTGGGCACTATGATGATTAGTATCCAGTGTTTTATTTGTTAAGATTGTTTCCTAATTTATTTTGTCTTTGGGTGAGTATTAGTGGTTGTTAGGTCTTTATGTCAATATGTATATTCAGAAATGTTGCTGTTATTTTGTATTTGTATTGTTGATCGCCATTGGTTTCTCCTCATTTGCGGTCCATCTTTTGTTGGTTAAAAAAATATTGTTGTAATTCTTTATGGTACTTATAAAATGAATGCCTAAGGATGTGATGATAACTTAATCAAAAAAACACCATTTAAAAAATTGAAAATATTTCAATGTTTCCTTTCTCGTAAGGGTAGGCCCTTGAAGAAGAGAATATAAAAAATCCAGTGCTATAGAAGTTTCATCGCTTGTGCTCTCTACAAAATGAATAGTAGTCTGTGTGCGTAAAATTATTCAGTCAGTTCTAAAAAAAAGTTTTATGTTGTATCGGTATGGAGAATACAAGACCAAGGATTTGCGACAAACATGGAAAGGAAAATTCCCAAATGCAAATTGTCGTTTATGTGGATATCACAATGAATCGTTATGCCACTTGATGTGCGTCTGCCCTTCAGTGAAAGAAGCAAGAAGGAGACTTTAAAAACCAATTTTAAAAGAAAGTAACATTCACACCTGTAGACAAACCATAACTTGTTGGATGGGGGGAACATCAACCATCTTAATCTGTCGAGGAGTTGTTTCTTACCTTGAATTACAAACTGTTGCAAATAGTGGACAATGCTAAATGAATCAGATTATAAATGAGTTGGAAACCTTGCATGAATTGTAAAAAAATGTATAAATGATTTTTTATGAAATTTTGTTTTAAAACTTTGCAACTGATTTTTAATAAAATTTTTAGTATCATGCTTTATGGTTGTGAAAACCAAAGAACGTTTTTCGTGACTGACTATTCAGTCAGTCAGTAAAATCTTTATTCAGTTTACATTCAAGCCATAAAATAACATCCATTTGTCCAGCATATCACATGGCATGTATAAAAAATATCAAATAACATTATATTAAATAAAAACCTAATTGGTACATTTTGTTAATACATTACAAATACATCGGCAGCATCCATAAGTTGGCAGAAATCAATTGATGTATTTACATACAGCCTGAATACTAATCAAAATTCTTCTACCATATTTCAGATTTTAATGGCCTGGCAGATACAACTAGGTACTACTAGACAAACTTCCAGTGTTTGTGATAGCTGTAATAAGACTGTAATAAGACCAACGCCCGTCTACACTACACTGAATTATGCTTTATAAGCATCAGGTTAACATAGTGAACCGTTGGTGTACGATAATATTTACAAAAAAACATAAGAAGTAGCGTGCATTGAGTGGAGTAACTATAGTATGAACACCTTTGAAGATCTCTGGACCAAGCATGTCATCTGGGAAAGGAGACCAGAAAATAGTCAATATTAAGCCTAAACCGGGTTAACACAAACCTTCGATGTAAATTCGTCACTAAATCAAAATCAGCTTTATTCGGTTTAAAAACAAACCATAAAAGCACACAACAATTTCAGAAGTTAAGTACCATTTCCACGGTTTCTCAGAGGGTACATTCCATCTGGTATATACTTAAAACCAGAATTAAAATATATAAAAAGTTCAACATAAATGTGGCAACTCAATAATTCTTTCTAGTGGACAATACACATAATTCAAAACATTGCCACTCATACCCTTGGTGAGCCCAATTTCTGCAGAAACTCTAGTGCAGGTTAATACTATCTAATATTTGTCTCAAATCAGTTCAGGTTCCTTAATTTGGCACAAATATTGTTAAAAAGGCTGTGTACACGAGTAAAAACAACGTAAGATCCAAGAAAAATATACAAGTATTTCCAATCATCAGTGGTCGCTCCTACGCTATGGCGGAGAAGCCTCGCCCCACTGCTTTCTCGCAGTGCGAGAAGCCAAAACATAAACTGGTAATAACTTTTAGTTGTTACCATTTTATGTTTGCTTTGCAGGCGGGTGATAGGGCGGGCTGCTCTGCTTTCCGAGCAGGGCAGGGGAGGAGTTGTTTGCCCACTCCTGAGTGTGCACAGACTGTTTGGTCGGCCCTCTCAGGCCGTCCAAACCAGTCATGCGCACTTTGCCCTTCTCAATGCAGGCTGCATTGCAGACTGCATGAAGAGCAAGCACACCCCTTTAGCCCCTATTGTGTCATGGCACTCAAGACCAATCACAACACGGCACGCAGCGTTGTGATTGGCTTAGAGGAGGGAGCCTGGCTGTTCTGTTGGAGCCAGGAGAGCAGGAACAGTGAAGACTCGGGACCCCGGTGGAAAGGTAAGTTTTAAAAATCTTTTTTATACATTATGAACCCCCTCCTAAGTGCACCTCCCGCGCGACACCCCCGCATCTGCCCCCCCACCCGTGAGCCATGCCGGCCCCTACTGCCAATCTTCGGTAGCCATAGTCAAATTGTGATTCTCCCTGACCAAGCGCAGTGTCCATTTTGCACACACCCAGACAATGAACAAAGAAGATTCACTTAACCCTCCATCGTTATCCTGGATCTCACCACTGGCTTTAAAAATGCACAAACACAGTGGCAAATGCCAGAGGTGCTCAACAATTGCAAATAATATAAAGCATCTCTACATTTCCTGAGCCTCAAGGATTTCAAAATTGGCTTGATGTATAATATAAAAAAGGTTTACTACTCTGAGTGTCCATCACACAGGCAGGCCACCACCGACATCCCTAAATGTACGTACGAACCAGGGAAGTTCGAAAGTCAAACCACGTGCATCGAAAAAGTCTGATAAATCCAGGACTTGAAAGACCTTTTGTATTTAACTCAACTAAGGGATAAAAGAGCCCCTATCCAGTTTCACACAGTCCAGAATAATGTCTCTGCTCGCATTAGCCTCAGAGTTTGCCCATACAGTGACCCAGAGTAAATGGGTAGCCATCCTGGCTTTATCTATGATATACCTAAGCCTGAGCTCTGAGCGTAGGATAACATGGAGACTCAAGAGGGTAAATGCAGGAGCTGCCTACAAATTCGGATTCTAGCTGCTGGTATTGACATTGCAGTGGCCCCAAATCTCTGCACCATTAAAAGCAGCGGATATAAACCAGGCATTATAAAGATTCAAAAAGGGAGATACCATACCCCATCTGGCGGCCTGGGGCAAGTTAAATAGGGCACCAGCCGCTATGCTAAGCTTTAGGTGTGAGATTCTTATCTGCGGCTGCCAAGTGCCTGTGCTATTAAAAATAGCACCACCTAATTGAAATCAGTCACGCCTACTCTTGATCTCCCCCTCACCATCAATTTGAACATGTACGTTTTTCCTAGCCTATATGCCATGATGTGTGATTTCCCATAGTTATTAAACAAATCCAACTCACTCATAACAGATATGAAAGAGTCCACCGGCAAACTCAAAGCAACCAGAGTCCATGCCATGAATACCACATCATCTGCACAAAGCAGCACTGGTAAGGGGACTAAATAAATCATTGGGTCATCACTGGATCAGAGTGGGGCATAGATTAATAATTTACAGAACAAATAATAGAGGGGCCAGTATGCAGTCTTGGCACACCTTACTGGGCTAAGGGGAACATCAGAGAGTTCTCTAGCCAAACCGTACCTAACCTTCGCTTCCAGGTTCCTGAGCAGGATATACAGGAAGTTCACTAAGGCAGCCTCCACCCGTCATCACCATTTCAAGATATGGTTGTATACTGCCCTTATTTATTAAAAGTAAATGGGACAAAATGGTTGTTTTTTGGCACTTCTTCTTTGCTCTGGCCTCTTCACAAAATGTAGCAAATAGGAGTTTAATATCTCCCTACTAATCTCCTTCATGCAATTGGAATACTCACAGAATTCAAGTCTCCCAAGACCTTCACACAAGTCTAAAGATTAACAATCACATAAGACCGCTCCAAAAATAACACGGCCTTTTGGAAAGTTATCAATCAATCATTTTTTGGGAACCTTCAGCCCCATTAATTGATTCATTAATTTCCCCACATGAGGGATATCAAATCTTCAATTGTTGGGCTTAAAGGCTCCCTAAAAAGGACTGATTGATAACTTTTCAAAAGGCTGTGTTTCTTTGGTCTCACTGGCTACGACAAGGGATGACCAGGCTTCCTCGTTTATAGTTTTCTTCCTCTCTTGCAAAATAGTCTTATAAATACGTCTACATGTTTGCACTTCTTCTTTAGTTCTTTGTGTTCTTTCTTATGGCTACTCATAATCTTTTATGAACCCTCATACATGTAGAATCAAACCAATAATGCTGTTTTTCGCCCATTGCAAAATACGGTAACGTCAGAGCTGACTTAGACCTTGATTTGGAGTTTGGAGGATGGGTTACTGCATCACAAATGTGACTGATATCCCATCCACCTTATTACAAGTGTCATAGTATGTAATGCACTTGTTATAAGGTGGCCACGACACCCATCACGTTTATGACGGACTAACCCATACGCCAAACTCTAAATCAGACTCGTCTTTCCTCAGGAAATACATCAAATGCATTCTTGATGGTCGAGTCGACAGCTACCTTATCGGACCTCAAAATACTTTTTATTTTCTCAAGCTAGATATTAGTCCCTCAGGGTTCACACTCCTCCATCTAATCATGACGCCTTTACTTTCCCCACCTCAATATCAACTA
Organism: Lissotriton vulgaris; assembly: GCF_964263255.1. Taxonomy (NCBI): domain Eukaryota; kingdom Metazoa; phylum Chordata; class Amphibia; order Caudata; family Salamandridae; genus Lissotriton; species Lissotriton vulgaris. The sequence goes on along the minus strand of NC_141689.1, from coordinate 1,432,301,764 downwards.
TAAGCTAAGGCGGTTTGATCCTACCAACTCCCACTTTATTCTCCAAAGTTAAAAGGTTATGGCCAGTCGTACAATAATTGTCAACTAAAGAATTGGTGGCAATGGGACTATGGTTCTAACCATATAGTATAAAATCAATAGTGCTGTGTGCACCTCTCCCATTAGAGATGGGTAGAGGAGAGGTTGATGAGGCACAAACCTCAAAAGTTATTTATTGCTTCGCAATATAAGTCCCCCGACACCACCACAAATCGACCATACCACAAACATCTTTTGGTGGAAGAGTACACAGGTGAGCAGTAAAGTTTCCCACCCACATAATACATGGCTCTTAACTCATGTTCTGGTTAAAAAATTCCATATCCCTTTCTAGAACTGTGATGATTAAATACATTGTTGTAAAAGTTTTAAAGCAAATACAATGCTAAAACATATGTTCATCTACAGACTCAGCATTTGGTAGAAATTGGAATGGCGAGTGGTGTTTAACACTGTACCTGGAATAAGAGTTATAATCATGGTTGATAACCCACCTTGTGCTCTACTGGATCAGGAAGGAGAAGAAGGGGTGTTATATATTGTATACCCATCTAAATAAAAGGCATTAGTGGCCCAGGTTTCTTGAAAGCAGAAAACAGTAATCCCATTAATGAACCTCAACCAAAAACAATGGTTGACCAATTTAGCTCTAATCCCCTCCATATTCCAAGAAATTAAATTGATTTTCATCCCATGAGTTACAGCCTGTAACACACTACCTTAATATCCCATGTGATTCACCTCATCTCATACGATTGGAGCACAAGGAGTGGAAAGTACACATGAAAAATGAGCAGCCCCACCATCTACCAAGGACCTGTTAGGCGTCCCATCCCGACTAAATACAAGTAATTCTATTTTTTCCCAGTGAACTAAAGGGTAAAAAGCAATTAGCAGTCTGACCACTGTCACTATTTTCTAAGTACTTTTATTTAAGCCCACTGAGTTAGGAATATGCTGTTTTTTCATAGTCCTGAGGTCTGTTAAAAAAAACATAGAAACAGCAATGTTTAAGCTATAAGGCAGCAAGGACCGACTCAAGTTGATCAATATCCTCTCTACAATTGCTAATGTCCTAAAATTGACCACCACAAAATTGCCCTTACACATATTCATACCCTGCCCACCCAACGTACCTTTTGAACCATGTTTATATCCTTAAATAAAACATGTGTATAATCCACCTGATTACGCACCCACGGTACCACATTATTTTTAGGTTCATCCCAGTCCTCCTTCTGCTTAAACTAAACATTTTCAGAACCATCACATATGGTACAGCTTCTGGGGATAGCTCTAGACACCATGGTGATTTATAAGAGATTATTTCTTACCAGGATGGACTCAGGGAAGGGCAAATGGTACCTCTTGTGCATGTGAAAATCTATTCCCTTTTCTAATCATATCAATCTGTGTGTGTCCTTTGCTGTGTGGGCCATCCTTCCTTTACCAAACCCTCTGTCTGTACTCCTTGGTTTGATAATTGTTCCTTCATAGACCTACTAGATGGTACTTGTATCAAATGACTCATTTTGATAGATTTAAGATCATTGCCAGCTCTAAACAATTGGTCATGGAAGATTCCACAGACTTCAGCCTGTTGTGGACCGCATCAAGCATACCCCATAAGAAACCTTCCATTGCAGCTATACATATATTAACCTTTTCTAAAAGGGCACTTTGTACAACAAAAAGTTCCTCTTTTTCAATACTCCCATTTGTTCCCCAACAATGGCATTTATTGTCCTCAGTAAAATTAATAGCTGGTTTGTTTCTATGCTGAGTATCTTGAGCTCTTTTTAGCTGGGGTGAACCAGGCGAAATGGTGAGTGAGAAAGATGTATTTGCAATTGCCTCAAAGCAAACACAAGGATTGCTCAAAGGCAGTCTACAATTCTCAGCAGACCTTAAACTATGGTCGGCCACTGTAGGCTCTGGGGCAAGGGGCTATGTCAGAACATCACAAACAGCGTGCTATGTAACTACCAATCTTTCCTCAATGTTGCTGATTCCTTTGCCCTGGTCATAAAATGAATAATAGAGGTAGATGGATTACATTCCTTTCCACCATGGAGCATTATCGATTTATTTTTGCACATGATCCAACAACTAGCTAAAAAACGAAATATTCAAAAACATACACTCCATAGGAGTTGGCCCAGCCCAGCCTCTGCCACGTTCTGATGGACTCATCCGGGACCACCTTGGACCGGTCTCTGTGAACATTGTTTTATCTTTTCTAAACTTCCAATGTATTTGAAATCGAGCTTGCGCTAACATAACCAAAGGTGTACTATCATCTATTGTGAATAGGCGCCGCACAACACCACATGATAATTGTTGCTTTTGCCTTTGCTCTAACTGAGAATTGCAAGCTTTGCCCATCTATGGGATTAAGATGTACCTTACCAAGAACAACCTCGCTGTCCCAGACTGCTCTGTACACAATGTTGCTGTTCATATTATCTGAATTGACTCTGGGAGCCTCTGAATATTATGTAATACTATTATAAGCGAATCTTCAAATGTATTCTGCAGTAAAAGGTTTTTTTTGCCTGTTCCTCAGTGGTGCATATCCTGAGAATGTGTGTTCATGTAATAGTGTGTGAAATCCTTTGTCTAAAGTCTTAAAAGAGGACCTGCATTTCTCATGCCAATGAAAACCCTGTTTTCCCACTCTTAGAATGCAAATCTACGCTGGATTTCAAAACGACCTAAAAGGGAAAGAAAAAGTTCTATGTACTAATGATCTGAACGATTGATGCTAACTGATCAATGCTATTTCATGGACCTTGCCTAACAATCCTTTAAATAAAGACTTGAAATGATGACCCGTATCTGTGATTTTTATTGAGAATGTCTTGGTCCTAGTTCATTACTGCATCATAAAAGAGATAGAGACAAGTCCAATTGGGGAGCACCAAATTTGGATCAGGAAGTACACCACTCCTGGTGTAATCTGTTTGCGCACACAGGGTAAGTCAATTTGATACTGATTTTTGTGCCAACAGATCCTGTAGCAAAGCTGATGTTTCAGATTTCATCTGATTATCATTAACTGAACCCATTTGGCTACAGAACTGACTACTGTACCTTCATGGTTCAGCAGGTTTCGCTCCGAGATTCAAATTAATTCTGCCCAATCCACTCCTGGATCCTGAGGACGAGGTAGCGGTAACCTAAAGAAAGACGAGGTGAGTATCAATAGTGACTTATGCGCATGCGACTGGTGAATGAGAAGTGAGCCTTAAGGCAGTCTACTTTGGGACATGTAGTAGGTGCATTGTGGTGCAATGCAGTGGTCGGACGATGAATTTGTTTGCTATGTGGCACTAGTTCTTGGACTTGTAGGGAGGCCAGTTATTGTGTATTTGATGAGATCTTTCAATTTTGTATATATTACATGTATACGGCATAAAATTGAAGAGAGGTATCTCGGTTAGATTTTGTTGAATTGTTAAACTGTCTGCTAAGGTTAGGTGTACTTTGCGGCGCTATCAGTTAAAGCAAGATAGGAACATAACATTTCTATCACGCAAGTGCATTATTCGAGCTCAGTAGCAGTTCAATCCTTGGGGCATGGGAGTGACCTAGCTGAGTACAGCAAACCCTGCAGGTCAAGAGTATACTGGTGTTTGAAAGTATGTAGTCTTCCTGGTATTGTAAAGGCTTCTGATTAGGTGAAGGGACACAACAGTAATTGTAGTGAAAGGAGTTCAGGACAGCTTGGGAGTAGTCAGGTGTTTACGTCATTTGGTGCCACGCATGGTTTGGCTGGAGGACACTGAAGCTGCGCTGCGATAAGGAGACTTTGACCGAGATGAGCTGCCATTGATAAGCAGATTGTGAATACAATCCTACAGAGATAGCATGGGATTTGGGTAAGTGACTGAAAATACTATCAGAATGGGAAATCATTTTTCAAAACAGAGAAAGATGTAAATAAGGAACAGAAATTCCCACTAGAAGGTACTTCACCTAGGAAAATGGCGTCAAAGTAAGGGTTGCACACGTTCATGTGTCTTAGTCAATGGCACAAATAAATCTCTATGAATTGGGATTCTCATTGTGCGGAAACTTTTACATTCCCAGAATCACAAATTTAAGGCAGAGAATGTATGACATAAAACCTCAGCCTAGATACCCACAGTTTGAGGCCCTAAATCCTTGGGAAAAGTTGCAAAGCAGAAAAGGGAAAGAAGTTTGCAATACAAATCAGTCGCAAGGCTTATTCATATATGAATGCTCAGTAAGATGAGAGGCAAAATATATGGAGGGAGGAAGTGATTTAGACAATTGGAGCTTACCCACTAGTAGAGGGTGAGGAAATAGAAATTGAAAAACCTAGTGAGAAAACAAAATCTAAGGACAAGGCAGAAGTAGAGATCAAGGAGAAAGATGCCTTCATGGATGTGCTTCTTAGATTAAGACCTCCCCCCTATAATGCACATATCGCACCAAGTGCTACAGCATAAGAGGATGAAACCAACACAAACACTGAGGTCACCCAGGAAGTCAGTGCAAACCCAAGTTACTCAGAGACCGCTGTTCCCCCTCCTTTACAGAACTTGACCCCCATAGCAATGGATATTTCACACTCATCAGTAACTCTGAACATTTACACTATTGCAACTGCCTTTAACATGTCACAGAGTCATAACCCTCTGAGAGTCGCTCAGGACATCACAATGGTGTCCAGCATAATGGCGTCATGCCCACCCTAGGGAGAGACTTTGGCAACCTCTGTGGTGGTAGTTCACAAGATCACTGTGACTCTACCAGTGAACACCTATAGTAAGGGACATGCCCTGCAAAGACTACATTTCACCCAATTGAAAGCAACATTTAATGAAATTGTTTAGGGTATTGTAGGGATGGGTTTCTTATGGCACTATGAGGAAAGCAAATTAATTTACATGAGCAAAGAAGCTGTCAGGGTGGTGCAAGAGGTATATGCAGATGGAGAGAGTGGCAGATGAATATGGATTTCATTTGACACAAAGAAAGAAGTTGCGAAAAAATGTCAGGATGACGAAGAGTGACAAAGAGTTGAAGCTGCTGAAGCCGAGGGGGCTAATGACACGTGTAAGAGAGTTTATTGGGAACATCAGGGACTGGAGGAAGACTGAACAGTTCGGGGAGTTGTGGTCCAAGAAGGTGAGGGCCAAGGTAAAACTGAAAAAAGGATGTCATTAAGGAGGATGAGGGAAAAGTTGCCGGAGAACTCGCAACAGCATATCCTTTAAGGGAAGTACAGGGAGGAGAATTTTTGCATGTCCCATAGTCTTGAGCGATCTTTTACATTTCACAAATTCTCTCACCAGGTTGAGGGAAAAACTTATAAGTGGTAGACCCAGAGAGATCAGATAGTTACCATTTCAAAAGTCTTATGGGAGGATTTGTGCATGTTGTTTGGTTTTGGTACATCTGTGAGAGGAATGTAAGCGAGCAGTGGACTGGCCGACGTAAGAACTCCCAAATACCCCTAGAGACTGTGGGCCCTATTAATCAAGTAGCTGTGTCACACTTACACCACGCAATGGGGTGCATGCGCAATGCAACTACTAAATGCGATTAATTCAGCCACACAAGGACACCCTGCATGGCCCTGAGTGGCATGATAAATCTGGAGTAACACAACTCAGTGCAAATTACTGCATTGTGTGTATTCGGCCCAAGGGAGACATTGCATGGTGGTGTGTGGGTGTTCCCACGCAACACCCTGGATGTTGATGCATTGCTAGATTTACTATAAGTGGAAGACCTGGGAATGCAAACAAACTGATACACCTCCCCAGGTGAGGCATACAAGGAGAAATACTTTTATTTCTCCTTGTTTTTCCTCTTTCTTTGTGTGTGGCATTCTGCAGCACGAATTGATAGAAGAAAATGTACCAGGGGATTGCTTTTGTGCTGGAAGGTGGCCCTTTTTGCACAAAAACAATCCTGATTACAATACTGTCACTCTTGCACCATGGTGCAAGAGTACCTGCATTGGCAGTAGGCTGCACAATGTGCACTAGTGCTGTGAAAAGGTAGGAATATGCAGTATTATGTTCAAAATTATGTTTTCCTGCCCTTTCCCTGTCACGCCGTGCAGCGCATCAGATGGCTAGCTACTCTGCTATGTGCTGCGTGACATATTGATAAATATGCCCCTAAGGTTCCCCAAAAGGAGATGCATTGTCCCAAAATCATCCGAACATCCCACGAACCCAAGAAATCTGTACATGCGAGTTCGAAAGGTTTATGGAGGCCAACGGGGAGCATAGCAGTCTAAACGAACCGCTCTTGGATAACATGGGAGTTGTTTCTTTTCTTCTTCGTGCAACGACTGCGACCTGATTTGAAGAATGAAATCATACAGGGACTTCTTTGCTGGCAGAGTAAATTCTAAGACAAGAGCCTACACTATAAAAAATAATATAGTGAAATGTTAGAGGATTAGGGCCATATGTATCAAGGAACCAATTTGCGATTCTGTAATAGCGATTTTTAAGAAATAGCTATTTCAGAATCGCAAAATGGTATGCATCAAGAAAAACACATTTTTTTGCAATTTCTTGATATTTCTTAATTGCGAATTTGCAAATTGTGAATTCGCAATTAAGGAATACTTTCCCATTCATTTCTATGGGCCAGGAGGCCCATACGAAGGAATGGGAATCTTTTCTCAATTTGCGAATTCGCAATTTGCTAATCGCAAATTGAGAATAATTTCAAGGGTGCATGGGTGTCCAAAGGACACCCTGTTGCACCCCTGAAATAAGCATAGGTGCACATGTGGTGCACATACATGCCCTAAGGGCATGTATGTGCGTCACATGGCACTTTGAAAAATGCAAAAATGTGCATTTTTCAAGGAATTCGCAACTTACCACCAACTAGAAGTTGGTGGTAATTTGCGATTCCTTAAGGCCATTTAGCACATTTTTTTGCCTTCTTACATTGCATTTCAGGAATCGCTAAATTTGCTATTCCTTAAATGCAATCGCAAAATAAGGAATCGCAAAGTTTGCGATTCCTTATTTTGCATTGGATTTTCCTTCATACATATCATTTTGCGAATTCCCATTCGCAAAGGGCGAAATTCCGCGAATTTCGGCCTTTGCGAATGCAAATTTCAATGACACATATGGCCCTAAATGTAACTGGCTGAAAAAAAGGTTCATGATTGCACAGAACCAGTGGGCACAGAATAAAGGAGAAAGGGGACATAAATTACCCATTCAAGAACTTTTGACCCCAGTGCAGGCATAAATATGCAGGGAGCATCGATAGCTTATGGATGGAATGCCCCAGACAACCCTGATAAAGCAATGATCGATGCCCAAGCCTCAAACCTCACAGTGCAGGGATTACTTCCCTGAGCACACCGACCCCCTTTGCATACTTTAAAGGTCCGAAGTAAGACATGCCACAGAATTCCCCTGGGCCATACAAATACAAGGAGGAAATCCCCACTTCCAATTAAGCCACTGAGTTCCCCATAAACCATTTACATCTCAGACTACCCCAATTCCTATGATGTTTGAGAGTTCCACAGACTTTGAACATTCCCAGTCCATCTCGCACTGGGATAGGCCTCATGAGGACACCACTGGAGAGTAGGCATCACGGCCAAGTACGCACAGGGAATACCAGTGAGCCACCTCTGAATCATCCCAGTTTACTTTACCCCACGACTATGCGGGGCCCGGTACACTCACCTACTACGTGGCCAGTCCTTGTGCTGTGGGCAGGGGAACAAAACCATGTAACCGCAGGTAAAGAGGAGGCTGCAGCAGCAGAGAAGATGGTGTGGAACAATTCCCGTCAGGTGTCCCCAGCGGACACCTGCTGAACAGTTCACTGACAAAATATGGGGTCCCATTAGGATGGCGGGTGGATCACCCCCCCTGGCCGGCAGCAGTCACTGCTGGCCCAGCGGGGAGATCCGCCTGCCATCCATACCTTAAAGACCCCCCGCCACATTAGGATGGCTGGGGGGTCCGCGGCAGACGGAAAGACCGTCCGCCGCTTTTCCACCAGTCGACTGGGCGGAAAAAATGCTTAATATGGTGGCGGTGTCTGCAAGACACCCCCATCCATATTATGATTACAGCGGAGATCAGCCTTTCCATGGCGCCGTTGCCGCCATGGAAAGGCATGCGGTCTTTGCTATCGGGGGCCGGTAGCGGGCCCCCAGAAAGTTGGGTGGTGGGAGGGTGCACATGGCAGTGGCATGGATAAAGTGGCAGGCACTGCGCAGTGCCTGTCACCTTGTGCATGGCAATGCACAACGTGCATTCCCAGCATTGTGGTGGGCGGTGCTGTGAGCACCACCCGCCAAATTCCTGGGAATAGGGATGCCACCACCACAGTGGCTGTGGCATCCTAATTGCAGCTGCGGGACCGCCGCACCACTTGCAGACTGTCCCGCATTTTGTTACGGTGGCGGGCGGATCATAATGGACCCCATAGACTCTAAATATTGAGTCAAAAATATCGTTATCAAATATATCGACTTTTTATACCTATAATTAAAATTGCAAACATATCAAAAAAAATATATATCGTCGCTAATATAGTTGTCTAAAATATCGATTTTTAAATATATATACATTTAAATAGTAAACATTAATAAAATTAAATAATAATTTTAATATAATAAAAATAAATATATTGAATATAGTATCTGAAAAATATAACAATTATTAATTTGAAATAAAACTAAAACAAACATATATATTAACATATTTATTTTTTACATACATCTAATTTAATATTAATAATAAAAGAATATTTTATTTGATATTTAATAAAACAAAATGTTAAATGTAATATAAAAAATAAATATATATATACATATATCCAATAACATACACATGTTTTTTTAAACATTTTAATTACAATTAAAAAATGAAGCAAACTAAAAAAATACAAAAAATAAATACAATATTAAAACCATTAATAATTATAAATATTATAATTTTACATAACCAAAACATATTAATATAAATGAAAACAATATAAAGTAAATTAGATTTTTTACAATTAATATATATACTATTCCCACTACAATTTATACAAGAGTAGACAAAGTGTTGTACTCAGGAAGTGTAAAATTTGCAAGTCCCACTACGCTCAATACATCAGTACAGGAAGTGTTGAATGAGGAAGAAGTAAAATTAACTATTGCCACTCCAGTCAGTTCAAGAGAAGGAAAAATGTTGTATTGTGGAGGGGTAAAATGTACTATAACCACTCCAGTCAGGGCAACAGTAGGGAAAGTGTTGGATTGTGGAGCGGTAAAATATACTATTCCCACTGCAGTCAATGAAACATTAGAAACAAACATATTCTCTTCAACGTAATAAAATAATTTCAGAAACATAGTAAACAAATAAATATAAATATGTTAAAATAAATACAAATATATTTTATATTAAATACTACATCAAATAAATACATATTATAATGTTAAATACATATAATAAATAACTACAAATATTATAATTAAAAACAAAAATATTTTTCATGTAAAGATATATTTTTATTTATAAATTATTTGTTAACAAAGCAATCTAAAATGTATTTAATTTAGTTACTACTCACATATTTCCCTACAAAATTCCCAACCTGGACCTAAAACAACTTTAAAAAGCTAATTATTTACACTATCAACATAAATATTTATCAACAAACTAAGGGCCTCATTACGATGGCGGTGGGACTACCACCGTCAGGCCATCGTGGCGGTCCCACCACCATCGGCCCGTGGAGGACAGTCCACCACAGTATGATGGTGGGCGGGTGAAGGCCTGGCAGAGAGACCATCCGCCACGCACTAACCGGCTCGAGGAACCAGTCGGACCGTTAGAGGGACTGCACTCCCTACAATAGTGGTGGTGCGTGCTTAGGCACTACCGTAGGGATTACAATGTCCCTTTCCGCCTGCCATTTCATAGTTGTCCACCTGTCATAAAAAGGCAGAAGGAAAGGGACTTTTTGGGCCTCTAGTGGGCCCCCCTCCCCGGCCCTCATCTCAGCTTTCTGGTGTGCACCTTTGGTGCCCCACTAAACATCCCTGCACTGTGGGGCAGCACCGCATGGTGCCTTTCACAAGGAGATGTTTACAAACATGTCTCTTAGCAGTGAGGCTTGTGGTGCAGCCATTTTTTGGGCCGCAGCACAAGCCTCAATGCAAAGAGGCATGTTTCCGACCACCTCCACGCGCTCAAATAGTGATCTGTCTGGCGGGACCGCAGACTCCCTGTCGGCCAATCTCATTCCCGACAGGATGGTGGTAGGACACCCGTCCGATCGCCATCATATTCAGGCCCTTATTATCATTAATAAAAAAATATGCATTAATGAAACATAAATAATTTGCTTCCCACAATATACCCCTAAAACACACAACAAACTCCTAAAAGTTTACAAAAAATGTATTGCACAATTAAGACACTTAAATAAGTATTATCAAATAAAACATTAGTTATTACCTAAATAAAATTTATTTTCCTTACACCATATACTCCTACAAAACCCACAATGTACACCAAAAATTTGAATTGCATATATTTAATTGCACAATTAAAAAAATTAACTATCAATTATATAATTAGTAATCGAGAATATAAATATAAATTACTTTAAATTAATTTACTTCCCAATCTGTACCCCTATAAACCCCACAACTCATATCTGAAATAAAAACTAAATTGCACTATTAACATAATTAATTATCAATTAAATAATAAATACAAATTAACTAATTATTAATTAATTTGAATTAATGTACTCTCCACCCTGTACCCCTATAAACCACACAGCCCACATTTAAATAAAATAATTCCTCAATTAACATAATTATCAATTATATAATTAATATTAATTAACAACTAATTATTAATTCATTACAACTAAATTACTTCCCATTCTCTACCCCTATAAACCCCACAACCCACACATAAAAATTTAGTAAAAAAATCATTGCACAATTAGCATAATTAATTATCAATTGAATAAATAATATGAATTAAAAATAATCATTAATTTATTAGAAATTAAATTACTCCCCACCCTGTAGCCCATATAAACTCATAACCTGACACAGTACTAAAAATCAAAAAAATGAATTCAATTAAATGTAATACCTACTAAAAATGTAACAACTGTATTAAAAAACATACAAGTCAAGTCAAGTCAACAGCAAGCTGTATTCGGTTAAAAAAAAATTAAAACCATCAAAGCACAGTGCCACAGAAAATTCATAAAGAAAAATCACTACATACATAGGATACGATTAATACCAACATACATGTTTTATAATTATTAGGAAAAGACCATTTAAAATAACTTTGCCCTTACAAACACAATACTTGGCATTCAATATATAATTAAAAAGATTGTCACCCACTGAAAATACATTTTAAAAATTCCATAGCAATAAAATTTCATACCAATAAAAATTCCTCAATCATGAAATCACCACAAGTACAAAGGTAGAAATCTCATATCATAGTACCTGCATCTTATTTCTTCGTCTAATTGCCCCTGTGATATAACTGGCCACTCCAAAACATACCATCGGGGACCTCAGACATTGCAGATATATTAGGGCTCGCCTGACCTGTTCAAAGTCCAAGCCCTTTAATAATGGCAATATGAATTTCTTGCTTATTGAGACATAAAAATCGCAAAAGAAAATCATATGTAAGCTGTTCTCGTCTGAAAAGTTGTCACAGGGGCATGGCCCAAGGACCCCCTCCTTCGAGAAGCCTTTTGGTAAAGAAAGTAGCCAGGGAAGCATGTTATACTTAAATCTTGTCAATACAAACAAATAAAATGGTTTGTTTATATACATTAAGTATGGCTGGATTCCTCTCCCAGTACTTAAAATTACAAAGCTTCTAACTGAGGGGTTGACCAGCTCACCTTGTTCCCTCGTTGACATAGACCTGTTAAGGAACTGGAGTTTAATGGCTTTAATAGCCACCTTGTTCAGCACCCTTGGGTTTGTACACAAGTCAGGGCTGCCCAGAATGTCCATTTGGGTTTTAACATATCTGAGCCAAGGAATATCAAGGGCTCTATCTAGGGACATGCAATCCTGGATTGCTTCTTGATTCAGATGGGGCAGTTGCTTAGCCCAAATTCTTAGCCAGCCTAATAATGGGGCCACAGCAATCTGGTCTTGGATGTAGCCAACTCCTAGGTCCTCATGTACATTAAAGTTAGCAGTGGAAACTGGGAGCGACAATAATTTCTGTAAAAAGATATTTTCTGCTACTGGTATTTCTCTAGCGTCTGTGTAGCCCCATACCTCACTCCCATATAAAGCCATGGGGACACACTTTGCATTGTGAATTTTCATAAGGGCTGGGAGTGGCTTAGAGCCTATCCGCTTGGCGAACCCCAGGACAGCCCATGTAAAAAACATACACAATAATTATATAATATACATTTAAACAATATTCTAAAATACCTAGCAATAATTAAAAAATGAAATTATAGCTAACTATATGTTTGCAAACTATATTAATGACTCCAATATTTAAAAAAATATTACTTACCTTAAATTTGATATACTTGACAACAATATTCTTGCTTATGATATTACTGTATCACAATATTTTTGACTCAATATTTTGTCTGAACACCCTGCCAGATAGCCCTGGCCTCTAAATTGCCAACCGCAGCCCTTACAGAATCAAAGCAGGCAGCAAGTAAATCCTATGTCTGGGATTGTATACTTCCGTGCCCGCTCACCACATGGGAGACCACTCCATGCCCGAAATCTGCACATCAGTGTCATACCATCGGGCTGGGATTGTCACAGCACTGATGGCCTGTATTTAACCAGCATGCAGTCTAATTGTTAGGGGTGGTCGGATTTGACCCCATTCTTGAGTGTTCAATGTAGATTCCTCAGGGCTGCGTAGAATGCTCTTTTCTGCAAACCTTATTGTGCCCCTGAGATCCTTTTGTGACTTTCCCTAAACCTCTTACAGACTGAAGCTACGGTATTTTGAGACGCTCCCTAATTAGCAGAAAAGGGAATCTCACCCGCGAATCCTTGCTTAGCTTACTGTTTGGTTAGTGACCACGCCCCCTCTACTCAGCATTCTGCTCCGTGAGGTTCCCGTAGCATTCTGAGATCCTGCTTTGCCTTAGTGATCCCGTTTGTGCTCTTTTCCTGTTCCTGTGGTTTTCGCCCTTGTGTCACGGTATTTCTGTTCCTGGCCTGTGTCCTAGCCGTTGTTTGTACCTCCCGCTCTGCTCCGCTAACTTTCTCCTTCTCGGCACTCCCTTCCCCTGTGCCTATCTCTCCCTTCCGCCTTGATTCCCCGTCTCCCCTTCACTCCTCGTTTTTGTCAGTTTCTTGCTGGCGATTCAGCTCTGTTATTCTCAGCGGTCATTTCTGTGATCGAAGGGGTTCTGTTTATGTGTGTTTATGCGCTACACTCCGTCTTTAGTTTACGAGTGGAGTGCTGCTTGTCTATCTCGTATTGTTACATGTACGCCCGCTCCGCTCTGTTCTAAGTTTACGAGTCGGACGTAGTGTGTTTATTGTCCGTGTTCTACGTTGTTTGTTCCCTCACTCCACTCTGTCTTAAGCTTAGGAGCCGGAAGTGGGGATTGTCTGTGTTGTATGTTTGTTTCTCACTCTGCGCTGTCTTAAGTTTATGCGCTGGAAGTGGGAATTTCTGTATCACTTTGTCTTTAGCTTTATAAGTGATACCAGTTTGTCATCAGCTGGCTTGTGGCCCCAGTCCTGCTCTGTCTTCAGTTTATGAGCAGGACTGGATTTGTGTGCATTCTGCCTTGGAGGTATCCTTGCTGGTTGTCACCCAGGTTCCCTTCTGTACCTCCTGGTTCTCGCCTTGACTACTAGCATAAAGCCCTGACGCTCACCTGGTGAGGTAAGTGGAATGCTATGTTGAACACTTAAGTATCAGCCCTGTAAATTACTGGTGAGGCTAGTATTGTTGTACGTTTATTTTCCAGTCATCTCCTGCCATCAAGACTGCAGCTACGTCACCTTGCTGGGGGAGAGTGGTATACTCCCTGGGAAAATTCCCCCCACACTTTTTGGTAGCAGCTGACTTTGAGCGAAGTTATGTCTTCTCGCTTGGGTCGTTGTTGTCTGGAAGTGTGTGGGACATTCATCTTTGCTCTTGTGGATGAACAGCCTCCTCTACCGAGGGGGATCCTTGACACTAATTTGATTAAGTAGAATCCCACTGTCTTGTCGGATGTTGAAGGATTACCGGGCCCCAAGCGGGAGTCTTGAAGCAACACATCCGTCATCTTTACGGGTTGGCCACTCCTCCCGGTCATCAAGTATGTATAGGACACAATTTTGACCCCAGCATTGCAACCTACAACCACGGGAGAAATAGATTTTTGTCATTCCAGTGAAACGCACAGTAGCTAAGGAATATTGAATATATGTTGGAAGAGTTAATATTGTATGAATTTATTTGTGTATGATTTCCTACTGAGCACTGTTTGACCCCTTCAGATTATGTATGTATATATTATTATTGTAGTGATCTGAGAGAGAAAGTGAGAGAGAGAGAGCGAGAGAAAGAGAAAGAAAGGGGTAGAGAGGGATAGATAGAAAGAGAGATAAAGAGAGAGAGTGAGGGGGTTAGTAAAAAAAACAAATAAAAAGTGTAGCGCCCAAAGTTTTTCTTAGGAGTCCTCAGCCAGTACTGCTGAATGCTGGTTGCCAAATAACAAAGGCATCCTAGTCTTCATTCCACCTCATGCATCTTCCTTCCCTAACCCTACATTTCTCTCTCTTTATTTCACTTTTGCAGGTTCTTTTCCAGGTGGTTTCATCATTCTCTCTGTTTTTTCTCTTTCTCTTGCCATTTTCTGCCTTTTGCTCGCTTTCTCTGGGTCACTGTCTGAAGATTTAACACAAGTCCAGGTCCCCATAAATGATTGCTGATGTCAAATGTCTGCAACCACAGCACAAATTAGGCACTAGACGTTAGACGTTAGACGTTAGATGTTAGACGTTAGCTAGACGTTAGATGTGCATTTATAGAGCGCGAATTGCTGCCCGGGGGCGTCCAAGCGCTAGGAAATACCGTGGACCCTCACTATGGCTCATGAGGGGAGAGAAATAAGCGGTACTTAGACTGGGTGAAATAAAAAGGTTTTCAGCTGTTTACGGAAGGCTAAACGATTAGGGTTGGCTCTGAGATGCAATGGAAGGGCGTTCCAGGCCCTGGCAGCATTGTATGAAAACGTCCTGCCACCGGATCTAGATCTTTTTATTCTGGGAGCCATTGCAAGGAAGGTCTGACTAGAGCGTAAGCTTCTATTGGACGTGTAGTGGGTAATGAGGTCCTGAGTAATCAAGGGGCCAGTGTTTAGGAAGGCCTGGTGTGCTATGCACAAGGCTTTAAACATGACTCTCTGGCGCACTGGCAGCCAGTGGAGGGCTACCAGTCCGACCCTCACTGACTGTCTGCAGGGGATGTCAAGTAGAATACGTGCTGCGCAGTTCTGAACTATCTGAAGCCTTCTCAGAGTGGAGTCCGGGGCACCAAGGTAAAATACATTATTAAAATCAAGGCGTGACTGAATTAGACCTTGTATGGCTGCTTGTTTGGCTTCCAAGGGAAGGAGAGGGAGAATTCTCCTCAGCATCCTTATGATGCCAAAGCATGTGGCTGAGAGTTTAGTGGCTTGTACACTAAAGGACAGAGATCTGTCCAGCCAGACTCCGAGGCTCTTGATACTGTTTTTGGGTGTTGGCAGGGAACCCAGACTAGGCGGCCACAGGGAGGCAGGAATGCTGAGGTCTGGGGGGCCTAAGAGCATCAGCTCAGTTTTGTCCCCATTCAGTTTTAAGGATGATAGGGACATCCAAGTCTTCACTTCCTCTAGGCACTCTCTAAGCCCGCCGGATGCTGGTGGATTGCCTTCCTGCGTCAAGGAGACCACCAGCTGAGTGTCGTTCGCATAGGAGATGATCATAATCCCAAATGGGCGGACGACATCCGCCAGTGGCCTCATGTACAGGTTAAAAAGAGCAGGACTTAGAGAGGAGCCCTGGGGGACTCCGCATTTCAAAGGTCTGCTGGTGGACACAGACTCACCTTCGAACACACGGAAGGATCTATCCTCTAAGAAGGACTGCAACCAAGACAAGGCTTTATCCTTAATCCCGACCTGGGACATACGGTGCAGCAGTGTGTTATGGCTGACCGTATCGAAGGCCGCACTGAGATCAAGAAGGATCACTGCCACTGATCCTCCTTGATCCAGGATTTTTCTGGCTTCCTCTGTAACCATGAGGAGGGCGGTTTCGGTCCCATGTTTTGGTCTAAAGCCCGTCTGGGTGGGGTCCAGTAGGTGGTAATCTTCCAGGAAGTTTATTGGATGTTGATTTATATATTTCTCCAGGATCTTGCTTACCCATGGGAGCAGGGAAATGGGGCGGTAGTTACTCAGGTCAGTAGAGTCCAAAGTAGGCTTTTTTAATAAGGCTCTGACCATGGCCTGCTTCCATACTGTCGGGACCGTGCCAGATGAGATGGAGGCATTTAAAACGTCCCTTATGATGGGCAGGGTGGTCTGTGAGGCTGCCATTATTATATCTGGCGGGGCTGGGTCATTAGGGGATCCGGATTTTACTTTCCGTGCTAAGGGTTGGAGGGAGGCGAGATCCAACGGAGGGAAGTGAGTCAGCAAGGGTAGATGTTGGTTGGAGGGGGGGGGGCTGTAGGAAGGAGAGGAGGGGCTGAGGGAGTTGGATTTCTCGGAGGAAAAGCAGAGTAGATGGAGCTTATTTTCTGATGAAAGAATTCGGTGACATTATTGCTGACAGCCAATAATAATTTAGATTCAACTCCCCTAGGAGTAAGTGTAGGCTTTTCGGGTGAGTGTGATGTGGTTTTCCAAATGAAAGTTGAAATCGCCATTGCTGCTCTGTTTAGCACTTTTTGGAGCCTTGACAGGACACTCAAAATTCAGGGTATTGCTATTGATAAGTCTACATGAAAAGATGACTTAAGTTACATTGGCTTAAAGATTGGAGGATCAACTGGGCTATAGGTCACATCTATATATTAGACTATTGGACGTGGCCTTTTTTGCACCGTTATCCCCACTTTACCACAGCTATTCAGTGCTTATGTGCATGTGCTCTCTCATTTAAACATGGTATGATTGGCTTGCGCTTGTTTGGCATATTTAAGTTACCTGTAAGTCCCTTGTACAATGGTATCCCATATACCCAGGGCCTGTAAATTAAATTAAGCTAGTAGGCCTGGAACGATGCTTGCACAACCCACAGAAGTAGTCTTTCAATCATGTCTCAGTTTACCTCCACATTGAATTGTCATTTAAAGTTACTTGCCAAGCCTGAAACTCTCCTTGTACTACATATAAGTCACCCCTAAGGTAGGCCCTAGGTAGGCCAGAGATAGCTGTATGGGCAGGGTGCTGTGTAGGTAAAACGTAAGACATATGTCTTTATTTTGTTGCATGTCCTGGTAGTGACAAATACCCTATTTAGTTTTTCAAAAGAGAGAGTGCTGCTCCTCTCATAGGTTAGCATTGGTAATTCCCTACTATGGGGCCGATTCCTACCTCGTTCGGAAATCACCGCGACCGAATCGTGTCCGGAATGCTTTCCATATGACTCGTGTCTGGGGAGTCAGACCCAACAAGTACGATGCATTTGAGTGCATCCGGATACGATTCGGTCGGACTCATATTGACTTCAATGGGAACCTTTGTACCAAACGCACACACAGGTTCGCATTGACAAAAGGGGTGGTTGGGGATAATCGTGCACCCTGTGGCAGGCACCCCTTGGCGCCTGCCACACTGTGCATGGTTGGAAGGGAGGGACCCTTGGGTACTCCCACGGGCAAGATTCAGAGGGCCCCGGGTGAAGGGGCGACTGCTACGGGCCCCCAAATACCAATTTCAGCAACCTTTTTTGATGCGGGCAAACCGAATCATAAAGGCTGTCTGAATCGTTCATCGTACTTGCTCACTTGGAAAACCTACTCCATAGAGCTGTACGATTCAACTCCAGAGGGCTTTATCTCTCCAAAAGCCTTCCGGAACCAATTTGGTCAGCTAAGGCTTACAAGGCATTGTACTTGGTCGTTCGGAACTGTGAACGATTTGGTCGGGAACAATGGGATCCGGATCGGATTAGGGAATTCTGCATTCGATTCGGGGCCCTTCCGAATAAGATCGGAATCGACCTCTATGTTTGTAAGTGGTAATTTCTGATCTGAAAAGAGTAGCATTGCCATGCTTTGTATGTTTGGAATAGTGATGATAAATCCTGCTTATTGGTGTAGGTCACGGGTACTCATAGTACGGCCCGCAGGCCACCAGCGGCCCAGCATGCCTTCCCTGGCAGCCTGCGAACCTTGCAGACATCTACCAGTGTGACTCGGAGACTCTGCTGCTCTGTGGGGGTCAGCCATAGTCAGAGTAGAGCTGCCGCACTAAAAGGTGAAATACAAAAGAGCCTCATTAACATGCGAATGGTCTTTTAAAGACCTGTTAAGTGCTCGGGTGCGGCTCTGTGTGTATGTGCCCCGAAGCTGTCTCAGCCCGGGCACACACAGGCAGGGTGAGATGACGGAGAGGGAGGGACAGGGAGGGAGATAGAGGGAGAGGGAGGGAGGGAGGGAAAGGGAGGGAGAAAGAGGGGGAGGGAGGGAAAGGGAGACAGAAGGAGGGAGGGTAAGGGAGACAGAGGGAGAGGGAGGGAGGGAGAGAGAGGGAGGTAGGGAAAGGGAGGGAGAAAGAGGGGGAGGGAGGGAAAGGGAGACAGAGGAAGGGAGGGAAAGGGAGACAGAGGGAGAGTGAGGGAGGGAAAGGGAGACAGACAGAGGTTGAGGGGAGAGGGAAAGGGAGGCAGAGTGAAGGGGAAAGGGAGACAGGGAGAGTGAGGGAGGGAAAGGGAGACAGAGACAAATGAGGGAGAGTGAGGGAGAGAAGGGAGACAGAGTGAGGGAGGGAAAGGGCGACAGAGGGAGAGGGAGGGAGAGTGAAGGAGGAGGGAAAGGGAGGCAGAGGGAGACGGAGGGAGGGAAAGGGGGGAGAGGGGAGGGAGACAGAGGGACAGGGAGGAAGGGAAAGGGAGACAGATAGAGAGGGAGGGAACGGGAGGGAGAGGGAGGCAGAGTGAGGTAGGGAAAGGGAGGGAAAGGGAGAAAGAGGAAGAGTGGGGGAGAAAGGGAGACAGAGACAGAGTGAGGTAGAGTGAGAGAGGGAAAGGGAGACAGAGAAGGAGTGAGAGAGGGAAAGGGAGACAGAGGGAGAGTGAGAGAGGGAAAGGGAGACAGAGGGAGGGAGAGTGCACGAGGGAAAGGGAGACAGAGGGAGAGGGAGAGAGGGAAAGGGAGAGAGAGTGGGAGGGTGGAAAAGGGAGGGAGAGGTAGGGAAAAGGAGGGAGAGGGAGACAGAGGGAGGGGACACACAGGGAGAGGGAGACAGACTGAGAGTGAGGGAGGGAAAGGGTGGGAGGGAGAGGGATGGAGGGAAAGGGAGGCAGAGTGAGGGAGGGAAAGGGAGGGAAAGGGAGACAGAGGGAGAGTGAGGGGGAAAAGGTAGGCTGAGAGAGGGATAGAGAGTGAGGGAGGGGAAGGGTGACAGAGGGGGAGGGAGGGAAGGGGAGGGAGGGGGAGGGAGGAAAA
Organism: Lissotriton vulgaris; assembly: GCF_964263255.1. NCBI lineage: Eukaryota > Metazoa > Chordata > Amphibia > Caudata > Salamandridae > Lissotriton > Lissotriton vulgaris. Next base: position 1,432,282,049 of record NC_141689.1, on the reverse strand, counting down.
GGGAGGGAGGCAGAGGAAGAGGGAGACAGAGGGAGGGAGGGAAGGAGAAGGGAGAGGGGGGCAGAGGGATAGGGAGGGAAAGGGAGGAAGAGTGAGGGAGGGAGAGCGAGACAGGGGGGAGGGAGGGAAAGTGAGGGAGAGTGAGGGAGGCAAAGGGAGGGAGAGGGAGGGAGGGGAAGGGAGACAGACGGAGTGTGAGGGAGATAAAGGGAGACAGAGGGAGAGGGAGGGAGGGAAAGGGAGGGAGAGTGAGGGAGGTAGAGGGAGACAGAGAGAGAGGGAGGGAGACAGAGGGAGGGATGGAAAGGGAGAAAGAGGGAGAGTGAGGGAGGGAGAGGGAGACAGAGGGAGAGTGAGGGAGGGAGTGGGAGAGAGAGAGAGAGAGAGAGAGAGAGAGAGAGAGAGAGAGAGAGAGAGCGAGAGAGAAATGTGTATGCCGAGTCTGGTGGCTCAGTGGACGAAGGCATCCGCTGCAGGGACCAGTGATGAACCTCATGGTCAGTTTTATTTGTTGCTCTAGCCCCGCCCCCTCCCCCACTGACCCCGCACCCACTGGTGCAGCCCTCAGACACAAACCATACTGTAAATTTGGCCCCCGAGAGAAAGTTTGTGAGTACCCATGGTGTAGGTGGATCTTGCATTACTATTGCAGAAATGCCACTTTTAGAAAGTGGCCATTTCTATGTGCTTAGGACACTTTGAGCTTTGCAGTCTACATCCAATCCACTTCTATGGTAGAGTGACAGCTAGGCTTTGTGCATACTTTCCAGACAGCCATCACACAGGAAGGATTGGGTGTAACAGGGTTCCATCTGTATTCATGTGCATACTGAATGGTCTTCCTGTGCTGGGAGAGAGGGAGCCAGGTTGCACTTACATTTGTATGGGCTGTGACCTGCCCTCACACAAAGGGCTTGATTACCCCCTACTGATGTCTGGAGCCAGGGCTGGAGTTGAAAAGGGGTGTTGTGCACTTCTGCAATTTCTTTGAAGTTACCTCTACATCAAAGACTTTTTGAGTATAAGCACAGGGGCTCTGACCCCATGTTTTAAGATACTGCGTGGGACTTGTAACGAGACACGGCTGGCTCTACATGCTGCACATTACCAGGAGGGACCACCTTTGGGACTATCTGCTTTGTTGTGTGGGCATGTTCGCCTGGGCTGCTGGAAAGACTGCCACCTTGCAAGCTGCTTTTATCTACTGGCCTGTTTCCTGCTTGTGTCCAAGTGCTCGTCAAAGAAGGGGTGGCTTGCCCTTTCCTACTCTTTTGGGACCTTCAGGGATTTAATTAAGCCAGTGTGCATCAAGCACTTTTCACCTTCCAGAGAAAATTGTGTGTGTAGCGTGTCCTGAGCACTTCCTATTGTGCTGCCCTTCAAAGACCAAGAATTTTGTGCTTAAACATAAGCCGGCGCTGACAGCTCATCGGCTGGGCTCAGCATGCTGTGAATTTAGTGCCTGTGCCACTCTACAAGAAATCCGAGCTCACCGCCCGGCGAGAGGTTAGCATTGCCCTAGTGAGAAGAAGGGGGGTCCCCAGTGATGCAAGAACCACCCCATGTCAGAGAAGTGCTGTGCGTTTGTGCCATTCACCAGTGCTGGTCCTTATGAGTGGGTGACTGACCGTGCAAAAACCCACCCAATGTATTGTGGCTGAGATCAGAGACCCGCAGGGTCCCCTGGGATCACTGGGACCCACGCAGCAACTTCTGGCTGTTGCTTGCATCTACCTGGAGGACCCTTGATCTGTATTTCCACAGCGTGTGTGGCCCAGCCCCCCTTGCCTGCAAGTGCCACAGTTGCCGTACCGGTCCCGAGGGGCCGTACTTCACTGTACTTGAGAGCTCATTGCTGAATTTACCACATTACATTGAGTAGGTGTGAAGGGAGAATCTTGCGACCTATGTTGCCTACCCACATTTATCCTGCATTCCTGTGGTGTGAAAACTGTGGAGAGGACTGCTGGAGTGACGCGAGGACTGGGGTTAAATTCAAGGTGCCCCCGGGGGAATAGTAATGCCTGAGGTGACTTCCCGGGTGGGAACTCACTGAAAATACTGTAATTGCTGTAGTAGGTGCATTGCGGCTTCGGTGCCCTACAAAAGGTGCTTACTCTTTGTAGAGAGCATAATAGGAGCAAAGGTGTGTAGAACAAGTCAGGTGTGTTCTTACTGACTGACCATTATTGAGATACTTTTGGTAATTTGTACAGCACCGGTGATGTATAGTAATCTGTGGTGACTTGAGTGTGATGCTGATACCATGCTGCATTTCATGCCATGGGGGTTTAAGATATACTGTTTTTGATCCTTGCACTAGTCAAGAGAACGAGTATTACTTCAGAGACAGTATAATATGCACTATAATGTTTTCTTTCCCAATGTTTTGCCATGTAACAGTCGTTCTTTGATTACCTGCATTGTGATTTTTTAACAATTGCCTAGTTGGCGAAGTAATCACTGTTTTATGATGTTTTGGTCTATGTGATGTGTGTAATATACTAAGTATTTTATATATTCCTGTGTGCAGTCTCTTTTGTGGTGTATTTATTGTGTCACTGGTGTGAGTATGTTGCTCAAATGCTTTATACATTGCCTCTGGGCAATGTGGCCCATTGCCACATTGACTGACTGCTCTGGCCAAGCTACCAAGGGGGTGAGCAGGGGTTATCTTGGATGTGTAACTCCCTTACCCTGACTAGAGTGGTTGGTTCTGACTGGGTTGCGTGCATACCCTAGCCAACCAGAAACCCTATTTCTAAAAAAGACCATGGTAAGGGAATGCTAAACATATCCAATGGTGAGAATTATGGATTCAACCCAGTGTGGCCTGATAAAAAAGTTTTTTCTGTTTCAAACTAGTCACCAACATACTTCTAGAGCTTCTCATGAACAACCCTGTCAAAGCCAGCCAGCTGCTGCAATAAGTTCAGGATTGCCCGTTGGACCTCTCATCCACTATGCCAAAGATGTGTACTCCGACTTCCAGTGCTCCCCTTCACCCCACTGCAGTGGGTCACATAGGGAACCCCTGCTATACAATTCACATAGGGAACCCCTGCTATACAATTGAAGAGCATGTACAAACCCCTGGGATGCAAAGAAGTTGCTGTATTTGAACCATTACTGGTTTGTAACCCAGGTCTTATTTTGTGCTGTGACAGATGTACTGAACCATTTCAGGGCAAATTTAACTTTTGGTATGAATTACAGCATCCTTCCTCACTAACTCTAATGAGACAGGATTCTGTTTGTGAATCCTACCAAATGGACTGGGAATGCTGGGATTGAGGCTTGTGCATAACAGAAGATTCCCATTCGCCATTTTTTTTATTGCTGCCCCTGCCACTATACATCATGGGAAAGTGTGGCAACCGTCTAATCTCTCTTTGCCTAGCAAATCATAAAGGTTTGCAAAGTGTACATTGAGACTTTCAAAGCCATTAGGGGGTAAAAGACTAGTTTTTCAAAGTTGAAAGCTTTTTTTTAAAAACAGTACATATTCATTTCTGAAACATGTGCTCCTTTAAAAGAAAACAAAGGTTCCCGTATGGATATAAATGCATACTAGGGGATCCTGCTTGCTGTTTCTTGCAGGCCGCCATGGCTGTATTTGTAACCAAATAGCAGGGCATCAGAAACACCAGCTTGCCTAATTAATATCAATTGGGCAGGTCGTTCTGTATCCCCCAGGACTGAAAATATTCATTCATTCATTAGCTCTTTATTTAGATTAGCATCAGGAATCATAAAAATACAACAAAAACATCAATAAATGAATGACCATAGCATGGAAATATCATAACACGACCAATTAGCGCACAGGTTGCATTTCAAAATTAAAGACGGGTCACAAAAAGCCTGTGTACAGTTTGCAACCACTTTTTGAGACTTTTCGCTTAGTACTTCTGGCCCTAAATGACTTCTTTTTTGTTTGCCACACATGCATAGAATAGGATTTGATGCACGGGTGATTCATTTGCGTGGCAGGAAGCAATATTCCGCACAGGCTCACACAGAGACGCATATTCCATTTTATCAAGGGTATTACCGTTTCTACGAAGATCAGAAAATGAAGGGGAAATCCCTTGAAATTCGCGCGCAGAGCTCCCTAGCTACCTTCTGAAGAGGCATCCGAGAAGGCTGGCTGGCTGGCGGTCGTGAATGAGCTTAATGCTGCTTGCTTTTTTGGGGGGCGTGGCTTGCGCGCCGGCAATAGAGGACGTGTTCTCCGTGAGCTCCGCTACGGACTTTCCGCGGATGCCGTGAGAAATCAACAAAACCGCTTGTCGAGCGGTTTTCCTCACAACTATCAGCATCGGAAGGTGGGGACTCCGCAATGAAGCTATTTACCGACCGGAGAGACCTTGTTATCAGTGACAATTTGCTTGGGTAAATATTCCTTCACTGCGCAACGTGAATGGCCGCCATTTTGTATGCTGTCGATCCGGATATTTTCTCTGCAATGTTCCTGCTCTTTCCCCCTTCGCTCTGACGCTACTTTGGCAACATTTTTGTACATTACCCTACTTCATTATTGAGTTGCTGTGATCTATTTTTCACTATCGATGCTACTGCCGCTTTTCATTTTAAAAGCGCAATTTTTCCTCTGAGGTGGAACGACCGCCATTTTGTGCCTCTGGATGCCTGACCTCCTCCTCATGCTCGACGACTGTGATGAACGCCTCAGCGCCTCTACAGGTTTTTTTTTTGCTCTTCTCACCTCTAGTGACCACCAGTCTCCTTCAATTCCTTAATGCGCTATATATGTCTACATATGAATGTCTTGGCGCTGTGCTTCTTTTAATCTGATACTCCATATCGCCATGTCGGTTTGCCACAATATCAAGCCTCTGAATTAGTGGATGCTTCCTGTTTGTCCTCGTGTGGCTACTTTCTCACTTGCACACTGATAAATAGTGTGTCTCAGTACATTCTTTTTTGCCACAAGGTGTGCCCCTTTTCACGTTTGGGCGTCCACGCTCTATTTCATAGTCAACAGCATTACTGGACAAAGCTTTTTTCTTTCATCCAGCATCATGGCAAATATCTCCACTTCACCGAAGTTAGCGCAAACAGGTACAAAACCCAAAAGACATAAGAATGATCCACCCTCCCCCATAAACTCTTCGACTAATCCTGTTTTGGATTCCATCCTTGACGAGGTACGTGGTCTTCAACCGTTTATGTCTGCTACCAATGCTAAACTTCAGCAGATTGAGGAGCGCTGGGTGGTCATGGAAAATAAGGTTTTGAACTTAGAGCAACGTGTCAGCGATGTACAAGACCTCTCAAACAAGATTCCACTTTTGGAACAAGAAATCCACAAACTCAAATTACACACCGAGGATTTGGAAAATAGAAATAGACGCAACAACCTACGCGTTTATGGTGTTCCGGAAAATTTGGAGGGGTCTGACATGGTCTCTTTTATTCGGAAGCTTCTTCAAGAACTTTTGGAACTCTCCCCATCGACTCATCCTCTCAACATCCAGAGAGCGCATCGACTTGGTCGTATCAATTCCAACGCATCCAAACCACGTGGAATCATTATGCTATTCTTGGAATTCACAGAACTCATGGCTGTTCTAAAAGCTGCCAGGACCAAACGTCGTCTACAGTGGTCTGGCCACAACATCTTCATTTCCCAAGATCTCTCTTCTGCTACAAATGCTCGACGTAAGGAATTCCTGAACCTTCGCCCCACGATGAGACAACTTAATATTCAATATGGAATTCTTCATCCCTGTTTCTGTAAGATCACACACAACGGTCGCACCAAGTCATATGATGATCCACAGAAACTTCGAGACTACCTGATGAGCATCACACCGTCCACCATGGAAACTGCCAGCTAATGCCTCTTCTCCTATCAATGTTTTTCCTCTTCCACCGTCATTGCTTTAATTTATCTATCTTCACTTATCATATCTCCTCCTTCTATTTTGTTCTACACTTTCCTCTCACATCCTTGTGTTTAGCCTTTCTAATATGTCCGTTTATGGTTTGCTCGTGGGTCCTGTCCTCTCTCTGGTGTACCCGCGTCTCATGAATTTTGGTTACTGTTCTCCTTTCAGATCAAGCCTTTGTGCCTTGACCTGTTTTCTAATCCTATCTCCTTCTTTTTTGTCTCTTTCCTCTCTCTTTCGCTTCTCTTTCTTTCCTTCCTTCCTTCTTCTCAAGCTAACTCTGCTGTTTTATTTACTTTTCCGTCTCTCTCTTCCATGCTATTTCATCTCTCATTCTCTTCTTGAAATGAGCGTTCTTCCACTTCAATGTTTAACCGTTATTTTTTGTATTCCCCTATATAGTGATCTCCCTGCTGTGTGTTGCCTCCGCCCTTCGTCAATTCCCTCCTCCTTCCGACATGTGTAATTTTGTCTCTTGGAATGTTCGTGGTCTTGGTCATCCTGTCAAGCGTCAGAAGGTATTGTCTCATTTAACCAAATTTCATTCACAGGTTGTCTTTCTTCAAGAAACTCATTGCTCGGACATTGATTCTCTTAAATTGAAAAGACAATGGGTGGGTCAGGTTGTATTTTCTCCTGCGGTCAACAAAAAAGGAGGGGTTGCTATATTATTTCATAAGTCTTTAAATGCACAAATTATCTCCTCCCAAAATGATGATGAAGGTCGTTGGGCAATGGCAAAAGTGGTTATTCATAACAAAACAATGGTCCTATTGAATATTTATGGTCCTGTTCGTCCAGACCCCAAATTTTGGAAAGACATTAAACTGCTTATTGCATCCATTGACTGCCCTAATTTCATCGTTGCTGGTGATTTTAACCAGTGGTTAGACCCTTTTTCTGATCGTTTGTCTTCAAGTAAATTCCAACCTGACAAAACCCATAAGGCCTTCCAATCTGCCATTGCCTCTCGTCCTCTATATGACTCGTGGAAAGTGTGTAATCCTGATTTACTAGAATATACTTTTTTCTCTAATGTCCATCATACACGCTCAAGGATTGATTACATTATGCTTAGTAAGTCTCTCCTTCCCTCCCTTCAAAAATCTGTTATTGGCTCTATTTTTATTTCTGACCATGCACCGGTTTATACTACCCTGGATCTATCCATTAGTCCCTCCAGTTTTAGTCGTTGGAAATTTAACTCTTTTCTTTTATCTGATGCCACTTTTGTGAAAAAATGTACTGAATTTTTTCATGAATATTTCTCCCTAAATGACCCTGTGGATACTTCCATTCCCAACACTTGGGATGCTTTTAAAGCTTCTTTTCGTGCTTTTACGATTTCATATGTCTCTGCCAAGAAGAAGCTTAATAAGCAAAAATATGAAGATCAACTCAAACACATTAAATCACTTGAACACACTTACTTTTCCTCCAAATCCCCATCTGCCCTTAAGGACTTGATCCATGCCAAATCAGACCTTAATAAAATTATAACTAATGAAGCTTGTCATACCCTCCTTAAAATAAAATCTAAATACCATGGGGGTCAGAACAAAGCAGGTAAAATGTTGGCCAACTACTTGAAAATCAAATCTGAACGCAAAGCCATCGGTCCAATTTTTAATGATTCACTCAACAAGTTAGTTACTTCCGATGAAGACATTGCCGAAGTTTTTCACAACTATTACCAAGCATTATATACTGATGATACTCACCCTTCTGATGCTAACTTAACGACTTTTTTTGACGGCCTCCCATCCCCACCAGCCCTCCCTGTCGAATTTTCACACCTAGAACGTGATATTACCCTCCAAGAGATTACCTCAGCTATTCAATCCCTTAAGAAATCAAAAGCTCCTGGTCCTGATGGACTTCCGATTGAATTTTACTCCTCTTTTCATTCGTTTTTTGCTCCCAAACTCCTTCTTTTATTTAATTCTTTTATTTCTGAAGCGAAGGCCTCTGGGTCTTTTTTGGAAGCCCTCATTGTCATCATCCCGAAACCTGATAAGGATCATTCCCAATGTAAGAATTTCCGCCCCATTTCCTTAATAAATTATGATTGTAAAATTTTCGCTAAAATCCTTGCCTCTCGCCTTGATTCCATTATCCCTCGCCTAATCAACACTGACCAAGTGGGATTTGTTAAGGGCAGACTTGCTGCGGATAATGCCCGTCTTTTTTCCAATGTCCTTTCTCACAGCAAAAATGTCAAAACCCCGTTAGCAGCCCTTTCCCTAGACGCTGAAAAAGCTTTTGATCGTATTAATTGGCAATACATGTTTCGAACTCTCACCTGGTTTGGCTTTGGACCAAAGTTTATTGCGTTAGTCAAACTCCTTTATTCCTCTCCCCGTGCCAGTATTTTTGTTAACAACCAATTCTCCAGATTTTTTTCTTTGACAAGAGGTACAAGACAAGGCTGTCCCCTTTCCCCGTTATTATTTATCCTTTGCCTTGAACCCTTTTTACAGCGTATTCGTTCTAACCCTCACATCACGGGTTTAAAATTCCCCTCTGTCGAAACCAAACTTTCAGCATACGCTGATGATGTCCTCATTTACATGTCCAATCCTGAATCTTCCCTCCCTCCCTTTCTAGATGAAGTTCAGTTATACTCCTCAATATCAGGATATAAGCTCAATTTATCTAAAACTGAAGTGCTTCCCCTTAATTCTTTGTGTTTTCAATATATGTTCAACAATACTGATTTTGCATGGTGCCCTTCTAAAATTAAATACCTCGGCATATGGTTTTCTTCCTCTCTAAAAGATACTCTCAAAATAACATTTGATTCGTTATTTAAGAAAATTCAATCCCTTCTGCAGATTTGGTCTCCCCTATTTCTTTCTTGGTGGGGTAGATTAGATACTATCAAAATGATGATTACCCCTCATGTTTTATATACAGTCTCTATGCTCCCCTTCAAAATCCCTAAATCCTATTTTTCCCGTATCAATTCAATATGCACAAAATTTTTGTGGAACAATAAACATCCCCGCATTGGATTACAAAAGTTGGTTCGCCCTAAAAATGAAGGTGGTGTTCGCTTCCCTGATTTTGGCTCCTATCATTCTGCCTTTCTTATCAAACAATCCTTCTCCTTGGCATATGATTTTCTTGATACTCCTGTTCCTAAATGGGTGCTCCTGGAACGCTCTTTTTTGAAAGATTTCTTATTTCAACACGTTCCTTTCATGTCCAATTGTACCTTTATATCCAAGTATCCTATTTTAAAACATTGCCAATCTACCTTGCAAAAAGTTTTTTCCTCTTCCCTTTCCCCACTACAATGTTTTCTATCATCTGTAGTTTGGTACAACAAATTTCTTAGATATAAAGGTAAATCATTTTACTTTAAACACTGGAAAGAAAAGAATATAATGTTTGTACATCAATTTTTTCTTGATTCTAATCTTCTTTCTTTTGTGGATCTACAAAATAAGTTCAACTTACCCTCCTCTTTTCTTGCTGAATACTCTATTATAATCTCTGCTATTCAATCTCATTTATCCTCGTTACCCTCTTCCTCTGACTCTTTTTCTTCCTTTACTCCTGTCACCCCACTTTATCCTCTTTTTTCCACCCAACAACCTAAAGCTGCCCTTGTATATTCACTCTTATTGTCTAATTGCTCTGTCCGTTTTAAGTCTATAGTGGAGACTGCTTGGGAAACTGATTTGGATGTCTCCTTTGACACTGCATTGTGGGATCGTATATGGTCTCGACTCTTTAAAGTTTCTATTGCTGCACGCATTACCCAATCCCTACTTTTTATTTATCACAGAGTTGTTATTACACCGGTTACTATCCATAAATTTTCCCCATCCTCCTCTCCTTTATGTTGGTCCTGTTCTAAAGACCCTGGTACTCTACAACACCAACTTTATTATTGTTCACCAGTTTTATCCTTCTGGACTGAAGTTTGGAATATTTGTATGAAAATGTTATCTCTTTCTTCGCAATTGTCGTTTATACACATATTTTTAGGTTCTTTAGCTGATGATATAGATATTAGTACACCTTCCTCTGCTAAGTTGTTTGACCTTTTTATTGCACTTGCATTTAAAGTCATTTTATCGTGCTGGAAAGATAATTCTAAACTATCGGTCCACACATGGTGGAATTATATATGTGATGAACATAGAATTTCTATTGCCTCTTCTACCTCTATCCCTTTGAAAATTAAATCTGACTTACTATGGCTTCCCTTTACTTCCTATCTCTCTTCTAATCCTTCTCCCTTACCGCGTGCTCCTTGTCCCTTATGATCCCTTAGTTTTACTTCCTTATCTTCCTCTTTCCCTCCTCTTCTCTTTCCTTGTCTTCTGCTTTCCTACTTTTCTTTTCTCCTTTTCACTCCTTTTCTTTCTTCTTTCTCCTTTCTATCATTTATGCCTTTCCTTTCTCTATATAAATTTCTGTAGATTGATGTCTTTCAATTATTATTATTACTCATATGTACTTTTTCCTAATTTTTCATGACATGTTTCTTGTATCATTGTTTTAATGCTTAATAAAAATTTCTTAAACAAAAAAAAATGCTGCTTGCTTTTTCCTACACTTGAGGGAAATGAGCTCGGTTAGAAAGCATGACAGTGACAGCCACGGAGAGGCTAAAAATACCCGCGTCTGCCCCTAGAGTGTTTCTATTTCCCGCTGGTTCCCTTCCTTAAGCTGTGCAGCCAAGAAACGGAAAGCTGACTTCTCCACATCCGACGTCTGTCAACGAAGCAGCCCAAGTTGTTTTAAGAAAATGGCGCCCATACGTCAGAGCAGCAAGGTAACAGCGGAAGGCTTGACAACCACATCCCAATGTTATCATGTAACAAGTGCATTAGGCTTATGATAATCATCACCCACAACTCAAACGAACTGGCAAATATCAATAAACAAAAACATGCACCCTCGTGCAGCAAGTCTGTAGGGAAATTTATGGTGCCTGCTCTCTCTGTGAAAGGGACATCAGTGGTTAAAATCGAAGCAGGGTTGCTTCAGAAGGTACTCTATAAATTGAACATAACTAGAGGCTAAATTGCGCTTGAAAGAATGGAAAAAAGATTTCTGTCTTCGTACTAACTTAATATATAACAGTACAGAAAAATAAAGGCCTAACATACTAATGGATTTTCGAATTGCAAATCCCGCATTTCGCAAAAATCACAGGCTTTGCAACTACAAAATTCAAGGTCGCAAGTAACAACGCTGCATTTTGGTCAAATGTACAAAAATGTATACTTTACGACCCATTATCAATACATCAATAGGAAAATGAGGTGTGTGTTTTGTCCTGCTGGACACATTCTAGTTGTTCGAGTGTAATCCTACACTAAACACCCACCCACCACTGATGTCACAAGTGCACGTGACACAGTCAATAAAAGGAGCCGAGCGCACGTGCTCGGGGCTCATTTTTTTTTTTTTTTAGTTTAATAAGGTTTTTATTTTGGTTAAGAAAAATAGTACAGCATAATATAACAGAATGACATATAACAGAACCAATATGAGATAATCATGAAAGATAAGTGGAGATGAAAAAAAGGTTCAGAAAAAATATGAAATGGAAGAAAATAGTAGAGAGAAAGATAGATAAGAAAAGAAAAGAGAAAAAGAGGGAGAGAGAGAAGAAGGAAGGAGAGGTTAGGGAGGGGGATAAGAGGATAAGAAGGTAGAGAAAGGTAGCCAGGTAAGATCAGATTTAATTTTTAAGGCGACAGAAGAAGAAGAGGCAATTGCAATTCTATGCTCATCACATACAAAATTCCACCATGTATGCACAGATACTTTAGAGTTATCCTTCCAGCAAGATAAAATTACTTTGAAAGCAGTTGCAATGAGAAGATCAAACAATTTAGCGTTATACGAATGTAAGTCCAAAACATCAGATAAGGAACCTAAAAAATATGCAACGATGAAAATGGTTCAGAGAAATGAAAAATACGCATGCAATAATCCCAAACTGAGCTCCAAAAAGTAAGAACTAATGGGCAATCAAACAAGAGGTGTTTGAGTGTGCCTGGGTGAGAGGAACAGGACCAACAAAGGGGGGAGGAAGAAGGGGAGAATTTTGTTATGCTTACGGGGGTAATAAGAGCTCTATGGTAAAGAAAAAAAAGTGACTGAGTAATACGGGCTGAAATCGAAGTCTTAAATAGTTTAGACCATGTCAAGTCAAGTCAAGTCATAAAATTTATATAGCGCACTACATACCCAGAGGGTTTCAAGGCGCTTAGGAAGGGGAGGAGGATTATTTGTCAAATATCCACGTTTTAAGCTGCTTTCTGAACGCTAGGTGATTCTGGGTGAGGCGAAGGTAGGCGGGGAGTGAGTTCCATGTTTTGGCAGCCAGGTAAGAGAAGGATCTACCTCCCATGGTGGTCTTGTTGATGCGAGGTACAGTGGCGAAGGCTTGGCTGGAAGAGCGAAGTTGGCGGGAGGGGGAGTAGAAGGACAGTCGAGAGTTGAGGCAATCTGGTCCGATGTCGTAGAGTGATTTGTGTGCGTGGGTGAGCAGTCGGAAAGTAATCCTCTTATTGACGGGTAGCCAGTGGAGATCTTTAAGGTGACCAGAGATGTGTTCGTTGCGTGGGATGTCTAATATGAGCCTGGCTGAGGCGTTTTGGATTCGTTGTAGTTTCTTCTGGAGTTTAGCGGTGGTACCTGCGTAGAGGGTGTTTCCGTAGTCCAGTCGGCTCGTGACCAGAGCATGGGTGACTGTTTTCCTTGTTTCGGTGGGGATCCAGCGAAATGTTTTTCTGAGCATGCGAAGAATGTTAAAGCAGGAAGAGGATACGGCGCTGACTTGTCTGTTCATTGATAGTGAGGAGTCCAGGATGACGCCAAGGTTCCGTGCGTGGTGTGTCGGGATGGGTGCATTTCCGAGGGCTTCCGGCCACCAGGAGTTGTCCCATGCAGAGGGGGATTTACCTAAGATGAGGACTTCTGTTTTGTCTGAGTTCAGTTTCAGTCGGCTTTGTTTCATCCATTCGGCGACTTCTTTCATTCCTTCGTGAAGGTTAGTTTTGGCGGTGCTGGGGTCCTTGGTGAGAGATAGGATCAGTTGAGTGTCGTCCGCGTAAGAGATGATGTTGAGGTTGTGTTGGCGGGCGATGGCCGGGAGGGGGCTCATGTATACGTTGAAGAGGGTGGGACTGAGTGAGGATCCTTGTGGTACGCCGCAGATGCAAGCGATCCCAAACATCAACAGATAGTGAGAAAGATAAATCAGTTTCCCAAACAGTTTCAGTAACGGTTTTAGGCCTAAGGCCAACATTATCTAATAACAGTTTATAAATTAGAGCAGCTTTGGGGATTTGTTGAGTAAACATAGGATATAGAGGAGTGGAAGGAGTAAGGGAAGGGAGGAGATCAAAAGTAGGAAGGGTAGATAGATGAGATAAAATGGCAGAAGTAATAATGTCAAATTCTTTGCGAAAATGTGCAGGTAAATCAAACATAGTTTGCATTACATCAAATGAAATAATGGATGAATCAGAGAAAAATTGGTACACAAACATAACATCCTTTTCTTTCCAGTACTTGAAATAGAAAGATTTACCCTTGTACTTAAGATATTTGTTATACCATACGCTAGAAGAAAGAAAAGTTTGTAAGGGGGATTAGTCTTTCGAGAATACATTGTGCAGTAGAGTATGTGAGTATTTCAGTACAGGGTGTGTAGTCAAGAATGAACACTTTGACATGAAAAGGGATTGTTGGAAAGTAAAGTCCTTTAACAGGGACCTTTCGACAGCAATCCATCTGGGTAGAGGGGTATCATTGAAGTCGAATGCCAGTGAGAAGGCTTGTTTTATTAAAAAGGCAGAATGATACGATTGGAAATCAGGAAAGCAAACCCCACCTTCAGATTTTGGGCGTATAAGTTTATGTAAGGCAATACGAGGTCTTTTATTATTCCACAGAAATTTGGAGCAGATGGAGTTCAGCCGATTGAAATACAATTTAGGGATTTTCACAGGAAGCATGGATACAGTGTATAAAATATGTGGGGAAATCATCATTTTGATGGTGTCTAAACGACCCCACCATGAGAGGAAAAGAGGAGACCATAATTGAAGGAGCGACTGAATTTTTTGAGTGAGGGAGGTAAAGGTCAGTTTGAGTGTGTCACGCAAGGTAGGGGAGAACCAAATACCCAGGTATTTGATCTTGGAGGGACACCATGCAAAATCAGTTGATGCAAACATATATTGGTAACAGGATGAGTTGAGGGGTAGGACCTCCGTTTTAGAGAGATTAAGTTTATAACCAGAAACAGAGGAATATAAGCGGACTTCTTCTAAAAATGGAGGAAGGGAAGAGACAGGGTTAGCCATGTAGACCAGGACATCATCGGCATATGTTGAAATTTTTGTCTCAATCGATGACTGTTTGAACCCCTGAATTAGAGGGTTGGAACGGATTCTAATGAGGAATGGTTCAAGACAAAGAATAAAGAGTAAAGGGGAAAGAGGACAACCTTGTCTTGTCCCTCTGGATAAGGGGAACATTTTTGAGAATTGATTATTAACAAAAACACTAGCACGGGGAGGGGAATAAAGTAGTTTAACTAAGGAAATGAAGTGGGGACCAAATCCAAACCATTGTAAAGCTTTAAACATGAATTTCCAATTAATTCGATCAAACGCTTTCTCAGCGTCTAGGGATAGGGCAGCTAGAGGGGCTTTAAATTGTTTACTGTGGGAAATAATATTGGCAAAAACACGGGCATTGTCAGCTGCAAGTCTACCTTTCACAAAGCCAACTTGATCGGTTGTGATTAGTAGAGGAATAAGGGATTCGAGGCGGGCCGCTAAAATTTTGGCAAAAATTTTACAATCGTAATTAATAAGGGAAATGGGGCGATAGTTTTTACACAGGGAATGGTCTTTGTCAGGTTTGGGGATTATGACTATTAGGGCGTCCAGAAATGAGCCAGATGCTTTAGCATTTGCAATAAAGGAGTTAAAAAGTTGTAAGAGATGGGGACAAAAATAGAATGCATGTTGGCGAAAAATTCAATTGGGAGACCATCTGGACCAGGGGCTTTCGCTTTCTTGAGGGAGGTAATTGCCTTGAGAATTTCCTGAGGGGTAATTTCAGACTCTAGTTGATGGAATTCGGTAGGGAGAGATGGGGGAGGAGGGAGGTCTTCGAAGAAACGGGAGAGGTCATCATCATCAGGATGTGTATCATCAGTATATAGGAGTTTATAGTAGTTATGAAAAACTTGTGCAATATCCTCATCAGAGGAAACCGTTGTATTTGTTACTTCATTGAGAATAGAGCCAATTGATTTTCGTTCAGATTTAATTTTGAGATAGTTTGCTAGCATTTTTCCCGCTTTATTTTGACCCCCATGAAATTTAGATTTAACCTTCAAGAGGGTGTTACAGGCTTCAACTGTGGTAATTTGATTAAGATCGGATTTGGCTTTGATTAGTTGGAGGAGAGCGTCAGGATTCTTGGAGGAAAAGTAAGAGTGTTCTAGAGTCTTAATGTTGGAGAGTTGGGCGGTGTATTTGTCACGATTGAGTTTCTTTTTCCTAGATACATAAGAAATTGTGAAACCTCGTAGAGCAGCTTTAAAGGCATCCCAATTATTTGAAACAGATGTTTCGGTGGGTAGATTGAGGGCGAAGTATTCAGAGATGAAATCTTTAACTTTAGACATAAATACAGAGTCAGAGAGAAGGGAAGTGTTAAATTTCCATCGATTGAAAGAGGAGGAATTTTGGGCCAGGTCAAAAGTGGCATAAACAGGTGCATGATCTGAGAGAAAAATGGAACCAATTTCAGATTTGTGAATCGCAGGTAGAAGGGATTTGCTGACTAGAATGCAATCAATCCTGGACCGGGTATGGTGAACATTGGAGTAGAATGTATATTCAAGTGAGTTCGGATTGCATGTTTTCCACACATCGAAAAGGGGACGGGAGGCAATGGCTGATTGGAAGGATTTATGTGTCTTATCAGGCTGGAATTTAGAGGAAGATAGTCTATCTGAAAAGGGATCTAACCATTGGTTAAGGTCACCAGCTACGATAATGTTAGGGCAGTCAATGGATGAGATGAGGATTTTGATATCAGTCCAAAATTTAGGGTCTGGTCGGACAGGGCCATAAATATTGAGGAGCACCATAGTTTTGTTTTGTATAGCCACTTTTGACATAACCCAACGACCTTCATTATCCGACTGTGAAGATAGAATTTGAACATCCAAACCTTTACGAAATAATATAGCAACACCACCTTTTTTATCAAAAGCAGGAGAAAATACAACTTGACCCACCCATGCCCTCTTAAGTTTCAACGATTCGACATCAGTACAATGAGTTTCTTGGAGAAAAGCAATCTGAGCATTTAACTTGGATAAATGGGACAATACCTTTTGACGTTTAACAGGGTTGCCAAGACCACGGACATTCCACGTTACACAGTTACACATGATGGAAGGCAAGGGAGGAGGGTAACAACTGGGTCCAATACACTGCAGGTAAGGAACTACAAGGAGAGACAATGGAGACAGACATGTTAGAAATGAGAATTAAATACCAAATATAAACAAAGGCAAGACAAATCAGGTAAATATAGAGATACGGTAAACAAAGATGCAATACAGTCATGAGGCAAAGCGAAAAGGAACAATAAGGAGTACTGGGAAAAATAATAAGAAAAGAAATAAGAGACACAAAGAAGAGAACGGAACAGAACTGAGCAAGGGATAAACATGAATGGCCTGTGAAAAGAGGAGGAAAAAGAAGTGAAAGAAAAAGAAGGAAATAGATAAGAAACAGATCAAGGTAAAGATGCCTGATCTGAGAAAAAAAGAGAATACGTAGATAGTAGGAGCATGGAGACACCAACGGGGGCGCCCACCCTACAGAGCGAGGAAAACGCGGGAATATAGATAGGATATAATCAACACGAAGAAAAGTCGTAGTAAGTAATGACGAGAAAGAGACCGGGACAAGGCCACAACAGTCGTCAAGACAGAAGATAAGTGAATGCAAAAAATAGGAAAAAGTTATTTTCAGTCATTAGTGTCCATCGTGGAAGTAGAGACGGTTTAGAGGTATTCTCGAAGCTTCTGTGGATCATCAAAGGTACGGGAACGACCATTGTGGGTTATCTTGCAGAGACAAGGATGAAGAATTCCATATTGAATGCTCAATTCCCTCATACGTGGACGCAGATTAAGGAACTCCTTACGACGTGCATTCGTAGCATTCGATAAATCCTGTGCTATAAAGATGGTGTGGCCCGACCAAATGAGGCGACGTTTTGATCTTGCAGCTTTAAGAACAGTCATCAATTCAGTGAATTCAAGAAAAAGCAGGATAATACCTCTAGGTTTGGTCGGGTTAGACGTTGGACGTCCCAGACGATGAGCACGCTGTATGTTTAGAGGATTAGATTCTGGTTGGAGTTCCAAAAGTTCGTAGAGGAATTTGCGGATGAAGGACACCATATCGCCCTCACCAAGGGACTCCGGAACACCATAAATACGGAGGTTATTCCTCCTGTTACGATTTTCAAGGTCCTCTGTGTGAAGTTTCAACTGCTGTATCTCCTTTTCAAGAATAGGAATTTTCGTAGAGACATCCTGGACGTCACTGATGCGTTGTTCCAATTGCAGGACTTTGTTTTCCATGACGACCCATCTGTCTTCTATCTGCTTGAGCTTCTCATTTGTTGCTACCATGAAAGGCTGTAAACCACGAACCTCTTCTAGAATGGAATCCAGCACGGGGTTTGGAGAGGTGCGAATTGGAGATGGAGGGTCATTTTTAGGGCGTTTTGGCTTGGTTCCGGTGACAGACGATCTCGCATGGCCTGCATCCTGAGACATGATGTCAACAGAGGGGCAAACTGGGAGGACCGCAAGAATGGAAGCCACACCGTAACAGTAGAATTATTGAGACCCTATAAGCAGAAGTATACAAAGTACTGGAAAGAAGAGGTCATGTAGGAGGTAACATGTGGCAATGGAGAAGTAATACCACAAAACCTACACAGTAGGTGTCGAAATGCAGCAAAAATCAATTTTATGCGAAGCCAAGGAAACCATCCAGGAGTATGGCATTAAAGAAACAGCAAAGCGTCCATGAAATATGGGACCCAAGGTAATTATTAAATGTGTCACGATGGATTACCAGCATAGGAATGGAAGGTATGAAGTAATGCGCAATGAGCACCTCAAAATGGCCGCCGAGATGTATTGGTAATGAATTAGAAGTCCTGAGGAGAGCTTTGGCGGTAAAAGTCATGAAAAACGTAATGGTAGCAGGAGGCACATAATTTGGCACATACCTTGTAGCAAGTTGAGCATTCAGTGCAGCAAACGGGCCATTGGAGCGGAGGAAATGCCAAAAAACGGGACGCGAGCGCGGCGGCACAAAATGGCGGCCGCCCGCGTCCCGTGACACTTGGAGAGGAGACGGCGGCAAAAAGATAAGAAAGCGGCAATTACGAGCGCCGCTGCTGCTCGTAAGACACAGGGACCATGTTCCGCCGCGAAATGATGCCGTTTGCCGGACTCCGTGTGCGGAGAAACTTCAAGGAAACAGTCAGGATTCCCGCGTAGGTCCGGAGCTCACGGATGAAGCGCCATCCCACGCCGGCGCGTAAGCCACGCCCCCCGTGCTCGGGGCTCATTAACCCACCAGCTAGTGTGTGCCTGCGTCCAGTCATTACTCCAATGAGGGCCTAGGGCCCTTGACACAACATTGGTGACGAGGAGCGGTGCCTGTGCCCAGCGTGCAACAGCCATTTTCGTCGTGGGTGAAGGGGGGAGAGAGAAGCAGGGCAACATCGTGCCCCCTCCCCTCCCCCAGGATCGGCGATAGCCTGCAAAGCGGCCCACAGGGCTTGTGCCTTGCCCCAGGCACAGAGGTACATCACAAGGTGACCGGGAGCTCACCCCGCACCTCTCGTGTCCACGGTGAGCTGCCCTGCAGAGAGAGAGCGCCACTGATAGCGCTGACCGACCGGAGCCCACTCGAGTCGGCGCAGCAGCAGGGACCCCCACCGGAGAAGACTGCTGGCTGGGCAGAGCCCACTCGCCACGGCCGCAGCTAAAGAAGAAGGCCCGTCGGCCGGAGGTGAGCAATGAATGCCTGGGGGGCCATGTTAGAAGGAAGCGACCCCCCCCCCATGACTGTACATAAAGCGGAGCCCACCCGCGTAGTCATGGCGCCTGGCCGAGCTCTGGCGGCACACTATACACAGTGAATAAAGCAGCGCCTGCGGAGCCCACCCGCGGCCTGCCTGCAGCGTCCCCCGCCGCGCAGTGTGTGTGAAGTGCGGCGGCGGGGTGACTGAACTAAGGGGCGAAACGCCCTCAGCGTGTGGGGAGCTGCCGGGCGAGAGAGCATGGCAAGCGGAGCCCACCCGCTGTATGGAGTGACCGCGAGCTGCATGCGGCCAGCGGGAGTCCACCCCGCAACTGAAGAACCGGCCCGTCGCGGGGCCGAGGCATGAGGTGAGCCCTTCACCAGCAGAGAAAAAGATTGCAAGAGCCGGGGCCCAGAAGAATCCCATACGTGGCCCAGGTGCACTGCGAATCTACCCCTGCCGCCTGCACAGCATGAACACTGAGGGAGGCTGTTGGGGAGGGGAGGCGATGGAGGAGTAGCGCCCCGGGAGGCAGCCGCGGGCGTTAGTGTGGCCGAGCGGAACAGAGGAGCAGCTCCTGACAAACGGTGCCTGCCCCAAGGCCAGAGCCTGTTGGGTGGCCCCAGTGCAACCGGAGCGGCTGCGAGACAGCAGGATGCCAGCCCAATGCCGAGATTCAGAGAGCGACCGGCAACATGTGGAGAGCTGCCGGGCACAGACAACACAGAGTGAAGCCCACCCACATTAACGATGAGCAGTGCCCCCCCCCCTTCGCACCATAAACACTTTTGTGCCCTACTGCCCCAAAGACAAAAGAAAAGAAATGGGACTTACCTCTGGTCAGCAGGGACTCCAGCCCCCTTCTGTCCTGCACACTTCTGGACACCAACAGGTCCTGCAAGCCCGGGACCACAAGTACAAACAACAGAGAAGAAAGTTATCAACAGGAGGACGCTGCTGCTGAAGGAAGCCTGATCCCACACTGCCATCTAACGGACACTGGGTGGTACTGCACCACAAGAAGCAAACAAGCACAAGAAAAGCCAAGGGAAAGCCTACAGAGGGAAAGCAAGCCTGCAGCGACACGGACGAAGACGGAGACCCATCATCACTGTGAGGTGACGCCTGGTGGCCACAGGTGCTTACCGCAACCGCAGGAGAGACAGCATTACCCTGGACAGCAAGGAAGAGTCAAGACCGTCTACCGTAAGCAGCAAGATTCAAAGGCAACCGATGGAAGAGCACAAGTGTACCCCAGACGCGGACGGTACAGGACAGCGCCTGACAGTAAGGAAGTCACACCTCAAGTACTAGAAGATGTACGCAGCAATTACCCAAAGTACTGGAAGAAGCAGAAGTGCAGCACGCATGTGGAGTAGAGCAATGATGCCAGAGAAGCCAAAGAAGAGCAAGGAACAAAGCGACACTGAAGATGTACCGCGACGGTATGAAGTGAAGCACAAACTTGCAACTGCCATGCACAATGACATGCAATGAAAGAGTGACGCAAGATCACCACGCCAAGAAGCTAAAGAGCCTCACCAGCAGCGCACACGAGAAGTGCACCCACCGGAGAAGGTCCATGGAGCGGTGAAGTAACCCTCCGGAACCAGCAGAGCATATGAAGAGCACAGACAAGTGCGCCAAGGCAAAAGCACTGCAACGGAAGCATATGGCGATCCCAACGATCGTGGACAGCCAGAAGACTCACGAAGAGGAAGCTGTCCACCCCTTCTGGCAGCAAGGAAGATCGCCGAAGAAGAAAAGGATGATCCGACTAGCCAGATGCGCACCCACGGAAAAGCCGACCAGTCAGATGGTCGCCCGAGAAGGAAAAGAGAAAGCCGACTTGCCAACAGGTCATCGGAAAGCTGACCCGCCATAAAGGCGCAGCAAAGGTATTCTGCCAGGTAGTCAGGATGAAGATGTCCTGCCCGAAGACGTCCGTGAACTGAGAGATCAGGAGAATGTCGGGAAGAAAACCCGGAGTGACGGACGCAACACCTACAAGAATTGGAAGCAATAGGAGGCAAGAGAAAAGATCGCAACGACCGGTCCAGTCACAGAAGAGTGGAGAGAAGACAGTGTCCTAGAGCCAGGACAAGACCAGAGGGAAACAGGCGGAGTGCACGCTGCTTGAAGAAGCCTGGTCAGAAAGACTAAGATCGAAAGGTTACCGCACCGTGTCGTGAAGAGAAAGAATGAAGAAAGAAGTCATGTGGTGGACGCCAAGAACAACATCTGGGAAAGGTGAGGAGAGGTGTGATAAGTCTACACACTTACAAGAAGAAATGGTGACACACACCACAACATCGTGTACAGTGACCCACACGTCCAGGAGAACACTGATGGCACCAGGAACAGAACAGGCACCTATTCACAAGACCCCGACTACCAGTCGACTACAGGAGAGCACAGGCCGGACCATTGGCAACACCCACCTTTGGGATAGAGCTTAAACCTGGATGCGGAGAGAGTTCAGATGGCCTGAACGAGGAGAACTGACCAATCCACACCAGCCCATGGAGATCCAAGGGGCAAAGGCCTCAGGGACACCGGTGGCAGAGGGTCCCGACAAGAGAGATGGATCCATCGCCGTCTACCCTGCACGTCCCAGGAACAAGAGGAACTTGTGCGCAAAGGCAGGAGTCAGCAACTACCCTTCAGGTGGAGCTACGGTCTTTGTGAGGTAGTACCCTCATCGTCTCCTCCATTCACACGCAAACTGTGGAGTTGGAGCAAAGCTGTGGAAGAACACCCGGCCCAGTGGAAACCTGATGAAAAGGGCCTCCGGGACATCTCGTGGCAGGAGAACACCCGAGAGAGGGGCGTCCTAGTGAGAAGGATGTCTTTCAATCACTCCATCTGAAGGACTGGGTTTTAGAACCCAGCGGCATCAGGGAAAACGCCCGATGCCTTCGAGTTCCCCTGCCTTGGCAAACAGAGACACGGACACTTCTCGATGACGTCCAAGACCAAAGTTTATTGGCTGCAACCAGGAACAGAGGTCTACGAAGCACAACACGGGTGGTTCGCTAGAGACTGCACAAATTCAATGAGCGGAGCATGGTCTTTTATGCCAAAAATCAAGCCTCAGGCAACATTCCAGACTAACATTGATTCTATACAAACTGACCAATAGGAACATGACATTTCAAAAGTAGCGCATGACGACAATCCCACTTTCCGTTGTCCAGCCCACCAGAAATGACCAAGCACATTCCATTTTCTTTTTCAGTCAGGCCGAACAAACCCATCATAAAACCTCAACCCAAATCAGTGATTATGTCGTAAAGGAAGGAGCAGAAACAGATTGGAAGCAAGATAGATAGGTGGGTGCAGTGTACTATAAACTTCGGCATGTCCTGCTCTTTGATCTTTATCTGACCAGCTGCTTAGCAAGGAACTGGCTCAACGAGGTCAGCCTCGGGCAAGGGAGTCAGTTCGGCCAGGTCATTCAGAAGTCAGCTAAGGTGTACGTGTCCCAAAGACTCGTTCGGCCGCAGTCATCGGCCTATGTGAGGACAACCACACAAAATGGCTGCCGTACACAAAATGGAACCCGAAGGTTCAAACGAAATCCCTGAATACGTAGTGTTCTCATTGATCGATTAATGCGAAAACACTCGTACACACCACACTCGTTATTTATGGTCTGCTGACACCAAAATCGTCTATTTCCGACGACCTTAATTGAACGGGTTCAGACCACCGAACCTCAGACCCACAAACTACGGAACTACATACCTCCTTTTGCCCTTACATAGGCAATAAACCCAAACCCATGTCAGTCTGAATCTGGATCTATATTCATCAGATCATCGATATGTTGCTGTAGCATCATCCTAGTACTCAGTACCTCTCTCTGGACAGGTCTGGAATGAAAACGCAGCAGCTCGATTGAATCAGTTTACATACTCCACCTCGATCTGCTAGTATGATATCAAGGGCAACCCTATTTTGAAGTGTCATAAGTCTATCCGACTGGAGCTCAGCAGTCAAGTTACCAAGGGCACCGGCAGTTTCGACTATGGTGGACTCAACCACTCACGTCAACTGGCGAATATTCCTGCTGTTAGCCATCGGTCCCCAAAACGGAAGAAAACCCTTAAAGAAATCTCCCAACTCTTGCCCTGCAGTGTCTTCCTGACTGAAAACACCTCTGGCAACTCTCGTCTTATGGTAATCTGCCGCAGCTGTAAAGGTGGGAGGCAACAGGAAAGCAACAAAACATGTGCCCGAAAAGTCAGGGGGCAGCCATGTATACGCTTTGTCATAGCAAACAAAGTAGGTACCCTTGGCAGCTAAGAATGCTGGGGAAGACTGAGACGTAAATACGTAGGTATCAATACAAACGCTCTTCCCTAGCTGAGCTCTCGGATTCTTGCCATTACCCTGCAGACAATAGCGACCCTGATGGGGCACTATCCAAATCGGTGGAGAACTTTTCGCTCGCTGGTTAACACTCAGACTAACTCCATATCCAGTAACGTCCCAACCACTATATGGTTGCTTCTCATCTGTCGGAATAGTTTCAATGGCATTAGTTCCTTTAACCATGTCGACTATGCCTCTAGCTACAGCACTATTCTTCGGATTGTCTTTTGGTGAACGTAGGGGATAGACACTATGGGCATAGATAAACATCGTTCTGTAAGCCCAAATAGAACCATTTAAACTAAAAGGCAAAACCAAGTACGGAATACCTTTATCGGTTGTATGGGGCATTAGACCACGAATCCAACAATTCGTTGTGTTCATCACTAACTGGCGTTGGTGCAAAAGATGAATAAAGAAATTATTGGCAAATTCCAATTGTCTAACTACCTCATGTTCAGGCAAAGGTTGAAAAGAATGAGAAGAAATAGTAGGTGGAGGTGTAGGTTGCACAGTGGGAACAAACGTCACTTTAAAAGAGAAAGTCACATAACCAATTAAAAATATCATTAAAATCAATAGCAAAAACAAACACGGTATTAAAAAACTTAACCTTGATATCAGTTTACATATCTTATTCTTAAAAGTCATTGTCCTTGCAGGTCTCTCCAACTCAAAGAAATCCATCCTAACTAAATATGCTGCTCATGATGGTAGGGTGTTCTATGCTAAGGAATGACTCTGTCAACCCAGGGCAACTCCCTTAGGCCAACCAGAAACTTCGACCTAGTGTCTCGGGCTTGCACTCCAAAGACTTGGCACCGCGACCCTACAGCTGAACCCGGATGGCGGTTCGAAAAACAAAAATGAGTAGATCCTTGGTGGAGAGTTAACCTGCAAACAGAAAAATCATAAAAAACTTTATTTATCTATATTTATTTGTCCCACAACTCTTGGTCGCAAATTATAATGATCCTTTCCAGGCAATGTTTGGTCCTTGAACAAAAGATCAGGCTCAGTAGTGTTCAATCGATCCGGAGGAGGCACAGCTTTTTGCAAAAGATCGTCACATTCTCTCTCAGAGTTTGTACCAATCAGACGAGCATCGCTGAATGGCAAGAATCGTGGAACAGTGTCTGTTTCAGAGTCTGGAAGTCCCTCCTGGACCCACTGATTGTACGGTAAGGGCAATGGTGCTCGCTTACAATGTACGCCGTGGATCCAGTGTTTCTTGCCTTGCACTCGAACTGCAGAACGTGTAGACAGGAGAACAAGATGGGGTCCTGTCCAGCGGGGCTGATCGTTCTTGCTCCGCTGAAAATTCTTCACAAAGACCCATGCTCCAGGTTCAATAGCGTGGCCTGGATCTTCAGAAGTTCGTGGTAAACTTTCATGCACCTGTTGGTGTAAAACACGCAGTTTAGCCGTCAGTTCATGCAAGTAATCAAGCAACACAGGGTACTCAAGGTCGCTAAACTTTGTTGGTCTTGGTACGCCCCAAATATTCGCTGAACGACCAAACACAACCTCATACGGACTCAAACCCATTCTCGAATGCACAGTCATTCTCGTGGACAAAAGCGCTAAAGGCAAAGCATCTGGCCATTGCAATCCAGTGCTCGCTTGGATTTTAGCTAACTTTAGCTTCATAGTGCCATTATAGCACTCGACTAAACCAGCTGATTGGGGATGATTTGCAGCGTGGAATTTCTGCCTTATTCCTAATCCCTCACATACTCTCTTCATGACTTGACCCACAAATTCACTCCCATTGTCACTCCAGATGATTCTCGGCATTCCAAATCTAGGGAAAAACTCTTTGATAATGGCTTTTGCTGTGGACAAGGCAGTATTGTCCTTAAGGGGATAAGCTTTTACCCATCTAGAAAAGGAGCAAACAACCACTAAAACATATTTCAAGTTGTTGCATCTCTCCATGTGGATAAAATCTAGCTGCAAAGCCTCGAGCGGATACGTAGGAGGAGCAAAATGACCAGCTGGTGTTGGAGTTCCCTTACCAGGATTATACATCAAGCACATCATACAGTTCTTAACCAACTTCTCTGACAATTTTGGAATTCCCACATTCTGCCAAACCGGAGCCAACAATTTGCAAATCCCTTTCACGCTGATATGTGCCATGCCATGAGCCATTGTAACAACCGGAAGCACATACGCGTCAGGCAACAACCATCTTTGATGCTCGGACAAATCAGTCCAACAACCATTCGAATCCAATCTACCCTTACTTTCTCTCCATTCACTCAACTCTTTCTCTGTAGCTTCAGCTTGAATGGATTTCACACTCTCAATCGTATCTTCACACATACTCTTCTCCGGAACCCATCTCGCCGGACCTGCAACATACATTCGACTCATCACATTTCTCGCAGTTTCTTTCGAAACTTCATCCGCAAACGCATTTCCGCGACCAACACCATCCGTAACTTTCTTATGGGCGCTGCATTTCACAATTGCTACTTGCAATGGCAACGTGAGAGATTCAAGAAGTTCATTCACCAACTGCCCATGTTGGATCTTCGTTTCGTGCAAAGTCAAGAGCACACGTTCACGCCACAAACGCCCAAAACTATGAGCCACACCAAACGCATATTGGCTGTCAGTATACACATTCACTCGTTTACCTTTCGACAATACACATGCTCTCGTTAATACAATCAACTCCGCTGCTTGTGCTGAATTATGTGGGATACGTGCAGCTTCAACAATCGTATGCAAAGTCGTAACAGCATATGCCGCAGTCGTATCACCATTCGGCAACTTAAAGCACGAACCATCAACCCACAAAGTACCATCACACTCTGGAAGAGGAGTATCCCTAAGGTCTATTCTCCCTTTCATTTCTTCCTCAGTTCTCAGAAAACAATCATGTTGTTCTTCAATATCTGTCCCAACTGAAATCGGCAACAACGTAGCTGGATTCAATGTGTTGCATCGTTTAATGTGCACATGACTCGCTAACAATGTCAACTGGTAACCTGACAACCGAACACTAGTTAAATGCTATGTCTTCGTACGGTTCAACAAGGTATCCCCTGCATGTGGAACCATTACCACTAACGTATTATCCATAACCAAACCAGCAGACTGTCGAATTGAAACAGCCGCTGCTGCTGTAGCTCTCAAGCAACTCGGCAACGCCCTTGCTACCGGATCTAAGCTCGATGAAAAATAAGCACATGGACGCTGCTTATCGTCGAACTGTTGAGTCAACACTGACAATGCACATCCCTCTCTCTCGTGGACATACAATGTGAAAGGCTTGCTGTAGTCGAGGGTGCCCAACACAGGAGCCGAACACAACGCATTGCATAATTCAGAAAAGCTCTTTTGACATTCGTCAGTCCAAGGAATAGGATTTGGAGTATCCTTAACAGTAAGAGCTATCAAAGGCTTCGCTAACAAAGAAAAATTAGGGATCCACTGTCTACAGTACGACGTGATACCCAAAAATGCACGAAATTCTCTCTGTGTCGTATGAACACTCATTTTCGCAATAGCTTGAATTAGTTCTGGAGTCAGTTTCCTTCCCTCCTTCGATAAGAGGTGACCTAAGTAGGTTACTTCTTGTCGACAATATTGCAACTTGGGAAGAGAAACATTGTGATGGAAATCAGACAAGTGGCGTAACAACGATAAAGTGGCTTCCCTACAAATCTCCTCAGTATCAGCGGCAACTAGCAAGTCATCAACATATTGAATAAGGGCAGCACCATCAGGTAAAACCAACAAATCAAGTTGCGTCTTCAAAGCTTGACTATAGATCGATGGACTCTCGCAATAGCCTTGAGGAGCGCGCTTAAAGCGGAAACTTCGTCCTCCTAAAGAGAATCCAAAAATGTCCCTACTCTCCATGGCAATCGGGATGCTGAAGAAAGCATTCTTCAAGTCGATCACCGAAAACCACGTGGCAGTAGCCGGAATCAAAGTCAACAAAGCTGTGATATCAGGCACAACAGGAAACTGTGGAACAACAATCTTGTTCACTTCGCGAAGATCAATCACAAACCTATATACAGGAGGCTGTAAAGAATCAGTACTCTTCAGAACAGGCAGAACGGGACTATTGCACACATTACCTCTCGTTTCCTCAATGACACCCTTTTCGATCAGATCGTAAATAATCGCTAAAAGTGCACGCTCACCATCACTCGAGATATGGTACTGTGGAATGCGTGGTAACTTAGCATTCGCCTTCAGTGTCACAACATATGGAGGAATTTCCAGTAGGCCCGCATCGTTCGGACCAGTAGCCCACAGTGAATCGGGCAAAGAAGACAATTCAGGTGGAAGTCTGTCTTTCGACATGTACATCGGAGAGATCACTCTCTCACCCAAGGTAAGATGTACTCCTGACGGAGAACAATACAACGTCGCATACAATCTCTTCAATAAATCCAATCCCAACAAATTCTCATTACAACCTGTAGTCAAAAGAAGGGGTGCTTCGAACTTACGAGGTCCAACAGAAAGAGACAATGGAACAGAAATCGGATTCGTAACCGGGGCGCCAGAAAAACCTACAGAAACAATCTCAAAGCCAGACAAAGGTGCGCCAGGGAGTTTAGAGCGCATAATAGAACTCTTCGTAGCACCAGTATCTAGCATAAAAGGCTCTGACACACCTGATGCAATCACTTCAACATAAGGTCCACTATGATCTATGGAACTGAAACAACTCCCTCTCTTTGTCCATGGCTGTCCTAACAATCATTACCATCCACTTCCTCACCTTCAACATAGTAATCATCCACATAGTACTGTGCTGTCCTACCAGACGAACCCTGCTGTTGATCAAAAGTATTCATCGAATTCTGTGGAGGCAAAGAACGTCTGTTTTGTCCGCGACCTCTACCTCTAGGCGCTTGCTGAGCACCTCGACCTCTCACACCAGAAGCACCATTCGTGCGCTGTAACAAAACCAGACAACTTTTCTTGAAGTGACCCTCTACGGAATGACAACAATGTCGCAACTGTTCTCTCAATGTCACGGAGACTCACAATGGTCCCTTTCGCAAACTCGGAACGTATACGGTACAACTCAGTAGGAGCTAGGCATGGGCGGAAAATCCGTTCCGCTCGCGGATTTTGCGGATTTTCGGGAAATCCGCAATCCGCGAGATTTGCGAATCTCCCGCAAAATCCGCAAATCCGCGAGCAGCGGATTTTGCTCGCACTGCTCGCACTGTTCGCGTGAGTTCGCGTGAGTTCGCGCCCCGCGAATAAGTGCAAAATTGCAGAAATACGATTTTAGCAAAACTGAAAGTAACTACTTACCAGGTTCAAAAGTTCAGGCTCATCATTAGTAGCCATTTCCTGTAGTGCTTCCTGAGGGGCCCCTCCAGAGTTCAGTTGCCAGTTGAAACTATTATGTGACCCTGCTCTGAACCTCAGAATAGTTACACATATGCCACAAAGGTCCTGAATTACAGCTAAGGGAGACAAGCAGGAGCCAGGCTGGAAGTTAAAATCCATTAATCAGCCCCTAATTCATTATTGTCAGTTGGGGCAGGGCAGGTGTTGTAACTAATTTTGCAACAATGAAAGCACTTAGCAAGTGCAAAAGATCTCTAATCAGGGCGCACTAAGGAAGCAGGTGCCAGCTAAAAAAATATTCTGTGACACATTAATCAGCCCCAAATTAATTCAGGTCACTTGAGGCAGGGAAGGTGTGCTTTGCTTTGCCGAAAATAATGTACACTGGACAACCAGAGGGTGTGGTGATGAAACAGAGGGTGGCATGGGTGGGCCAGAGGGTGGCATGAGTAGTCAGAGAGTGGCAGTGGTGACAGAGAGTGGCAGTGATGAAGAAGAGTGTCCCAAACAGGCTGGACACGTAGAAACAACAAGTTCGCGAAACTTGCGACCCGACAGGTAAGTTCGCAATTTGCGAAAGTGTACAAAACCCTCGCGAACTGGCAGAAACACGGGCGAACACAAAAAAAAAAAATCCGCAAATTCGCGGGAATTCGCGGATTTTGCGGATTGTGAATCCGCAAATCCGCAAAATTCGCGAACGCGAGATCCGCAAAATTCGCTCATGCTTAGTAGGAGCTTGACCGACTTCGTCAACTCATTGTTCATGGAGGAACACACACATCATTTCGAAGACGTGCCGTTGCTTTGGTGCTTTCCATTGACGGAAGACATCCATAATACCCTCAAGATCATACTGGGAGGTATACGTAACCCATCTACGCGCCATATGATCCAAAACTGTACGCTCATCTGTAGCGGGCAATTAACTACGTGATTGTCTACGCTCAGTAACAGGAGACATACCCAATTGGCCCAACAAAGGAGAAAGGAAACCAGAAAAAGCAGCAGTCATTCTCTGTCTAGTAGAAGGAGAAGATGGAAGAATAAGAGAAGATGGAACAATAGTAGAAAAATCCAAAGTCGGAACAGACGGAGTATCATAGGTTGGCGTAGGAGTAGCAGACGAAGAAGGAAGCAAAGTTGGTGGCCTCTGAGGAGGCTGCGCCAAAGGAATAGTAACCAACGGAAAAGGAGCTGGCTGTGGAGGAATTACAGGTGGCACAACAACTGGAGGGTGCACAGCCACAACTGGTGGCGGTGGTGCCGTAGCACTCTGTGCATAAGGGGGTGGCGAACTCAATAGATGCGACATTAAAGGATCTTTCGCAAGATCTTTCTTTTCTTCCTGCTCTTTAGGCGGCAAAACTGAATAGCATCTATCTACCGCTAACTTCTTAACCCTAAGCATCTGTTCGCTCTCTTGCTCTTCCTCATTATCCCTATACGCAATAGCAGCTTGCACCATGGACATACCTCGTTCACGTTTATTCTTCTTTGCTAATTTAATTTCTTTCTGTTTGGCTTCTTTGCGCCATATGCGGAAAGAGTCAAACATTTCCGGCCAGGCTTTCTTCTTAAACAGTTTCACTTCGAGATTATCAAGAATCTCAGTTTCAAAACTACCATAATGGGGCCACTGTAGGACACCGTCTTTCCTCGTATACTTCACCCAGATCTCATTATATATAATAGGGCCCACACCATGCTTCACGTATAATTCATATGTAGGAGTTCCAATTGGAGGAACCGGACACGAATCCTCTAACCGGGAATCCTTAGAACAACCACAACTAAATAACTTTCCAAGTCTGCTAAGACCATGCATCTTGCTCACTAGTCTAGCTTCAAACTACAAGGGAAATCTCAAAACGATAATCTCGCGAATACACGAGTCCCTTGGCTTTGGGGCCTGCAGGTACCAAATCAAAGCGATCCACTAAAGGGATACCAAAACAAACTAAGGACTGGGAGACGCTCCACTCATACTTAACTGAAATGTCAATGGCGTCACCAGAAGACCCGTCAATCGTCTCGCTCTACAAACATGTAAGGCTCCAAGACAGGGCGACAGTCAGGGCAGCAGTCCTTCATAGCCGTCGGAAGGCGGGGAACCTCTCAGCAAAGACTTTCGGACCACGACGACATACAGGGGTCGATGAAGTGGTTGGCCTTCCTCCAGAATTTTCACACGAAGCTCTCCACGATCTTCGGGCTTGGACCGGTACCGCTGACTGAAGGACCGGGTTTTAGAACCCAGCGGCGTCAGGGAAAACAGAGGTCTACGAAGCACAACACGGGTGGTTCGCTAGAGACTGCACAAATTCAATGAGCGGAGCATGGTCTTTTATGCCAAAAATCAAGCCTCAGGCAACATTCCAGACTAACATTGATTCTATACAAATTGACCAATAGGAACATGACATTTCAAAAGTAGCGCATGACAACAATCCCACTTTCCGTTGTCCAGCCCACCAGAAATGACCAAGCACATTCCATTTTCTTGTTCAGTCAGGTCGGACAAACCCATCATAAAACCTCAACCCAAATCAGTGATTATGTCATAAAGGAGGAAGCAGAAACAGATTGGAAGCAAGATACTGCCAGATTCATGAAGCTACCATTTTGCGAGTAGCAAATAGTGAAAAATAGCGTATCGCTATTTGAGACTCGCAAAATGGCATTCATGATAAAAAGCGCGGAAAAATTGCGATTCGCATACGATCGCAATTGGCGATTGCGATCTAGCCGCAATCGCTAAATAATCGCAGTTTCGGCAATTTCCCATGCCGAAATAGCGATATCGCAAATAGCGATATCGCAATTAGCGATCTCGCTAACTGCGAGATCGCAAAAACAGGAAGGCGCATTTAGAGCCCACTGATGACATCAAAACCAGGAAGTAGGCTCACCACACCCACAAACCGAACACAGAGCCAGGGAGTGGCAGCAGGAAAGTTTGGAGCTCCAAAAGCAAGACTCTGCAGCACCCCAGCCTGAAGGAAAGTTCAGAAAGATGTCCCAGGATGCAGCAGGGAGCAGTGGGCAGGAGAGAAAAAGGAAAATGAAATTTTCTGAAGCTGAATTGGAGTATGTCATTGAGGGGGTGTGCAATGACTATGGGAAGCTGTTTGGTAAAGACTCTCGGAGAGTGCCAGAGCCCGAGAAGCGCAGGATTTGGCAGCGCATCCGCGCCAAGGTGAATTCCGTCGGTGTCACCCAGCGCTCCATCGACGACATCAAGAAGCGCTGGTATGACCTCCGAGGACGTTCCAAGGAGCGGATTGCTTTGCGGCTTGGGGACCAACTGGGCACCGGTGGAGGGGATGCATTGGCCACACCTAACACCCCATTGGAGAACATGATTGAGGAGACCATAGCGCCAGCAGCCTGCGTGGGGGTCATTCAGCTGGACTCCTCTCGACCCGGCCAACAACAAAGTCAAGGTAAGTGCCATGCGACTGCCACCCAGTCCCCTAACAATGCCCATACGTCCTGAACTAGCACCATGACATCCCCAAATATGCAGACCAAGCACACCAAAAAAGCCCCATTGCATTGTGGTACTTGTAGTGTAAGCATGAGCCCGCAGTCAGGCCAACAGTGCCAGAGCACTCATTGCTAAGTCTAAACAAAAACCCAGTCAGGGAAAGCAAGGCTGCGTGCATGTGCAAATTTTCCTGTGCAAGACACATAACATTAATCATCCACCCTTTCACATTACAGGTGCAGGGGATCAAGCCAGCACCGATAGTGATGCGCTACACATCACTGAGAGCCCGGAGGACACTGAGGGTGAGGGACAGTCCTCCCAACAACCTGGCACATCACATCAAGCAGCATTGCAGCCAGCACCACTCACAGCACCAACACCCTGTGCCGACAGGGCCACCCCTGCAGCCACTGCAGTGCAGCCAGCACCAGCTACAGCACCAACACCCCGTGCCGACAGGGCCACCCTTGCATCCACTGCAGTGCAGCCAGCACCAGCTACTGCACCAACACCCCGTGCCGTCACAGCAGTGGTACAGGCTCCACCACCAGCGCCTCGGAGACAGACGAGGCACACACCAGCTGGCAGGTCACAGACCATCGCACAGAGGCGCCAGCAGCGCCAGGGCCCAGCAGGCACCGGCAGGGCACTAGAAACACCAGACCTAGGCCTGGTAATTGAACGCCGCATGCTATTGCCCAGATGACAGCAGCTGTGAGACAGAACAACCAGCTGCTTGTCTCACAGCAGGACATGACCCGTAGATGCCACCGCCAACTACTGGCCCGCCTATCGGCCTACACTAGGTCTAACCATGTTGTTGGCCACGCCACATCTCAGCTGGCACGTCGGTCACTAGCTATGCAGGCACAAATGGTGCAGTGTTGCCAGGATGTGGCCAGGTCACTCGACCTGCTCACTGCAGCTGTGCTTGGCAGACAGGCCACTGGCCGGGAAGAAGCAGAGGGTGGTGACGACGCAAGTGAGGCTGCGTCGACCAATAGCAGTGCCTCCTTACCACCGTTGCCTCCACCTCGCCGCAGCATCCGGCCAACATCAGGGAGTAGGGCCAACACCGTCCCTGAGAATGCGGAGAGACGACTTGGGGCGTCTCGTCGTCAACATCGCTGAGGACTGTAAAAATATGAGGGAGGCCATGCAGTCGAGTCCTGCAAACCCCCTACCCCAGCATGGGGAGGTATGGAGTAATACACTCCCCATCAGACAATTTTTTTTTTGAAGGCCTATTTATTGTGATGTAACATTAAAGAATAAAGGTCATACTTCATACACACTCATGTCATTATTTCATTCGTCATGCATGGGTGCAGTGTTGTGATAGTGGTATGTGTGCACTAGAAACAGTTTGTAGTGATGTGGTTGTGGCGCCTGTGTCCTTCCGCAGGATCTTCTCCGCGGGCATGACGTACATGTGGAGGTGGCCGGTCGTCCCCTTCAGATTAACTGCCAGAGATGTCGACAGGTATCCGGCGCTTGGTTGCCATGTTATGTAGTATTGCGCAGACAGCCACAATGCGGCAGCACCCTGCTGGACTGTAATACATGGCCCCACCTGTCTTGTGCAGTATGCGGAACCTGCTCTTGAGCAGGCCAAATGTCCTTTCTATGCAATTCCTTGTCCGTATGTGTGCATCATTGTAACGCCGTTGCTGGGGTGTGGCAGGGTTGAAGTAAGGGGTCAGGAGGTATTCACGGAGGGCGTAGCCACTGTCACCTGAATGAGAGGAGCAGATGGTGATTGGCTGTGCTGCGCAGTTACTTCAAAGCAATGTGACATTGTTGACAAAGTGCACTTACCAAGTAGGTGTCCTTCACCGAACTCTCCCCTGACCAGTCGTGAGTGGAGGCCGCTGTGCCGGAATATGAAGGAGTCATGGGTACTCCCTGGGTACTGGGCCACAATGTCAGTGATGTATGACTTAGCATTGCACACCATCTGTATGTTCAGGGAGTGGTAAGACTTTCTATTGCGGAACATATACTCTGTGGCAGCTGGCGGGCAGATGGCGACGTGGGTACAGTCTATACATCCAAGTACATGGGGAAAATGGGCTACATTGTAGAATTGTAGCTTGGTCAAGTCCAATTCCTGTTGGCTCGTGGGAAATTTGATGTGACGCTGTAGCTGGGTGAGCATGGCGTCAACGAAAGTGTGGAGGCAGCGTGACATGGTGGGCTGAGATATCCCCCCAGCAGCCGCTACTATCCCCTGGAAACTTCCGAAGGCCAGGAGGTGCAGGCTACACAATACCTGCACATGTGTAGGCACCGCATTGGTACGGCTTGTTGGGTGCTGCATCAGGGGTCAAGGTCCTGTATTAGCTGCATTATCATTTCCCCATTCAGCCTATATTTTGCATATATCTGCTCTCTGGTTTGGCCCAGCAAGGTGACCCGCTGGAGGAAAATTCTGTCCTGGATCCTGTGTCTCCTCTGTGCTGCTCGCTGTAGCCTTCGACGCCTCACCACCATGTACATTCCTGGCATTGTGGCACTCCAAATGCTGTTGCTGAATGTCCTTATGTGTGATTGGTCAGGCCTGGACCTGTTGCTGATTGGCCAACGGTTTTTTCAAATGTAATTTTATCATGGCTTTTATGGTTACCACCTGGTTTGAGTTCTCCTTAATTTGCGCCGCGCAAACAGCGATTTTTGGGTTCTTCGCTATTAGCGATTTTTCATGAATGGCGATTGCGATTATTTAGCGAATTCGCAATTTATTTCGCAGAATCCATGGTTTGTCGCATTTTCAGATTCGCTAATGATCGGCTACCGGGATTCTGCAATTTTTATAGCGAATTCGCTGTTATGTGTTAGCGAATTCGCTATTTTGATGTTGAATGCCAATTACGTCAATTGCGCCCGCAATTGCATTTTCGCAGCGATTGCGGGCGCAATTTCACTTCATGAATATGGCTGATAGAAAGGTGGGTGCAGTGTACTATAAACTTCGGAATGTCCTGCTCTTTGATCTTTATCTGACCAGCTGCTTAGCAAGGAACTGGCTCAAAGAGGTCAGCCTCGGGCAAGGGAGTCAGTTCGGCCAGGTCATTCAGAAGTCAGCTAAGGTGTACGTATCCCAAAGACTCGTTCGGCCGCAGTCATCGGCCTATGTGAGGGCAACCACACAAAATGGCTGCCGTACACAAAATGGAACCTAAAGGTTCAAACGAAATCCCTGAATACTTAGTGTTCTCATTGATCGATTAATGCGAAAACACTTGTACACACCACACTCGTTATTTGCGGTCTGCTGACACCAAAATCGTCTATTTCCGACGACCTTTATTGAACGGGTTCAGACCACCGAACCTCAGACCCACAAACTACGGAACTACACATCCTTTGTAATGTAAAGCCAAGCTGCCTACAGTGAAGAAACCAGACGGACTAGTAGAAGACATTCATCCATCAAGTCTACCATCTGGTCATCCTGTTCGGCATCACCTCAAAAGCAAGATCTCAGTGGACTGACCAACACACTTCCACAGCGCAAGTGCAGCAGAGCACGCCCACCGAAAACCAGGACGTCGAGCGCAGAAGAATTAATATTTCAGCAGCAATTTCCACCGTCGTCATCAAGCAAGCAGCTGAAGAGACTCAATGTAAATCTGTAATTAGTGTATATTTATGTACTTCCTCCCACAGGTTCAGACTTTTGTCTTTCCTTAATTTTTATTAAATTTTGGGATCAATGTTGTGTCCTGCTGGACACATTCTAGTTGTGCGAGTGTAATCCTACACTAAACACCCGCCCACCACTGATGTCACGAGTGCCCGTGACACAGTCAATAAAAGGAGCCGAACGCACGTGCTCGGGGCTCATTAACCCACCAGCTAGTGTGTGCCTGCGTCCAGTCATTACTCCAATGAGGGCCTAGGGCCCTTGACACAACAGTGTGAAATGGGCAAACTTCTTTGATGGCAATTTGAAACAATGCAAAATAAAGTGTCAAGAATGACTACAGACTCAAATCTATCAAGAGTGCTGGTGTGAACCACTGTTGCTTCATGACCAGGACTTTGGAGGGACTTGATAGAAGCTCACCGTTTCCAGAGAATTGCACGGTTGGAATTGGTCGCCTTACAATTACATAAAGAAGGCATGATTCCCCATTCTCAGTGTTGGAGGTGTAATAAATTTGACTGCAATATTGCACATATATTGTGGTTCTACACTCCTTTGCACACCTACTAGGATAAGACATGGCAAATTCCGAAACTGATCCGTCGTCTACCCATTGTGCCTTGTGTCCCACTGGTCAAACTTCATGACGTGTTGTACATCCCATGAATGAATAATCATCATAGAAGATGGTTGGTTACCTCATTAGCTATATAAAAATGTGTGCCATCCAGAGGAGGAAATCCCTCTTTCCTTCAACACTGGAGGGCTGGATGGCTAAGTGGATGGCAGTGGCCACTCACGAAAATCTGATTTATATACGGAATTACCGTTTCCAAGAATTTGATGACATTTGTGGCAATTTCTGGAGAGACAATGATGCTGCTAATTGAAGTGCTAATGAGAGTTATAACACTTCATTGATGTGTTGCATGCTACAGTAATTGTAATCGTTAACAGAAAACTGT
The DNA here is from genome assembly GCF_964263255.1 of Lissotriton vulgaris. NCBI lineage: Eukaryota > Metazoa > Chordata > Amphibia > Caudata > Salamandridae > Lissotriton > Lissotriton vulgaris. The sequence goes on along the minus strand of NC_141689.1, from coordinate 1,432,245,194 downwards.
AGGAATTGTGTTACATGCTACCTAGGTTAATTATATTCTTGATTACTGGTTATTTGCTCGGTTTATCCATAAATTGTTCGATATTGTGTGAAATGAGTAGAAGACTGCTTGGTTAATTGCTAATTGGGGTACTTTTTCATTAGTAATTAAACCATATCCAGTGGCTTTTATTCATGGCCCCTTGTGTTCTGATCTTTCTGTTGTTTATTGCTTTTCTTTAAGAAACTATTTGGGTCTCATGAGACCTGACACTGATTTCTTAGGCCAGTCAGGCACCCGTTTTAAAGCTAGGGAGCTCAGTTATATTGTTTTTTACGTAATGATGGCACCCTCCCTGCCTGTTTGTCAACTATCCCTCTTCTATCAAACCCAGATTGGTAATATTCCTATGCAAATACTTAGTGACATGTCTTGGAGACCAATTCCTAATCCATTTTATTAGACCTGCCATCCTTAAGGTCATCTTCCCCGAAACATTTTGCTTTTGACCTTCATGTTTTGTTGTATCTTTTTGTTGGCTTTAGGAGTTTGAACACTTTACCACTACTAATCAGTGCTAAAGTGCATGTGCTTCTTCCCTAAACATGTGTAATTGGTGTATACCTGACTGACATATTTAATTGACTTTTAAGTTACATGTAAGTTGGTATACCATATACCCAGGACCTGTAAGTTAAATGCTACTAGTGGGCTGCAGCTCTTTTTGTTGCCCATAGAAGTAGCCTTCCAAACCTGTCTCAGGTCTGCCACTGTGGTGCCTCTGTGTGCAGTTTACCGCCACTTCGACTTGGCATTGAAACTATTTGCCAATCATTAAACTCCCATTTTTCTACATATCGTTTATCCCTAAGGTAAGCTCTAGGTAGCCCTAAGGGCAGGGTGATATGTAAGTAAAAGATAGCACATGCACCTGTATGTTTTCCATATCCTGATAGTAACAAACAGCCTATTTAAGTTTTCACTACTGTGAGGCCTGCTCCTCTCATGGGTTAACATTGGGAATTCCTTAAAACACTTTAAATCTGTAAATCTTGATCAGAGAGGAACAGCTTTTTCATGTTCGATTTGTTTGGAATGGTTTTTATAAATCCTCCTTACTGGTGAAGTTGGATTTAACTTTACTGTTTTAGAAAGGACACTTTTAGAAAGTGGATATTTCTCAGTATGTGCTGCTCTGTCTGCCTTGCAGATTGTCTCCAATACACATCTGGCCTGGGAACAGATACACTTATGCATTCCTTTCAGACAGCTGCAAACACTGGAAGGCTAAGTGTGTCTGAGTACTCCTCTACATGCATCTACATTCTGATAGTCCTGCCTGGACAGAATGAATGGGAGGGGCTAACACTTCACTTAAATAGTCCTGTCCCCACACAAAGGGCTGGTTTACCCCCCAAAGATAGCCTGGCAGGCAGGACGGGACTTAAAGGGGAGCCTGTGCACTTCAGAGAGCAGCTTTGTAGTCATCCCCACATCAAAGTCACTTTTAGGTATGAGTACTGGATCTCTGAAACCCAAAAGTTAGACACTTTTGGATCTAGAGCTGAAGCTCTGCCAGAAGAACTGCTGTGCTGCATAAAGGACTCAACTGGACTGCTGACCTGGAAAACCTTCTTCTCTTTTTGTTGCTCTGCTGCCTACTGCTCTCTGACTCTGCTGATGGAGAGCTGGAATCTGCCTGCTCCCAAGTGTTCTCCGAGGGCTTGCTGGCTTGCCTCCTGTTCTGATGAAGTCTCAGGGATACAAACGACTCCCAACTCATCACCTACAGCTTAAGGACCCATCTTCAATTCATTCCTGACCCGCAAGCGGTGCCTCTGCAGTCTTGGGCCCTTGGAAGTGGTTCTTGGTCCCTTGAAATCAAGCTTTTGGGCTCTTCATGACCGTGAACGGGTCCGTTTGCTCTGGGACTAAGCCACTTGCTCGACGGACCAGTGCAAGCTGCTGCAACATTTTCTCATAGCACAGCAAGCATCAGCGGCCATGACCTTGAGGCCCCGTCTCTCATCTGCAACACCCAGCCAACTCTTCATGCCTGCAGGATCATCGCTAGTGACGCTTTACTTGCACCCGGTGACCATCTCTCCCGCATTTGGGGCTCTTGTCTCAAATTGAGACCATAAAACTTCAGCGGAACCTGTTTGGAACTGTATCCGGCCCGCGCTCCATTGCAGTCTGCGTGAACTTTGGATTTACCCTGGTCTTGCATGACCTAAAGCAACCTTTCATCGTTATTAACAACTGAGCACTGTTTTTGGTTTATTATTTGAAAAATCTTTACTCCGATTCTCTTGGTCTTGTTTAGTTCATAAGCATATAACCTTTTTTTAACGCTGTGTGGAGCACTTTTGTGGTGTATTAATTGTGTTACTGTGTGTGTGTGTATGTGTGTGTGTGTGTTGCACAAATACTTTACACATTGCCTCTTCAGATAAGCCTGACTGATTTGTGCCAATCTACCAGAGGGTGAGCACAAGCTATCTTTTATTGTGTACTTATCTTACCCTGACTAGAGTGGTGGTTCCTGCCTGACCCGGGTGCATACCTCAGTCAACCAGGAATCCCAGTTCTAACACACTTCTTTCTATTTCCATTACCTATTTGTTCCCTTCCGCTGGTCCTTTCCTCTGTTCTCCACAGCTTCCTCCTCAATCCCATCTCCTCTCCCACTCCCATGCCTTCTGGCTTACATATCTTATCTTGGCATCCTCACACACACCTATATGTGTGCATTATCATGGCTACTGTTTTGTCTGTATATTTGCCTGCTACTATTCTCAGCCTTAGTTATATTTAGAAAGTTAGTCCAAGAGTGCCTTTTGTGGTGTATCTGGCTTAATCACATTCATGAATGTGTTTGATTTTATATGATCAGACATTGTATCTATTGTACTATAAGTCTATGAAAGATAACTGACCAAATGTATTATTGATTTGCAACTGCAATTACAAACTATAGAACAACAATGGTGAAGCACTACTAAATCAAACATTACAATAATTTAAATATAATACATTCAATTACAATCATTTTTCCAAGTTTAAATTAAAACGTAAATTCCCAGCTAAAGAAAAAATATGTTTTTTAGTATGCATTGATAATTATTACAAGTGGTGTACAAAGGTAATTTAAACAGATTTATGTATATTTTATTAAAATGTAATCTTACATTATTATTTAATTATTTAATACAAAAAGGTTGTTAAGATATTTTATAAGTAACCAATAAATATGTATTTGTTTTATATTTTTAAATTACATTACATTTTAACTATTTTAAATAATTTCAATTAATTTATCATTATTTCCTACAGGGTTTTATTTTAAGCTGACCCTTCACTGATTTCTATAGAAGGGGTTTGACCATATGTGGTGCTGGACTTATTTCAACTCTTAGCTGAAGTAATTTACTCTTGTTTTGGGCCCCTTTTGGCTGTGGGTACTTTAGAAGGGCAGTTTGTGAATAACAACATGCTTACTCTTTTGTAGATGGGTACACGTCCCTGCCTAAACCCCTCCCTAACTCTCACTCAAGCCAGTCCTTCCTAACCCCATCCATTTAGTATTATTATTATTATTAGGACTTATAGAGTGCATGGCTACCTGGAGGCCTCCCAGCTCTGAGCACGAATAGAAGCGAGAGAGAAGAAGGTTATTTGCAGTCGTTAAACAACTATGTTTTCACTTTCTTCTTGAAGGTGGATTCTGATACTGTGAATCTTAACTCCCTAGGAAGGGAGTTCCATAACTTGGGCCCAAGGTGGGAAAAGGCTCTTACCCCCCAAATGGCCCTTTTTATTCTGGTAATGTTTAACAATCTGTCAGAGACTGACCTCAGGTTTCTTTTAGGGATGTATAGGCCGACTGGATTTCTAATCTTGTTGGGGCCTGTGTTATTTATTGCTCTGTAGTAAGTAAGTATTCCTTATTTTCCACCCACTCTCTTCTCTCCCTTCCACATTTACAACTAAACTGAATACTTACATGTGCAGTGAATCAACAGAGTCAGGGCGGAGATCTACGCATAGAAAATGAAAGGCAAGAAGGTGGTGGAAACTCTGAATGTAAGATTGTGAATAGCATTTTGAAGTAAGTTTGTACTACTGAGAAGGCGCCCCCCGCGATTGGGGGAGGGGGCGCCCTTAGTTGCGCCACGGGGCTGAGCCTCCTCCGGGGCCCCTGGACAAGGAAGGGTGGTTGGGTGGCTGAGTTGATGTCATCAGGAGGCCCGGGGAAATTAAACTTAGCAGAAACCTAATAGGTATTTAAGGCTGTGCCTGGGGGTTTCATTCTCTTTGTCCCCTCAGACCACAGCCTGGCTACAGGAGCGTCGTCGACCACCCACCCACCCGGCAGAAGAGCAAGGCTTCACGGAAGCGGGCTGAGCGCTGACAGTTAACAACAAAGGGGGATGCACAACAAAGGAGGTGCAGCCATTCGATGGACCCCAGCAGGGGGGTAGATTCCACGTGTGCTCTGGGTAGGCGGGGAGGAAGGACTGACCTGCCGGTAGTCCTTGACTCTACTGCCCTAACCCACAATGTATGGACTGAGTAGAATCTTGGGGAGGCTGCCTGTGTTCAGGTACCCCGGTGGACCGGTGCGGAATGCGGTGCCCTGGATGTCCAGTAGTGCAACTGTTGGCTGTAGCGAGTTGTGGCCTGCAGGCACAATGCGCGCAGCAGAGTGGGACATTGGTGGCAGAGACGGCCTTGTTCAAATGTACGGCAAAGTTCTAGTGTACAGCCGAGTTAAAAATTTAAAGTGTAAAGTTCAAATGTATGGCTGTAGCGCGTTGGGGTCTGCCGGCACAATGTGCGTAGCAGAGTGCGACATTCGGGGCCGAGACGGCCAAGTTCAAATGTACGGCCAAGTTCTAGTGTATGACCGAGGTAAAAAGATAAAGTGTGAAGTTCAAATGTACGGCCAAGTTGTTCTAGTGTACGGCCAAGTTAAAGTGTAATGTTGTACCTAATTTCCTTACTGCCGTTGACATGTTGATGCAGCTAAAGTGTGATGCTTTGAATAATTCTTATATATCCAAGAAGGATACTTTTCTTTGGTAATGGTCTGTGGTAAATTTCTTGGATTGATGTGAATAAAAGGCTACGCCGTAGACAACCTACCCTGATTCTGAGAGTTCTTGGGCATAACCGGCGGTAAGGTGACAGTATTTGGGAAGGAGGGAATGCCACGTTCTCTGCATACTATATTGTAGTATTACAAAACATACAATAAAATTTAGTTTGTGAGAAGGCCCCTTTATCTCTGGTACAATTTGAGATTCCATGCATACGTTACACAAGCATATGAATCAAAAGTGAAAGGAAATGTTTTTCCAAGCATGCCTTTTTAAACCGTGAAAGAAATGTCAGCCTCAAATGCATCCTCTTATCGTTGCCTGCATTGAGAAGGCTGCAGCCTGGGCTTTTCTGCCTCTCACATAATGAGACAAGTGGGAGAGTGGTAACTTCCAGATGAGGGTCCAGGCTGTCTTTGTTTCACCAAGGATCTATTTTGCTCATTAAAACTCATCCAGCTATCTTTGTGAAAATATTTTTAGGGCCAGGGGCGTAGCTTGGTCAGTAAGATTGGGGTGTGTGAGCTTCAGATTGCCCTACAATCCAGCTGGCATATAATGTTTAAATAGATTATATGACAAGCAGGGTGCATTAGAGGGGTCTAAGGGGTAGTGAAAAGGGAGATGAACTCGGATAGGTATGAGTACTAAGAGAAAAAACACAATACTTTATATAAAAAAACAATATTTGTGAGGACTTTCTAAACAGAGAGGGAGAAAGTGTGGGTCCGATTTTTTCTGTTTGTACAAATTACTGGTAAAATCCGACAGAGGCTTCACCATACTCTGAAAGCACCTGGACCCAACTATTTGTTGGAAAATACAATTTTTATGGGGGTTTAACACCCCAAACACACCCTGAAGTTACGCCCCTGTTTAGGGCGTTACTTGAGATCCCCCAACCCCCAGGCATCATCTGCCTCAAGAGGCAAATTTTTTTAGAGTAAAGTGGGTTATCCCTCCGTCCAAGAATACTCTCAAGCTCCGAGACTTGTGATGTGTCCAAGTCAATTTTGTATACACCTCACACCATTTGACCCCCACCCAAGGTATCACAGGGTTCCCTTCCCCACAATAGCCTCCTAGTTGCTGCTGGGGACTATGGGAAGCTCACTAAGGGCCAGATGTACAAACCGCCAATTAGCGAGTCGCAAATTGCATCGCATTTGCGACTCCCAATTTTCACCTCACTAATTGGGATGCACAACAGTGTCTGAGACACTGTTTGCGATTTCCAATGGGGTCGCAAATTGCATGCCGCATGCATATTAATGAGGCTGTCGCAATTTGCTACCCCATTGGAAATAGCTGGCACAACCAGGGATGGTGGCCTACTGGGGTCAGCAGACCTCCATGTCTGGTACTGCTTTTAAATAAAGCAGGTTTTTTTGTTTTGTTTAATGCTCCCCATTTTCCTTAAAGGAAAACTGGATGCATTTTAAAAAAAAGGAAAATGAAACGTTTTTGTTTCATTTTTTAATGGCAGGTAGTGGTCCCTGGGACCATTGTCGACTCTGAAAAAAATGTTTGCGCACCCATTCACAAAGGGGAAGGGGTCCCCTGGGGAGCCATTCCCGTTGGCGAATGGTTGACCACCCTCTTGAAGAGGGTGGGAAACTGCGAGTGTTCTGCGAGCGCATTTGCATTCGCAAAAGATTCATACATAGGTGTTGGACTCCCTATTAGTAAGGGACGCTCTTGGAACGCCCCTGACTAATAGCGAGTCACTAACCCTATTTTGCGAGACGCTATTTAAATAGCGACTCGCAAAATAGGGTTAGTACATAGGCCACAGGTTTTTTGCGTGCGCAAACAGGTCTTAAGTCCGTTTGCGCACGCAAAAAAACGTCGTACAACTGGCCCCAAGTGCCAACTACGTAAAGACTGAGGATTGCAAGGGCAGTGCCAGGACCCCATGCCGGCTTCCTCTGGTCTTATTAATTGGCGTTTTCTCGACATCACGTGTCGTGTTTTCTTCCTGAGCTGCAATAGACAGATTCTCGCGGGCAGCCCATTTCTGGAATAGACTGATACTGCTCCGAGGGGAGACGCCTAGATAGATATGCAGATCACGTCTCTGCTCATTCATACATATCATTCGCAATCTTCCCCCTCTCTGCTATCAGGTGGCTGTTCATTCTATTTCATAATGCCGGCAGCCCTATCATCCACAGAGGGTACGGGGAAATCATATTTCAGATACATTATTCCGTCTGGTGTAGTGCGGCTAAATTTAGAAACAGAGAGAGAGGGAGAGAGCGAGAGAGAGATATGACATGGTTGCCCATTTCATTCATCTTCCACTGCACTTCGTCCCGAACGTCTCGCTAAACCTGCTATTCCGTCTCTTTTATTTTGCCTTGCCTGTTTCCGACTTGTCCGCCGGCTGTGAATATCCTGGTGTTTATCTGAAGATGATTGTCACGCCGCTGTCTCCAGCTGCCTTTGTCTCGCTCTAAAATACTGTCTGTTTTTCTCCCTATTCTCGTCTTCACGCTTTGCCTATTTTTTCGGTTTCCTTTCATTTTCCATTTCTGTCCTGCTATTGTCTCGCTCCTTCTTATTTCTTATTCGCTTAAATATTTTGCCTCCTGTTCATTCTGAGACATGAATCCAGAAAGTATTTTTGAGCACATAAAGCAATATCCATGAATGCTATTAACGTCAATCCAGTCAGAGATCAAGGCCTGCGCCTGCCCTTTTATTTTGGTATGGAGTTCATATTTTTTTTTGTAAATTACAAAAGGTGAAAATAAGTTGCAACTGACCGTGCGTAGTAGTGCAGACACTTACATAACGGACAGATTGTGGAGCTTGCAGTCCGTCCCTTGATGTCGTATGTTGGCGGGGGCGTATTGTGGACACCAAGGAGCATTGTAACACTGATGCTCTGAAGAGGAAAATATATAGTTAGCAAATATACTTATGCAATAGGTAGTATCACTGTATAGTAACTTGGCAATGATATACATAGCATAAACCCAGTGGCGGCTCTGCAATGGCGGAGGAACATTGACCCACTGCCTGGCTCAGAGCCAGCAAATGTAAATTAGAATGATGTTCTTGCATAGTTTTAATTTACATTTGCCGGCTCTTAGCCAGCACTGTTGGGAGGGGCGGGCCTAGGCATGGGAGGGGGAGGAGGAGTGCTACATGCTCTCCACTCTCTAAGTGCGTATATGTGTTTTGGCCTACCGTCTCAGGCCGACCAAAACACACAGGCGCACTTAGGTTTTCTCCAGCCCAGCTGCATTGAGCAACCGGGCTTGAGAAACACAACAGACTTCCTGGTCTGAGCAGGGCGTAATTTCTGCCTGCTCAGACCAATCCCCAGGGAGTCTGTCCCAGGGGCAGGCAAGAAGGGGAGATGAAGCGCAGGGAGACGCGATGCTGGATCGGCCGGCTGCAAAAGAAAAGGTTTTTATAATATTCAGTCCCCCCGCACAACCCCCCCCCCTGCTTTTACCCTTACCATGTGACCACCCCAGCCCACCACACTTCATTTATGGCACCCGCCACTGCATAAACCGGAAAAAATATCTCTGTTATCAAAGAAGGATAAAGTTGTTATTTGTAGGCTGCTACTAACCTGATGTAAGAGACAGTTGGGTATTATGACAAAAACACTGCACTCACAAATTTAATGCAATAGGACATGGTGGATTGAGTGGTTGGTAAGTGACATATATAAATATTTACCAAGAAAACAGTACAATGGTTGAATGTATTTAATAACAGGACAAGGTTAGAGATAGAATTGCAACCTTTGAAAAATGAATGTCTTCTATGCCCAATATGGGATTTATATTGTATGAGGGAATAAAAATGAACATATCTTGACACCTATGCAAGAGTAATATGGTAATATACATTGTTATTGATCTGGCTGAAGACTTACCAGGCTAGGCCATCCTTTTGTCTTGAATGGCACGTCCATATGTCAGGGCACCGGCTGGGGCAGAAGAGGAGGTAGTGGCAGATAGCAGATGAAATGAGGTGCATGAGCACATTAGAGGTCTTTAAAATTAAAATATTAAAACATTTTAACTCAACATATATGAGTATATTAAAGTGTGTTGATGAATGACAATCAAAGATATCATTATTTTAGTGTGTTAGTAATAATGATGTCAGTGGGAAATACCTGTGTGGGTGGTAGGGATGTGGTTATGATGGAGCAAGGATTCGCACGTAACGCGACTTGCTCTCTTCATGAACCTCGGCTTAAATCATAACTGTACTAACTCTGATTGTTTGTCATTTATTTGTATTTCCCCAACACACGGGTGTCCCTAGGAGGCTTGCCTATGTGTTTTTTATCATAATCAAGCTTGCACATTAATAAAATGGCCGCTTTGCAGAAATTCAGTCTGCGCATGCGTCGGTCATACCCATGTGACGTGACGCACTCGCAATCTGGAGGGAAAAGTTCGCACATGCGCAGTGGTGTTAAAATGGCCGCTTGTCACTAATCATGCTTCATGCTATCTTAAGCCGCTTTTATCTATGCATCTTTTCTGCACTAACTCTTAATGCTATAAGTATTATAAAATAAGGGATTAAGAGTAGTTGGTCATGGTGTACAGTGTATTCATTTTATTCTGTGTTATTAATTTGTTTTCGCTTACTTTTCATGTACCCCGTAAATGAGGGCCTTGAATTGAGGTTGGAATCCATCTTGATGCTGACGTATCACACACCATGTGACCTAAGATCTGGGACGTGCAGCAATGGAACCTGACCAGATTGGCCATTGAAAAGGGGACTGTCCTTTCCAGACACACCTTCGCCCTTGAAGAAATGCTATTTTTATTCAAAATGTGCAACAATGTTGCAAACCTTTTCTTCACTATTGTACTTTCCCACACGTAGGCCTGGGAACCAGGTGTTAGGGGGAGGGATAATGTCACGTGCAGTATAGGTGGTACCTATGACCAAACCACCTCCCTTGACCAATCAGAAGATGGGACTTTGTCATTTTGCAACATTTATGGGTGGTCTTGGGGACTTAAAACTGTATAAATAGCCTAGCTTAGCTTAGAGAAATTGTCCGACTTGTCCGACTAGCAGACCTGTCACTGACCCTACGAACTCTATAGGTGCCTGATACAGAGTGCTGCGGAGCATTCTGCCTGAAACTTTCCACAAACTCCAAGGGGTGGAAATTAGTCCTAAGTGCTAAGCGAAGCACTTTGCTGGGAGATTCGAAAACCCAATCGGGGTTATTGGCGGATTCCGTGCAGAAGAGGGGGTAACGCTGGCGTTGCATCCGATGCTGTAAGGGGTTGGTCGTGCCTTGGTGAACCCAGTCCTGACCCAGACCTGAGGGGTATCCTGTCCTGACTGTCCATGAGCTGTACCTGCTCACCTTCTGGTATTCCTAAATCCTTGAGGGTCCTTGTCCCGTTCTTTCCCAACTGACCCGTGGCCAGGGTTAGTCCTCATTCTCACCTAGGTAACTATTGACATAGGTGTCTGTCTGTACTTACTCTCAACTTTTCCTCCTCTGATTAAAGCAAATCTTGCCTGTGATATTCTCCATATCTCCTTTGAATGTCATTTCATGCAATTGATTATTAGTAAATGTTCCACTTTTACCCTTCCTATAGGACATTGCTAAACCCGACTGTTTATCTAGCTTGTTCCACTTATTCCCTTCCCCTTAGTATGATTGCCGTGAAGTTAGTAAGATAGCATAAGGTTTAGGAAATAGTATAAATTATTAAGTCAAACATTAGGTTTTCCTCACGTCCTTGCCCTAGATTAAACTGTATTAGATAAATGTCCATATGATTTATGCCCTATAGTGTTCCCTTTTACTCTATGATACTCACTTTGATCCAGAGCTACATTCTGGTCTTGATACTGATCATTGATGTATTACTTTGCATTTGCCTCCTTGTAATGGCATTTTCGTCCTAAACTTTTACTATATAAAACCTTTAAACCCATCAAGGTGTCCGTGGTCATTAAAGTAATATTGAAGGTATCAAATGTGTAAGTTAGAAATTTCTCCCTTTTAGGAAAACCCTTATCACCTGTCCACTGCTAGCTCCTGATCTGTCAAGAGAAATGTGCCTGTGGTAAGTCAGGTAAATGAATAGTATGTGGTGTAAGAGTCACCCAACCGATTACTCATAAGAGCGTGCGTGAAATCGCCTGGTTCACCTCAGTAAAACGTTAACATTGGAAATAATCACGCAAAGGGCCCAGTGCGTGGAAAAGTTTGGTGAGCCGGGTGACCCGCGCGCTCTATCAGTAATTTCTGGTAAGCAGAGGAATGGTTAGGACTAGTAAGATAGGTAGATAAGATAGTTAGAAAATTAAACCGTGAAAAATAAATGTGCTGCTAAAATTTTTATATTGATGATGTTCCTTAATTGCGCAACTGTCCTTAAAATGTATTAAGTGGTTTTAAATAATAATTTTATATATGTATTGCTGTTAAATATTATATGTTTTGTTAACCAATTGTGTGTGATTGTTAAGTGTTGTCTGAAATCCCCGGGGAAGTATATAACGGATGGTGAGTAGAATCCATCGCGTTCTGAGGTCATTTGTAGGGAGGAAAGGTTAGTGCATGGTTCAAGTGGAACTGGAAGCGCTAATTAGGTCTTTTTCAGAAAACTGTATGAATGAAAGTGACGGACTGCTGATAGAAACCTTGGTCTGATATCACCTAGTAAGGGTCACACTAAGGGAGTAATAGAGTCATCGGAGCTTGTATGATAGCAAAGGGAAACGCTGACGAACCCCAGGCTTAGTATATATCCCGGAAAGAAGTGGATGAGACTGGGTAATAGCAGGTTTTCTAATGCTTGCGTGAGGGTGGGCAAGAGAAGTCTATTCGAAGTGTATGAAAAGTAGACAGAAGTGGTTTACTTGCAGTAAAAGAAGAACTTTCTATCTCTTTAGAACACTCCTACACAATGGCGAATGTTATACGTTGTTGACTAAAATTAACAATAGCACCTTAGAGAAAATACAAAGTTTCCGTTACCTTGTGAAGGAGGGAGTCAGTCGAAGGGCTGCTCTGACGTCACTTCGTGCCGCGCTGGTATTGGTTAAACCAGCGGGGGTGTAGTGAAGCCGAAATTGTAAGGGAGGGGTGAGTGCCTGAGCGTGAGAACGCGTCTCGCGAAAAGGCCGCACACCCATTGGTCAAGAACCTTCGCAACCTCTGCACTGATTGGTTGTTGAGAAATTGGAGTCGCGCTAGCATTGGAAGCACAAACGAAGTAAACATTTTTCGCACCGAGCTTATAGGTTGTTACGAGCGGTGTATGTGGTACCCTGATTTTCTGCCTGATCCACGAAATCTAGGGTGTCATAAAGAGTTGATGAGAAAAGGCAGACCTCACAACATGTACGGAGGAAAGAGAAAAATGTCATTTGTCAGCAAAATAAAGAATTTCTTCAAAACTGACAAACCCGTACGAACTAGGGAAGGCGTGATCATTCCTCCGCCAAATACTCCAGCCTCTTTCATGATGTTAGAGAAAGGGTATCATACCTGTGTATGGTTAGAGAACTGGGTAAAGTACACTGCGGAGGATGGAGTTTTAGCCTTTCCCATTGATGGTACTTTTAACGGGAGAATCCTATTTAACCTGAGGACCCGAATGAATGAATTACATCCCAGACCTAGATTAACTCAGTATGAGGCTTTAGAGGAATGGGAAATTGAGGCTCTAGAGCGAGACAGACCCCGAATGGACAAGGGAGTGACCCGATGGTATCCAAAAATGGTAAAAGAAACCAAGGAGCAGAAATTGAAACAGTGGAGACAAAATATGATGGTAGAAGGGTTATTCCCCATGTTCGGAGCTAATGAAATGGCGGGAGGGAAGAAATGTACTGAGAAAACCAGACACATGATGCCCCTGGGTGAATCGGAAGATGAGTTCTTAGAGGACTTATTTATGAAAGGTCCCCCGCCTTATAATGAAGAAGCCAGATCTCAGAGCTCAACTACTCCATTGAGACCTTCAGGAAGAAGAAGCACTAGTGAAGCCGATTCCACAGGGATAGAACAGAAAAGAGCGGGAGGAGAGGGATTTGGTAGACCCGACCCCGTGGTCCCGAATTACAACCCCTTTGGTGAGGAAAGATCAGTTTTATCTACTCCATCTGCTCCGAATTTATATCCTTCTTTAGTACCCCAAATGATACAGGATCCCCCCATCAATCGAGTATTACACGAGCAGGAAAGGGATGCCCTGAGAGGACAGCGGAATGATCTCATACATGCCATAGCTCAGATAAATCCAAATCCTGAAGCCTTGACGATACCAGTAACCATTGGTCCAGTTTTTCCTCTATATGGGGACAGAATGAATACTCCTAAAACTCCAGTCATAACCCCAATGATGCCCCCGCCCAGAAGGGAACCACTCATTATTGATGACCAAGCAAGTGAATGTGAGTCCATGGCTTCCCTGATGGATTTGCCTAATAGGGAACCGGGACCTAGTATGTCTCGAATGAGAACTCAGACTGGAAACAAAGACGTACTAATAGAGTCCTCATCAGGAACTCAAAGGGCGACAGTGGTAACTCCCGAGGAAATAGAAAGGTGGACCCAAGAATTAGAAAAGGGAACCCCTCATCCGAAACCACTAGATATTTATAAACTAAGAATAGAGCTAGAGGAACTGAGCGCAGGGAATGTGGGTTTAGAACGATTGAATGTCCGGGAGGAAGATGAGTTGTTGTTCATGTGCAAACACCTTACTCGGAACGCAAAAATATACTATGACAAATTAATGGACACAGCAGTATGTATGGGAATAGATATCAGCAGATCCAAAGTACTACAGAAATCCTACAGAGTAGAATTTTCAGACAAAGATCTAGAAAACCTGAATACCGCAGGGAAGAAGACGCAGATTAAAGAACTGATAAACTTAGCACAGAAATGGGGAGATCTAGACAAGTGGAAAGCCAGATGGGCAAAGAAAAAGGAGGATAGCAAGGAGAGACCACGGACTGCTGAGTACGTCTTACAAGAAGCTGACAAACCAGAAAAGTTGTGTCCCATGAGAGAAGTCCCAGGGGGAAAATATGTCCATGTCCCTTGGTCCAGACAAGATATAGTGTCATTTACAAATGACTTTCCAAAATTACGGGAGAAACCAGTCGATTGGTACCGACAGGTCGAACGCTTCATAAAAGTTCAGAAATGCCTTCTGAAAGACCTGGATGGTTTTTTCGACATTGTGGTCCCTGTAGATTTGTGGACCGACTGCAAAATTGAAATTGATTGGCCTAGCGAAGAATATGCGAGAGACGAGATAACAGGAGCTCCCGCACCTGAAGTAATGAGGAAGTATGAGCAAGTCATACAGTACCTGAAGAAAAAGGTACCTGCAAAAGAAACTGATTGGACCCGCATAGATAGAACTACCCAAGAGCGTGATGAATCAGTCCACTCCTATTATGAAAGGTTATTGCAGGTCTTCAAAACTTACAGTGGAATCGATAATGTGGACTTGAAGGATATGACACATTTCTGTTATCGATTCGTGTTAGGATTGAGACCTGAAATATCCCAGTGGATTAGGGATAACAAAATCAGTTGGCAAGGGAAACCCATTGATGATGTTCTCAAATATGCCAAATACTGCGAAGATGAGATCGAGAACAAAAAGAAAGCCCTAAAGGAAAAGGTCATGTGGGCTCAGGTGAAATTAGCTGAACAACAAGAAAAACAGTTAAGTAAAATGACTAACAGTAATAATGCTCCAAATCCGAATGCTGGGGGTGGAGGCAGGCCCCGGGTAAAGATGAGTAGGGAAGAGGCTATGGAAAAATTCCCCTGTCACGGATGTGGTCACATGGGACATTGGAGAGATAAATGTCCGCAATTGCAGGCTGGTAATGCCCCCGTAAATGGTTTAAATCCACAGGTGCAGAAAGAGGGGATCCGAAAGACCCAACAGCAGGTAAATCAACCCCCGGTGCCACGCGCACCTAGACAGAATTTTAGGAATCAGGGTCAACAGAATGAAAGGGTCGAAGTGTGGGAAGGAGAGAATGAAAGAAATGCACCCATTCCACAGTACCTGTTAAATGATACTTTTCTCTGCGATGATCAATACTGACGGGGCCTGAGAGGGGAGGACAAGGAGTGCGTGCTTGGCGCCTCCTTACCGGTAGACCAGACTGGACCATACATTGAAGGAAAGGTTGAAGGGACAGATGTCACCTTTCTGTTGGACACTGGTGCTACCCGTTCCACTGTGAGAACAGCGGACGTTCCTAACCTACCCCTCTCGGGAGAAGCTATCCAAGTAGTGGGAGTTTCAAATCAAATAATCAGTACTCCGGTAACAGAACCTATGGAAATTTCCATAGGAAATTTCAAGGAAATGCACCGATTTGTGGTCTGTGATTCCAGTCCCGTAAACCTATTAGGACGAGATTTGTTGTGCAAAATGCGTTGCACCATCTTTTGCTCACCAAATGGTGTTGAAATTCAGACCCCAGATGAAGATGGCCTATATAAATTGATGTTGCTAAGGCCCGACACAGACATTAAGCCCATGTCCATTGAAAGTCTACCTGAAGAACTGCAATCGAGCGTAATACCTGAAGTTTGGGATTTTACTGGAAAAGATGTAGGCTTAATGGCAAATGTAGACCCAGTAAAAATAGCCATAAAAGCAAATGCTGTATACCCAAATACCAAACAGTATAAAATGAGTGCAGAAGTGAAAGAAGGAGTCGCAAAGGAATTAAACAGATTGCTCAAAGCAAACATCATTCAGGAAGTGATGAGTAGTCCCTGTAATTCACCCATACTTGGAATTAAGAAGCCTAGCGGAAAGTATAGGGTAGTGCAGGACCTGCGCAAGGTAAACCAAATTGTAGTACCTTGCTGTCCCATAGTGCCAAACCCCGCAGTAATACTGTATCAAATTCCTTGGGAGGCGGAATGGTTCACTGTCATAGACTTGTGCCATGCATTCTTTTCCATCCCATTGCATCCAGAAAGCAAATTCCTTTTCAGTTTTGAATTCAACAGCCAGGTCTATGTCTGGAATCGTGTCCCCCAGGGGTACACCGAAAGTCCATCGATTTTCAACCAGATTCTAAAGAAATGTCTTGAATCCTTAGTACTGCCTAAAGAGTCTGTCCTGGTACAGTACATAGATGACCTACTGGTGGCATCTAGAAGTCAAGACGACTGTGTCACTGATACCATTGCCTTGCTGAATCACCTAGGAAAAGGAGGACATAAGGTCTCACCAGACAAATTACAGTTCTGCAAAACCTCAGTAAAATATCTGGGACACCAGATAGAGAAAGGGATCAGGAAAGTCACTACAGAAAGAATTAAAATAATTCGAGAAATGTCACTACCAGTAACCCAGAAAGAAGTAAGAATGTTCCTAGGAGTTGTTGGGTACTGCAGACAATGGATCGTGGGTTTCGCAGCCATAGCTAAACCCTTGATTAACATGACAAAGAAAGGACCGGAAGACCCAGTTTGTTGGAATGATGAATGCATGACTGCTTGGGTAACATTGCGAAATTGTCTGTGCACAGCTCCAGCCTTAGGAATGCCTGACTATTCTAAGAACTTTGAATTGTTCTGTGACACGAGAGACAATTGTGCGCTCTCGGTCTTAACCCAGGAACATGGTCTGATTAGACGTCCCGTGGCTTACTTTTCAGCCGCCCTAGATCCAGTGGCTGCTGGATTACCTGGGTGTCTGAAAGCAGTAGCTGCTACCTGTACAAGCCTAGAGCAGAGTGAGAACATTGTGATGGGACATCCTGTCACTGTATTTGTCCCACATTCAGTTGTGATCTTGCTCACCCGAACCAAGACACAATATCTCACCCCTAGTCGGCTGACTAAGTATGAGAGGATTCTCATTGGTGCAGAAAATGTAGTAATTTCCCGATGCAACATTCTGAACCCTGCCACTCTATTGCCCCTTCCCATTGATGTAGAGGCAGGAGGTGAAATTGACCATAACTGCGTAGACTTGACTGAATTTAGCACAAAACCCCGTCCTGATATCAGAGAAGTGGCCTTGGTTGATGAAGACCTCAAAATGTTTGTGGATGGTTCATGCTTGAGACATGAGAATGGAGGTTTGAGTGCTGCCTATGCTGTAGTCACACTGGAAAGAACCCTGGAAGCTTCCTATCTGTTCGAAGTTAAATCTGCTCAAGTAGCGGAGCTCATTGCCCTGACAAGAGCTTGTAAAATTGGGAAAAACAAAAGGGTAACCGTTTATACTGACAGTCAGTACTGTTACGGGGTTGTTCATGACTTCGGCCAGCTTTGGTTGCAAAGAGAATTCATGACTTCCTCAGGTTCTCCTATCCGAAATGGAAAACCAGTACAAAACTTACTAGAAGCCATCCAATTGCCCAAAGAATTGGCTGTGGTCAAGTGTGCGGCTCACCGATCTGGAAATGACGAGGTGACAGCCGGAAACAGATATGCTGACCAAATTGCCCAGTACTGCGCCCGACACAAAATGTCCCTCCAAATTAAATTATGGGGAGGTGAAAGCAGCTGCCAACTGATGTTGTTTGAAAGATTGGGAACATGGGATGAATTGAGAGAATTACAACAGACAACAGACAAGAAAGAAAGGGACATGTGGAGGCAGGATGAATGTCGACCAAGGGAAGGAGATGGTGTTGTGGTCCATGTGACTGGTATGCCTGTACTACCTGAACGACTGGTTACCGCAATGGCACGGATAATACATGAACCAACACATATTGGGAGGGATGCCATGTGCCGTATGTTTGAAAAGGTGTTCTACAGTCCAAAATTCAGGAGCACAGCAGACAAACTTTGTCAGAGGTGTTTAGTGTGTCAACAGTTCAATGCAGGAAAGAAGACAGTAGTGGAACAAAGTACCATTGGGAGAGCAGAAGGTCCCTTCATTAGGATGCAGGCAGACTTCATAAAGCTGCCCCTGTGCAAAGGATATCAATATGTCCTGGTCATAGTTTGCTTGTTTTCCCGGTGGGTGGAGGCTTATCCAACAAAGAAGAATGATGCCCTGACTGTAGCTAAATTATTACTTAGGGAACTGATACCACGCTTTGGAATTCCAGAGACAATTGAAACAGACCAAGGTGGACATTTTTCAAACGAAGTCCTAAAGGAACTCTGCAAAGCATTCAAAATGGAGCAAAGGCTGCACTGTGCCTATCATCCAGAGGCTTCTGGAATAGTCGAGCAAATAAACGGCACTCTCAAGTCCAGGCTGGCAAAACTGTGTGACTCCACAAAAATGAACTGGATAGAAGCTTTGCCCATGGTGCTGATGAGCTTGAGAAGTATTCCAAACAGAAAGACAGGCTTGAGCCCCCATGAAGTGCTGATGGGAAGAATGATGCGACAGGCATGGGTACCTGGACACAAACTGCTAAGTATTTCTGATGATATGGTGCTAGAATACTGTAGGCAGTTGGGTGACCAAGTGCGTTCTATCTCTCACCAGATTGGAGAGACTGCTGTCGAATGGCCTACCACCCCAGCACACAAGCTGAAACCAGGTGACTGGGTGGTACTGAAGAAGCATACCCGGAAGAGTTGCCTGAAACCGAAGTGGGGCAAGCCTCGACAAGTGATCCTTGTCACCACAACTGCTGTGAAGTGTGCTGGTGTACCAAAGTGGATCCATGCAAGTCACACGAAGAAGGTGACTGGAGAAAACGCGACTGAAGCCGAAGGTAGTCCAGCTGAGGAGACTCCAGAAGAGGGTCCGGATCCCGCTGACATCGAACTACCAGGCACAAGTCAAGAAGTTGAATGGTTTCCTGTTGATGACCAGGTTCTTGATCCAATAAGAACCCGAAAATACTCTTACCTAGGTAGTGAGTGGGACAGTGCAGGTGAGTCAGAACAAGAAGGAGAAGGTCAGATCATCAAAGCCATCATAACATCTGATCAGGGAATAGGCCAAGTAGGGACAGAACAAGTCATCGACACTCCTCCTCCTGAGCCAGAGGAGACTGGAAAGGGACAGATAGTAGTCAAAGCAGAAGTTCATGCGGAAGAAAATCAAGAGATCGAAGAGCATGAACCAGGCCAGTTAGTAATAGATGAACGTGTTCAGGAAGAAGAGTCCAGTGAATCACTGACAAACGAAGATCAAAAACAGTCTACCCCTGAACTAGGTCAGATTAAGGACCAGGCAGAAGAAATAGATAAAAGACCTGGAACTAGTCAGACAGGTAGGGAAAAAGACACTGCTGAAGCAATAGTGCGACAAAGAAGAAAAAGCAAAAGGGTTCACGAGGAAGAGCAAGTTTCCTCGACTTCAAACCGGATCGAAAAGAAGGATGAACCCCGATATGTAAAAAGACTAAGAATAAGAATAAAAACAGTCGAAGAAAAACTAAAGGACCGAAAAAGGGCTGAAAGTGAAAGAAAAGAAGCCCGAGGAAAGTCCATCCGAAAGGGCGGCAGAGTAAAGAAACAGAACAGACTGTATCGAAGCCCTGAGTGGACCTATCTGGTGTTGGAAGAAATTGATGAGCCCGAAGCTTGTGGCAAGAGCAACGAAGGGTCCATTGCTGATCGGAGTTCTGACGAAGACCCTCCTTGAGGTGAAGCGAAGTAAAAACCTCAGCTGAGAAGAAACGAAGAGGGGTTGAAAAAGCCACCTGTAAGATAAAATGTCTGATTCAAATGTCACTGGAAGGTCCAGATTTAGCTGTTGCAAGACATGCTGTAAAATATGCATCTGTAGTGTAGTGGTGCTAGTAATGATATGGATAGGATTAACAGTGTTTATACCTTTTATGATAAGCAAAGACCCTAACATGTATCCTACAGACTTGACGACACAAGACGCAGAAGTTGTACATACTGAAAAAACACCACGAAGTGTAGAAAGACATGACAATGCAATGAGTCTGAGACATACACGACCCGACTTAGAAGCATCAGATGAGGGAGAACTACATTATCCCCAAATGAAGAACAGGACACACTTAAATGTTTTCGCAAACCTTTTAGTGCACTATGTAGAAGCTATGGAAATAGAAGATTGCTATGTCTGCATGATGCTACCTACTTCAGTAGCTGAAGGTGTGACATACCACCATTTACCCCTGACCTATGGAATTTCCTGTAGTATTTTAGCTAGTTTATTCTATAGAAGCACTTTACAGTATTATTACTCAAACACTGACGTTATCTTCTCAGAACTTCCTATTAGAGGGAATCTGAACCTTGTACATACCCTTGGTGGAGTGACTCGCTACATGGGGGAATATTTCCTGACTATAGGTGACATAGATCTTAATGAAGCTCGTAGAGACAACTTGACGTGTTCCTTACATGCACAAGAGAAAATGTTCTTGAAGATGGCAGAGAAGAGAAGGGAAAAGTTTCAGAAAAAGGCAAATGACGAACAGAACAGAACCCCTAGATGGGCAGAAAACATGGATAACACCTCACAAAGCGAAGTTACTCCTGCTCTGTTGCTGGATTTTGAACGGAAAGGGAAACTCTGTCTTCATAAAGAAAAGACTAGTTATTATAACAATGTATTCATTGGTTCCAGCGAGTGTGAACATAATTTCAAGGTAATTGGAGGTTGGGGTTTCAAAAATGGGTCAGAACCTGTGTTTCCAGGAATTTATTATATATGTGGAAACAAGGCTTATTTCAAATTGCCGGATCACTGGTATGGAAGCTGCTACTTTGGCATTGTCTTTCCGAAAATATACCATGTGAACAATGCAGCTGGAAGCAATGAGATTACTAATGGCTTAGTGCGTAGAAAACGTGAAAGTGTAGGAGAAATTATAGGTGATATTTTTAGCGCACTGATACCTGGAATGGGGGTAGCTCTGAATACTCATAGAATCTGCAAATTATCTACAGTAGTGGATCGGTTATCAACTGACACTGCTGCTGGATTTCTGATGATCAATACCGAAATGGTTGCGATCAGATCAATGGTTTTACAGAATCGCCTTGCTCTTGATACCTTATTGGCAAAAGAGGGCGGAGTCTGCAGGATGCTGAGGGCACAACATTGTTGCACTTACATTCCTGATAAAAGTGTCGAAATTAAGAAGTATATAAGAAACATTACTAATTTGGAAAAAGAGCTCAAACCATTAGAGGTTGACAGTGCCTGGAAGAGACTGACTGATGGTCTCTCCTCTGTAGGTAGTTGGTTCTCTAACTTAGGTAAAAGTCTTTTATGGAAAATACTGATGCCAATAGTTGGATTAGGTGTGATTGTTCTGATCATATTCATCTGTTGCAAATGCCAGAAATGCAGAAAATATGTAGTGAATAAAAGAGGAAAGCGAAAAGCTGAAGACTTAGAATTAGAAGAATTAAGAAACCAGATATATAAGAAAATAAAGAACAATCATACACACAGAGAGGCGGAGAGAAAGCTCAACAATAAATTCATTGAGGTTGAGATGGATGAATTTGATGAATGAAGTTGGCATCTGTTTTCATGTGTAGTGATGATAGTAAATATCATCAAAGAGGGGATTGATGGAGCAAGGATTCGCACGTAACGCGACTTGCTCTCTTCATGAACCTCGGCTTAAATCATAACTGTACTAACTCTGATTGTTTGTCATTTATTTGTATTTCCCCAACACACGGGTGTCCCTAGGAGGCTTGCCTATGTGTTTTTTATCATAATCAAGCTTGCACATTAATAAAATGGCCGCTTTGCAGAAATTCAGTCTGCGCATGCGTCGGTCATACCCATGTGACGTGACGCACTCGCAATCTGGAGGGAAAAGTTCGCACATGCGCAGTGGTGTTAAAATGGCCGCTTGTCACTAATCATGCTTCATGCTATCTTAAGCCGCTTTTATCTATGCATCTTTTCTGCACTAACTCTTAATGCTATAAGTATTATAAAATAAGGGATTAAGAGTAGTTGGTCATGGTGTACAGTGTATTCATTTTATTCTGTGTTATTAATTTGTTTTCGCTTACTTTTCATGTACCCCGTAAATGAGGGCCTTGAATTGAGGTTGGGATCCATCTTGATGCTGACGTATCACACACCATGTGACCTAAGATCTGGGACGTGCAGCAATGGAACCTGACCAGATTGGCCATTGAAAAGGGGACTGTCCTTTCCAGACACACCTTCGCCCTTGAAGAAATGCTATTTTTATTCAAAATGTGCAACAATGTTGCAAACCTTTTCTTCACTATTGTACTTTCCCACACGTAGGCCTGGGAACCAGGTGTTAGGGGGAGGGATAATGTCACGTGCAGTATAGGTGGTACCTATGACCAAACCACCTCCCTTGACCAATCAGAAGATGGGACTTTGTCATTTTGCAACATTTATGGGTGGTCTTGGGGACTTAAAACTGTATAAATAGCCTAGCTTAGCTTAGAGAAATTGTCCGACTTGTCCGACTAGCAGACCTGTCACTGACCCTACGAACTCTATAGGTGCCTGATACAGAGTGCTGCGGAGAATTCTGCCTGAAACTTTCCACAAACTCCAAGGGGTGGAAATTAGTCCTAAGTGCTAAGCGAAGCACTTTGCTGGGAGATTCGAAAACCCAATCGGGGTTATTGGCGGATTCCGTGCAGAAGAGGGGGTAACGCTGGCGTTGCATCCGATGCTGTAAGGGGTTGGTCGTGCCTTGGTGAACCCAGTCCTGACCCAGACCTGAGGGGTATCCTGTCCTGACTGTCCATGAGCTGTACCTGCTCACCTTCTGGTATTCCTAAATCCTTGAGGGTCCTTGTCCCGTTCTTTCCCAACTGACCCGTGGCCAGGGTTAGTCCTCATTCTCACCTAGGTAACTATTGACATAGGTGTCTGTCTGTACTTACTCTCAACTTTTCCTCCTCTGATTAAAGCAAATCTTGCCTGTGATATTCTCCATATCTCCTTTGAATGTCATTTCATGCAATTGATTATTAGTAAATGTTCCACTTTTACCCTTCCTATAGGACATTGCTAAACCCGACTGTTTATCTAGCTTGTTCCACTTATTCCCTTCCCCTTAGTATGATTGCCGTGAAGTTAGTAAGATAGCATAAGGTTTAGGAAATAGTATAAATTATTAAGTCAAACATTAGGTTTTCCTCACGTCCTTGCCCTAGATTAAACTGTATTAGATAAATGTCCATATGATTTATGCCCTATAGTGTTCCCTTTTACTCTATGATACTCACTTTGATCCAGAGCTACATTCTGGTCTTGATACTGATCATTGATGTATTACTTTGCATTTGCCTCCTTGTAATGGCATTTTCGTCCTAAACTTTTACTATATAAAACCTTTAAACCCATCAAGGTGTCTGTGGTCATTAAAGTAATATTGAAGGTATCAAATGTGTAAGTTAGAAATTTCTCCCTTTTAGGAAAACCCTTATCACCTGTCCACTGCTAGCTCCTGATCTGTCAAGAGAAATGTGCCTGTGGTAAGTCAGGTACATGAATAGTATGTGGTGTAAGAGTCACCCAACCGATTACTCATAAGAGCGTGCGTGAAATCGCCTGGTTCACCTCAGTAAAACGTTAACATTGGAAATAATCACGCAAAGGGCCCAGTGCGTGGAAAAGTTTGGTGAGCCGGGTGACCCGCGCGCTCTATCAGTTAGACAATGGATCTGGTTGTCGCTTTGCCACAGCAGGGGCTATTCTTACTCCAGCTGTTGCTACTAATGCACTTGATATGAGGAATGTTAAAAATTGTATATATAGCAATAAGAATATTATTTTTAATACACCTAATAAATAGTGGGTTAAAGCAGAGTACGAGTGAGTTGTGTAAGATGTGTGAAAATCTTTTGGATGGAGGAGAGTGTGACACATGTATGGACTTGTAATATAGTGGATGGTTAGTGGGACTTAGGGCCAGATGTAGGAAAATCTAATTTACAGATTCTAAAATACCGAATTTTACCGATTCGGTATTTTAGAATCGGTAAATGATATGTAGCTAATGTCTTGATTCGGTAAATGTTGCTGAATCGGTAAAATTCGGTAAATACCGATTCGGTATTTACCGAATCGGTATTCCCCATTCATTCCTATGGGCCTGGAGGCCCATAGGAATGAATGAGAATTACTGATTCGGTAAATACCGAATCGTAAAAGGGGGTACACTTTCAAGGGTGGCAGGGTGTCACATTGACACCCTGTTGCACCTCTGTATAGTGCATGGGTGCACATGTGGCAGACATGCATGCCCTAAGGACATGTATGTCTGCCACATGGCACAGTTTAAAAAAGCACAACATTGTTTTTTTGTAAGGTTTTCGATAATATTTACCACCAACTTGTAGTTGGTGGTTAATAACGAATCCTTACAAGTGAAAAGCACTCACTTGAGTGCTTCCTACATTAAGGATTCGGTAATTTACCGAATCGGTATTTAAGAATTCTGTAATTTATCGATTCCTTAAATTACTGATTCGGTAAATTACAGAATCCTTAAATTAGACCCCTACATCTGAAAAGCCTAATACCGGCCGGTAACGGCCGAAATGACCAAATTTCGTCTGTTGCCAACCGGTATTAGGCTTCCTACATCTGACCCATAGTTTCTTACCTGGCTTGACATTGGGATTGCCAGGGATAGGATGCCAATATAGCAGGGCAGCAGGGTGCCATAGAGCATTGTGCAAGCAAAGACAATGGATTCCGGTCACCAATTCTTGGTCTTAAAAGTTGTCACATTTGGGGTGCAGTGTCCACCTCACACCCCTGGGCTCTGATGCCACTACACCTGGTGCCCCATTGACAGCCATGCCTCTGTATAGCAGGTCAGGGTTCATGCCGGAGGGAAATGTACACCTATGATGGTAGGTCAGTGGCAAGATAAAAGCCCACCACCATAAAGCACCTTTATAGGCCTTGCCATTTGAATCCTTGAAACTTACTACTCTACCGACCTCCTCTTGGCAGTTTTATGTTCAGATCCCCCTCGCTGCGTATCTCCACCAAAAAGATACAGTCTGTCAACTCTAGCCACATGCTCTGCCTCTCCGATCCTCTCAAGTATATGGAGCATATCACATAGTTTCCTATAATTGTCATGCTTAGTGTCTCTCACTAACCTAGTTTTTTGCTGAGGCTAAATGAGTCAAGATGCTAGTTGCCAGCTTCCTCCCAGTACCGGAGGCCAAAAAGAGAAAGTAACTCAGCCAAGCCTGTCACCCCAGGGGGGAATGGGGAATAGGATGACTAGAGAGAGAGACAAGAGTGGGTCTCCGGATTCTGAGATTCACTTCTTGGCTTCTGAATCTTCCTACTTCCTTGGTCCTTCTGCAAGGAGAAGGAAGGGAACAACCTTAACACTGATTGCACTGCCCTGCAGTTCCACACTATGATTTATATGCTCACACTACTTTTACTTAACCAGCTTCTATACCTGATGGTGTCCCCTTTCCCACCTTTGATGCTCCGTCTCGCTTGTATGTTCTGTGGTGTGCTCCTGTGCGTTAAATACAAAGAACAATAAAGTACGGGTTTGTGGAAATATGAAATAATTTCCGTTAGCATAAGCTGAAGCCATTTTGGTTGTGGCATCCATTTTGTCAGCTATGTAATTCTTCCATCTTCACTGTTGCTTGCCCTTCAATTCTGCTTGAGTCATCAGCTTTAGTTAACTTCTTCTGTACTGGGTCAAAGCAATGTATGTGCTGAGCAAAGGCCTGTAGCTGCTCAAATGCACCTGGTTAAAGTTATATCTGTCAATTATTTTCTGCTATTGTAAACAGTTCTGTTGCCCTTGCCACTTTGCTGACTAAGTGATCTTCCATCTGCCCATGTATGTCGGTAACTATTCCTGTGTAGGCCTGTACCTTCTAATTTGTATCTACATGCTTACTCTACAACAAAGTGTGTTTATAAGCACCATGGTCTGTGTATTCAATGTACTACCTCCTGCAACACTTGAGGGTGTTGTATTGACGTAGTTCCGCTCATGAGTGATTAATAAACTTGTTATTTGAATTCCAGCTTCAGTGCCAATCTCTATTTTGTTGGTCTACGGACCCATGGACAGAGAAGGGTAACCCCTGCACCTGTGTGCTAATTAAAAGGCACATTTCCACAGGTTCTTACTTGATTTTATAATGTATAAATCAGGGGAAAAATTATAATTCCATACTGGGGACTTTGCTAAGCAAAGAGGTTTACCTAGGTGACAGTACGTCTTGGCACCAACTACTTTAATGGAGTACAGGGTCCTCAATATTGTTGCACTCTACCAATTATATCTAACATGCATAGGTCAATACCCATACAATCATCTGACATACATGAGCCAACATAGATACCTTCACATGATTTGCATAGATCCCCAACTATAGTAGTAGAGCAGTAGATTTATACATGCATCTTAAAACATAAACACAACAGTATTCCAGTAATGTTAGATATACATCCTTGGATTGGGGTATTTTATGTCAAACATTTGGTTTAAGCACACTATCTATTTGTGTGCTTGAGTTTGTGCTAAAACATAAATACACAAGCTCAGGTTATTTCTTAATTCAATAGTTTCCCCCCATTTCTTTGCAGGGTTTGAAAGAATGATTTCAAAATGTTAATGTATACTGTGACCCTTCTTGGCAGGGTACAACCTGCAGTTTTCGAAAGTAGGTAATTATTGACAATGTGAAGCGTTCCTGTGTGTTACCCCCTTTATTCCTTGTTGTTTTGTTTTTGCAGGGCTACCCAGGTGATGCCAGCGAGGGAACAGGAATTCCTGAAAAATTATGCAGTGAGGGAACAAGAATGGAGTAAGCCGCTGCTAGGTGCGGCTTCTCCGGAAGTGTAGTAAGTGGCTGTCAAGTGCCTGAAGCGCCTTCAAAGACAATCACGGCTCACAAAGACTACATGTCCCAGAATCCTTGGCGCTGTGGGAGGAGTATAAAAGAAGGAATCTGCTGATGCTGAGCGTCGGATATTCTGGTTCCGGACCCGTGGTGGAGAGTTGTTCGTCGTTGGAGTTCCTGTTGTGCTTTTCCTTATACCGTTGACTGTTCCTTCAGTCTTCAGAGTGTTTCTCTGTTCTTTGTTCCTTTCTTGCACCGGCTGGTGCGGGGAAGTGTTTTCGTGTGCTGAAACATCAACTCGGCGTGTGCGGTAAGCATACTGTGTTAGCCTTTTCGTGGTGTTTCACTCGGCGTCCCCGTTGGCTGAGCCTTCTTGCACCGGCTCGTGCGGGGAACGCCACGATTTGTGGTCAATTATTCGGCGTCCCCGTTGGCAGAGCCTTCTTGGACCGGCTCGTGCGGGGAAGCTAAGATTCGTGTTCCATTATTCGGCGTCCCTGTTGGCTGAGCCTTCTTGCACCGGCTTGTGCAGGGAACGCCAAGATTCGTGTTCCATCATTCGGCGTCCCTGTTGGCTGAGCCTTCTTGCACCGGCTTGTGCAGGGAATGCCAAGATTCGTGTTCCATCATTCGGCGTCCCTGTTGGCTGAGCCTTCTTGCACCGGCTCGTGCGGGGAACGTCGCGTTATTCTTTATTGCCTAATCCAGACCTGGGGGTTCGTTTATCAGGTACTGTAGTTACATTATTTAAGGGTGACGTAACCCTATCTATTTCCTTTTCTTGTCTCTTGCGAAATAGTACACTAGACACCTTGGTCCTTGCTATTGGGAAGTTGAATCGTTCTCAGCCACCATCTGTGTAGGCATGGTATGTCATTAGAAATAGCATTTTTTCTAAATAACAGGAAAGATACTATCCTGGTTAAGGTTTCGACTGTTTGTGTATTACAGGTGGAATTTATCTACGCTTCATACCCATACCTCGGACCAGATAGTAGGGGAAGAGAAGTAACTTCAGGGCCTCCTCTTAGTTTTATTACAGGTATAGGGTACAGGGGCTCTTGGAGTATTTTGGTTGTGTACACTCACGTCAAGAAAAGATACGATTATTCTTTATCTTTTGTCGTTACAGATCTCCCTCCCTGCTGTCCCCTTCCTTTCCTTCCTGTTTATTATTTTGCTTCTGCCCTCACTTGATCCTTCCTGGACCCAGGCTGTAATAGCTATCTGGGTTCGGTTAGATCAGGAGGTGGCCTTTATCACATCGACCTGCTGATTCTGAGGACTTGGAGGATAACAGTGGCGTCTGCACAGTGGGTGCCGCTTAAATAGGAGCCAAGCCCAACAGACTCACCGCTTCTCACGTTCTTTCGATCGTGTTTCTTTTGCACCCCAGGATTGGGCCCCTCCAGTTCTCCAATGCAAAGGGCCCACTGATGCCCTTCGCTACCACATGGATGCTCCATGTGACACAGAAGCAACACCGAGCTCCAGAGGCATCGAGGACACGGACGGCCCCTGAAGACTCCGCCCAAGACAGAACCAGGCCCAACAGTAATAATCCACCACAAAGACACTACAAGGGCTGTCTCTGCCTCAGTAATATTATTGTTCCTCTTGAGTGGGTTAGGCTGCATCCTGCAGCATCTAGGCTAATAGATAACTCCAACGGAAATTATTAAATACCATCTAGCAGAAATTTCTGCCCAGGTGTTGATGGGAATCTACATGTGTGGAGATCTCCACATGTATACTTCCTTTTGTGAATCAGTCCCAAAATATCTAGCACAAGAAAGAGCAGAATGTTCTCCCTAATAGGTCAAACAAATGTCTCACGGCTGACAGACATATTTTCCTCTTAGGACCTCATTACAAGTCCGATAGCAATCCAGAGGCATCTGGTATCATCAGCCACATCTGGGTTGCAAGATTTGCAGTAAACTCACAAGTGTTTCACTGGCTACACTGCCTACTACAAGCAGCAGAAATGTCTGGTTCAAGCTGCAGTAAAGCATGTGGAAGTACTGTGTGAATTGGGTACAGTATTCACAAGTCTTCTAGTATCTCACGATACAACCAAGAATCATTTTATATTTTCACCACTCTCTCTCCTTGCCCCCAGCAGTTACTGATGACACTGAAATCCATGAAGAGGGTGCTAATACATGGTCACTAGCCCTACTGTAAAAAGGCACTTAGACTTTCATCACAGTGTGGTAGCAGGTTACCTTAAATAAGAATGCTCATCCTCCCATTTCTAGAACTTCATTGGTTTTGCAGGCTAAAGCGAGGATTGAGAAGCTCTGCATAGTGTAGCGTGAAAGGATGAGGGAGACCTCACCCTAATAACAGATGTTTCTGGAGCACCCGTGACTATTACTGCTACAGTCGATACCCCTTCAGTGGTCACTAACTTACAGATATGCCACCAGATATGAAATCAAATGACTAGAACGTTTATAACTTTTCCTGCAGACGCTATGTCTATCCAATGCCTGGGGCCAAAGGAAGGGAAGTCCTTTTTCCAAGTACTGTCTATTAAGGTTTCCGCTTTACTGTTAAGCAGCACATGCTCCCCTTCATTTAATCTTTGGAAATGCTCCAGCATATTTTTAAGGGATCAATTTGCTTAGCTGAACAAAGAGATGTGTGTACTGTGTGTCACAGTGCAGTTCTATGATGAGATAGTTATATTTTAAATATGCAATTAACTTTGGGGTTCACTGTGCCCACTGATTTGTAATGGTTTCCCATGGCACTAGAAAAATTACAGTTGTAGAAATGACCAAAAAGAGGGCCAAAAAGATCTCTTCGCACATTTATTTTTTGGAGTTTCCCAAATAAAGTCAACGACATTGGCTGAAAGGACATTGTCACAAGAACTCAGGGCTCAATCTGAAGGCAGATAAAATAGTTATTCCCGCTGCCTACTCGGGTGTAGGGTTAAGTATCCACAGCATTCTTAGAGCGACAGAAAAGGTACTCTGTCTGGTCAAAAGGTTTTATCCCACTGAATGAGAGAGAAAATGCCAAGTTGTAGAATAAGAGACAAATGTGAAGCGATGAAGATCATTGTAGAGATAAAGTATAATGAATACATCTATGCATTAAGCGTAGAGATGGACAAACCAACAAATTAACAGGGAGAGCTGAGCCAGAGGTGAGCCAAGGGTCTGACTTCGATCTTCGAGCCCATCCACGACAATGTTTGCAATGTAAATAATACAATAAAAATCATATCAAATATATTAAAGTCTCTTCAAAATTCACAAAATTGTATTTTTTAACATGTAGAAGCTTTATTGTTAATACGTAACATTATAACACTGCTATGGGAAGTACTTACTTAAGCAGTGACGGCTGGCAACTACTGAGAGTGGCGAGGCATGCAAATGGTTGGCGGTGGGTGGATATGTGCACGTGCGCTACATGTAAGGTGCCTACATTATAAAATAAATAGTCACTTACCTTGTTTGCTGCACGATGCGTCCTCCTCGCTCTGGTCCCAGTGTTCTTCTGATCTCCTCCAGGCTCCAAGGCAGGCCCCACCCAAACTCTCCAAACCAATCCCGGCGCTACTCTCATGCTGTAAACTAGCATGAGAGGAGTGCCAGGATTGGTTTTTGCATTTGTCACCCCGAGTGGGATGGGTATGCTCAGACGTGAGTCTCATGCTCTCCACACCACTGGATTCAAGCAAGCCGGGCTGAAGACGGCTGGAATGCCAGAAACCGGTCCTCGGAAGCTTGTTTCCGGTCCAGGGAAGGCATGGCTTGGCAGTTCGGGCTGGACTGTTCCCATGAGGCACAGGGTCAGACTGATTTGCATATGGCCATGTCTGAACTGGGGTGGTGTGGAGTGCAAAAAAACGATGGATTTAGGCCCAGATCTCTGTACTGGGGTGAATGTATGACATTGTTCTGCATTCTGTCCATCAACTTGTCACGGCCACGTATTCTCAGGATCAGGTGATGCTATATGGGGTCCACCTCCAGACTGCCCCATGCTCAGAATTCAAATCACACTGAGCATAAAGTAATCAGGTGAGGGAAAATAAGAAACCAGGAAGGGGCTGGAACAGGACGGGAGGCTGTAATGAGAAACAACAAAGAAACACAAGCATTAATGATATAACAATGCTAACTACGCTCAAATATTCTCGCTAGGACACCACCTACCACGGGTACTAGCTACAATCTCTTCTTCTCCCTCTTGGTAGGTAGTGAATAACCTGAATCCACGATGACTACTAGTCTGAAATGCAAGAAAGAATGTCACCATTCAAAAAGGTATTCAATCAGCCCAAACACTTCTCCATCGTTCACCACTGTCACACACACCTTCCAGCCTTCCTGGTGATTCCAACAAAAATCCCCAAAAGTGTAAAGTCTTCAATCAAAAAATAAGAAGTAATGGTGCACCCAAAAACACTCCAAATATCCTCTGAGTAGTTCCAAAATTGAGCTCCAGTCAAAACACAGTCTTGGTATCACAAAGTTCCAATATCAGAAATCCAAAAGTTTATATATCAAACGCTGTAGCCCAAAGTCCAAAGTACAAGAATGCGTTTTCAACTACACTTGTAAGCTCCCCAGTTCATCTCGTAATCAAACTCACGGAATCCGGTAACAACAGGTGATGATGAATTCCTTCCGCTGCAAGGACTCCGCTAACACCAGCCGGTGCTAGAACAACGCTCAACGGCCGTTGAACGCTCCCAAGAGAAGCCGCCGCTTCCCACTCCTTCGTTCTCTCAGCCGAGAAAACACCGGCGAATGCGAAGAGCAGCTAGATAACACAGCCGCTGCACTTCTCGCCAGCACGCCGGAACCAAAACTTCCGACACTCCAAAACTCCTGCAGAGGCGTACGGCAGCCGCCGCACGATCTCCTTCCTCGAATGAGAACTCCGCCTTGGCCGAACGCCACAATGCGGGATACACACCAGTTCTAACTCCAATTACTGGTCAAAATCACGTACACAGTCCGCCAGTAATCAGGTACCTTTATAGAGGCTGACTCCTCCCTTTGGCTAAGCTTTCTGGGATATGTAGTTCTTTCATTATTGTATGATCATTCTAAATTGTCCCCTTTCGGGAATCGCAACCATGACACAACTGTGGTTTTTGCATTTGTCACCCCGAGTGGGTTGGGTATGCTCAGACGTGAGTCCCATGCTCTCCACACCACTGGATTCAATAAGCCGGGCTGAAGACGGCTGGAATGCCAGAAACCGGTCCTCGGAAGCTTGTTTCCGGTCCAGGGAAGGCATGGCTTGGCAGTTCGGGCTGGACTGTTCCCATGAGGCACAAGGTCAGACTGATTTGCATATGGCAATGTCTGAACTGGGGTGGTGTGGAGTGCAAAAAAACGATGGATTTAGGCCCAGATCTCTGCACTGGGGTGAATGTATGACGTTGTTCTGCATTCTGTCCTTCAACTGTGGTTTTTGCATTTGTCACCCCGAGTGGGATGGGTATGCTCAGGCGTGAGTCCCATGCTCTCCACACCACTGGATTCAAGCAAGCTGGGCTGAAGACGGATGGAATGCCAGAAGCCGGTCCTCGGAAGCTTCTTTCCGGTCCAGGGAAGGCATGGCTTGGCAGTTCGGGCTGGACTGTTCCCATGAGGCACAGGGTCAGACTGATTTGCATATGGCCATGTCTGAACTGGAGTGGTGTGGAGTGCAAAAAAACGATAGATTTAAGCCCAGATTTCTGTACTGGGGTGAATGTATGACATTGTTCTGCATTCTGTCCATCAACTGTGGTTTTTGCATTTGTCACCCCGAGTGGGATGGGTATGCTCAGACGTGAGTCCCACGCTCTCCACACCACTGGATTCAAGCAAGCCGGGCTGAAGACGGCTGGAATGCCAGAAACCGGTCCTCGGAAGCTTGTTTCCGGTCCAGGGAAGGCATGGCTTGGCAGTTCGGGCTGGACTGTTCCCATGAGGCACAAGGTCAGACTGATTTGCATATGGCAATGTCTGAACTGGGATGGTGTGGAGTGCAAAAAAACGATGGATTTAGGCCCAGATCTCTGCACTGGGGTGAATGTATGACATTGTTCTGCATTCTGTCCTTCAACTGTGGTTTTTGCATTTTTCACCCCGAGTGGGATGGGTATGCTCAGGCGTGAGTCCCATGCTCTCCACACCACTGGATTCAAGCAAGCCGGGCTGAAGACGGATGGAATGCCAGAAGCCGGTCCTCGGAAGCTTCTTTCCGGTCCAGGGAAGGCATGGCTTGGCAGTTCGGGCTGGACTGTTCCTATGAGGCACAGGGTCAGACTGATTTGCATATGGCCATGTCTGAACTGGAGTGGTGTGGAGTGCAAAAAAACGATAGATTTAGGCCCAGATTTCTGTACTGGGGTGAATGTATGACATTGTTCTGCATTCTGTCCAACAACTGTGGTTTTTGCATTTGTCACCCCGAGTGGGATGGGTATGCTCAGACGTGAGTCCCACGCTCTCCACACCACTGGATTCAAGCAAGCCGGGCTGAAGACGGCTGGAATGCCAGAAACCGGTCCTCGGAAGCTTGCTTCCGGTCCAGGGTAGCCATGGCTTGGCAGTTCGGGCTGGACTGTTCCCATGAGGCACAGGGTCCGACTGATTTGCATATGGCCATGTCTGAACTGGGGTGGTGTGGAGTGCAAAAAAACAATGGATTTAGGCCCAGATCTCTGTACTGGGGTGAATGTATGACATTGTTCTGCATTCTGTCCATCAACTGTGGTTTTTGCATTTGCCACCCCGAGTGGGATGGGTATGCTCAGACGTGAGTCCCATGCTCTCCACACCACTGGATTCAATAAGCCGAGCTGAAGAAGGCTGGAATGCCAGAAACTGGTCCTCGGAAGCTTGTTTCCGGTCCAGGGAAGGCATGGCTTGGCAGTTCGGGCTGGACTGTTCCCATGAGGCACAGGGTCAGACTGATTTGCATATGGCCATGTCTGAACTGCGGTGGTGTGGAGTGCAAAAAAACGATGGATTTAGGCCCAGATCTCTGTACTGGGGTGAATGTATGACATTGTTCTGCATTCTGTCCATCAACTGTGGTTTTTGCATTTGTCATCTCAAGTGGGATGGGTATGCTCAGACGTGAGTCCGATGCTCTCCACACCACTTGATTCAAGCAAGACGGGCTGAAGACGGCTGGATTGCCAGAAACCGGTCCTCGGAAGCTTGTTTGCGGTCCAGGGAAGGCATGGCTTGGCAGTTTGGGCTGGACTGTTCCCATGGGGCACAGGGTTAGACTGATTTGCATATGGCCATGTCTGAACTGGGGTGGTGTGGAGTGCAAAAATACGATGGATTTAGGCCCAGATCTCTGTACTGGGGTGAATGTATGACATTGTTCTGCATTCTGTCCATCAACTGTGGTTTTTGCATTTGTCACCCCGAGTGGGATGGGTATGCTCAGACATGAGTCCCATGCTCTCCACACCACTGGATTCAAACAAGCCGGGCTGAAGACGGCTGGAATGCCAAAAAGCGGTCCTCGGAAGCTTGTTTCTGGTCCAGGGAAGGCATGGCTTGGCAGTTCGGGCTGGACTGTTCCCATGAGGCACAGGGTCAGACTGATTTGCATATGGCCATGTCTGAACTGGGGTGGTGTGGAGTGCAAAAAAACGATGGATTTAGGCCCAGATCTCTGTACTGGGGTGAATGTATGACATTGTTCTGCATTCTGTCCATCAACTGTGTTTTTTGCATTTGTCACCCCGAGTGAGATGGGTATGCTCAGACATGAGTCCCATGCTCTCCACACCACTGGATTCAAGCAAGCCGGGCTGAAGACGGCTGGAGTGCCAGAAACCAGTCCTCGGAAGCTTCTTTCTGGTCCAGGGAAGGCATGGCTTGGCAGTTCGGGCTGGACTGTTCCCATGAGGCACAGGGTCAGACTGATTTGCATATGGCCATGTCTGAACTGGGGTGGTGTGGAGTGCAAAAAAACGATGGATTTAGGCCCAGATATCTGTACTGGGGTGAATGTCTGACATTGTTCTGCATTCTGTCCATCAACTGTGGTTTGTGGATTGGAGGGAGCTGCCTCTCTGAGCGCTCCTTTGGGCACTGGAGGTCTGTGCTTGCTCTCACTCCAGCTATCTAAGACAGCTGGGTTAGAGAGGTTTAAAGGGTGCACGTCTGGCTGGCCGTTGCACTGCCGGCCAAAGTGACTTGCGCACTTTAAACTGAAGTGCCCAGCCCACCACTCCGCCATGCAGCTGCCAATCAGCAGCAATGGCCCTGCCCCATCCTGACATTCGGTTCTGGATGCGGGCTAGTGACACTGGTTAGGTAAAAATAAAATGGTAATAAATTAACTTTATCACCATTTTATTTTTCATCTATGGGATTTTTCTGGGGGCTGTTTAGTAAGTGGGCGATGTTCCTCCACACTCATGGAGGAGCCACTCTTGTATTTAAGTGATCATTTTTAAACATGAAACAATAGTGAACTAAGAGGCAAGAAAGTTGTCAAATAAACCCTGAACATGGTCCAGATTATTATTGAACAACATTATAGTGTGTTAACCCGCTTCATGCGTCGGACGGCCCCCAGCCATCCGACGTCACAGTGGGCGGGGGCGTCGGACGGCCGGGGGCTGTCCGATTTGCGCATGCGTGGAATTTGCCTGCACAGCGGCGGAATTCCAGCCACGCCCAAAGGGTTAAATCAAGCACACTGGTTTTGTAAAAATGTCATTCAGAACACAGATATTCGAAACTGGTTTAATACGCGATAACGAAGGAAAAATACTTTTGTCGAAATAAAATATTTGCCTAAGAGGACACCATTTAAGAGGGGAAGCCGCGATTTATCCACGTTTTCTCCTTTCACTTTGCACCAAACAGCCAGTAAATGGTTATCTGTTTGTGTCTTCCATTGTGCTACGGCTTTGTTATTACCTCTATGCGTTTTTCTGCCGTTTCCATTTAGCGAGATCTCTACTCGAAGGTATTGGAACACTTTCCATTAGCACCATTTACATTACACAAGGCCACCACTAATTGTTTATAGAGATGGGGAGGTTAAGTGATTTGCCCAGGATCACAGGATATTGAGCTGATGCCGATACTCGAACCTTGTTCCCAAGTTCCAAAGTCCCCAGCTCTGGCCGTAGCACAACAACCAGGCACAGGGAGGGAGGTGCAAGGCACATGAAAGCTCAGCTTCAGATTCCAACAGGACCTCGAGCTGAGTCAGAGCCAGGCTTCAGGCTCGAGCCAGGCGCGAGCTTTCAGTGGCTCGCATACCTCTAAAAAGGGCAATTTCACAAGGTATTTGAGTGAGGGACTAAAGCAATTAAGTTGAATGGACTGGCCAAACCTCCAAAACAACTTAAAGGAGAAACATTCTGGTCATACCCATGCCATACTGCAGAAACCAGGTAAGCAGAATGGGTTGATTTACTGAATGAATTGGGGTTGAATTAGTTGTGCTTTTTTAAATAAATATATCAAAAGTATGATTTAGAAAATGGAAGTGGAAAGACATTTCTAGTTCTAGGACACCCCCGCGCCGCACGGCCACCAGCTGCTGCGTGTGCCCCCTCTCCTTGTGCCTCGCTGCCCCGGCTCTGCCGCGTGACCACGCCCCCTGCCAGCGAGCGGCGTGGTCTGTGCTAGATTGCTGCCCTTTGTCCCTGTCTCTGTTTTGTCTATTTGCTCTGTAAGTTTTCCTGTAGTACTGTATCTTTCGCCCCTTTTGTGCCGTTTTTTGCCTTCCCTGTGCCGCCCTCGTCGCATCCCTCCCCGCTCCCCGCTTCCCGCCATCTCCGCTAACCCCGCCCCTTTTCTTTCTGTACCCTCCCCGCTCCCACCTCCCAGCTGCTCCGCCCACCCGCGCACTTGGCCATATATGGCGACCGTGCGGCGCAGGTGAGTGTGACCTAGTTCTAGGACACCCCCGCGCCGCACGGCCACCAGCTGCTGCATGTGCCCCCTCTCCTTGTGCCTCGCTGCCCCGGCTCTGCCGCGTGACCACGCCACATGCCAGCGAGCGGCGTGGTCTGTGCTAGATTGCTGCCCTGTGTCCCTGTCTCTGTTTTGTCTATTTGCTCTGTAAGTTTTCCTGTAGTACTGTATCTTTCGCCCCTTTTGTGCCGTTTTTTGCCTTCCCTGTGCCGCCCTCGTCGCATCCCTCCCCGCTCCCCGCTTCCCGCCATCTCCGCTAACCCCGCCCCTTTTCTTTCTGTACCCTCCCCGCTCCCGCCTCCCAGCTGCTCCGCCCACCCGCGCACTTCGCCATATATGGCGACCGTGCGAACGCGCAGCGGTCACGCGCAGCGGGCGCGCCGATTGTGCGCCGAAGGCACGCCAAAGGTAAGCCCGTCTACGCCCGTCCGCGCCTGGACCGCGCCCAGTGCCAGGACCCCTGGCCCACGAGGACCCCGACCGACCTGCCTGACGTACACCGCTGCCACCCTCATCGCTCTCAACACCGGCCGAACCCCAGGATGCTACCGAGCCACCCCACGTCGCTCCCACGGACCCTTCAGCTGTCACGCCTGCAAGTTCACCTGCATCCGGACCTGCCCTGCACCAGCACCCGCCAAGCCGAACACCAGCAGCAACCACCTCAAGTGCATCCTGCTCAACACCCGCTCCGTCCACAGACACGCCATCGAACTCTGGAACCTCCTCGACACCACAGCCCCTGACGTCGCCTTCCTCACGGAGACCTGGATGAACGCCTCCTCAGCACCCGGCATCGCCATCGCCATCCCAGAGGGCTACAAGATCACCCGAGGGACCGCACCGCCAACCAGGTGGGAGGAGGCATCGCCATCATCCACAGGAAAACCATCCGTATCACGACCAGCACCGACAACACCCTAACCACTGCCGAACACCTGCATTTCCAGATCCACACCGACCCGAAGACCACCCTCAGAGGCACCCTGATCTACCGACCCCCGGGGCCACGCACTCAATTCAGCGAGGACATCGCCGAATTCATCAGCCCGCACGCCCTCCCCTCCGCTGACTACATCCTCCTGGGGGACCTCAACTTCCACCTGGAGAACAACAACGACCGCAACACCGGCACCCTGCTCGACAACCTCGCCAACCTTGGACTCAAGCAACTGGTGAACACCCCCACCCACCTCGCCGGACACACACTCGACGCCATCTTCTCATCCAGCAAAGACATCGCCTTCAGCCACGCCACAGAACTCCACTGGACGGACCACAGCTGTGTCCACTTCACCTTCAAAAGAACGACGACCCACCACCACCAGCAACAGGTTGTCCGTAGAAGCTGGAACAAGATCACCGCCGACCAGCTCGCCGCCTCCCTGAGCCAGCACCCTCCGGCCAACTCAGCGAACCCCAGCCAGGCCGCCGACAACCTCACGAAGTGGATCAGCAACTGCGCGGACGAACTCGCCCCACTGAGGACCCCGCCCAGCAGACCCGGCAGCAAGAAGGCCCCATGGTTCACAGACGAACTCAAGAGCTCCAAGAAGAACTGCAGAGCCCTCGAGAAAGTCTGGAGAAAGGAGCCCACAACGGACAACAGGACCACCCTCAAGCTCGCCACCCGGAAGCACCACCAACTGATCCGCGCCGCCAAGAAAACGGCTTTCAAGAACCGACTGGACAACAACGCACACAACTGCAAGGAACTCTTCAACATCGTGAAAGAGCTCTCCAACCCCAACGCCGGAAACAACGACATCACCCCATCGCAAGACCTCTGCAACTCCCTCGCCTCCTACTTCCACAACAAGATCGCGGACATACACAACAGCTTCAGCACTCAACCGTCCCACGCCACGACCACAACAACGCCGCCCACCACCACCCTCCGAGCCTGGACTCCGATCAGCACAGAAGACACCGTCCGCATGATGAACTCCGTCCACCCCGGATCTCCGACCGACCCCTGCCCTCACCACGTCTTCAACAAAGCCGACGCTATCATCGCACCCCACCTGCGGGACATTATCAACACCTCCTTCGACACCGCCACCTTCCCCGAGAGCTGGAAGCACGCCGAACTCAGCGCTCTACTCAAGAAACCCACAGCAGACCCCACCGAACTCAAGAATTACCGCCCCATCTCGCTACTCCCGTTTCCAGCCAAAGTCATCGAGAAGACCGTCAACAAACAGCTGGCCGCCTTCCTCGAGACGAACGGATCCCTCGACCCCTCGCAGTCCGGCTTCCGAGCCAACCACAGCACCGAGACCGCCCTCATCGCCGCCACCGACGACATCCGAGCCCTGATGGACAACGGAGGAACAGCGGCCCTCATCCTCCTAGACCTCTCCGCAGCTTTCGACACGGTCTGCCACCGCACCCTAGTGCAGCGCCTCAGCAACGTCGGAATCCAGGAGAAGGCACTGGAATGGATCGTCTCCTTCCTCGACGGAAGAACGCAGAGAGTCCCCCTACCACCGTACAAGTCAGAGGCCACCGAAGTCATCTGCGGCGTCCCTCAAGGATCCTCGCTGAGCCCTACCCTCTTCAACGTCTACATGAGCCCCCTCGCGGCCATCGCACGCCAACACAACCTCAACATAATCTCCTACGCCGACGACACCCAGCTGATCCTCTCCCTGACCAACGACCCCGCCGCCGCCAGAGCCAACCTGCACGAAGGGATGAAAGAGGTAGCCGAGTGGATGACGACCAGCCACCTGAAACTGAACTCAGACAAGACGGAGGTCCTCATCCTGGGCTCCTCTCCCTCCCCCTGGGACGACTCCTGGTGGCCCCCCGCCCTGGGCACCGCACCCAAACCGACGAACCACGCACGCAACCTGGGCTTCATCCTGGACTCCTCCCTCTCCGTGACCAGGCAAGTCAACGCCGTCTCCTCGTCGTGCTTCAACATCCTGCGCATGCTTCGGAAGATCTTCTGGTGGGTGTGCACCTGTTTCAACGCATTTTTTACAACGCACTACTTTTACAACGCATCCATTACAACGCGGATACTGTTACAACTCATGTTTTTAAAACGCATTTTTTTACAACGCAGGTACCCTTACAACGCATACCATTACAACGTAAGTATTGGTAAGTATATGGTTATATTTTAAAAGTTATATGTTTTGGGTTAAGGGGTATTTTTAGGGGTTAGGGTCAGTTTTGGGTTTTAGGGTTAAGGGGTATTTTTAGGGTTCAGGGTCAGTTTTCAGTTTTTGGGTAAAGGGGTATTTTTAGGGTTCAGGGTCAGTTTTGGGTTTTAGGGTAAAGGGGTATTTTTAGGGTTCAGGGTCAGTTTTGGGTTTTAGGGTAAAGGGGTATTTTTAGGGTTCAGGGTCAGTTTTGGGTTTTAGGGTAAAGGGGTATTTTTAGGGTTCAGGGTCAGTTTTGGGTTTTAGGGTAAAGGGGTATTTTTAGGGTTCAGGGTCAGTTTTGGGTTTTGGGGTAAAGGGGTATTTTTAGGGTTCAGGGTCAGTTTTGGGTTTTGGGGTAAAGGGGTATTTTTAGGGTTCAGGGTCAGTTTTGGGTTTTAGGGTAAAGGGGTATTTTTAGGGTTCAGGGTCAGTTTTGGGTTTTGGGGTAAAGGGGTATTTTTAGGGTTCAGGGTCAGTTTTGGGTTTTAGGGTAAAGGGGTATTTTTAGGGTTCAGGGTCAGTTTTGGGTTTTAGGTTAAAGGGGTATTTTTAGGGTTCAGGGTCAGTTTTGGGTTTTAGGGTAAAGGGGTATTTTTAGGGTTCAGGGTCAGTTTTGGGTTTTAGGGTAAAGGGGTATTTTTAGGGTTCAGGGTCAGTTTTGGGTTTTAGGGTAAAGGGGTATTTTTAGGGTTCAGGGTCAGTTTTGGGTTTTGGGGTAAAGGGTAAAAATAAATTAAATTTAATTATAATTTAAATTATTTATTAGCAAATAAATTAAATTAAATTACTTTGCATTATTTTTGGGGTTGTGGGTCAGTTTTGAGTTTTTGGGGTACAGGGGTACAGGGTAAAAATAAAGTAACATTTATTTACATTAAAATTAATTTACGGTAATTAAATTATTTAAAATTACATTAAATTATACTTTTAAAATTAAGTTACTATTATATTATTCTAATTAATATATACTTACCAATACTTACGTTGTAATGGTCCGCGTTGTAAAGGTACCTGCGTTGTGAAAAAATGCGTTGTAAATACCTGCGTTGTTACATGACCCGCGTTGTAAAAACTGCGTTGTAACAGTATGCGGAGTAAAAGTCCGCGTTGTTACATCATACATCCCTTCTGGTGGATCCCCACGGAGACCAGGAAGACCGTCACCCAGGCCCTCGTCACCAGCCGACTGGACTACGGCAACGCCCTCTACGCCGGAACCACCGCCAAGCTCCAGAAAAGACTCCAGCGGATCCAGAACGCCTCAGCCAGACTCATCCTCGACATCCCACGAAACAGCCACATCTCCGGACACCTGAGAGACCTGCACTGGCTCCCCGTCAACAAAAGAATCACCTTCCGGCTCCTCACCCACGCACACAAAGCCCTACACGATCAAGGCCCGAGCTACCTCAACAACCGAATCAACTTCTACGCTCCCAAACGCCACCTCCGATCAGCCAGCCACGCCCTCGCCGCCGTCCCACGCATCCGTAGAGCGACAACAGGAGGAAGGTCCTTCTCCTACCTGGCCGCCAAGACCTGGAACTCCCTCCCGGCTGACCTGCGCCTGACCCAAGACCACCTCGCCTTCAGGAAGAAGCTCAAGACCTGGCTGTTCGAGCAGTAACGGCACCCCCCCCCCCCACCTTAGCGCCTTGAGACCCTACGGGTAGGTAGTGCGCTCTATAAATGTCATTGATTGATTGATTGATTGATTGATCATCAACAGTATAAATATTGCAAACCCAAAGATTGTTCATATCATAACTGTATTTAACTACATCTAGAATTAAAAGCTTCATCTTAACTAAGCAACAGTTAGAACATAAAGTACCAAAGAGACTCATTCAAATTACAGCATCAGATGAGGAATTCTTAACCTTTTCAATGCGTCGGACGGCCGGGGGCCATCCGACGTCACGGTGGGTGCGTGCGTCGGATGGCCGGGGCCATCCTATCTGCGCACACGTCGGATTCGGAATGTCCGCCACAGCGAAGTGGTTAAGTTCTTATTGGCAAACAAATGTCATATTTATTTTGATCCCTAGTATCAGCAATGCAGCTTTCTCAGACACTGGCGGGGACAGTAAGTCTTGATGACAATTATTCCACATGATAAAAAAAGATGCCCTGGGAAATGGAATTTATCGGGTGTTTTATGTTTCTTGGTTGTCTTGTTTTCTACTTAGCGAAACATTTGTAAAGCGCTCTGATACCCTTCAAGGGTCAAATTTGCACTATATAAAACCTTATAAATATATAGATTAAATAAATAAATAAATTACTGCCTAGAATAAGTTTAGTCCTTCACAATGAGATTTTGTTGATTTCAGCTCTAGACTCCACACGTCCTAGTACTTAGTGGATATTTATATTTTCTCCTTGGATATAGTATCAGGTTTGACCTGCTGATATTTACCTGGAGAAAACGGCGAGGGTGCAGGCCTTATCACACCTCGTCATTGGAGTGAGCAGTAAACTCTGTACTACTTATTGTAATATGGAACCCTGCACTATCAGGAGTTTCTGGAGGGGTTGACCTTTTTACACCCTTAGTACTAGTGCCTGGGTATTTCATGCCAGATATATTTAAGAATTTAGAAAGACTGCTCATTCATCAATTTGTACCTATTTAATAAAAGGATTGTTTCAAGTCATAGTAAATTTTGGGAATGTTGCGTTTATACTTCTTATTTGTAGAGGGACAACAGTATTAATATTTACTAACAAATTCAATGTTACATTTTTTTAAGCAATGCCTGTTTGCATTCATCATTTATCAAGCAGCTATATATTTCCATGGGTCTGATGACTCAGAACAGACTGTTGGAATCTGTATTTGACCTCACGGCCATAGGTTTAAACCATGGCAGGTCCACCAGTCTTTCAACTTTGTGAGGTCAATAAAATTTGGACAATTGAATTGGGTAACAATAAACATCTGTTTTTAGCATGAAGATACCCCTCGGATTGAAAAAGCTTTAAAATTATTCCTCCCAGTTGGGGTAGATTACTGGAAACATGGGAAAGTCTTGACCTTCACCAGGTCATGTTCAGACATTTTTGAAGGAGTGGAGACACTACTTTTACATTTTTT
Organism: Lissotriton vulgaris; assembly: GCF_964263255.1. Lineage (NCBI taxonomy): Eukaryota > Metazoa > Chordata > Amphibia > Caudata > Salamandridae > Lissotriton > Lissotriton vulgaris. Next base: position 1,432,202,151 of record NC_141689.1, on the reverse strand, counting down.
TCATTTTATAACTGTTAATATCTATGATATACTGTTTTTAATAGCTTCGCGGTGACTGCGGGGCTGCTGCTGAGGAGACGGACCAAAAGCCCCAGGAGCCAGCGGGGCCAAGTGCCGAGTGGTTGCCCCTCCCTCCACCTCACAGAGAGGATTTAACCAACTAGTCTCTCCTGCCTCGCGGGACGCACGCAACCGTGCACTGGGCGAAGCCCGGGTCAAGGGCGGGCCCATCTGAGCCCGTCCGAGACTGTCCAAGGCTGGGCTGGGCCACATCTCTTGGTTTCATTCATATTACTGGTGTGCTTTAAGGGATAAGCAGCAGTGACAGCGAGTAGCCGGCTTGCCTAATATATCCAAGCGTCTTCCTTCCGGCTTAGGTTCCCCTACAGTCTTTGTAGAACTTGGTTGAACTGTTTGATTAATATTCAATTTATTTAATAGGCTTTGTGTTTGCGGTTCATGAAATTGTACTGTTTAATTAGATATTTTAGAAAATGTCAAAGTGTAAAGGAAATAAAATCCCTGTCGAGCATGCAGGTGTAACCATTGACACCTATCCTGCAAAAGCAGTGAGTGCTATCAATGTTGAAATTGATAGGGCAGAACGCCGACTTTCGTTATGTCTGGGGAGTTTGTCGGCCAAGCCCCTTGTACCCCTGATTGAACCCCCTGCAGAGCGTAGTGATTCCTCTAGCCCAGGTACTATACCCGCCAAGGCTTGTGTCGAGGTAGCCACAACACCACCGTCTATAGAGCCTGCAGATGCCCCCAGTCTGTCTGCTAGTGAGGCACCAGCTCCTAGAGTAAAAAGGGGATTAGGAAGCCTCAGCTTAAACAGGGGACAGCTAGTGTTGGTAAGGGATCCAAATCTACTCCTGTCCCCAATATAGGAGAGCAACTAGCTAATATTAACCCTGGGGCTCTAAACGGTATACAGGTTAACCAGATTATTAATGCTCTGGCTGCTAAAATTGACATATATCTTAATCTGTTGTTTGATAAATTAGATTTACGTAATGGAGAAGTCACTAGGCAAGGAGGGGAGTTAATACTCCACAATGAGTTACTTAAAGCAATGAAAGGTACACCTACGGAACGCCCTAAAAATGTCAGTCATTAATTTGCAGTAACATCGCCGACAGAGCTAATTGGCACTGTAGGGCGGGCGACGACCATTCGTGGGGGTGACAGTAACCAAATTATTGGCAGCAGGGAGAACATACAGGAGACTGAAACCCGGGTAGAGAGAATATCTATGGAGGGTAAAAGTTGCAATACAATAAATCTACCCCCAGATTGTTCTCCATATGTGGCAGTTTTGATGAATGTACCAGTCCTTAAACGAACCCAAATGGAAACCGATGATTCGCTTAAGAATAAAACGGTGCACTGTCTTAATCACCACTGTGGGTTTCCTGTGAATCATGCTGATCAGAGCCTTACAACTAGAAGGGTCAATTGGAAAGGCCCATCAAAAAAGAATATACGGGGTGACTGTGTTATTATTAATTTTAAAAAACCTTACTATGCTAGCACCTCTTTGATTAGAGTAGCAACTTTACCAATTAATGATCAGGGTGTTTCCCTACACCCGCTTGGCTTCTTTTATAGCCACTTAATGGATGAACCCCTTGGAGGGGCAACCCGGACCAACATATAACTAGAAGGGCTTTACCATCACAACCCCTGTTTGAGGTACCCGTGTCCAACCGATTCCAAGCACTTAGTACCCTTGATGTGAACGATTGACAGGATTTGGACCACTTTATAATTGATACGGCGGTTAATCATAAGTTTGTTGTCACAGAAGGGGAAAATATAGTTGGACAGGGAGCTGTGGTCCTGGATAACCCACAGAATGTCACAGAACCAGGAGGTGAAAGCTTTTTTAGTCAAGATGAGGGGGTGCCCATGAAGGAAATACCATCCAACTGATAGAGCCAGAATGTATATGTAATATTAAAGGGCTATCTATAGCCAGCTGGAATATAGCTGGGTTGGCTTCTAAAGGGGAAAAGTTGGGTTGGATGGACTTCCTTAGATCCCATGATATTATCTGTCTTCGAAAGACTTGGTGCACTGAATTGATCAGCTATGATGGGTTTGCCTCGTATCATCTACCAGCACAGGGTTCGGTGACTGGTAGAGCAAAGGGGGGCCTTTTAACTCTTGTATTAACAAGCTTGCCACTAGAAGTGAAAAGGTACCTGAACATCTGGGCTTATTTGCAGATCCTCTGGCTTTATCAAAAACATGCCCGGGATGTTCTTTTAATTAGTTTTTATAATAACATCTTCGATAATACACGGTCTAAAGTCATTAAGGATTTAGAGATTGTGATAGAGAAGTTGAGTACAGAGGAAAATGTTATTTTTGACTTTATTTGGGTTGGTGATTTTAATATTTCTATATTTCCTATGTCTACAACAAGGGTCTGTGGGGTGAAGAGAGATACAGGAGAAGATGATTTTCACTTCCCTCACAATTTATATGGCAAGTCATTAAATAAAATTATGGCATATTATGACTTTGAACTCTTGCAATGCGCAAGAGATGGTTGTGGAAATGTGATCCCTACTTTTACTGGCAGGAACTAAAATTCAACTATTGATCACATCTTGGTATCCTCAAATATCACCCCTTCATGTATGGTCCCAAGGATTGAAGAATCCTTACTCAGTGACCACAATTGTATTATTTTGACACCTGTAATCTGGGAAACCAGGTCTGTAAATACTGTGGGTAACATTGAACCGCATAGACCCAATGGTACTAGAATAAAATGGAAAGGGGTGCATGCGGATAAGGTGTTAAAAAATATTGTAATGGATTGTTCTGTTGAGATAAATGACAACTTGAATATTAACTGTGAGCCTGCATTGATTTTAGAGAATTTTATTAAAATTAACCATTCTATAGATACCATTTTACAAGGTTTGGTAACGGGGAAACTACTTATAACAAGGGATGGTTTAACCATGTTTGCACTACTTCCCTTTCGAAGTTAAAACAGGCGTTGATGAGTAGACCCAGGGACCCGACGCTTGTAATTAAACTAAGAGCAGATTATAAACTTGCCCTTAAGCGGAGGAAAAGAGAGTTGTAACAAGAGGCCTGGGATAAACTCACTCAGGCGGCCGAGACATCAAACTGCCAATTGTTTTGGGCAACAGTTAACTCCCCTTTTTTTGAAAATGATTGGTCCCGGAGTTAATATCTCATGTAAGTAGTGAGGCCTGGGTAACCCATTTCTCCGGTATCTTTAGAGCTAGTCATTGTCCAAGCGTCAATACTAGTTCCTGGCCTGTAGTACAGCTAAATTTTACCCTTGAATAAGTGGAACAAGGCATTTAAGCAAGAAAGGGAGGCAAGGCCCAGGGCCCAGATGGGGTCCCAATTGATGTTTATAAAGCTGTCCTAGTTTTATGGGGCCCCTTATTAACTATTGTTTTTAATGCTGCTGTAACTAATGTGGGGGGAATCCATTATTATTCCCATTTATAAGAAGGGGGATAAATCGGTTGCCAAAAATAACCGCCCAATTTCCGTTCTAGATTCCTCCATTAAAATTATGAGTAGGATTTTGTTAGTCAGACTAGAAGAGTGGGCAGAGGTCAATGGGATTTTAGCTAATACTCAATATGGTTTTAGGAAAGGGCGAGGAACGCTTGAACAGTGTATAAACCTAGACTTACTAGTCGAGAAATATACTCATGCTAAACAAGGTTCCCTTTACCTTTGCTTCGCGGATTTAAGCAGTGCGTTTGATTTAGTGGATCATTCAATTTTATGGCGATCGCTACTAGAGATCGGGGCTCCTGAGGAAATAATGTATTTTTTGGCACAGTTGTATGAAAGATTGCAAACTTCTGTTCGGTACGGGACTAGAGGGGAATGTACGCCTAAATTTAATGTTAGATGTAGCATCAGACAGGGCTGTGTCCTCACCCCTCTGCTTTTTACCCTTTTTATTAATGAAGTTGATGCAGCACTTAAATTAGTAAAATCAGATGCCCCTCAGGCAAAAGGTATAGATGTACCGGTACTGCTTTATGCAGGTGATGCCGTGTTATTGTCCAGGACCCCAATTGGCCGTCAGCGGCTAATAGACAGGTTCGCTGATTTTATAACTAATAGGAAGTTGCAGATCAATAAGAGTAAAACTTATATTATGGTTTGTGGCAGCAGTCGCAATAAACCTTATTCCTTTTTTATAGATGGACAGAAAGTCCAACAAGTGGACACATTTTGCTATCTAGGGATTACTTTTGCCAGAGACAGAACGTGGTCTCACGAGATACTAAATGTCCGGGCAAAAATTGCTAAAAGTGTCCACGGAGTCTTTATATTTGCAGCTAAGTTAGGCGATAGACGCATTAGTGACATGACGGAGATCTATCAGTCCAGATCCTTTTCAATCGCACTATATGGTGCTGGTGTGTGGGGATACTATCCCAATAGTGGTTTACAAACTGAGGAAAATAAGTTCCTCAAAAACTGCTTTGCCTACCAACTTCAGCACCTACAGAGTTAATCCATAGGGAAGTTGGGATTAGTTATCTGTCTGATCTGATAGCTTTAAGGCCTCTACTGATCTGGAGATCCATATGGCAAAAAGAGGAGACTGCTTTTCATAGATTAATTAAAGACTGCCTTGAATTGGATAACTATCTTATGATACCCTGGCTAAAGTATATTGTACATAGCTTCAAGGAAGTTTACGATTTAAATATTATGGATGACCTTAACGCCGTAGCAGAGATGCCCAAAACAGTAATGAGGAATACGTTTCTGTCATATAGTTTAAAGAGGCGCCTGAGCTACAGGGGGCAATTAACGACATGTATGTTTTATAATAAATATTTAGTCTTTGAAGGGATCCAGACATATTTGATCAAGGTAACATGGATATGTTCTCACCAGATTAAGGTTCGGGTTGGCGCATCATTTGGTAGCTTTTCCACACCTTAAAAAGCACCCGGTTGGTCCATGCCCTTGTGATGGCCACACCAAACAATGCACACTGCACTTTCTTCTTATATGTGATCTTCATTTGAATGTTCGCATTGCTTTTTTAAAACCACTGTTTTTAAAATATGGTATTTTTAATGTGGATGCAGCGATGAGGCTGCTTTTTACCATGCAGGAACCAGATATTTGCTTTTTTACTGCAACTTTTTTACTTAAATCAATTAATGCAAGAAAGAGAATGATATTTTAATTGCTGTTTCCAATGGTTTATTATCTCTGTACCGTGTTGTCTAAATTTGTATGATGATGTATTTCCTTTTATGTGCTTTTATGGTTGTTTTTACACGAGCCAAATAAAGCTTAATGAAATGAAACAATGAATAGCTTAATTTAAGATAAGCATCAGGATGTAAAGGAATGGAAACAAGTGTGTAAGTCCTGAGATCCCAGACTTGTGCTGAGATATATATCCAGACCCAGAATAATTGAGGAAGGGACTTATTTCAACAAAGGCAGAACAGGCGAACCATGCTGGAAGTGCCTTAGATGATGCTGCTGTGAAAGGTTCAGGGACGACTTGGCCTGGATGTTCGGGCTGGACTGTTGCAAAAATGGAGCAGCGTCAAGACTGATATACATATAGCTGGATCCAGACGGAGGTGGCATGGTGTGTCGAATAACGATGGAGTGGGATGCAGCCCGAGTAATTATTAGTGGCTGAGATTAATTCAACTATTCTATCAATCACTGTTTTGTATTCCTTTGTCATTAAAGCGGCATTGGGAGCAATGGAGCCATGAAGAAGAAACCCTCCCATCAGCCCTACAGACAGTGCATGTATACATTACCTCATGTGCTGGACCTGAGCATATTGCTCCGACTCAGGGCGTGTGAAAATATCAAAATATGTGGAGGTTTACCACAGCGGGCCATTGATCACAAACATCAGGGACCTGCAGCACACTGGAAAATCAGAATGCAGCTTCCAGTAGCCCACACAGTGATTACTCAAGGTTCTGCAAGCCCTTGACTGTCAGTCACTCAGCCTGGGAGCAGGTTCTGGCTAGCTTATTAGGCAATCTGGCCGTGCCAAAGGGCTGATCAGTATGTTTGCTGATGTTTTGGCTGTTAGTAAGTCTATTTTTAAGGTCTGGTGGGACCGCTTTCACTGTTGAGTTCTCTGATATTACCACAAACATTGCCTGCAGCAAGCAGAAATACATGCATTCTCTCATGCCTTGCAAAACATCTACACAACTTGTCTTTACAAGTTCAAAGTTGCCTCAATTTGCAAATGCGGTTCACTTTCTTAGCTATTTGATTCTTTAATGGGGCACACTTTCAATTTGGTGCCCGGGTCTATTATGTGTTCCAGTCCAACCCTTCTTGGAAATAATATTATTGCCTCAGCAGCAAGCTGCAGTTCTTCTCTACAGAGGCCTTTTTATCAGCCGCTGTGGGAGTGATTAAGGGTAGGAAAAGTATGCCATTGAATAGTGGATTAGAATGGGGCATCACTGAATAGACAGACATGCTTTCCTTTGTGGGCTGGGCATGTAGTTTGGAATGAGTGTGTTTGTGTGTCTGTCTATACATGTGAAAGTACCTGTGCATGCACATTATTATGTGTGTGTGCATGAGAATGTGTGTGGTGAACACCCCCCTCACCTTAGGTGGCAGCCCTCTTGCATGTCATTCACCTGGTTACTGCCATCCCTTGGCATGTGATGGTCACCACCCCAAAGCTGGTGGTGCAACGCCTTGGTGTCTGGCAACAATTATTCCTTGCTGGTATCTGGAGGACACCACCTTCTAGCCTTTGGATGCTACCATGCACTTGCATGTGAAAGCTACAAGCCTGTGGCCTCTGGTTGCTACCAAGCCATATATCTTGTGGTTTTACCATCTGTTATCTAGTGGCCCTAATCACTGGCATCTGGTTGTCATCGCCTCCCACTACGGACTTCTTTATTTTAGTGTATTTGTAGGCAATGCCATGGCCTTGTGTAAGTTTGCCTACATTGGTATAATGCAGGAAGTCTAGGCTGTGAGGTGTCCCATGCATAAGGAGCCACCATGTCACTATTTAATGGAATTCTAGGCATCAAAGTGGCCCTGGCATAAGGTGACCTTTGTTTACATAAGGTCTTTCTATGGTGGCAAGAGCATAAGTGGCTCTCCTTTACATTTCATGGCCTTTCTAGGCATTATAGTGGTTCTGCATACATCAGCCCTTCTTGGCCATGCTATTAACATTCTAGGCATGATGATGGCCCTTGTAAATATGGCTCCTCATCACATGTTGAGGGCATTCAGTCTTAGGCATTGTGCTACAGATACGCTATGGTGACAATTCATGAGTTCTGAGGGACATCTGCAGATATGGAATTTCACTACCATATAATGGTGATCTATGCAAGTAATAGTAATACATGGGCAAAGTAAGCAGATTCTACCCTTTGAGGGATAGTAGTACAAGATGACACTTACAAATTGGTATTTGGATGGCAAACACACTTTTTCTTTTTTACAAAAAAATGTTATTTATTGAGCAAAAATGTTACTTAAAAATTTTGAGAAGATTTTATTTGGGAAATATGAGTTTAACGCACAACAACAAACATGCAACATACATAATAATGGCGTGCAGTGCTTTTCTCTGTCCAGTACTTCTATAATTGAAACTTATGTCTGTGTTTTTGTGAAGCCACCATTGAATGATGATGATCCAATTTCCTCTCATACAAATGGGCCATAATATATGCTTCAAAAGGCTCCAATAGACAAGTGAGCCTGCATTATTATGTGTGTTGGATGTTGTTTGTAGGGTATTACCTTAAGAGACTTTGACTGAGAACGGTAAGTCAATAACACTTAGAAACTAACAGAGGGTGGGGGGAGTAACATTACTAGTCCTGATGAAAGCCTCAGACCCCAAGTGGCCACTGCAAGTGGGCTGAAACATGTTGATGAAAAAAACAGGGTGTAAGGATATTGTAAACCTTTTGTAACACCTGTGTTACATACATTTTATTCAAACTAGAGGTAGCTAATATTAACGGGACACTTGGTGCCCTCCAGGTATTTTTATTTCTTAAAAGCAGATCCCATCAGAGAAAGTATCCTGATTGAAAGGAACCAGGATGAGACCTGATGATGAAGCATGACACCAATAGAGTGTTGGAGAGTCAGCAAAATAACCCAATAGGGGTGCTTTACATGAGGATGATGTTTTTACCTGAACTACCATTTAGCAATAGGGTACATGATACTCATATTTGGGAGGGAGAATTCTATGATCCCCTTTGTCTAGAAACCTCCCTCCCCCATTCTGGTGGAGTGACTTTGCACCCTCTCACGAAGTTCTGTGTGTACAATGTAATGTTACTACCATCGTCTTAATGCTGACTGACTAGGAGGGTAGTACACCTGGAACTCCTGAAGGGTCCACAGCTGTCCTTCTCCTTGTTGTTCACAAAATGTGAAGCTCTGCCATAACCACACTGCCTAATTTTCCAACAGCTGGTGGTTGCTGCACAGGAAATTGAGACCAAATTGAAGCAAGAACTCTTACCCAGGCTGTTCAAAGTTGACTTGTGTTGCAACGGGTATAGATAATTCAAAACAGGTGTGACTTGGTCCATTGATGGGAACATAAATGAACCTGAAGAAAAACAATTCTTTCCTTTTTCACATTCCGCGTCATATTTTAATAGATGGTGCGTTACTCTTTTCTTTTGCATTCTTCCAAGATATATGACCCTGGAATGTATGAAGTCCATGTACTGAACTGATGTACATTGCACATGAGAAATGTTTTTCTGAATAGTGATTTGCTTTGACGGGTTCATAGGAGTCCCTGGTTAGAGAATCTGTAAAGTGAGAGTTGGCTGGTGATCCGGCGTGCAACGACCATAGGGCTGAGAGGGCATTAGCACCCCCCATCAGGTGCTCTGGCGTGGGCTGGCTGGGCTGAGGCTGCTGGCTGGACCTTGAGCTACATCTAAAGTATTCCCAACAATAACAGTTAGAGTCCTGAGAAGCCTCTGGGTGTTTTTATTGCGTTCTAAAATCCCTGCTGCCTGCCTGTCTCATATCATATAATACATTATAGTTTCAGTGCTATAACAAAAAAACAATAACCTACCATATTTAATGTGGATGGGTGGAAATTGGCAGGGGTCAGAAATGCCATTACCACGTCGCACACCCATCCACAAGTAGATAACAGTGGTATCCAGCAACACTTCCACTTCAACCTGTGAGCCACAATAACTACCAATCACAAGGTGGTTAAAAGACTGTGCTGGGCCAGAAGAATTTTGACTTCCATAGAAAAAGTCAATACATTTAGGCCAGCCTATTTAATTATAACATACAAGTTAATAGAGTTGGGTTTATTTCATGGTGCCGTGAAGCCAGTGATATTGCACAGTCCTATTAGAAGAAAGATTGCAGCACACATAGAAAGAGCAAAATGCCATTAATGATTGTTTCTGTGCAGGGAGGAATCCCTTCCAGCACATAAACAATCATAAAATAATGACGATTTGCTACTTCTCTGTGTGCTGCAGAATGCAGTACTCATAGAAGTAACAAATTGCCATTATGGATTTTTTTTTGTGCAGGAAGGGACATCTTCCTGCACATAAACAATCATTCCCTGCAACCCAGGCAACCTTACACTACGGTGCAATGGTGCCTGCATTGGCACTAGGCAGCTAATTTTAGCATTAGGGAAAACACAGAGGTGCACATTATTATGGACATTATTATTATAAATACGGCGCATCCCTGCCTTTTGGAAATGTCGAAGCACGGCGCTGGCCAAATTTGGTGCAGCTCTGTGCTTCGACATTTGTTTGTTAATCTCTCGCAATGAGTCTACAAGAAAATTGATTGCCAGGCTGGAAGGATGATGATCTCTCAGTCCATCCAACCATAAAAGCAGCTCCCTCGTCTGCAGCCTACTGGGGCTTTTTCCAGTGTCCCCTGTGGAAAGTCAATTTTTTCATGGAAATATAATCGCCTCAAATTGGTGGGTTGGTGTGGTTTGTAGTTCTCATAGCCGATTTCCATGTGTTTTGTTAGGGGTGAGATGCTGGTGATCAGAAATGCTTTGTTCCCCGGTGCTCTGCCTTTAACCTATTGCGGTTTCGGGCTTTTATATCAAGAAAATACAAAAAAATAAGTGCCTGCATCTTTTATACTGGTAGAATCAGGGGTTTAAATGGGTCGGGTCCTGCAGGGGCTGAGCACCGGCAGTTTTTAAAAGGGGGCATCAAACTGGGTCCTTATCTGGCTCTGTTTTCATGCCCTGGCACAGAAAGCCCTGATTTTCCACAAATGGTCGGGTTGGAGTTCCATGCCCACTAGTGTGTAAACAGGAGATGTACGCATGCTCACTTCTTACTAACGGGAGAGCTCAAAGATAGAACAGAAATTAAGTCTGAGTTCCCCTCTATAGTGGTCTTTTTAGCAAGGCAGGCCTGACCTGAGTGTCTCTGCTTCAGCGCTACTGGCCGTTCAGTGTAATGAACTCTGTAGCGGCCTTCCTGGCCTTTCGGGGACACTTGCTGCTCCGGTCCTTAAATAAATGAAAAAGACGAATGATGAAAGTAAGTAACAGATCTCTCTACGTCAGACCCCAGCGTGAAAGATGAGGCTCGTGATGGACAAAAAAATGGCCAGCCTGAGCCACCTACAAAAGCATGAGAGGGGCCGGGCGAATGCTGTCAATGGATGGTGGGAAGGGGAACACGAGGGAAGTTGAGACCCCCTGGAGAGGCAGATGTGGTGGTGTGAGAGGGAACAAGAAAGTGAGACTGAGTAACGGAGATAGGAGTACAAGCAGAGATAGCAAGGGAGTAGCAAAAACAGTAATATCACAGAGAGAACAGTAGAGACTGAAGGAGGCAGGCAGAGCAGCAGAGCTGACCGGATAGCAACAGGGAAGTAAATAACAATGAGAGGGGCTAACAGAAATGTAAAGAGTAACAGTGAGGGGGCTAGATAGTACTGAAAGACAGTAATGAAGAGGAGTAACCACAAAAGCATAGAGAAGGTGTGGACGTGGCTGTAAGAGACCTTGTTAGACCTGGCACCATTGGCGTGGGTCTCCCTTCCATTTTTTGCTGCTGTCTCCTCTGGTTTTGCTGGTATTAGATGCTCTGGGCACTGTGCCACTGCCATTCAGTGCCGCAGCACAAATGCTCCCTGTGTAAATATGACTGTAAAATTGGTATATCCCTGATTGGTTTATATGGTTTACCTGTTAGTCCTTATTAGTGTGGTCTGTGTGTGCCCAGGGATGGTAACCCAAATGCTGCTGGTGGGCCTGCAGCGCTGCTTTGCGCCACCCACAGAAGCAGCTGGAAAAGTGTTCCTCAGACCTGCCCCTGCAGTGTCTGCATGCAGTCCAGAACTGCCATCTTGGCTGTGAAGTGCCCACACTTCCCAGCCCCTGAACCTTCCCTTAGCTTCATGTCAGTCACCCCTATGGTAGGTGCATTGTGTGTGTAAGGTGGGACATGGCTTGATATGTGTAGCATGTCGTAGTAGTGAATCACCCTCCATTTTGTTTTTCACTGCTGCAAGGCTACCTGTTCTCCATAGGCTAGAATGGGCAGACTGGCTATTACATGTTATAGTCCTATCTGACTCAGGGAACATGGTAGAAATTCGAGTTTAGTATGCCTGAACTCAGAACATAAAATACATTTGTTAGTGAAGTTGGTTTTAACATTCTGTGTTTGAAAATACCACTTTTAGAAATTAGGTATTTTCTTGCCTAAGCCTTCCAGTATGGCTTGCTGTTATGTGTATTGGCTGTCTGGGTTTAGAGGGGCAAGGCAGGCTGAGTCAGACCTGGGTTGAATAGAGAGATCTGCATTGAGTACTGAGGAGGGGTAGCTCCTTGGCCTGCATAGGGCTGTGCCTGGCAAGGTGAATGCTTGCTCCACCTCCTACTGTGCGTCTGAGGGCAGAACCCCTCTTTATGAAAGGAAGGATGCAGCCTGGTAAACAAAGTGCTCCAGGCCTGAGCAGAACTGGTTCTGGCTAGGTTCAGTGACTAGAGACTTTTGAGAACAAAGACTTTTGGGGTACAAATATCTGTGCCCAGACCCCTGATTTTGGTATTGCTCCTGGATGTCAAGAAGAACCTCTGTCTGTGTTACTGAAGGAATCTGCAGTAGAGGACTGTCCTTGTGCTTGTGTGCTGTTTCTTGGATTGGTCTGCAGTAGTTCCCCTTGGACTTGGAAGAAGAGGGAAAAAGCACCTTTGAGAGACTTTTATTTTGCTAAGCAATCACCCAAGGGCTAGAAGAGAGCTAGTCTACTGTTGGAGTCACAGGCACATTTGACTCCCCCACCAGCCTCCTGATTCCTCCCAGCGAGGATTTCTATCTGCAGGTGAGGCCCCTGTGAGTTCCAGGGCCTCTAGTTCTACTACAAAGAAGAGAGTGCTGAAAATCGTCCCTAACGCTGTTTGCGAGCCGCCGCAGCTGAAGAGCATAAGAAAAATCATTGCGTTGCTGCCGCTGAGTGCACTCAACCCAAAGATCACCACATCACACGCTTGCGGGCCACCAAGTGCTCGCTAACCCCAGAGATCACCACATTGCACGTTTTCGGGTTTTTCGAAGGCTCGCTAATCCCGGATCATTGCCTCGAGATCGTCGCATCACGACGGCCGCCATTTTGCTCGCATCGCACCCGGATCGTCGCTCCCTCGTGGGGCTCCATTTTCTTTCATCTCAACAAGATCGCACACGCAACAGGATCAGCGCATCATCCTCCCTTGCGGCAAGGATTCAACGCATCGCTGGCCTAGCGTGAAGAAGTCTGTCGCTTTGTCCCGCATGCACCCGCAGACCGGCGCATCATCCTCTCTTGCGGCCAGGATTCATCAGATCGCAGGCCTAGCATGGGGAAAATCATTGCTACAGTTAGTTTGCGACATTTTGCTTGTTTTGCTACGAAATCCAGATACTTTGTAAGTAAAAGGGTCGCAGAGACCCCTGCTTTGAACTGAACCCCTATTTGAACACTTTGAATTCTTTTTCCAGCTTTTCAGGAGTACCCCCCCCCCCTCTTTCAGTATTGTGGCTTTTTACCGTTATTGGTCTGGTGTTAAGGCTATATATAAAGACACTTATATTTTATAACTACTTGTGTGGTGTCCCTTTGTAGTGCCCATCACTGTGTTACTGTTTATAAATTCTTTACACACTGCCTCCGAGATAAGCATAGCTGCTTGTGCTACGTTACCACAGGGTTGAGAAGGGGTTATCAAAGGGTGAAAAAACAATTGGTAGTGGTGTTCCCTGAAAGTGAGTACCCGCACATCAAAATATATATAAGTGTAGGAGAACTTATTCGTCAGGGCACAGAAATGTCACAGTTGCTGTAAGTACAGCTGGAGTGCTAAAGAGACCACTGTCACCCACTACCAAGGGTGACTAAAGCAAATCAAGATGACCTCCTGACACAGAAAATTTAAAGGGTCAGTGCAGCACAATCCAAATTGCAATATTCAAAATGACTTATTGGTCTCAAGATTATTCAACAATACAGTATTAGTAGTACATCAATACATTATTGTTAGACAAGATGACCAAATCGAAGACTTTATGCGTGTGATTTTCTTATTTTATTCATGTATTCGAATTCAAGTCAAAAGCAGCCAACACGTGTTTCGTCAGTACAAAGTTCGTACCCAGACTTTCTCAAGGCAAAAGTGTATCTTAGATGAATCAGGCCGCTTGATGTCGTGGTATAGTAACCACAAGAAATATGTCAGTCACTGCAGGAAATGGACGTGGTAGCAAGCAGGAAAAAACAAAACCAGACAAGTCCCGGTATGAGATGAGACGCAGTAGGAAGATTCCTAAGTTAAGTTGGTAGATCGGCTCACTAAAAAGGGGGCCGACTTGCGTCCTTAAGGACTGTTTCCAGCACGGGGTAGAGGTCAAAAATAAAGTTCCACTACACTGTTAACGGTATTGGATTCGAGTGTCACCTTCTACGTCCATAGATAATACCCCAAATCTTGATTAGTAAAAAACATAATATACCAATCTGAGTCCTGCTCACAAAATGACGAAAAAAGAAGACAAGGTGAGAGGCGCGGCCCTTAATTTCTATCAGTGTAAGTAAGTTAGAACAGGAACAACGACATCCATACACCTGAGCGACAGCGTCCCGCACGCCTAATAACGCGGCTGGAGAACCGCACGCTTCCTCGCAGTAGTGTTAGTTAGATCAAAGAAATAACACCAACATCCGTAATCCTGAGCGACAGCGTCCCACACGCCTAATAACGCGACTTAGGCAGAAGGGTCCCTACTTGGACTGTGGCCAGCCACTGCCAACTAGAGACCGCCATTTCTAACATTGGTGGTCAGCGGTGAGGATCTAGACTTGCATTTGTGATCCCATACAGTAATTATAGTGTACACTACTAGTGAGTGCAGACCAGAACGTAACTACAGACATTTTTGAGGTTTTTTGATTCTATTTTTGATTGATATCGCTAGTTATTCCTACAATGGGCAAGCCCAGATCCAATGCCTCGGAGGATCTCTCCTGGAAAGAAGAGAGATTAGATGCCTACAATGCCAAGCAGCTCAAGTATTTTTGTAAAAGATTCACAGTCCCTATCACAGGCCTCATTAAGAGGGAGGGGTTTTACAAAGCACTGAAGGCCTGGCTAGAAGCCAGGGATGCCCCTAAGAATGTGGGAGAGCCTGGGGGGAGGGAGAGAATACAGGAGAGCAGCAGTTGGAAGTAGTAGATTTGGTAGGCAGTAAAGCACTTTCCAGCCCAGGCACTAGTGTGTCCTCAAGGGGCCTGTCTCCAGAAGAGATGGAGGACAGGGAGAGAGATAGGCAGCATAATATGGAGATGGCTAAGCACCAGATGGAGGGTGAGAGGGACCTAGAGAAAAAGAAGTTAGAGGTTGAGATAATGAACATGAATTTTGTACATGAGAGAGTATTGAAGGAATTGGAGATTAAGGCAAAGAGTGTAGTGATATCCCCCTCTGGTGGCAGCATACCTGTAGTGCATACTGAGAGTAGAGTGTATATACCCAAAGAAGTTATTAAGGATTTCCACAAGAGTAAAGATATTGGACAGTGGTTTGCAGCATATGAATTAGCCATGGTGTCCCATCGGGTCCCTGAGAAGGATTGGGGAGCTGGGTTGTGGGGGTGCTATGTCAGTGAGGGGAGGGATACCTTGTTGGACCTACCCCAGGAAAGTAGAATGGTTTATGCCCACATGAAGGAAGCGCTGATGACCCACTATGGTTTAACCCCTGAAATGTATAGGCAGAGGTTTAGGACCTGCAAGAAGTTAGAGGGTACCACGTGGGTTGAATATGTGTCTTTTTTTGCAGAGTAATGGTGCGCTGGGTAAAAGGTAGCAGAGTAGAAACTTTTGAGCAACTGTATGATTTGATTGCTTGGGAGCATTTATCTAGTAACTGTTTTCCTGAGCTACGCCAGTACGTGATTGATTGCAAGCTAACTAACCCTAGGAAGCTTGCTGAGAAGGCGGACCGATGGGTGAGCACCCGGGTTCGCAAGGGCCCAGTAGGAGACTTCGCCAAAGGTGGACAGGGTCCCCAGCTGAGAAGTGGGGGGGACAGGGGTAAACCTAGGGAGGTTCCAAGAGGGCCCCAAAGTAATTCCAAAGGTAACCAAGCAGTGGTATCCGAGCCTCCCCAAGAGCAGAGGTCAGGGCCCGTGACAAGTAGGCCTGTTCAGAGGGGGCCCCTTACTTGTTTTAAGTGTGGTCAAGTGGGCCACCGGAATTTTGATCCCCAGTGTCCCCTGAGGGACCACCCTGCACCAACCTGTGCACCACCCCGCCAGCTTGCTAGTGTTGCCCTGGAAGAGGTAGAGATGGGCCCCTAAGAAGGGTGGGATCCCGTAGAATTGACCCTTGTTTCATTAGGAGGCTTTGAGATGGTCCCTAAACCAGCCCTGCCTGAAAACACTAAGAAGTACAGGCAGTGGGTGACCATCAATGGCCATAGAGTGGAGCCTCTAAGGTACACAGGAGCCAGTGCAACTGCTGTCAGCTCTTGGTTGGTGTCCAAAGAGCAGGTTGTCCCTCATGCATTCTACCCTGTAGTGTCAGCAGACAACTCAGAGAGCCAATGTGAGGTGGCTCAGGTTCCCTTTGAGTACGGGGGGGGTCTAAGGAACTCTTCAGGTAGCTGTGAGGCCCGCCATGCCTGTAGACTGTCTGTTGGGCAATAATTTAGAGAACTCCTCGTGCGCTACTGCGGAGAGGAGAGCTCACTTACAAATGTTGGGTCTGCCTGAGTGGGTGTGTGCTACCACTATGTCCATGGCAGCCAAGGAGGGTGTTGAGAAAGATCTGGGACCCAGATCCCTGCCTTAGAGAGGAGGGGCAAGAGGCACGGGAAGCCAGCCCCCTTCGTTCCAATGGCCCAGGACAGAGCAAACCCTGAGGGGGATGCCCTGGAGCCTACCGGGAGCAGAGTGCCAACCTGGGGGACCTGCCTGAGCTGACCCATTGGCAGCAGGAAGGAGAGCCCACCAGGGAGGAGTTTTGTCATCAGCAGAGAGTTTGCCCTTCTCTTGAGGGTATGCGGCAACAGGCTGCAGCCCAGGCAACAGGTGACCAGTCTGGTTCACATTTGATTTATTGGGAGAACGGTCTCCTGTATAGCGAGCCTAAGGCTGCTGAGCTGGGGTCAGCCCGTGTGCTGGTGGTGCCCGCATTCTTCAGAGCCTTCCTACTGGGGTTGGCTCATGACATTCCATTGGCAGGACATCTGGGGCAGACCAAGACCTTTGAAAGGCTGGTCACCCACTTTTATTGGCCCCAGATGCGCAAGAGTTTGGACACTCATTGCGGGACATGGGAGACTTGCCAGGCAAGTGGGAAGAGTTGGGGTAAGATCAAGGCGCCACTCCAGCCCTTTCCAGTTTTTAGTACCCCATTCGAGCAAGTGGGCATTGACATTGTGGTGCCTCTGGATCCCAGGACAGCCATGGGCAACAGGTTTATCCTGGTCCTGGTGGACCATGCCACCCGGTACCCTGAAGCTATCCCACTCAGGACAATGATGTCCCCCGTGGTGGGACGTGCACTGATGGAGATTTTCTCCCACACGGGGTTCCCCAGAGAGGTGGTGTCTGACAGGGGCACAAATTTCATCTCCCAGTACATGAAGTCCCTGTGGAAGGAGTGTGGGGTAACTTATAGATTAACCACTCCTTACCACCCCCAAGGTAATGGTCTGGTTGAAAGGTTCAACCAGTCCTTGAAGGGTATGATTATGGGCCTAGAAGAGCCCCTGAGGCGTAAGTGGGACATCCTCTTGCCATGCTTGTTTTTTGCCTACAGCGAGGTGCCACAGAAGTCCTTAGGGTTCAGTCCCTTTGAACTGCTCTATGGCCATCCGGTAAGAGGGCCTCTGAGTCTGGTCAAGGAAGGCTGGGAGCAATCTCCCAGGAAACCTCCCCAAGATGTATTCAACTATATCTTGGCCTTCAGGAACCAGACTCGGCGTTTCAGAAAAATTGCTGTGGCAAATCCTGAAGCCAGCCAGGAGGAAATGAAACACTGGCACGACCAGAACGCCACTCTGGTCAAGTTTCAACCTTGTCAGAAGGTTTGGGTACTGGCCCCAGTGGAGCCTGGTGCACTCCAAGATAAGTGGACCGCTCCCCTTGAGGTGGTGGAGTGCAAAAGTCCAGTTACCTACTTGGTGGACTTTCAGTCTACCAGGATCCCCTTGTGGGACCTGCATGTGAACCGCCTGAAGCCCCACTTTGCGAGGTCTGTAGTGGGCATGCTTCTTGCCACAGATGCTGGAATGAAGGAGTAGAGTGAGCCTCTTCCTGACCTCCTGTGTGCATGAGAGAAGGATGGGTCACTGGAGGTCCTCTCCGACACACAGACCCCTGAGCAGCAGAGAGATTGTCACCAACTGATGGGGCAATTTTCTGATATGTTTTCCCTGGTGCCTGGTGTCACTGAGTGGTACGTCCATGATGTGGACACCAGAGACAGTCCTCCTGTCAAGCACAAGGCTTACCGAGTGACTGACCGGGTCAGGGCCTACATTAAGGAGGCGGTCCCCAAAATGTTTGCCCTAGTGGTGATTGAGTCCTCTAGCAGCCCATAGTCCTGCCTCGTGGTCTTGGTACCAAAAGCTGCTGTGCCTGGTGCCACCCCTGAATTCATATTCTGTGTGGACCACCGAGGTCTCAATTCAGTCGCAAAGACCAACGCGAAACCCATCCACAGAGCTGATGAGCTCATAGATCGGTTTGGGGCTGCCCGGTACCTCAGCATGTTTGATCTAACATCTGGGTACTGGTAGATCGCCTTAACTGATGGGGCCAAGGAGAGGTCAGCATTCTCCACACCAGATGGGCACTACCAGTTCTGTGTGATGCCCTTTGGAATGAAGAATGTCCCTGCCACCTTTCAGAGGTTGGTCAAGAGGTGGCCAACCAGGTGTTGGCTGGGATGGAGGATTTCAGTGCCGCCTACCTGGATGACATTGCAGTCTTTAGTTCCTCCTATGAGGACCGCTTGCGCCACCTCTTGGAAGTGTTGATGGCGCTGCACAGAGCAGGCCTCACAATCAAGGCCAGTAAGTGCCAGATTGGGCAGGGTTCTGTGGTGTATTTGGAAAACCAGGTTGGGAGTGGCCAGGTGGCACCCCTACAGCCTAAGATTGAAACCATCCTGGCATGGAAACCTCCCAGGCCCCAGACCTAGGTGAGAGCCTTCCTAGGTCTCACGGGTTATTACAGGAGGTTTGTCAAGGGGTATGGTAACATTGTTGCCCCCTTGACTGAGCTGACTTCTAAGAAGCAGTCAAAGATTGTAAATTGGACTGACACCTGTCAGAAAGCTTTTGATGCCCTCAAGACTGCCATGTGTACAGCACCCATCCTCCAGGCGCCCAATTTTGTTAAGGAATTTCTTGTCCAGACAGACGCTTCAGAGCATGGGGTGGGGGCTGTTCTCACTAAAGAAAATTAGACCCTCTGCACACCAATAGAAATATTGTGTTAAATATACAGACTATTTCATTTAATCCTACTGTCACGTGGTGCTGCCGCTCAAACTGACTGGCTCACGTCAGTGCCAAACTAAAACAACAAACAGCTACTGTTTGAGAGCGGCGCACTATTCACAAGCCCCCGTGAGATGCTCTTGTTTAAACACAAATTTTGCCTTCAATATCTTTACATCAATTCGTAAATCAAATTTTCTCTTCCTAACTTATTGTCCATGCAACTTCCTGTTGTTGTCACAAAAACAAAATTCAAATGCTTGAAGACGTCATATTTTTAATGACAATTTTCTTTCTTGTTTTTTCTCTTCTTTGAGTACATTACATCATGTACATGGGTTCATCACAACATCGTATTCAGTCAATCCCAATGCATTTCGGTATTGAGATACCTTCGTCAGGGGAATACTGTAATTAAAACCAACATAACGAAAATCATCAAAACACAGAATTGGGAAGTAATGGACCCAACCTCGTGTAAATGCAGAACATTGTCAGGAATTACACACAAGACTGTACAAGAAGGCAACAGACCGCAATAGTGCGCTGCACTATAGCAGCTTTCACACCATGTCTTTAAAAAACTATTTACCTTAGTCCCAGTTTTTGCGGGCTCGCAGAATTTGTTCTCAAGAAACAGAGGGTCTTCAAGAGATGGAGACCATGGCACAGGCATACAAAGACAGAGGGTATCCAGAAGAGGTACTGAAACAGGCCAAGTTTAAAGCGAGTCTCAAAGACAGACAAGAACTACTAGTTAAAACAACTAAAGAACCATTGAAAAGGGAGGTGTTTGTAACCAAACATTCTACCGCTAGCAGATCCATCAAGAAAAGTATCTTAAACAGATTGGAGGTCATTGAACAGGAAGCCGACTTTAAAACAGTGTTTGTAGGCAAGCCTTTGTTTGCCCACACTAGATCAAAGAATTTGAAAGAAATATTGAAGCAACTGCACACCAGAATAGGTACTGTCCATCACAGAGGTATGGTGAAATGTCTCAACTGTGGCCACTGCAGTATGTTATGGTAGGGGATGTTTTCCCACACCCACATACAGGCAAACAAATTCAATTGAGACATACGTCAGACTGCAATACCAGCATGGTAATGTATGCCATCAAATGCCCCTGCAGGCTGGTATACGTAGGGAAAACCACAAGGAAGGTAAAGGTTCGCATCACGGAGCACAAGAGCATGATAAGAACCATTAACCCCCAAGTCTAACCTGGCCATGCATTGGGAAGAGCGGCAACACACCATACCACAATTGCGATTTACTGTACTAGAGAGTATAGATGAAATGTTACATGCTGACACTAACCGCCAATTGTCTCAAAGAGAAACATATTGGATTCGGAGTCTGAATACGCTTGAACCATGTGGTCTCAATGATAAAATTGAATTTATGTGCTTTTTATAATTTGTAATAATTATGAATGATGTAACATGTATGATTCAAATATTGTTTTTCATCAAGACATGTAATGTAATTTTGTCAAAACCAGGACCGAGTGAAATGTGCCAGGGATATGATTATCCACCGATTATGTACCGAAACTCCATAGAACCTTGAGCATAGGGGGCTGAGTCTAGTTTACACGTTAGTCCAGTTATTTTTCTAACACCTACATTGTGTTTACATGATCAGATCACTTCAAGATGGCGCCCGCCATTAGAACAGACGAGGAGTCCGTTTTTAGTGTTTAGTCTGAAGGAGGCGGCTGCATTTAGGAAACAGGAAACCGCCTATGAACAACGTGAGACGGAGAGAGGCTGGTTAGATTCAAAGAAGTCAGGTAAGAGGCGGTTGTCGCGTTATTGCAACATGCGCCTATGTGAACTTGGGCGCGCCAGAATAGGGTTTAACGTCGTTTCTTAACTTGCAGAGCTGAAAGAATTAGCGGCAAGTTCTGTGCAGAGACAGAGCAGACGGGACATTTACAGACAGTGGATTCGACAGGTAGGCAGCATTTTGACACCGGAGCCTGTTAAAGAAACAGGGAATGTTGTTAGCAGGCATTGACAGCATGTCATTTTTTCAGACAGGAACTCAGCATATTTAATAGAGTGGCCAGCAACCGGCTTAGTAGTTCAGGTACGAATATCTTTGATATTGACCAGCATGTGGTCGTAGAGTGACACCGGGTAGGTTGGTATGCAAGTGGTTATACACAGAGATCGTATAATAGGAGCACAGAGGCACCAGCATGTTTTTGATTTGGGACTCGTTATGACAAAATTACACAATGTTCTGCATGCACACGAGGTTGGGTCCATTACTTCCCAATTCTGTGTTTTGATGACTTTCGTTATGTTGGTTTTAATTACAGTATTCCCCTGACGAAGGTATCTCGATATCGAAATGCATTGGGATTGACTGAATACGATGTTGTGATGAACCCATGTACATGATGTAATGTACTCAAAGAAGAGAAAAAACAAGAAAGAAAATTGTCATTAAAAATATGACGTCTTCAAGCATTTGAATTTTGTTTTTGTGGCAACAACAGGAAGTTGCATGGACAGTAAGTTTGGAAGAGAAAATTTAATTTACGAATTGATGTAAAGATATTGAAGGCAAAATTTGTGTTTAAACAAGAGCACCCCACGGGGGCTTGTGAATAGTGCGCCGCTCTCAAACAGTATCTGTTTGTTGTTTTAGTGGGGGCTGTTCTGTCACAGATCAATGAGGAGGGACTAGGCCAACCTGTAGCCTTCATCAGTAGGAGGTTATTTCCCCTAGAACAGAGGTGGAGTGCAATTGAGCGCAAGGCATTTGCTGTGGTCTGGGCACTGAAGAAGCTGAGACCATACCTGTTTGGGACTCACTTTTGATTTCAGACAGAGCATAGGCCCCTCAGATGGCTGATGCAGATGAGGGGTGAGAATACCAAGTTGTTGAGGTGGTCCATTTCCCTACAGGGTATGGATTTCACAGTGGAACACCGCCATGGCACAGAACACGCCAATGCTGATGGTCTGTCCAGATTTTCCGCCTCAGTGAAGAGAACCCCCAAGGAGATGGGTAGTTTTCCAACATTTCAGCTGGGGGGGGCACATGTTAGACCTGGCACTATTGGCGTGGGTCTCCCTTTCATTTTTCGCTGTTGTCTCCTCTGGTTTTGCTGGTATTAGATGCTCTGGGTGCTGTGCCACTGCCATTCAGGGCCACAGCGCAAATGCTCCCTGTGTAAATATGACTGTGAATTGGTATACCCCTGATTGGTTTATTTGGTTTACCTGTTAGTCCTTACTAGTGTGGCCTGTGTGTGCCCAGGGCTGGTAACCCAAATGCTGCTGGTGGGTCTGCAGCGCTGGTTTGCGCCACCCACAGAAGCAGCTGGTAAAGTGTTCATCAGACCTGCCCCTGCAGTGTCTGCGTGCAGTCCAGAACTGCCATCTTGGCTGTGAAGTGCCCACACTTTCCAGCCCCTGAACCTTCCCTTAGCATCATGTCAGTCACCCCTATGGTAGGTGCATTGTGTGTAAGGTAGGACATGGCTTGATATGCGTAGCATGTCGTAGTAGTGAATCACCCTCCATTTTGTTTATCACTGCTGCAAGGCTACCGGTTCTCCATAGGCTAGAATGGGCAGACTGGCTATTACATCTTATAGTCCTATCTGACTCAGGGAACATGGTAGAAATTCGAGTTTAGTATGCCTGAACTCAGAATGATAAAATATATGTTTTAGTGAAGTTGGTTTTAACATTCTGTGTTTGAAAATACCACTTTTAGAAAGTAGGGGCCAGATTTATCAAGGCTTTTGCGTCTCGCAAACGGCCTTTTAGCATGATTTGCTATGTATTTAAAAAATTCGCAATTTAAGGAATCGCAAAAAATTGCGATTCCTTATTTTGCCATAGCATTTAAGGAATCACAATTTTTGTGATTCCTTAAATGATATGTATGTAACTTTGTGAAATTGCGATTTTGTGTTAAGAAATCGCAAATTACCACCAACTTGAAGTTGGTGGTAATTTGCGATTTCTTTTAAAAATGCCCTATTTGGCATTTGTGAGGGTGGCATGTGACACACATACATGCCCATAGGCACCCGCGGACCAGCACATCATCCTCCCTTTCAGCCAGGATTCATCGCATCTCCGGCCTAGCGTGAGGAAAATCATCGCTACAGATAGTTTGCAACATTTTGCTTGTTTTGCTACGAAATCCAGGTACTTTGTAAGTGAAAGGGTATCAGAGACCCCTGCTTTGAACTGAACCCCTCTTTGAACACTTTGAACTCTTTTTCCAGCTTTTCAAGAGAACCCTCCCTCTTTCAGTATTGGGGCTTTTTACCGTTATTGGACTTGTGTTATGTCTATATATAAATATACTTATTTTTATAACTACTTGTATGGTGTCCCTTTTTAGTGTCCATCACTGTGTTACTGTGTATGATCATAAATGCTTTACACACTGCCTCCGAGATAAGCCTAGCTGCTCATGCTACATTACCACAGGGTTGAGCAGGGGTTATCAAAGGGTGTAGCCCCCTTACTCTGACTTAGGAAGAAGGGTCCCTACTTGGACTGTGGCCAGCCACTGCCAACTAGAGACCCCCATTTCTAACAGACATCGAGGGAGTAATAGAGACTGTAGAAAGCAGCATACAGATGGAGTAATGGAGGTACAGAAGGCTGCCAGAGAGTGAGGGGACTGGGAGACAGGCGAGACATTCTGAGTGAAAGAGTGACAGAGTACAGTCAAGAGGCCATGGCATGTATCACAAGTAAGTACTTGCTCTCAGTAAAGTATTTTGCTATTTTATTATCCTTTGCTGAGTGAGAAATCGTGATTTCCTTAAGCAGGCAATGCTAGTTCCCACGAGTTAGGCCACACCCTAATTGGTTTGGCCACACCCATTTTCCCGGGTTGCCACGCCCCTTATGAGACCCTCTAGTTTTTCCATCCCACTTAAAGCCCTGGGTGGAATGACTAGTACTTTGATTTCAATGGGGTGTACTGGCATGACTAAGAAACAGAAAAGACTGGAAATGTGTGTGCACAGATTGCCCTCTTGCATGAAGGAATAGAAGCAACCCTGCTGGTGCTCTGTGGGACCAATTATTTTGGGGTTCCTTTGACGTGTTCTCCATTTCCTTTCCAAAGGCCACAATGCGCATTTTAAAGAGCCATTCCACACCACTGACTCATTCCGCCTTCGTTGTGACAGGCTTTAGGATAACAAACGCTACAACTATAACGCTTTATAACAGTACATAAAGTGAAGTGCCATTTCATTTAAAAAATGCTTTACTCCAAGTTATAGGGTGCTAACCCTTTGGCGTTCGATGTGGGTCCAGAAGTGCTGGGACCCTGTCAGATAATCCGGATATCAACACAAAAAAAGTCTGAGTGAAACAAATCTACATGGAATTCATGTCCATTGGCAGTGGTTATCCCGAACAATATCCATGAATCTAGAGATCCTGGACCCATTTTGGACACCCCTGTATTTGAGTGTAAGGCTGACAAAATGAGATTTCTATAGCCAGGTTCGCCAATACATCATTTTAGATTCAAATGTAAATCGCGACAAGGAATTGAACTCATTTGCATAATATATTCTGCCGAGTTGCCATGAAACACTCACTTTCTGTATGTGTAGAGCTTGCCATCTGTCAGCTCTCTATTCATATCTGTCTTGTTCCTTCTATGAATTGTAATCGCGCGAAAATACATTTTGACATCTGCAGTTGTATTTGTACATGTCTGTGCAAGTAAAAGAGGAATGCTGTGGGAATGGACTGGGCTGGGGGCAATGCCATCTAGGAATTACCTGTTTATCTAATTAAATTAATTAAATTGAGATTGAAATGGTATCATGAAAAAACTGCTAAACATAATTGAAAATGGTACCCTCTGAATCTATTAAGATCTCATTGCTGGTCACAGGTTAATTGTCATCAGTGCCATAGATTCATCATGGATGTTTGCAGGGGGCTTCACAGGTCCTGCTAGGGGTCCCCAAAGTCACTTTCCCACTGCCTCTCCATGTCAGAAAGGCCAACATGTAAAGGCTGTCTGAAACAGACATCATAATCCTGATAGCGCTGCCATTTGGGGGTTATTTGTCCGACTGAAGCCGCGACGGGCTCTATGAGCCCGTCAGAAGTGGAGAGGAATTCCC
Organism: Lissotriton vulgaris; assembly: GCF_964263255.1. Taxonomy (NCBI): domain Eukaryota; kingdom Metazoa; phylum Chordata; class Amphibia; order Caudata; family Salamandridae; genus Lissotriton; species Lissotriton vulgaris. The sequence goes on along the minus strand of NC_141689.1, from coordinate 1,432,176,967 downwards.
CGCGGGTTTCCCTCTGACCACCAGTATCGTATTAAGGCAGAGGGACCGAAACCTCTGATGCCTGGCGGAAAACCTCCGACGAGCTATTGGACGGCTTTCCGCCCACATCATAATGAGGCTTTAAGTGATTTGCCCAGAATCGCAGTATGCTCTGCAACACAGAGACTCGAACCTGGTTGCCCAGTTCCCTTGTCTGCTCTGGCTGTAATTTCACATACATGTAGAGGTAGGGTGGCAAGCAGAAGCCACTTGCAGGCTCGGCTTGCCATGGGCTCGGGTTCCCATAGGACCTCAAGCTGAGCCAGAGCCAATGTAGGTGTAAACTTCTATATTACACAGATACTGTTGCATGACCAAAAGGCTTCCCACCCAGCAGCCTTATTAAGGAATTCGATTACTAGTTTAGGACTGTGCCCTAAAGCAAGGCAAAACTGAACTGTCATCTAAACGAAACAGGAAACGCACATTTCTGCCTAAATTGGTATTACGATGCATGCAGTAAGAGTGTCTGTGAAATTACCATACATAAAATTACCAGGGACAAATCCTCACAGCCAAAGTCAAAAGTGTTATTCCCAGTTCCTGGTATCTAACACTGGCTGCAGAATTACTGCATCGCAATTACCATTTGTAATGGAGGCATAAATGTTTCTGGGAATCAAGTCATGTTAAAGAGATAATTAACTACCAACTACGTACCTACTTTCTGATTTTAATGTTCCTAACTGGTCTCTGTGGTGTTTGCTTTTAAAGAAAGAAACTGGTTTTCGCTCCTTCCTATAGTGCTTTTTTAATGAAGTTAGAGTCAGATGTATGAAGCATTTTTGAGGTTGCAAACTGACTGATTAGGACCTAAAAGTGTTTTTTTGGTATATACAAGCACCACACTGCAATACAGAATCGCAGTTTGGATTTGCGAATCAATTGTTGGAAGAAGCGCATGTCTAGGGCTTCCCTTTCAAAAGTCCCATTTGCAGTAAGTAATGTTTATTAATGTTTTGCAACTAAATTATGGTCATAAAACATGCATTTTTTACCGACTACTGTAAGGAAGTGTTTACCATTGACCCCTTCCCCTTTGATAATGTAAAAACAAATATTCTCTTAAAAACGGAAACTTAAAGGTTTCATTTTTTTCCTTTGAAAGCATATCCCATTTTCCTTTAAGGAAACAAACTGTGTTTTAAAGATCAAATGATTGCTTTATTTAAAAGCAATCACAAACATGGTGGTCTGCAGACCCACAGGCCATCATCCCTGTGATGGCTTGCAAACTGTGACTTACCTCATTAATATTCATGAGGTAGGTCGATTTGCGACCCACTAGGAATCGCTATTTCAAAAATAAAAGATTCATACATTAGAAACAGCGATTACCTAATTGCGATTCACAGAAAATCTCAATTAAGAAATTGCTATTCCTAATATTAGTACATTTGGCCTTCAGTAAGACTTTATTTCCACTTTTAAAAGGCCCAATGGCTGTCAATTCTTCAAAAGATTAAGATTTTGCTACTCCAGCAAGGATTGCCCGGCAATAGTATGCAAACTGGGGCTAAAGAGCAATGTCATCGAAGAAATCTCCAATGCTTCAATTGACGACCTAAGAGATGGGAGAGGATGTGGCCTAATGGCTAGAGTGTTCGACTTTGAAGCTGGGGAACCGGGTTCGAGTCTCGGCAAGGACCGTCAACATCCTGTGATTCTGGGCGAATCACTTAATCTTCCTGTGCCTAACAAAATGAACAAGTCCATCTGTAACGCAACTGGTGCTCATGTAGATCTCTGATACCTTCGGATTGAGTTCCTGCTGTATAAAACTCCATATAGAAAAGAAAGAGACCATGGTGTTGGGTACATGAGTATTATTAGGTGTTTACAGGAGATTGACTGTCAGAGGCAACAAGCAAGTGAGCTAGGACTCTGTCTATTTGGGCTCTCTGCTGTCATAGGTTATGGTCATGGAAAGGGTTCAGTTCTATTGCACCTGCCAATGAACATTGCAAAATATTAGAAAACTGCGCACTTCTTCAGTTAAGCGCAAACTCTTGCCATATCCGCTGTAATAGTAGATTCACTACCTTGCCAAGTGTTCCATTTTCTGGGGAACGATTTGTATTTGGATCACAAAATGGAGGTTGTTTACAGTGGGTGTGAGTCTGCTAGTGGAATATTATCATGGAAGTTTGCATGCGCACTACTACTTCCTGTACATGTCCTGTTCTTAACACTCTCTGAAAGGGGAAATGGACCTAGGCCTGTGCAAAATTCATGTAATTACCTCTGTGGAAATTACACGAAATTAATGAAAAATTGTGCAAAATTACAAGAAACGCTGATTCAGAATTTTTTGCACTTTTTTTGTACAAAACGCTTCTTCATGTACATTTTTGGAATTAAGGACGTGTTGTGGACTAATAAAAGGTGCAAAATCACACATAACACACATAACAGCAGCTCGCATTCCTTTTGCTCGCTTGCTCCCGGATTCCCACAAAAGGATTTTTACCCAAATGGAAGTTCAATTACACAACATGGCGTAATGGCAAAAATTCAGACATTTTGCATAGCTAGCATAGCATAATATGCAGGGCACTAGTCGGGGCCCGGGGTACACACGGGTGGATGGCGTCCACCCACTCTATCACAGGGGGTACTCAGTTGGGCACCACTGAATAATGTGCTGAACTCGTCCCGGTGTAATAGCCGAACACTGGGACTCATTCAGCAGCGCCTGCACGTTGTCTGCTTTCCATCTGCAACAAGCAACAAAGTGCAGGCAGGGACGGGCTTTCTCATTTTAGACTCCTGCTGGGCCCATAACAAAGGCCGAATTTGAGGGGTCATCAGGCCTCCTTTTGTTCAGTCTCTTGGCTAGGAGCAGTCAGGAGCCTCACACCTGATGCAAATGAAGCGAAGGGGGGGGATAAAGGCTCACACCTTGATAGCACTTCACACATACTTAAGAGAGACAAGTTTTCACTTTGTTCAGTCCCTGTTTAGGAGATATGCATGCACTGTAAGAATATCAGATGTGTTGGTCATTCCAGTATTTACACAAAGCAAATTACATTTATATAGAGCTTACTACACCTGAGGAGGCTGTGAAATAATTTAAGTACCACTATTTTTTCTTGTATAGCCCTACTCATTCTAATGCAGGGTGTCAGAGCACTTTACATCAACACGTGCATATTACATGTACAATAAATCATATAACTTTGTATATTAATGTACAGGATGTGTTAAATAAAACTGGGGGGTTGCAAGGTGCACAAGGCACATATCATCTTCCATAGCTCACTGTGCTGTTGTCCTCGCAATGCGCTAAAACGTACACATGATAGACCTGCTAAACATATATGTGAGGGCTTTAGATATGATGTCACTTTTTGTGATGCCACTTCCTGTAAAGTCATGGCTTGTGATGCAACTTTCTATGATGTCAATTCCTGTGATGCCATGTGCGATGTCTTGCGCCGTATGTTGTGCACCGTGATGTCACATGCTGTGATGTCGTTTACATACTTCCAAACTAGGTCAGTACCCCCAATTCTTTTTTTAGGACTTGTGCCCTGATAATATGCATCGCCTTCCAAAAATAAATCACGCTTTTGGCGAGTTAGCCCTTCTTGCATATGGAGCACTGGGAGATTGCACAAATACTGCTGTTCCAGTAGTGTTCAATGGAAATTCTGTGGAAGTTTTAGAGCATTTCATTGTTAAAGGTATATTTCCTAGCTAGCTACTAGTCACCTATATTTTTGAATCATGGCATTAAAACTTTATAGCAGCGTCCTGATAAGTTGCAGGTATAAAAGGTTTTATTGTAATAGTACATGATTTGCATTTTATGTTTGTCTCACTAGACCAAGGGCCGTATGTACAAACCTTTCTGGGAGATCGCTTGTCTGAGCACGGGTTGAGGTGAAGATGTATTTGTTCTACAAGGACATTCACAACTTAACCTTGGCAGCTGAAAACCTGTTAGTCTGGTGTCTTCTCCCTTTGATTGTGCTCACTGAACCTGCTCTGACTGTTATTAGTATACACATTTTGCTCAACTTCGTACGTGTCATCCCCAAATGTTGCTCCAGATGTCAAGTGCACCCTGACATGGGTTTCCATCGGCTTGTGAAAGTGTGCACAATATATTTGTCTTCTTATTGTTTTTCTCAAAGTTCTTGTAATCTGAGGCCCTCATGCCACCATTGTGTAATTTTTTGTGAGGATGCGATGGCGTAAGGAATGTGCCACACTGCACCATATTTACAACGTGACACATCTGGGCAAATGCGTTACTTCGTGAACCCCTGCGCTACATTACACCTGCATCAGGTATAAAGTATGCAGGGTGGGAATTCCATCACAGATAAGCCACGCAGAAGTGACGCAGCAAAATCTATGGGCCTAACACCGTCAAATCCTTACGCCTCCTTGATGCAGGCGTAAGGAGTGATACAGGCTTTTTCACATGGAGCTGGCCCATATGAAAAGACTCATTGCTGGAGTTGCACCTGTTTTCAAACACACTCCAGCATTGCGCCAATTGTGTGCCAGGATTACTGACAGATCTGTGAATCATTGAGACATGGAGCGCCGTACAGTAAATACACAGCAGTGCAAAAGGGGGTGGTGATGGACGGAGCATCTGAACCAATCAAACACTCACACCCAGTCAACAGATCTGGGTTTAATCCATCACCGTTCTTTAGCCCACTCTGCCACCCCAGTTCAGACATGGCCATATGCAAATCAGTCTGACCCTGTGCCTCATGGGAACAGTCCAGCCCGAACTGCCAAGCCATGCCTTCCCTGGACCGGATTCAAGCTTCCTAGGACCGGTTTCTGGCATTACAGCCGTCTTCAGCCAGTAAATAAAGGCGCATCCATGGTGTTGCAACAATGGCACTACGAAAAGATTTGCATCGCTGTTTTCCTGAAGCGATGCAACACTTTTCATAAATTAGGCCCACTGTTCATTGATTAGTATCTCACTAACCCACAAACATTCTAGCCAATATATATGGGACACAACTTGGGACCCAGTAATACCATCCATCCTAGATTGGCTTTCATATGATAACACAATGAGGGAGCAGAGTCTTCACAGGAACACAAAATGTGTGGTAAAGCCTTTCACCATATATTTCTAAGAATGAATATTTAATATCTGGAACAGCACTGGGAAAGACCACCACTAAGGACACCAACCGTCAATCTCTGTATCATCTATTCAATACTCCCTAAACACCACTCCAGGATCCACATTCTACCTTCCATGTTACATATTCTCCAAAGTGCTCACACATACCACACATTTTTCCTGTATCACACATAACATACATACAGCACAACTGCAAAACCATACTCCTCCCCCTTTACAACAACTCACAAAAGTACAGCTAATTAGTAAGCACATGCTTTTCCAACCCCCAACACTTAATATAAACACATCCATCCTAAGAAAAAAATCATTCAACCATTGGGAAGTCTCCTTTTACATGAACTGTGATGCATGCCAAACTCCAACTCCATCTGACCCATGGCAACACACGTGGACTCACTCATGTCACAGAACCCTGTAGTATCTCCAATCCTTGCTTCTCACAAAGCACCACTTCCCACCTCAAGCACAACACCACACTCAACCTCACTATCAACACGATTTTCTTTGTCGCCAAACAAAAACCTACAGCCTTTCTCATCCACTACACTGAAACAACCTACAACAAAAGCATCTTGGTATATTGATACACAACATAAGTTCCACGCCTTCCCATTTTCCAGTCTGAACACACCTTGAGGTACCTCCTTTACTTTCTGAGGATCAGGCCAACAAGGCATTCCCTTCTCTGCAAAACTGAGGTTTTTAATTCTGATGTACTTCCCCATACATATCACTGTAGCTCACAACTGCCTTTTTCCATGCATCCGCTTCCACACATCACCAACCAAGAGCATCTCCTTCTGTCTTCTGTTTATCCACCTATGAAACAATTCTGTAGTCAACTTCCATCCGCTCAATAATTCAAAAGACATTTTCCCTGTTACAGAGTTAGGGGTATTCCTGTAAGACAACTACACGACGGCCTGAAATGATTTTTTCAGAGAAATCCCTGCCTTCAGGATTATGTGAATGTATTCCTTCACAATCCTATTGAAAAGCCCCACCTACCCATTGTCCTCAGAAGACGTGCACTGTGAACATAAACACCAGAATATCGATGGGACACAACTGTGGGGACAAAATATAAAAAAAATATCTAGATTTTCTGCACCGAACTCCACTTAGGTGCACCTACGGAGTAACCATGTTTTCAAGGTACATGGATGTGGAGTTAGGAATAGTAAATCTGTGTATTCCTCTATACACTTCCCTTTCGATATGTTGTCCCCCTATATTCTGTCTTCTTATTTCCTTATGTCATAGTATTCGGGGGTCGATATTCGGAAGAACAATCGGCTCAGGATGATACACCGCCACACACATATGTCTGATCCCCCATCTGTTCACAAATGTCAGCATCTTCTCAGATGTCCTTTGTACACCATTCAGATGCCCTTCAAACATTCTATTACTACTTCTGTGAATATACTACTTACCATAAGCACTTCAGGCCATTTCAAATTGGAGTCAAAAAGGGCAATAGCATAGTGCTCTTTCTGGGGTAAAATGGAGAAAGGACCCATAAAATCAACTGCCACTTACACCACATTCTATCCGGGAATTGCACTGACTTCCAAGGGTACCTTGCATGCCTTGGCCAAGTTGTCACTATGACAACGCAAGCTACATTTTCTTGTACTCAACAATCAATCATTCTTGTTAGTGCTGGAAATATCACATTGTCCCTCATGACACAGCCTAACTATCACACTACGTAACACAATCAGAGCTACAATATTTCTCCCCTCCATGCAGTCTAATTTGACAACATCAATTCTTCCTTAATGTTCCAAAATGTAGCACAGTCACCCCTCATTTTCTTCTCTTTTGGCCTGCCACAGGCTATAGAATGCTTAACTCTATTCAACTTGCCATTCTTCACCATTTCTTGAATCCATATTTCCTCTGATAATTCCCCCTTCTCCTATTCTTTCATATCCACTACCACATCATCATGTGTGAAAGCTACTTCTCAATCGTGAACATCCTGATCATACACTTGACTGTTACCATATAAAAGAAGCAGGAAAAAGTCCATCAGAAACACTATTTAATTTGTCAAGCACATACTCAGCGATGCAATGACACATAAGCAGTTTAAAAGCTATCCTTGACAGGTGTGGTCTTAGGTTCTTCCTGGCGACTGTACTCAAGCTATTGACATGACTAATGATTACAGCTTCCGGTTTTCCATTTTTACTGATCTCTACAGATGAATACAGACAGAAAACTATGTGTTTCCTGTCTGTATTTACTTTTAAAAGTGGAAAAATACTGAAAATGGTGTTTTTTGTGAGAGACGCTCCATGCTGTCTTTCATGAACTCCAGGCAACAGCTGAGCAGATAGACAGCATGGAGGGTTAAAAAACAGGTTGAGATTGCCTTAGATACATGCATATATTAACATATATTTGTAGTACATCGCTGTGTATCTGTGTGTAGTATATTGCTATACATGGCTGCTTAATTTGCTAAATTGTGACAAGCATCCAAGTATGAGTGCACGGTCAACAAATAAATGTGGAATTAAACCATTTTATGACTTTCTTTATCCTCAAAGCACAAAATAAGTATGGATAAATACCAATAGGATGGTCACAAAATAAATATGGATAAATACAAACGGATATGTTAATTAGTAAAAATACCATAAAACCTGGAGCCCTACTTAGGATCAGTCCTAATGATGAATTTAGTCCCCCACAAATACATCCTGAAGTCCTCTAATGTCCATGGCACTGTCAACAATTCCGGTTCAATCACTGAATAATTCCTCTCAGCCAACCGGAGGACTTGTGATGCACATGGCACGACCCACTCATCTTTGCCTTTCTTCTGAGATAACATTTCTTCTGTGCCATAGTCACATGTTTCCACAGCAATTAGACACCAAGTTCCAACAATAAACAGTTTCAAACACAGCATTTACAATATCACTTTATATCAACCTAAAACAATCAATTTGCTCTTGGGACCATGCAACGTTTACATTCTTTTTTTTTGCAAGCACCGAAATGGCCCCGCTTTAGTGGCATCATTTTCCACAAATCTCAGATATAATTCTGCAATTCATAAAAATGACTATAATTGGTCATAAAGACACCGGTTTTGGCACAATAATGATGACATAAACAAGACCAATTCTTGGTTTAATTCCTTGACATAAAGTTTTGTGGCCCGGCTATCCTACCATTCGTTGGCCCAAGTAGCATTTTCCATATTTACAGACAATCATAATTTCTTCAAGCCCAGGAACACTTTCTTTAAGGTTTTGTTGCTTTCCATCTTATCTTTAAGATGGAAAGACCCTTGACCCTGTCCTCAGGCACGTTGCTCCTCATGCCACGCAGCTCCATCTTACTGTATCGTGTCTCCCGCCCAGCTGCTGGCGAGAGTTTGCGCCACCAGGATTTCTCCCAGGACTTCTGCCCTGTTGTCCTTGTTATTTAGTTTTTCGCCCTATCGCCAACTGTTCTGCTGCTCTCCTCCGTTAATTTATTTTTCTGCCTTCTTTAACTGGTTGCTGCATTCTCTGCCTTCCTCTGTCCTTTATTTCACTACCACCGTTTTAACTGTTCTCATTTCCTTCTCTGCCCTTCCTCCCCAGCGCATTCCCGCCCTCTTGTTTTTCCCGCCTCTTCCTTGTGCTCGTCTTCATGCCCCTGCAGCCCCTGGGGGCCGCCCCCTCACTCGCCCATTCGCCACATACCTGCCTCCCAGCTGCTTCTCCATCCCACCTCCCCTTCTTAATGCCTGCTGCTGCGCTCGCCGATGAAGCGCGAAAGGCAAGCCCTTCTGCTCCCATCTGCACCTGGACCATGCCCAGCGCCAGACCCCCTGGCCCCCGCGAACTCCACAACACCAGACGCCGCTACGACGCCAACCTGCTCAACTCATCCTCCCAGGACATAGCTTTCCTGACGGATACATGGATGAACACCTCATCGGCACCCGACGTTGCCATAGCCATCCCAGATGGCTACAAGATAACCTGCAGGGACCGCACCAACAGACCGGGAGGAGGAATCGCCATTGTCCACAGAAATACCCTCAGAATCTCGAACAACACCGAAGACACCCTCAGCACCGCTGAACACCTGCACTTCCAGATCCACATCGACCCCAACACCACCCTCAGAGGAACCCTTGTGTACAGACCCCTCAGACCCCGGCCACACTACAGCGACTCCATCACAGAAGTCATCAGCTCCCACGCCTTGGTCTCCACAGACTACATCCTCCTTGGAGACCTGAACTTCTACCTCGAGAACGCCGACAACAGCAACTCCACCACACTGCTGGACAACCTCGCCAACCTCGGTCTCAAACACTCGTCAACACACCCACCCACGCCGCGGGGCACACGCTCGACCTCATTTTCTTTGCCAGCAGCCACGTCACCTTCAGCAACACCACCAAACTCCATTGGACCGACCGCCGCTGCATCCACTTCTCCTTCGAGAAAACCACCACACACAACCACCAGCAAAGAATCCCCCACCCCAGCTGGAAGAAGGTCACCGAAGACCAGCTAATCACCACCCTTGCCCGAGACCCACCAACCGACCACACCGACACAGCCTCCCGCAACCTCAGGCAGTGGATCGACGATTGCGCCGACACGCTCGCCCCGATCAAGAAACCCTCAAACAGACGCACCGACGGAAGGGCCATCTGGTTCATCGCCACCCTACTGCCATCCAAGAAGCCCTGCCAAAGACTCGAGAAGAACTGGCGCCATGAGCAAACACCGAACAACCACGCAGCCCTCAAGAACACCAGCCGCAGGCACCACCAACTCATTCGAACCGCCAAAAGGACCTCCTTCCAGAAACGCATCGACGCCAACACGCACAACAGCAAAGAGCTCTTCAACATCGTGAAGGAACTCACCAACCCCAGCTCCAGCTCAAACAACATCCAGCGACCTCTGCGTCTCTCTAGCCACCTTCTCCACCGCAAGATCATAGACATTCACGACAGCTTCAACACCCAGACCCCTCAACAGCCGCCAACACCTTAGACTTACCGCCACCAAACACACCTGCCTCCTGCTCTCCTGGAACCACGTCAACGAAGAAGACACCATCACAACCATGAACACCATCCACTCCGGCTCACCGTCTGACCCCTGCCCCCACCACATCCAACTCCAAAAGATGTTCAACAACTCATTCGAGACCGCCACCTTCCCGGAAAGCAGGAAACAGGCAGAAATCAATGCCCAACTCAAAAAACCTAAGGCAGACCCACCTCAAGAACTACCGGTCCATCTTCCTGCTCCCGTTCCTGGTGAAAGTCATCGAGAAGATCGTCAACAGACAACTAATCCGCTTCCTCGAAGAGAGCAACACCCTGGATTCGTCCCAGTCCAGATTCCGCAGCAACCACAACACCGAAACCGCCCTCATCGCCGCCACCGACCACATCAGGACCCTGCTGGACAACGGCAAAACAGTGGCCCTCATCCTCCTAGACCTCTTGGCCGCCTTCGACACCGTCTGCCACCACACCCTACGCACACGTCTCTACAAAGCAGGGATCATCGACAAAGCCCCGGATGGGATCACCTCCTTCCTCACAGACAGAGCCCAGAGAGTTCACCTTCCTCCATTCTGATCTGAAGACGCCAAGATCACCTGTGGCGTACCCCAAGGATCATCCCTCAGCCCGACCCTCTTCAGCGTCTACATGACACCGCTTGTCAACATCGTCCGATCGCACAACCTCGACATAATCTCATACGCCGACGACATTCAGCTCATCCTCTCCCTCACCAAAGACCCCGCCACCTCCAAAACCAACTTCCATGAAGGAATGAAGGGCGTCGCAGAACGGATGAAGAACAGTCGCCTAAAATTGAACCAGGACAAGATGGAGTTCCTCATCCTCGGACCCACCCCCTCTGCCTGGGATGACTCCTGGTGGCCGACCTCGCTGGGAACTGCGCTGGCACCCACAGACCATGCACACAACCTGGGGTTCATCCTGGACTCATCTCTATCAATAACCCAGCAAGTCAACTCTGTCTCCTCCTCCTGCTTCAACACCGTCCGCATGCTTCGCAAGACCTACAGATGGATCCCCATCTGGACCAGTAGGACGGTTACCCAGGCCCTCATCACCAGCAGGCTGGACTATGGCAATGCCCTCTACGCAGGAACCACTGCTAAACTCCCGAAGCGACTTCAACACATACAGAATGCCTCCGCACGCCTCATCCTCGACATCCCCCGCCACAGCCACATCACCGCCCACCTGAGGGACCTTCACTGGCTCCCCGTCAACAAGAGGATTACCTTCAAGCTCCTCACCCATGCTCACAAAGCATTCCCCAATGCCAGACTAGCATACCTCAACAAACGACTCACCTGCTACACTCCCAACCACCAGCTTCGCTCCACTGACCTCGCCCTCGCCACCGTTCCACGCATCCACCGAACGACCACCGGCAGCAGATCCTTCTCCCACCTCGCAGCCAAGACATGGAACACCCTCCCTATCCACCTGCGACAGACCCAGGACCTGTTGACCTTCAGGAGACTTCTCAAGACCTGGTTGTTCCAACAGTAGCAGCCCCCCCCCCCCCCCCCCTCAGCGCCTTGAGACCCTCAGGGGTGAGTAGTGCGCTCGACAAATGATTGATTGATTGGTTTATAAAACATTAGCATGTCATCAGTGAACAGCCATGCACTGTATAAATCCATCCAGTGCTTTTGTCATAACTCTTTGAAATACTGCAGAAGAACTTGCATGACCAAACAGCATTCCTTTGAACTGGAAGGCCCCCTTTGGGGTTATGAACACCATGCCATTTTCAGAACTCTTCTCCAGTTTTTTTTTGATGATAAGTACTGGTGAGTTCAATTGTTGAGAATACAGTGGCATCCGTTACGTAGGCTAACATTTCTTCCATATTTTGTAAAGGGATGGAGTTCACCCAAAGGGCAACATTCAGACAGCTCATAATAACACATAATCTCAGTAAACCCTTACCCTTCAATGAAATCACCATTACACAGCATCTGACCACTCAATGGGTTCTATTACACCTTTGTCACAATGGTTTTCTAGTATGTCCTTCTGTTTGTTCTTATAACTTATGGAACTTTTTGCAGTTTCTATCTCTAGGGAATTGGTTCTCTTTCAACTTGATCCTGTATTTAATCCGACATAGTTTTCCTAAAGCATCATGACAAGCAATGGGAAACTCCTTTTCTAACTCCCTTTACCAGGTACACTCTGCATTGTACTCTCACTACATAATCATCCATCACTGACCACATAAATAGGTGGATTGACTCTAGGGTCCAATTGTATATCCAACTCTTCGTGATGCGGTTACCCTAAAATTAATTCACCCTTGACACACACATACATGTTCTCCCCTGTTAGACTCTAAATCTGACCACACAAACACCTTCACTGGAATAATATGACCTGTATAACTTTGTGGGTGTATATCAGTTCATAACATCTTCCTCTTTCATCACAGGTTATCAAGCACATTTTTACCCATGATAGTAGACCAGATACAAAATTCCACCACAGCTGCAACATTTTTTATATCTAGCAATAATTTCCTCCTAGTTAATCTCTTCTGTTTTTGCCTTTCCTTATGCATAGGATTGCTCAGTGAACCATACCATCAACAGTAGACCCACATTTATCAGCTTCCGAGATATAGTTCACCTTCCTGCCTGCGTTCCTAGATGTGGTTAAAGTAGCTTTTTCTGTAACAATTGCAGAATTTGTACACAGCAGGGCAATAGTTAGCCTCAGCTAAATAACCAATAGGACCACACCTGAAACAACTACACTCTTTTTTCCATTTTCGTGGTATCTTCCACTGTTTTTGGTATCACTCCTCCCATAATTGTCCTCACTATCCATGACATTCTTGGAAACAGCATTCATGACAGCAGGTACACAAGCAGCCTTCCTCACTTCTTGTATGTATTTCTCTGACAGTCCTATACTCCTTGTTGCTTCTAAAGCGGCTTTAAGTGTTGTCTCACCACCCGACCATAACCTCTCCTGTTTCGTCTTAGATTTTTTTGTCTCATCAATACTTGGTCATGCAAAACCTGGACATAAATTATGTTCTCAAATTTACGCATGACCACTAATTCCCTTAGACCAGCCACATACTGTTTCATAGTTTCCGCTTCTTTTTGGCATTGTGAATACAATATGTACCTCTGGAACATGTTATTCATATTTCTTCCATACCTATCCTGAATTTGCTTAATCTCAAATTGATAGGCATACACTTTCCCCAGATTTTCCAAAGGTGGCAGGTTTTTAAATTCTTTGTGCAACATAGCTCCTGAACAATGCTTTAAAAAGAGGGCTGTCTCTTGAGACTACCTCATTTTCCTCTCGAATCTCCACATAGGATTGAAATAAATCCAACCACACTTTGCATTCTATGAGGGGTGCTCACCCGGTTCCACCAAGAAGGGCAGTGGATGCTGGATGCTGAGCATAACAGAATAAATATATATACAGCAGTTAATGTCTAAAATTTAGCAAACTAATAAACTAAAAGTTGCCACTGTTGTCATTTCACATCACACCTTCCACTGGACAAACAGGCTCGATACACGTTAAACCCTGAATCACCACTTCGGTCTAAATAGTGCACACCGCATTTCAAAGCATTTATGTGTCTGTTTAAAACTTATTTTTCTTGGTGTGCACGGTTCACACACAGTACTGTAAGACAATACGTGCCCCAAAACCCGGTGTCAATGTCACCCTAATATTTAGAGTACTTGTGGTAATACCTTCGCAGCAAGATAAGACTCAGACTCACAGACACTCACTGACACAAAAACCACTGACACAGACATTTATTTCAGTGTGCGTATAATCACAGAACTTTATACACATGTATGTGCGCAATGCTCGGACACAAAATATTGTGGTGTGCTATCACTGTTTCAAGCGTATCCAAAATGGTGACACAGAATGTCATTATATTGCGTCGGTCATGCAATGTTATTAAGGGTGCACTGTCTGCCCCAAAATGGCGGCATTATGTAGTGTAACCCCTGACATTCCGTAACCTCCTTACGGGTGGAACACATATGCGTTCCACTGCAACTGTTGGCACAAGGAAGCGAAACCGGACGTCTTTCCTCTGCTAATGCTACAAATTGTCGAGCTAACCTGGTAGACACCAAACGTTCTCAAATTCTTTCTGAAGTGACACCAGTTCCGAAAAACGCCCTGTATCTGAGAACTCTCGGAAGCTTTGCCTCCTTTTAATTAATTTAGCACTGCTCCGGCAAGGAACTCCATCTGTCAATATTGTGGAAACGGATTCTTCACAGGAAAACAAGAAGGGCTCAGGGGCGGCCTTAGGCATGTGCAAGCTGTGCACCTGCACAGGGCCGCCAAATCCCAGGGGCCGCCACGCCAATATATATCCTTAATATAATAATCCTCTGAGGGTGGATACATATTTGCGTGGCGGCCTCTGGCAGGGATTTGGCGGTCTCCGGCTCTGTTCCACTTCCAAACACCCTGACCCACCCCTCTTCACTGGCCTCCACGCCTGCGTTCCTCCTGGTTCCTGATTGGCTTCTTTTTATCTCTACCCATTGCTGGCCCGCTGGTATAGGCGTATATAAGCCACGGCCACCGCCATCCTTTCATTCCCTGTTACTCTTGCGTGAAAGCAACTATAACCTTTTCCTCTCCTGGCGGGTGAGTAGTCTTACAAGTTTATCTATAGTTTTTATGAAGTATTGGTGTTAGCGCAATAGTCATAGTTAATATCTGGTGGGATGGGGGCACACAACATTCGCGTACCCATTGCAAGCAAAATGAAGAAAATTCGAGAACACGAATCTGGTTATTCGAAACGAAAGAGAAAGGTGGCTCAGCAGGCTTTCGTAGCATCACAGGAAGGAGCAATCCTCAGAGCAGCCGCAGGTACTGGTCATCTAACGCCTTTTCTGGACGTTTTATTAAAACACCTTCCTGAGCTCCGGGGGGGGGGGGGGGGCTCCGCCTCACATGGACCCCTGCTCCCGGGCCCCCCCACCGACGCTCCAAGCCCAGGGCCACCATGAGCCTAGAGCCGCCCCTGAAGGCTACAGAGACTTTCATGAGAATTTAAGTATTTAACACGGGAGTAGTAATGGGACGACCACCTCCGAGGACACTGACTGTCAATCTCCACATTATTTATTCCACACTCCCTCATCACACTCTATGTTCCACATTCTCCGTCCTTGTTGCACATTCTCCAGCGAGCGTGCACATTCCACACATTTCACCGCACCTAGCATGCGTACAACACAGCCACAATACTCCACACAGCCTAACCTGGGCATCCCAACTTGGAATAAAATGGATAGCATGTCAGAACTCACACCCCAACAATCGAAGCTGTCCATCAGGCCTGGCATACATTAATATGTTCAACAGCCTGCTCCTTTGCTAATATTGCACCTTGTTGTACTGTACCACGCCCAAACAATAACGTGCACTACAACTGAGTGTTTTTAGGCTTGGATAAATATAGCTTTAACAGTCTCACTGGGCTAATACGCTCTGTACAGAGAGTGGGCAATTGATCGCCCTGACCTCGGTTATTAGTTGTCCTTAGTGTCATTCATATGTAATTCAGCCCATATTCACAGCCATTAGTTGATTGTAACTATCATTCATAAGCCATGACATTCCTCCATTATGCCAACATATGGCCACTTTAGGTGCAACAGTGAAACGAGTTTGCATAGGGCTTTGGAGCAGACTGCAATGCTCGCAGGGCTGAAAGTGCAGGGCATCGTGGAGCAGGCATACTCTGGTCTGCAGCAGGAGGTGGGAACCTTATGAGCACTCACTCATCCAGTCATTTAGCTCCCCTTAGATCCAAATACTCAGTTACTCACACACTTAATAATTCATGCACTCACTCATCCATTCACCCGCCTTCTTATCTGTTCAAGAACTCTCTTTCCACTTCACCTATACATGCTCGCATACATACATCCACTCACTAATCAAAATGCATGCAATAACTCATTCTTCCAGCTATACACTTGCAAACTCATTCATTCATTCACCCATTCATGTATTTATTCATTCGCCCATTAATCATCTATTAATGCACTTATACTTCCATGCTCTTACTCAACTATGTGCTCACTCAGCAATACGTCCATATATGCATTCATTCCCATTCCCATGCATTCACTCAACAATCCATTCAAGCACCCATACTTTCACCCACCTACTGATTCATTCACGCATTGATCTACTTACCCATCCACACACAACTACAGACACCTAAACCTACACACACGCAAACACACAACCACTCATAATGTGAATCAATAAAGAAATACTTTCACTTATTTAAAAATAAAGCCACGCCTATTGGCTTTTCCCATGCGTACACAGACAGCTACGTTTTATATTAAACCATTAAGGCTTATATCTATCTGGTATTAACAAACGTTACGTTAATAAAGGTGACATTTTTACGAGTGAAAGTGAACAAAATGAATATGGACATCGAGAATCCCTGTAAATCCCGTTGAAGAGCTCGAACAGTGGTGAATGAATGAGCGCATGGATAAGAAAAGTCTTTTGCTGTGAACCAGACGGTGGGTGACTGGTTGACTCACTTCCTGTGACGTGTCCTTATCAGGACAAACTGTACATGTTGTCTATTTGGAAATCCGAGGTACTGCTCCTTTAAATCCTGCAATTAGGAAAAACAGGATGTTGTGAAAATATCACGTAGCCACACCTGTGTTGTGTAATGAGGCGCCATCGTAGTGTGGGAGGAGGGTGTAATTAATAGGATAAACACATATTGATTGCACTCTGTTGTGATATTACGTGGGCATAAAACTTTAAAAGAAAAAAGTTTTACTCCAGGCATTTGTGCTTTCTAGCAGATTAATGTTGCAATTCATGCAAGTACTTTCTAAAATGTAATTTGAGATTTAATTTGCGAATGCCCCAATGTGATTGCTTACAGCCCTTCATTATAAAAATGCAAAACACCTCACGCTGCATTCGTTAAAGTAAGCTGCCCGCTCTGGGTACAGTCGGGTCATGTAGAATATGTGTAAAAACTTCTAAGACCACTGTACCCATATATCGCGGTGACCACAATTAAGAAATGTGGGGGCTGCCAGACGAGCCACATTGCAGCTTCTACATAATTTTTCTGGAATCACTGATACCTCAACAATATCCAGACAGAGTAGCGGTGCTGCGAGTATATATCATTGAAGTCCCAGGGAATTGTAAAAGAAAATCCAAGCACCACACAAAACCCAAGTGTGGCAAATGTGCCACACCCGTTCATCAGGAGAGCGGTGGGGGTGTGGTATGTACTCGGTGGTTGGTACATTTTGGAGCACATTGTCATTTACCTAGTGCACAATCTGTTGAAATAACCAATGCATTTTCACACATGCAATTTTGCTGATAAAACTATATAGCACATGTTGGACTTGGCCCTATTTGCCAGATCATCCCTAAACTTTTTGCATTTGTCCCAACCTTATTTCTGTCATGGTGTTGGTGGTTTTAGGCCTCTGGGCACTTTAGCACTGCTGTCCAGTGTGAAGTGTGTGCGCTCTCTGTGTACATTTGGTAAGGTTGGCCTGCCCTCCCATTGGAATGCTTGGGGGATACCCTGAATACGACATCTACATTTGGAGTAGTGGGAGGAGTAATCCCCTGACCCAGAAGTGTGCCTGCTCTATACAATGCTGGCTCTATCCCCTGTGGTGTGTCTGATCACCTAGCCCCCACCTGGCAAAGGGGAAGAGGAGCTTGGAAAACAAAGTGCTCCAAATCCCCGCTGAACCAGTTGCAAGTGGTTCCCCCCAACCCTACACTGCAGACAAAGGAGGAAAGTGATATAAATGTAGGGGCTGTGACCCCATGTTGCTTGTTCTTTGATGGTGTGCTGGTTCCTGTACCTTGCTGGGGCGTGCTGCTGCTCGGCCCCAGGTGGGCTTGCCTCCCTGGGCCCAGCCTTGCCCCCTTGATCTCTGAGGACCTTAAAGACCTTTGACTACATCTAGCGCTGTGTGAGCGCTATATTTTAATTATTCCAAGAAGGAAGAGAGCATGGGCTTCACAGCGCTGCACTGCATGAAGAGAGGGAGGGAATCCCCAGTGTAGGCATTCCCCCTATGATGCCGTGGAGAGGGTGCCCACCCCGCATTTGCCCGGTTCTGGTAAGCCGGCGCCCACCCTGCAATTCTCTTTACATTGAAATGGGAGCCTACCCCAAGAATCACCACCACGGCCTGATCGATCCGGAAGTCAGACGAAGCTGCCTGACCTTGGGCGGAGCGTGTGGAGCGGAAGTCCGGAGCCTTGCGGGCTCCACATTGTAGTCCCGGGTCCCAGGAGGGAGCCTGAGTGAAGTGAAGAAAGGACTCCAAGGAGGTCAGCGCATACCTGCGTGGGGCTCCCATGAGTGAAGGAGAGCCCTGCGGGCGCCATGAGGGGGAGAAGCTAAAGAGAGGAAAGGACCACCAGAAGAGGGGACGGACTCTGCAAGCAGCGAGTGGGGCCTTCGCCTGTCCTGGAGGAGTCCTGCCCAGAGAGAGCCTGGTGAGTAGGGCTTCTCCATAGTTGGTGCCGATCGAGGCACAGCGCGAGTTCTTGGTTCCTGAGAGGTCCCACCAGAAAGCGGGCAGCTCCTATGATTGGGGGCCATCTGGTTTACCAAGTTCCCCAGGTTGGGGCTTGGATGGATTCCGAGGCACATTGCGGGCCACTCCAACGATGGGGCATATTTGTATTTAGAGCCCCATAGGGGACCATAGGGCACAGTGGTGCCGAACCTCTTTTTGGGACATTATCGCAGCTGCAATGTGGCGCATGTTTGGGTAGAGAGCCCAGAGCACGGCCTCTTTGGTCATTTCTCAGTTGTGCTGCTGTAGCGGGCAACTGCAACGTTAACCGCATTTTTGTAATAAGAAGTCCCTGAGTGGGACAGAGGAAGCACAGTGGTGCCAGGCCCTTTACTTCTTCACCTCTGCACGGCAATTAGTGGCAGCTGCAACGTTATGGCCAGAGCATTTGGAGGAGTCCCAGTGGGGACCCAGGAGGCACAGTGGTGCCAGCAAAATTGAGCACGTGGATTCTGCTGCAATGGCAGCCGCCGTGACATTATGGACATAGGGCATTTGAGCCCTCTGAGAAGGCCAGTTGGCCAGGGGGACGGTGTGAGGTTTGTAGGCCACCAGGCCCTAATGTGATTAAGGTGGTGCTAGGAAATGTGATTTATACACCGTGGTTTATGCCCTAATGCAGGGGTCTTCAAACTGTGGGGCGCGACCCCCAGGGGGGCTGTGGAGCGATGCAAAGGGGGTCGCGCCTTCACAGTGTCACTTCTGCCCTGGCCTAAAGGGCTTCAGCCCCCCTCCTCCCCCATCCTGTGTCTCAGCCCGGGCTGCTGCAGTGCAGCTCGCGCTCCTGGGGGCCTCGGCTGGGCAGTGTCTGGAGTCTTATCTCCGGACCGAGTTTTTCACAGGTCTTTAAAGACCATTAGCATATTTACTTGCCTTTGTTAACTGATTACCAAAGCTTAGTTTTTTTATGGTTCCAGTACCCCCTGGGCCCCCACTCTGCCTATTCCTTACATTTGTATTTTTACACTTACTGCTGTAGTGTGAGAATGCATTTAATGAAAAGAAATATAAAGTTGGGTTGCCAAAAGAAACATGCCTGCTGTATGTTGTTTAAAGATCCTGCAGAGACCTGCTCTTGACACTAAATTGAGTTATAAATAAAAAAGTATGTATTAATTAGTTATGTGACTTTTCTGTCTTTATTCTCTTTAATTATTAGTCATGGATCATTGAGGCATCCCTAGAACACAATTAAAAGTGCTTTCTATTTATATTTGCTGTTCTAAGTATTCACAGATAAGTGCAAAAAAATACAGCTGTAGGTGACTGCTCATTTCTGGGCCATCAAAATAATGAGCTGGTAACCCTAATCATTAGACTGGAAGTTTGTTGCAGGATCAGCACATAATTTATTTCCTCCACCCCCGAACCCTGATTAATGCCATTATAGCAATAGTTTAACTTATATCTGAAACCCTACGCTTCAAGTTTGTGGGAATGCACCCTGCTTTCAGACTACTCACTTCTCATTCTCGCCTCCACTTTCACTTTCACCCTGCACTCCCAGCGGTCACAATGCACTCACACTGATCACAATGCACTCACACTGATCACCATGCACTCACACCATGCACTCACACCATTCACCCTCTCACCCTGCACTCACAGTGATCATAATGTACTCACAGTGATCACAATGCACTCACACTGATCATCATGCACTCACACTGATCACCATGCACTCACACTGATCACCATGCTCTCACAACATTCACCCGCTCACCCTGCACTAAAAATGTGCTTGCATTGTTCACTCTGTAACTCACCCTGCAGTCACACAAGCACACTTCTCACCCTGCACTCATGTGACACTCCACTCACCTGTCCCCTCCTTACTGCTCAAACTGTAGCTTACTCAAACAAGGCCATCACTAACCATGCACTAATTCGTCCCACTCTGCACTTACAGCCGAACCCAAATTCATATGGTCACCTCACTCAACCTGTAGTCACTCCTTTTACCCTACTCTCACATTGTTGCTTTGCTCACCGTGCAGTCACATGGGCACTCTTGTCACCCACACAGTGCAGAAGGTTAAAGTGCCTGGTACAAAGAAGATGTACCATGCACATCACAGAATTGAGTGTGAGTAAACTATGAGTAGCGCTCTAAAAAATGAAATGTTTGTCAGACAGGTGCTATAGAGAGATGAGGTGTATTGTTGGTGAGTGGTAGTGAGGGAATTCATGGAGAAGGTGGAAAGACTGTTGCACCGTGTGCGACCAGTGCTTGGACAAGACCTGGCTGGGAGTGTTAAACCCCCCCCTCCCCCCCCCCCCCGAAATTCGGGTCTAGTGGATCCCCTGCTTCTGCCTATTATTTACATTTGTAGTGATCTACTGTTACCAAAAGGTGTCCTGGGGCTAAAAATCATGGGGGATGGAAGGAAGGGAGTGAGAGGAAAGGGGCATGGGTAAACTGCTTAACTCTGCACAAGACCGCCACGGTTTGAATGCACCCTTGCTGCTCCCGGCCATGGCCAGGTGAGCTTCTAATGTGGCAGCGGTATCCCTGTGGATTGGGAGGCCCTTCACAGAGGTTGACTAGACATCTTTCTGATGTTAATTGCTGTATTTTGGTTATAAACTGGTACTGATGGGGTGAAATCTTTCCTCAGTATTACTGTGTTTAAATAAATTCTAAATATTAAAGCAATGCTACCCCAAAATACACAGCATCACAGAACATTATTTACATTTTCTACTCACACAGTTTACTCAAGCCTGTCGCATAATTTGGTCCTCACCTTCCTCATAACCTAGAGATTTAGAAATTTTTGTCAGGAGGGGGTCCTTACGTTTGAAAATGTTGACAAGGGGGTCTCGGCATCCAAAAGTTTGAAGACCTCTGCCCTAATGTGATTTATGTTTAGGAGATAATTCCCTAATATGAGGTTATCGATAATGTGTTTATCCTTAAGAGGTTAGCGCAGAATGTATTTCATGCATAATGTGATGCTGCATGCATAAAATGATTTATGTTGCAGGAGATGATGCAGAGTACAGTATTTTGCCAGTAGGTACTGGTTGTGTTCTACATTTACTATTTGTGCATGTGATTGTTCTGACAGCGGCCAATTGGCCCTGTCAGGTGTATATAATCCCCTGTAAATATTGCCTAGTACCAGTTGGCACAGTGTATATTGTGTGATTACTATTCTAATGTGTTTATGATAATGCAAAACCAGAAATCCCATTCTAACAATGGTTGTCAGCGGTGAGAATAGGACTTGCGTTTGCACAGTACTGCAGCGACAACTTGTTGCACTACAGGCTCTGCATTTAGATAATCACAAATTTAGGGATTATTTTTGCTGGTTTGGTTTTCCTCCTTAAAAGTGTTCTTTTTGGGAAATGTGTTCTCTTGTTGAACTATGGGATGTGTATCTTGCCAAGGACAGAAACAAGAGAATCTGAAGGTGGAGACTACCCCTATGCTGCGTGTTGTTGGGGTTGGCATGCAGTGGTTAATTAATTGGCAAGGAGACACTCGCTCTGGAGGGAAGATAATCCCCCTGGGTGCAGCTTTAGTTGTCTGGATACCCCAGTAAGGGTGGGATCCAGTGGTGACAGCAATATGGAGTCCAGTGTAGGAAGTCCTACTCCCAGAGCCCGGAAGATGGTACCTAGTTCCCAGTGAGAGGGGTCTGGTTGAGATTCAGGGGCAGTAGGAAACTGTCTCACCAGTGTTGGGGGGGGGAGTTTGCGGATGAGTGTGTGATGCACTGGACGATTAGGTGTGAGTTCTCGGATCCCAGGGAACCTGCACGGAAGGCAGACCTCTGGCTGCGCGTTAGAGGATCTGAAGAGGCATTTGGGAGGGATCTTAAAAGGAGCAGCTCGGCTATCGTCCGGACCTGCTTGGTGGAAGAGGTGCAGAGTAGCCCAGCTAGGTCCCGGTGTAGTGGGAGGGGTGTAGGGGCACACGTCCTGTCTCTGCGGAGAAGAAGTGAGTGTGGGACTGTGTGTCCCAAGGGTCCCGAAACCCAGTCTCAGGACCTGGATTGTTCCTTAGGGGAACACCAGGTTGGGGGCCTAGACGGTACTGGTAGGCCATTTGAGGGGGATCACCCAGTGTCTAGAGAACATGGAACATCTGTAAACAGAGCTCCAGTAGTTCTAGTGTCTGGCAGTGCCACTCCTAAGTGGAGGGTACAGAAGTCTAGATGGAGGGGTGAGGGGGGAAAGAATCCCCAGTGGAAAAACCAGTGGGTCAGGGACCAGCCAGAAGGGCTGGGTCTCCTAGCAGTGTGACACCACTTCTGTACTGGGGGATCTTCAAGCACTGGCAGATGGACAGGGGTCTGGGGATCTGTGCCAGGCAGACTGTCACACAACACATGAGAAATGTGTTACCCTCTGGGGGGGCATGCATGCGCTCCAGGAAGTCCTGGTGCACCAGGCGGGTGCTCAGCCACAAGGTTCTGTCCTTGGGTTGGGAAGCCAGGTTCAGGTGTTGTCTGACCTGGAGGGAGTGACAACTGTAATCAGTGTCCTGACCGATGTAGCTTCTAGGGGTACCACTCCAGTTGGGAGGGAACATGGCTTTGGAAGGGAGTGCAGAGGGAGGGAGTCCCCGCCTGTGACTCCGAGGCGCATCGCATCGGATCGCAGTAAGAATCCGGTACGTCAACTCCCACACAATAAGGAAACGAGCTTCAACTTCCCTGTTCAGCAGTAAGGAACCGATGCATCCACTCCCCTGAGTGTAAGACACCAACGCATCACCTTCCCTGTGACCCTTTTGTTTGTTTTGCGTTACACATCCCAGGTTGGTAGACCAGTTGATGGAGAGAGGTCCTGAGCTGGTGGGAGAGTTGTGTTCTGGGGGTGCTTCTCCTGGGAGAGTGTGGAACCCCAAAAGGAGAGGTAGGGGGAGGGGATGCTTCTCCCGTGATGTCTGGTCAGCCTGAGGGTGCAGACCCTAGGATGGAGGATCAATGGCTGTTTGGAACTACACTGATAAGAATTCCATGAGTAGGACAGAGGAGGCACGGTGGTGCCAGGCCCTGTACTTCTTCACAGGTGCACAGAAATTAGCGACAGCTGCAACAGTTATGCTAGAGCATTTGGAGGAGTCCCAGTGGGGACCCAGGAGGCACAGTGGTGCCAGTGTAATTGCGCACATGGATTCTACTGCATTGGCAGCCAGCCTGACATTATGGACATAGGGCATTTGAGCCCTCTGAGAAGGCCAGTTGGCCAGGGGGACGGTGTGAGGTTTGTTTGGCACCAGGCCCTAATGTGATTTAGGTGGTGCTAGGAAATATGATTTATTCACCGTGGTTTATGCCCTAATGTGATTTATGTTTAGGAGATTATTCCCTAATATGAGGTTATCACATAATGTGTTTATGCTTATGAGGTTGGCACAGAATGTATTTCATGCCTAATGTGATGCTGCATGCATAATATGATTTATGTTGAAGGAGATTATGCCGAGTGAAGTATTTTGCCAGTAGTTACTGGTTGTGTTCTACATTTACTATTTGTGCTTGTGATGGTTCTGACAGTGGTCCAATTGGCCTTGTCAGGTCTACATAATCCCCTGTAAATATTGCCTAGTGCCAGTTGGCACAGTGTATATTATGTAATTACTATTCTAATGTGTTTATGATAATACAAAGCCTATTACTATATATAACCTTGTGTGGAATTCCTTCTGTGGTGTCCCTAGTGTGTTGCTGCTGAGTGTGTGTGTTGCGCAAACACTTTAGACATTGCCTCTGGGATAAGCCTGATTGCTCGTGCAAAGTTGGCAAGGGGGTGAGCAGGGGTTCTCTTCAGCGTGTAACTCCCTTGCCCTGACTAGAGTGGTGGTTTCTGCCTGGCTTAGGATAAAGCCCTAGCCAACCAGAAATCCAATTTCTAACAGCACAAAAATGATGATGTGTGGAAATCAGGTTTCTATGCAAGTATTCATGATATGCCCATCACCAATTAGTGACCTGATTTATTTTGATCCTATTAGAACCTTTGTTCACATGACACTTCAAAATTACAAAAAAAATGGGCTTCAATTGTGCTTTCCTAATTGGCAAGATATTTAGGTACATGTGTATAGTTTATTTGCAAGTATTTAAATTTGTTGTGTGTTAGAACAAATAATTGACATCCTACAGCCATTCCTTTCACACTCCCTGTACCCCAGTCAGATTGTCACCTAGGTCACTTACAAAATTCTCCCACTTCACAGTCAGAGAAAGAAAAGTAAACACCGGTGTCCTTGTTAAAGAATAAGCAGCCATTTGTCAGAACATATAGCTTGACATTTGACCTCCGTCTTTGAAAGCACAGCAAATGTGACAAGATATGCACAAAATATAAAGGCATTATAATTGCTTATTCACCTTCTGAACTACAGCAAGATTATTTTTGGGGGGATGCTGCAGTTACCCCCTCCCCCCATCCCCATCTCCACTCCCCTACTTCCGGTGCCTATGTGTGAATCTCACGTCACTTCCACAACTGGGAACCCCAAATTCTCCCCTTTATTCTGGACCAGTTCTGTCCGTTGTATCCTTTGCACCAGCCTCACTCGAGGCACTCGGTCATTAGAAACCTCTGGTTCTTGCTCCATTCTTTCTGTGTCCAGTCATCAATTGGATCCCACCGCGATTGTGATTGAAATGAAATGAAATGAAAACAGTATTTAATAAAGCGCGCTGCTGCCAAGCGGCTTCCTGGCGCTGGGGGACCTGGAACAGAACTCACAGAGGGGAACACAAGGGAACCTAAGGAGGGAAAGCCAAAGAAAAAAGAAAAGTTTTTAAGGCTTTACGGAAGTGACTAAAAATAGGAATGGAGCGAAGATGAAGTGGGAGACTATTCCAGAACTGGGGAGCCAAAACAGAAAGACGAGTGCCCCCAGATCTGGATTTACGGAAGCGGGGAATGTGAAGAAGGGAGAGAGAGGAAGAGCGGAGGGTGCGACTGGGGACATAGGAAGAAATGAGGGAAGTGATGTAAGCGGGGGCAGAGCGAGAGTGGGCACGAAAGGCAAAGCAAGCTAGTTTGAAGAGGGATCTAAAGCGGATAGGGAGCCAGTGAAGGGATTTCAAAGCCGGGGTAATGTGAGAGGATTTGGGGAGGGAGAGAATGAGACGGGCAGCCTGGTTTTGAATGGCCTGTAAGCGTCGGGACTCGTGGGAAGGAATGCCTACGTACAGGCCATTGCCGTAGTCGAGGCGTGAGATGACTAAAGCCAAGACTATGGTTTTAAGCGCGTCGATGGTAAAAAAGCGAGATATTTTCCGAATGAGACGGAGGAAAAGGAAACATGAAGACACAACAGAGCTGATCTGGCTGTGCATGGTTAAGTCAGAGCTGACTTTAATGCCAAGGGTACGAACAGAGGAAGAGGGCGTGGGGGGGGGCCGAAAGAAGGAGGCCAATGTGCAGGGGACCAAGGGTTAGAAGGGCCACCCGTGAGGACAAGTTCCGTCTTATCGGGGTTGAGCTTAAGATGGTTGGCGCTCATCCACTCAGAGATAAAGATAAGGGTGGAACTGAACTTGGGAATAGAATCGGGAGAAGAAGACAGATCAAAGACAAGCTGGAGGTCATCTGCGTAATTATATACAGAGACCCCCAGCTTGAGAAGAGAGGAAACAAGGGGACAGATGTACAGATTAAAGAGGAGAGGGGAAAGACAGGAGCCCTGAGGAACACCACAGGTGACCGGACAGAAAGGGGCAGAGAAACCGGAGAGATGAACAGCCTGATGCCTATCCTGAAGAAAGGATGAAAGCCAGGAGAAGGCCGCGCCCCGAATGCCCGCTGCGCGGACACGGTCGAGCAGGATGGAGTGGTCGACCATGTCAAAAGCAGCGGACAAGTCGAGAAGCACCAGGGCTTGGGGAAGGTTAACATCAGCCTTGCCCTTGAGTTCATCCAAGACCGCTAGAACCACCGCTTCTGTAGAATGGCCAGGGCGGAAGCCCGCCTGGTGGGAAGCTAAAAGACCATTGTCCTCGATGTATGAGGAAAGGCAGGAGGTGACGTGGGTCTCTAAGATTTTACCCAGGTAGGGGAGGAGGGAGATAGGACGGAAATTAGCGGGGAGGGAAGGATCTAGACCAGGTTTTTTTAGAATGGGGAGCACAACAGCAGATTTAAAGGAAGAGGGAACAGTACCAGAGGCCAGTGAGGAGTTGAGAAGAGACAGTGGAGGACCAGGATAGTTAGTGAAGAGGATTTTGAGGATACGCGCAGGAACACCGTCCAAGGGATAGCCAGATTTAATTTTAGACAGATAGTTGTGAAACAAGTCAGGGGAGATAGGGGGGAAAATGTCAAGGGAAGAAGACGGGAGAGTGGCAGGGCTAGTGAGGATAGGCTGAGGCACAGTGGGAATGTTAGCTTTAATTTTCGCAATCTTGTCGATAAAAAAGTTATTGAGTGAGAGACAGAGGGGTTGGGAAGGAACCAAGCCGGGGGAGGAACGGTCAGAAGTGGCAAGATTGCGAACCAAAGAGAAGATTTTGCGGGGTTTATTCACGGAGAGCGATACTCTCTCCGTGAAATAGGAAGTTTTGGCATTAAGAACTGCTTTTTTGTAGTTGGTAAGGAGTTGCCTGTACTGAGCTCGCAGAGGGCAGGAGTACTGACGTCTCCAAAGGCGTTCCGCCCGCCTAAGATCAAGTTTTAGTGCTTTGAGCTCAGTAGAGAACCATTTGTGCGCGTCGTATGGACGAACCGCTTTCATCTTTTTGAGCGGGGCCACACGGTCACACGAAGCAGCCAGCCAAGTATTTAAGGCTTTGGCCTGGGAATCAAGGGGGAGACAGGTAAGATCAGGAGCGGAAGAAACCAAAGATAATGAGAGGGAATCAAGGTCGGTATGGTTCCAATTGCGGGCTAGAAAGCTTTTAGGGGGAGAGGGTTTATCAGCCACACCTAAGTGAACAGAAAAGGAAATAATAGAGTGATCAGACCAAACGCAGGGAGAGATGGAGGGAGGTAAAGCAAGGGGACAAGATGACCAGATTTGGTCAAGTATATGGCCGTGCACGTGGGTAGGGGTTGTGACGTAAGAGGTAAGATTCAGACATTGAAGAGTGGCAGAGAAGTCTTTAGAAGAAGAATCTTCCTTAGGGTCTCCTGGCCAGAAATTAAAATCACCAAGAAGGAGCACAGAGGAGTTGTTGACCACGAGGGTGGCCAGCAACTCCTGGATGGAGGCTACAAAGGAAGGCATCGATTGAGGGGGGCGATAGACAAGAACCACAGTGAGGGGGGAAGGAAAATTGAGGGAGCGGGCCACCAGGTAGTCCACATTAGGAATGGGGGAATGAGGAAGGGGGGCTTAGACAACAGCCCTGCTGACAACGTCTGTTCTGGTGCCTGGGACACCAGTTGCTGCTCGGGCTTTGACTGGGATGAGGAGAATCCCTGATTATGCCACTTTCTCCACTTCCTGCAGGTAATAAAAGCAGGCAGTAGTCTAACGAAACTTCAGAGGGACTCCATGCAAAGTACATGGAGGGGGCCCAACGCTCCTGACCCAGTCAGGTGGTCTGAGGTCAAGCCCTGCAGTCCATGCACAGTGCTTGAGGGGTACCCTGGAACTTCAGGGCCCCATCACAGTGGGGGTTGTGGGGGCTAGTGTTACGTCACTGAAATCATGCACTGGAGAAAAAAGGAGAGAGAGGAGGGAAAGAGCGGCTGCTTTGAACATTTTTGCCAGAGCTGCTTTTGGTTCTCAGTCCAGACCTGGCAGGAATAGGCTGGCTTCCCACAGAAAGAAATCAACCTCCTCTCCCATGGAAAACACCATTGAGGACAAACTGTGTTTTGTATTAAGACAATCTCGCACTGCGTAAAGATTAAAACTGTTTTCCCTAACATGCCTAAAAATGTATTCTGAAGCAAAAAAATAAGTATAGGGCACTGTTCACTTTGTGGATAGAAAGAAAATAGGGATTGAAAAATAAAGGGGGAAGAAAGACTGTTCACCTGGTTCTTTTAACAAAAATATTTCTTTTTACATTGGGACAGTAAACTATAAGTGCTTAATTTGTCACAAAAAAAGTCCTTATGTTTTTTTCTCCTAGGAGGCCGACGCCAGCAGTGTTTAATGCAAAGGTTGCTAAATATCAAGGCTGCTTATTTTAGATTCCACCCCATGCCTCTTTCTTCCACCACCCTTTTTACTATCCCAGCTTTCTCATTTTCTCCTGTTTTCTTATTTTTTATTCCTTCTGCTATCTCCCTTTTCATCATTTCTCTCGTTGCCTTTGTTAATGTCAGAAAAATAAGTCTTGGAGCCTGTTGTGCCCTGCTGGACACAGTCTAGCGTTTTACCAGCCACTCCCACAAGGTCTGGACCTTACACCCACCCCATACCCATCCAACAAAGGTTTCACTGGTCAGATCAGTTCTAAGTACCATATATCATGTTTCTGTCTCACACTTATTTACAAAGTATATCGGCCTAGAGCCTACAACTTTACATTGGGGACGGGTGATGCAGAACCCTCACCACCACTATGCTGCCTGCAGCCATCTGTGAGAGGCGACAATAGCTCTCCCATTGTGCCACTATTGACGGCCCTGAGGTGGAGTCACGTCTCCCCATGTAGATTGGACCCTCTCCTTCCTGTGAAGGGGAGAGGAAAGAGACTGCTTTTCCCGACTCCCCGCTGCCAGGTCTCACATCCCATGAACTCGCTGTTAAGTAGAGATAGGTCAATCAGAAGGACGTCAATGCAGTAAGCACCCTCACAGGTATGACTGGGCTCCCCCACTACTCATGCCCCTAATCAGAGATGTGGCAGCAAGTTGCCCCTTTCTGCCACCACCTGCCACAGCGAGAAAAGAAAGGAGAAGCACTCTCCCAATGAAGGGGACTGCACCCAGTATGCTGTGAAAGCTCCTGCTTGTCGGAGCACCTGCAGTAAATTGACACCCACCTCAGAATTAACCCTGGGCGTAGTTCGCGAAGTAGCGCTACGCGTAGTTACGTGAAGTGTACTTTGCACTACGCGAGCTACGCGTAGCACTTCGTGAACTGCGTAGTGCGCTGCTCGCGATAAATGCACAGTGCCGGATGCTTGTCCGCACTGTGCAATCATTGAAAACGGCATCTTGCACAGTCCGAGCTGTCTTTTACTGACGCTCGAGTAGATATTTACTCTAGCGGCAGCTTTCTTAACGAGGACTGGAAGTTTCTCATTGCGAGCGGTCACAAGCATTCGCGACCACTCGCAATGAGAAACCTGACCTCCCCGCGTTGAGAAGCTTGCCGGGAGGTTTATTTTCCACGCTTGCGATCGGCAACTTGATGTTGTTGATCACGAACGAGGAAAAAGTCTTGCCAGGGTGTCATTTTGCTTACTTGCGGTCGCCAACTTGACGTTGAGGACCTCGAGTAAGCAAAAAATGACCACTGCATTACGCTACACGTGTTTGCACTGTGCTACGTGCAATTTAAGTAGTGCGAAGTAAAGCAAACTTTGCAAACTACGCAAGCGTAGAGTAGTGCTTTGCCCAGGCTTACTCAGAATGCAAGCGGCACCCCAGCTCCTTAGCAGAAAAGAGAAGAGAGCTGCAGTTAAGCCCGAGGCACATCCTGCAGCTCTAGAAAAACTGCCATGGTCTATGTTGGAAACTGCAGCAACACCTAGCACTAGTCCATCGCACTGTACCATGGCCCAGTAAGTGGAAAAATAATAAATAAAGAAAGCGGCCCAACAAAACAGTCAACCGCCATGAAAAATTCAGGCATATCC
Source organism: Lissotriton vulgaris (assembly GCF_964263255.1). Classification (NCBI taxonomy): domain Eukaryota; kingdom Metazoa; phylum Chordata; class Amphibia; order Caudata; family Salamandridae; genus Lissotriton; species Lissotriton vulgaris. The sequence continues at coordinate 1,432,146,379 of NC_141689.1, read as the reverse complement.
AAGAGCCCGCTATGCCCCCATCTACCTCGTCTCGGCACAGTAGTGGGGGTAGCCAGAAGCTCGACAGCCAGCCTCTCTGGCATTGCACTGAAGTCCAGCGATGAGAACGGTCGAAGAGATGAGCCTAAATAGCACCATGCACCCCCTGGTGGCCACCTGCTGCTACTGCAGGAGAACAGACCGGTCAACCTCCTACACTGATTTAGCAGCTCTAGCAGTACCCCTGGGTCCAAGAGGGAAGAAAGACGCTGCATGCACCATGGTGGCTGCATACTATTACCTCTAGTTCGAGGAAAGACCAGATATGCCCCACAGCAGCTCTATCATCCACAAACTGACACCAGCCTGCAGCCAAAGAGGTGAGAGGCTGTACCTGGCCCAGTGGATACCTGTGCCACCTACGGGCCATCTTCTGTCACCACTGACCTGAAGAGGCTAAGGGCCTGGTGCTATACCGGCCGCATTTCACCGTAAGGCATAGATCGCTCCCTGTCTCCTATGCTGTAGTGGAGACTGTGGCAGAGCGAGAGAAGCCGAGGCCAGCATAGTAAGTGTTGCATGCCCCCTTGTGGTTGGTGGCTCCCGGAGGAGAGAAAAAAGCAGCCACCATGTGCAACGTATGAGACAGACTGAGCGTTTAATCACTGGAGCACATAAACAAAGAATGGCTGCATGAAGATGTCTATGTTAGCCAGCTGCCCCAGTACCAAATGGCCATTGTTGGCCCATCAAGGAGAATCTCATACATAGTGACCAACCCTGCCATGTGTATGTGAACCTAGGCAGGACCCAGCGCCACAATGGCGCAGCCTCGAAGCACAAGCACAATGCCCTTGAGCGAAGAGGAGGTGGAAGGAAGGTTACCCGCCATTTACAGAATATAGTCAGTAACAGCTCCTCTGCTAAGGCAGAGGAGCGTCACCCCACTGTTAGTTGAGCAGTGCAAATAGAAAAAGAAAATGATAGTAAGAAGACGTCATTATCATTTTATTTTTCTGTGCAGGACGGGAGCTAGGTCAGGGCGTGACTGAGCACAGTGAGGAGTGGTTTGCACTCCCTAAGTGTGCATGAATGTTTGGCCGGCCCTCTTGGGCCGGCAAACATTCATGGGCACTTACCATGTGCTCCACGCAGCTGTGTTGCCCAGCTTGGTGAAGAACATGCTAAGACTCCCTGGCACTGCCAGAGTGGCCAAACATAGTATGAGAGAGAGGGTTAACCCAAAGGAGTCACTGGGACCTGGGTATTTAGCGTTGAGAAGAAGGGGTCCCAGTAAGAAGGACGTATGAATGAAAAGAATTTAAGACAAAGTAAAAAGAAATAAATACATCTATAATGTTTTATTCACATTATAGGAAAAACGTTGTCAAAACCAAATGTACAATACAAAATCGTATCAGTGCCCCTGGGGGTAAGGGGGACGTGCAGTCGTGAGGGTAGTGTGAGGGGGGAATTAGTGACAATAAAAGCACGTATTATTCAGACATTATCGTAGGTTAAATGTCAGTTAGACAGCATATAGACATTGAATCAGCTTGAAAGTTCAGAATACACATGCCCCTAGGTCCGTACTATACACAATTTGGGGTAGGAGGAGGCTGTGTAGGAGTTGAGAAAGTCGACGTTTCGACCCAAGGGAGGCAGGAGACCTTAAAATCCTTGCAGGTGGGTCTTCATCAGGACGGGAGGAGGGTAGCGGGGCAGGCAACCTAAATTTGAGTAAATATTTAGGATTTAGTAAATTATTTATAGAACTGGGTACTCGTTGAGTTACATAAGGGTGTACTTTATGTACACCCTTATGTGTTGCTGAGTTAAGTTAATTTGCTGGAGTCGATATAAGCAATCAATTCTAAGTAAAGAAATTTGAAAAATACCCATTAGTATTGGAAAAAGGGGCATGCTCATGTCAAGAGCTGGAGAAGAGAGAGTATCTCGGAACTTACTTGGAAGAATAAAATACATATCCCACAAGGGTAATGAGGAACGAAACGATCCGGGTGCTGGGCTGGGGACCACTCCAAATCTCTGAATAGAGGAGGACATATTTTAGATTGGAAAAGGGACCGTTATAGAAATCACTGAAAGTCAAAAATACACAATGGTGGCGATCGGTAATGCTTACCGATTTGAGGGAAGTCAGTCTCGTGTCCCCGTAGCTGGAATGGATTAATCAGATTCTGTAACCTAATACATAGAAAACACGGGGAGCGCGTCAATTATAGTACTCTATGGCGAAGCCGGCAAGCATAGGTCAGGAAAACTGTCCGGAGCTGTGTGGGAGGAAAGGCTTACCCGTCTATCGTAGTTTAGTCAGAGCGTAGCGTCTGCCTCGGCTGTCTCGAGGAGAACGCGGAACTTCCTGGTGTCTCCGTTGTCATGGCACCGAGGGGGTCACGTGACAATCGAGAGCATAGAAAGACTGAGGAGTCGGTGGTTGTCTTGGTAACCCGATGAGGGGTAAAATTAGGTCGGTTTTCTGAAACCGTGGTTGATTAGACATGAGCATTAAATTATTATTAATAAAGGTCCATAGTTAGTAATGTGGGCATATAAGGCGTAGATAATCAAGGACATTTTCTTAAAGAGTTAGTCCGAGAGATCTCACCCTGTAGGGATAGTCACGCCCTTGAGGATAAATTCATTTGTCAATTGGAACAGGTATACATTACGCGTGGTAACATTATTATCATGCAAGATATTGAGTGTAGTGCTGGAATAATCAGGGCAATTTAAAGTAAGACATATTACAGAAATCACAATATGACAGCACATGGGTATTGGTGCGCTAAGCTGTAGTCAGCAAAAAGTACTGCGAACCTATCACACGATGGTTAAGGCAGTATAGACAGCGCAGAAAATAGTCAGACTGTAGAGGTGAATTCCCAAACAACGATTATGGTTCATTTACATTTACAATACAGTTTAGCCAACCAGAAGGGCAGTGTAAGGTCTCCATAACGGTGTAAAGAGCAAGTCTACATATCCCATATTCATTATGATGCAAAGCCATATATATTTGCAAGGATGCATACCTATCACATGATGGTAGAGCAGTCTAAGTACGCAAACGTATGTTCATTATAAGAAGAACCCTAGACAGGTCGGGTTAGAGGTTTAAAGATTAGAGTAAGGTAGCAAGCTGAGAGAAAGAGCTATCATGTTCATTTAAACCACATTGGATAGAGTTGAAAAAGAACATCCATTTAAGTTCTCTGATGTTCAGTATAGTCGTGATGTCACCTCCCCTGGGGCCCAAGGAGGCTTTTTCAATCACAATCGATCTCAAGCTTTCCGGAGGGTGTGAAGCTGATCTGAAGTGGTCAACAAGGGGAGCCCCTACCACTTCGCACCTTATTCTGCTCATGTGTTGTAATATGCGCTGTTTTATTTTCTGTTGGGTTTGACCGATGTAAATGAGGTCACACGGACAGGTAATGGCATATATCACTGTAGATGTATTGCAATTGGTTAGAGATTTCAGTTGAATCTTGTTCTGGTTATGATGGAATTCCTTGGTTTGTAGCGTACTGTTGCAGGCTTTGCATTGCCCGCACTTGAAGTGACCTACTGCAGGTTGGAGGTTCCAAAGTGTTCTTATAGTAGGTTCCTCCTTGGTGGGAAGGAGTGAACGTACAACGTAGTCTCTGATACTTCTCGATTTCTTGAAAGCATGGAGAGGTTTTTCAGGATGTTCAATGTCATCTGCAATCAGTTGCCAATGGTTGTTGACAATTTTCTTGATTTGATTACTCTTTGTGGAGAAGGTGGTGACGCATACAATGCGGTCCAATGAGTTGGTGATGGAATCCTTTGCTTTCAGGAGTTCTTCGCGAGGGTAGAACCAGGCTCTCTTACGGGCCTTAGTGATCAGTCTTTTGGGATAGCCTCGTGATTTCAGGCGGTCTGTAAGATCTTCTGATTGTTCAAAATAATGCTCCTTCGTGGAGCAATTTCTGCAAATTCGCAAGAACTGCCCAAAGGGCAAGTTGTCTCTCAGTGCCCGGGGGTGGTGGCTGCTATATTGAAGTAGGGAGTTCCTTTCAGAGGGTTTCCTATAGAGGGTAGTTAATAGGTGACCTTCGTGGTGGTAGATGGTGATATCAAGGAAGTCAATGTTGTTGTGATCAGATTGGATAGTAAATTGTAGATGTGGAGACTGCTGGTTGAGCCAATTATGAAATTCAGTGAGCGTGGTCACATCGCCATTCCAGATTATGAGGATATCATCTATATACCGAACCCATATATTTAGATGATGTTGAAAAGGATTCCGAGTATTCAATACATTACTGTCCTCAAAGGCTGCCATATACAAAATGGCTACATCCGGTGCGAAAGGAGCACCCATTGCCACCCCTTTAATTTGTAAGAAGAATTCGTTCTTGAATGTGAAGAAATTTTTCGTCATAGCGATGCGAAGGAGAGCTATAATAAATTCCGTTGGAACCCGCATGGGTGTCGGTCTTGAGTCTAAGTATCTAGTTGTGACTGCTAATGCCTCTTCCTGCGGAATGCAGGTATAAAGGGATACCACGTCACAGGTTGCCAACAGTTGTGTCAATGGATTAAATGGTAGGTTCTCAACCAGATTGATGGTTTGTAGAGTGTCTCTCAAATATGTTTGTGTGGATTCTGCCAGAGGTTTTAAGAAAAAGTCAATATATTGTCCAAGTGGTTCTAGTATAGAGCCACATCCCGAGACAATCGGGCGTCCTGGCGGATTGGTCATGTCCTTATGTATCTTAGGTAATGTATAGATCGTTGCCAGGCGAGGGTGTCGTTGGTTGAGGAAGTCAAACTCAGTTTTGGAAAGAAAACCTAGGTCAAGGCCTAGTTGAGTAATCTCCAGGATCTCACGTGCTATAGCCTGTGAAGGGTCAGACCGCAGTTTTAGGTAACTAATTCCATCCGATAATTGTCTTTGAATTTCCAACTCGTATTTTTGGACATCTTGAATTACAATCGCTCCACCCTTATCGGCGGGTTTGATCACAACATCTCTGTTGTTGGCCAATGATTGGAGGGCGGTTTTCTCAATTTTACTGGTGTTGTACTTGGTGTATGTTTGATTGAGAAGGGTAGAGTTGACGTCTCTCCATACAACGGCCTCATATGCTAGGATTTTATTGGTCATGGTACAAGATGGAGGCACAAAGGTGGAAGGAATCCTTAAGCCGGTATGTGAAGGGTTTCTGTATGGGCCAGTATTTCTGAAAAAGTATTTGAGTCTCAGTTTTCTGAAGAATTTGAACAATTCTGTGCGAACTGTAAAGGGGTCGGGTCTGCTGGTAGGGACATAGGATAGCCCTTTGCTCAAAGCCCGTAACTCATACTCATTCAGTGTGTACTGTGAGATATTGACGACAGGATTATTGGCAGCTGTATCTGTTACCACCGATAGGTCTTGTTCCGTGTTGTTCGTTCTCCATGTTGCTCTTGTTGGAAATGGACCTGCTTGGGGGCTTGGCCGCAGCCGTTGTCCCAGTTGGTGTTGTTCTGGTTCTGTCCCCGAGACTGGCCTCTGTTCGAATAATTCCCCCTGCCTCTTGGGGGGCGCCATGGTGCAGGTCTTGATCCTAAAAAAGGTGCGTATTGTGGTGATTGATAGCCGTAATCCGAATAGTTGTATTGGCGGCTTTGGGCGGCGAAATCCTGTTCGCCTTCGGAGCTATATGAGGAATCGGAGAAGGTAGTGTAGTTTCTTCTGTCACGAAAGCCTCCCCTGCCCCTGTTAGTGAATCTACCTTGTTGATCTTGTTTGTAGTAGTCTTCTTGGAGGTATGGGTAGGTCTTCTTCTTGTCATACAATCTAATGTCTCTGGCAAGTTTCTCCAACTTTCGGTTTTGAGTAGTGAGATCGAAGTCCTTCAAAGTAGCTTCCAAGTTGTTCAGGGTTTCCTTGGCACCTGCTAAGTTGATATTGACTCCAGCAAATTAACTTAACTCAGCAACACTGATTAAAACAGGTTAGTCTGGCCTAGTGTGTACACCCTTATGTAACTCAACGAGTACCCAGTTCTATAAATAATTTACTAAATCCTAAATATTTACTCAAATTTAGGTTGCCTGCCCCGCTACCCTCCTCCCGTCCTGATGGAGACCCACCTGCAAGGATTTTAAGGTCTCCTGCCTCCCTTGGGTCGAAACGTCGACTTTCTCAACTCCTACACAGCCTCCTCCTACCCCAAATTGTGTATAGTACGGACCTAGGGGCATGTGTATTCTGAACTTTCAAGCTGATTCAATGTCTATATGCTGTCTAACTGACATTTAACCTACGATAATGTCTGAATAATACGTGCTTTTATTGTCACTAATTCCCCCCTCACACTACCCTCACGACTGCACGTCCCCCTTACCCCCAGGGGCACTGATACGATTTTGTATTGTACATTTGGTTTTGACAACGTTTTTCCTATAATGTGAATAAAACATTATAGATGTATTTATTTCTTTTTACTTTGTCTTAAATTCTTTTCATTCATACGTCCTTCTTACTGGGACCCCTTCTTCTCAGAGTGGCCAAACAGGCCCCTCAGACCAATCAGGACACTACTCATGCAGCGTTGTGATTGGCTGGGAGAGTCTGCGTCCGGTGCTGCCAGTGAAGACAAGGAGGATGGAGGAGAGGCATTCTGGCGGCAGCTGCAGAGGCAGCTGCGGCGAAGGAAAGGTATGTTTTTGTTTTTCATTCCATCCTCCCCAGCACCCCTTCTGAGGCAGCCACCACTGAGTGTAGATTCAAGGAGATCCCAGCGGAGGGGCCCGTGTGGCCCGAATGCAAGAAAGACAGCATCTACACCCTAACTGCAGTAGCATTGCCCCACAGTGGCCCAGAGACTATTCGGAGTGTGTCCCCAACACTGCCGTAAGACTGTGCCATGCATCAGCCCATTACAGCGACATGGAGAGTTGCATGTTCCCTAGTCCCCTAGAGGCATCCTGCCACCACTGCAAAAGAAAGGAGACCCTAATCTCCCACAGCGATTCTGAGTTGCATCTGGAATACCTTGTTGAAGAAAAGAAAGGTATGGAAGAGTCTGAAGACCGGATCCATTAAAGCACACCTACCTCCACTGCAGTCCACAAAATGGCTGATGCACATGCAATACCTGCAAGAGGTCCATGACAGGAGAAGATGCGCAGTCCAAAAGACACGGCGGAGCTGGCCCTAGGTCCCATAGAGACGAACTGACGATATGTGGCCTGGTGCCACCTCGCACAAGGCGAAGAGAATATGTGTGACGCGTGGCATGATGCCACATTACAGGCAAGAACCGCGGAACAAAGAAGAGTGTGACCAGACCTGTCACACTGAAGAAGAGAAGTGTGTGACCAGACCTGTCACAATGGAGAAGAGCGTGTGACCAGCCCCATCACACTAAAGGGCCAGACGACTACAGAGGAGCAAGAGCACAAGATCAAAGGGTGAAGAGACAGAAGATTCATGCTACTATCTGAGAGTGCACCTACAAAACACAAGCCAGCCACCAGTCTTACTAAACGTAAGGCACTTGCATGTGTGAACCGTGTATCTTCCCCATGCTGCACAGTTCAACTGTCCAGCCACCGGTCACCAGCTTTTTGATGCAGATGGCATCCCTGCTAGCAAATACACATGCTAAAAGAGAAGAACTGCACCAACGACATAACAAGTCAAGTAGCCATGAAGACCCTACAGTCTTCCTCACTTCTGCAAGTCCATATCCTCTGCACTTCTGCAAGTCCATACCACCTGTCATACTGGTCATTCTAATGGCAACCATTCCACCAGTGCCATGTGCATCACCACCACCCCTGGAGCATCAAGTAATAAGACTGGAGTCCTGCACCATTGCTATACCAATAGACAAGAAGCACCAGTGACGATTGGAAGAACCAGTGACTATCTGCTCTCCTGGCTTGCATACTAATCCTGGTAGCGAGAGCACGTTCTGACCAGGACACATCTTCCACTAAGGATGCATGAATGACCAGGTAGTGGCTCCGAGGTGGTCTTGCGGTTCCTCAGCTGCAGGCACATAAGCAGCCCAGGTGCAGCCCACAGGCAGTCCCGTGGAAACCCAACCAAGGGGCCTCCTCCATGAGCAAGAGATGGACTTGACTTTTGCCCCAACAATGGATTCTAAGAGGTAGAGAGGCCGTGTAACGGAGACATGATCAAGTCACAGCATGCCAAGACTGTTTTCAGTGGATCAAGAGACACTATCGTCAAATGTTTACAATACACTCCACTGATTCTCCAGAAGCCCCAAGTGTGAACTGTAAAACACCAACTGCATCACAGCAAGAGCACGCTCGACTGATCAACATCACAAAGGTGGACTATCACCCAACTGACGTGATGCCGAAGGATCTAGACTTCATCAGCACCAGTGTACACAGGTACCTGGTTAAATTATGGATGTGTGCTGAGATGTTCGGGTGCTCCCAGCTGCACCTATCCACCGCTGTCCTGCAGACTGCCTCTCAAGGCTGAGACTAAGTGTTGTTTTCATTGCATCCCCACAGGTTGAACTTGTTTTTGTTTTTAATAAAATCTGGGAAGAATGTTGTATCCTGCTGGACACAGTCTATTGTTTTTCCAGCCACTCCCACGAGGGCTGGCCCTTACACCCACCCTCACCCATCTAGCACAGGCGTCACCAGTCAGGTGACCATGCCAATAAAAGAGCCCAAGTACCATATACCATGTGTCCGTGTCACACTTATTTACAAAGTGTGCGCGCTTAGATCTTATGACTTTACAGAGCCCAAACATGAAGGCCAGTGCCCACCTTCTACAAACACCTGCACAAACTCAGCATTGTGGATGAACTTTCCCAGGGATTATGACCACCCTCATGCTGGAAGGAATGCATAAGAAGTGGTGGAAATTAGACCATGGCTGGGCACATAATTGAGGGAAGACAGAGGTATACCCACAAACATTTATAGGTAATGAACAAAAACATAAAGTTCCAGTATCGCAGCGCAGTCATGAAACAAAGGTGCACCAAAAGTGCACTGTCAAGAAATGGGCACGCAACTGCATTTTACATATTGTGCTGAAGTACATATGCAAAAATGGTGACCAGATTGTTAGAATAAAAAAACAGGACACTCCAATAAGTTAGAAGTAGGGCTATAATATTGCATCAACATTGGAGCACAGAATGGCTTAATTGATGGCACTCAGCAACGAAGAAAACACACCAGACAACGCACCTTTTACACACAATATCATGTGTGTTTACTAAATGGCTTTTTTAAAGGGCTGCTAACTAATCCTGCAATGGAACACATAAAAATGTGTCTTCTACTGTGTTAAGTGGACTCTCTCTGAAAACCAGGATATGATTAAAAGACCCGTGCTCTCAAGTTGCTTCAAGTCTGGCATGGCCAACTGATCCAGTTGTGGTTATAACTTTACATTTTGGTTCTTTTAGTCCTTCGTTTACAATAGGGAAACACAACTACACTTACCAGAATGCAAAGCAAAAACCAGCACTGGATTTGAGATTCATGCTTCACAAAAGGTGAAATGAGACTTCTATAAAGCCGGGGGGCTATTTATGGTTCAGAAAAGGGGGTGGTGATGAACAGAGTGTCTGAATTAAGCAGACCACTCTTACCCAGTCCAAAGATCAGGGCTTGATCCATCACCGTTATTTATCTCACTGCACCATCCCAGTTCAGAACCTGGCTATATGCAAATCAGTCTTTCCCTGGCCCAGTGCATCATGGGAACAGGGCAGACTAAACTACCAAGCCAATTCTTCACCAGAAAGGAGACAAGCTACCGGGGACCGGTTTCTGGCATTTCAGCCGTCGTCGGCCCGGCTTGCTTGAATCCTGATGGTGCAGTGAGAAAGGGACTCATGTCTGAGTATACCCTGCCACACCTATAGTGGCCAAAAACGATTCAGAAAAGGGGGTGGTGATGAACAGAGTGTCTGAATTAAGCAGACCACTCTTACCCAGTCCAAAGATCAGGGCTTGATCCATCACCGTTATTTATCTCACTGCACCATCCCAGTTCAGAACCTGGCTATATGCAAATCAGTCTGTCCCTGGCCCAGTGCATCATGGGAACAGGGCAGACTAAACTACCAAGCCAATTCTTCACCAGAAAGGAGACAAGTTACCGGGGACCGGTTTCTGGCATTTCAGCCGTCGTCGGCCCGGCTTGCTTGAATCCTGATGGTGCAGTGAGAAAGGGACTCATGTCTGAGTATACCCTGCCACACCTATAGTGGCCAAAAACGATTCAGAAAAGGGGGTGGTGATGAACAGAGTGTCTGAATTAAGCAGACCACTCTTACCCAGTCCAAAGATCAGGGCTTGATCCATCACCGTTATTTATCTCACTGCACCATCCCAGTTCAGAACCTGGCTATATGCAAATCAGTCTGTCCCTGGCCCAGTGCATCATGGGAACAGGGCAAACTAAACTACCAACCCAATTCTTCACCAGAAAGGAGACAAGCTACCGGGGACCGGTTTCTGGCATTTCAGCCGTCGTCGGCCCGGCTTGCTTGAATCCTGATGGTGCAGTGAGAAAGGGTCCCCGGAAGCTTGTTTCCTTCCCAGTGAAAGAATTGGCTTGGTAGTTTGGTTTGCCCTGTTCCCATCATGCACTGGGATAGGAACAGACTCATTTGCATATAGCCAGGTTTTGAGCTGGGATGGTGCAGTGAGCTAAAAAACGGTGTTGGATCTAGCCCTGATCTCTTGACTGGGTGAGAGTATTCTGCTTAATTCAGAAACTCTGTCCATCACCACCCCTTGTTGTTTAATTATTTTGTCCACCATAAGCGTGGAAGGGTATACTCAGATGTGAGTCCCTTGCTCATTGCACCATCAGGATTCAAGCAAGCCGGGCCAAAGACGGCTGTAATGCCAGAAACCGGTCCCCGGAAGCTTGTTTCCTTCCCAGTGAAAGAATTGGCTTGGTAGTTTGGTTTGCCCTGTTCCCATCATGCACTGGGACAGGAACAGACTAATTTGCATATAGCCAGGTTCTGAGCTGGGATGGTGCAGTGAGCTAAAAAACGGGGTTGGATCTAGCCCTGATCTCTTGACTGGGTGAGAGTATTCTGCTTAATTCAGAATCTCTGTCCATCACCACCCCTTGTTGTTTAATTATTTTGTCCACCATAAGCGTGGAAGGGTATACTCAGATGTGAGTCCCTTGCTCATTGCACCATCAGGATTCAAGCAAGCCGGGCCGAAGACGGCTGTAATGCCAGAAACCGGTCCCCGGAAGCTTGTTTCCTTCCCAGTGAAAGAATTGGCTTGGTAGTTTGGTTTGCCCTGTTCCCATCATGCACTGGGACAGGAACAGACTAATTTGCATATAGCCAGGTTCTGAGCTGGGATGGTGCAGTGAGCTAAAAAACGGTGTTGGATCTAGCCCTGATCTCTTGACTGGGTGAGAGTATTCTGCTTAATTCAGAAACTCTGTCCATCACCACCCCTTGTTGTTTAATTATTTGGGGGGCTATTTATGAGCTGGTTTGCGTCGCAATTGCATTAGACAACGTGGGGAAACAGCAACACAAACCTTAACACCTTAGATGCGCGCAAACATCCCTCCCCAGTGCTACGCTGTCCATTGGAACTAGTGCTGAATGGACGTCCAATGGTCATGCGCAGCACTGGGGAGGTAGTGCTGCCGTCGGCCAATGCCCCGATGCAGCACTTACGAGGTTAAGTCAGGTTTAGAAACCACACAAGGCAACTGTGCTTGGACCAGAGTGGGCCCATAATTCTGGAATAAGGCAATGCAGCGCAAATCACCACGTTGCCTTACTCTGCCCTGGCAGGGCATTCCATGGGCATTGCATGGGTGTTCTCACTCAGCTTCCATGGTTTTTGATGCATTCCCATATTTACCAAAATTGTCTTTCCAGGAAAGCTGTAAAGAGGATTTTGCAGCACACATAGAAAGAGGAGAATGCCTCTCTCGATTGTTTTCTGTGCAGGAAGGTGTCCCTTCCTGCAAAAAATCAAACCTGCATGCAAAGTAGGCATCCTTGCACAAGGGTGCCTGGGTTGGCGCTAGGCTGCCAGAAGGGTGCCAGTGCAGAGGAAACGTCAGGAATGTGCTGTATTGCCAAATACTGAACATCCCTGTCCTTTCCCTGTCATAAAGTGCAGCACAGCAAGATGACTTGCTGCACTGCACTGAGTGACTTTTTCATAAATCGGCCCCCAGGTGTGTGGGAAGGCTTAGGGACAGCACTCGACCCTCAAGCTAGAAGCTGGAGGGAGGCCAGAAGCTTCAAGTAGACCAAAGTTGAAAAGATGACAACTGCGGAGACAGTGATGGAGCAAGGTTTCGCAAGTAAATCGCCATGCTTGGACTCAACCCTCCCAAAATAATAAGTAATGTATTAACCAATATGTTTCGTCTTATTAACAATGCAAAACACAACATTTCTAGTAAGCAGGGGAAGCTTGAATATGTGCTTTTACTAACCGTGACTCGATTAACCCAAAATGGCCGAAGCAACGCGGGAATTTTTCTGCGCATGCGTCTTTCACACTCACGTGAAATGACGTACTTACTGCTTTGGTGGCAAAACTTTGCTTCTGTGCTCTAGAACTAAAGATGGCTGCTCTATGTTCTCATAAGCTAAATGCTTGCATTGCTACTTTTACTAAGTTGTTCGTTCTGCATAATATCTAATGCTGTAGTTAAAATAAGGTAATGGGAATAGAGTAGAGATAAGTGGTATAGAGTGCATTCATTTATTCTTTGTTCTAAAACTGTTTTCCTTTGACTTTGTTATTAGCTCGTGTTGGGACAATGTTGCTTCATCTTGGGTCCTGAAACTGAGCATGCGCCGAATTCACCAGAGACTACAAGCCATGGCATTGAATTCCTGCCAACTCCTGACTTGCTAGAAGATGTTCATGGGAACCTTACCTTCTGACCCTTTGGAAGGAAGCTGAACAAATTGTTATATTACATTGTAATTCTTATTGATACATTCACTGGCGGGTGGAATAAAAGTGCAAGGGAAAATAAAATAATGGGCGGGAACATTAATCTGAATATAACTGGTCCTTTGACCAATCAATTTGAGGGAATACACACATTTGCAACATTGGGGGGTGGTACACTGCCCTGGAAAATGGTATAACTAAGGTAGGCTTAGCTATTTAGTTTGTCCGACTTGTCCGAATAGCTGTCTTCAAAGAAGAGAGTTTCCCAGAAAAACCAGAAAGGACTGGGTATCAAAATAGTAACAGATTCCTTTCTGTGTCGTGTTGTGGCTTTGTGACCAACTAGTCTACTAATAATGTATTAATAACTGGCTAAACCGACAGGTTATATAGGTACTGATTTTTACTCCACACTAGAATAGTTTTCTTTCTCTCAGCATTTTAATTTCATTAGTTAAAAGCATTCATGTAAAATTCACAACAGAGTATATCATATCATGCATAAAAATTGAGCGTTCCCTAGTCTAATACAGCATAAATCCTATTCTTGTTATCGCTCAAAAAACTTAAACTCGAAAATACAAATTAAGTATTAAAAAACCAAACTTTTTGGCATATATTCAGTAAAATTCATGCAATATGTATTGAATCAAGTAGTCCTTTTGTTGACGCGTTTCGGTGCGTAGGGATCTTTATGGCACCTTCTTCAGGACAGACTTTTTGGTACAAAATATTGTGCTTCTTTTTTTTAATGCCAGTGTTTTCAGATAATCCAACTTCTTATCTTTGGGGATTATTCATCTTCTACGTTACGATTTGATTAATCTTTAAAAACAGGAGAGTTGCTGTTTTGCGTGTCTTGCTTATTATATGCGTCTTTAAAATTTGCGCTTAGACTTCCGGTAGAACGTTATTCTTAATCGTCCATCTGGTCCATAGGGTCCTTATGTCCCTGTATGTATTGTATTAACGGGTCTTCACCTTCTCACAGTATTTGTTTACTGGGCGGCCTCTGCGTCAGGCAATTCTTTTAATCCCAGATCCTTAGGTTTGTCGCTCGCGAGCCGTCTACACGTCCTCTCTCCCGTCGGATGGTGTTTGTCCGAATAGCTGACCTGTCACTGACCCAACGCACTCAAAAGGCGATCGAGAGCAGAGGTGCTGGCGGAGCACTCTGTCAGAAGATTCGGGAGCAGAGGTTCGATAACCCAATCGGGGTTACTGAGGGAGAAGATTCGCTAACCCAATCGGGGTCCGACTGTCAGCTGCAGAGAGGGGTGTGATGCTGGCATTGCACTTTAGCTGTAGGTGCTGGTCCTGACCTGTGGTGGTCCTGTCCTGATCCAATTTGGTCCGTACTCATCCTGATTCTGGTCTACACCTGTTCTATCCTGTTGGCACCTGCACTATTGGGGGTCCTCACACCATTCCAGGTAAATATAAAGTTGCAGTGGTATGTCATAGTACTGTTTCCCTCTTTTTACCCTTCCTATGTTTCAATGCTTAATGGAAGTCTCATAATATTTCTGCATAATTTTACTTTGATTCTATTTTTTCAAATTGATCAAGCTCTGCTTGATTTAGTATGGGCTCTAACATTTAAGAAAATATTTAGATAAAGCGTTTAAATCTTTCCAGAGTCTGTGGTTATTATGAGTGCAAATGTTTATTTACTACCTAATTTCTTTCTAACTCCCTTGATCCCTTAGGACTCTAGGTACCGGTGACAAGGATTGGTAAGTCAAGTTATACGTCCTAAAGTTAAAATTAATCACTGATTAAGCGTAGGTTTACCTGTTTCAAATGTGTATGTTTTTATGGGCCCAGGTGAGTATGGTAAAATCCCGAGCAGGTGAACCCCCGCTCTATCAGTATTCTTTTGGTAGCAGAGTAGTGGTTAGGGTTTAGTTAAGATAGGTAGTTAGTTGTGTATTGATTATTTTTGAAACTGTATTGATTTATGTATTAACCAAAACCCGTTTGTATTGTTCTATGTTTGTTTGGAATCCCTGGGGGCAGAATAGCGGGTGGTACATGGAAGCCACTTTGCAATGAGGTCACTTGCCTAAGGAATTAAGTGCAGGTTTAGGTAAAACTGGAAGCACTGATTAGGGATTTTCTGTATAAATGTGTGAATAAATGATAGCAAAGGAGTTCGTTGGTGAAACTTTGGCCTTATAGCACCTAGAAAGGGTAAGCCCGAGGGAGTAACAGGTTCTTTAATGCTTAAATGAAGAGTAGGCGGAAGGGATCTACTCGTAGTGTATGAAGAGTAAGCGGAAGGGATTTACTCGCAGTAAAATAAATCATCTTTTCTTTTAATTAGGCACAGTGGTGAATGTTTTTACATTGTTAATTAATGAGCATGGTATTTAAAGTGAAAAGAAATAAGTTATCGGATTACCTTGCAAAAGGGGGAGTCAGTTGCGGAGCTGCTCTGACGTCACTCAGAGCCGCGCTGTTATTGGTTGAGACAGCGGGTGTGTAGCTGAGGTAATTGTAAAGGAGGGGTGAGTGCAGAAGCGTAGGAACTTGTCTCATGAGAAAAGCCATGCAATCATCGGTCAAATGTAATTTGAATTCAAATCACTGGTATTGGTGAAGCATTTAGTAAACAATTGAGTGTAGCTGCATACTAAATGTATTGGTGCAAATGATATGTAGCATTTAGATCTCACAGTTATAGGAAATAGACCTGATAGGAGGTACTTAGGTTTTGCACACAAACAATACATAAGGGGAAGACCTTATATCATGTACGGAGGAGAGAGAAAAATGTAGCTATTTAAAAAAAATAAGAATTTCTTTAAAAAGGACAAAACGATTAAGATTAGAGAAGGAATTATTATTCCTCCACCAAATACGCCCACATCATACATGAGGCTACTACACCTGTGTGTGGTTAGAGAATTGGACAGAGTACACAAAAGATGATGGTGTTTTGGCATTTCCAGAACATGGTACTTTTAATGGTAGAGTTTTGTACAATTTGAGAACACGCATGAATGAATTAGATCCCAGACCTAGAATTTTTTATTTTTTTGGGGAAAACCTTTATTTACGACACAGTAGTACACAGCTATTCAGCCATACATCCCGGAGACTAGGCAGCAAGTCGTTATGCAGCATGAGTGGTGCACACAAAATACAGTACAAAATCATATGAGGTTTATTTTATTTTATGAAAAAGAAAAAAACAGTGCAATAAAGGAAAGGCACCTAAAACTGTGCAAGAAGGCAAGGCAAAGGAACGTGGATGCGGCATCGCCCCACACCAGGGGAAGGATGGGCCTATATGCGGAATAAGAAATGTGAACAGGTCATATGTATGGATAACGGGGGAGGAAGGGAGACAGGACATTGTATACCAATAATTCAGCCGGAGTCAAGAGCTAAGGGGACAGTCGCTCCTCCGAGGGCTCTGTGTCCGGCGTGAGGCAGATATCACCCTTATACTCATTCCAGGGCCCCCAAATCTTGTTCCATTTCTTGGGCCTACCTCTGGCAACATACACCGTCTTCTCCCAGAACATGCACCAGTCCATGTTAGCCTTCCACATCTCTACTGTGGGGGGCAAAGCCGCTCCCCATTTCTGTGCAATGTCCCTTTTTGCCACCATGTTGCCTAGAGTGACCCATTGAGTCTGTGAACTGATATAATCCGTGGGGCCCCACACATTTAACAGACAGCACCGGGCTTCAGCCAACAAGTCAACTCCAGTTACTTCACCCATCCCTACGTGTATACGCCTCCAATATGCAGCCACCACCCTACATTCCCATATAATGTGCATGAAGGTCGCTAGGGAACCACACCCTCGTCAACAGAGACCATCCACCGAGTGGCCCATGTGGATCAGTCGGGGGCCAGTGACATAAACCCTATGTAGGATTTTCAATTGTACTAGCCTCAGTCTGGCCAGAATTGCGACCTCCTTCGGAGACGAGACCGCACACTGCCAGTCCTCGTCATCCAATTCAATTCCATCACGGGTCCACTGATCTCGCACCCCCAGAAGAAAGTCCGTACGGACGTTAATCAGTTTCTTGTAGGTCAGTGAGATAGCGCTGTCGGGCATGTAGCCGTCCAGCAACCTGTCCTCCAACGGGGAAGATTCAGGGATCTTTTCACCCTCCGGCAAAACTGCCAGAAGGGCGTGTTTCAACTGGGCATATCTGAAGAACTCCCTTTCCCCCAACTGAAACTCTCTTTGCAGCACCTCAAAGGGTTTGGCCTGTCCCTTAGCAATCATGTCTTCCACCCTAGAGATGCCTATCAAGCCCCAGCGGTCAAACCCCTTGGTATGCCACAATTTGCCCAACAGATCAGAGTCATAGAGTGGAGTCGCCATCGTGAGTCTGACTTTCCACCACTGTGCCTTCGTCACCGCTCTCCAGATGTGGACCGATGTCTTAGTGGGACCTGTCATTCTTCCATCCAGAGACCTCGAGTACAGAGCCCTGTAATATTTCCTATCACCCAGGAGCCACCGGTTCATGGCAAAGCCCGGATTTATGGCTGGACCATAGAAGCCATGATTAAGGGCAGCCAGCTGAGACCCCCAATAATACCTCCGGATGTCAGGCAGCGCAATCCCTCCATCATACCACGGGAGGGTCAGTTTAGTAATGGCGATGCGCGGCCTACCATCCCAAAGCAGGGTCCGCTGTAGGCCCTCGGCCTCTCTAAAATACCCAGACGGGACCAGATCTAGGTGTTCTGAAGCACGTATAGAAACCGGGGCAGGGACATCATCTTGAACAAGGCCGCCCGTCCAAGCAGGGAAAGCGGCAACTTCTGCCACCCCTCCACATCACGGCGAAGGCGCGCAAGAGGGGGAAGCAAATTGTTCGCATAACGTACTTTGGGATCAGCAGAAATGTAGATACCCAGGTATTTAAACCCCTGCCTCGCGACCTGTATGTTACAGTCCCGCGGGAGCCTGGGGACCTCACCCCTCAGGACATACAGGTGGGACTTCGACCAATTAATGACGAGGCCAGAATGTCTGCCGAAGGTGCGCAGTACATCACATACAACAATAAGGGACATACACGGCGAGGTGAGGTACAGGAGAATGTCATCTGCGTACAGAGACACCCTATCCTCAAAGCCCGGGGACCACTTGATCCCCCTGATGTCCGGATGCCCTCTCAGCCACGCCGCCAGTGGTTCCAGTGCCAGTGCAAACAAAAGGGGCGACAGGGGGCATCCCTGCCTGGTACCTCTGCCGAGAGCAAATGAAGCCGATGTGCGGCCGTTAACCGCCACGTTGGCAAGCGGGCTGGCGTATAGGAGCTTGACCCATCCTATGAACCCCGGACCAAACCCAAACTTCTCCAGCACCGCCCACAAGTATGACCACTCAAGGGAGTCAAAGGCCATCGTGGCATCCAAGGACGCCAAGATGGCCGGCTCCTGAAGGGTGCGGACCCTCGCGAGAGCCCCATGAAGTCTTCTCAAATTGAGGGCGGTGTTACGATGTGGGATAAAGCCAGACTGGTCCGGGTGCACCAAGTCGCCAATCGCTCCAACCAGTTGGTTAGCGAGCAATTTAGCCAAGATCTTGGGCTCGGCGTTCAGTAACGAGATAGGACGATACGACCGACACAAATCTCTGGGCTTCCCTTCCTTGTGAATGACCACAATGGTGGCCAGCCTCTGGTCGGGGGGAAGTGTACCCGACTCCCGCGCCTCAAGAAACATAGCCCGCAAGGGCGAAGCAACGAGATCCGGTTTAATCTTATACAGCTCCACTGGGATGCCGTTGGGGCCAGGAGCCTTGCCAGATCGCAGGGAGCGTATCGCCAGAGCGATCTCGTCCACCGTGATGTCCCTATCCATGTCCTCTTTTTCAGTATCCGACAAACACGGTACCTCTATGTCTCGCAGCAAGACGCCAGAGTCTTCCTCCGACATCTCGGAGGCCGAGGCATAGACGGACGCAAAATATTCAGCGAAGACCAGAGCAATAGCACTGGGGTCGGTGACAACCGTGCCATCCTTCCCCAGCACCTCCGGGACCACGTGGCTGTCTCTTTCCTTCTTATCAAGCCAGGCAATGAGCTTGCCGGCCTTGTCCCCGACCTCATAGATTCGCCCCTGCTGCTCTCTACCCATGGCCTTCGCCGCCTCCGTGACAATGGCTCAGTACTCCAACTGTTTGAGTGAGAGAGCATGTAGGAGGCCCGGCGTCGGGCCGACCTCCAACTGAGAGTCTATCTCCGCTATGTCGGACTCGATTGTCACCACGTCCACATCTCTGCGTCTCCGCACCTCAGCTATTAAGGAGAACGCCTCCCCCCTCAGGACGGTTTTAATGGCCTCCCATAAGGAGACAGCGGATGTAACCGAGCCCGTGTTTTCGGAGAAGTAGAGCTCCATGGCTTTGGCCAGGAGTCCACGAGTCTTGGGATCACGAAAGTACCACGGGTTAATCGGCGCAACCCTCTCAGCTACCCCAATATCAAAATCGAAGGACACCCAGACCGGAGAATGGTCCGAGATGCCCCTCGCCATCAGTCTGGCCTCAGAGACCGCTGATGCGTGGGCCGCTAATGTCAGGACATAATCAATTCTGGAGAGGCTACCGTGAGCCCCTGAATGAAACGAGTATTGACGCTGGGTAGGATGCAGAAGCCTCCAGCAGTCAACAAGTCACAAGGTGTCCAGAAAGTCGGGAAGCCAGGTCTGCGCACCTCGGAGGTCTCTGGATGGGTATCTATCTAACGTCCCTGAACCTACAGCATTGAAGTCACCTCCCATAAGAATCAGCCCCTCAGGAAGACCTAAAATGGCGCCCCCAAGGTCCTTGAAGGTGTCCGTCTGTAGCCCAGGGGGGACATAGATGACGGCGACGTAACGTCCTCGCTCATCGACCACTCTTGTTTCTATCTCCAAGGGGAGGGTCGAGCGTACCATAATCCCCACCCCCCGGGTCCCCGAGGAGAACCCCGAGTGTGCCACCATTTTGAAGCCCTTTCTGTTAAGTGCGTGGCACGTGTTCCCTACCAAATGCGTTTCCTGCAACAGTATTACATCAGGCACACACCTCTTGAACATTTGTAGTACGATACCCCTCTTAATACGGTCCCCCAGCCCATTGACATTCCAGCTTAAAACATTCAGTTTCCTACCCCCCATCATCGAAATCCACACCCATCCCACACTCAGCGGACACAGTCGCGACATGACCAGAATCAAACCACCAATTGCCTTGCCAAAAAGGTAACGAAGAGAAAAAGGGATCAAACCAAGAACAAAAACAAGGAAACCGTCCACCCCCCACCCTGCACCCCTGCATTAGACTAAAGAGCCCACCCAACTCGCAGTGTGCCTGTCGCCCCTAGAAAAAACTAATCTACGAAAAGCCCCCGAGGAGAAAGGAGGTGACCCTATCCCCCCCATCCTCCAAATAGAAAAATACAGGGAAAGCCCCCCATAAGTACAGGATTACCAAACCGAACTGCTTAGGGTAGACCCATTGTCCAAAAAGTCCTGTAGCCATTCATCACTCCTGCCGGTCGTGGCCGCCTGTAGCCTCTTCCGACCGCTCCTCGTTGTCTTCACGCCGCTGGGGTAAGGTGTCGAGCCAGTCCGCCACCACCTCCGGCAAGTCAAAGAACAGAGCCCGGCCACCATGTTCGATCCTCAGTTTTGCAGGAAACAGCATAGCATATTTCATGCCCATGTCCCGCAAGCGCCGTTTCACTCCCATGAAGCTATGTCTCCGTCTCTGCACGGACTGAGTGAAGTCCGGAAAGAAGTTAATGGCAGCGTTCTGGAACTTCAATGGCCCACCGCTCCTTGAGGCCTGCAAAATGGAGTCACGGTCCCTAAAGTTGAACACTCGGGCGATGATGGGTCTCGGAGGGGCACCCTCCTTCGGCCGGCCCACAGGCATCCTGTGCGCCCGTTCCACGGAGAAGAACTTACTAAGTCCCTTAGGGGCTAGATGGTTCTGGACCAAGTCCTCGACGAAAAGGTCCACAGCCGAATCCTCGCCCCCTCCGGCACACCGATAATGCGGACGTTCTGCCGCCTGGCCCGACCCTCATAATCCTCAAGCCTCCTCGCAAAAAGGTTGTTGGCCGACTTCAAGTTCCGGACCTCAGTCTGCAGGTCCGAGACGTCCGTGGTGAGGCTCGAGGTCTTGATGTCTAGCGACTTGACTCGCTCATTTGTTTTGCCCAAGTCCCCTCTAATCAGGTTAACTTCAATTGCCAGGGTGTCCACCTTGTGCGCCATCACCTCATGCTGCTGGTGCATCTCGGCCTTCATGCCTTCAATGGCGCCCATTATGTCGCGGAGCGTGGGGTCTTGAGCCTCAAGCGACACTTCTCGATGTAGGTCTTTGGGTCTCGCAGAGACACCAGGCGAGCCCTTCGGCTGAGCGTATCGCTCCATATTGTTGGACTGCGAGTACGTAAACTTTCTGCTGACCCGAGGCTTTGATCTATCGGGGTCTCCTTTGCCAGCCATGGTTAGTCACCGGGCCACCTCTTCCGTCCACACACCGGGCCTCACCGGCCCACCGATGCTAGGGATTAGCTGCCCTGCACTCCGTCTGGTATGCGCTCACTCCGCCACTACGCCAGCTCCGCTGTGGGCCGGAACAGCCAGTTGTGCGCCTCGTCACCTCCGTCTGGCAATGTCGCACCCGCCAGCCCCGGCCCGGGCCCTGGTCCCACTGCAGTCCGCGAACTTCCACACGGTGTAACTGCGCCAAGGAACGTCGGATTTGAGATCGGACAACGGGTCCCGTGTCAGAGTCGGGTCACAGTTAATATTCCACAAACACAGATAAGGATATGTGACAGGATTAATGCGGAGGATCGGAGGGTCTTCTGAGCTCCGAGCTCACGCGGCCATCTTGGTTGCCCGCGAAGCTCCTCCCCCAGACCTAGATGAACTCAGTACGAAGCATTAGAGGAATGGGAAACTGAGGATTTCGAGCGAGATAGACCCAGAAGCGACAGAAATTGGATAACATTTTATCCCAGACTTCCAAAAGAGACAAGAGATAAACAAATGAAAAAATGGAGACAGTCTATGTTAGTAGAAGGATTACATCCTGTACAGACTTTAGAGGAAGCATCAGGAAGCAAATACACAGAGAAAACGAAAAATGTAATGATTAGTGGTGAACCAGATGATGACTATTTGGAGGATTTGTTAATGAAAAGTCCGCAACCTTACCATGAAGAAGCATATAGAGTTAACTCTAGAGCCCCGTTCTTAAAACAACCTTTGATTCCACATGTAGTGCATGAAACTTCGTTAGAAAAAGTGCTACAGGAGAGGGAATGAGAAGCCATAAATAAACAGAGAATAAAATTAATTCAGAAAATGTCCTAGTTAAATATGAGTCCTGAAGCCTTGGCCATTCCGGTAACCATAGGTCCCGTTGTTCCATTACATGGAGAAAAACAGTCCTGTCCCAAACCTCCTGTTCTGACTACACCTGTAGTGCAATCTAGAAAAGAACCTTTGATAATTGATGACCAAGCAAATGAATGCGAGTCAGTGATTTCCTAGATGGATTTACCTATAAGGGAACCAATGGATGATTCAGTCAGTAAAAACACTCCTGGAACTTCTAGAGAGATACGGATGGAAATATCCTCAGGTACAAGAAGTGCTACAGTAGTATTCCCAGAAGAAATAGAGAGATGGTCCCGAGAAATAGAAAAACCTAAATCACAGCCAAAGGTATTAGATATTTTTAAATTAAGAGTTGAATTGGAAGAAATGATGGCTGGAAATGTGGGTTTAGAAAGATTAAACACTCGCAATGAGGACCAATTGTTTATATGTCGAAGTATCACTCGCAATACTAAAACATTTCATGAAAAGTTAATGAGTTTGGCTTCTGAAATGGGAATTGATGTTGGAAAATCTAAAGTTTTACAGAAACCTTACCGAGCTGAATTTTCTGACAAAGATTTAGAAAACATGAATGTGTCATGACTTAAACTGCAGATCAAGGAGCTACTATCATTGTTGCAGAACTGGTGTGATTTGGACAAATGGAAAGTTAGATGGGCAAAGAAAAAGGAGGAGGCCCAAGCGAAAAATACTGCAAATGAATATTTATTAAAAGAACCAAAAAAAGTGGAAAGGTTGTGACCGATGAGAGTAGTGCCTGCAGGAGGTTATGTGCATGTTCCATGGTTCCAACAGGATATTTTGTCATTTACAAATGATTTCCCAAAACTCAGAGAGAAACCTGTAGAATGGTACAGGCAGGTTGAAAGATTTGTTAAAGTCTCAAAAGTGTTGCTAAAAGATTTAGATGCGTTATTTGACATTGTTGTTCTTGTGGATCTATGGACAGAATGTAAGATAGCGGTTGATTGGCCTAATGATGAGTACCCTAGAGACGCAAAGACAGGAGCCCTGTCAGATGAAGTTATGAAAAAATATAATCAAGTAATACTGTACTTGAAAGGAAAGGTGCCCCCAAAGAAACAGACTGGACAAGAATAGACAGAACTACCCAAAATAAAGATGAATCAGTACATGCATATTATGAAAAAATATTGGATTGCTAGTGTGTGTGGTGTTGTTAAACGGTCCTGAGGCGGAAGCCGGGACTTGGAAGCTCTCACCTAATTCTGCTGCGTTTTTGATTTTAAAAGCGCTATTTTACATTGATGTTTTTAAAATTGCGTATATTGCACATTAAGGGCTCGAACCTGAGCTAAATCGCCCCATTTGGTCCTGCCATCTTTAGTGAGGAGCAGGAGCTGGGCGAGCAGACTTGTGCTCCGCCCCTCACGACCCTGCTTGTATAAAAACCCCGCTAAAACGTATCACCGCTGATTGCTAGTGTGTGTGGTGTTGTTGAACGGTCCTGAGGCGGAAGCCGGGACTTGGAAATTCTGCTGCTATTTTGATTTTAAAAGTGCTATTTTACATTGATATTTTTAAAATTGCGTATATTGCACATTAAGGGCTCGAACCTGAGCTAAATCGCCCAATTTGGTCCCGCTATCTTTAGTGAAGGAGCAGGAGCTGGGCGAGCAGACTAGTGCTCCGCCCCTCCCGCCCCTGCTTGTATAAAAACCCCGCTAAAACGCATCACCGCTGATTGCTAGTGTGTGTGGTGTTGTTGAACGGTCCTGAGGCGGAAGCCGGGACTTGAAAGCTCTCACCTAATTCTGCTGCTATTTTGATTTTAAAAGCGCTATTTTACATTGATGTTTTTAAAATTGCGTATATTGCACATTAAGGGCTCGAACCTGAGCTAAATCGCCCCATTTGGTCCTGCCATCTTTAGTGAGGAGCAGGAGCTGGGCGAGCAGACTAGTGCTCCGCCCCTCCCGCCCCTGCTTGTATAAAAACCCTGCTAAAACGCATCGCCGCTGATTGCTAGTGTGTGTGGGGTTGTTGAACGGTCCTGAGGCGGAAGCCGGGACTTGGAAGCTCTCACCTAATTCAGCTGCTATTTTGATTTTAAAAGCGCTATTTTACATTGATGTTTTTAAAAATGCGTATATTGCACATTAAGGGCTCGTACCTGAGCTAAATCGCCCCATTTGGTCCCGCCATCTTTAGTGAGGAGCAGGAGCTGGGCGAGCAGACTAATGCTCCGCCCCTCCCGCCCCTGCTTGTAAAAAATGGCACCCTTGCCTAGGAAGAGCTGCGGACGAGTGCAGCGGGCGCGCCAAAGGCAAGCCCATCTGTGCCCGTCCGCGCCGGACCCGTGCCCAGGGCCATGACCCCTGGTCGGGTGCATTTAAAATCAGGCGCGCGTTACACCTATAACCGCAAAACCTTGTGGGCGCTAGGTGTCAACGTTAATACTCCTGGCTGCGTTACTATGGAAATGCGGGAAGATTTGTTGACCAATCCTCATCATTGCTTAAACTTTTAACAGGCCCTTCCCAATTTACTCTGACAAACCAGCACACTCACCACGGTTTCACATAAAACTACAGAGAAGAAAGACCACGCTTCAGTGAAATGTCTGTTGCTTAATGCCAGATCCCTGGTGAAACACAGTATAGAACTGGCGGATCTAATACAGGATTCAAAAGTCATGATAGCATTTATAACAGAATCCTGGACAGACGCAGCCTCAGGCCCAGATATTGTTAAAGCCACTTCCCCGGATATGTCCAGAATAGAGAAAGGAAGAGAGGCGGAGGACTGGCTATTATTTATCACAAATCAGTTAGAGGGACCTTCCAGCCTGGCGCAACTGACCTAGACGAAGCTCTAGCTTTTAACTTTATCCTATCTGACCACCAAACCCTCAGAGGCTGTCTACTCTATAGGCCCCCCGGGGCTAAAGCCCCATTTCTTATGGCTCTGAGTAGCCTGCTAGAAGAAGCTGTATGACCTTTACACTAAGAGGGGATTTTAATTTTCATCTTGAGTGCGTTTCAGACTCAGATACACAGGATCTTATAGAACTGTTGCATGGGGTGGAGTTAAAGCAAAGGGTCTGTGGCCCGACACATAGGGCAGGACACACCTTAGATGGTATTTTTTCCAACCATCCCAACCTAGAAGTCGCGGCAGTACATCCGGTCTCCTGGTCTGATCACGCCGCAGTTCACTTTAAAATCATTCTAGGCCCCCCTCCTAGATTAAGCAAGGTTAAGATTCCACCCAGAAAGATCAGGAAATGGAAAAGCATAGAGGGTGAGGCACTTGATGGCTTACTGAGAACCTCAATGATGCCCCCTCAAGGAAAGGTGGAGGATGCGGCCACAGCCTACATAAACTGGCTGGAGGCAGCATGTATGCAACTAGCACCCCCTAAAATCTATCATTCCACGCGCTCAAACCCCTCAGCCCCCTGGTTTTCAGAACAGATCAGGGACCACAAAGTTCTCTGTAAAAAATTGGAAAGAGCTTGGTGGAAAAACTACAGGGAGGTGGATAAAAAGCTACTCAACGCAGAGCTGAGAGTGTACAAAGAGATGATCCGAATGGCTAAACGTGCGTTTTTCACCAAACGCATCAAGGAAGCAAGTAACTCCCCAAAGGAACTATTTCGTACAGTGTCATCCCTGGCAGCCCCCAAACCGGTGGAGATACCCCCAAGTCGTGAATTATGTGAAAACTTGGCCAAGTTCTTTCTGGGAAAGGTGGAAAAGATTTTCCACTCTTTGGACAACCAAGTTAAGATTGGCGCCCCAGAAACAAAGCCAGAGACGGACAGGAAAAAAGAGAGATTACTTAACTTCGCCCCAATTAGTGAGGAGGAGGTAGCAAACCGGTTACAGAGGATAAAATCAGGCTCCCCTCGTGACCCCTTCCCACCCACCATTGCAAAATTAGCTCCCTCTACCATTGCCTCAGGACTCACCCCACTGTTCAATGTCATGCTGGATAGCGGGGAGTTTCCCTTACGGTGGAAACAAGCATCCATTCTACCCCTTCTAAAAAAATCTAACCTAGACGTGACCATTCGAACAACTATCGGCCCATCGCCAGGTTACCCCTCCCAGACAAAATCATGGAGGGTATACTAAACACGCAGCTGAGTACTTTCCTGGGGACAGGAGAACATCTAGATCCATCCCAGCATGGATTCCGGGCAGGGCACAGCACAGAATCGGCACTGATCAAGTCAGCTGAAGACATAAGAACAGTGATGGATGCAGGCGGCAGAGCCGCCCTGATCCTGCTGGACCTGTCTGCGGCCTTTAATATGGTCCACCACAAGTTATTGGTGGACCGGCTGGGGGCCTGTGGGATTCAAGGAAAGGCACTTAAGATCTTGCAGGCCTTCCTATCCAGCAGGACCCAGACGGTGGCTCTGGGGGACTTTGAATCGGACCCATTTGTGCTCCCTTGCGGAGTTCCCCAGGGGTCTTCCCTGAGTCCGACTCTTTTTAACGTTTACGTTTCCACCCTGGTGCCAGTTATTAGATCTTTTGGCTTCAACCTAACATCTTACGCAGACGACACGCAGATAGTGGTGTCACTGCTACTGGGTGAAATGGAAAGCACGGCAGACAGGTTTAGAGGGTGCATGCTTGAGGTCAGCAACTGGATGGCAGAAAACTGCCTTAAGCTGAATTCAGCAAAGACTGAAGTGTTGCTGTTTGGGTCCAGAGATAACTTCTGGTCCCCACTATGGTGGCCAGAGGAAATGGGGACCCCCCCTTCCCCGGTTGCGAAGTATGCAAAATATTGTGGGGATGAAATTGACAATAAACGCAAAGAATTTAGAAGAAAAGGTAATGTGAGCAAAAGTGAAATTAGCAGAGCAACAGGAACTTCAGGTAAATCAATTGAAAAATAATCAGAATAACGGAGCTGGAAATGGGAGTAAGCCAAGAGGTAGAATGAATAGAGAGGAGGCCAAAAAGAAATGTCCTTGTCATTGGTGCGGAAAAATGGGCATTGGAGGAACGAGTGTGAAGCTGTATTGAGTAACAATGTATAAAACGATAATTTGAATCCACAGACGCAGAATGGGGTGTCAAGGAAGCCATAGCAACAGGTAATACAGAACCAGTTACCACTTGCCCCTATGTCAGATTCTGGGAGCTAAGCAAATTACAAGGTGGATACCACAAATTGGGAGGGAAGTGGAAGAAGAGACGCAGTGACATCACAATTTCTTTTGAGTGACGCATTTTTTGAGGAAGATAGTTATTGACGGTGTCTGAGAGGGGAGGACGAGGAGTGCGTACTTGGCGCATCCTTGCCGGTAGATCAGTCAGGTCCATACATTGAGGGAAAAGTTGAGGGAAAAGATATTACCTTTTTGTTTATTTATTTATTTATTTTATTTATTTTTGATATTTTTATTGCGCGACAAATACCCGAAGGTGTCTCGGCGCATGTGTGAACTAGCAGGACTACAGTAATAGGATTCACTGGTCAAACAACCATGTCTTTACGAGCCTGCGGAAGCTCATCAAGTTGGGTGCATTTTTAATATTTAGTGGAAGAAGGTTCCAAAGTTTTGGTACAGCCACTAAAAAGCGACGGTCTCCCCAGGTAGCCGTTCTGGTACGAGGTACAGGTAGAAGGCAAGTGTTGGCGGATCTCAACAGTCTTTTGGGGGTGTAGACCTGAAGTGCCTCAGTCAGGAATTTAGGTCCTATGCCATGCACTGCCTTATAGGCAATGCAGAGGGCCTTGAACTTAATGCGGCTCTCTACTCTAAGCCAATGGAGCTGGCGGATAGCAAGGGTGGTAGGTTGGCGGCGAGGGATGTTTAGAAGAATTCTGGCAGCCGCGTTCTGTACTGACTGTAGCTTCAGCAACACCTGTTTCTGGGTGTTAAGGAAGAGGGCATTTCCATAATCGATTTTGGAAAATACCAGAGTGGTAACTAAGGTCTTCCCAGCAGAGGTGGGGAGATATGGCAGCAGTTTCTTTATTTTCTTTAAGATAAAGAAAGCAGAGGAGACAACCTTGTTGACATGAAGGTTGAATGTTAATTTGCTGTCAAAGATGACTCCCAAATTTCTCGCTTTTACCACAGGGACGGGTGGAGAGCCCAGTTGGTTAGGCCACCAGATGGGGGACCATTCTGGAGCGAGGTTGCCAAAGGTCATAACCTCGGTTTTGTCCGAGTTAAGCCTTAGGCAGTTGGAGGACATCCATGTACTAACAGCGAGCATGGCCTCCTGGAAATTAGCTGCCACTGCTGTGCCATTCTTGTGGATCGCCAGCACCAGTTGGGTATCGTCTGCATAGGAGGTTAATCGTACCCCATAGGCCTTTATTACCCTCGCTAAGTCCGCTACATAGATGTTAAATAGCGTGGGACTTAGCGAGGAGCCTTGGGGTACTCCACATGGTAGTGCAGAGACGGGAGAATAGAAGTTACCCAACTTGACTGTCTGGGTACGGTCGGCCAGGAAGGATGAAATAAGGTCTCTGGCCAAACCATCTATCCCCAGAGCTGTGACACGGTCGACCAATATAACATGGTCGACCGTGTCAAATGCTGCGGACAGATCCAGAAGAATTAGGATGGCCACTCCTCCCTGATCCATGATGGTTCGAATTTCGTCAGAGGCTTTTATTAGAGCAGTCTCTGTCCCATGTCCCTTCCTGAAGCCAAATTGCGTTTCGTCTAAGAGTTGGTGAGTGTCGACGTACTCTGAGAGCTGTTTGTTCATCAGAGTTTCGCAAATTTTGGCTGGGAAAGGGAGACAGGCAATAGGTCTATAACTGACCAAAGCAGAGGGATCCAGGGAGGGCTTCTTCAATAGAGGCTTAATCACTGCCTTCTTCCACGGAGCTGGGTAACAGCCGGTATGAAAGGCAGTGTTGCAGATTTCCATAAGTGGGTGAGAAATCACCTCACTTAGATTGGCCATCACTGGGGGGGGACAAGGGTCCAAAGGGGATCCTGACTTCGTGATAGAGATAAGTCTGTTGATTTGATCTTCTGAAGTGTCAGCGAAGTAAGAGAAAGGGTCATGGTTAATATGGGGAGTTTCCTTTCTTCTGACAGTGGAGCTGGTCCCTACATCTCCACCAAAGGATGCATAGATATCTGCCACTTTGGTGGTGAAGAAATTAGACAGTGCATTGCAGAACAGTTGGGAGGGTTCTGCTCCAGGACCCGACGGAGGTGTGGATAAGGAATTGACCACTAAAAAAAGTTCTCTGGCCGAATTCCTAGCATTGTCAATTTGGGTCGAGAAATAGGTCGTTTTCCGGGTGATGATGGCCCTTTTATATATAGTTAAAGCATCTTTGTAAGATTGCTTAGCTAAGGGGCAATAAGATTTCCTCCAACGTCTTTCTAAATTCCGACAGTGTTGTCGGTGGAGTCTAAGCTCTTCTGTATACCATGCTGCTGAGGGCGACCTTCTATTAGGTTGGATGGATTTTTCTGGGGCAACCTGATCAGCGGCGTTCTTAATCCAGTCATGGAAAGCCGAAGCTGAGAGGACGGGATTAGATCCTAAGGTAGGGGAGGATAATGACAGAATGTTTGCCATCTGAGGGATATCAGCATTCTTCCAGGCACGGATTGCTGCCCTACTCGGTGGTCTGGAAGCAGGAAGGTTAACTGGGGGAGTGTCAATAGAGAGTATAATGGCCCTATGGTCGGTCCAGGTAAGGGGTAAAATATCTGATATCTTGATGAGAGAGTTATTGGTAAAGACACCATCTATTGTATGTCCCGCCAGGTGAGTAATTCCCTTTACCAGTTGCTGAAGTCCTAACATGAGGAGGTCAGCAATAAGTTGGGAGGTGTCGTGGTTTCCATGTTCTTCCAGAGGGAAGTTGAAATCTCCCAATATTGTGTAATCAGCAGAGCCTATAATATACTGATTTAGCTCAGATAGGGAGCGAAGAAAGGAACTGCGAGGTCCGGGGGGTCGATAAAGCAAAATGCCTTTAAAAGTTTGTTTACTATTAAGATTAATTGCAAAGGCAGCAGCTTCACAATTAGTGGATGAGATGGGGTCGAGCGTGGTGTGGTACTGATTTTTAAAAATTATGGCAAGTCCTCCTCCTCTTCCTGATTGTCTATCATGTCTCACTACGCTATAGCCATCCGGGGTGGCCTGACAAAAGTCAGGTCCCGAGCCCGCATCTCCCCATGTTTCTGTGGCGAAAAGAAAGTCAAGGTTATGCGTAGTGATCAACTCGCAAATATCTAGACAATGACATGGTAGAGAGCGAGTGTTGATAAGCGCCGCTCGACATCCCTGAAATGGGATAATGGCCGAACTAAGGGGGGCATCAGGAACTAGTGAGTGGGCTAGAGTTGGCGATGGTAGCTTGTAGTTGCAGCCAGGGCACGGGGCGGGAATAATACCTGCAGCAGTTGAAGGAGGCAGGGAGATGCACTGGTGGGTAGGACATCCCGGATTGAGCAGTCTGAGTTGGGTCGAGGTATAGTGCACGAAAGAACCTGGAGTCGTGGCCCTGGGCCGAGTCCGGTCGCGGACGGGCGCAGACGGGCTTGGCTTAGGCGCGGCTTCGGCGCGCGCCCGCTGCGCCAGCCCGCTGCGCCGTCTGGGCATAGTATGATTATATAGGACGTGAGGAGGGTGGGAGGCCGGCGCGACTAGAGCGCAGCCCCAGCCCACACCAAAGATGGCGCCCGCCGCCACCTACACCGAGTAAAAGAAATCGGCTGGGCGAGGCAGGAGAAGTGAAATGAAGCGTGAGAAGGGGTGTCAGTGTGCCTGCAGTAAAATTCCCTCTCAATTAATAATTTTAAAAGCCCCCACGAAGAAAATAATATTTCGATTTTTAAAATGTCATCAAACAGTTTACATCACAAAGTTAATCACAATAATGCCAGCAGAAAAGGTAAAATAGTCGCTGATAGCTCGCAGCCCTAGACTCCCTCTAGGGAGAGCTCTGAAAGGCAGTGAGCGCCGGAAATGGCCCTACTAAATAATCTGGGAGGGCGGGAGGCCGGCGCGACTAGAGCGCAGCCCCAGCCCACACCAAAGATGGCGCCCGCCGCCACCTACACCGAGTAAAAGAAATCGGCTGGGCGAGGCAGGAGAAGTGAAATGAAGCGTGAGAAGGGGTGTCAGTGTGCCTGCAGTAAAATTCCCTCTCAATTAATAATTTTAAAAGCCCCCACGAAGAAAATAATATTTCGATTTTTAAAATGTCATCAAACAGTTTACATCACAAAGTTAATCACAATAATGCCAGCAGAAAAGGTAAAATAGTCGCTGATAGCTCGCAGCCCTAGACTCCCTCTAGGGAGAGCTCTGAAAGGCCTTGTTGGATACTGGCGCTACCTGTTCTACTGTGAGAACAGCAGACGTTCCAAACCTACCCCTCTCGGGAGAAGCGATCCAAGTAGTGGGCATTTCTAATAAACAAATTAGTACCTCTGTTACAGAACCTATGGAAATCAGAATAGGGAATTTAAAAGAAATGCACAAGTTTGTAGTGTGCGACCCCAGTCCAGTTAACCTATTAGGTAGGGACTTGCTGTGCAAAATGAATTGCAAAATCTGTTGCACCCCAAGTGGTGTTGAAATTCAAACCCCAGATGAAGATGGACTTTATAAATTAATGTTGGCCAAACAAGAAACAGAAATTAAAAAGATGCTAGTGGAAGACCTCCCAAAAGAATTAAAGCATATGGTGAATCCTGAAGTGTGGGATTTCACTGGAAAAGATGTGGGACTAAAGGCAATTGTTGACCTGATACAAGTGACAGTAAAAGAAGGTGCAGTTTACCCAAACATTCGACAATATAAAATGAGCCCAGAAATAAAAGCAGGTGTTGCAGCAGAAATAAAGCGATTGGTTGAGCAAGGCATTTTACAAGAAATAATGAGCAGTCCATGTATTTCACCGATAATTGGAATAAAGAAACCGAGCGGGAAATATAGGGTCGTAGAAGACCTCTGCAAAATTAATAAAATTGTCGGCCCATGTTGTCCAGTTGTGCCAAATCCTGCAGTGATTCTGTATCAGATACCGTGGGGAGCCGGATGGTTCACTGTAGTTGATTTATGCTATGCATTTTTCTCCATACAATTACATCCAGATAGCAAATATCATTTCTCGTTCAATTTCGACGACCACGTCTACGTTTGGAACCGTGTCCCTCCGAGGTACACAGAGGGACAGAAAACAGTTCTTGAATCTCTGGTTTTGCCCCGACAGTCTGTCCTAGTGCAATACATAGACGACCTGTTGGTGGCATCTAAGACTCAAAATGACTGTGTTGTTAAAACCATTGCATTGCTGAATCATTTGGCAGAAGGAGGGCATAAAGTTTCACCTGAGAAGTTGCAATTCTGCACCACATGGGTAAAGTATCTGGGGCACCGGATAGAAAGAGGTGTCAGAAGAGTTACCTCTGAAAGAATCCAAATAATCGAAAACATGAATCTATCTCAGACACAGAAAGAAATCAGAATGTTTCTTAGAGTTGTAGGTTACTGCAGGCAGTGGATTGTGGGATTTGCAGTCCTAACTAAACCTCTGATACAGATGACAACGAAAAGAGCAAAAGACCCAGTAGAGTGGGATGACGAAAGGATGAGTGCCTTCTTGAAACTGCAAGACTGTCTTTGCTCAGCTCCAGCCTTAGGGATGCCTGATTATTTTTAAAAAATGGCATTATTCTGTGATGCAAGCGACAATTGTGCATTGTCTGTTCTGACCCAAACTCATGGATTAATGAGACGTCCTGTGGCATATATTTCATCAACACTAGATCCAGTGGCATCTGCATTGCCAGGATGTTTGAAAGCAGTAGCTGCAACCTGCATGAGTCTTGAGCAAAGTGAATCCATCATTATGGGACAACCTGTGACCGTATATGTTCCACACTAAGTGGTGATTCTGTTAACCAGAACACGTACTCACTATTTGACTCATAGTCGGCTGACTAAGTATGAGCAAATTCTTCTAGGTGCAGGGAATGTGACTATTGCCAGATGCACTGTTTTAAATCCAGCTACACTGTTATCTGAATCACACTTCGCAGAAGTGAAAGGGGAAGTCGAGCGTGATTGCATCGACCTCACAGAATACAGTACAAAGCCCCGACCAGACATAAAAGAAGAGCCATTATTGACTTTTGAATATGAGCTGTTTGTGGAAGGCTCATGCATGAGACAAGAGGATGGAGGAATAAGTGCTGCTTATGCTGTGTGTACTTTATGGAGTCCAGTGAAAGCATCCTATTTACCTGGAGTCAAGTCTGCACAAGTAGCCAAATTAGTTGCATTGACAAGAGCCTGCAAATTTGGGAAACATTTGAAAGTAACCATATACACTGACAGTCAGTACGGTTACTCGGTTGTGCATGACTTTGGCCAACTTTGGATGCAAAGGGAGTTTCTGACTTCTTCAGGTACTCCTATTAAAAATTGACATTATGTAAAAGACTTGCTGGAATCAATTCAATTACCAAATGAATTGGCTGTGGTCAAGTGTGCTGCTCACCAATCTGGAAATGACCGAGTGACAGCAGGTAACCGATATGCTGACCAACTAGCCCAGCATTGTGCCAAACATAAGATGGCTATAAATAAGAAAATCAATTCACGTGGAAACAGCTGCCAACTTATGTTGCTTGAAAGAGTGAAAACATTGTAAGAAGTGAGAGATTTGCAAAATGAGGCATAAATGAAGGAAAAGGAAGAGTGGGAGAAAATAGGATGTCGGAGAAGGGCTGAGGATGGTGTTATTGTTTACCTTGATGGAAGACCTGTGTTACCAGATTGTATGCTTGCTGCTATGGCTAGGATGTATCATGGAAGCTCACATATAGGTAGAGACACGATGATTAGACAGTTCAGACAGAGTTGGTTCAATGCGAGATTCAGGAATGTAGCAGAGAGTCTTTGCCAG
The DNA here is from genome assembly GCF_964263255.1 of Lissotriton vulgaris. NCBI lineage: Eukaryota > Metazoa > Chordata > Amphibia > Caudata > Salamandridae > Lissotriton > Lissotriton vulgaris. The sequence goes on along the minus strand of NC_141689.1, from coordinate 1,432,112,160 downwards.
AGGTGTATAACATGCCAAAGAATGAATCCTGGTAAGAGAACTGTAGTGTTGCCAGGAAAGATTGGAAAGGCAGAAGGTCCCTTCATATGACTCCAGATTGATTTCATCCAATTACCCCCTTGCCGAGGACTGAAGTACGTCCTAGTCATTGTCTGCCTGTTTTCAAAATGGGTGGAAGCCTACCGTACACGCAGAAATGATAGCATCACTGTAGCTAAGTTACTACTGAGAGAACTTATACCACGTTTTGGTTTTCCAGTAACGATAGAATCAGACCGAGGATCTCATTTTAATAATGAAATAATTTGTCTAATCTGTGAAGCATTCCAAATTGAGCAAAAACTGCACTGTGCATACCGCCCAGAGGCCTCTGGAGTTGTAGAACAACTGAATGGCACAATCAAGTCACGATTGGGAAAGATATATGAATCTACCCAATTTGAGTGGCCTGATGCTTTATCTCTTGTTCTGATGGGACTCAGAAGCATTCCAGACAGAAACACAGGCTTGAGTCCCCATGAAATACTCATGGGAAGAGCAATGAGGCAGGTATGGGTACCAGGACACAAGCTGATAAATATATCTGATGATTTAGTGCTTGAATACTGCAAAGAACTGGCTTACTAAGAGCGATCTATCTCTCACCAGGTTGGGGAAGATGCTATCACCAGACAATCAACTCCAGCACATGACCTGAATCCAGGTGACTGAGTAGTGATAAAGAAACATACTCGAGAATCTTGCTTAGCACCAAGGTGGGGAGAGCCACACCAAGTGATATTGGTTACCACCACAGCTGTGAAGTGCAAGGGAATTCCAAACTGGATCCGTGCAAGTCATACCAAGAGGGTGACTGAACCTGATGATGTAGGAGCTGAAGGTTGTGCAGCTGAGGGGTCTCAAGAAGTTGATCCCGAAGTAGTTGATGAGGAACAACCAAGCACCAGTCAGGATGAATGGATTCCAGTAGTAGACATACCTGCAGACTTTGTGAGAACCAGAAGTCAAACCTACCTAGATAGACAGAGTGATAGTGAGGATGAGTCAGTAATAGAAGAATGTACTCAGATTACAGAAATCCAAGTCAAAAGTAATTCTGAGGAGGACCAGAAAAGGAAATATCAGTGTACTCAGACATTTGAAACTCCAGCCAGTACTCCAGAGTTTGAGGAGGGAAAGATAGGTATTAGGGTGAAAGCTCAGGCAGAAGACAATCAAGAAATCAAAGACCTGAGCAGGACCAGCTAGGGGTAGAAAAACGTGTTCAGGAAGAAGAAGGCGAACAAAGTCAAAGTCAAGTACAGCAAACTCCTGAACAAGGCCAGATTAGTATCCAGGCAGAAGAAACAAAAATAAGACCTGGACCAAGTCAGATAGACAGGCATTCAGAAGTTGACAGAGAACAAGTAGTGTCACAACTGAACGAAAATAAAAGAGCATTTGAAGAAAGTCAAAGCACAGTGCCAGCTAAAAGACTCATAAAGGGAGATAAGTGGCCTGGTTTTGTCAAAAGACTGAAATTTCACCTTAAAACAATAAATGAAAAACCCACTCCGTGGAAAGTGGGAGCGCGATATGGGGCGTGCGCTGACGGACAAAGAATGGGAGAGGATACTCAAAACCCCGGTGCGCATCCCCAGAATCATGCGCTTTCGACAGATCCAAGTATATATAGTCCACAGGGCCTATCTCACCCATGCCTTAATAAACAAATACTTCCACAGGGCGGATGCGTCTTGCCCCCGGTGTGGCGAGCTGAACGCGGATCTCCTCCACCTTCTGTGGCACTCCCAAGACTTGGCGCCTATTGGAGGGATGTTGGCGCCCGGCTCGCGCAATGCACCGGCCGCACGATCCCTTGCAACTGGCCTGAATTTCTCTGGCACCACTTCAAGCAGTCACCTAGGGACAAAGCGTCGCCCCGCTTCCTAGACCTGGGGGTGGTCACAGCGTTGCGGCTCCTCACCAAGAGATGTAAGGCAAGCGACTCGACCAGCGTGCAGGCGTGGACCTTGTCCCTCCTGTCGTGGGCCTGAGCGGAGTGGACCGCCATTAGGAGAGAGGAAACAATGGGACTCTGCAGAGAGCCCATGGCGTACAGCTGGGAGGGCATGCTAAACGCACTGCAGGCGACAGGGGCTGACACAGCTGAGGGGGCAGAGGGGGACTCAGCGGACAGGGTGGATAACAGAGGGGAGGGGTGCGCTGCGAACAACAACACTGACACGCAGGCTGGGGCCTGCCACGGGAGCGTGGCGAGGTTGCAATAGGAATAGAGACACATGCGTACGATCAGGGGGTGGGGAGAGTCGGTAAGACTGAATAAGGGGATACACACTTTTTCTTGCAAGAGGGAGGGGGAGGCGGGCCTCGGGGATGGGAAAGAGGGGACGTTTTGTACTGAATTCCGACAACAATGCCGTATCTTGATGTTATTGTTTTCTTGCAAATGTTACGATTGCAACTGAGTTACACATGTAAGATTTGTCTCTCCATGCAGCAATAGGACGCAATGACTCTTATAAACTGTGGACATGTCTAGGCCTCTGAGACTTAGTCACTTGTCATATGGGTGAAACTGTACCAGCGCCTCAATAGCACATCGCACAGTCAGCGCACTGGTAACTGGACACTTTTTATGAAGTATTTTGATGTATATGGTGCACGCTGTGAGGCGTTGAAAATTGAAAATGCCAATAAAAAGAGATGACAAAAAAAAACAATAAATGAAGAACCAGAGCAAGTAAATGAAATATCAAGCCAAGCTGAACCATCCACAGAGCAACAAGGAAGGAGGAGTCCACATTTGAAAAGACGAAATAACAAGTTTAGAGGACCTGAGTGGACGTACGTCATACTTGAAGATTTCAAAATTCTAGAATTGAGTGATGACAAACTGATTGTTGATCAGACTGACAAAGAGTGAGACCAACTTGAGAAAAGAAACAGAGGTTGAAGTTTGTGGAAAAGTTACAAAGAGGGGATAAAATCTCCTTAGTCAGAAATGGCTGCTTATAATGTTAACGGAAGACCAAAAAGAAATTGTTTAAAGACATGTTGTAGAATATGCACATGTAGTATAGTAATAGTAGGTATAGTATGGTTTGGATTACCATTACCTGTACCTTACCTAATGAGCAAAGAAATGCAGAATAACACTAATATACCTGAGCAAGTAGATTCACAATAGATACACATACACATGAGAAAGCAGTTAGTCTTAAGCAATCTGGAGTAGATTTAGAAGCACCAAATGAGGGCGACTTACATTACAGAAGAGCTAGAAATAGAAATCATTTAAATGTATTTGCTAATTTGTTAGTACATTATGTAGAAGATATGGAAATCAGTGACTGCTATGTATGCATGAAGTTGCCCACGTCAGTAGCTGAAGGTGTCACTTACCATCACTTACCACTGACCTATGGTATTTCATGTAGCATTTTAGCTAGTCTGTTTTATAGAACTGGAAAATTGTAGTATTATTATTCTAATTTTGATGTAATCTTTTCTGAAGTTCCTTTACGTAGTCATTTAAATCGTATTTCTAGTACTAGAAACTCTACATATTTTATGGGAGATTATTTTCTAACAGTAGGATCAATAGATGTAGCCAAGGCTCACAAAGACAATCTAACATGTTTATTACAAGAGAAAGAAAATATGTTTTTAGATTTAGTCGAGAAAAGGAGACAGGATTTCCATAGAAAAGCCACTGATCATAAGCGGAAGATTCCTAAATGGGCTGAGAATAAAGAGTTTACCTCTAATGGCATGATTCAAGCTGCTATGTTGCTGGATTTTAAAAAGAAAGGGAAACTCTGTCTCCATAGGGAGAAAACAGATTATTATAACAATATATTCATCGGTTCCAGTGAATTTGAACACAATTTCAAAGTTATTGGGGGTTTGGGGTTTCAAAGATGGAACTGAACCAGTTTATCCTGGAATTTATTACATTTGTGGGAACAAAGCCTATTTTAAATTTCCTGATCATTGGTACAGGAGTTGCTATTTTGGAATAGTATTCCCAAAGGTGTACCACGTAGAGAAAATCACTGGAAGCAATGAAGAAACTAATGGACTAACTCGTAGTAAAAGAGCATCATTTGCTGAAATTGTAGGTGACATATTTAGTACAATAATACCTTCAGTGTGAGTAGTTCTGAACACTCAAAGAATTTGCAAATTGTCAACAGTGGTAGATCGCTTATCGACTGACACTGCTAGTGGATTTTTGATGATCAATACCGAATTAGTTGCGGTAAGATCAATGGTTTTACAAAATTGACTTGCTCTTGACATATTATTGGAAAAAGAGGGCGGAGTCTGTAGAATGCTGAAGCCGCAACATTGTTGCACTTACATTCCAGACGAAAGCGTAGGAATTAAAAGGTACACAAGAAATATTACCAATTTGAGAGAAGAATTGAAACCACTGGAGATTGACAGTGCATGGAAGAGACTATTTAGTGGGCTCTCCTCTTTAAGTAAATGGTTCACTAATGTAGGAAAGAGTTTTGTAGGTAAAATACTGATGCCAATGGTGGGAGTAGCACTACTGATTTTAGGGATAGTAATTTGTTGCAAATGTCGGAAATATAAAAAGACATATAAAGTAAATCAGAAAGGAAAGAAAAGAAACTTCAGTGAAATGGAGCTTGAAGAATTAAATGGGGACTTGTATAAAACAATGAAAAACTTCCACATGAATAATGGGGAAAAGCCTAAAAGAGTGTTTGAAGAAATAGAAATGAGTAATTGTTGAAAGTTGGCATCTGCTTCTGTAATTTGTGATGATATAAAATATCATCAAAGAGGGGATTGATGGAGCAAGGTTTCGCACGTAAAGCGCCTTGCTTGGACTCAACCCTCTCAAAATAATAAATAATGTATTGACCAACATGTTTTGTTTATTAACAATGCAAAACACGACATTAGTAGTAAGCTGGGGAAGCTTGCATATGTGCTTTTACTAACCGTAACTCGATTAACCCAAAATGGCCGCAGCAACGCTGGAATTTTTCTGCATATGCGTCTGTCACACTCACGTGACATGACGTACTTACTGCTTTGGTGGGAAAACTTTGCTTCTGCGCACTAGAACTACAGATGGCTGCTCTATGTTCTCATGCGCTAAATGCTTGCATTGCTGCTTTTACTAAGTTGTTCGTTCTGCATAATCTCTAATGCTGTAGTTAAAATAAAGTAATGGGAATAGAGTAGACATAAGTGGTATAGAGTGCATTCATTTATTCTTTGTTCTAAAACTGTTTTCCTTTGACTTTGCTATTAGCTCATGTTGGGGACAATGTTGCTCCATCTTGGGTCCTGAAACTGAGCATGCGCCGAATTCACCCAAGTCTACAAGCCAAGGCATTGAATTCCTGCCAACTCATGTCTTGCTGGAAGTTTTTCATGGGAACCCTCCCTTATGACCCTTTGGAAATAAGCTGAACAAATTGTTATATTACATTGTAATTCTTATTGATACATTCACTGCCGGGTGGAATAAAAGTGCATGGGAAAATGTGTCATTGTACTGTTTCCCTCTTCTTTCCTTCCTATGTTTCAATGCTTAATGACAGTCTCATAATATGTCTGCATCATTTTACTTTGATTCTATTTTTTCAAATTGATCAAGCTCTGATTGATTTAGTATGGACTCTAACATTTAAGAAAATATTTAAATAAAGCGTTTAAATCTTTCCCGAGTCTGTGGTTATTATGAGTGCAATGTTTATTTACTACCTGTTTGCTTGCTAACTCCCTTGATCCCTTAGGACTCTAGGTACCGGTGACAAGGATTGGTAAGTCAAGGTACAGGTCCTAAAGTTAAAATTAATCACTGATTAAGCGTAGGTTTACCTGTTCAAAATGTGTATGTTTTTATGGGCCCAGGTGAGTATGGTAAAATCCTGAGCAGGTGAACCCGCGCTCTATCAACAGTATTTGTAAACCACAGACCAATGTGTCACGGGGTAGATGGAACGTAAAGGGAACCCTCAGCCGAATAGATGTAAGACGACAAATGCTACTGGGCAGCCAAGACCTGCAGTAGCAGCTGCATAACTGAGGAGAAGGTGATGGGGGATTTCAGTCCTGGCAGGGGCTGCAGGAAGACTGGATTAAGTGTGAAATAAAGTACTCAGCCCAGAGCTTTTTGTAACACAAGCCTGGTCCAAGGGCATTAGAGTGCTTTGCACGAGAACCAGACCACGTTACACATTTTTTATTCAATTTTTTAGGCTCAAGATTGCTTTATTTTCCCTAATTACAGGATGTTGCGCTGATACCGGGATTCAAACCTGGCTCCCCTTGCAATGATGTTGGAACACATTTCAGAGTGGGGGTGCTGGCCATCGACATCTACTGACTCACATGCTTCAAATGTACTTTCAAAACTGTTGATATATATTTTGAGATATTAGTATTTTAGTTTGTAAAACCAGCACATGCCTTTATTTATATATGTGTTAGAAAACCTCTGTAATACTGTGGTCGCCTCTTTTCACCTTTACCCCAGCAATAGCTCCAGTAGCTAAAATTGCAAAATACTCAAAACTGCAGTCACAGAATGGATTAATAAACACATTTTTCCATGCCAAAAGGATCAACAGGACTCTGTCAAACAAAGTTTCCCAATCATAAGACAGTTTGTACTTGAACACTTCAAGACCAATAAGTAAAGCCATCTTTACTGTTCTCCATCTGAATTCCATTAACAATATTTGTGGGAGCTACAGGAACCCTGCACCCCCTACTTCCAGGCCATGGTCCCTGTCTGCCAAAGGCAGCATCTCTAGCCACTCAACCACAGCTCCTCCTCCTAAGAGCTGCATGATGGTCAGGAATCAATATGGCAGTAGAGTTGAGAGAGATAGTCAGAATCTACAGATAGGAGGAGACTTGCAGTTATCCCAGAGCTCAGGAGCAGAAAGATGGTGTTGAGGTCATGGGGATGTTTGTATCTGAGGCCCTTGGTTGCATGATGCTCCCAACACAGGAGCTGCAGGTAGCACAGTAACCATAGGAATGCCTGAAGCTGCAGGAAGATTTAAAGTTACAGGTGACGCCAGCAGCTTCCGGTACATCCAGATGCTTTAAGGAGTCCGGGGGGTTAGGTGGTAGCTACTGGCAGGACAGGAGCTCCAGAGGGAGCTAGGAGCTGCAGGGAGGTCATTTATTGCAGGGAGTTAGCAAGCTGAAGGGAATTTAGGAGCTGCAGGAACAGGGTATGTAAAATGCTGGGCCAGAAGTTGCTGGGAAACTAGAAGCTAAATGGAGCCCTCCATACTTAATTGGTCGCTGTTGAAACATACAGTGATTTGAAGGTTACCAGTTTGAATCCAAAAATGGTCAGCTCCGCATTCTCAAGACAGTAAATTGACTACCATTAAATTAGTTAATAATAACTTTATTATTTACAGCCCTAGAAATGGCAGTGGTTTTGCATGAAGGTTATGTAATATTGTGCTATTATTAAAATAGAAAGAATAAGATATTTCTCCTCCATGGGTTGGTTATTTCAGAGGTCATTAATGTGCATTGACCGCCTAGAAGTGCTGAATGGACACAAAAAAATCAATAGAAAGAGCGCACCATTCCCACCAAGTGCACGCATTCAGCTACCCTCACAATGGGACAAAGGTTCATGAAACTCAACAGAAAGATGAGAAACAATAGGGACAGTGTGTCATACAGACCTTAGATTGCCTGTCCCCAGTAGATAAAATTATTGTTAGAATGACAATATACAAGAGAGGCATAAATACGAAAAAATCAGCATATGAGTAATATGTATTACCTCTCTTTCACTTGGGAGCCATCTTGGAGGTTCTCTTTGGTGCACGAGCCCAGCGGCATAGCGTGGGTTTCCAGCACCCGGGGCAAGGCAAGTATCCTTTCACTCTTCTTTTTAAAGTTTGCGCCCCTAAGAGTGCCCCAAAAAATGTTGCTGCTGGGGAACTGTTGGACTTGGCCCTTTTTGCAGGGTCATCCCTGAACTTTTTGTCTTACTCCTCTATTTTTTTCTGACCTGGGAACTTTACCACTGCTGATCAGTGCTAAAGTGCATATGCTCTCCCTATTGTAAATTGATGTATGGATAAGTGATTTCATGATTGGCTTGGTTGGTTTACTTGTCAGATCCTAGTACAGTGCACTGAGTGTGCCCAGGGCTTGTAAATCCAAATGCTGCTGGTGAGCTTGTAGCACTGGTTGTGCCACCCACAGAAGCAGCCTTGTAAAATGTGTCTAATGTCTGCCATTGCAGAGCCTGTGTGCAGTCTGGTACTGTCACGCTGACTGGGCAAGTGCAACCACTTGCCAGCCCCTAAACCTTCCCTTTTCTCCATATCAGTCACCCCTATAGTAGGCCCAAGGGCAGGGTGCATTGTAAGTATAAGGTAGGACTTGCCCTGGTGTGTGTGGCATGTCTTAATAGTGAATTACAGCCATTTTCATTTCTCACTATTGCAAGGCTAACTGTTCTCCATGGGCCAGAATGGGCAGTTAGATTATTACATTCTTATTATAATCCTAACTGACTCAGAGAACATGTTGGAAATTCGAGTTAGTATGCCTGAACTCAGAATGATAAAATACATATTTTATTGAAGTTGGTTTTAACATTCTGTGTTTGAAAATACCACTTTTAGAAAATAGGTATTTTCTTGCCTAACCATCCAAAGCCTGCCTCTGCTAGGTTGTGTATTCCTTGCCTGGAGTTTGAGTGACAGGGCTGGGGGGTTCCAGGAGACAGGGTGAGTCCGCCCAGTGGTGAATAAAGAGATCTGCATTTAGATGGGAGGGAGGAGTTGCACCTGGGACCTGAAAAACACTGTGCACGCCCCCCACAGTGCTAGCTCCGCCCCCTGTGGTGTGTCTGATGTCTCTGACCTGCACTGGGGAAGGAGATTAGAAATCATGTCAACAAAGTGCTCCAGGGCTGTGCTTTCCCTCCACAATGGTGGCTCCACCTCCTGGGGCGAGTCTGATGTTTCTGCCCTGCACTGTGAAAGGAAAGAAGGAGTCTTGTCAACAGATTGCTCCAGAACTGGTTTGGACTGGGCAAAGGCCCCTCTGCCCTCAGAGGACAAAGGATTTTGGGATATAAACATTGGGACCTTGATCCCAAGAAATTAGATCACTTTGGACTACAAGAAGAAACTTTTACTGAGGAGAGGAACCTGAAGAAACTGGGGAGAGACTATTCCCAAGCTGAAGTGCTGCTTGGGGAATAGGCCTGCAGTGGTTGCATTACTGCCAAAGGAAGGCAAAAGGAACTTTGTGTACTTTGCTTTCAACTTGTGAAGGATCTCCAAGGGCTTGGAAAAGAGCTTGCCTCCTGTTGTAGTCTCAGGGACAATAGACGTCACGCCCCAGCTCCCAAGAGTACTTGTGGAAGTGCCTGCTGCTGTTTTGGGCCTTCTGAAGAACTGCGTGTCGAAAGGAACTGGAAGCGCGACGCAACGAGATCGAAGCTTGTCGCCGCCGCTGCTGCTGCCATTGCACTTCTGAACAAGAGTGTCACCGCTGGAGTTGTCACTGTACCGCATCGAGAAAAGCGCTTCACATCCCCGAGAAGCGCGCCGCCATCGGAGCTGCTCCGTCACATTTCTGAACAAGGATATCGGTGCTGTAGTTGTCGCATTGTGCGGAAGCTTCATGCAAACGTGGGAGAAGAGTGTCGCAGCTGAAGCTGTTTCCGTCGCACTTCTGAACAAGGGTGTCGCCGCTGCAGTCCACGCGTCGAACCGAGAACGCATTTCCCTCGCTGCGACATTGCTTGTCATGGAAGCATATTGCATCGTAAGGTACATTGACGCAAAGTGTCGCATCTTAAGAACTGAACTTAACTAAGCTAAAACTACCATGTTAAAGTAATAGTATTGTGTATTTTTGTCGTTCATGGTCTTGTGGTAAATCTATATATATTTATATAAAACCTTGTGTGGTGTCCATCTGTAGTGTTGTCGCTGGGTTACCGTATGTGGTCACAAATGCTTTACACACTGCCTCTGAGATAAGCCTGTCTGCTTGTGCCAAGCTACAGAGGGGGTGAGCAGGGGTTATTTTAGGAGTGTTATTCCCTTATCCTGACTAGAGGCAAGGGTCCCTATTTGTCACAAGTAGCTACCAGTGCCAACTAGAGACCCCCAAATCTAACAGGAACCACCTGCTGTAGCCCCACCCATGCTACGCACTGCATGAGCCCTTCCCCTTCCTAGGACAGACGAGCATCAGCTTTGTGAATCACAGCCCGGTGATGAATAGATTTTTAATTTCCTCACCCCTCTATAGAATATCTTTGTCTTGGCACACCATTTTGACGCTCCGAAATGGTAATATGTCAGAATAACAACAACAAAAATATTGTTTGATGTCAATTTTGTGGCCAAAATATTATTTACAAAAGTATTGCTCTATTCCGTTGAGTTTTTTTTGTTTTTAACTGCAAAGCAGCAGGATTTTTGTAAACTATATTTAGGGCACTATACATTTGGCAGACAATATTTAGGGCACAATATTTTGGTACCATAAGAATCTCAACATCAAAACTATTCTGAAAACCAGGCTAGGTTCAGTTGAAATTCCAGAGAGCAGCAGTGGCGTAGGAAGGGGGGTGCGGTGGATGCTGGCCTCCCCCGTGTCATCACGGAGGGGGTGACAAAATGGCACTGAGGGGGGTGGCAAAATGGCCAAAATATGTGTAACTACTTTTTCCTTATTTTAATAATTTTAATGTTGGCGGGGTCTTGACAAGAAATTTTCGGCCCCTGGTACTACCTGACCTTGCTACGCCACCGGAGAGCCGGAGCTGGTCTGTCTTGTGATTAGTGTCTCTTGCAAGGGTTCAATATTCATAAAGGCCTGAAGAAGATTGAGCTCACTCAAAAGATGCATAATTACTTACGCAAGAGGGAAGGGGGGGCTGTTCAGTAAGCCCATTAAAAGAGCACCCCGTCTCCATCACTTTGAAGATTAGTGTCCTCTTGACTTGGAAAAAAGACTATCCTATTTGTCTTTCCAATAAATCTATCTTCTCGATGCAATAGTTCTGCCTTAGGATATACATATGTGCACAGCCGAAAAGAAGCTGACGCCTGCGGCCTCTTTTTTGCTATCTGCAAATCAGTGCTATTCAGTGCAACTCAATTTATTTTACAGTCAGGTGATCACAAGGCATCCTGAGATGCCAACACATGTTCACAAATAAGCAAATAAATAAATACAAAAATAAGTGAGTGAAACCTGCAGGAAGGCGTGCTTGCTTCTCCTGGTTACAAGCGTAAACTGACTGAAAAACGCAGAGGCCGATTTGCAATGATGAATGCACATAATGTACTCATGCATTTCACAGTAGGAACACTGGTATTGAAAAGACTCGGTGTGCTGCCTGCAGACAAAAGAGGGCAAACTACACTTCACTCCCAGTATTCATCCACCCTGTCCCACCGCTTCTGCGCTTTAACCAATCACCTCTCCTGCGGTATTCAGATAGCACCACACACTCAAAAACCCCAGGGGACAAGGCTCCTTCGTCGCCAGCCCCCTAAACCACTATGGAGCCAGCAAGGTTACTGAGCTTTAACGATCAACATGTTAGTAATTGACGCAGGGCCATGAGGCAATTTTTCATGTGAAAAGACGTAACCAATGAGGAAGCGGGGGAGGCTCATCCACTAAGGGGGAGGAGCGTATCCCCTCGGCACTGTGAGCAGTTAAAAAAGGAAAAATAAAGTGATACTAGCGCAATGTTATCAACATTTTATTTTTCCTTCGTGGCTCAGCTGGTTAGGGGCGGGGAAGGGCTGGCCTGTTACAGGAACAGGGGGAGGAGTGGAGGGCACTCTCCTAAGTGCGCATGACTGTTTGGCCAGCCGTCTTGGGCCGGCCAAACAGTCATGCCTGCCGTCTTGGGTCGGCCAAACAGTCATGCACACTTTGCATGTTCTCCACCAACTGTATTGCACAGCCTGGGTGGAGAACATACACAGCCTTCCAGTCCATCTCTGAGCGCCGAACCAAGGTGCTCAGACCAATCACATTGCTGCTGCAATGCAGCATTGTGATGGTCCAGGGGAGTCTGTAAGAGTCTGTGTGCTTCCTGCTCCTGGAGTCCACCGAAAATCCGAAGATGCCCGAGAGGAAGCGGCCGGCCTGCAGGAGGTTTTTTTTCCATTCATCCAACCCCCTTCCTTCCCCCCCTACCTCCCCCCCCCCGTGCTGCCACCCCCGTTAAGAAGCAGCCGCCACTGTCAGGAAGTTATAATACCAGATTATCATGGCCTAAATATAGTATGTTTAAAAATGGAGGTCCCTAAATATATTTGCAAAAATGTCACCCCCATTACAGTAAATAATAGAAAATCTGCACCCTTCAGAACAATATTTTTGTACACGATATTTACGCCACAATATTTATATCGAACAATATTTTTGCGATTGTTATTCTAACATGAAACTGTTGAGATTACTCTGGTAATGAATGATGTTCTGTTATCCGGGGGCAGACTTCTGCCCATGGCTTGTGGATCTGTCAGCGATGTGCCCCTATTGCGGCAGGGCGGCTGTTGTGGTGTCTTCTAATCCGAAACACTTTACATGGAGTGAGTGCTCGTATTTTTGCTTTTGTGGATAGTGGTGGGTTCGTATATGTCTGAAGTGTATGACCCCATTTTGGGTGCCACAGCACTTGGTCCTAGTATGTAGCATGCAATGTCACTGAAGAGGCATCATCTAGCCGCATAATTTGAAGAGTCATGGAAACACAGGACTCAAAATATTCTCTCTTTTTCAGAGGGAGAATTCATGTCTTGCTGCTGGATGGATATAACTGATTAAACTGAACACATCGAACTGCGGTCAATCACAAACTGCGATGCTGCACAATACAAGAGAAACACATGGTGCACACTCTTGTATAATTGCATCTCATTAAAACAAAATGTTTTGAGCATGAGTCAGTATAGTGATATAACATGCAAAACAAACCTATTGCGTAATGTGAGCACATACAACTTAATTGTTGTTGTCAGCTCAATCATATCCTGCTGAAGTATCTACTCCACCCTACCTTTTCACTACCGCCACGGTATAGTGCTGCACATGCTTTTTCCTGATAAGCTGCCAGCTCCCACTACTGCATAAGATTCTGTGGGTAGGGCATTTGTGAATCCCATTAATTAAAAAGCAATGGCAAAGCCAATAGTTTAGTTTTTTTGCGTGGTGAAAACGTGTTATCAAGCTTCGCAACACACACAGCATTGGCACAGCTCAGCACCAGCAGTGCAAAACATACCCACCAAATTTCAGGGGGCTAATAAAAATGTCGGGGGGGGGTAATTCTTCCAGAAATAGGCAGAGTGGAGATGTATGGCTCTAAGAAGGGATGAAAACACAACAGAACCAAGTTGACAAGTAAAAGGTTTTTTAAAGACCTGTGAAGTACTCGGGTGCGGCTGCAATACTACGGTCGCCAGCCTGGGATGCTGTCTCAGCCCGGGCTGACACACACATTGGGTGTGGGCGTTGCCCGCCTGGCACTTGTGAGCAGAAGTACAAGCCCACCCGAAGATGCACGGAAAAGACAAAAGAATACGCTACAGCAGTTTACATTTCTTTGCACACACAGAAAAGGTGCAGCACTTAGGTAAACCCTAAGCAAGGATGTGACAAGGACTAAAGGATTGGTGAGGTGCAGAGGACCACATAAAAAGCAACAAGCAATTACAAAGCCAGTAGGTCTCACTTTTGAGACAGTTATAGCTATTGGCGTTGTAAATGACAATGTCTATTACCCATGTGTTCTGGATGGGAGTGGATGCATGTGCTGTGGAGTACAATTATGTTGTTTGGGTAGGAATTGTGTGGTGTGGAGTGGATATGTGGTGTGAATTATGTGGCATGGTGTGCAGTGGAATTATGTGGATGGTAATTATGTGGTATGGAGTGTACTGGAATTATGTGGCATGGGGTTGAATGTCATGGAGTGTAATTATGTGGAATGGTATTTTGTGTTGTGGAGTGGAATGTAGTGAAGTTTAATTATGTGATGTGCTGTTGAAATTTGTGGCATGATGTGGAATACTGTGGTGTAGATTGGATGCATGTAGTGTGCTGTGTAATTGTATTGTTGAGTTAAATTATGTGGTTTGGTGTCAAATTATGTGGTGTAAAATTGAAATGGGTGGAGTTGAGTTAAATTATGCTGAATGGAATTATGTGGTACAAAAGGGGGTGGTGATGGACGGAGCATCTGAATCAATCATGTGGCATGGGGCTGAGTGTATTTATGTGGTTGGTTGCTATGTGACATAGAGTGATTTTTTGTGGGGTGTGTTTATGTGGAACTGATTACAGTGTAATTATGTGGAGTTGAATCTTGGAGCGTTGAGTGGTATTATATGGAGTGTAATAATGTTGGGTGGTGTTGAATTGTGTGGTGTGGAATTGTGTGATGTTGTGTCTCACACTAAACATACAGGTGCTACACAGAATTGGAAGCTCTGGATAAACATTTGGAAAAACAGAGGCGCAACTAGAGCCAAATTTCGGGGGGCTAATAAAAATGTCGGGCGGGGCTAATTCTTCCAGCAATAGGAAGAGTGGAGATGTAGGGCTATAAGAAGGGGTGAAAACACAACAGAACCTCGTTGACAAGTAAATGTTTTTTTAAAGACATGTGAAGTACTCGGGTGCGGCTGCAATAATACGGTCGCCAGCCTGGGATTCTGTCTCAGCCCGGGCCGACACACACAATGGGGGGGCTGAAGCCCTTTGAGCCCAATGGGCGTTGCCCGCCTGGCACTTGTGAGCAGCAGTACAAGCCCCCCGAAGATGCATGGAAAAGACAAAAGAATACGCTCCAGCAGTTTACATTTCTTTGCACACACAGAAAAGGTGCAGCACTCACAGTAGGTAAACCCTAAGCAAGTATGTGAGAAGGACTAAAGGATTGGTGAGGTGCAGAGGACCACATAAAAAGCAACAAGCAATGGCAAAGCAAATAGGTCTCACTTTTTAGACAGTTATAGCTATTGGCGTTGTAAATAGACAATGTCTATTACCCATGTGTTCTGGATGGGAGTAGATGCATGTGCTGTGGAGTGCAATTATGTTGTTTGGGTAGGAATTGTGTGGTGTGGAGTGGATATGTGGTGTGAATTATGTGGCATGGTGTGCAGTGGAATTATGTGGATGGTAATTATGTGGTATTGAGTGTACTGGAATTATGTGGCATGGGGTTGAATGTCATGGAGTGTATTTATGTGGAATGGTATTTTGTGTTGTGGAGTGAAACATTTGGAAAAACAGATAATAAGCAACTACTGAGAATTAAAAAAATAAAATAAAGACCTGGCTATTCCCTGAAACAAACATTTCAATGGGACTCAGCTGAAAATAATTAATAGTCTGTTTATATAGACAACGACCCCATCTCCCACATTTTTGTGGGCCTCACTTCATGCAATAAAGCACTGTGACATGCCTGTGGCCACATAAATGGCACACTCATCCAAATGTCATACTCCCAAATATGGCCACTCATAGGCCATATCTCACCCAACATTTTTCCAATCATGCATGACAGAGTAGCTATTTACTTGTTGATTCTGAAAGTGCTTAGGTACTTAGAAGAGGTACAAAAGTGCAGGATAAATAGCAATACAATACTGCTTGAGCTCAAATATTGACCCATCAATGTGCGCCTCTAAGCACTGCCCTTGCTGTAAGTACTTGGCCACCATAGCTGCCTGGGGCCAGTTGACCACTAAAATGTTTATAATAGAATTTAGACAGGTTAAAAGAACGGTAACATAATTTTGCCATGCCAATACACATCCAATGCTTTCACCCCTTTTAAATACTAAAACATATAATGGTGATTCACAATTTTAAAGCTCTCATATATCAATGATGGTTTCCATTATTTACGTTTGTCTGAGATTTTTCCTGTAAGTAAATATCTGTGTAAGAGCCACATTAAACTGTGAAATTACCATAAACAGGGACACTAAATGAGATGCAATGAGGTGGCAGCCATAAGGCTAAATCAAAGTTAAATGGAACGCTCTGAATCAGAAAGATGAAAGTCAAAACTGAAAGATCAGGAACTGTGTTGTAATAGGATATGATCGATAATAATGTTGTTGGAAAGCTCTTCGTATTACACATTTAGATCGACTTCAATCAAACAATCAATATATACTTTATTCGGCATCAAGACAATACCATAAAAGTGCAGTTATTAAAAACATACAAATGTCACAGTTATCATAATAAAACGGGCCCATTCCAGAATTCACTATCAAAGACGATCACTGTTAATACCCCTTCTCTGCAATCATTCTTATACAAATAATTAAAAAATGTCATGAGTTAAAAGAAAAATGGTATAATCAGATAACATTCATAATACGTTCAAGGTACAACCTCCCAGCAGGGAACACAATGGAAGGACATTACTTTGGGGGTGCCTTTGCCCACACAATGTATTACTGGGACCTTTAACCTGACCATACTACAGGCACTGTAATCAGTTTTCTCCTCTAGTGTTTCTAAGTCGCTATGCAGACATTAAAAAATTTACAGTACAGCAAAGAGTTAAAACCTCTGTGGACAACTTCAAATACAATAGGGCCTCCTTAGCCTGCTTAAAACCAGCTTTAAAAAAAATACCTTTTAAAAATCGCTTCCTAGGGTGCAAATAGTAGGGACACAATAGGACAAAGTGAAGGGTATCCTGCGGAGACCGTTGGTCGCAGCCGCACGGGCCCTTCAACTCTGTAATCTTAGTGTAACCTGTCGGCACCGCTAGGCTATGATGTAACGAATTTAGCCTGAAGCGTGTCCTTAAAAATCTGTCTTGGGCATTGTGGATGAAAGACAAGTAAGGCTCAATGCCCAAGCAGGACTTGGTCAGAAGGTGCGCTCTCACAGAGGTTTTATTCACCTCTCTGTCTTCCCTGGGGTCTACCACATATTTGAGGAATTCCACCTTTACGTAGGCCTTGTCCTGAGCTGACAGTTTAGTAGGGTTAATAAAGAAGTCTACACAACCCAGTGCTGACAGTGTTTCCCTCACATACTTCAACCATGGAATGTTCCTTCCCTGGTCACGTGCCATGCAATCCAATATAATCTCCTTGGTTAGTGCGGCCTCTGGGTTTGTCCATATTTTGACCCAACACATAATAGGTTTTAGTTCTATCCTGTCTCTGATATGACTGACACCCAATTTCTCGTGGAGGATATAAGACGGGTACTTTGCGGGACTTTCAACAACCGCCTCAGGTATTTGTTCTCTTCAGTGTGGACGATTTCTGCATTGGTAAAACCCCAAACCTCACTGCCATAAAAAAGTTTGGCACAGCACATCGAGTTGTAGAGTCTCAAAATTTGTTCCGGTGACCATCGACCCAGCCTACGCGCGAAGTTCATAATTGCGCCGTAACACCTAGTTAAGGTGCGACATTTCTCGGGTATCAAATAAAATCCACAGATAGGAGAAAGTCTGGTCCTTTTCCAGGCAGTGTGCGCCAATCATATGTTTATATTTCCTTTTTGGCGTTTTCCCCATCTCCATGATATAAGATTTGGAGAGATTAGCAGATAGGTCGAGACTCTCCATAAAACGTCAAAACCATCTATCAGGCATTGTAGGCCTCGAGGGGTCCGTGTAAGAAGTACAGCGTCATCTGTGTAAAGCAGGACGGGTACCCCCCTTGTACCTATCCTTGGCGAGTCCACCCCAAGAGCATTTAACGCCCGCTCCAGGCCATTTATATACAGGGTGAATAAGAAGGGTGCCAATTTGCAGCCCTGTATTACCCCCCATGAGCATGGGAATTGCTCAGTCAAGCTCCCCTCTTCATTGTATCTGACCTGAGCAAAAGTGTTCCTGTGTAGTTCTCTTAAGATGTTTACTATACCCGGATCCACTCCCAGAGCCCCCATAAGTTCCCATAGTTTTTTACGGTTCACACGGTCAAAGGCCACAGTCAAATCCACGAAAGCCAGATACACTGTCTCCTGTCTGGCAATGGTGTACTTGGCTTTCAATAGATATGAATTGAGGCATTGATTGGCGGTTGATCGTCGTGACCTAAACCCGTACTGAGTGTCAGTGATTATATGATGTTCTTCCGCCAAGTGCAACAGTCGATTGAGTATTGCCTTGCCTAAAACTTTCACTGTCGCATCAATTAGAGAGATGGGACGATAACACGAGGGGCTGTCCCTATTTCCCTTTTTGAAGATAGGTACTATTGTGGCTGTGGACCAGGATGCAGGCATACCCGTATTTACTGCAGCATTAATTACTCTGGTCAATATCGGGGCCCACAGTTGTACCTGGCCCAAGAAGAGGTCGGGGGGAACCCTGTCCGGCCTTGGTGCATTGTTTCTTGTCAGGCCCTCGATGCCCGCCTTAATCTCCCCCAAGGAGAATGTTATATGTCCCGCAGTCTCTCCCCCTTCCTCCACTACTCTGGGGTCCTCTGTCATACCATGATTGTATAGTCCATAAAAATGCTCATACCTGGATTCTGGAAGGATGTGATTTGCTATCTGGGGTTTGTTAGTGTCTTCGAAGCATGAGTCATTAATAACCTTCCAGAAGCCAGTCATGTTTTTGGTTCAACCGCTTCCCTCAGGTTCTCCCAGGCCTACTGTTGCAAGGAGGTTTTGCGTCGCTTAACAGCCTGTTTATATAGTCCCCGACATGTGGCCACCCTTATCTTATCCTTTGGGACTGCTTTAAGTGCTAGCTCCAGCTCTTCGCAGCGCGGGAGCAGTCATGGTCAAACCACCGGTAGTCCTCCTTTCCTTTTTTGCCTGCTTTAGTCCTGAGTAGACTATCAATGTGCTTCATAACCCCTTCAAAGGCTTTAACCAAGACTACCCCGTCCACCGTTGGGTTTAAACACTTCCACACCAACTGTTGCTTATCCGCCAGTAAGGCTCTATAGAAGGCATCGCCGTCTGCCTGAGGCCATCTGAGCCTCCTCCCTTGATCAGTGGCTGTTAAAACTCCACTCTCCCCCATATGAGCAGAGTGCTTAGTCAGATTTAGGTCTCCAAATGACAGGACCAGTGGGTTATGGTCACTAAAGATGCTTAGCTGTATCTCAAACCCTAGTAAGCTCTTTGTATTACACATTTAGATTGACTTCAATCAGATAATGCTATGGAAGGTGTTAGCCTGATACATTGTTAAATTCATATTTTTCACAAGCGCTGCAAGTAATTTTTTGGCAAGTGGGCCCGTCTTCCGAATATTATCAGTGAGCGGAGGACATGGTGTATTTGAGAGCAGCCGCTCGAGAATCCAAAACAACCTCTCCCGGGGTGATGTTGGCAGTCCCAGAACTACGTATCCTATGATGCCGGGACAAGTGACATCATCATGCACATCGTGCGTAGTAAGCTGGAGGAGTCATGGTTAGTTATGACATTAAACGCACAGGCCACACGGTGTGCCAGATTGGGGCTTTTAGCATTATATAACTTTCAGTGCACCATAAACAAGCAGAGGTTAGGCGGATAGCAGCAAAGGCTGGCCTAACACTGCATTCCCAACTGAACAGAGACAAGTGATGCTTTAGCGGTCACCCAATAGTCCAACTTTCACAGTAACCTCGAAAGAATAGCATCAAAGAACAACATCTATATGAAACAAGTCAACCAGTGAACATTTACTAGTAAAATAAATACCCGATTCACATAGCTGTACCATGTATGGGATGGGAGTTTCGTCCAGGTATGCACGTATTTGGGCAAGGGGGCGAGCTTTGTAGAATTGCGAATAGTACCATGCAAGTTCCCAGGCTATGCCCTTGGCCTTGTGGAAGGATTCACCCTGATCCCTCTATTGACTTGTGTACCCATTTTGCCTCTTGCCTTCCCAGCCATGCCAGTATTTATCCCCCCTTATCTCACACATCATACAAACAGTGTGAGTGGCATGAATCTGTTTTTTCACCTCTTCATTGGC
Source organism: Lissotriton vulgaris (assembly GCF_964263255.1). NCBI lineage: Eukaryota > Metazoa > Chordata > Amphibia > Caudata > Salamandridae > Lissotriton > Lissotriton vulgaris. The sequence continues at coordinate 1,432,092,158 of NC_141689.1, read as the reverse complement.
TAGCGCCGGATATTCCTTGTGGAGTTTTGTAGCTTTGCGTTGGCTGATGGGATCTGCCGCAGTCTCTGGAGTGGCCTCCAGTTCCAAAAGGTGACATTTGAGGGATACCACGTCTCGTGTGTTTTTTTGTGGGCCAGGATGTTTTGTGCCTTGTAGTCTGCCATCTTGCTGGAGACGCCCCATGTTGCATAGGCACTGTAGCGCGGCAGGGCCTATACTATAACATTGACAGCAGCGCTAACAGAATCACACATATACAGTGGTGCTATGCTAGCCGGAAGACCACGAGCGGTCTCCGCTCCTTTATTTATGCCCTCGGGGCGAACCCGCCCCGAGACTTGTAGGGATGCATGGGTGCAAACGATACATTGTGCAGGAGAGGCCGGGTGGCTCTCTACATCCCTTCCTTCTATTAGTCCTGCACCATCAGAAACTGTTCAGTTTATGGGGAGGTGTATACAAAGTCTTTTAACCACTGGCTGGGCGCTGGATTCGGCCGGAGACCATACCTCTGGCTCCGGGAGGTGGGAGATGTCACCACCCCTGCCGGGGTGCCCTCGACGGATACTGCGCCAGTGTTCGGGGTCATCGGTCTTGCATTCTCCGCACTCCCTGGACTCTGGCCCAGAGCTCCTCACCTCCAGTGAACTTGTGGGGGAGAAGACCAGCTGAGAGTCCTGGCACACCGATGTATTGGGGTATCCGTCTGCCTCCACTGTCTTCTTGAAGCTGGACACATTCCTCGTGATGGACTGTTGTCCTCTTCGGGAGGTAACCATGGTGCCTTGGATGTTTACAACTTCCCATACCTCGGGCTCATAGGGCGTCCGGAACTTCCACCCGGGGTGTCGGTCTTTGATCACTACCTGGTCTCTCACTTTTAGCTGGGATTCCTGAGCCCTTCGGGCCTCACTCGCCTTCCGGTTCGTTGACTCCCTCCTCGCCTGGACGGCGGCACCCTTGCCGGGCCGCCAAGGGATGCTATCCCTTGGGGCCCGCTTGAACAGGAGATGAGCCGGAGCACACTTAGTGGTGCTATGGGGAGTCTGACGGTACGCACCCAGGAATTGTTCTAAGGCTGCTTCAGGATCTTCCCCGTTATCCACAGCGATGTGTAGCGCCTGGTTGATGGTTATTATGCATCTTTCTACTTCTCCGTTTGCCTGAGGCCACAGTGGGGTGATTTTCCTGTGCCACACCGCTCGGTTCTCAAGGTATTCCTGAAACTCCCTTCCCTGAAAAGGGGGCCCATTGTTGGACTTAATCTCTTCGGGCAGCCCCATTATCGCGAAGGCCCTGTCCAATACCTTCTTCACGTGGGGAAACGCGGTGGAGGCCACCACCTCAATGATCGGAAACTTCGAGTAGGAATCAACTATGACCAGCATGTGTTGTCCATTGGGAAAGCAACCGAAGTCCACGCTGAGGTGTGTCCACAGGGCATTGCTCTGCTCTTCTGGGAGCACGGGTGCCGGGGCAGGGTCTCCTCCTGTGATCGCGCAGGCATGGCACTGCCTCACCATCTCCTCCACCGTGGAGTCCTAGCCGGAAACCACACCTTGTCCCGTAGCCTGGCCTTGGCCATTCCCTGGTGGCCGACGTGAGTCAACACGAGGATCCTCTTCTGAAGTTTTTCGGACATTACGATGAGATGCCTTCTCAGAATCACTCCTTCAGCTCCCACGCTCAACTCACTTCTCACTTGCCATAGCTGTTGACGTCCATGGCTTACCTCCAGCCGGAGGGCATGAGCCCCGTCCATGAAATGAGTCCAGCCATTGTTCTCCAGGGCTTCTTGAACTTGGGCGAGAGTGGGATCATCTTGAGTGGCTTGGTTAATCTCTTCAAGCGTCATGGCTTTGGGACATGCTCCTTGTGACACCATGTGTACGAACTCTTCTGTGCTGCAGGCATCCGCAGACGACTTGGGTGACGTTGAGGGTTCTGGGTGACGGGACAGGTAATCAGCCGGGTTGTGCACCCCGGGGTGGAAAACTACCTTGAAGTTGTACCCTTGCATCTGCACGGCTCATCGTTCAATCCTCGGACGGGCTAGCCAAGAGTAGCCCAGAAACAGCGGGTGCAACGGTTTGTGGTCAGTCACAACGCTGAATTCTTGGCCGCACAGATACAGATGGAAGTGCTGGCACGACCATTTGATCGCCTGCGCCTCCCTTTCGATTTAGGCGTATCTGGTCTTAGTGTCGGTGAGGGCTTTGCTGGCGTAGGCTACTGGCTTCCACACCTCCGGGCCGTCTTCCTGAATAAGGACTGCCCTGAGGCCCACAGGGCTGGCATCAACGATCAATTCTGTTCGGTGTTGTGGATGGAAGTACGCCATCACGCTCTTGTCCAGCAGGCCCGCCTTGACGTCCTGGTACGCTTTGTTGGCTGCCGGCGTCCATTCCCATTTACGATCGTGTCGCGTGAGGGCACGCAGTGGCTCGGATATGGCGGCCAGATTGAGGATAAAGCGTCTGCAATAGGTGGTCATATCGAGGAAGCTCATCACGTCGGTAGGGTTTCGTGGTGTGCTGGCTGTCCGAATGGCTTCGGCCTTCTTCTGATCCACCCGGAGTCCTTCCCGGGTGAAAGTGTACCCGAAGAAGTCCACGCTCTCGTGATAGAAGGAACACTTGGCTTTGTGTAGAGTTAGGCCACAATAAACCAGTCTTCTCATAGTGGCCCGGAGATGGGGATGGTATTCCTCAAGCATGTGGGAGTGTACCAAAATGTCGTCGCTGAGATTGATCACGCCTTGCAGCCCAGACAGTGTCTCTCAAATAGCGTTCTGAAAGACCTCAGCGGCCGATGACACTCCGAAGCTGAGTCTTTTGTATCTGCGTAGGCCTACGTGTGTTTAAAAAGTGGTAATATACCTACTAACTGGTTCCAGCTCCAGTTGGTGGTATCCAGCGTTCAAGTCTAGTTTCGAAAACCACTTCGCTCCATTCAGGTCGGCCACAATGTCGTCCATCGCGGGGGTGATGTGTCGCTCCCTCTTTACTTCGGTATTTGGCAGTCTCTTGTCGACGCAGAGTCAAATGGCTCCTGGCTGCTTGGGTTTGGGCGCACAACCAGCAGGGAAACACCCACGGTGTCGGCCCAGATACCTTTTCGATTACTCCTAGTTCCTCGAGCTTCCTCAGCTCCTCCTCCACTTGCGGGCATAGGTTGAAAGGCACGCGTTGGTGTCGAAGGGCCACCGGCCGTACTGACGGATCAATGTGCAGCTTGAACCTTTTGCCTTTCAACTTCCCCAGTCCCTTGAAGAGCTCCAGGAATTCCTCTAGCATTGCTTCGGCATGGGATTCGTGGACCTGATTAACAAAAAAGACGAGCCCCAGGTCTTCCTCTGTGTGGCATCTCAGCATAGAGCCTTTCTTACCTTCGGTGATGTGAATCCTCACCTCTGTAGTGTAGCTGCCGCTGACGACCGTGGCTTAGAGGATGCCGCGGAGAGGAAGCTGGTCTGTTCCTCCATAGGTGTAGAGGAGGTCGTGGTGATAGGCGGTCAGATTGATCAGAGTCCATCACATTGACCGAGGCTCCTGTGTCTATGAGAGCTCGCACATCCATGCAGTCGACGGATACAGAGCACATGGGAGGTGGCCTCTGACGAGATCCTGTCCGGCTGACATATGACACCACGAATACCTCTTCGTCTTCTTCGTCTTCGTACATGGGGCGTCGTTCTTGCAGTTGGTCATCCGGCACTGGTGACGGGTCCACCATGGATATTTGTCGGACCCTCTGAGACATGTTCCGCAGTCTTGATGTGGTCGGTTGAAACCGCCCACCGCGGCACACTCGAGCATGATTTGGTCTTCCACACCGAGGGCATGTCTTCCCCTTCGCCCCACAGACAGCCGTTGCCAGATGATCTTCCCCGCAATATCCACACAGTCCACTTGTGGTTGGTTTCGGCGCTTGGTGAGTTGCCGTGGGACGTCTCTGGATGGCTTCTACCCTCTCCTCCTTGACTGTCGGGTTCTTGGATGCCTGCGAAGTGACAACCGGTGCATGTAGGGTGGCCTCCATTTCCTCCGCCCTAGCGTCAGACAGTTCGTGGGAGCGAGCAAGAACCAGGATTTCATCCAGCGTGATTCCAGGTTGCCTGAGGATCCGATCTACATATGCCTACTTCCTTTATGAATCTATATACTTTCAATGTACTATATATTTATCATTTTCTTCTAATTTAGCATTTCCAATGCACTACCCTATTTCTCAGCCTATACTTCTCTCTATATATTTTCTATCCCAACTTTCTGACTCATCTCAAACTTCTTTCTACTACTCTTTCCAATGCAGTACCCTATTTCTCACACTATACATCTATCAATATATCCTCTACATCCACTCTCATTCATCCCAAACCCCATACCACTATTATGATCCCCAAAATAACCCTTTCAAGACATGTTCTTACTCTACCCCTCCTTGCATCACCTGACACCTCTTTTTACTTTACAGATCCCCCAAAACAAACCTTTCTAAACTCTTGCCTCTGACTCTTCCCCTCCAAAACCCCTTTGTATTCATCCAAAAGCCTCCTCCTACTACAATGACCTCCAAAAAAAGAAAAAATATCCATATCCTTTACTCTACTATCCCTCCACTATCCCTTTCAATGAAAATAGCAGACAAACATGTTGACTTCTCAAATTCCATATTCCACTATACTAATTCAAAACTAATCCATTATGGGTTCCAGAGTAGCGTGCTGCTCGCCAATAAAGCGTTTCTACACCCCATCAGGGTTACAACCGCTATATAAATGCAAACCTTTTTCCCTTTTCTACCCCTTCTCAATCCAAATAATTGACTAACATATCCACCACTCAAATTACTTTCATGTTTTACCATACTAATTCAACACTAATCCTTTTGGGTTCCAGAGTAGTGTGCTACTCGCCAAAAAAGTGCTTCAAAACCCCATCAGGGGTAGCAATCACTATATAAATACAAACCTTTTTCCCTCTTCTATCCCATCACCTACCCTTCTATATCCATATAACTGAATAACATATACACCACTCAAATTACTTCATATTTCACAATACTAATTTTCAACATTAATCCTTTCTAGGTTCCGGAGTAGCGTGCTACTCGCCAGAAAAGGGCTTCAACACCCATCAGGAGTAGCAGGTGCTATATGAATGCAAACCTTTCTTCCATTTCTATCCCTCCGCAATCCTTCTCACTCCAAATAACTGAGTAATATCCACCACTCAAATTACTTTCATATTTCACCATACTAATTCACCACTAATCCTTTATGGGTTTTCGGAGTAGCATGCTAATCTAAAAAAAGTGCTTTAAACACCCCATCAGGGGTAACATGCACGATATAAATACAAACCTTTTTTCCTCTTCTATCCTCCTATCCTTCCGAATCCAAATAACTGACTAATCTATCCACCACTTAAAATTACTTTCATATTTCACTATACTAATTCAACACTAATCCTTTATGGGTCCCAGAGTAGCATGCTACTCGCCGAAAAAAAGCTTTAATGCCTCGTCAAGCTCTATATAAATGAAATTACATAACAATACAATACAATACAATGTATGGAAAAGGCCTACCTGGTATTACCACTCCTACACAATGTTCTAACCCAGTAGTTTACATACAACAGTTCCCGCAGCACAAATGACACTAGCGTTGCTTTGTGGGGGAAAAATCTAGTCAGCTGCTCATTATTTTCTTTAGATCAAAATTCGGCCAAAAGATTTACTAACTTGCTTGACCCTTGACTTCAGTCTGTGATTTAAAATGATGGAGCCCAGAGCTGACATAGATGCAGAACATTTCCAAGCAGTGTTGCTTCAAAGATTTGTAAACCCAGGCCTCTGTCTTTTTGACCTGCGGGCTCGCACTGCCCAGAGAATTTATTTCACACAAAACACTAAACAGAATTCTGTTATTCAAGTACATTGACCTGGCGTGAAGAGTAACCAACTTTACCTGTACAACCTCAGATACAGAGAAAAGAGATTGTCCTGATTGTTCAGTGAAGTGCTTGTAGATGAATGAATGTGTAGTGTATGTTTGGTGATAGGTGTGCGGTTATGAGGGTATCTTCGTTCTTTTTATGAGAGGAAAAACTATTTTTCTGTGCATCAAATTTGTCATATATGTACTTGAATAATAGATTTTTAGCTAATGCAACTGAAAAGAATAATGTAATGAAAATTCAAAATGAAATATAAAAAAATAAGAAAAGTAATTTTGATATATGTGTTGAAAAAAATGAATAAAATATCAAATATATTTTGAATAAATTTGCGTACCCGTGTCAATTAGAAATGATCTTCTGAAATATTTGAACAATGTGGATTGATAAATAAGGTTGAGGCTAAGAGGGAATGTTTTGTATTATTGTTGCCACTGTCCCCTCTTTTCCCTGGCCATAAGTGAGTAGTAGAGGGGGTCCCGAATTTATGCTGTAGCAGAGCCAATTGCACAAACATCGCAGATCAGCGTGACACAGGCTTCTGCTTCTGGAACATATAAGACGATGATAGTTCATGCGAAACCTATGCGGGAAGACGCACCATTGTATGTTCTTCCTAGAGGCGAGGGAACAAGTGATAATAAGGATTCCGCTGATGCAAAGGGTTATTTCATTTATAATTTGGTTTACACTCCTTGGAATAGAGCGGATGTCATTGCTCTTAAAGCTGCATTGCCTGATCCGCCAAAAAAATCCAGCCGGTTTTTATGAGGAAGTTGAGGGAGCCGTTAGCTCTTGTACTATGACTTTGACTGATATTTACATGTTTTTTGGATTGATATTACCCCCTGATATGTGGAGGACTGTTCATAAAGTTGATGATCGTGCGACTTTTGGGGCGTTATGGAAAGAATTGGAACAAATGGATGTAGAAAAGGAACCCGCACAGAAGCCATGTCAGTTGATTTTAGATCTTCCCGCAGCTATATTAGTTAAGTTAAAGACGATTATTCCCCCTAAAAAGATAGATTGGACTGTATTAGCGTCTTGCAAGCAAAAAGCAAATGAATCGGTTTCTGACTTCTTTACACGCTTTGAGGAGGCATTCCACGATTTTAGTGGCCAGTCATTGATAGATGACAAGGGCAGGCATCTGTTTGTCGATAAATATGTCGCTAACCTGTTGCCAGGAATTGCTAGTCATCTAAATGCCAGTGAGAGCTCATGGAAAACCTCTTCTCCGGTTTCTCTTTTGACTCTGGCTCAGTATAACGAGTGACAGGAATTAGAAGCGAAGGGCAATGAGGAAAAGAAGACTAAAGAGTTAAAAACGAAGGTTATGTTGTCTCAGGCTTATGGTCCACCTTCTAAAGGTAATGATAGAGGTGGACGTGGGTCTTATGGTCCGTCTTTTCCTCCTTATACTCGTTCGACTTTGTCTGCTGGCCAGTGTGCGTACTGCAGGAAATTTGGACATTGGGCTGCTGATTGTTCGGCATTGCGTGCTCAGCAATATCCAGGAGGATGGAGACAAATGAGAAATCGTTCAGGATATTCAGTGCCTAGAGGAAGTACGGATGATCGTGCTAGATTTGATGCTAATACAGGATGGGTTTAAAACTTTTGATAAACGGAATCAATATCAAATGTCTGATTATTTGCCGTCTGATTTGAAAGATTCTGCTTATGCAAAGCACTGCCTAGGATGGGGTAAGGAATCAATTGAAGTTCCAGTAGATCAGAAGGGTCCCTATGTTGCAGCGCATTTTTGGGTTCTACTGATCAGTTTCTGGTTGATGCAGGAGCTACTCGTAGCGCCTTGTCTAAACAATTGGTTCCAAGGGCTCCCCTGTCTGGCTTAACCATTTTATCGATAGGTTTCGATGGAACACCTTCCCTTAGCCCACTGTCACAATCACTTACATTTCATGTTGACAAATTTACTGCTCCATGTCCATTTTTGCTTTCGCCGAACACACCGGACAATATTGTGGGTCTTGATCTGCTCAAATATTTCAGGGCTACGACACGATGTTCTCCGGAAGGAGTATGTGTTATTTTGAATGACAACTACCCCGTGATTGAGAGATCCTCTCTTGTTAAAGAGGACATTGCATTAGCTTTACTCCCTAGTACTTTGTGGGCTACTTCAGACAATGATGTAGGGCAAATGGTTATTCCGCCAGTACATATTAGTGTCAAGGAGGGTGCTTAATTGCCACGCTTGCCTCAATACAGAATTTCTCAAGAAGGCGAAGAAGCGCTTGTACGCATTGTCCATGATTTAATTGAAGTGGGGGTTGTGGAAGAAGTTCCCTATAACATTTGAAATAGTCCTATTCTTCCTATTTTGAAAAAAGAAACTGACACTAGGATTTACAGATTCATCATTGATTTGCGAGAAGTTAACAAGATTGTAGTACCACAATACCCCGTGGTTTCTGACATTACAACACTGCTTACCTTAGTTTCTCCAACAGCAACTACATTTACTGTAATAGATCTGAAAAATGCTTTCTATTCGATTCCTATTCATCCTGATAGCCGATATTTGTTCGGCTTCACTTTGAATAATCAATCGTACAGATTTGGTAGACTTCCTCAAGGGTACACTGAGAGTCCTAGTATTTACAACCAAGCATTGAAAAGACAACTTGATTCTTTCACTTTACCTGAAGGAGTGGCTCTCATACAATATGTCGATGACATCTTTTTGGCAGCCGATACACCTGAACAGTGTGAAAAATTTACTTTGTCTTTACTCTCTTTTCTTGCTTCACACCACCATAAAGTGTCACAGAAGAAATTAAAATATTGTAGACCGAAGGTTACCTACTTAGGTCACCTTCTGTCTAAGGAGGGACAAGCACTTACACCAGATCGCATTAAAGCAATTTTAGACACACCAGTACCTTCTACTCAGAAATATGTTTGTGCATTCATTGGTCTTACTTCTTTTTGTAGGCAATGGATATTAGGTTTTTCACACATTGTTAAACCCTTGTTAGCGCTTTTGACTAAAGACACTCCAATTCTCCTTCCAGGGACGACTGAATGCCAGAATGCTTTTCGTCAGTTGCGTCAAGCACTTTGCTCTGCACCAGTGTTAGGCACTCCAGATTGCACAAAGGGTTTTACACTCTATGTACACGAGAAAGATGAGTGTGCATTGTCAGTTTTAGTGCAGCCGCACGGTCACAAGCAGCGTCCCTGTGCATATTTTTCAGCGGTTCTTGATCCTGTTACTCGTGCATTACCTGGGTGCTTCCATTCAGTTGCAGCAGCAGCTGTGTCCATACGTCACAGTGAAGGAATAGTTTTGTCACACAAATTGTTGGTGCTAGTACCCCATGCGGTTGATACCCTATTGAATCAGACTAAAACACAACACTTAACTAGTGCTCGTTTGACAGGATACAAATTGACACTGTTAACCCCTCACATTACCTTGAAGAGGTGTGCGACCCTGAACCCAGCTACTGTGTTACCATATCCAGTGGCTCAGTCACAGGAGTCTCATGATTGTATATTCCTTACTGAGGAACAGACAAAGGGTTGCGTTGATTTGCAAGATTTGCCCCTTTCAGATGTAGATGAGGAATTGTGGGTTGATGGGTCTTGTTTGAAGTTTCCAGATGGCACGACTACAGCTGCATATGCAATTACGACACTTCAGACACTAGTGGAGACAGCTCGTATACCACAGAAGTCGGCTCAAGCAGCTGAGCTAATAGCGTTGACACGAGCGTGTGAACTTAGCACTGACTTGCGTGTGAACATCTATACAGACAGCCACTATGCTTTTGGAGCGGCCCATGATTTTGGCCTACTTTGGAAGGAAGAGGCTTTCTTACGTCCCGCGGGATGCAGATAATGCATGGAGAACTAGTGCATAATCCTCTGACTGCACTGACATATCCAAAGAAAATAGCTATTGTGAAGTGTAGCGCACACAAGAAAGTGACTGTTAAGACAAGACAAGGCAATGCCTTTGCAGATCGCGTAGCTCGTGAGACTGCAATGCAACGAAGCACTACATCTATGTACGTAGTGAAGTCACAAGCTGAACGTTGGCATGACGCTAGACAAGAAGTGCTAGACATACAGAGTTCTGCTTCTGTGGAAGAACTTGAGCAATGGTCCAAAGAGGAAATGTATGATGATGAGGGCTGTTGGCGAAACAAAGAAATGGATAAGTGGAAACTATGGTTTCAGATGGCACATAGGCCGGCACATGTTGGAGCTTCCGCAGTGATAAAATTGCCAGCACAGCTAAGAGAATAGTACAGTCCTGTTTGATCTGTTGGCTGTACAATCCTGGAAAAGGGACACGGACTCCTACAGGAGGGTTTGCTACACCAACTGCACCTTTTGAAGTTTTGCAAATGGATTATATCCAACTTGAATGTTGCAATAACATGAAGCATGTTCTAGTGGTGGTATGTGCCTACAGTAAATGGATAGAGGCATACCCTACAAAGGATAATACGGCTCTCACCACAGCAAAGGTGCTTTTAAAGGAATTCTTCCCTAGATTTGGTGTTTGTAAACTTTTATGGAGTGACAACGGGCCTCATTTTATTGGGCAAGTTGTTGAGCATGTCCTGAAAGGATTAGGGATCAAACAGAAGTTCCATGCAGTCTTCCACCCACAATAAGCAGGATTAGTGGAGAGGTATAATGCTACTTTAAAGTTGAAATTAGCAAAAATACTGGCTTTCACGTCTTTGAAATGGCCTTAGCACTACCTTTGGCATTGTTGTCCATTAGATCGGTGCCACATTCACGATCTGGGCTTACACCCTATGAAGTGGTATTTGGGAGACCCATGAACATTTGGGAAGTTCTGAAGCCACACCCCATACATGATGTACCTTGTGTTCTGATGAATGATTACTTAGCACAGTTGACTGACAGTTTGATCTCTATTCATCACCAGGTTCGAGAAGCTCTTCCATACAGATCTGTTGGTGAGGCCCACAAACTCCGGCCTGGTGACCACATGATGGTCAAGGCGTTCGAGAGATCGAACAGCTTGGAGCCGAAGTGGCGAGGACCAGAGCAAGTGCTCCTAGTGTGGTACTGGAAATTCTGGACCCGTGTTATAAACATCGTCGTATCATGACGATTTTGGCATCATAAGACCAAGAATGATTAGGATACCATGCACAAGCATTTCCGTCATATTTGGGTGACGAAATCACCCTGAAATCAGAGTTTCCGTCCTGAACCCTCAGGTTCCATTTTGTGAACGGCAGCCATTTTGTGATTGCCCTCACATAGGCCCAATGACTAAGGCCAAAAACGAGTCTAAAGGACATGTACACCTTTGCTGACTCCTCTGTGACCTGGGCAAAGCTGACTCCACTACCTGAAGCCAAACCTGTTCGGCCAGTTCCTTTCCCAGTGGCCGAATGAGATTAGTATCAAGGCACAACATATCATAAACCTTTCATCGCACACAAACCATGCCTAATCTTACACACACCTGTCCCTGTTTCTTTCTTTATGACTTGCTTTACGAGGAGGAGGTGCCCGTTTTTATTGGGGGTCCGTCGATATCTGATGAAAATACTAGGCCTTGCCGGGTAATTGATTATGGGCTGGACAGACTAAAATATGAGGGTTGTCATCATGACTCTGCATTTTCTTTGTAGTGAAAATATGTGAATGGTCAACTGTAAAATAAGGAATGTTTGCCTAAAGCTTAATATTTTGTATAAAAGAGAAGGCTGGCTTTGTAAGATTGAGCAGTCTCCTGAGACCATACACCGTGTTGTACTTCTAGGATACCTGTTACTGGCTGCAGCCAATAATTACGATCTTTGACTTCACCAAGAAGACTCTGTATTTCTGTAGTCTGGAACAGGAAGGACTCGAAGTCTTAGGGTGTGTTCTCTGGCACCGCTGGGTTCCGAAAAACCCAGTACTTCAGTTGGTGCCCCCGTGGGGCGATTTCAGCGGTACCGGTCCAAGCCAGAGGTTCGTGAGGAGCTTCGTGTGAAAATTCTGGAGGAAGGCCGCCCTTTCATCGACCTCTGTATGTTGACGTGGTCCGAAAGTCTTTGCTGCGAGGTTCCCCGCTTCCCGATGGCTACGAAGGACTGCTGCCCTAACTATCGCCCTGTTTTGGACCCTTGATGATTGGTAGAGCGAAACGTTAGACAAGTCTTCTGGTGACGTCATCGATACCTCAGTTAAGTATGAGTGGAGCGTCTCCCAGTCCTTAGTTTGGTTCTTAGTTTTTGGGTGTCCCCTTGGGATCGCTTTAATTTGGAACTTGCAAGTACCAAAGCCGAGGGACTCGTGTATTCACGAGACTATCGTATTTGATAATCCTTCGAAGTTTGAAGCTAAACTAGAGAGCGAAGATGCCTGGTCTTAGCAGACTTGGAAATTTGTTTTGTCTTGGTTGTAATAGGGATTCCCGATTGAAGAACTCGTGTGCGGTTCCTCCGATTGGAACTCAGACCTATGAACTTTATGTGAAACATGGCGTAGGCCCCAACGCATATAATGAAGTATGGATCCGATACACCAGGAAAGATGGTGCTTTAAAATGGCCCCAATATGGTAGTTTTGACGCGGAGATTTTGGATAATCTAGAGGTTACACTTTTTAAGAAGAAAGCCCGGCCGGCAATGTTTGACTCTTTTCGCATATGGCGCAAAGAAGCCAAACAGAGAGAAATTAAATTAGCGAAGAAAAATAAACGAGAACGAGGTATGTCAATGGTACAAGCTGCTGTTGCGTTTAGGGATAATGAGGAAGAGCAAGATAGCGAACAGATGCTTAGGGTGAAGAAGTTAGCGGTAGATAGATGCTACCCAGTTTTGCCGCGTAGAGAACAGGAAGAAAAGAAAGATCTTGAGAAAGATCCTTTAATGTCTCACCCCCTTATGCACAAAATGCTATGGCACCACCGCCACCAGCTGTGGTTGCACAACACCCAGTTGTTGTGCCACCTGTGATTCCACCACAGCCAGCTCCTTTTCCGTTGGCTACTATTCCTTTGGCGCAGCCTCCTCAGGGGCCGCCACCTTTGCCTCCTTCTTCGTCTGCTACTCCTACGCCTGTTCTTAATGCTCCCTCCATTCCGACTTTGAATCCTTCTGCTATTGTTCCGTCTTCTCTTATTCTTTCACCTTCTCCTTCTGCTAGACAACAAATGACTACTGCAGTTACTGGTTTCTTTTCTCCTTTGTTGGGACAATTGGGTATGTCCCCTGTTACTGAGCGTAGACAGTCACGTAGCCAGTTGCCGAATATGGATGAGCTTACGATTTTGGACCACATGGCGCGTAAATGGATTATGTACGATACACAGTATGATCTTGAGGGTCTTATGCATGTTTTCCTTCAGTGGGAAGCACCGAAGCAACGGTACGTTTTCGATACGATGTGTGCTTTTCTTGTTGAAAAATGGGATGAGGAAGTGGGACAAGCTCCTAACGAGTTGTACAGCATACGTTCCGAATTTGCGAAAGGAACTATTGTAAGTCCATCTGATGTTGGGAAAGCGGTCGCAATGTTGTTGTCATTTAGGAGTGAGTCTCCTTCTCGACAATTGTTCGGGCCTGATTCTTCAGTTGGGAGAAAGGCACAACAATATCCAATGAGAGAGGTTCCTCCGGTGTGGAAAGAAGAAGTGGCTGCTGGTGCAAATAATAATCCGCCAGCTATACCGGCTCATTTTCAGCGTGTTTGGGTGCATGTTCCATGGAAACCCGCTGAAGTTTTAGCTACTAAGCAGTCTTTGCCTGATCCACGCAAAAATCCAGCAGGGTACTATAAAGAGTTGACTCAGACTGTGGGTTCGTGTATTATGAATTTGGCGGACATCGACATGTTGTTTGGCAATGTTGTTCCACAACCTATTTGGAGTAAGATTCGTCATACGGATCATGCGGTTGAATTGGGTGATACATGGGTTAATCTTAGAGATGTCGACAATAGGCAAGTAGGCGGTGCTAAGCCTGAGGATTTGATTACTGAACTTCCTGATAAGATTATTACGTATATGAAGACTTTAATGCCCGAATTGCGTGTCAATTGGGACAAGTTGTCTGCATGTAAGCAGAAGAAAGACGAAACGGTGTCTGACTTTTTCACAAGGTTCGAAGAGACCTTCGTCGATCATAGTGGTCAGGATATGGCTACAGAGGGTGGTCAGAGATTGTTTGTTGACAAATTTGTACATAATTTGCTTCCTGAACTGTGCAATAAGTTGAAGGATTCTGAAAGTGCTTGGGCTGTTTCCACGTCAGCACAGATTTTAGCTATGGCCCAGTACTATGAAAATAGGCGCAAAGACGAGTTAGAGAAAGCGGATAAGAAGACTAAGGAATTGAAGACTAAAGTTCTTCTACAGCAAGCTTATCCACCCCGTAGTAATAGTCAGCGCGACTATCAGCAACCTCAGCAATATTCGAAAAACTCGCAAAGAAACGAGCCTTCTCAACAGCGTTTTCCGTATGGTCCTAATCAGTGTGCGTATTGCAAAGAAGAGGGTCACTACAAGAATAGTTGTCCGGTTTTGTTGCAGCGTACGAATGGTGTTTCTGGTGTAAGAGGTAGAGGTGCTCAACAAGCGCCTAGAGGTAGAGGTCGAGGACAGAATGTACTTTCTTTGCCTCCACAGAACTCGATGAATAGTTTTGATCAACAGCGAGGTTCATCTGGTAGGACAGCTCAGTACTATACGGATGATTACTATAATGAAGGTGAGGAAATGAATGGTAATGATTGTTAGGACAGCCATGGACAAAGAGAGGGAGTTGTTTCAGTTCCAGTAGATCAGAGTGGACCTTATGTTGAGGTGATTACATCAGGTGTGTCAGAGCCTTTTCTGTTGGATGCTGGTGCTACAAAGAGTTCTATTATGCACTCGAAACTCCCTGGCGCACCTTTGTCTGGCGAAATGAATGTTTCAGTAGTTTTTTCTGGTGCCCCGGTTAGGAACCCGATTTCTAGTCCTATGTCCCTTTCTGTTGGACCTTATGAATTTGAAGCACCCCTTATTCTGACAACAGGTTGTGGGGAGAACGTTCTAGGATTGGATCTGTTGAAAAGACTATATGCGACGTTGTATTGTTCTCCTTCGGGAGTTCAACTTACACTGGGCAAGAGAGTGGTCTCCCCGATGTATTTGTCGAAAGATACACTTCCGACAGAATTTTCTTCTCTCCCGGATGCTCTTTGGGCTACTGGTCCTAACGATGTGGGTCTTTTGGAAATACCGCCATGTATTGTGACATTGAAAGCCAATGTTAGAATGCCGCGCATTCCCCAATACAAGATCTCTAGCGAAGGTGAAAAGGCGTTGTTGAGGATCATTTATGATCTGATCGAAAAAGATGTAATTGAAGAGACAAGAGGCAACGTTTGTAAAAATCCTGTTCTGCCTGTTTTGAAGCGTACCGACCCATCCCAGCCACCTGTTTACAGGTTTGTGATTGATCTTAGAGAGGTAAATAAAATAGTTGTGCCACAGTTTCCCGTTGTCCCTGATATCACTGCCCTATTGACTATAATTCCAGCTTCAGCCACTTGGTTCTCGGTGCTTGACTTGAAGAATGCTTTCTTCAGCATCCCGATTGCCGAGGAGAGCAGGGATATTTTTGGCTTCAGTTTAGGAGGCCGAAGCTTCCGCTTCAAACGCGCTCCTCAAGGCTACTGTGAAAGTCCATCAATATATAGTCAGGCTTTAAAAACACAGCTTGATACGATTGTTTTTCCTGATGGCGCTACCCTTATTCAGTACTTCGACGATTTACTAGTCGCTGCAGATACTGAGGAGATTTGTAAAGAAGCCACGTTGTCGTTGTTGCGTCATTTGTCTGATCTGCATCACAAAGTGTCTCTTTCAAAACTGCAATATTGTCGACAAGAAGTGACCTACTTAGGTCACCTCTTATCGAAGGAGGGAAGGAAACTGACCCCAGAAAGAATTCAGGCAATTGCAAAATTGAGTGTCCCAAGGACACAGAGAGAAGTACGTGCTTTCTTGGGCATTACATCATATTGCAGACAGTGGATACCGAATTTTTCTTTGTTGGCCAAACCTTTGGTGGCATTAACTTGTAAAGATACACCGAATCCCATTCCGTGGTCTGAAGTTTGTCAGAAAAGTTTTTCCGAATTGTGTGATGCATTGTGTTCGGCTCCTGTGTTGGGTACCCCCGACTACAGTAAGCCCTTTACACTGTATGTCCATGAGAAAGAAGGTTGTGCATTGTCAGTGCTGACACAGTCTTTTGGAGACAAACAGCGTCCATGCACGTATTTCTCGTCGACTTTGGATCCGGTAGCTAAGGCGTTGCCAAGTTACTTGAGAGCCACAGTGGCAGCAGCTGTTTCTATTCGACAGTCTGCTGGATTAGTGATGAAAAACATGTTGATTGTGATGGTTCCACATGCGGTGGACACTTTGTTAAATAGAACCAAGACACAGCACTTAACTAGTGCTCGTTTGTCAGGTTACGAGTTGACACTGTTAGCGAGTCATGTGCACATAAAGAGGTGCAATACGTTGAATCCAGCCACGTTATTGACGATTTCAGTAGAGACAGATGATGTCGAACAGCACGATTGTTTTCTCAGGACAGAAGTAGAAACGAAAGGGAGAGTAGATCTAAAAGATACTCCTCTTGTGAAGTGTGATGGAACCTTATGGTGGATGGTTCATGCTTCAAGCTTCCGAATGGTGATACGACTGCGGCATATGCTGTTACCACTTTGCATACGATTGTTGAAGCTGCACGTATCCCACATAATTCAGCACAAGCAGCAGAATTGATTGCACTTACGAGAGCGTTTGTGTTGTCGAAAGGAATGAGAGTGACCATATATACTGATAGCCAATATGCCTTTGGCGTGGCTCATAGCTTTGGACGTTTGTGGCGTGAACGTGGATTTTTGACTTCGCATGGAGCTAAGATACAACATGGACAGTTGGTGAATGAGCTTCTTGAGTCACTGACCTTGCCGTTACAAGTTGCGATTGTGAAATGCAGTGCACACAAAAAGGTTACGGATGATGTTGGTCGTGGAAATGCATTTGCTGACGAAATCGCAAAAGAAACAGCAAAAGATGTAATGAATCGAATGTATGTTGCAGGACCTGCAAGATGGATTGGTGACGTTGGAATGTGTGAAGATACGATAGAAAGTGTGAAGTCTATTCAAGCTGAAGGTTCCGAGAAAGAGTTGAGTGTGTGGAGAGAGAGTACGGGTAAATTGGATGCAAATGGTTGTTGGGTTGAATTGTCAGAACATCAGCGATGGTTGTTACCCGATGCGTATGTGCTTGCAGTGGTGACGATGGCCCATGGAATGGCTCATATGAGTGTGAAAGGGATTTGTAAGTTGTTAGCTCCGGTATGGCAAAATGCTGGAATTCCTAAGTGTGCAGAGAATGTGGTCAAGAATCGCATGGTGTGTTTGAAATACAATCCTGGTAGGGGAACCCCAACTCCAGCTGGTCATTTTGCTCCTCCAACGTATCCGTTCGAGGTTTTGCAGCTAGATTTCATCCACATGGAAAGGAACAACAATTTGAAATAGGTACTCGTTGTTGTTTGAGCCTTTTCGAGATGGGTAGAAGCATACCCCTTAAAAGACAACACCGCCATATCCACAGCTAAAGCCCTTGTCAAAGAATTTTTCCCTAGGTTTGGAATGCCGAGAATGGTCTGGAGTGATAATGGGAGTGAATTTGTGGGTCGAGTGATGAAGAAAGTATGTGAAGGGCTAGGCATCCAACAAAAATTCCATGCTGCAAATCACCCCCAATCAGCTGGACTAGCAGAGTGCTATAATGGCACACTAAAACTGAAATTGGCCAAGATCCAAGCGAGTTCTGGTCTTAAATGGCCTGACGCTCTGCCTTTGGCACTCCTATCAACAAGAATGACTGTGCAATCACGAGTGGGACTTAGTCCCTATGAAATTATGTTCGGCCACCCGGCCAACATATGGGGAGTGCCAAGGCCGGCAAAATTCAATGAGATCGAACACCCTGTACTGCTTGATTATTTGTATGAATTGATAGCTAAATTGCGTGTTTTACACCAACAGGTTCACGATACTTTGCCTCAGGTCTCTGAAGCTCCAGGACATCCTATCGATCCTGGATCATGGGTGCTGATCAAGAACTTCCAAAGAACAAAGAATGACCAGCCCCGTTGGACCGGCCCTCACCTTGTCCTTCTCTCAACAAGATCGGCTGTTCGAGTGGAAGGGAAAAAGCACTGGATCCACGGCGTACACTGCAAGAGGGTCCCTTTGCCTCTACCGTACGACCGATGGGTCCAGGAGGGGATAGCTGACTCTGAGACTGAGACTGTGCCTCGTTTTCTGCCTTTTAGCGATGCACGTGTAAAAGGAACAATTTCTGAACGAGAAAGTGACAATATTTTGCAAGAAGCTGTGCCACCGTCAATTCGATAAAACACTACAGAGCCTGAACTCTTGTTCCAAAACCAGACAGTACCTGGGAAAAGCCGTTATAATTTGAGACCGAGGTCTATGGACAAATAAAATTATTTTTTTCTATTTTTGAAAGTGCAGCTCTCTCATCTGAGAAACTTTCTTATTTTTGTTTTTCGAACCGCCATCCGGTTCAGCTGCTAGGGTCGTGGTTGCCCAAGTCTTTGGGGTGCAGCTGAAGATGTTAGGTCGACAGTTCTGGTTGGTCTAAGGGAGTTGCCCTGGACTGACAAAAGCATTCCTTAGCATTGAACACCCTACCGCCACGGGCAGCAATTAGAGTGGATGGAGTTTTCCGAGATGGAGGGACCTGCCAAACAGATGGACTTCAAAGCCAGAATGTGTATATTGATGACAAAGAAACGATTTTTGATATTATGTATTTTCATGTTGCTTAGTGTAATGACGTTTTTAATAGGATATGTTTTATTCTCTTTTCAAGTGACCTTTGCACCCACTACAGAGCCCATACCTCCTTCTACTGTTTCCTTGCATTCTTTTCACCCTCTGCCTGAGCATGAGTCCACTAGAAGATTAGAGTTTATCAATAACTCTTTCATTCAGCTCCTACACCAGCACCAATTAGTAGTGAACACAACTAATTGTTGGGTGTGTGGTCTTATGCCACATACAACAGATAAGGGTATCCCATACTTGGTCTTACCATTTAGTTACAATGGTTCTTTGTGGGCGTTTCAGACCATGTTCATATATGCCATCGAACCATATCCCCCACGTTCCACGAGAAGTAACTCGAGCAACAAGGCATTGGTAATGGGAATCACAAATATGAGCAGAAACATTGACTCGTATAGAACGATCCCCAGAGATGAGTTACAAGCTTACGTTAGATGGAATATAACAGGATATGGAGTTAATCTGAGTGAGAACCAGCGAGCAAAGAGATCCTCCCCAATTTGGATTGTACCCCATCAGGGTCACCTATGTCTGCAAGGTAATGGCAAGAATCCCAGAGCTCAGTTGGGGAAAAGTATCTGCACTGAAACATATGTTTTTGCGTCTCAGACTTCCCCTTCGTTTCTAGCAGCTAAGGGTACCTATTTCATCTGCCATGAAAGAGCCTATACATGGTTGCCCCCTGACTTCTCAGGCACATGTTTTGTTTCGTTCCTGTTGCCTCCCACCTACACGGCCACAGCAGATTACCATAAGACAAGGATAGTTAGAGGTGTCATCAGCAAACAAGACACTGCAGGACAAGAATTTGGAGATTTCATAAAGGGTTTTCAGCCGTTTTGGGGACCTATGGTTAACAGCAGGAACATAAGGCAATTGACAAGGGTGGTTGAATCCACTGTAGTTGAAACCGCCGGTGCCCTTAGTAATTCGACGGCTGAGCTCCAGTCGGATCGCCTTATGACCCTTCAGAACAGGGTCACATTAGACGTCATACTTGCAGACCGAGGTGGGGTATGTAAAGTGATCCAATCAAGTTGCTGTGTTTTCATCCCAGATAACGCTCCGACAGTCTACCAGGCCATCTCCAAATTGCATAAGATCTCTGAATCTATTCACGTGGATAAAGGAGATTGGTCATTGATGGGGTGGTTCCGGGAACTAATATCCGCCTGGAGATGGAAAATTCTGATAGTCACTGGGAAGATCTTAGCCATTCTTTTTCTGTTCTGTCTGTGTGTACAGTGTGCTCCTGCAATATGTGGCCTCTGTGCTACATCGTGTGTAAGGAAGCCTGTATCAAGAAACGAGCTAAGTAATAGGATGATGCTACAGCAACATCTCAATGACTTTATGAATATAGGCTTGGACTCAGATTAGGTTATTGCCTATGTGTTAGGAATTAGCACCTTGACATGCGTGATTGCTGGGCTGTGGTCTTATTCCAGGTCCCTAAGACCAAACAGCTGTGTAATTTTTAGGCGCTCCCTTAGCTGAGAAAAGAGGCACGGCAGAACGTAGCCTTCGCTTGGCTTACTGTTCCGGTACCATGCCCCCTATTCCACTTCCTGGTTCCTAGCTCGAGGTCTCCGTGGGGTCTTTGGATTTCTTCGTGGCGCCCTGGACCCTTTCCCGCTTTGGTGCATTCCTGCCCTGACCCTGCAGCTGCTGGCTGATCGTATATATTGTGAGCATGTCTTTGCCGAGCTACGGCATTTCTTGATTTCAGACGCGAGAATCCTATCGCGTCTCCCCTTACTTTGCTCACGCATTTTGCGGGCGTTATTTCGCTCGGTGCCTTTCTTTTCTTACTCTGTATGATTGGTATATACCGGGTGAGCCATTTGTTGTTTGATACCTCCTTTGAGCGAGAGCGCTCCGCCTTTGTCTTCTTTTAGGGCCGGGTGTCTCTCCTCGTGTGTGAGTGTTGCTCCGCTGTTCCTGCCCACAAACAGCCGGCCAGTGCTCCTCACATCCCTTCATTTTTGTTTATGTTTTTGTCTGGTGTGAATGTCCCTCGAGAGTTCTACTCCCCATATCTCAATCCTGAGTATCCTGCTTACCTTTATGGAACTCCTCGATACAGTCCGCCTAATCTACATTTGGGGTAAGCACGCCTGAATATTAACGCATGTCAATGGTTGCTGTATGCAGGTTAGTGAAGTAAGGATATATTGTATGTATTGCTTATTTTGTCTTCTAGCCTGGACATCCACCTAAGACTCCCGCTGTATCCTGCATACCCCCTAGTATGAGGAGAGTGGTGGACACTCCTAGGGTAAATTTCCTCATACTTTTAGGGGACAGTAGACAGGAGTGTGTATTTCTTCGCATTCTTGCTTCTGTGCCTTGGAGGTGTGGGGATTCTTCTTCGCTCCCGTGGAACATTGGTTACTAACCTGACACTATGTAAGGGCAAAAGGAGGGTCTGTGGTACTGGAAATTCTGGACCCGTGTTATAAACATTGTCGTATCATGACGATTTTGGCATCATAAGACCGAGAATGATTAGGATACCATGCACAAGCATTTCCGTCATATTCGGGTGACGAAATCACCCTGAAATCAGAGTTTCCGTCCTGAACCCTCGGGTTCCATTTTGTGAACGGCAGGCATTTTGTGATTGCCCTCACAAAGGCCCAATGACTAAGGCCAAAAACGAGTCTAAAGGACACGTACACCTTTGCTGACTCCTCTGTGACCTGGGCAAAGCAGACTCCACTACCTGAAGCCAAACCTGTTCGGCCAGTTCCTTTCCCAGTGGCCGAAGGAGATTAGTATCAAGGCACAACATATCATAAACCTTTCATCGCCCACAAACCATGCCTAATCTTACACACACCTGTCCCTGTTTCTTTCTTTATGACTTGCTTTACGAGGAGGAGGTGCCCGTTTTTATTGGGGGTCCATCGATATCTGATGAAAATACTAGGCCTTGCTGGGTAATTGATTATGGGCTGGACAGACTAAAATTTGAGGGTTGTCACCATGACTCTGCCTTTTCTTTGTAGTGAAAATATGTGAATGGTCAACTGTAAAATAAGGAATGTTTGCCAAAAGCATAATATTTTGTATAAAAGAGAAGGCTGGCTTTGTGATATTGAGCAGCCCCCTGAGAACATACACCGTGTTGTACTTCTAGGATACCTGTTACTGGCTGCAGCCAATAAATACGATCTTTGACTTCACCAAGAAGACTCTGTGTTTCTGTAGTCTGAAACAGGAAGGACTCGAAGTCTTAGGGTGTGTTCCCTGGCACCGCTGGGTTCTGAAAAACCCAGTACTTCACTAGCAATGAGGACAATGGTTTGAGTGACGAACAGGAAGAACTGGGTCCCTAGCACTCACTGCAAGCAAGTGTCGCCGACCTTGGTGGAGCCTGCTGTGCTGATTAACCATCAAGAGATTCTGGAAATGGAAAAGGTCCACACTATCTCACCGGACGAATCTGAGGGAGTCTTCCTGGACCACACGATCTCTGGAGTATTCCGGTACCAGCTAAGACAGAGGAAAGAATCTGCAGTAGTACTCTATGGGCTACATCAGATACCGATGTGGGACAAATGGTTATCCCACCAGGTCATATTCAAGTGAAGGGAAGCTCTTCATTGCCTCAACTTCCCCAATAAAAAATATCGCGGGAAGGCGAAGAAGCATTAACGCACATTGTTCAGGATTTGATCAAGGTAGGTGTTTGGAAGAAGTCCCCTATAACATTTGTAATAGCCCTATCCTTCCTATTTTGAAAAGAGACACTGATACTAAAATGTACAGATTCATTATTGATTTATGAGAGGTTAACAAAATTGTGGTGCCCCAATATCCAGTAGTCTCTGACATCACAACACTTCTTACTATGGTTCCTCCTACTGCCACTACATTTAGTGTCATTGATTTAGAGAATGAATTTTTTCCAATATCTATTCATCCTGATAGCCGTTATTTGCTCTGCTTCACTTTGAATAATAGATCATACAGATTCTGTAGAGCTCCACGAGGGTATACAGAGAGTCCTAGCCTTTATAGCCAGGCACTGAAAAGGTAGCTTGATTCTTTTCCTGTACCGAAAGGGGGGGGGCTCTTATTCAATATGTCAACGACATCTTGTTGGCTGACAATACCCCTGAACAGTGTAAAGAAGAAACACTGTCCTTGTTATCATTTCTTGCCTCTCATCATCACAAAGTCTCTTGGAAGAAATTGCAATTGTGTTGACTGCAGGTTACCTATTTAGGTCACCCCCTGTCTAAAGAGGGACGTGCACTCACACCAGATTGCATTCAGACCCTTTTAGACACTCCTGTGCCCCGTATGCAGAAGGATGTCTGTGCACTGATTGGCCTTACTTCTTTCTGTAGGCAGTGGATCCCTAGCTTTTAGTACGTTATTAAACCCTTGTTGGCCCTTTTTACTAAAGACACTCCCATGCCCCTCCCATGGACTACTGAATGCCACAATGCCTTTCAACAGCTACGTCAAGCTCTTTGTTCTGCACCAGTATTAGGAACTCCAGACTGTACTAAGACTTTCAAACTCTATGTACACGAGAAGGAAGGTTGTGCTCTCTCTGTTTTAACACAGACACACAGTGATAAACAACGTCCTTGTGCCTATTTCTCAGCTGTCCTTGATCCAGTTGCCCGCGCACTGCCTGGTTGTTTTTGAGCTGTGGTGGCAGCAGCTGTGTCCATACGTCAGAGTGAGGGAATAGTCTTGTCACATAGATTGTTTGTGTTAGTACCTCATTCAGTTGATGCCTTGCTAAATCAAATGAAAAGACAGCATCTGACTAGTGCTCTTTTGACAGGATATGAATTGACACTTTTGGCCCTTCATATCACATTGAAAAGATGTTTGACTCTGAATCCTGCTACATTATTGCCACTTCCAGCTACTCAGTCTCAGTCACAAGAGTTACATGACTGTGTATCTCTTACTGAAGAATAAACAAAGGGTTGTGTTGACCTACAACATACACCTCTTTCTATTGTTGATGGGGAATTGTGGGTATATGGGTCTTGCCTAAAGATTGCACTACATCTACTGCTTATGCAATTACAACACTTCAGGCAGTATTTGAATTTATTTATTAACTGTACAATTAAAATAATTACAGTAAAAAAGAAAGCATAAAATCGAGCAGATAAAAGAATGGTCACAGTAAAAATATAGGGGCTACAGATAAAAGTTTGTCGTTCATGTACTATATCTCCTCCCCGCAACACCCACTCAGTCTGCCATCACTGGGTCATTGTCGTAAGTTCTTGCACAGAGTTTCCAAGAGACCTGGATAAAACCTTGGCGGTTTTCTAGTCCGGCAGTCTATAGGTCATTCTCCTTGGCCCTTCCATTTAGAGCCATAGATATGGGGCGGTTTCTGTAGGACGAGTAAGTAGGATCAGGGCTCTGCACTTGTTTAAGGGGAAGCTGCATTATCTCCCTGGTTCTTTTCAGGGCGTCCCCCAAATTCCACCTTATACAGGTTGAAGAGGATGGGAGCCAACACGCATCTTTGTTTCAGCCCGTTGTTTGTTGTTATTTTGGGGGACACTGTGCCGGACCTGGTTTCGACCCGCACCCAGGTACCTTCATATAGTGATCTAATTGCCTTCAGTAGGTTTAGTGGAACGCCCCAGTTTTCGAATTTCCGTCAAAACCTATTTTGTACCACTTTGTGGAATGCTGTGCTGTAGTCAATGAAGCACCAAAAGAGTGGTGGATTTTTCTTTTTTGCTGCTTCGGTTGCTAGGTGCACTATCGCAAGAATGTTGTCCATTGTCGATGCTGTGGTCTGAAGCCGGTCTGGTGGCAGGGGATTATGCTTTTTCCTTTGACCCATGTCTCCAGGTCCTTCAATATGAGGCGGGCATAAGCCTTGGCTTCAAGGTTGAGCAGAGCGATGAGCTTATAGTTTGATGGCTTTAAACAATCCCCTATTTTAAAAATTGGGACTTGTATGGAGCCCCTCCAAGAATCAGGGGTTTTTGATGTCATTAAGGAGTGGTTATAAAGAAGAGTGAGGATGGTTGCCCAAAAGTCAGGGGCCTTTTTAAAAACCAGTGCGTGTATCCCGTCTGGCCCAGGGGCCTCATCGTTCTTCATGTTCTTAAGTATCTTGATGACCGTTTGAGGGTTTATCTGGGCTGCTGGTGTGCAACACATCTCTGTCTGGTCTCTGTGACCCTCGGGTGGGTTTCAAGGGCTAGAGGTCGAATCTTCGATCTTTGCCCTGGGTTGGTTAAGGTGGTCCACCCCACAGTTAAACTCGTCTGTGTTGCCTCTGTTTTCATGGGAAATTGAATATAGATGCTTTACGTGGACCATCCAGTCTTGTTCTGCCACACCATTTTCTCTTTGAACTCCTCTGCTGCTTAGCTGGTTCATGTGTCTCCATAATCCTTCTAAATTCTTTTGTTTAAGCAGGGTGAAGACTTTGATCCATTCCCTCTCTATGTGGGGTTTTTTGTGTTCCTATCATTTCTTTCTTAGGGTTGCCCTCAATACTGAAATCGAGGTCCCATCCGTTTGTCTGCCCCCTCTTTTCTTTATTGCAAGTGCCTTACGCAAGAGGAGTTTGCTGTCGCGTATGTACTTAGTTGGGCAGATGCTTCCAACTGTTGATTGCTTTTTGGGCCTTGAGCGTTGTGTTCAGACAGTAGTTGAGACCGCTCATATCCCACAGAAGTCAACTCAAGCAGCTGAGTTGATAGTACTGACAAGAGCATGTGAGCTTAGTACAAAATTGCTTGTTAACATTTACACTGATAGCCAATACGCCTTTGGTGTAGTACATAGCTTTGGCCAACTTTGGAAAGAAAGAGGCTTTCTCACTTCACATGGGACACAAATAGTGCATGGGGAGTTAGTACATAATCCCCTTACTGCCTTGACCTATCCTAAGAAAGTGGCCAATGTTAAATGTAGCGCACACAGGAAAGTGACCAATAAAATAGGAGCAGGCAATGCCTTTGCGGATCACACAGCTCGTAGACCGCAATGCAGCGAAGTACCGCATCTATGTATGTAGTTAATTCACAGGATGAATGTTGGCATGATGCCAGGCAAGAGGTGCTGGACATGCAACAATCTGCCTCTGTTGATGAATTAGACCAATGGTCTAAGGAGGGAGCATTGATGATGAGGGCTGTTGGAGGAATAAAGAAATTATAAAATTGAAGTTACTCTCAGCCTATTTACACCCTATGATTCACATGGCACATGGGCCGGCACATGTTGGAGCATCCTCAATAGCAAAGCAACTTATGCAAGTTTGGGATCATCCAGAGATTGTCGGTATGGCTAATAAAATAGTCCATCCCTGTCAGATCTGTCTCCAGTATAATCCTAGAAAGGGAACACGAACTCCAACAGGAGGGTTTGCAATAACTACTGGACCGTTTGAGGTCCTGCAAATGGACTACACCCAATTTGAGCATTGTAACAACCTAAAGTATGTCTTGGTAGTGGTTTGTGCCTTTAGTAAATGGGTGGAGGCACACGCTACGAAAGATAATACAGCTCTTAAAACAGCAAAGGTGCTCCTAAAGGAGTTTTTCCCCGATTCGGCATTTGCTGAGTTTTGTGGAGTGACAACGGACCCCATTTTATTGGGCAAGTTGTTGAGTATCTCATGAAAGGGCTAGGAATTAAGCAGAAGTTTCATGCTGCTTTTCACCCACAATCACCAGAACTTGTGGCGCGTTACAACTCTACCCTCAAATTAAAATTGGCTAAGATACGGGCTTCCACATCTTTAAAATGTCCTGATGCACTGCCTTTAGCATTGCTATCCATTAGATAGATACCACATACACGATCTGGCCTCACACCGTAAGAGGTGGTTTTTGGAAGGCCAATGAATATTTGGGGGATTCCTAAGCCACGCCCTATACATGATGTACCCCATGTATTGATGAATGATTATTTGTCTCAGTTGACTGACAGTTTGTCTTCTATTTATCAACAGGTTCTGGAGACTCTTCCAGACAGGTCACAAGGTGAGGGCCACTGCCTGCGCCCTGGTGACTTTGTGGTTACAAAGTCCTTCCAGAGAGCCAGCTCCCTAGCACTGAGGTGGTGAGGCCCTGAGCAAGTGCTGCTGGCTACCAGGACTGCAGTTCAAGTGACGAACCGGAAGAACTGGGTCCAAGAGACACACTCCCGGAAAGTGTTGCAAGACATAGTGAGCCCAGTTGCATTGGCAGATCACTGCGACATATTGCTCCCTGAGAAAGGACAAGCTCTGTCACCTGAAGGATCTGAGGAAGCCTTCCCGAACCACACGATTCCTGGTACATCTGGATATCAGCTGTGACCCAGGAAGAAAAAGACTGTTTGAGCCAATGTCCTGGTTGGTTAATGCCTGACTACAAAGCGGGGAAGTCTTTTAGTGACTGCTCGTCTCAACCTCAATGAAGAAATCAATGTCTGTCCAGGATCTTAGGGCACCATCTGTTTTGTTGTTTGCCGATGAAAATTAGCTCACCTAAGAAGAAGGAGATCCCTGTGACAATGTGCAATGGCTGTACAATCTGCATTCTTGGTCTAACTTTGACTGTTACCATCATTGCTACTGTAGTGTGGGTAGTAGAGGAAGTAATGCCTGGAGCCTCCTTACCTAACATTACTGTTACATCGCTTGCTGCAAAAGAGCATCATCATTTTGATTTGGCACAACATGAACAGGGATACCGGCAAAATCTGAGAAATAATTAATTTCTTCAAATGTTGCATCAGACACACCAGTTAAGTAATGCGGCTAACTGTTGGGTTTGTGGCAAGATTCCTCCTCATCAGAACATAAAAGGCATCCTGTTGTCACCACTGCAATTCTCTCACATGGACTCATGCCCAGCTTGGATCAAACTTCTACTGCCTCAAAGTCTGGTACCCCAACGAAGATGGGGACCCACAAGCAAAAGGGACTGCTTTAGAAATGGAAAAATATAGTAAAAGAAGTGCAGCACCAAACTATGTCTATTCAAATTCTAGGTTGGCTAAAGGAAATGGACCCCTTGTTATCTCTGTTGCAATGACCACTGCCCCCCTTTGTGTACAAAGAACAGGCGATGTGCCAGTGGGCCACAGTAACTATACTGCAGTGTTGCAGATGTCTACGAGAGTTCGACGCAGCTTCCTTGCATTACGTCACACGTATTTTTGTGGAACTAAGGCATACTACTTCCTACATCCTGGATGGTCTGGTATCTGTTACATAGTCTTACTTCTACCACCGGTGTTTTTAGCTCCCCCATCCTACCATCAAGATTTGTAATTTTTCAATCATTGTGCTGATGGAAGGGGAAAACGTGCAATTGATGTCTCTGTAGTCGACCAGAGAGATGTTTTGTTCCCTCTGTATTTCCACGTGTACTACTTGTCTACCATCTAAAACAAATGTCCAAAATGTACATGCCTGTTTAGCAATAGATCAAGAAATCAGTAACATAATGTTAATTGAAATATATCACATTTAACGTACCCCTTTGGAAGCATAAGTAAATGTCTTAGCTTATGCGAAAATGGTCGCCTGTGGAAATCGAAAATAATTTCTGTTAGCATAAGCTGAAGCCATCTTGACTATGGCATCCAGTTGTTAGTAATGTAATTCTTCTGTCTTCACTGCTGCCTGCCCTTCTATTTTGCTTGAGTCATCAACTTTAGTTAACTCCTGTACTGAGCCCAAGCAATGCACATGCTGAGAAAAGGCATGTAGCTCCTGAAATGCACCTGGTTAAAGATGTAACTGTCGACTATTTGTGGCTGCTGTAAGCAGTTCTGTTCCCCCTCCCACTTTGCTGACTAAGTGATTACTCATCTGCCCATGTCTAGCTGTACCTATTTCTGTGTTGTCCTGTACCTTCTATTTGTATCTACATGCTTATTCTGCAACAAAATCTGTATATAAGCACCATGGCATGTGTATTCACCTTACTACCTCCTGGAACACTTGGGGTGTTGTATGGATGTAGTACCACTCATGAGTGATTAATAAATGTGTTCTTTGAATTCCAGCTTCAGTGCCAATCTCTATTTTGTTGGTTTATGGACCTGTGGACAAGATAAGGGTAAACCCTGCACCGGTGTGCCCATTAAAAGGCACATTTCCACAACAACACACTCCGTCTACGAGACAGGATTGAGTACGTGTGCGCATATAAACACTAGAAAAGTTGTTGATAGAGGCCCTTGGGAGATTGAAAGTGGGTGCCGTAGGATCAAAACCCCATTAGGGCCCATTCCCTTTGGTGGGACATGGTCTCCCACCAGAGCCCAGGCACACTGGATACCCATTGTTTGCAAAGTTAAACAATGTGTGCACGAAATGAGCAGGCGCCGCCACCCAGAAAACAAACAGGCACTGTGCAGAAAAAAAGAAAAGCACGCAGCCTCCTGAATCGGCAACCATGCTGAAAGTTTGAGCGCAGCAGCCGTGAAGCAGGCGCCATGTTGATCAAGGAAAATGAAACACAAACACAGAAAAAATGAAAGGCACACAGCCTCGTAAAGCGACCATCATTCTGAAAGATGTACCTCAGCAGCCGTGAAGTGGGCACCAAGCTGATCTAGGGAAACAAAACATGAACACTTGTGTGAAGTGCTCTTTCAGAATTAAAAACATTTATTCTGAGCCAGGAGCTAAAATGGGACAAGTGGAAGGCTTCGAGTAATGGGTGCTGCTCTGTGGGAGTGAACAACTAACGAAAAGGAGGGACAAATAGGAAAAATAACCACTTGGAAACAAGGATAGTTAAAGGACACTGAAATCCAACAACACACCTTCAAACAGAGTCAAAAAAATCAGATACACTTTCATCTTTCTTCTGACGACATGCAGTTAACTTGTCCCATTCTACTCTTCTATGTGGAATTAGAGAGTGCATGAAGGTAATAATTCGACCTGGTAAAGCCAGTACCTCAGCCTTAGGCTTCTTACCAGGCTTCCTCTCTTTGTCCCATGCCCTGATCTCATCCTAAGTGCCACTCAACTCCAGAACATGGTCCTGTGTATGCACTTGCCGCCAAATATCAACGGGTACCAATAAACCGAAAAACATCTCAATATCCGCCGACGTTATTACTGTCAACAACACAGCCTCCGTTAATTCTTTATAATATGCAGTTGGATTTTTCCTAGGGTCGGATAACTGAGTCTTAAGAGACAAAACCTCACTCCTTTTCCAAGGAGTATAAACCCATTGGGGTATATTACCAACAAGTAGTGATATTTATTGCTAAATAGGCTTAGCGACAATTTTTTTGTCACTGCCTATCGCTGGATATGTTAGCAGAGAAAACATGCTATTAGCAACGGTTTTCTCCATTGTGCTAAAATATCCAGCGATAGCGGCGAAATGCTTGAATATCGCTGAGAATGCAGTGATATTCACGCATTAGCGACGAAATGCTCTTAGCCATGTTATCCACCTCCCATTGGATAACATGGCTAAGAACTGGTCTGAGCAGGCGTTAGTTTTTGGCGATAGCGGGAATATTTCCATCGCTACGCCCGCCTTGCTAATAGGCGATAGCGACGTTAGCGACTGATTTCAGTCGCTAACTGGTTGGGTACGCCCACTGTGCATGTCATTAGCGATAAACATCGCTGACATGCAAAGCGGGCCCCAAACCGCTCGCTATCGCCTAAAAGCCGTCCCTAACATTAGTTAGCGACAGCTTGCTAATAGGGCGATAGAATTATCGCCGCTTAGCGGCCGAAAACGGACGCTAAATCGGCAATAATTGCCTATCGCCCCCCTTGGTAATATGCCCCATTGTTCTTAAAAAAAGAGCCTCCACTTGCTGCCTGACAACGGCGTCATGCTGATCACACAACTCCGGTATTTCAGGGTGAAAAATAGGATGTACTTCCCTCATTGGAAATTGGGAAGCTTTTGTCGGGCTCTTCTGATGTAACCTACCTCGATAAGCAATCAATGTTGCAACATTACTAAAACGTCATTTGGGGACATGTCGGCAGCATACATACGGTACCGGATGTCATATATTATCTGAGGTGTGACACCATTAAAAAAATTTGCCCACAACGCTATTAATTTAGCCGACATATGCTTGAGGGCATGCTGTTGTACATACGGTTTGTACTCTTTCAACACATGCCACACATTATCCACACTGTAAATCGGATTCCGAGCCCACTGTGCAGCCTGATCATCTTTTTCTCCACATCTCCCACATCAGATCGAATAGGCACCCGACCCATTCGCTACCATGCAGTCGCCCAGCCCCCTTGCCCAGTCCACGAACCGGCGTCTCAATACTCAGCAATGTTGGAGAAGATATATTGGAAGAAGACACAATAGATGAAGGAGCAGGCACTAAAGTTTTTAGTGGCTGTGTTGAGGGTGAGAGGGATGGAGAGAGAGTGTAAGCAGAAACAATAGGCATAGCAGGGAGACTTGCAGTTGTTGCAACCGCAGCATGTGAGGCTAGAGAAAGAGCAGGAGGTGCTGTAGCTGAAGCAGCCAGGTCAAGAGCAGAAGAACCAGAGGTGGAAACAGGAGGAGCAGAAGACTGGGGCATCAGGACAACAGGGTATATCTTCTGCGGGGCATAGAGAGGTGGAGGTCAAGCATCTAACAGCTCCTCCAAGAATGTTTCGCCTTCCTCTCGGGCGACATAGGATTTGTCACATTGCAATCAAAACTTTCTGTCAGCACACTCTATACCTTTTTCCACTTTCACTCTATCATACGTTACTGCTTTCTAAGTCACTGTCTGCATCTTTCCTCTTCGGGCCTCTTTCTCTGCTTTCATTCGCCTTTGCCTAGCTTCCTTTTGCCATACCTGAAGATAATCAAGCATTGACTGCCTACTTTGTTTTGCAAACAACTTATCCTGCAGGAAATTCAGGTTTTGTTCATCAAAGGTACCTGTTAGCAGCCACTGTAGCTCGTCATTGTCCCTCGTATATTATTGCCATAATGTACTAAACATTTTAGGGCCATGGCCATGCTTAACATACATATCGAAGTTCAGGGTGCTTTCTGGAGGTGCAGGTTGCCTTTCCTCCAATCGAGCCCCAGCGGAACAACAACGGCACCCCAAACAACACAACTTGCTCAAACAGGGCATCTTAATAGGGGACACGTTCACTATTTGTGCCAGACGAATAGCTTGTGAATGTCTTTCAAAAAGGATAGGTCCTCCGCCCGTATCAAACAAAGAAAACCAAAAGTCAGTCCTCAGACTGTACCAAAAGACAAGTCAAAATTGACACAACAAAATCAAAAGCCAGCAAAATCCAAGGCATTTTCAAACATAAGCCAAATTCATTATGTTGCCTGGCAGAGTGTCCCCAGATGCTCTGTATTCAAATTGGCCTGCAGACCTCCCAAGTTCAAATCAAATGGTCCTCAGACCATACCAAAGATTATTCAAAATGGTGCCATATTCGCAAAGAACCAAGACAAATTCACCTGGAACACATTTATTCGCCACTGCCGACTCTTCGGACCAAACGGTCAGATCCAAGGGTTTCGCCTTTCAGGACCACAGCCAGGATGACCACTGGGTGAGGCACCGCCCGATCAGACAGGCAGGGCAGCTGCGAGTACTAGGCTCTATCGTGCAGGGGTCCCCGATCCACCCATCTGACCCGATGGTGGCCCATCCTCCCCGTCCGTCCCCGGGTGTGGATGGGTCAGGCCGATGGAGTCCCTGTTTTGGGTGCCAACTGAAGGAAGTGACCCAAATAGGGTCACCCGGGTCACTCGTGACCACCTCTCAGCCATCCAAATCAAAGGAAGAGTCAGTCAGACAGCAGAGAATATAAACCAACATGATTTATTACTTTTGCACTTCAATGAAGCCCAGTCTCGCCAGCCTCCTGAGAATGGCTGCAGAGGGACTGACTCCCCCAACATAACAACAGATATTATACATTTCCAATTCCCTAATAACACGCCCAGGCTGGAAAATTCCAGTCCAGGCACCTGCAAACAAAGGAGGCACAGAAGGATGAACTACGGTCCTGTGCCCGGATACATGCTATCTCTACTTCAAGGGTACTCTGCCCATGCCCGCAATTCTAGCAGGTGGGAACCAGCCTATCTAACAGAAAAGGTATGTCATAATAGAGAATACATTCATTATTACAGCAGGGGAACTCAGCCTTGGAGAAATACAAACTAAAGATACATCGAGGCAGTTTTCTGTTGAGGCAAGCAGTAGGAGGCAGAAGCTTAGCTTCAATCAAAGAACAAAATGGCTGTTGCTAATAAAATGGTGCCATGAATGCTAATAATACAAAAAGAATTATGAGCAATTCTAACATGGGCCATTCGAAGAGCCAGGTCTTCAGCTTCTTGTGGAACTCAAAAACAGGATAAGGCCCAGCCTCTGGATCCATTTCTGTGAAAGTGTGGGATTTGTGCGTGTAGAGTCCGACTGAGCAAGGGTGTCAGGAGGGTTTGTGAAAGGAGATGCAACTGTTTAGGTTGCCGGGCTGATGCTGTCTGGTGCTTGGAAAATCTGTGTGACTGGAGCTTGAACTGTGCATGTTTATGTATCAGGAGGCAGTGGAGCTCATGAGCTGTGGCGTGATGTGGGTTCTGCTTGGGAGGTTAAGGGTGAGTCTGTCTGCCATGTTCTGGATGGTTTGAAGTCTTCTGGTGAGTTGCTTGCTGATTCCTGCATAGAGGGTGTTCCTGTAGTACAGCTTGATGATTACTCTGGTTTGCGTACAGTAT
The DNA here is from genome assembly GCF_964263255.1 of Lissotriton vulgaris. NCBI lineage: Eukaryota > Metazoa > Chordata > Amphibia > Caudata > Salamandridae > Lissotriton > Lissotriton vulgaris. Next base: position 1,432,058,578 of record NC_141689.1, on the reverse strand, counting down.
TTCAGGTGTTGCTCAGAAGCCATTTGAAGATTTTACTCAGTATTTAAGGGTGTAGAAGCAGGATGCTCTAATTTGTGCAATCATGTCCTGCTTGCTGTCAATAATGATATTGACGTTGCTGGTGTGGATGCTTGGGTGGGTGTGGGACCAAGGTCACCCAGCTGCCAGGTGGAGTCTCATGGTGAGGTATTCTTTCTGAAAATGACTACTGTTGTCTTGTCTGTGTTTAGCTTGAGATGGCTGGACTTCCCATTTGGCCACTTCAGTCACGCAGGCTGATTTTGTTCTATGTGTTGAGGGCTCGTCCAAGAGGAACAGAATGAGTTGCATGCCGTCGGCGTAGGTGGGCATGTTGGTGTTGTGGGCATGGATGCCCCTAATAGAAGGATCATATTAGCATTGAAAAGGATAGGGCTGAGGGATGAGCCTTGTGACACTCAACAGATACGTTTGCCTGTTTCCAATGAGTATGCTGCCAGACCTACATCTTGTGATCTGCATGTCAGTAAGGAACAGATTCAGTGGAGAACAGGTCCTTGGTGGTGAATCTCCTGTAGGCGTTGGATAAGGATGGTTGAGAAACCATGTCAGATGCTTCAGAGAGGTCCAGGAGGATGAGGACTGGCATGTCTCCTCTTTCTAGCATTATGTGTATGTCATCTGTGGCAAAGATAAGTGCTGTTTTTGTGCTGTGTTCCTTTGTGGTGATATATAATGTGGTGCATTGCTTTTATGCCCACCCTTTACATGTCAAAAATACATCACAAGTATATAGTATATAGTTTCTTGTGTAGTCTAACAATATTAAATTAAGGGTTGCACTTGACATTATTTTAATGTGAGGTCACTGTAAGATTAGTGAACCTACTAATATTGTGCTTATTTTTCATACCAATTGATATATTCCCAGTAGTCATAATGAATAAACCAGCCTTATTTAGTGGACATATACTTACTGTAGAGACATAATGTGTACCTTAAATTCATTAATTGACATTTAGGGCCCAATTACGGGTCTGGAGGTCCATTGACCGCCAGACCCGCGGGGGCACGGCGATGGCGGTCTCCCGTCCACCTTATTAGGAGTCGGGCTACCAGACCTTCACAGCCCGCAGCAGCTGCCAGGGAACCACTGTTCCCTGGTGGTGTTGTGGCAGTCAGGAGCATATTATGAGTTTGCTCTCAGCTGGTGGTGTCATGGATGTTCCTCCTCCAAGAACACTGTGGCGGAGAGGAAACAAAGGGGGCCCTGCTCCTTTGCATACCGGAACTGTTTTTGTTGTCCATTTTTAGACGCACCACTATGGGAATGCCAAAAAACCTGCCCACTAGAAAGTAGGAAACTCCTAATCTGGAGAGCGGACTGAGCACAGTTTTGGCGGTGCAGCGGTGGGGCGGACTGAATAGAAGCCATCCTCATCTATGTAGAATGTGATTACCCCAGAAACGACAAACATCTATGTAAAATGTGCACTAATGGTTCATATATTGCCTTAAAATGTAGTTCTTAGACACACTTATATGTACACATTTAAGAGTTTACTGAATGCTCTATGTAATATGAAACTAATTTACTGACTATTCATATTCATTTGTGTTTAAATGTGCATATGCATATTAAATGTGCACCATTGAGTTAATACTTTAAGTTGTCTTTAGAAGGCTTGATTAACGTGCTCCATAAAATGATGTTTTCCATTTTCTTCTAACGTTACTTTTCTAGCAAGTATTCACACTCATTGTTTGTTGAAGAATAGATACATTACTGTACTAGTGATAGAGAGAGAGCCTGAGAAGAAGACCTTGACAAAAGAACATGGCGAGCCAGAGCATTTATTGAAAGGTCTATTCAGAAATGCTACAACCTGGCCTTTGTGTGAGAAGACGATGTTGTTCCTATGTCTAGTGTGAGATACATTGTGAATGTTGCAGTCTACAGCATGAGAATTGGAGAAAGACAATGGACCCCTGATGATATGCGGAAAGGGGTGTTGCCCATGAGACTCTTGTGTGTTATAACATAGTGTTCACACCGTTGGAGAGCAGATCCCTTCAGATTCTCTTAAGAACCTTTCCAGATCCTTAGAGCATTTGTCCTTTAGACTTTGAGAGGTTCAGACCTCTATACTTCCTTTGCTACTTTGCTGTGTGGCTTAGGCTAACACTTATTCCCTTATCCAAGAAAACTCTTGCCCGAGCTTCTGCAATGCTGACACCTTTGTGCTTATTTTCCTGCTGCATTCTTTTTTCCATTATAGAATTTCTTGATTTTTGAGATCCTAAACAGCTCTAGAACCATCCTGTTAGCCTGGACTTTATTTTTGGTGCTTTAGATTTACCCACGTATAGACGAAAAAACATGAGACTCTTCTCTGAGCATCAAATACTTTTCTTAATATTTTGTATTTCTGTGACTGAACACCTTGTTTGCTCAATATCAGTTCACCTCAGTTTCTTCAGGTGTTTGGGCTTCCCCGTTGTTATTCTGTACCTATGTAGCCTGGTGCTAAGAGTTGTGTTGCTTAACTTGATTCTAAATTTGTAATAAACCTTCTTAACCATAGTCACTGATTTCTGTTCCTTATTGTGTAGCCAAATGGGTTACGCAGTTAATTGAAATTGATAGATGAAATGTTAAATCCCATCACCTCTCAGGCGCAAAATAAAAGGTCCAATGGAGGACCAATGGTAAGAAAGCAGGCCCAGCAAACACTGGATCACATGTATAGGTTTTACTTGGGTTCATTTGTTGCATACAAGTGCTAAATGCCGGACTGGTAGCAGTTTTGGAATAAATCTAGCATGAATAGTGTATTGTGGCTCCTGCCTTTTGGTGAAGAAGCATTGTCCCTTGAGGGGAAGCTCAGGTGTCTACAGCAGGACCTCTGGGTAGACTAAGAGATAGCTTGGCTAGGTGAATGCTGTATATAAACTATATGTAACTTGAAGCACACCTCTGCTGCCTAATGCAAGAACCTCAATGATCAGTTTCTCATAGTGCAAACAGATGTAGAATTTGCTGGAATGGTGTCTGTGGAGCGGCAGTACATCATAAAAACAGCACGTCCCTTGTATATGTATTGCATCACTGTGGCATGCCTTTTAAAACTAGTGTAGTTTAGTGTCGTTTTTCAACATACCACCTGTGAAGCCTTACTCTACTGTGAAACTAAACGGGGGAAAGGGGGACTCTCAAATACAGCATATTAACATAATAAGTTACCAATACAAAAGTAGTATGCACAAGAAAAACACACTTCTTTGTGCACAACATGTTCCAATGTTTTAAAACAAGTGTGAACTTCCTGCAATTAGTATAGACATTTAAGAACCACTTGAACAGAGATTGTGGTCAACCCCCTGAAGGCGTTTGGAAGAAATTAGCGCATTTCCCATCCAAGACTTAATGCTGATACTGTTCTAGTGGTTTTGACCTGTAAGTGCTGTGCGTCTTGGAAGAGAATTGGAATTTCTTTTTTATAATGTTTGTTATTACAAAGTACTATTTCTATTTCTTTCGGAGCGGCGTCCATACAAAGTTCTAGTCTAGTTGAGACCCTGCACCCACATAACATACAAAAGAAACACAATACAGCAATGTTGCATTCGTTCCTGGGCCTCGTAGTTGAGCCACTTAAGAGTCAGTAATTTGTGCTCAACGGACCGTACTACGCCGAGGTCTATTTTTTCCACTTTCCGCTGTAAATTCACTATGAATATTTATGAGAAAATGTACATAGAATTAATTCAATGGAGAGTATTTACATGCTTGTTGCTTGTTCTAAACAAGGCATATGAGGTCAAGGTCCTTTTACTACCCTATGGCCCTTAAACCAGAAAATCTCTTCACCTCATTAAAAGGTATGTGGGCTATGGGACGTCTTTCCTTCAAAAGAATCTGAAGACGTTAGACTAATTTTTATTGGCGCACTTGTGGCCTTTGTTCTTTCTGAATCAAACGCTTTCAGTGAGCATTAATATGCATTAATGTGCATGCCCTCCACGTAAGGCAAGTCTGGCACCTTCAATTGTGACAGAATTGGAGGGGCAGGTGACGAAAAAAAACATCAAAGAGCACAAATACTAGACCTGTTACCCTTTCGAATTAAAATTTCATCGAGTAAAAGAGTCTTGGAGGAGGGAGACAGGCCCCTTGTCTAACACAGCCTAAACAGGCATGAAGCAGGAGATTGGTTGGGGATTGGGGGCTTTTTATGAAGTTCAAGATTTAAAAATCTACCCCTAACTAGCCCCCGAGCCACAATTAAATGTTTCCGGAGCAGCCTTTTATGTCCTGCTGTGGGAAACTGTTTTAAATGTTTTACTGGAGTGTTTACGTGCACTGCAGAGCCCTCACACCCGGCCTGGAAACTCATTCAGGGAATGGTTTTCCAGCTCACCCGTGTTCACCGTGTGATATTGTCTCTTTACGTCATGATTGTGTGAAGAGCAGTCAGACACATTGTGGCACCATGCTGACTTCCCAAGACGACTTCTGATATTTAAAAATAGCTGGTGGCAGATGGACGAGGCTGGCAGCCAATGACATCCCCGGGGAAAATGTCTGGCATAACGAAATGCCACTGATGAAATGTGCTGGCAAATCGTCTCTTCCGCTTGTCAGTAGGTCCAAGAAAGTGTTCCGTGCTGCAAATTTCAAGATAAAAGTTTGCACAACCCAATCCGTTTCCAGCACATATAACCAAATCTTGGCAAGGATACAGTGAGATGCCCTGGCTAAATGAATGGTACAAAAAGGGGGTGGTGATGGACGGAGCATCTGAATCAATCAAACACTCACACCCAGTCAAAAGATCTGGGTTTAATCCGGTCCAGGGAAGACATGGCTTGGCAGTTTGGGCTGGACTGTTCCCATGAGGCACAGGGTCAGACTGATTTGCATATAGCCATGTCTGAACTGGGGTGGCAGAGTGGGCTAAAGAACAGTGATGGATTAAACCCAGACCTTTTAACTGGGTGTGAGTGTTTGATTGATTCAGATGCTCCGTCCAGTCCATCACCATCCCCTTTTGTATCACTTTTGGCCACCATAAGTGTGCCAGGGTCCAGTTCATCACCACCCCCTTTTGTACCGCTTTTGGCCACCGTAAGTGTGGCAGGGTATGCTCAGACGGGCTGAAGACGGCTGGAATGCCAGAAACCGGTTCTCGGAAGCTTGTTTCCGGTCAAGGGAAGACATGGCTTGGCAGTTCGGGCTGGACTGTTTTCCATGAGGCACAGGGTCAGACTGATTTGCATGAACGGTGATGGATTAAACCATGATCTTTTGACTAGGTGTGAGTGTTTGATTGATTCAGATTTCATTTTTTTAAAATTGGACTCTAGTAAGTTAGTGATTTCCTTATATCAGCATTTTAGAATGATATTAAGATACAACAGTGACTCCTATGGAAAATATTATATTGTATGTTTTCTGTAGAGAAATTACATGTGAAAGCAGTAAATTAAAAATTTGGCATCCATTTTAGAACATATCAGCTCATGGTGCTTGAGGCCAGCTCACATAATCGAAATTACTATTAAAATATAAAGAACACGGCCAAATGTCATACTTTTGCCTCAATGCGCAATTATAGACCTGTCCTGTGGATTGTGTTCAGTACATCGACTGTTCAGTAATTTTTACCACTTAAAAATAGGCTCAGTTGCATAACTACTATTAATTCCTGAATATAACCGTAGGTAAAATGTACACCACTGTCTCTTATGTCACACTATTTATTATCTCATGTTTATGTGCAACGCTGCTGTCGCACTATGTTTAAAGCACATTTCCAAACCTCACACACCTCTCATACAGATCTTACTACCAGCAACACCATTTTCAATCATGCACTCCAAAGGGTGTCTTCGAACAACTGAAAACCAGAGCAGCTAAGAAACTGTCATGGGTAAAAGTTTTTAATCTAGGTTGCAATACATTAAAAAAACTTCACAAAAGAAAAATATTATAGTAATAAGGCATATAGCTTTCTTTGTACCAGGCACCTACATGCCATTTCTACGGTGTGAGGACAGGGGTGCAAATTAAGAGCTCTGGCTGCACAAAATAAGATACTATCTTGTCCCAAAGAGAGATGGCCTCGCGAGAAATATGCCCAGTTTCCGTTCTGGTGTGGAAACCAGAGCAGTCGTTAGCTGTGCTCCACGACATCAGTGCCAATCAGGTCATGGAAGCATCCAAGCCAATGCTAACAATCATGAAATGCAATTAGCAACTACCTTCGCTGCGTGACTTCGTCACAAGTCAGTATACGCAGCAGCTGCGGCCTTAACTGGGTACACAGCTGGAGAAAGTCGGCAGGCAGGGAAATAATGGGAACAGTTTCTAAGATAGAATTGACAGCACCCAAGTGGCAATGTAAACAAATCATTACAAAGGAAGCAAAATAAAGAGACATTCAGTTAATATGTTGGTCACTTAATATGATGTGGAGGTACAAATTAATCTAGAGAATGTGTACCGCTGGCGGTGAGCACTGCACATGCGCCAATGAGGGTAACGTCTACTGAAGGATTTCAGGGTGCTGACATCGGACCCAGGTTTCAGTCCCCTGACATAAGAGAAGCACCTTTGAAGCGAGAAGTCGAGCTCTGATGTGGCCATCTTATTGACTGTGGGAGTGACTCTAAACCACAAATAACAGAGATCTTCGCATATAGCAATGTAACTTGAGCGGCATTTGAACTTATGAATAACTCCATCTGGCAAAATTAAAAAAACAACCAAAACTGCATTGGACATGCTGCGAAGCTCATCGTGAGGTCCGGGCAACAGATGTAAACCAAACACAAAAGTACAAAACCTGTCCGAGATGCAGAAAGACACGCACATGTGTTTTAACCAATATAGCAGTGGGAAAAAAGACGTGGTAGCGGTTGTAAGGAACAACTTGGTTAGATTCCATCAAATATTATATTTGCATGTTTCTCTTTTCAGATATATTATTTTGATGTAATCTAACCACGTGGTTCCTTGCACCTGATACCATGTCTTTGCTGACACTGCTGTCAACAAAAGGAGACTCATAACATGGATCCCCAGAGGGAGAGGATGTGATACAGCGGTTAGAGCGGCTGACTCGAATGCTGGGGATCGATGTTAGTCTCGGCGTCGCTTCAACATCCTGTGATTCTGGGAAATTCACTTACACTCCGCCTTGCCAGCGCTATATCAATCTACGAAATTAAATTAAACAAAAAAAGCAGTTATCTCGCAGGGGTGATGCGGGCAGACAAGTAGTGTTGTGGGAGGGGCGAGGGGATGGAGAGAAGACTGCACAGGGAGATTAAGTGACGGCACTACAAATGAAGCGATAATTTAAGTTTAAAGAAAAAAGCAGCGACCTCGGAGCGGTGGGCAAGCAGTGCTGTGTGGGGGTGGGTGGGACGACAAAGGGAGATTACGTGACGGAAGGGCAAATGAAGCTGCCGAAGTTTAATGCACGAAGTAAACCAAACAGAACACTTAACGGGCAGAGGAAGGCCAACAACAACAAGACGGAGGGAAGGCAGAGAAGGGGAGTTGAGAGGAGAAATGCGACACGGTGTGAAGCAGCAGGGGCCATTGAAGTGAAGCTAAGCTTCACTTCAAAGGTGTGGGAGGAGTGCTGCTACGGCCTGGGGGAAGCTGGCTGGGGAGGGGGAGGAGAAATGCAAGTTTATGGCCCAAAAGCGTGTGCCTGTGGCCACGTGAACTTAATGAAAACCGCAGCAAAAAGCCCGTGGTTTCACGAGGATTTTGAGCACTTGAATTCTTGCTCCCTCAATGCGCTTGCGCGCATTGTAGGTCACGAGACCTAAAAAGCATTGGCAAAGCATTCAAGCTTGGATTGCAAACGAGTGCTAGATAAACACTAATAACAACCTGATGTGGCGACAAGAAAAAAACGTAAAATGATTGCTTTCTGTGTGCAATGCATCTAGGAGATAAAGAATTTAGGATGATTCAAAGTACATTTGTGGTGTAAAATAGTCCCTCATGCATTGCAGTGCAAGCGCTCCATAGGCGGTGAAAATATATACCAGTCAACTGCATAAGGTGAGATAGAAATAATTCTTTTGATGAGTCAACACTTACTTTTTGTATAGGTGAAGGAATTGTGAATTGTAAGCCATGCAGGCAGCTGTGCTGTGAAACTAGTCTTACTTCTAGACACCAACAACCACACCACACCAGGGACTTAAAAGATACACAGACGGTCACATAGATAAACCCCAGAGAGACTTAGTCGTAGACTCACCTTTTGAGAAGGACAATTATAAGAGAAATAACCAAGTTGTGAAAAAATACATAGGCACAAAGAGAAAATGACAAGGGAAAGTCAGACCAAGGCAGAGACAATGATATAGGAGAGCGATAAGGCTAAGTCAGGCAGGAAACAACACAATGAGACAAAAGAGACAGGTGGCTGCTATATACTCGTATTAAAGAATACTAGCAATGGAGAAAATGACAGCCAATGATGATGACTGTATGACTGACACGTATACAACGACAGAGAGAGAGGTGTACCAAACAAGAAGGTACTGCTCTCAAATGAATACTTTCCTCTCCCCAGGGGCGTGGCCAGCTGCTGAACATGGCGGACATGGATTAGACGAGCTCCGAAGGCCGAGCTCAAATATCCTGAAAACATACATCCTGCATTATTACTTCGACCCCAAACGGGTCACAAACAAAAGAACTCTAGACACAAATAGCACAGAAGCAAAGCGACTGCACTAACCCCGGTCCTGCGAGGCTAACTGCTCGAGTCATTGGAGGCACCCGCAGCGGGGGGAAGGGCCGAGAAATGGCACTGATCAACGACGGCAGAGACCGGAGCCTACTGGGGCGCTCGCTGTGACCTTTCCGCAGGAAGAAACACTTCCTCATGAGTGACCACATTGATTACTTGGGGTCCGGCCCCGGGCCTGGAGTGAAGCGACCTCGCCCTGGCCCAGCACTGAGGGCAGATGCGCTGGGGGAGCCGTGAACGACCTGGGCCTGAACAGGTGTCCGGACTGCGGCATTCCTGAGGCAGTACGTGGCCCCGCCAGTGCTCCGGGAGCCGGTGTGCCGTTTTCTCTCCCCTCTCGGTGTGCGGCATTGGAGGATATGGCCCCAATGGACTGAGGTGGGCGGCGGGTGGAGGGCCTTCTCACATGAGGCCCGCATAGTCATCCCAGGCGGCGGACGGACAGACCATGCCATAAGCGGCATCGCCATGACGGTGGGGCATACCCGGGAGTAAATCCTTGAGGGCCACATCAGGGTTCGAGCCTCTGTGCTGTGTGCTGCAGCGGAGGGGTAGATGGCATTAAGCAGCGACTTTCGCCTCTGTGACCTGAACGGCGGATGCGCCAGTGTATAGACTGCGAGGGACATAATTCGACCCCTCATGATGCTGTACTGAGGGCCTCAACCCACCACCAGCCTCCATAAGACAGAGCGGTCGGGCGGTAATTGCGAGAGCGGGGGTGCGGTGGTTCCCTCCCCCCATCAGCATGCCTGGCATAAACTCTGTGGCCGTGGCCCTGACCCACAGTTAACGGGCGTTTTAATCTTGCTGACTACCAACGACTGCTGAACGCACAGTCTTAATGCCTGGAGAATTCGCAGTAAACTGAGAGCTTCCTTCCTGACAAAGGTGGCTCTGTCCAGACGTGGCATTGGGGGCTGAGAAAGAGTTGGGCTGCACACATCATCGCATTGCTTCCACGATTTACTGGCTGGTTTGACTCTTGGCAGGGTGTGGAGGTGATTAACACTACAGCCTGCCTAGCATCACCACCCGCCCCCCCCCTTGTTGCTAGGGCTCTTGACTGTGGAAGCCCAGGCCCGCTGTTCAGAAGATATATCATAAGACAAACCTGTGCAAAGAGATGGGCCGCTATAGGGGGAAAACCCAGGGGGCAGTGCCTACTAACTCCCAGAATGTGGACGATGGAGATGTGGCCATGAGCATGCAGTCACTTAATACAATTGCACCCACAGATGAAGAGAGTCTACCTGACAAACTTGACTTAATACTGAATGAAGTTAGGGAATCCCGTTAAGCTATTGAACAGCAAATAGGAACCCTTACTACCGTTTTACCCTACTCAAAGCTGATCACGCTTCGCTGGCCGAAACGGTGAAGGAGCGTAGCTCTACGCTGAAGGACCTGGTGCCACGGCACAAGGACCACGCAAGTCAGGCCCATTCCCTTCAAAAACAGGTAACAGGACTGATGGACAGAGTGGAGGACGCGGAGGGCCGGGCACGATGCAATAAAATTTGCGTCATTGGTCTGCCGGAATGGAGCGACGGAACTGATGCAACAACCTATATGGAGCATTGGTTCCACACACATGTGGCCCCTCAGGGTCTCTCAGGATTTTTCTGCACTGAGAGGGCGCATCGGATCCCCACAGGGAAACCAAGAGTGGGAGCCCTGCCGAGACCCTTGATCGTGAAAATCCTCAACTACAGGGACCAAGACATGCTATTGCAAAAGGCACACGAAAAACCACAGATCCGATTTGAGAATTGCCAAATCTTACTATATCCTGACTATATGGTAATGGTACAGTGTAGGCGCTCTTCTTTTCAAGAGGTGAAGAGGAAACTGTGCATCATGAATCTCAAATATGCGCTACTATTCCCAGCACGTCTGAAGATCACCTACGAGCAGAAGGCCTATTTTTTTGAAAGTCCGGAAGATGTATAGGAGCGGGCTGGCTGGAAAATATGGAACCTACACAACACTTGGGCCGCGCCCCGGCGGGCCACGCCCCGTCTGGCCAACTTGGCCTTGGAGTCCCAAGACACCGTTGTTCGCAGTGAGTGACAGAATCCACCAGCATGTTGCCCTTTCCTTGACGCACACAGCAGCAGGTCCAGACAAGTAAAGAGACGGCTATATCGACTGCAAACACCTTCAGAGACAACCCCTCCCGCAGGCTGTCGGAATCGTTGGAACACAGCACAGTCCGTTCGGACTTGGATGACAGCCTACAACTCTTTCCAACTGTGACGCCGCAAACGGCAGATGGAATTCTGGGATAGCAACTTTCTAACGCTCTCTGCCTTGCTTGGAGCAGTCGTCCTGGGACGCATGGCCGGGACGCCATCCCCCGAACACTCATATATCCTTTTTTGCTTTGACTCTTTATAAGTAACTATGTATAATGCAGTGGTCTACTCTACATGTTACGCTTGGGCTCAGGGAGGTCCAGGTTATGTGTCTCTTTATATGATGGCGGTAGCTGCCAATCCCCACTTTGCAACTGCTAGTTTATTAAGTTTCATTCCAATGTTCATCTTGTTAGGTCTTGCCTGGTTTAAGTTGTAGGCATGACCTGGTATTAAGTTTAGGTTGGGGGTTCCACGGCTCTGGCGAGTTACTGATGCTACATTTCACAAGGTTACATGGTCCACTGCAGGGTAGGAGAACAACAGGACTAAATGGTACAGCAAATATTAGACAAATATAAATGTATTACATGGAACGTCCGAGGGTTGGGCTCTCTGTACAAGACGGAACAGAATACATATATTTTTGTTGCACCGAGGGGCACAGGTGGTTTTCCTCCAGGAGTCGCACCTCTTGGAGGCAGAAGCCGCAAAAATGAGGAAAAAATGGAGGGGTCAGGTTGTAATTACAAATGACTCCACTTTTGCCAGGGGGGTGACGATCTGGATAAGAGGGGGAGTACCATTTGTGGTGCTTGATAAACGGGTGGATTTGCGGGGCAGGTTTTTATTCTTGCGCGGTAAACTCAACGGTATGCCAATTATCCTAGGGAGCATCTATGCTCCGAATTATGACCAACACAAATATTTTTGGGGTCTGAACTCCATTCTGGTGGGATGGGAAGCATATCCATGGCTCATAGGAGGTGACTGTAATGCTGTCATGGTCATGTCCCTAGATCATTCACATCCATCCCTGAGAGACACAATGGCTCGCAAACAGGCGGAAGCACTTTGTGAATGGGCGAGGGGTTGGTCCTTATGTGACACGTGGCGAATAAAAAACCTGTTCCACAAGGAATACTTTTTTTTCTTCCCAGTACACCAGTTGCATACCAGGATAGCTAGGATTATGTGCTCTACCTCCATAGCGGATCAACTTATAGAAACCACGCACTTACCAAAGACCTTCTCTGATCATAACCCCCTAGAAACAGTTTTTAGTTGGGGCAGGCTATCTTCCCCAGTTCCTACCTGGCGCTTTTGGCCTTATCCACGACACTTCAACATTATTTTACAGAAAATCACAATACTGACACACATTCAACACGCAGAACTACTTGAAACACTGAGGTTAATGGATTACAGATCTTATACACAAATGCATCACTCTCTTAGCAAAACTGATCAGAAATGATCCTCCCATTACTGTTAGCTGTATTAACCTGCCAGGGGGGGGGGGGGGGGGGGGGGGGGGGAAAGCGACCATGCAATATGTTATTAGTGAAGCCTTTAGTAAACATTATGAGGAACTGTACAGTGCAACCCTTCTATTGGAGGAGTCCTCCATTGACGACTTCCTCACAAACTTACCCTACCCACGGCCTCCGACAGTCATGAAGAAGGACCTAGAGGGAGCCATTACTACGGCAAAGATTAAGGCAGCTTTAGCCGGACTTTTGTGCAATAAAACACCGGCCCCAGATGGCTTGCCAGTAGAATTCTTTGTAGCATATTCTGAAATATTGATCCCACAGCAGGAAGAGCTTTATAAGAAATCGCTCAAAATGGGGATTCTTCCTCGTACCACTGCACAGGCATTGGTGGTGTCATTGCCTAAACCAGGCAGGGACCCGACCGACATGTCAGGATATCGCCCCTTGTCACTGTTATACATGGAGTATAAAATCTAAAGTAAGGTGCTGGCGAATAGAATTCAGCCCTATCTTAACAAGTTGATCCATGTCGATCAATGTGGGTTTATACCAGCAAGGAGTACCTCCTTGAACTTGCACAGGTTGCACCAGATTATGTCTAGTGATCTTACACTTTTTCCAAACGCTGGCTGCTTGTCTCTGGACATGCGACAAGCATTTGACACATTGTCTTGGGAGTATATATTCAGGGTCATTGCGCTCTTTGGCTTACCCCACAAATATATACAATGGGTAAGATTGCTAAACGTGGACCCACCGCAAGAATCCAAATGGGGAAACCTATTTCCAGAGAATATGGTATTCACAGAGGTACACACCAAGGTTGCCCCCTGTACTCAATACTGTTTGTTTTGGCGCTGGAACCATTGGCACTCCGCATATGGCAAGAGGCGGCAGGTTTTGGAATCCCCATAGGCACTGCCGTGCATCTTGTGTCGGCTTATGCGGATGACCATATCTTATATCTCACAGACCTGTTGGAGGGCCACGGCTTGTTTTCCTGTATCTTTGCTGACTTCGCGCTAGTATCAGGTTTATACGTAAATGACTCTAAATCCAATGCCTTTTTCTTCCAAAACCGAACGCATCCAGATTATATTGGTTTCTGAGAGCTCTGACTGCCAGTGGCCCCACACACTTTCACATGTTTGGGAATTCACGTCTATCACTCACAAGCGGACATGATAGAGGACAATCTGGGTAAGGATATTTGTGAAATACGTTTGCAGGTAGCTTTCTGGACCATGCTGCCTTTATCGGCTATGGGACATGTGGCTCTATCTAAGATGGTGGTACTTCCCCGTCTGTTGTTTTATTTCAGGAACTTGCGGTTACTCATTCCTGTAACAATCTTTAGTGTATTAGGTACTATCCTGATAGACCTAATATGGGGTGCGGGCCAACGCTGGATAAGCCTCAAGAAGCTCCAAATCAAAACACGGAAAGGCGGACTGGGGGCGCCGGATTTTAGAGCCTATTATTACGCATGCCAAGTACAGTGGCTGTCCTTTTGGACGGCGGGTCCCAACTTACAAGAGATTGACTATAGAACCAAGCACATTGAGAAGGGAGCACTCCACTCTTTATTGCTACCGCATAGTAAACCACCACCAGGACTACCAAACATCCTTCCCAAGGCACTACACTGCTGGGGAAAGGTTCTCCGATACACGTCAGAAGACACGTCGCGAGAAACATGTCGACCTATTTATCTATTCACTAGTCTAGACTCGCACCAGGGAGCATTATTTCCCTCCGAGTTTATTCAACTTCCTTTTTTAACTTGGAGTAAGGGACCACTAGAATAAACCTGATCCTGGTACCCTTTACCCCAATTTTACAAAGCTATACATGTGTTGTAACAAAACAGGGTACAATGACCAAAAGGAATTGAAGCACAGAAGCAGATTCTTTGGTGTATATTTCTTTGTCACAGCAAGATGTAGGTTTATTTTCTCCAGACTTGAGAAATGTTACATTCGCCGACACGTGTTTCGTCGTGTGCGGTTGAGCCAACACGACTCTTCAGGGCTTAGTCTTCAATACCATAGTATGGTTTGAAGTGAGTCTGGACCTTGTGGTTTGTGTTCGATATATAGTTGGTCAGAGTCGGAAATATCAATGCTCTGGAAGTTTTTAAACAGTGAGGTCAAACGTGTAGTAAGAGTTATCCTATTAGTTATGATCCCGCCTCACAGGTCGGTGAAGAGTCTCGAGTGTAGAAGCTCTGAGTACGTCTTCGTCTCAGGCGGAAGCCGGGAGGGGATTCTTCGGAAGTGCTTACAGAAAGGAAACGGGTGCGTCTCCTCTTTGGCGGTATACCGTAGTAGGCAATCCCTCCTCTTGTGTTTCCCGGCGGTCGTCTCTCGTGTACGAACCCTTTACCCCAATTTTAACCCCCATAAAAACATCTACACAATACTGGCCCCTCACCCACACTTCACCCATACGGCAGTTGGAAAAAGATCTCCGCCAAAGAGCCTCTCTTTGAGGTGTTGACCGTTGGGTATTGCACCGCCGACCAACGAGGAGCATTGCCGATGATGAAGCATGACACCTGCAAGGGTGTGTGAGGCCATTATATCCAACAAATTGGATACCCAAGCGTTCTATCACTACGCACGGGTGTCACTAACACCAAACTTCCACCTGTAATAGGTACAGCCGGGCACCTTTTGTACTTCATAACAATTGGGGCGAACACCTAGCTGGACCTACCACTCCCTCTGAGAGTGGCAAACCCGCCCCCTCACTGTCTCCCTTCTTTGAAAACACAATCAATTGAGGATGTCTGCTGCATCCAGTTGGCAAGGTTTGGATACTCCGCAGACGACAGCATCTACTATTATCCTGGGCTATCACTACCTCGCCATGATGAAGGACAAGCCAGTGGGCCCGCATCAAAGCATAGCACAATGGACAGGTTCACCGGGACTGGTGCAGCAGCGGGCGTGTTTGAGGGCAGCCAGGACGGACCCCCAGACAATGCCACTCTGCTTGGAATGTCCGTGGAGTGTTAGATAAGGTAATGCATGGCGCCGTACTAAGACAGGCGAAGCGTCTAGGGGCGGGTATTCAGCTATTACAAGAAACCCATCTTATGGAGACTAAAACCACATTCCTAGCTCACTTTGGCTTCATAAGCATATTCCACGCAGATTTTGCAAGGGGCTGCAGGGGAGTGGCCATACTGAAACATTATAGGGTCCCCTTCCTGCCCATCCAGACGTTGGTAGATGCGCAGGGCAGGTATGTGTTTAAACTGGGGACTACTGACGGAGAACCGATGGTGATAGGAAGTGTTTATACCCCCTACCCCTTAGCCAAGCATTTGTGGAATGAATATTAGAGATCAGGGGGTCCATACCGGAGGGGTTAGCGGTCATAGGCAGGATTCCCGTTTAGGACCATTGTTAGAGATGCTGGGATCTACTGGCTCATGGAGTGCCCTACACCCAACGGAAGCAGGGTACACATATTTTTCCTCTGTTCATGGTTCATTTTCCAGGCTTGATTTTTTTTCATAACTGTGGAGCATGCTCACAGAGTTACAGAAGTAGAGATCACGCCATGGGACTCTCTGATCATTCACCAGTGGGGTTGAGGCTCCTGGTAGGCGTGCGGAGGCCTCCGCTTCGCTGGCGGCTATCACCATGGCAAATGTACAATCAATCCTATAAAATACATGTCCATGAGATTTTGTTGGACTTTTTTTCACTTAATGAGGTGACGGCCTCCTCTGTGAAAGTCCTATGGGAGGCTATGAAACCTACTATAGGCAGGGTCGATATGAGCTTCTATGCAGCAGAGCGTAAACTACACATGCAAAAATTGCTAATGCAGGCCCGTATACGGGAATTAGAGAGGCTTGGACAGGGATGATGGCAGTGGAGCATGCAGACAACTGAGCATAATGCAACAACAATATCAAGGGGAACAACTGGAGGAGGCCAGGTGCACAGGGTTGGACTTGCAGAGCTGGATTTATCAGTGGGGGGACAAGTCAGGGTGACTACTACATTGATTATGCCAGCATGCACTGAAGCCCATTCAGATACCCGTAATTCAGGACCGTGGTGGCACGACACTTACAGATCCAGCAGAGGTGGTCCACAGCTTCATTGAATTTGATCAAACCCTATATGCCCACTGGAAGGTTGTGACTGCGTAGCAGATGGAGGACTTCTTTGAGGATATGCACCGAGGATGCTATTGGGTGAAGGTCGAGAATCCCTCGAGGCCCCCCCAACAATAGAGGAATTGGTGGTGGCCTTATCGGAGATGAAGCCAGGGAAAGCTCCAGGGCCCTAATCGGTTTACCGGTGAGTTTTTTAAAGATTGTATGCCCCAACTGGGGCCCAATTACCTAGCCACCATATAATATGCTCTGACAGAGGCATGTATGCCCCCAGATTGGAGACATGCAGAAATTGTGGTATTTCTGAATCCGGTTCGTCCATCTGAACATCATGCATCGTACCATCTGATATTTCTCATAAATATGGAAGTCAAGTTTCTGGCAAAGGGATTAGCTAAAAGATTAATGCCCCATATGCCTGACCTGACACACCTAGACCAGGCAGGCTTCATGCCCCGACTCGTGACCTGGCACAATATCCGCAGAGCTCATAATGCGATAGCAGCAGTGGGTCGCTTGGATCATCCTGCTGCTCTGCTTTTGGCAGATATAGATAAAGCCTTTGATTCAGTCTGCTGGGCCTACATGTTTATACTCTTGAAAGGCCTTAATATGAGCCCCCGCTTTCCGGCATACATACGATTATTGCACAGACCTAACAGCATCCGTCCGAGTCGCAGGTTCAGTATCTGCCTCATTTCCCATTGAAGGGTGGGTGACCCAATAAACCCTTGCGGGCTTGGGCAAATGACGTAAATTGAAGAATTGCCAGCAATGGAATTTACTTGAAAACAGTTTAGAGAAATCGAATTCGATTATCACTTAGAAATTCGACCCAATTCAAATTGGTATCTGGTGGCAGCTTTAATTGGTTATACCTCACGGACAGAGAGTAATAATAACATCCAGTTATTAAAAAGAGAACAATGACACAGGAAATCTTTTTTATCAAAAAGGTTATTATTTTCTTGTTGTGCAAAATTAATGAGGGTACATATTAATCATAACAATTGATCAAAAAATGCATTCAGATGAAAAAGGAATAAAACAATTTCTCTTATCATACATCAGAAATAGAAAGTCCAAACTGAAATATATAATACAATGGCTTCTTATTTTACTCAAAGTAAGTCATTTGTGTCATCAATCTTTAAAAGGAGAATTGGTCTTGAAGTCGATGTTTTGGTCTTTTTCGTTTACCCCACAAGACCTTCTTCAGGGCAGTGTGAATATTGCATCTAACGATGACCCCTCGAAAATTGGATCCCTGCAGAGATTCCAATGGAGCGCTTTTGTGACAGTCCTAGGTTACTGGACGTATGTCACAGACACTAATTCGTGTCTGAGTGTATTTTCTTCCTCAGTAACAGTGCTTCTTAGATACCTGGGTCTTTCCGTACAGGAATTTGAAAAGAGTAACGGATTAGCATGCAATTCTGTGCTTTTCTTCACGGGCAGGCTCTTCAACGGTGTAGTCGCGTAAAAGGCAGCGTGGTACCAGACAAGACTGCCCCCTGTCCCCCCTCCTATTTGCTCTCGCCATAGAGCCCTTGGCCGCATAGGTTTGGATGGATGTGCTGTTGCGTGGTTTTAAGTGGACACCTGAGTTCTCAGACCTCATTGCATAGCATTATATGCAGATGTCGTCCTTTTCTTCTTAACAGACCCTAACAAGTCAGGTCCCAGGATCCTACAAATCATGCACATCTTCGTGGAGATGTCGGGACTATATATGAATGTGCAGAAGTCTGTCGTATGGTCGT
Source organism: Lissotriton vulgaris (assembly GCF_964263255.1). Taxonomy (NCBI): domain Eukaryota; kingdom Metazoa; phylum Chordata; class Amphibia; order Caudata; family Salamandridae; genus Lissotriton; species Lissotriton vulgaris. The sequence goes on along the minus strand of NC_141689.1, from coordinate 1,432,040,281 downwards.
TGAGGAGGACTCTGTGTGGTGGGAGCTGGACAGCAGACCTCACTGTGGCGGTGGACGGCCTGAAACACCTAGGGTTCTTTTTATCAGACACTCGGTCTGTCTCATGGGAGCACAATCGGGGTGACTTGATAGATTGCGTAACAGCAGATATTCTGTTGTTGTCAGGCATCCCACTGTCTCTCTATGGGAGATCGGCCATATTCAAAATGGTGTCCCTGCCCCATTTATTATACCATCTGCAATGCCACCCTTATCCAATCTAGTCATGGTTTTGATAGATCGATGCAACGCAGGGATTGGTCCATCGCACATGCTTTCAGTCAACATACTGTGGTGGCATTGCAGCTGCATATATTCGGTCTTACGATGTGGCTGCACACCTGCAGGGGCTGAATGAATGGTGGTATGGCTCCTGGAGCGACCCGGCATACAGAGTAGAGTGATGGTTATGAGAGACCACTGTTTATATGACAATTGGTCAGATCCACAAGATCAACCTCTGGTAACAAGAGTGATAATTTTGATGTGGCGTCAATCCCTCCTTCAAATGGGGTGATGTGGCTGCGTAACAAGTGAGACCCCGCTGTGGCGAAACAGACTTCTTCCTCAAGAAGCAGATCTTCAGGCTTCGATGGCCGGGATCAAATTGGGATATCCTCCATTGGGGACGTTATGCGGGGACATACCTTCAAATTGTTTCAGGACCTCCAAGGGGAGTTTTCTATGCCCCACAGTCAATTTTATAAGTATCTACAATTACTGCACTCTTTACACTCCTACATAGATGATCTCACAGTCCTCCCAGAATTCAGCCCATTAGAGGGTAACCTCCTGATGGGTGTTTTGGGAGACCACTAAATTACAAAGATCTATGAATCCTTAAATACAAACAGCTCGACCACTTGGACGACTTGAGGGTGGCCTGGAATATCCAAGGGGGAGCGGCGATCTCATCGCATTTGCAGCTAATACAATTTAAATACCGGCACAGGGCATACTATACTAGACATAGACTTTGGAAGATGGTATTGATCGCCTCCCCTGTGTGTCTGCGGTGTGGTTATGCTGAGGGTACTTTCATTCACTCAGTTTGGTCCTGTACTGCGTTGGATAGAATCTGGAGGGTGGTTGCATGTCTTTCTGAGGTACTGGCATGGGAACTTCCCAGGTACCTGAAGCTCCTCTTGCTACATAGCACAGAGGGGGTGGGGGGCAACAGATATAAATAACATTTGCAGTTTGTAGGCCTCACACTTGCTAAGCGCGACATAGCTAGACAATGGAAGGCGGAGGGCCCACCACCTTTAGTTGTTTGGAAGAGGTACGTGGATTTCAGCATGGGTTTGGAGATACCAATTTTTAAGGCACAAGGCTGCCCACAGAAACATCAAAAATATGGCAAGTATGTGGTCTATCGAGGCCTAACTCCGAAGTCACACTCTACAATTGATCAACAATTAGATGTCGAAATTTTGTCATATGGGCGGGACTCGAGTACTAACCCACAATGGGCTGGGATGAGGGGACTCAGTCAGGGTATTACACAATGCTTTGTATTGTTATGTTGTATTTTTGTTTCCGATCAACTGTGCCTTCAATATGGTCCACCATCTGGACACAAAGCCTTATTCATGTACAGATGTATTTACTGTATCCTTTCCGGTCCATCCAGACTATGCAGTGTTCAAATCTAATAAAAAATGATATGAAAAAAAAATAATATCAATGAAAATTGTATTTATTGATTATCATCTTTCATATTGTTTAAATACACAGGAGATGCCTCTGCAGAAATGTTCTTCTACTATTACCACGCCCCCTATCGCTCTATTATCTAATTCAGCCCAAGTGGGCTTAGGCCCAATAATCATCGAAGTGAATCTCTAAAAAAGGGGGGTAGAGAGGAGAAGTATAAAATTATGTAGTGCAAACCAGTGGTCGAAGTGGGCGGGATCCGAAGGGCAATGCTTGCCCCTACTTCTTTTATTAAAAAGATTCTGTTCCCCTTTTTCTTTTCAAAACTGTGTCCCCGGACGGCAGAAATAGCAAAGGCATTCAGATAACGCTTGGCTTGCTTTCATCAACGTTCGGGGACGGGGAAAGAAGGAAAAGGACTCTGTCTCTTCCTTACTGCCCAGAGAAGACACGGAAAATGTCCTCTTCTTTTCTGTGCTGGCAGCTGCCCCCCTCTCTTCCAATTATTCCCTCTCTTTCTGTCTTGCTCCTCACTTACTGAAAACCATGACTTGAAGCCTCTCTTTCCTTCTTTGATTTAGTTGCTTCCCTGTGAAATGGAACCAAAAAAGAAAAACACTCTTGTGGGACATGCCCTTTTTCTGACATTTTTCTATTCCAAAGTGCAGCCTTCGGATGGAGAGAAATAAAAGGTTTTAAATGTGAAAATAAATACATAGCCAAATAAATAAAGCAAGACGGAGTGGTTGCAAAGTGGCCAGATTGGTTTTATTCACATCCAAACACATCAGCCTCACTTTACAGACTTTGCAGTGAAGCGCTACTTTTGTTTTCTCGTCTTTCTTTGAACAGCATTGTTGTCCCCAGGTGGGCAAGTGCACCATTCCTGGATGTATTGCAATATCTGGTTGATGGGTGGATTGAAAAACAAAATATGTACCATGGCTCTGTGTTTATGGAAGTGGTCTTTTTAAACCATACTGCTTACGTTTCGAAAGGATATAAGCAATGGACATTGAAACGGTTCCCTTCAGGCCCCTGTAGTCATGTCCTTAACTTTTCAGTTAAAACCACTCACTGATTTTTGAATAGTGAGTGAGAGATCGTTAAGGTGACCATGTTGTTTCTGCTTACATTTCACATGCTTTACTTAATCTTGCATTCCCTATGAGTGTTTGCTTTTACTTTTTTTTTTTTTTAGGCAGCATATTACTCATATCAAGTGCACAATTTGAATTGAGCCACATCCAATTGTTTATAGCGGGCACAATTAGGTTGTAGCTGAACGCAGTGCGAGTTTCTCTCAGTGGGGCAGTATGGTGTTCAGTGGGGGAGAGGATGTGGCACTATGGCCAGAGCTGTCGAATTTGGAACTGGGGAACCGGGTTCAGCCTTCATGACTAGTCCACCAGACCACTCTATTGAGGGAGCTCTTTCCCATGCTAGATCTTAGAAGGCCCACTAGACTTTAGAAGGCCTGATGTCTTAGCCAAGCAGGTGTACCCCAGTTGTGTCAATTGTTGGTTAACCTTGAAGGCCTGTCCACCACAATCCATACTGAAGTTCATCTCCAGTCTTGCGAACAGGCCTATGAAGCAGCACACCCTAGAGCAACAGTGATCCAGTCACTGTGACTCTGTCACTGAGGTCACATGAACCTTGAGCAGGTTAGGGCGGTGTAAACGGTGTGACCGCACTGGGTACCTATTCGGGTGGGTGATTAGTGTTTGCAAGTATATTATGGTTTTAAAAAACTTACTGCCTCCTTCCTGGCCTCCAGCAATTTTCAGCAACAATAAAAATGTCAGGATAACTTCGGTGATTAATGTTCTGCCTAGAGAGAGATCATAGTTTTGTCTAGTGGAAGGATTGACTCCTGGAAAGGTAGCCCAGAGGGTTAATGTGCCTGCTGCAAAGAACATGTACCATGCAGATCACAAAGTGCACAAAATGTTAACTAGGTTAGTAGGTTACGGCTTTTATCAGAGAGATCCTTTTGTTACTTGCAGTTCGCAAGTTAAAATCCTAACATAGAACAGCGAGCTATTAAACTATACTGCCTACTAGTATGGTTGCCATGTGGCTTCTACACCTTGTAGTCCTTTGTCTTATGTAACATTTCCTATACAGTGATTTACACACATATAAATGATTGTCTCTGTGTAGTGTGTGATGTCAAGTGCTCTGACACCATACACAGGTATGAGTGGCGCTGTAAATCAAATTAAATGCATCTGAGAAAGAGTGTAGTTATGGAGACTTGAGGGGCACTGTTAACCCCTTGCGAGCTGTGATATTTCTCCTGCTGTGCGGTAGAATTAATGAGCGTGCGGGGTTTGGACGGCCCCCGGCCGTCCTCCAAACGCCCGTCGTGACGTATGACGCAGGGGGGCTGTCCTGAGCACGGAAGGGGTTAAAGGATGGTAGTGAAGGAGTCCGAGGCATAGGTGATCATTGGGGGCACCAACAAACATTGTTGCCCAGGGCGCCACCAGCACTAAAGCCGGCCCTGCCATCAAGACCAGTCCGCCTCACCCATTGGTACCTCCATTGGCCTTATTTCAGCAGTAGTAGCTGCAACTCACCAAGGATCGGCAATGCAGTATTTGCACCCACACCAACCTAAGTTTGCAAACTTCACAGTCTTTCTGCTTCATGCACAAGCACTTTTAACATGTCCTCCCTGCTCTAGAGCCTCTGGAATCATGCAGCAATTGGGGACAAAATTATGCCGCAGTGTTGACTAAATTATGCAACAAAAAAAAGGCTGCAGTGTAATGCAATATATTTTCTTATACTTTATTATTAAGATATTTTTACACATGGTAAGGCTCTGCAAATATTGGGCCTCATTAGTATCAGTATAACATACAAATGCAGCAGTGAGAAATGTGATTAGTCAACCTTTGCAAAGGGCCGTCCACTTTGCAGCAACTCAAGTCACGTTTTTTAGTAACTTTGTATCCGTTTGAGCAACAAAAATGATTACTTAAAACTGCAAGATTATGCAGTGGATGATGTGTTATGCGGAAAATATGGCAGAGCCATAATTATATAGAAAACATTTGCAAACTAGGATATTTTGGCATTCATGTTTGAACTGCTCTTGTGGAAGAAGGGAGGAGAAGTACTAATGAGAGAAACTGCGTGGCTTGGAGACAAATGGCTTGTGATTCCACTTTTAAGCATATTTGGGACATTGTGTGATTGGAAATATATCCCACTTTGTGAATGTATTTAAATGCCAATAACTCCTATTAAACCTTAAATAATCAAGTGTATCCCTTGTTTGAATTAAATAACACAACAAGCTGTAACAGGCCGGTCAAATGCCAAACAAATACAAAAAATTGGGATGTTTGGCACATTCTGGCCACAACTCTGACTCCGCCCACTGATCCAATCCTTGGGTTATCCCTGCCCTCTGCGACTCCGCCCACAGTTCCCCTACTTTTTTTCCTCTACTTCGACCACTGGTGCAAACAAGTCAACAATATATAGCAAATACAATTTCAAATATTATATCGTATAGGGGAATCGGACATTACTCCAGTTAGAGGAAAGTATACAGTTCTTCAACAACATTCAAGCCAAAGGGCTCATTACTTTCCATATCCAAGATGACTCAAGACTTCAGTCTCCTACGATCGCACTCTCTATCTCCTCCGATGTTCTTGGGGATATGTGCTACCCCACAATATTTCATTACCATTATGTTTTTATTTGAAAGGGCTGGTTACTGTTAAGTCATGTCACCTTTCTTAATTACCATCACATGTCGTAAAATGCATTCATGCAATGTCAGTGTAATGCTGCCTATGTATATTTTAGGGAGAGGAAACATAAGCATGTCATCCATCCCCTGATCATGATCCTTTTCCTAGATGGTGTATCAATCTCTATAATATAATTCCCATTCTGACAAGTCTTGCATTTATTTTGCATATTTAAACCCTCCGTAGGGGTTAACCAAGTTTTGCTTCCTCTGATCGTCACTATATTACTTTTCACCAACTCATCCCTCATAGATCTTGCACATCTGAAACTTATCAGTGGTCTTCTAGGAATCTTCTCCCCTATCACAGGATCACTCCTGACCAGGTGCCAATATTTGGATAGTGCCGTTCTTACATTATGTGCTGTGTATTGTATATCATGGTGAATCATTGTACAATCCCTGCAGTTTTGATCTTCCTCTTCCCAAAGAGTGCAGTCTCTCTATTGCATTTACTTTCCCTACTAGAAGCTGCTATTAGAATGTCATCTGTATACCCTCTAGCTCTAAATCTGGTAAGCGTTTCATCTTCAATTTTTTGATACTCTGCTTCTGCACTGAACACACGATTGGGCCTACATAATTCACGAAAAGGTATACTCCTGCTCAGTGGTGTTGAATGAAAATTCTGTGCATGTAAAGTACTGTTTCCCACAGTGTTGCTTCCTATACAACATGGTGACTAGACTCTGTCTCTCAATTCTTATCAGGACAGCAAAACATTTCAACTCTGTGTTACTCATTTTACTAGTAATTGTTACATTTAGACCATTGTCATTAAACTCATCGACAAATGCTTCAGCCTCTGTTGTACTACCTCTCCAAATTATAAAAATATGGTCAATGAAATGGACCCACATTATATCATTACTAGCCCTTTTTTCAATAGCAGTACCTCCAATCACATGCTCCTCCCACCAGCCCATATGCAAATTAGCATAGCTGGGGGTGAAGCTGGTGCCCATCACCCTACCTCTACACTGCTGCACTATCTCATCATTGAACATGAAGAAACACCAATCAATCATACTGAGGAGATTCATGCTGTGTTTTTAACACTTAATCAGTCTCGCTCTTAAATAAAATGTTATTGCCGTGAGGCCCTCTTGGTGGAGTATACTTGTGTGTAATGGCGCCACGTCTAATGACATGAGAAGCATGGCCTCCTTTCAATTCACATCAAAGATTCTCCACATGAAATCAGAGGTCTCTTTTATGTATGAGGGTAGATTAAAATTATCCCATCCCGACTGGCCTACTGGCTTGGAAGAAGCGGATAGAGCTTACAGGGGGTGGATTAACAACTCACTTGACCACTGTATCCCTAAGAGATTGACCTGGGCCAAGCGCACCCATTCCCACACTTGGTATAACGAGAAATTAGCGATGGAAAAAAAAACACTGTAAAACTCTGGAACGCACCTGGAGGCGCACCTATGACCCCATAGCTAAAAAGACCTATAGGCAGGACATTAAAGTCTACCACAAACTCGTACAAAAGTCGAAAGAAGCATTCTACACTACCTTGATTACATCGAGTCCTAACCCTTCCAAAACCATTTTCTCTCTTATAAATGACATGACAAAATCACCGGCAGGAACTAACAACATAATATCTTCTGACCTGCAATGCGAATCTCTGGCACGCTATTACATCAACAAAGTTGAGTGTATCTACAACACAGTCTACTCCAGAGGGACCGCCTCTAAACTATGGCTGCCTAACTGCTCACTGGAGCTTCCGTACTCTCTACAGCCCTACCTTCTATGTCCTTTAAAGACCTGGAAACCCTGGCTGCTAAGGTGAAATCCGGCTCTCCTGATGATCCAGTAAAAAAGGACATCTTTAGGAAATTCCAAGACTGTATTTTGTTTGAGGGTTGGGAACTGATCAATAGATCGCTCTAGTCATCAGTAATTCCTAAATCTTGGAAACATGCCAAGGTTGTTCCCTTACTGAAAAAAACAGCACTGGATGCATCTCTGCCGGAGACCTTTCGGCCAAATACTCTACTTCCTTACTTGGCCAAAGTAATGGAATCCCATGTTAATATTCATCTTGACCAAGTATCTGGAAGTCAATGAGATTTTGGACAGGCCACAAAATGGATTCCGGCCTAAGCATAGTATGGAATCTGCCCTGCTGGCAGTCACAGAGCAGCTAAGGGCATCGCTGGACGTGGGAAACACTTCAGCATTGATCTTACTCGATTTGAGTGCGGCCTTCAACACGGTCTCCCATGAGACCGTGTTGCTCCATCGACTCAGGGCGATCGGGGTCAATGCTGGGGCCTGGGCCTGGTTTGCGTCTTTTTTATCTGATCGCTCCTTGTTGCAACTGGGTTCTCTGTAGAGGGCAAAGGATGGTGGGACAGTCAGAGTGTAGTGAAGCCAGGGCCCTGCTTGCACACATTACTATGAGAGCAAAAGCTTATTAGAAGTTTAAACGCCATTTTGCCACTTTGCAGCTTTTGCACACAACACTACATATAAATGTTGTTGTAAGTTAAACTGCTTGGTTTTTCGCGCATGAGAATGGCTTGTTTTTAACATCCCTTGACTTACAATGCAACCTCAGTCTGTACACTGTTTGCAGAAGCCTTCAAGGTCACCATAACAATGTATGCTGTTATTCAGGTTGATCGGCTCCGGCTCTAGGCAAAACACAAACACAGCTGCCGCTAACTGAAATTCTAGTGCCTTTAATATTGCACTGCATGCATGATTTGGGCACTTGGAGAAAAATCCTTATCCAGTGAGAGAGAGCTTTGCTGGTTCTGATGTGATTCACTTTTGCTGATCTTGGAGGTACGGGGTTCCCCATTCAAGTCTAAGAGACCTTCTATTATTATTATAAAACCTAGTTCCTAGCAGGGGAGGGAAGTTCACAAGGCACTATAGGACCTCTTTCCACTATCATTATAATATGTTTTCTCCCTTTGTGTTGTATGGAATTGTAACAATGCTGATCGTATTATTTTTAATCATATGCCTGCTTATGTTAGCAAAACTACTGCATCTTAGAGCACGTCGTTAAAGTAAACATTTTAAACTTTTCCATGTCTCTAATTACTCACATTGTGGTCAGGTATGAGAATAAAATGAAAGAGTGTTCTTTATTCCCACCATTCCTGAGAGTACCAGAAGTCGCATGTTCTGGGTTGTCTAATCATTGGTAACTTCGCTATAGGACGGAGAGCTAATGAGACACTGATGCTAGTCGGTTAGGTGTTCTAGGTACTGAGGTGAGTTTTTTGGTACACCACAATACACTGAGGTCCTGGGTCTCGGTGCACAGTTCTGTATATGAGCAGAATCCCGCAACATGGTGCACCTAACGATGTGGTCTTATATTTGAGACTCTCAAGTAGTGCTTATAACAGTCCACGACACCCTCACTCCTGTTTCCAGTTGACGGTTGTGACGGATTAACCTACCTATATGATTAAGTATAGGTTTATTCAAGCTTGATATTTCAAAAAGGTTCCTACTTTGAATTACAACCTGTTTGTGCTACAATGTTTTTACATTGTCTTTCTCTACTGTGTCCTGATGGGTGATATTGATATCTCCCTGCATAGTAGGGCATGGCAGTCCTTTTTGTGGTGAGAGCTGAAGCAGCATACCCATATGAGCTTTTCTACTCATGGGTTACCTTTCCTGCAGTAAATGTGGACAGTGGTACATTTCATGTTTATACTCACACAGCCGTGCCTCATATGTGTATACATCATATAGGACACAGGAAATTCCTCTCATAGCTTGGCACCAGTAAGTTTGGTTTAATGGTACCCTTCCCCACTCGGTAATGGCAGTTCGGTTGGGTCCCTTGTCTATTCCTGGGGCTACATGGCCAGTTTTGGCCGGATTTACACCATTATCTGACAGTCACAATAGCTGAGTTACGTGTTCTCTATGCCTCCATAGTCGGAGTGCATTGGGCTTTAGTGCAATACATTTCCTGTAACATCCAGGTGGGACCACCTGGTAATGTGGCACAACCAGTTGGCCCGGCCGGGATTAAAATTAGTCCCGTCATGGTGAATTCAGTTATGGGCAAGCGCCCCCAAGATAAGGACGATATGCCTTTCTGGTTTGCCAAGAAATTTGACCAACTGGAAGCAGTATTTCCAAACACGACTCCTCTTGAGAAACACAGGATTCTGACCATTAGTTTACACAAAGACTTAGTGATAGAGGTAGCAGATTGTGAGACCTAGGGTAAAGTATTTTTCGACAGTCTTTGCAAAGTGCTTCGGCACACCATCTATGTCTGTCCTGCCCTCTGTGATCAAAGTGTTCAAGATCAACACGATCCAGAGGGGGCTGAGACTCATCGGAGTGTTTGACGTAGTTTCCGATCTCGTCCTTGCTAATGTCAAGGAGAATGCAGTGAACTTCAAGGTCTTGAATGCTTTACGCGGCTTCCCTGAATCCGATAAGCCTCAGCAGTTACCGAAAATCATTGCGGATTCTTATAAGACCATTGGCCGCAATATTTTGGGTGTTAAGCCTTTTGCTAAAACACCAACTCCGCAGGAAACTCAGACGGCAAAGTCTAATAAAGACAACCATCCAATTTTTCCAAAACAGAATTGGAAAAGTAAAAAACAGAGAAAGCAGCAACAGAAACAGGGGTCACGTCCTGCATCACCAATACCTGTGTCTACTGAGCTCACATATGATTTGCACGACCGCGCTAGTATTAAGTCACCTGATTGATTCAGGTTCCTGATCAACGTTCTCCTCGTTGTTTGCAGGAAACATCGGTCTCACAAACCGGTGGAGGAGAACGCAGCAGAGGCCGGGTGCCTGGCAAGGTCGTGAGCAGCCCCTCCAGACGGAAGGTAAATGCAAGCAAGACGACTTTCAACGTCAACACCCCAGTTTCAGAAAAAGAAAGTTGTCGCTTTAACAGCGAGGTATGCCATGGATAGTGAGAACACAGCTTCGTAACCTGACATGGGCGCTGACGCTACTAGACAGCGCGGCGGAAATTACAGTAGTGCTGCAAGCACTGCGACCTTATCTGAAGGCGACAGCAACTGACACGTTCATCACAGTAGAAACAGCTGGCACTAGAGTGGCTCCCCCTGACAGACTCTATGAGATAGTCCTTTTAATTGAAGGTGACATACAATGGAAAATAAAAGGGAGTTTTGGGGAAAATCTGACATCTACGTATGACATTTTGTTAGCGGAGGCAGACTGGCCCCCACCTTTCGTTCTGGCCGCTCTGAAAGGGGAGGAGGTAATCCTCCCTAGTTTCACACACACTGTGCCGAAAGAGCAGGCACTGAATTTTTCAGAAGAGTAGGCTAAGGTGCTTGCACCGGCTTTGTACCGTACTCAATGTGGATAGGACAAACTTTCGTTCAGTCATGAGATTCCATTGCGATCTATGCCACAGCATCAACCCCAGTATCCCATGCGACATGAAGCGAAATCTCTGGGTGCAGAAATCCTTGAACAATTGGAATATCAAGGTGTAATTGAAACATGTGTGTCACCAATGAATAATCCTCTTTTTACTGTGACCAAGCCTGATGGCTCATACCGTTTGGTTTTGGATTACCGGCATTTAAACTCTCATTGTCGGACCTGTGTGGTACAGAATACTCACAGTTCTCCCCTTGTGGATAGTCTTGTGGGAAAATGGTTTGAGACCACACTTTACATATCCAATGGCTTTTTTAGCCATAACCTGTCCTCCTTTAGTAGTCAATGGACAGCTTTTACCTCCGGCGGCAAACAGACACAGTTCAAAAGATTTGCCATGGGCTATAAAAACAGCCCAGGTATCTTTGCCGCTCGCATAGTCTCTCTCTTAGAGGGACTCGACCCCGATGCGTGCTCGTATGCGGATGATATTTATCTCACAGGCGACGAATTATGGCCGCATCTGTGTCGCGTTGACCGCATCATTTGTATGTTTGCAGACTACGATTACAACTGTAACTTGCAAAATCACACATTGCTGAATACACAGTGTTGTTCCTGGGCTATGAGCTCAACAATGAAGGTCGATGTTTAGCACGTCACTTCCTGGAGAAGTGCGCACAATTACGCGCTACTACAACACTGGAAAAACTACAATCTATGCTGGGTTTTCTAAATTTTGGGCGTACTTACATTCTTGAATATGTCCAGCGTATCAAGCTGCTGTATGCCTTGATACAAACAACTTTTTGCCAAATCTTTCTGGCTGCCTGAACATTCAGCTATACTGCAATCTTTGCATTCTGATCTTCTTGAATCTAAATTCTTACTGACTTGTGACAACCACACCAACCTGGTAATAATAATTGTGCCGGGAGCAGTGGGTTTCACGTACCTAACATTTAATGAAGCTGACACAGTCTCTATTGCTTACAAGTCACACTTGTACACTTCGGCTGAAATTCGATTTTCCTCTGTGTAAAAAGTTTTGACTGCAATGCAGATGGCGATTCTAAAGGAACGAGCGCTGTAGCAGGGGAAACGCATGTTTGTTGTTACACCTTACCCTGTGCTAGAGGCAGTAACGAAAGCCAGTGTACCACATTCAAAAGCTTTGCATCCTCGTTGGATACAATGGGCCACATCCTTGACGTCTTCGGATGTCACGTTTATTTTTGATTCCCCTTTGCAAACTCAGGAGTACTTGCAATGTGAATTCGTTCATCCAGCTCCTCTGACCTTACGCCTGCTGGAGGATTTCCATTGTATTATTTACACTGACGGATCAGCGCCACCGGCGATAGGATCAAAGCAGGCTTATTCAGCCGCCTGCGCAATAGTGGTGGGTACTATGGTGAATGGAGAGTTCAAGTACGATGTAGTGCATACACAAACATTAGGGGACTGTACCACCCAGTTGGCATAGAGCTATGTGCTCTGGTGCTTGCACTGGAGTATGCTGACCCTTGTGTGACTACTCTTATTGTAAGTGACTCTTAATACTGTGTTCAGTCGTACAATGACAATTTATTCTTTTGTACTCAAAATTAATTTCGTGATTCCAAAGGTAGCACAATCAAACACAAAATGCTATGGGTTTGAGTGGCGGAGCTTAAAGAACGGCTGCCGCTCGTGTTTGTACGTCATACTCTTGGTCACCAGCGCGTAGGGGTACACTCTGTTGGTAACTGTCTTGCTGATGAAGCAGCGAAGACAGCAGTAGCAAGATATATGGTAGCAGCAGTTACACGTTCCAAAAGTAAGATTGATGATGACATCTTGGCAGCCATTGCTGCGACAGAGAAGAGAAGTAATTACCCTATAGGTTTCCCTCCTAAATACACTTATCATTTAAGTCCTGATAAAGTTCCCTATGTGGGAATTAATGACGTTGGTGACAGATTGATTCCCAATGCAGACCACAGGCACTCCTTGATAACAGCCTCTCACGAAGGTATGGCCTCAGCTCATGCCGGTGTATCCGCAACTGTATCTGTCTTACAGCAGCGTTACTGGTGGCGTGGATTGTACAAACAGACGCGTGATTATGTCCTTACTTGTGACATTTGCCAGCAGATAAAACCTTCAACTGCTTCACGCCCGCCCCAGACACAGTTGTACATATCTAATAAACCACTTGGGTTTGTTTATTGTGGCGATTCTGAGATCCAGGGGACGGAATTCCTGCTATGCAGAAAAAACGGGAAAAGTCCTTCCAACTACAAGTCCCAGACTGCCTTGGGGTTTTCTCATTGGACTTATGCCCTTCCTCTGCAAGGGGAAGGTGCTTGTCAATTAATCTGTTTGAGCATCAAGGAAGGGCGGATGGTGTTCCCCGCCGGATCCCAGCGTGAAGATTAAAGCCTCGTGGAAGCCTGTTTGTCCTGGATTCGAGTTCTGGAGTACCGGCTGGTATTCGTGACTATTTTTGATATTTATCTTGAGGAAAGTGCGGGCTCGCCTTTTTTCTGAATGAACCGTGATCCCTGACATTTGATTTATTATTTCCGCTAGTTAGTTAGAGAAGCCGCGGCGTCTGTGAGAAGCACAAGACGCTTCTGTTCAACCCGCGAGAAAATAAAAGCGTGTTTATTCCTGAAACGCGACTGGGTTGCGGACGCGTTCAGGGAAGGCGCTTACAGTTTGTAGAGAGGGTTTTTGTTGAGAGCAAGCAGGTACCGAACTACGAGAGAAAACCGCCTGCTCTTTTTCTCCTGGAAATACGTAGTTCTGAAAATGCCAAGTTTAACTTTTCTTTATCTGGAGACAAGGAATCTGTTTGTGGATGTTTAAGTCCCCGTATTGTGTCAGTAACAATACAAGGGAGCAAGAAGAAAAAGAGAAGTTCCTTTCTTTTATGAGACTTGTACTCTGGTGAAGTTCGTGTTTTGTATGAGCTTCTTGAACCTGCATTCTGGGATTTGTTCTGATTCTGGCATAACTGATATAAAGACTGGGTTTACTCTGGAAGTTATATAGGATGGGAATTGAGGAATCTTGGTGAGTGAAAGAAAGGCACTTGCACAATACAGTGAGCAGAGGTCATTGATTATTTGAGTAATTGTGTGTTTTGTCATCCTACCTGCAGCCTTGAAGGTATACTAGACCCAGCCTAGAGTGTTGATCATGTCCCTGTGAGAAGTTGTGGGAATACACCTTCATCCTCTTTCCCTTTTTTCCTCTAGGGCGCGAAGTCAGGCAGAGTATTTACAATTCTCTGCTGGGGGTCGTGCTGTGAGGAAATAAGGGACTTAGCATCAGATATCGTCTCTGCTTGGCCCCAGGAAAAGGTTAGTGGTGTTCTTGGTTCTTGAGCTACTGCCAGTCACGACAGATTGACAAGCCCAAGTATACAAGCCCGGCCTAGACGATGAATATAGAAAGTGTGTTGAATTCTGTGGTGGAGAGCCTTGCGGCTCTGCAACAGGAGGTCACTACTTCTAGAACTGAGAATCAGGTGTTATATAAGGAAGTGGGTGTGCTTCGGAAGGAAGTGGCAGGGTTAGCACGTAAAAACCCGGGAGGGGTTTCTTATATAAAGCCAGCCACTTTGCAACCCCCTGCATCTACTGTTTCCCAGGGAGCTGAAGGGGGTGGGTTCTCTCTGTCCTCCCCAGCTACATCCTCACCTTCTGACACCGTACCAACTGTTCATGTGATACAAAACACTGGTATTCCTTTAGCGCCCCCTGAAAGGTTCTACGGGGATCCCCGTAAGTTCGAGACTTTTTTGAATCAGTGTAGGTTGCACTTTTTGTGCAAACCTGGGGTGTTTCAGGATGATGCTGCAAAAACGGCGTTCATGATGTCATACATGGGAGGCAATGCATCAAGTTGGACTATTCCCTTGTTAGAGAGAAATGATCCTGTGTTACACAGTTTCGAGGACTTTTGTTCATAACTACGAAGGCTATTTGATCGAAAGCTACATATGTTGTCCTTGGATAGAGAACTATTAACATTGCGACAAGGGTCTCAAGACTTGCTTTCATACATCACATTGTTTAATCGACTAGTGGTCGAAACAGAGTGGCCCACTGCAAAAAGAATATCCATCTTCTATCAAGGCGCTAAGAGGAGAGCTTAAAGACGTGTTGGCACAGGTAGTGCAGCTCCCTACCACCTGCGAGGAACTTATCGATCTGACAGTCCAATTAGACCATCGACTCCTGGAAAGAAGGGGTGATCGGAGCAGAGGAGAAGGTCGTTTCTTCTATCCTCGTTTCAAGAGTACCACAGAGGAGCATCCAAAAATACCTGAAGGGGTCGAGCCTATGCAGATCGGAGGTATACGGGGACCCCTCTCCAAGGAAGAGAAGGAGAAGAGAAGACGACTGAAACAATGTCTGTATTGTGGCAAAGGAGGCCATTTCATTAAGGATTGCAGAGCGAGGAATGCCTTGCCTGGACGACCCTTGGTGCCACCTAACCAAGCTATGATACAATCAGGACGACCGGCGGAAAACTAGAAAGCCCAAATCAGGAAGAGGTCTCTGCCTTGGGTTGTCAAATTCAAACGATCTCACCAATGATTGCGAACACCTTGCATCCAGCAGTAGCTCATATGAACCTGAAGGTCACCCTGTGGGTCAATTCTCGTGAAGCCATGGAGATCGATGCGTTGCTTGATTCTGGTGCTACCGGAAACTACATCGATCAAGAATATGCTATGAAGATTGGAATAATATGCGAGAAGAAGGACAAACCGGAGCTAGGGAAAGCAGTAGATGGTACTGTCCTGTCATCAGGTCCTGTGTCCTATCATACTCGTGCGTTATTGATGCAGACGAGCCAGAATCACCAGGAACATATACAATTCGACCTGATTGATGCTCCTCAATTCCGGCTTATTCTAGGAATGCCATGGTTGACCCTTCACGATCCTAAGGTCAGTTGGGCCGCGCGCACGATCAATCTGTCGTCGGAATTTTGCAAAGAGAATTGTAGACAAGCATTGCCAAACACTGAAGTGAGCAACACCACGCCTTCAGTGTGTTTAGCAACAGAATGTACCAGAGGACATTATTGTTGTGCCACTGTTCTTCCTGAAGAATACAAGTCTTATCGCTCCTTGTTCGATAAACAAAAGGCAACGGATCTACCTCCACATCGTGTATACGACTGCCGTATCGAACTCCTTCCTGGAGCAGACATCCTGTGTAGTCGAGTATATGCCCTGACAGAAAAGGAGACGCGGTATCTGAGGAACTACCTCGATGAGAATTTGGCTACAGGGTTTATTCAGCATTCAACATCTCCTGCCTCATCCCCTATGTTTTTCATTCTGAAGAAGGACTGCGACGAGTTACGACCATGTATCGATTATAGAGCCATCAATAGAATGACCATAAAGAATCGATATCCGCTCCCTCTTATACCTGTGCTTTTGGACCAATTGAAGGGAGCCTGTTTTTTCACCAAACTCGATCTTAGAGGGGCATACCATTTGGTCAGAGTCCAGAGTGGGGATGAGTGGAAGACTGTGTTTCGAACAAAATTCGGTTTGTTCGAATATAGAGTGATGCCCTTCGGGCTTTGTAACACCCCTGCCGCCTTCCAGTATTTCATGGATGAAGTGTTGAGAGGTTGTCTGGAAACATTTTGTATAGTATACATTGATGACATTTTGATCTATTCATCTACCCTTCCCGAGCATGTGGAGCATGTGAAAATCGTACTCAGTAAATTGCAGCATAATTCCTTGTATGCTAAGCTCGAAAAATGCCTGTTTCATGTTACTGAGGTTGCATTCCTTGGTTATATCATCAATGCAAAAGGATTCCAAATGGACTCTAGTAAGATCGAGGCTATCATCGGCTGGAGTACTCCTCAAAACGTTAAATCAGTTCAGAGTTTCCTTGGCTTTGCCAATTATTACAGACGGTTTATTAAAGATTTCTCCAAGATAATCCATCCTATTTCCAGCTTGTTGAGAAAAAATACTCCGTTTGTATGGAACCATCAGTTTACGCGAGCTCCCATTCTTCGCCATCCGGATCCTCAGGTACCCTTTGTGCTGGAAACGGATGCCTCTCAATATGCCATAGGGGGAATTTTATCACAACGCCATCCTGAAACTGGCCAATTGCATCCTGTTGCCTATTTCTCGAAGAAACTCACTCCTTGTGAGATTAACTATTCCATTTCGGATAAGGAACTTCTTGCAATAAAAAGGGCATGTGAGGAATGGCGTCATTACCTATTGGGAGCTGCTCATACAGTTGAAATCTACACTGATCACAGAAATCTACTGTTCTTGAAAACAGCAAAGGCGCTTACGCCTCGGCAACTGAGATGGACATTATTCTTTTCAGATTACGATTTTGTTATCAAGTACAAACCTGGGCCACAGAACGGTAAAGCGGATGCCCTGTCTCGCATAGGCGAAACTGAGGAACAACGTGCAGTGAGTGAAGAAGAACCCCCGCTAATTCTGAAAGAAACGAGTGGTCAACCACCCTCAATAGCCTTGTTGGCTACACAGGAATTTTTGGAAGATGTGCGTGTAGCTCTTGCAGATTCGGAAGTACAAGAATGGGTACAAGAAGATCCTGAACATCGAATGGAAAAAGATGACCTTGCCTACCATGGGTCCGCTATCTATGTCCCTACTGAGATCCTGCAACTACAAGTCTTGAGATGGATACATGACTCCCCCTTGGGCGGCCATTTGGGGATCTACAAGACCATTGCTGGTGTGGAACGTGAATTTTGGTGGTCCAACCTTAGGGAAGATGTGAGGCAGTATATCAAGAACTGTGCTGTTTGTATGCAAGGGAAATCCGTCCATGTCAAACCTATTGGACTTCTGAGACCTCTACCTATTCCCCCTAGACCCTGGCACTCATTGTCCATGGACTTTATAGTCGAAATGCCACCCTGTAATGATAAGACCGTGATCCTAGTTGTCGTAGACCATTTGACAAAGATGGGACATTTTATTCCGTTGACTGGTCTTCCCACTTCAGCTGAACTGGCACAGGTGTTTCTGCAACATGTCGTTCGAGCACATGGCATTCCTTGTGTGCTCATTACGGATAGAGGAACTCAATTTACTTCCCGATTTTGGAAGGCTCTCTGTAAGTCCATGCACGTCGATGCTCGACTCTCTTCGTCCTACCACCCCCAAACTGATGGCAAAACGGAACGTCTGAATCAGACGTTGGAGCAGTATCTTCGCTGCTTTGCTCTGCAAAACGATATGGACTGGACTATGTTAATTTGGATGGCTGAGTTTGCCTACAATAATGCCATTCATTCCACCTTGGGTTGTTCTCCTTTTTTTTGTCTGTATGGCTATCATCCTAATGCACTTCCCTTTGAGGTGCCTGTACATTCTCCTGTACCCAGCATTCATGAACATCATGCCCATCTCAAGGCTGTGCTGGTTGCTGCACGGAACAGCTTGGCGATTGCTCAGTCTTCCCAGAAACACTTTGCTGATAGGAGGAGGACACCTGCACCCGACTATGGGGTGGGGGACAGGGTGTGGCTTTCCACTAGGCACATACATTTGAAAGGGGAAAATAAGCTGAAACCTAAGTATGTGGGGCCTTACAGCATAGTGGAGGTTATTAACCCTGTGGCTATGAGGTTGTCCCTCCCTGATTCCTGGAAGATACATCCTGTTTTTCATGTCTCCCTCCTCCAGCCTTGTCCTGCTAGTACTAGACTTTTGGATAGGCCACTTCCTATTGACATTGATGGGCAGGAGGAATATGAGGTGCAGGTTCTTCTTGACTCCCGTATGGTTAGGGGTCGGATTCAGTACTTGGTGGGTTGGAAGGGATATGGACCTGAGGAGAGGACTTGGGAGCCTTTGGCTAATCTGAATTGTCCTGAGCTGGTAGCTCAATTCCATGAGAGACATCCTGGGAAGCCTGGACGACCGCCGGGTCGGCTGTCCTCGAGAGAGGGTTCTGTGGCGATTCTGAGATCCAGGGGACGGAATTCCTGCTATGCAGAAAAAACGGGAAAAGTCCTTCCAACTACAAGTCCCAGACTGCCTTGGGGTTTTCTCATTGGACTTAAGCCCTTCCTCTGCAAGGGGAAGGTGCTTGTCAATTAATCTGTTTGAGCATCAAGGAAGGGCGGATGGTGTTCCCCGCCGGATCCCAGCGTGAAGATTAAAGCCTCGTGGAAGCCTGTTTGTCCTGGATTCGAGTTCTGGAGTACCGGCTGGTATTCGTGACTATTTTTGATATTTATCTTGAGGAAAGTGCGGGCTCGCCTTTTTTCTGAATGAACCGTGATCCCTGACATTTGATTTATTATTTCCGCTAGTTAGTTAGAGAAGCCGCGGCGTCTGTGAGAAGCACAAGACGCTTCTGTTCAACCCGCGAGAAAATAAAAGCGTGTTTATTCCTGAAACGCGACTGGGTTGCGGACGCGTTCAGGGAAGGCGCTTACAGTTTGTAGAGAGGGTTTTTGTTGAGAGCAAGCAGGTACCGAACTACGAGAGAAAACCACCTCCTCTTTTTCTCCTGGAAATACGTAGTTCTGAAAATGCCAAGTTTAACTTTTCTTTATCCAGAGACAAGGAATCTGTTTGTGGATGTTTAAGTCCCCGTATTGTGTCAGTAACAATACAAGGGAGCAAGAAGAAAAAGAGAAGTTCCTTTCTTTTATGAGACTTGTACTCTGGTGAAGTTCGTGTTTTGTGTGAGCTTCTTGAACCTGCATTCTGGGATTTGTTCTGATTCTGGCATAACTGATATAAAGACTGGGTTTACTCTGGAAGTTATATAGGATGGGAATTGAGGAATCTTGGTGAGTGAAAGAAAGGCACTTGCACAATACAGTGAGCAGAGGTCATTGATTATATGAGTAATTGTGTGTTTTGTCATCCTACCTGCAGCCTTGAAGGTATACTAGACCCAGCCCAGAGTGTTGATCATGTCCCTGTGAGAAGTCGTGGGAATACACCTTCATCCTCTTTCCCTTTTTTCCTCTGGGGCGCGAAGTCAGGCAGAGTATTTACAATTCTCTGCTGGGGGTCGTGCTGTGAGGAAATAAGGGACTTAGCATTAGATATCGTCTCTGCTTGGCCCCAGGAAAAGGTTAGTGGTGTTCTTGGTTCTTGCGCTACTGCCAGTCACGACATTTATTTAGATCACTGCAGTCCTTTCTCCTCAGATACTGCGTATAAGTACATCTTGGTTGCAGTGGATTCGTGCACATGCTTTATTTGGCTCTGGCCGCAATGAAGTGCTGATGCCCCAACTGTCATAAGGGATTTGCGTGTCTTTGTAGGAACTTTTGCATGTGGCACCCTTCACTCGGACCAGGGTCCAGCGTTCGCCTCTAAGGCGTACAAGGATGCCATGGGTTCATTGGGGGTCCAGGTCAAATTTTTGTTTCCATACAGACCTGAGGGTAATAGTGTTGTGGAGTGAATGAACCAAGACTTAAAGCAATCCTTGACAGCTAGGGTTTTAGGTACTGGCAGGAACTGGGTGGCCCATCCCTATAGCGTTCAACGTGCACTTAATGATCTCGCTAGAAGGTCTCTGCGTGGGAAGACCCATACGAAATGCTCGTTGGCATAAAGATGTTTGTTCCGGACCTTGAGGTCTAGACATGGCGGTGTCTGCTGCATCCTTTGACGTAGATGATCCTTCTGCTGTATTACAGAACCTACAAAAGACTTGCAACAGTCTTGCAAAGGAACACTTGCCCTCCACAACTGATGCTATGCTTCAGATTCCGGTAGTTGGCTGGCTACCCTGAGTTGGTGACCTGGTCCGGGAGAAGGTGGAGAACAAGAAGGAGTTTGGCCCCTCATATCGTGCACCAGTTCTTGTGCTTGGAATGCAGGCCACAAGAACAGTCATTTTGCCTCCACTTCCTGGTCGCAAGGATAAAAGGTACATCTCCATTGAAAATGTCAAATTACAGTGAGTGGCCGATTCTTCTTAGTATGACACCAGCGGTCTCTTGTCCAGCAATGCTGAGAAATTCTGTTTTGGCTCCGGCGAATACCAACAGGCCTGACATTGCCATTGAGATGCATACAGTTACTAATCCTTTATTGAACCCACCGGTTTATGATTCCAATGATGATACTGAGTATACGCATCGGAGAGTTAGCGGTGGCCATCCCGCCCATCCCGGCTCAAATCTGACCTCTAGGACAGAAGCTACGGGGATCGGAGCAGTGAGGCCTGCTCGTTGATCATAAGCCGGGGCCCACAGTGCCGCGGGAGGCCAGGAGAGTAGTTCGCCTGCGCTGAGGACTTCTCGCAGCGGCGCATGTGTCATGAAAACTCTCCTTGGGTCATCAGTGGAGTGTGCATGAAATACTTTTGGATGTAGCAGTGCTTATTGTTTTCTATCAGTAATGATCACTGTCTGTTGAAGACACTCAGTTGTTGGGTTCAATGCTTGTTGATGTTGCTAGAGTTATGAATATTCATTAGAAACTCACGTTGGGCAGGTGCGCTCAACTGACGCTGCCTCACACGTGTAACACAGCCTATAAAAGGTTCACCGGTTCCCCAGAAAGACGCTTCGCTTCGCAGCTAGCGCGTCACTTCAGGAGCTTCCAGAACTCCGATCCCGGCACCCGGACCCCGCCCTTCATCTTGGACAACTCCAGCCTACCTTCCCTGATTCCTCGAGAGGCTGGTAATCTCGAAACTCTTCTCAGGCGCAGCAGATCTCCAGCCGACCGGGACGAGTCTTCAGACTTCCGGTTGGTGCATCAGAGCGGCTTGGCAGCCGGACTTGCTTAACCCCTTCCGACCTCAGAGGTAGAATTTCCGGGTCATCCGAGGAAAGGACAGTAAGACTTTCTGTTGTTGGTTTTTGAGAACAAACCTTGGCTAAAGCAAATCGAACCTGTTTTGAACTTTGTACATTTTGGCAAAACTCCGAAAGAACGAACCTAGACAAGTTAAATAGAACCTTGGCCAAAGCAAATCGAACCTGTTTAGAAACTTGTACATTTTGTTTTCATAGTATTTCCTAAGGCTCGCTCTGACCTAACAATCAATATTTGATGTGTTACAGTGACTTAAACTGTAATACGTGATAGTGAGCAGTGTTACCTTTGGGGCTTGTTTTCTTTCTTGTTTTACTTTCAGAACCCCCTTCCAAGGCTGTACATTAATAAGTACGAGGTAAGAAGAGACTACTGCATGCAAGTGTGGTTACTGTTTCTACTAACAAGTTATTTGATTTGTTTGGAATATTCATGCATCTCATATTCCTGTGAACATTCACTGAGTATATTTACTATTTTCAAAGGTGACAAAAGACTTCAACGAAGTAAATGTTGTTTTAGACCTTGCACATGAAGTACAGGAATGGGCTTAACAAATAGTTGGTATGTACGCAAATAGTTGTTTAGAATTGGATATGGTATAGGAAGGCATGATGTTAATTAATGTGGGTTTTTTAAACACAGTTCAGCATCAAACCAAACTCTACTGATCAGCAAAAGCCCAGAGTACTTCGAAGAGAGAGGCAGTCATCTCAAGAAGAGATCCTGTGTTTGTTTCTCTCTCTCTCACACTTTCCATCCCCCATTCCACTATCCTTTCCGTCCCCCTTTTCCCTGTCCCTTTAGGGGTCAGCACTTGTGACCAGTGTCAAAATTCCTTGTCACATTTGTTGGTTCCTGGAGGTATTGGGATTAGTCATATCCAAGACGGAAAGAACCTGGACTCTTGAGGTGGCACGTCTGACAGAAAGCGAAGCCACAAAACAGTCTTAATTTCCTCTTGAATTTGACTAATCTCATGGAGGACATGGATATCACCCAGTTAGTAGAGTTAGTGCGTAAAATGAATGACGAAATACAGGACTTGCGTTTAGAAAACCAATCCCTCAGGCAAGAGCTAGATCACTCTAGGGATGAGTTAGAGAACACTAGAGAAGGCTTCACCTCTTGGAGAGTCGAAAAAACCAATTTTAACACCACCTAAATTTGGAGCCCAGTTTCAAAACAAAACTCAGGCCTCAGGTTTTGGTCAAGGTCAGCCTGCTCAAATCACTGTAATTTCTCCACAGCCTGTTCCCTTAGCCAACCCAGAACGCTTCTCAGGAGATAGTACTCATTACACTACGTTTATGAGCCAATGTCAGTTACACTTTCTATGTAAGCCTCACGTTTTCCCTACAGACACCTCAAAAGTAGCCTTCATAATCTCTTATTTAGGAGGAGTAGCTGCTAATTGGGCCATGCCCCTGGTGGACAAGAACGATCCACTGTTACACAACTTAACTCATTTCAAGGCTGCTATGTCAGGTTTATTTGCGAAACACGTATTCCTTCATGCCTCTGATAATGAATTACTAAATCTGCGCCAGGGCTCCCGAGATCTGATCTCTTATGTGACCACATTTAACCGCTTGTTAGCTGAAACTCACTGGCCTGATGAAAAAAGAATATCCCTGTTCTACCGAGGGTTGAGAGAGGAATTAAAAGATTCTTTGGCACACATAGTAAACTTACCTGATGATTTTACCGAATTTCAGGATCTAGTAATCAAGTTAGATCACAGGTTAGGTGAAAGAAGGGCTGAAAGACCGAGGTCGGATTTCAGGACCTTACACTTTAAAACTGAGAAAAAGGTTACTGAGGACAAAAATGCCCAGGTTGAGCCCATGCAGATTGGAGGGATTAAAGGACCTCTATCACAAGATGAAAAGGATAGAAGAAGGAAAGCCAATTTGTGTCTTTATTGTGGGAAGGCAGGTCATTTCGCCAGAGAGTGTCTAATCCGGCCTGTTAATAAGAGACTATTGGCCACAATTCAAGACCAGGAATCGGAAAACTAGTAATCTCGAGAGAAGGAGAGATCGATCTCTCGGGAGGAGATACTTTTGAGATCTCACGTTATGTAACTAGTGTAGTAAATCATGTACCCCGTCATTTCACCATAAGAATGGTTTTGATTCTAACTAACCAACAAAGACACAGTATTCCAGTACTTATAGATTCAGGAGCTACTGGAAACTTTTTTGATCTAGAATTTGCTAAGAAATTAAATCTGGAAAGGATTCTCAAGAAAGAACCGGAACCAGTGCGAGCTGTAGATGGTTCAGCACTTTCATCTGGTCTAATCAGATTTCACACTCCTCCATTGCTTCTTTTGTCTGACAATGGACATACAGAATTGACGGTTTTTGATCTTATTGATACTCCGGCTTTCGGGGTAATCTTAGGTATTCCTTGGCTGGAACTTCATAACCCAAAGATTGATTGGGTTAAGCGTACAGTAACCTTAGACTCCACACATTGTAAAAATCATTGTTATCAGGAGTACAGAGATCCTAAATTGCCTCTTGTCTGTGCTACTACCCACCCTGATTCAATTGTATTGCCAGCAGAATTTCGAGATTTCTCAGATGTTTTTGACCCTGTGAAAGCCACTAAGCTACCACCTCACAGGGTATATGACTGCAGGATAGATTTAATTCCTGGAGCAGTACTACCCTGCAGTCGGATTTATGCACTCACTGAACCGGAAAACCAGTATCTACGAACTTATTTAGATGAGCTACTGGAACTGGGTTTTATTCGGCACTCCACCTCCCCAGTCTCATCTCCGTTATTTTTTGTAGCAAAAAAGACAGGTGATTTGAGGGCCTGCATAGACTATCGAGCAGTGAATAAGGCCACAATTAAAAACCGATATCCATTACCATTGATTCCTGTGCTGTTAAATCAGGTTAAAGGGTCTACCATTTACACCAAACTGGATCTTCGTGGGGCTTACCACGTTATCCGAGTAAAAGAAGGAGACGAATGGAAGACGGCCTTCCGCACCAAATTTGGGCTATTTGAATATACAGTGATGCCCTTCGGTCTCTGCAATGCTCCAGCAGCCTTTCAATATTTCATTAATGAGGTTTTGCATGAGCTGTTGGACGTCTGCGTCATTGTATATATAGATGACATTCTGATTTTTTCTAAGACTCCTGAGGATCATGTGCTTCACGTTAGATCAGTCTTGCAAAAGTTACGAGATAATTCCTTGTTTGTCAAACTAGAAAAATGTGTTTTAACTCATCAAAGGTTGAGTTACTAGGTTACTGGTTGTCACCTGAAGGTATAGTCATGGACCCCAAAAAGGTAAAGGCAATTCTTGATTGGCCAACTCCCACCTCGGTCAAAGAGGTTTAAAGAATTTTGGGGTTTGCAAACTTTTACAGGAGGTTCATCTCAAAATTCTCGGAAATTGTAGTGCCAATCACTATCCTTTTACAGAAAGGAAAGAAATTTCAATGGAATACAGAAGCGGAACAAGCTTTTGACATATTAAAAAGGGCCTTCACTTCAGCTCCCATTTTAACACACCCAGATCCTGACAGACCATTTTTCGTTGAAGCTGATGCTTCGCAAACAGCAATTGGAGGAGTTCTTTTACAAAAGGATGTTAACTCGGGAAGTTTCCATCCTATTGCCTTTTTCTCTCGGAAACTATTGCCAGCCGAGCAGAACTATACAATTGCTGAGCGCGAACTTCTGGCTATCAAGGCTGTTTTCCAGGAATGGAGACACCATCTCTTAGGAGCCAAGCATACTATAACCATATTTTCAGATCATAAGAACTTGCAATTTTACTCCACGGTGAAAGCTTTTACACCACGACAGATGAGATGGCTACAATTCTTTAGCGAGTTCGATTTTATTATTACGTACAGACCAGGAACCAAACAATTGCTGTCTGATACCCTTTCACGTTTGGTTTGCGATAAAACTAAGGAAACAGGAAAGGAACAACAAAGTATAATACCTGTTGAAAAAAATTGTGCAGAAATCACTCAGCTAGATTTCTTATCAATACTCAGAAACCAGACCAAGGACCTGAATAAAGATGATTGGCTTTCACAAGAACAAACTTCAATATCTGATGGTATTTTTTATCTAAAAGACAAGATATTTGTTCCAAAGGAAGACTTAAGAGAACTGGTGATGAAATGGAATCATGATCTAGCTATAGTAGCTCATCCTGGAATCAACAAAACTGCAGAGTTGTGTGAAAGGTATTTCTGGTGGAAGGGAATGAAATCTGACATACAGCGATATGTTCAGGCTTGTCCAGTCTGTGCCCGACAAAAGTCTTCACATTAATTTCCAGTGGGTTTGTTACAACGGATGGAAGTGCCCCCAACACCTTGGCATACTATCAGTCTAGATTTCATAACAGATCTGTCCAGATCATCAGGAATGACTACTGTTTTAGTGGTAGTAGATTTGCTATCCAAAATGGGACATTTCATTCCATTACCTAAACTCCCTTTGGCAGTAGAATTCAGTAATGTGTTTTTAACTAATATAGTTATGTTGCATGGTTTGCCACAAAAAATATTCTCAGACAGGGGTCCGCAATTTCTATCAAAATTTTGGAAACAACTAAGCACACAACTAGGAATAGATTTAGCGTTATCATCAGCTTTCCATCCTCAGACTGATGGTCAGACTGAGAAAGTTAACCAATACTTGGAGCAAAGTCTACGTTGTTTAACTACCACTTTGTCCACTGAATGGTTAGACGCCCTGCCTTTAGCCGAGTTCACTTACAACAACACAGTACACTCTGCCCTTGGTTGTTCCCCATTCTATTTCCTCACAGGCCAACATCCCAGGACTCTACCAATTATATTCCCTGAGAAAGGAACGGTGACGCCAGCAGTCTCAGATAGGCTAGCCAGTTTACGTAAATTTCAGGAAAATGTAAAACAGGTATTAATAAAACAAAAAGGGAAGATGAAGCTTTACGCAGATCGACATAGAACACCAGCGCCAGCTTATAAACCAGGAGATCAGGTTTGGCTATCAACCAAGAATATACAAATTGAGGGACCAAAGAAGTTGAAACCGAGGTACATTGGTCCATTTCCCATTGAAAAAATTGTAAACCCAGTTTCTGTAAGGTTGCAACTTCCCCCAGACTACATGATTCACCCAGTGTTCCACGTGTCCCTGATTAAATCAGTACATCCAGACACCCGTCCCGACTCTCCGCCCCCCCCAATAATTGTAGGAGATCACAAGGAGTATGAGGTCAAGAAAATACTAGACTCAAAGAGAATGAGGGGACGTTTATACTATTTAATCGACTGGAAGGGTTATGATAGCTCTGAGAGATCCTGGGAACCAGAGATGAATGTCCACGCTCCTCGTTTAATTCGCTCTTTCCATGCATTGAATCCCGACAAACCACGACCCCTGAGAAGTCCTTTGGGGGGCGGGGGGGGGACTGTCATGAAAACTCTCCTTGGGTCATCAGTGGAGTGTGCATGAAATACTTTTGGATGTAGCAGTGCTTATTGTTTTCTATCAGTAATGATCACTGTCTGTTGAATCAGTTGTTGGGTTCAATGCTTGTTGATGTTGCTAGAGTTATGAATATTCATTAGAAACTCACGTTGGGCAGGTGCGCTCAACTGACGCTGCCTCACACGTGTAACACAGCCTATAAAAGGCTCACCGGTTCCCCAGAAAGACGCTTCGCTTCGCAGCTAGCGCGTCACTTCAGGAGCTTCCAGAACTCCGATCCCGGCACCCGGACCCCGCCCTTCATCTTGGACAACTCCAGCCTACCTTCCCTGATTCCTCGAGAGGCTGGTAATCTCGAAACTCTTCTCAGGCGCAGCAGATCTCCAGCCGACCGGGACGAGTCTTCAGACTTCCGGTTGGTGCATCAGAGCGGCTTGGCAGCCGGACTTGCTTAACCCCTTCCGACCTCAGAGGTAGAATTTCCGGGTCATCCGAGGAAAGGACAGTAAGACTTTCTGTTGTTGGTTTTTGAGAACAAACCTTGGCTAAAGCAAATCGAACCTGTTGAACTTTGTACATTTTGGCAAAACTCCGAAAGAACGAACCTAGACAAGTTAAATAGAACCTTGGCCAAAGCAAATCGAACCTGTTTAGAAACTTGTACATTTTGTTTTCATAGTATTTCCTAAGGCTCGCTCTGACCTAACAATCAATATTTGATGTGTTACAGTGACTTAAACTGTAATACGTGATAGTGAGCAGTGTTACCTTTGGGGCTTGTTTTCTTTCTTGTTTTACTTTCAGAACCCCCTTCCAAGGCTGTACATTATTAAGTACGAGGTAAGAAGAGACTACTGCATGCAAGTGTGGTTACTGTTTCTACTAACAAGTTATTTGATTTGTTTGGAATATTCATGAATCTCATATTCCTGTGAACATTCACTGAGTATATTTACTATTTTCAAAGGTGACAAAAGACTTCAACGAAGTAAATGTTGTTTTAGACCCTGCACATGAAGTACAGGAATAGGCTTAACAAATAGTTGGTATGTACGCAAATAGTTGTTTAGAATTGGATATGGTATAGGAAGGCATGATGTTAATTAATGTGGGTCTTTTAAACACAGTTCAGCATCAAACCAAACTCTACTGATCAGCAAAAGCCCAGAGTACTTCGAAGAGAGAGGCAGTCATCTCAAGAAGAGATCCTGTGTTTGTTTCTCTCTCTCTCTCACTTTCCGTCCCCCATTCCACTACCCTTTCCGTCCCCCTTTTCCCTGTCCCTTTCGGGGTCAGCACTTGTGACCAGTGTCAAAAATCCTTGTCACATTTGTTGGTTCCTGGAGGTATTGGGATTAGTCATCTCCAAGACGGAAAGAACCTGCACTCTTGAGGTGGCACGTCTGACAGAAAGCGAAGCCACAAAACAGTCTTAATTTCCTCTTGAATTTGACTAATCTCATGGAGGACATGGATATCGCCCAGTTAGTAGAGTTAGTGCGTAAAATGAATGACGAAATACAGGACTTGCGTTTAGAAAACCAATCCCTCAGGCAAGAGCTAGATCACTCTAGGGATGAGTTAGAGAACACTAGAGAAGGCTTCACCTCTTGGAGAGACAACGGAGAGTCGAAAAAACCAATTTTAACACCACCTAAATTTGGAGCTCAGTTTCAAAACCAAACTCAGGCCTCAGGTTTTGGTCAAGGTCAGCCTGCTCAAATCACTGTAATTTCTCCACAGCCTGTTCCCTTAGCCAACCCAGAACGCTTCTCAGGAGATAGTACTCATTACACTACGTTTATGAGCCAATGTCAGTTACACTTTCTATGTAAGCCTCACGTTTTCACTACAGACACCTCAAAAGTAGCCTTCATAATCTCTTATTTAGGAGGAGTAGCTGCTAATTGGGCCATGCCCCTGGTGGACGAGAACGATCCACTGTTACACAACTTAACTCATTTCAAGGCTGCTATGTCAGGTTTATTTGCGAAACACGTATTCCTTCAAGCCTCTGATAATGAATTACTAAATCTGCGCCAGGGCTCCCGAGATCTGATCTCTTATGTGACCACATTTAACCGCTTGTTAGCTGAAACTCACTGGCCTGATGAAAAAAGAATATCCCTGTTCTACCGAGGGTTGAGAGAGGAATTAAAAGATTCTTTGGCACACATAGTAAACTTACCTGATGATTTTACCGAATTTCAGGATCTAGTAATCAAGTTAGATCACAGGTTAGGTGAAAGAAGGACTGAAAGACCGAGGTCGGATTTCAGGACCTTACACTTTAAAACTGAGAAAAAGGTTACTGAGGACAAAAATGCCCAGGTTGAGCCCATGCAGATTGGAGGGATTAAAGGACCTCTATCACAAGATGAAAAGGATAGAAGAAGGAAGGCCAATTTGTGTCTTTATTGTGGGAAGGCAGGTCATTTCACCAGAGAGTGTCCAATCCGGCCTGTTAATAAGAGACTATTGGCCACAATTCAAGACCAGGAATCGGAAAACTAGTAATCTCGAGAGAAGGAGAGATCGATCTCTCGGGAGGAGATACTTTTGAGATCTCACGTTATGTAACTAGTGTAGTAAATCATGTACCCCGTCATTTCACCATAAGAATGGTTTTGATTCTAACTAACCAACAAAGACACAGTATTCCAGTACTTATAGATTCAGGAGCTACTGGAAACTTTTTTGATCTAGAATTTGCTAAGAAATTAAATCTGGAAAGGATTCTCAAGAAAGACCCGGAACCAGTGCGAGCTGTAGATGGTTCAGCACTTTCATCTGGTCTAATCAGATTTCACACTCCTCCATTGCTTCTTTTGTCTGACAATGGACATACAGAATTGACGGTTTTTGATCTTATTGATACTCCGGCTTTCGGGGTAATCTTAGGTATTCCTTGGCTGGAACTTCATAACCCAAAGATTGATTGGGTTAAGCGTACAGTAACCTTAGACTCCACACATTGTAAAAATCATTGTTATCAGGAGTACAGAGATCCTAAATTGCCTCTTGTCTGTGCTACTACCCAACCTGATTCAATTGTATTGCCAGCAGAATTTCGAGATTTCTCGGATGTTTTTGACCCTGTGAAAGCCACTAAGCTACCACCTCACAGGGTATATGACTGCAGGATAGATTTAATTCCTGGAGCAGTACTACCCTGCAGTCGGATTTATGCACTCACTGAACCGGAAAACCAGTATCTACGAACTTATTTAGATGAGCTACTGGAACTGGGTTTTATTCGGCACTCCACCTCCCCAGTCTCATCTCCGTTATTTTTTGCAGCAAAAGAGACAGGTGATTTGAGGGCCTGCATAGACTATCGAGCAGTGAATAAGGCCACAATTAAAAACCGATATCCATTACCATTGATTCCTGTGCTGTTAAATCAGGTTAAAGGGTCTACCATTTACACCAAACTGGATCTTCGTGGGGCTTACCACTTGATCCGAGTAAAAGAAGGAGACGAATGGAAGACGGCCTTCCGCACCAAATTTGGGCTTTTTGAATATACAGTGATGCCCTTCGGTCTCTGCAATGCTCCAGCAGCCTTTCAATATTTCATTAATGAGGTTTTGCATGAGCTGTTGGACGTATGCGTCATTGTATATATAGATGACATTCTGATTTTTTCTAAGACTCCTGAGGATCATGTGCTTCACGTTAGATCAGTCTTGCAAAAGTTACGAGATAATTCCTTGTTTGTCAAACTAGAAAAATGTGTTTTTAACTCATCAAAGGTTGAGTTTCTAGGTTACTGGTTGTCACCTGGAAGTATAGTCATGGACCCCAAAAAGGTAAAGGCAATTCTTGATTGGCCAACTCCCACCTCGGTCAAAGAGGTTCAAAGAATTTTGGGGTTTGCAAACTTTTACAGGAGGTTCATCTCAAAATTCTCGGAAATTGTAGTGCCAATCACTAGCCTTTTACAGAAAGGAAAGAAATTTCAATGGAATACAGAAGCGGAACAAGCTTTTGACATATTAAAAAGGGCCTTCACTTCAGCTCCCATTTTAACGCACCCAGATCCTGACAGACCATTTTTCGTTAAAGCTGATGCTTCGCAAACAGCAATTGGAGGAGTTCTTTTACAAAAGGATGTTAACTCGGGAAGTTTCCATCCTATTGCCTTTTTCTCTCGGAAACTATTGCCAGCCGAGCAGAACTATACAATTGCTGAGCGCGAACTTCTGGCTATCAAGGCTGTTTTCCAGGAATGGAGACACCATCTCTTAGGAGCCAAGCATACTATAACCATATTTTCAGATCATAAGAACTTGCAATTTTACTCCACGGTGAAAGCTTTTACACCACGACAGATGAGATGGCTACAATTCTTTAGCGAGTTCGATTTTATTATTACGTACAGACCAGGAACCAAACAATTGCTGTCTGATACCCTTTTACGTTTGGTTTGCGATAAAACTAAGGAAACAGGAAAGGAACAACAGAGTATAATACCTGTTGAAAAAAATTGTGCAGAAATCACTCAGCTAGATTTCTTATCAATACTCAGAAACCAGACCAAGGACCTGAATAAAGATGATTGGCTTTCACAAGAACACACTTCAATATCTGATGGTATTTTTTATCTGAAAGACAAGATATTTGTTCCAAAGGAAGACTTAAGAGAACTGGTGATGAAATGGAATCATGATCTAGCTATAGTAGCTCATTCTGGAATCAACAAAACTGCAGAGTTGTGTGAAAGGTATTTCTGGTGGAAGGGAATGAAATCTGACATACAGCGATATGTTCAGGCTTGTCCAGTCTGTGCCCGACAAAAGTCTTCACAATAATTTCCAGTGGGTTTGTTACAACCGATGGAAGTGCCCCCAACACCTTGGCATACTATCAGTCTAGATTTCATAACAGATCTGCCCAGATCATCAGGAATGACTACTGTTTTAGTGGTAGTAGATTTGCTATCCAAAATGGGACATTTCATTCCATTACCTAAACTCGCTTCGGCAGTAGAATTCAGTAATGTGTTTTTAACTAATATAGTTACGTTGCATGGTTTGCCGCAAAAAATAATCTCAGACAGGGGTCCGCAATTTCTATCAAAATTTTGGAAACAACTAAGCACACAACTAGGAATAGATTTAGCGTTATCATCAGCTTTCCATCCTCAGACTGATGGTCAGACTGAGAAAGTTAACCAATACTTGGAGCAAAGTCTACGTTGTTTAACTACCACTTTGTCCACTGAATGGTTAGACGCCCTGCCTTTAGCCGAGTTCACTTACAACAACACAGTACACTCTGCCCTTGGTTGTTCCCCATTCTATTTCCTCACAGGCCAACATCCCAGGACTCTACCAATTATATTCCCTGAGAAAGGAACGGTGATGCCAGCAGCCTCAGATAGGCTAGCCAGTTTACGTAAATTTCAGGAAAATGTAAAACAGGTATTAATAAAACAAAAAGGGAAGATGAAGCTTTACGCAGATCGACATAGAACACCAGCGCCAGATTATAAACCAGGAGATCAGGTTTGGCTATCAACCAAGAATATACAAATTGAGGGACCAAAGAAGTTGAAACCGAGGTACATTGGTCCATTTCCCATTGAAAAAATTGTAAACCCAGTTTCTGTAAGGTTGCACCTTCCCCCAGACTACAAGATTCACCCAGTGTTCCACGTGTCCCTGATTAAATCAGTACATCCAGACACCCGTCCCGACTCTCCGCCCCCCCCAATAATTGTAGGAGATCACAAGGAGTATGAGGTCAAGAAAATACTAGACTCAAAGAGAATGAGGGGACGTTTATACTATTTAATCGACTGGAAGGGTTATGATAGCTCTGAGAGATCCTGGGAACCAGAGATGAATGTCCACGCTCCTCGTTTAATTCGCTCTTTCCATGCATTGAATCCCGACAAACCACGACCCCTGAGAAGACCTTTGGGGGGGGGGGAACTGTCATGAAAACTCTCCTTGGGTCATCAGTGGAGTGTGCATGAAATACTTTTGGATGTAGCAGTGCTTATTGTTTTCTATCAGTAATGATCACTGTCTGTTGAAGACACTCAGTTGTTGGGTTCAATGCTTGTTGATGTTGCTAGAGTTATGAATATTCATTAGAAACTCACGTTGGGCAGGTGCGCTCAACTGACGCTGCCTCACACGTGTAACACAGCCTATAAAAGGCTCACCGGTTCCCCAGAAAGACGCTTCGCTTCGCACAGGAGCTTCCAGAACTCCGATCCCGGCACCCGGACCCCGCCCTTCATCTTGGACAACTCCAGCCTACCTTCCCTGATTCCTCGAGAGGCTGGTAATCTCGAAACTCTTCTCAGGCGCAGCGGATCTCCAGCCGACCGGGACGAGTCTTCAGACTTCCGGTTGGTGCATCAGAGCGGCTTGGCAGCCGGACTTGCTTAACCCCTTCCGACCTCAGAGGTAGAATTTCCGGGTCATCCGAGGAAAGGACAGTAAGACTTTCTGTTGTTGGTTTTTGAGAACAAACCTTGGCTACAGCAAATCGAACCTGTTTTGAACTTTGTACATTTTGGCAAAACTCCGAAAGAACGAACCTAGACAAGTTAAATAGAACCTTGGCCAAAGCAAATCGAACCTGTTTAGAAACTTGTACATTTTGTTTTCATAGTATTTCCTAAGGCTCGCTCTGACCTAACAATCAATATTTGATGTGTTACAGTGACTTAAACTGTAATACGTGATAGTGAGCAGTGTTACCTTTGGGGCTTGTTTTCTTTCTTGTTTAACTTTCAGAACCCCCTTCCAAGGCTGTACATTAATAAGTACGAGGTAAGAAGAGACTACTGCATGCAAGTGTGGTTACTGTTTCTACTAACAAGTTATTTGATTTGTTTGGAATATTCATGCATCTCATATTCCTGTGAACATTCACTGAGTATATTTACTATTTTCAAACGTGACAAAAGACTTCAACAAAGTAAATGTTGTTTTAGACCTTGCACATGAAGTACAGGAATGGGCTTAACAAATAGTTGGTATGTACGAAAATAGTTGTTTAGAATTGGATATGGTATAGGAAGGCATGATGTTAATTAATGTGGGTCTTTTAAACACAGTTCAGCATCAAACCAAACTCTACTGATCAGCAAAAGCCCAGAGTACTTCGAAGAGAGAGGCAGTCATCTCAAGAAGAGATCCTGTGTTTATTTCTCTCTCTCTCTCACTTTCCGTCCCCCATTCCACTACCCTTTCCGTCCCCCTTTTCCCTGTCCCTTTAGGGGTCAGCACTTGTGACCAGTGTCAAAATTCCTTGTCACATTTGTTGGTTCCTGGAGGTATTGGGATTAGTCATCTCCAAGACGGAAAGAACCTGGACTCTTGAGGTGGCACGTCTGACAGAAAGCGAAGCCACAAAACAGTCTTAATTTCCTCTTGAATTTGACTAATCTCATGGAGGACATGGATATCACCCAGTTAGTAGAGTTAGTGCGTAAAATGAATGACGAAATACAGGACTTGCGTTTAGAAAACCAATCCCTCAGGCAAGAGCTAGATCACTCTAGGGATGAGTTAGAGAACACTAGAGAAGGCTTCACCTCTTGGAGAGTCGAAAAAACCAATTTTAACACCACCTAAATTTGGAGCTCAGTTTCAAAACCAAACTCAGGCCTCAGGTTTTGGTCAAGGTCAGCCTGCTCAAATCACTGTAATTTCTCCACAGCCTGTTCCCTTAGCCAACCCAGAACGCTTCTCAGGAGATAGTACTCATTACACTACGTTTATGAGCCAATGTCAGTTACATTTTCTATGTAAGCCTCACGTTTTCACTACAGACACCTCAAAAGTAGCCTTCATAATCTCTTATTTAGGAGGAGTAGCTGCTAATTGGGCCATGCCCCTGGTGGACAAGAACGATCCACTGTTACACAACTTAACTCATTTCAAGCCTGCTATGTCAGGTTTATTTGCGAAACACGTATTCCTTCATGCCTCTGATAATGAATTACTAAATCTGCGCCAGGGCTCCCGAGATCTGATCTCTTATGTGACCACATTTAACCGCTTGTTAGCTGAAACTCACTGGCCTGATGAAAAAAGAATATCCCTGTTCTACCGAGGGTTGAGAGAGGAATTAAAAGATTCTTTGGCACACATAGTAAACTTACCTGATGATTTTACCGAATTTCAGGATCTAGTAATCAAGTTAGATCACAGGTTAGGTGAAAGAAGGACTGAAAGACCGAGGTCGGATTTCAGGACCTTACACTTTAAAACTGAGAAAAAGGTTACTGAGGACAAAAATGCCCAGGTTGAGCCCATGCAGATTGGAGGGATTAAAGGACCTCTATCACAAGATGAAAAGGATAGAAGAAGGAAGGCCAATTTGTGTCTTTATTGTGGGAAGGCAGGTCATTTCGCCAGAGAGTGTCCAATCCGGCCTGTTAATAAGAGACTATTGGCCACAATTCAAGACCAGGAATCGGAAAACTAGTAATCTCGAGAGAAGGAGAGATCGATCTCTCGGGAGGAGATACTTTTGAGATCTCACGTTATGTAACTAGTGTAGTAAATCATGTACCCCGTCATTTCACCATAAGAATAGTTTTGATTCTAACTAACCAACAAAGACACAGTATTCCAGTACTTATAGATTCAGGAGCTACTGGAAACTTTTTTGATCTAGAATTTGCTAAGAAATTAAATCTGGAAAGGATTCTCAAGAAAGAACCGGAACCAGTGCGAGCTGTAGATGGTTCAGCACTTTCATCTGGTCTAATCAGATTTCACACTCCTCCATTGCTTCTTTTGTCTGACAATGGACATACAGAATTGATGGTTTTTGATCTTATTGATACTCCGGCTTTCGGGGTAATCTTAGGTATTCCTTGGCTGGAACTTCATAACCCAAAGATTGATTGGGTTAAGCGTACAGTAACCTTAGACTCCACACATTGTAAAAATCATTGTTATCAGGAGTACAGAGATCCTAAATTGCCCCTTGTCTGTGCTACTACCCAACCTGATTCAATTGTATTGCCAGCAGAATTTCGAGATTTCTCGGATGTTTTTGACCCTGTGAAAGCCACTAAGCTACCACCTCACAGGGTATATGACTGCAGGATAGATTTAATTCCTGGAGCAATACTACCCTGCAGTCGGATTTATGCACTCACTGAACCGGAAAACCAGTATCTACGAACTTATTTAGATGAGCTACTGGAACTGGGTTTTATTCGGCACTCCACCTCCCCAGTCTCATCTCCGTTATTTTTTGAAGCAAAAAAGACAGGTGATTTGAGGGCCTGCATAGACTATCGAGCAGTGAATAAGGCCACAATTAAAAACCAATATCCATTACCATTGATTCCTGTGCTGTTAAATCAGGTTAAAGGGTCTACCATTTACACCAAACTGGATCTTCGTGGGGCTTACCACTTGATCCGAGTAAAAGAAGGAGACGAATGGAAGACGGCCTTCCGCACCAAATTTGGGCTATTTGAATATACAGTGATGCCCTTCGGTCTCTGCAATGCTCTAGCAGCCTTTCAATATTTCATTAATGAGGTTTTGCATGAGCTGTTGGACGTATGCGTCATTGTATATATAGATGACATTCTGATTTTTTCTAAGACTCCTGAGGATAATGTGCTTCAC
Source organism: Lissotriton vulgaris (assembly GCF_964263255.1). Lineage (NCBI taxonomy): Eukaryota > Metazoa > Chordata > Amphibia > Caudata > Salamandridae > Lissotriton > Lissotriton vulgaris. Next base: position 1,432,003,524 of record NC_141689.1, on the reverse strand, counting down.
GTTAGATCAGTCTTGCAAAAGTTACGAGATAATTCCTTGTTTATCAAACTAGAAAAATGTGTTTTAACTCATTAAAGGTTGAGTTTCTAGGTTACTGGTTGTCACCTGAAGGTATAGTCATGGACCCCAAAAAGGTAAAGGCAATTCTTGATTGGCCAACTCCCACCTCGGTCAAAGAGGTTCAAAGAATTTTGGGGTTTGCAAACTTTTACAGGAGGTTCATCTCAAAATTCTCGGAAATTGTAGTGCCAATCACTATCCTTTTACAGAAAGGAAAGAAATTTCAATGGAATACAGAAGCGGAACAAGCTTTTGACATATTAAAAAGGGCCTTCACTTCAGCTCCCATTTTAACGCACCCAGATCCTGACAGACCATTTTTCGTTGAAGCTGATGCTTCGCAAACAGCAATTGGAGGAGTTCTTTTACAAAAGGATGTTAACTCGGGAAGTTTCCATCCTATTGCCTTTTTCTCTCGGAAACTATTGCCAGCCGAGCAGAACTATACAATTGCTGAGCGCGAACTTCTGGCTATCAAGGCTGTTTTCCAGGAATGGAGACACCATCTCTTAGGAGCCAAGCATACTATAACCATATTTTCAGATCATAAGAACTTGCAATTTTACTCCACGGTGAAAGCTTTTACACCACGACAGATGAGATGGCTACAATTCTTTAGCGAGTTCGATTTTATTATTACGTACAGACCAGGAACCAAACAATTGCTGTCTGATACCCTTTCACGTTTGGTTTGCGATAAAACTAAGGAAACAGGAAAGGAACAACAGAGTATAATACCTGTTGAAAAAATTTGTGCAGAAATCACTCAGCTAGATTTCTTATCAATACTCAGAAACCAGACCAAGGACCTGAATAAAGATGATTGGCTTTCACAAGAACAAACTTCAATATCTGATGGTATTTTGTATCTAAAAGACAAGATATTTGTTCCAAAGGAAGACTTAAGAGAACTGGTGATGAAATGGAATCATGATCTAGCTATAGTAGCTCATCCTGGAATCAACAAAACTGCAGAGTTGTGTGAAAGGTATTTCTGGTGGAAGGGAATGAAATCTGACATACAGCGATATGTTCAGGCTTGTCCAGTCTGTGCCCGACAAAAGTCTTCACATTAATTTCCAGTGGGTTTGTTGCAACCGATGGAAGTGCCCCCAACACCTTGGCATACTATCAGTCTAGATTTCATAACAGATCTGCCCAGATCATCAGGAATGACTACTGTTTTAGTGGTAGTAGATTTGCTATCCAAAATGGGACATTTCATTCCATTACCTAAACTCCCTTCGGCAGTAGAATTCAGTAATGTGTTTTTAACTAATATAGTTATGTTGCATGGTTTGCCGCAAAAAATAATCTCAGACAGGGGTCCGCAATTTCTATCAAAATTTTGGAAACAACTAAGCACACAACTAGGAATAGATTTAGCGTTATCATCAGCTTTCCATCCTCAGACTGATGGTCAGACTGAGAAAGTTAACCAATACTTGGAGCAAAGTCTACGTTGTTTAACTACCACTTTGTCCACTGAATGGTTAGACGCCCTGCCTTTAGCCGAGTTCACTTACAACAACACAGTACACTCTGCCCTTGGTTGTTCCCCATTCTATTTCCTCACAGGCCAACATCCCAGGACTCTACCAATTATATTCCCTGAGAAAGGAACGGTGATGCCAGCAGTCTCAGATAGGCTAGCCAGTTTACGTAAATTTCAGGAAAATGTAAAACAGGTATTAATAAAACAAAAAGGGAAGATGAAGCTTTACGCAGATCGACATAGAACACCAGAGCCAGCTTATAAACCAGGAGATCAGGTTTGGCTATCAACCAAGAATATACAAATTGAGGGACCAAAGAAGTTGAAACCGAGGTACATTGGTCCATTTCCCATTGAAAAAATTGTAAACCCAGTTTCTGTAAGGTTGCACCTTCCCCCAGACTACAAGATTCACCCAGTGTTCCACGTGTCCCTGATTAAATCAGTACATCCAGACACCCGTCCCGACTCTCCGCCCCCCCCAATAATTGTAGGAGATCACAAGGAGTATGAGGTCAAGAAAATACTAGACTCAAAGAGAATGAGGGGACGTTTATACTATTTAATCGACTGGAAGGGTTATGATAGCTCTGAGAGATCCTGGGAACCAGAGATGAATGTCCACGCTCCTCGTTTAATTCGCTCTTTCCATGCATTGAATCCCGACAAACCACGACCCCTGAGAAGACCTTTGGGGGGGGAACTGTCATGAAAACTCTCCTTGGGTCATCAGTGGAGTGTGCATGAAATACTTTTGGATGTAGCAGTGCTTATTGTTTTCTAACAGTAATGATCACTGTCTGTTGAAGACACTCAGTTGTTGGGTTCAATGCTTGTTGATGTTGCTAGAGTTATGAATATTCATTAGAAACTCACGTTGGGCAGGTGCGCTCAACTGACGCTGCCTCACACGTGTAACACAGCCTATAAAAGGCTCACCGGTTCCCCTGAAAGACGCTTCGCTTCGCAGCTAGCGCGTCACTTCAGGAGCTTCCAGAACTCCGATCCCGGCACCCGGACCCCGCCCTTCATCTTGGACAACTCCAGCCAACCTTCCCTGATTCCTCGAGAGGCTGGTAATCTCGAAACTCTTCTCAGGCGCAGCGGATCTCCAGCCGACCGGGACGAGTCTTCAGACTTCCGGTTGGTGCATCAGAGCGGCTTGGCAGCCGGACTTGCTTAACCCCTTCCGACCTCAGAGGTAGAATTTCCGGGTCATCCGAGGAAAGGACAGTAAGACTTTCTGTTGTTGGTTTTTGAGAACAAACCTTGGCTACAGCAAATCGAACCTGTTTTGAACTTTGTACATTTTGGCAAAACTCCGAAAGAACGAACCTAGACAAGTTAAATAGAACCTTGGCCAAAGCAAATCGAACCTGTTTAGAAACTTGTACATTTTGTTTTCATAGTATTTCCTAAGGCTCGCTCTGACCTAACAATCAATATTTGATGTGTTACAGTGACTTAAACTGCAATACGTGATAGTGAGCAGTGTTACCTTTGGGGCTTGTTTTCTTTCTTGTTTTACTTTCAGAACCCCCTTCCAAGGCTGTACATTAATAAGTACGAGGTAAGAAGAGACTACTGCATGCAAGTGTGGTTACTGTTTCTACTAATAAGTTATTTGATTTGTTTGGAATATTCATGCATCTCATATTCCTGTGAACATTCACTGAGTATATTTACTATTTTCAAAGGTGACAAAAAACTTCAACGAAGTAAATGTTGTTTTAGACCTTGCACATGAAGTACAGGAATGGGCTTAACAAATAGTTGGTATGTACGCAAATAGTTGTTTAGAATTGGATATGGTATAGGAAGGCATGATGTTAATTAATGTGGGTCTTTTAAACACAGTTCAGCATCAAACCAAACTCTACTGATCAGCAAAAGCCCAGAGTACTTCGAAGAGAGAGGCAGTCATCTCAAGAAGAGATCCTGTGTTTGTTTCTCTCTCTCTCTCACTTTCCGTCCCCCATTCCACTACCCTTTCCGTCCCCCTTTTCCCTGTCCCTTTAGGGGTCAGCACTTGTGACCAGTGTCAAAATTCCTTGTCACATTTGTTGGTTCCTGGAGGTATTGGGATTAGTCATCTCCAAGACGGAAAGAATCTGGACTCTTGAGGTGGCACGTCTGACAGCAAGACCCTGGGTGCCTCGCCGCTAGAGAGGGAATGCTGACCGCTGTGTGAGGACCGGGGCCCGCAGAGACCTACAGTCAGCGAGGGTTACAGTGAGGGGGCTCCGTGGGACAGGAGGGGCCCAGAAGACAGCACCATCCTCACACTTTGGGCCGAACATCGGCGTATGGCGGAGCTGCGCCATTGAGGCCTGTGGCACGTCGTTCTGCTCCCCCCACCCACGGTTCAAAATCAGGAGCAGTGATTTCTGGGCTCTACACATCAGGGTTCATCGTGTTGGAGCCGAGGCCCGCAGTACCAACGAGGACCCGGGGAGTGCTGCAATCGGGTAGTCTGCATCCTGAGTTGAAGCGGAGGAGACCCTACAGTATTGTCACCACTGAGAGAGGCAGGTGAGAACCCCCCCGGGCGGACAGTAAGGGCGTATGGACAAGCACCAGTGAAAACCCATAAAGGAGGGCACATCTGGACTAGGGAGGCTCAATTTTCAACCCTGGCACCAGTTCTATCAACAACGGCTGAACTGTATAGTGGTGGACATTCTCTTGGGTTCCCCCTACGTTTGGACGTTGGGATTTGCAATACCACAGACTTATGTAAGAGTCAGAGTGGATGATCAGCGGTATAATGGATCGCAGTAAAGGCTCAGGGGCCCAGGGGCTCAAGGTGGCACAAACCAACAAATTGGACCGCTACAGTGTTCCTAAAGACACGTAACAGAACCAACTGCCTAGAGATGCCTTACAAGGTGGCTCGGGTGAAGAGGAGCAGGAAATATCACTAAAATATGTAATGGACGCTATCACCGGAGTCAAAACCTCCCTAGAACATAAAATGGACACTATGGCAATTGACCTCATCAGGGCCGATCTGGCGAAGCTGAACGAAAAAGTCAAACAGGTAGAGATCAGTGCCACCAGTCTCGTTGGAGATGTCACACAGCTTCAAGGAGAAGTCCGCGAACTACAAGATTTCCGCAAACTCACAGACTTAAAACTGGACGACTACGAAGGCCGTCTACTGCGCAACAATCTCTGCATTTTGGGTGTTTGCGAAAAATCGGAGCGGCAGTCCCCCGTTCTTTTTGTTGAAGACCTGATCCTTAAACATCTACAGCCTAAAGGCCTCAGCAAGTTCTTTGTCATGGAGCGGGTGCATAGGGTCCCGGGCGGCCGTACCAAGCCTGGCGCTCTCCCGTGGCCGATGTTGGTCAGACTTCTAAACTTTTGAGACAGGGATGTCATCCTCCAGAATGCCAGGACGGGGGCCCCCTCCGCTATGAGAATGCGGACATAACCTTTTTCCCGGACTTCTCGCAGATGGTACAAAGGCAGAGTAGGTCCTTCCTCTCGGTGAAAAGAGTACTTAGAGAAAGAGGTCTGAAATATTCGATGTTATTCCCGGAACGTCTTCGGGTCGAGGTGGAGGGGAGGGCATGGTTTTTTGAATATACGGAAGCAGTAGCAGACTGGATCAAGCACCGTGGAGTGAGGAGCCCAAACAACCACATCAGAAGGGAAGGTGAAGACAATCGCCCTGCCTGAGGAGAAGACCGTGTCGACAGTTGCATTTGGATTGAGTGAACTAGACCTGGTGCAGGGTGGGCTTGGGTGGGGAGTTCCTTCTTTTTTGATCCTCTTTGGTGGTGGACTCTTTTGGATTTTACACATTTATCCAAATGGGGATGTACATTTGACTTGCTTGGGGACAGGAAAGCGGAGCGCTCTATTCCCCCCTTTTCTTCTACTTTTAGTTCCTTACAAGGGTGCGAGGCACTCTGCAAGTTTTCAATGGGCAGTTCTAGGCCCAGAGTGCAGGGCAGTGGGGTTGGGGGTTGTTGGGTGGGGGTGTGTTGTTTGGTTTTAGTTGTAATCATTGCATCAGCGACTTCTATTGCAATTTCTACTGCATAGCAAGTAGAAACACATGCCGTTATTTCCGTAGAGGAAGTAGAGATATTTTCTAATTTTTCATGGCTACACGGTGGGACGGAGGGGTTAAAGTGCTAAGCTGGAACGTCAATGAGTTGGGGGACAAGGCCAAGCGCAGTGTGGTCCTCCAATACATCAAGCGTCAGGCCCCTGATTTTGTGTTGCTTCAAGAAACACATCTCATTGGCCATGCATGCACAGCCTTATACAGAGGGGTTTACACCATGTTGGCCCATGCGGGATTCACCTCTAGCTCACGAGGAGTGGGTATTATGATAAGGAAATCCTTTCCTCTGGTGGTACAAGCAACCTGGACAGACGACCGGGGACGGTACATTGGGGTCTTGGGCACATGGGAGGGGTACCCCATCACACTTCTATCGGTTTATGTGCCACCTTGCTTACAAGCCACCAGCTTCAGAGACTTAGGGACTATTTTGCTAGCTATTCCGGAGGGCCTTTTTTAATACTAGGAGGGGACTTAAATTCTGTAGTCAAGGGCAAACTAGATCGTCACCCCACCCCGAGAAGTGGGCTCCACATCATGTTGGCTTCCTGAATTCCTTGAGACCATGGGGCTGGTAGATAGCTGGCTGAACTATCACCCAAACACGGTGCGGCACACCTTCCACTCCGGGGTACACGGGTGCCTCTCACGCATAGATTATTTTTTAATTCCTGCATCTCAGATTGCGCACATCCACGAGATGAAACACCTGGCCAGGGTTACTTCTGACCATTCACCAGTTTGGGTTCACGTGGTTCTTAATTATAAACAGGTGGGACGGGTGGCCCCTATCAACCCGTGGTATTTCCGGGATCCTAAAATTCGCAAGGAACTTCTCGTAGCAATAGATTATTATTTTATTGACAATGAGGGATCAGTGGACTCCCCGCAGACGCTATGGGAGGCCTTCAATACGGTGATTCGGGGTCAGGCTTTATCTTTAAATTCTGGAAAGAAGAAAGACCACCAGAGAGAGATAGTTGCCATTGAGGCGGAGATTCACCAATTAGAAACTGTTCTGGAATCAGAGGTTACACCGGACAAACTCCATTATCACAAGCTCTGACAGCAGGAATATAGAGTGTTGACGACTGAACAGACCAAAGCCTTGGTGAGAGCCACGCAGGGATGGTTATATGATGTGGGAGACAAAGCTGGGAAACTACTAGCGTGGTTGGACAAAAAAGAGTGTGCGAGCCGGCTATTGCCGGAGCTTCATAGGGAAGGGGGTAGCCCCCTCACAGATCCCCAAGGCATTGTTGACAAGTTTGCAGGCCATTTTGGCATGGTATATTCTTCAGTAGCTCCCTATTCCATAGAGGAGTCCCGTCAGATGTTAGTTGACATAACGCTGCCCAAGCTTTCCGTGGACGGCTGTAACTTTCTAGATAGCGACATATCGAATGAGGACATACCGAAAGGAATCAGGTCCCTCAACTCGGGGAAGGCCTCCGGCCCTAATGGAATTCCAGTCAAACTATATAAACTTAGACCGGACAGACTGGCCCCATATCTCAGGGCCATGTTTGAGGACTCAAGGGAAAAGGGGTTCCTACCGATAGATCAGAGACCAGCTACCATAATCACTATCCATAAGGTGGGGAAGCGTAAAACTGACTGTGGGTCATACAGACCGATGTCCCTCTTGAATGCAGAGCCCAAGATTCTGGCTAAGCTCCTAGCCAACCGTCTGGTCACTGTGATCGGGACTCTAGTCCATCCAGATCAATCTGGTTTTATTCCACACCGTAACACAGCGCTCAAGTTGCGTAGGGCGCATGGAGTATTATCTCTAAAGAAGAGAGGGGCATCCACTGACTGTTGAGAGGGGTTCCCGACATATAGCTAGAGCCCGGAAATGGACAAGGAGAGGGGTGGGGCGGGGGGGGGTGGGCGGTGGGGTTGTTTACAGTTCTTTGATTCTCGTTTCCTTGCAATGCACTAGCACTGCTCAGCTTGCACCGTTGTAGCACCTCTTAAGACGCGGCCGGCCCTTTTCGGGTTGTAGGCGGCTTGCTGTGTTAATGAGATGACTTCTCCGCTGGCCCTAGGTGGGGTGTCCGCGAGGCCGCTGATTTCGGCCTCCCTGGACTGGTTACGGCCTTTGCAGAATTGGATGGGGTGCATTTTTTGCTTATGCTCAATAAAATATTTAATACATAAAGAAGAGAGGGGTCCAACACTCAAAAGGGACAGGACACCACAAAGACGGTAAAGTAAAAAAATAACTCCCTTTGGGGTATTATATTAGCATACCAATAATACATTCACCACACACATCCTACTCAAGCACCGTCAGGACAATTTATCAGTAGTCAGTAAGTCAGATCCAAGTCCACTTTCTACAAAATTATATATAAACATTTTTTTTTTATTAAGTTGGTTCAAAAAGTTATATATATTAAAACACCTTTTCATTTTAGGAATAATACATCCTAAACACATTGAAAACAACAAATTAAGAAATCTAATAAAATTTCATTTGCAACAAAATCGAAAATTCAAAATTCATTGACGCATAACCATAGTAGCATATAACAATGGATTCAATACTGCATTCACAGATTCTGTAAAATAACACAAGGAGACGTGTATTTGTAGGCCAAGAAAAAGCGACGCGTTTCAGAGGGTTTACATGGATCCAACCTCTTTCTTCAGGCTTCTCAGTTTTTGGTTACGACAGCAGTATCTATATGCAAAGAAACATTTATTTTACGAATCCTGCAAAATTATTACATGAAAAACATAATATCATCCTACATATATTAATGTTTTGCCAAAATGTTCTAACTGTCCTAAACAATTAAAAACAACCTCATTAATGAACCAAATTCCTTGTGTTACTGGCACTGAGCATGCTTCAAGACCCTTCAAATATCCATCTGATGGAATCATTTGGATCAAAACCATCTGACTCACTCTACCATAGTCTTATCACTCACTCGATAAAAACAATCCACATCATGCAAGGTGGCCAGTTGTGCTCCATCCTGATGTTATGTTATGTTATGTTATTGGCTTTTTGTATAGCGCGTGAATCACCCGGGGGCATCTCAGCGCTTGTACCTGGGGGAGGACCTCTAGAGGGATGGAAAAGTAAATTCTCGGGAGAGAGGTGACATTAGAACAAGAAGGTTTTCAGTAGTTTCCTGAAGGATTGGAGAGATGTTGATTTCCGCAGCACCTCCGGTAACGAGTTCTAATATTTAGGGGCGACATGTGAAAAGGCCCTACCTTCTGTGCAGGTCAGACGAGTACGGGGGACCCTAAGGAGGGCCTGAGAGTTAGATCTGAGGTTACGTTCTGATGTATACTTATGTAGCTTCTCTTGTAGGTAACGAGGACCATCCCCTTTGAGAGCCTTAAAGGAGAGACAACAGGTCTTAAAAAGGACTCTCCTTTTCACTGGGAGCCAGTGAAGTTCTCTAAGCAAGGGAAGGGATGGAGATCCTGGGGGGCGATTCAAGACCATCCTGGCTGCAGTATTTTGTATCACCTGCAATTTGGCTAACACTGTATCTCCTACTTCGGCCAGTAATGCATTCCCGTAGTCAAGCTTGCTCATAACCAAAGCCTGAACAACGGTTCCGCGATGTTCTAATGGTAAATAAGGGAGAGTTTTGCGTAACAGCCGGAGGCTGTAGTAGCATGACCTTGCAATGGATTTGATGTTATCTTGCATGGAAAGTTTATGATCTAGTTGAATACCCATGGTTTTGACTGAAGAGGAGGGGGTGGGGGCCTCGCCCAACTCTACTGGCCACCAGTCGGCTGACCAATAGTGGGCGGCTTTACCTAAGAGAATCAGCTCAGTTTTTCCAGGGTTGAGCTGGAGACATCTTTCCCGTATCCACTCAGAGATAGCCAGCATTTCTCTTGAGAATCAAGATTTCTCATCCATATGGTTTGAGCCTATTGAGAATAACAATTGGGTATCATCATCGTATGATACAATCTCGAAGCCAAAAGGCTGCACAATTTTTGCTAAGGGGGCCATATAGACATTAAAGAGCATAGGGCTCAGACATGAGCCCTGAGGAACGCCCTTCTCTAACAGGAATTTTTGAGATGTAAAAGTGCCTAGAGAGGTAGTTTTTAACAACTGAGTAGTTAGTGCAAGGATAGCCAAGCCATGCACCAATGCACTTATGAATTGCTTTTATTTTCAATATTCAAAAGATTTTTCTTTTTTTGATAAACATGTATGGGATGTACATACAAAGAATGCAAGACAAACTCAATCGAGACTTGCATTGGCGGCGTGAGGAACTTCAGAATAACGATTAAAGTGGGTGATAACGGTCAAGTGGTTCACGGCAAGGGGAGGCGGAAGCAGTGTTTCCGCGCATGCACACCTAAACTAACAGGTGCTCGCCCATTGGTACAAAGAGCGAGTGGTTGGGAATTTATAAAGATTTTTACCTTCAACAGCAACATTTTCTGAGGAAATTCACATCATAAATCAAGAATGTAGGAAGTCCACGAAGGTGGCACAGTATTATAAACTGTGGTTTCTGGTCCTGATGAGAACCCTCAAAGTGGGTGGGGTTTGAAACGCATAGCCATTCTTTTTTTCCACTATCAAACAATTGGTCATGTATTTTGATTAACACTGTTGGTGCACTGCTAAAAATTGTTTTATTTAGAGACTAGTGGTTTGGCCTTTCTTCAAAAAATTTAGATTGACGTAATAGGACTGTGTGGTGTTTGTTTAGTCTGGTGACCGTTTGAGTGGAGTTGGAATGTTTGCGAGTGTATGTTTGAACATTTGAATGGGTTATGATTGGAAGTAACAGTATGTAGTAAATATTCATTTGTCTTGCATTCTTTGTATGTACATCCCCTACATGTTTTTCAAAAAAAGAAAATCATTTGAATATTGAAAATAAAAGCAATTCGATAGCGCATTGGTGATTGGCTTGGCTATCCTTGCACTAACTACTCAGTTGTTAAAAACTTTTTTCATCAGTATTAGCATGGTTGTTGGTTTAGTGGACTCAGCCTTACTGATTAGAGTCAGGCCCTTTCTTGTTATATAGAGAGGTAGTTTGGCATCTATCAATAAGGAAGTTCTTTAGCCATTTCAGGGCCATGCCTCCGATGACACATTCCTGTAGTCTGTCGGCCAGCAATTGATGAGAAATAGTATCAAAAGCCGCCGAGAGGTCTAATAAGATCAGAATCATAGAGCCTCCGGCGTCAAGGGTAAGTCGTAAAAAGTCAGTAACAGCCAAGATGGCTGTTTCTGTACTGTAGCCGGGGCGAAAGCCAGACTAGGACAGATCCAGAAAATTGTTCTGTTCCAGGTACTGGCTAAGTTGTTTATTTATTGATGATTCTAATGTTGTTCTCAGAAGTGGTAACAAGGATATCGGTCTGTAATTCCCTAACACCTGGGGGTCTGCTGACGTTTTCTTCAGTATGGGGCGGACATGTGCTTCCTTCCAGGTGGAGGGGATACAGCCCGTACGGATGGAGGAATTAAACATTTTTTGTATGAATGGGGCACAAATGGGGGAGAGCAGGACCATTGTGCTTGGGGGGGTAGAGATCTGTTGGGGAACCAGATTTCGCAACCCGAAGTAAATTTTCTGTCTCCTCAATCGAAATGTCAGCAAACTGATTTAAGCGACCCTTGATAGATGTCAGACGGTTGTCTTCGGACCGAGTGAGGTCCGGGATGGTTAGGCTCACAGTCGAGAATTTGGAATAGATTGTGGCTATTTTATCATGAAAAAAATTTGCTATCAAGTCACACAATGATTGAGATTGAGGGGGTGACTGTTTACATGCAGAGGGAGGAAAAATCCTTGACTATATTAAAAAGGGTTTTGGCCGAGTTTTCTGCTTGTTCTATTTGGGTGCGGAGATGAAAGCATCTAGCTACTTTGATTGATTTTTGAGAGTGCGATAGGGAGGATTTGTAGGCTTGTTTATCCAAAAAGTTATTTGTCCTCCTCCAGCGTCGTTCTAACACTTTGCATCGGGACTTTTCGTTTTTTAGGTCTCCTGAATACCAAGAAGCAGAGGATCGCCGAGCGGCCGCGATGGTGTTTTTCACTGGTATAATCACATCGAACGTTTTTTCCAAAATGGTGTTAAACGTATTCAGCAACTCCGTGGGGTCCTGCTGATTACTGATACACCAAATCTGTGGGAAATGTACACCCCTAAACCTGTTTGTCTAGGGTGCACTGGTTTATATGGATAGAGTCTGTGCATTTCGGCTAAGGATGCTACCTTGGCAATCCTTGTTGCGATTTTAAAAAACTATGTATATATATATATATACCCATTTATGGTTACATATTCTAGTAAAAATAGATAGGATCCATTAAGCTAGGAATCCTGCCTTATCGTTGTATCATAGGAGTACAGGTACACCCATATGATGGCTCCCGGCTCCATAACCAATATCCTAACATAATTTCATCTCCTCAAAGATCTCTCACTAATATCAGCGTTTGCCTGACAGTCCTAGGGATACTAAAATGATATGTAAAAACCCACCAGGCTATCACTTAAACCATATATTATCTTGGAGTAATCATTTCAATCAAAATATCGCTTTCCAAAGTTCATTGGAATCAGGCTTGGTGATCACTGCCAGTGCCAATCTAATCTTTATACATCCTAAAATAAGAGAGCCTCAGTCAATACTTCATGGTTGCGGTTTGGTTTTTTGTTACACAATCATCTAAAGTAGCATATTTGCTACAGTTAGAAAAGGCACCTGAAAATTCTAAAATTGTAACCTATCATTGATATTGATAGTCGGTGCGTGTGAAGGAGGAACAATCTCAATAGTTAAAAGCCTCCTATAAATAATAGGTCTCAGTCCTGGAAATGAAAGGGGTCCACATGTTAATGAATCACCCTTAATGTGATAGCAACTTTCATAACTCATTTAAAACGTGAATAAGATATGACACGTACCTTCATAATATAGGAGGAGTACACAGTCTATACCTTTATTGGTGTGCTATAGAAGAAGTTTCTTGTCTGCCCTGTATTGAAAAACATTCTGTATCAGATATCATTTTAGCCAGGTGCTTAACAAAGTATTGCAAACAATAATGACCTGGTCCAATTAGGCAATGTATAATGTTTACTTCAAGCAATGTATCTCATATTACAATATTTGTAACAGCTACCTCCCCTTCCTTTAGAAACCATGGGGTAGAGAGTACAATGTTGCCATGCCAAATCTAAAAGGCCTCCCTCCCTTCTAAAACAGTCAAGAAAAAATGGACAACAAACAACACAGTGTTTTGTGAAAAAAATGTTAGAAAGCGAGATGACACCTCACGGGCGAACCACCAACGGGGAACCTGGTAGGTACTCACCAGTGTTGCCCTGTTATCATCATCGGCGGTCATCAAGCTTTAAAGTAAAGTGTCCAAACCATTGTGTAAGTGCAATTTAAAGTGCAGTGGATGAAAGTGCAAACACACAAAACAAACAAACAGTGTAATGCGACGGGATAGGGTCTGCACATATATATGACCTTTATTCTCCTTCTTCGTGCAGCCTATCATTTAAAAAGCAGGGAGTGGCTATTAATTATATAACCACATACCACACGCCAACATGTTTCATTGCCTTCTATCTTTTCAGGCAATTTCTTCAGCGCAAGTCAATTTTACCACTGCATCAAATGCTGGACATACCATTCTTCATGACTGTCAAAAGACAAACGGTAATTAAAATTCCTTTGCCACATGCCCATATAAACTTATAAAAAACAAAATGTAATACACCAACTGTACTGAGAATGTCATGTCACTCCATATTTACCCTTACAAAACCAAGGCGACTCCTACCGGCCGTAAGGATGAGATTAAAACTTAGGCTCGACCCCTCTAGTGGGTAGTCCCAGGTCTCATGTCGTTTTCTAACTGTAAAGAGACATGTAAAGAACGCGCATTGTTAAAGTGTGTGGAGACACCAATGCGTTCCGCTATTCTAATAATGCTGCAGTAGCGTGATTGTATTAAGGGGCCCACCTCTCCTTACCGATCTGTAGAGACCTCTGTGCGTTACCTCCACCCGTTACAAGGTATTCTGACGGTCTTTCTCTTAAACCGATCTCAGTTCCCGAAATCCCATCTGGGACGCGCCTATTCACGCGAGGAGACACGGCCACCATTTTGGATTGAGACTCTCAGGTTTCATGATCATACAAACACCGGGCGTGCTTGTTCACGTATGGGCGCGTCCGCCGGTTTTTAGATTTTGATGCTTTACCTGGTATATTAAACTATATTACACACGCTCAGAATGCTCAATTCCTAAAGAGGGTTTAGTAGTACATTTAACAGTGAATACAGAAGACAGAATTTGTATAAATATATCGCACGTTCAAAATAAAAACATGGGTGTACCCACCTAGCTGGGACTTCTATGAATTACTGTCCCGAGTGTAAAAGTATCGGGAGCAAGTTAAATAATCCCATACTACTACTAAAATCTTCATATCTTGTTTTTCGTGTGTAGAGGGGTACCTGATGGTCTGCATGTTCTTTATGGCGGGTCATAGCGACCATCTTGGACTATGTTTCCCCAGTGTATCATGCTAATCTTTCATGGCTAATCTAATGGCATTAAGCACCCAACAACTATTCTTCCAACACCATGAGATGTAGTCTCATTATAAATAATGAAGCTCCGCTATAGCATTGTTCACGGATACCAAGTATAGACAGATCCTAGGAGACAGGTTCATAGGGACTACTTAGGAGGCATATATCAAGTATCCACTTTCACCAAGACCATTCGTGTACAGAAAAGACAGTAATGACAGGTATTTCACTACTTTACTGGGCGATGTTGTTATTGGATTTGGACAAACTGGTGCTGGATACGGGAAAATTGCTGCTCCTAATGTACTTTATTCCATTCCAAAAGTTCATTAAGTCCCAACTGCTCACTTTTCTCTTGAAAAATCCATCTCGCCTCCTTTGATATCAACATTCTTTCTACAGTTTGGGAATCACCTTTCACTTTCTCAAGAACTGTCCAGGTAAAACTGTGTTTGGTGGTATTGCAATGCTGGACAAGTTTCGTAGTTAGTTTACCAGTTCTTATCCTACTCAGGTGCTCCTGGATCCTTGTTTTTATTTTTCTTGTAGTGAGGCCTATGTAATCCAGACCACATTCACATTGCAACCTGTACACCACATTTGTGGTATTGCAGTTGCTAAACTGTCCTAAAAACCATTCTTTTCCTGATCTCAAAACCACGCTAGTTGTTTTCATGGTAAGAGGGCACATGGAACATGTCCCACAGGGAAAATGTCCTTTGGGGATCAAATTTCCTCCTGTCTCTTTTCCAGGGGGTGTCCTAGTATGTACTAGCTTGTCCTTGAGGTTGCTTGATCTTTTAAAAGCAAACCTCGGGGGGGCACTGTGAAATCTTTATTGGAAAGCAAGGCCCAATGTTTCCGGATTGACTGCCTAATCCTGGTTGCTAAGGGATCGTACGTCATTACAACTGGGATGCAGTCCTCTTTCTTCTTCGGGTTGGTTTCTAACAGCGCACTTCTGGGAGTGTTAAGTGCCCTCTTTTTTGCCTGTTCGATAATTTTCGACTGGTATTTCCTTTCCTGCAGCTTACTACTAAGCCCTTGGGCCTGTTCCATATAGACAGCTGTGGAGGAACAGTTCCTCTGGTACCGTAGAAACTGGCCCAGCGGCAGGTTGTCCCTAAGGGCCCTAGGATGGTAAGACTCATAAAGGAGTAAGGAGTTCCTGTCGATGGGTTTCTGATGGACACGTGTAAGTAGTCTTCCGCCACTGGCCTCTATATCTAAGTCAAGATATACAGCTGAAACATGGCTATAAGTCCAGGTAAAACTGAGACTTTTATCCTGACAATTTAACCATTTCAAAAACTCCAGGAGGATAGATTCATCCCCGGACCAGACGCAGAGCGCGTCGTCAATATATCTCCTCCACAGGCGGAGATGCCCTATAAAAGGGTTGGTGGAGGGATATACGACGTGCTGTTCGAACTGGCCCACGTAGATACACGCTAGACTGGGTGCCATGGTAGCACCCATAGATGTCCCTGTCGTT
This sequence comes from Lissotriton vulgaris, assembly GCF_964263255.1. Taxonomy (NCBI): domain Eukaryota; kingdom Metazoa; phylum Chordata; class Amphibia; order Caudata; family Salamandridae; genus Lissotriton; species Lissotriton vulgaris. Next base: position 1,431,987,814 of record NC_141689.1, on the reverse strand, counting down.
TGTAAAAACAGTTTGTCTTTGTAGATGAAGAAACTTCTAGTGAGAGCAAGTTCTACGCATTGAAGGACCAATGTTTGGGGCACGTCGTAGAATCATTCTTGTTCACCAAGAGCGTGCGCTGCTGCGACCAGGGTCGCGTCTTGGGGGATACAAGAATAAAGGGACTCAATATCGATGGGTAGAAGGAATTAACAAAGTATGCCTAACTTATTCTAACTTGCCTCAAAGAAGAATTTTGTCAGCCACTGCCACTACAGCAACCTGATTTAATAAGGTAATATATACATCTTATAACCCTGCCCACAAGCCTCATACCAATACTTCGTGCCAATAATCATTATGCCTCTATCCAATGGGCTAATGTATAGGTCACACCTATTCACTAAGAACACCATAACGTGCCAGAATGACAAAATGCCCCTGAGGCATATTGTACGCTATCGGTCTCCATGTTACACTGATCACGTTGAGAATTCTACAACACGCTAACCTCTAGGACAGCTTCCCCCCGAACACAGACTATTAGGACTCTGTTCGTGGCACCAGTCTAAAAACAACCTGCCAAAACAATGTCACAAACGAGCTTTAAAACAGCATACTGGGGGACGGGACAGACTTACCGGGATTAACAAATCTCCTGCATCCTCACAGACAACATTGATTAACCTCGGCGTTGCCGCCGTTCCCTTTTATGCACAGTATAATCAGGCAGAAAAGGCGCCAACTACTGCAAGGGGTATAGAAATAGGACTGAACTCTCCGTGAGCCGAGCACCATCTCTAATATGAATATCAAAAACAGACTGAGCTCGATGTGAGCCGAACGCCATCTTAACTTAGTGAAATTCCTAACATATGCCCCTTACTATTCCAATAGCGCCTGTCATTAACAAGCATTGTTAGCGCACCCTGATATCAAAAAACGAGCATCGCCCACCATCACTTTAAAACTCGAAATTGGCCATATGTAAGTCGGGCTAATAATCGTTATACATTTCCAACAAAACATCAACGTGTGCCATTGAAACAGCGTCATACTGGCAGTTATAATACAGTATTGAATTAAGGAGTGGAGATAAGGTAATCACATTTCTTCTATATAAATATACCTCTACCAATCACCAATGTGTAGATCAGACCTATTTTCAATATATATTCCTGCCTTCCTATTAAATGTGCCGGTGTGACAACATCTCGGTGGCAAATCTATACTGCTATTATAAAGAGAGAACAGAAACCTATTGGCAAGGTAAACTCGGGAACCACAGCGCCAATCCACACACCCAATACATTGTTGTAATCCACAGGGTGTGTAGATGGACATAGGCTGCATAAAATAAAAATAAAACGTAAATGAAAAAATTAAACTTTAAAAACAAAATAGTCCCCTAAAAGTAGCGCCGGCCACGACCTAGCGCTGGCCGCAACCTAGCGGTGTCCGCAATGTGCGTGATGACGACAGGCGGGGAGGAGCGGTGACGAGCAGCGAGGAGTGGCGGTGAAGTCCGGAGCGCGGGGAAGAGCGGCGACTCAGGTAAGACAAAGGCAAAGGGGAGGCGGGAGGTGGGAGGCGGGAGGCGGGAGGCGGGAGGCGTTCTGGGCAATGTCGGGGTGGGCGGGGTAAGGCAAAAGCGAGGCGGGAGGCTGGAGGCGGGAGGCAGGCAGGAGGAGGGCGGGAGGCGTTCTGGGCAATGTCGGGGCGGGCGGGGGCCGGGGCGGGAGTGCATCCAAGCCTGAAATGTTGCCCCCAGCCCCCTTCTGCCACGGGCAACGCTGCCGCAATCCGGAAATGCTGCCCCCAGCCCCCTTCTGCCCCAGGCAACGCTGGTGCGGGCTGCTAATATATTATATAATGTCAGCAAGCGGCCAATACTTTTCCTACAGCTGACCATCCGACCTGAGGCCTAAGAAATATATATGTATCTAAGTTGGAACATGAATAATAGGCTGCCTCATGAATACGTTTATATAAGAGTAATTCATTCTACAGACAACTGCATACACCAATAAAATGGGCACCTAAAATAACTCAAATGCACAAGTACCCAAATAATTACAGGTTCACCTATACTAGACGGGGCACTTATCCAATCAGGTTAATATAACTTGACCTTGTCACCTAATCAATTTCTCCCACTCTTCCCTAGAGTTCAGACCTTGCCTCAAAGTGTTAAAAATAGATATATACCATTGTTCTCTGGTTTTCTGCTTTTCTTCCAAGTTTTCTCCTCTTTTGTTCATCCACACCTTTTCTAGAATAAACCATTTGAATTCATTTTCTTTATGTCCCTTTTCTAAAAAGTGAGATACTAAGGGAGCAATCCGTTTTTTAGTCTTAATAGCTGATTTATGTTCAGCCAGTCGGGTCCTTAGTTCGCAACCTGTCTCCCCTATGTAGGCTAACCCACATGGGCAGTGCAAAAAGTAAATAACATTTCTGCTGTGGCAATTGTTCAATGTGGGAGCCTCCAATGTACTGCCATTATGTTGTAATTTCTTAGTGGACAGCCATTGTTCACACACATAGAACAAGTACCACGTGGGACATTGCCCTGTAGTGTAGTTCCTATATTCCCAATAGGCTCTGCGCATTGGAATAATATATCCTATAGATTAGACGAAGGACTCTGGTCGACTAGTTCTCTATTGAATATACTAGACTTAATTGTGTGTGCCAGCGAGCTCAGAGGTCACTAGAAAGTTTCTCGAATTCACAAGAAGGGATTAGTCTCTGACAACCGCATAAACATGACAACTTTGTTTCCCCAAGATAAAACGTATCTTCAGAGTCGTGGAAACAATAGATAGATATTTCACTCAGTCAATCGTGCATGCTTCGTTTCATTAGAGGTGCAGAGAAAGTAGAAAGACGGGCATTTTCAATAAAAGGTTTTCTTGAACAGTCTTTGTTCTCAAGCATAAGAAATGAACTGCTACAATAGTAAAACTGTTTGTAAAATATAATGCGTACAGTATAAATACTCGAATAAATTAATACTGTAAGAGCATTGTATGGTTCCATATATAAATACATACATAAATAACAGAGGCTAAAAGTACTCAACTGGTGCTTCTAAAATACGCCTACCCCGGTGTACCTAACCTAAGGTTAGTACGAGGGAAGAAGTAAGTGAGGTGTAGCATAAATGTAGTATTGTTTTGCCAAGAATCTGCTCAAGATTTCTCTAAGGGTCTAAAAACCTTAGTTTAGAATGGAGAAGGTCGGTCTCAGGACTCGATTTCCCAACAACCCACAAGGGTAGCTTGGGAACACTGGAGCTGGATTTCTTAGCAGGAGAAAAGACAGTGTCTCTCTCAGTGCGTCTGCTGGAGGGTCGGCTTCCTTCGGCACCTGCTGTAGCAGGGCGCGTCGGGCATGTAGATAGTCGAACTGCTCCAAACCACTGTGTGTTTGCTTGGGCGAGTGTGGGCATATTTATACCTTGAAGGTGCCGAGTTTGACGTAAAGGTGGACATAATAACGTCACCAAAGAGTCTCAGTTCTTTGAAAACTCCATGAGTTCTGGGATACATCAATATTCAAGCAAGGGGAAGTCCCTGACTGCTGAAGGCGGGTTTTTCCAAGAAATCGTTGTGGATTTTCGGAACTAGTGGAAGTAGCCCTGCCGTATTTGGACTGCATGAGCTATGCCTTAATATAGTTCTGATTTCTATGCCTACATAAGGATATGGTGATTTATACCTATATAAGGGCATGAATCGGGAAAGTTACAATGGGGTCCTAAAATGATACATAACAGCCCTTCGCTATGGTATTATCAAGAGTGCTCTGTTTTTCTTTGGGTATCTCCCTATAAGTGTAAATTTCAGTTTTTTTAAAAAGCAAATAACGGTCTCTCCAATCTAAGATCATATTCCTCATTCAAAATATTCCAATTCCTATTCACTACATTTTTGATGTTGTTACTAATGGAGCTGAACTGACTGACAAATACAATTCTTTGCTGTTCCTGTTGTTTTTTGGAGTTCTGCAGCATCGCGGTCATAATATCTTTGCTGTTCCTGTTGTTTTTTGGAGTTCTGCAGTATCGCGGTCATAAAATCTAGCCCACTTAAAAAAGTGGGATATTAATTTTTTGGGATATCCTCTGTCTCTTAACTTAGTTTTAAGCACTTCCGAATGATTATAGAACTCTTGCAGAGCAGTACAATTTCTTCTTAAACGCAGGAACTGACTAAATGGTATGTTGTCCTTCCGCGATTTCGGGTGACAACTCGAATAATGTAGGAGTGTATCCTTGGACATTGGCTTAGAGAATAATTCCACTGCCAACTTGCCATTCACCTCCTTAATAGTGATATCCAAGTAATCTACGCTATTGTGGATATAATGTGCTGTAAATGTAAGATTTGTATTCCCCAGATTTAACCAGGCAAGGAAATCTGAAAGAAGCTCAGCCGGTCCGTCCCAAATAAAGAAGACATCGTCTATAAAACGATGCCTCTCTAGGACATTCTCATAGAATGGCGCAAGCTCATTATAAATGTGCCGATTCTCAAATGCACTTACATAAAGGCATGCCAGACTGGGGGCTCAAGTGGCCACCATGCTGGTCCCCTTCTTCTTGCGATATAGCTGGTCTTTGAAAAGAAATATTTTATTTTTCAAGACCATTACCGTACATTGTAGTATGAATTTCTTGCTCACACCATCCAGAGTGAGGTTCTCCAAGATATTCTCAATAACCTCCACAGTTGCCTGCTGGGGAATATTTGTGTAGAGAGACTCAATGTCCAGTGTGACTAGACACTGAATCTCCCTCACAAAGGGCTTGCCTTCAACCCATACCAATAATGTGGGAAGAATCCCTCACATAGGACCTCCACTTTAATACCAAAGGACTAAGGAAAAAATCAACATACTTGCTTAAAGGCTCTAAAAGAGTACCCAAGCAAGTAACAATCGGTCGCATGTGGGGGTCAGTATCATCCTTATGAACTTTGGGAAGCCCATAAAGGGCAGCAATTTTGGGGGCGTGGCCAAGGACCGAACATGGCGGACGTGATCTAACGAGGCTCCGTCCATGACCACCAACACTAGCTAAATATCCTTCATCCCCCTACCTCCCCGATTGCCACGATACACCCCCCGGTCCCGGGAGGCGGTGCGGACCCCCGACGCCGATTGGCAGCTGTGGACGACTGCAGACGGCTGGCTACGGGCGGTGATTTGGGAGAGGCCTGGCCCTCGTGGTGGAGCAGCGGATTGGCGTTAGGAGGCGGCCGGAGCCGGCTAGGGCTGCTGCGGGTGCGACCTGGGGGCGGTGAGCCGGAACACGCCAGCGGAAGACCCACGGGAGGGTTACAGAACAGTGGCCTGCCGAACCCCCCGAAACCAGCAAGGGCGCTGCCTGTGAGGACTGCCATTATGCCCTGTCTGCCTGGTGAGGAAGCAGCACTGACCGCGTTAGATCCCGGCCTGAGCGCGCCTGCCCCCGCCGCGCTCAGCGGACCCCCTGAGGACGCTGCCGCTACTGACCTACCCCGAGTGCCGCTACCCGGAGGTGCTGCGCGAGACATTGACGGCGGCGGACCGGACGGAGGGTCCCCCCCTTTCCCCCCCGGCACTGTGAGGACCCTGCCTGCTGAGTCGGGCCACCAGACAGACGGTACAGTGCACGGAGCGGCAGCGGGATAATAGGCACCCCACCACGACGCGGCACGCCACAGACAGCATCTAGCCTTTGAGTGGCCCCCTACCCCCCCTTCACTGGCGTGATAACGGTGAGAGATACCAGCTTATGAGAGAGCTGTGTGGGCCGCCATTCCCGTTTTTTTTTTTTAACCGTGACTGCTGGGCCCTGGGGGGGGCTGGTGAGACCTCCTGCACACACTGGACGCGGCAGGACGACGACGGGTGACCTCTCCCTGGCGGCTGTACGTGGGGGACACCGGCGGCATATCACTCGACTGGGACTCACTCGTCGCTGGCCCAGACCAGTAGCACTGGGGACACATCCAACGCGCAATATGGGCAGGAACAGGGCCAAGGCGCAGGGCCACGGAGCTGGAGCTGATCTTCAGTCCACGGGCTCGGAGGACCCGCTAGCGTCCTCGAACGTGGAGATGATTCCCCCGACGGGCAAAACCTCACAAGATGCGAAACTGGACCTTATCCTAGTTGAAATCAAGGCGTCCAGGGAGGCGCTAGAATCCCGAATGGACAACATGGCAAAGAGCCTCTCACTGCTCAAGGCGGACCATACGAAGCTGGCGGAGAAAGTCAAGGAGCACAAAATAGCGCTGGACGACCTCATACCACAACAAACATCCCATTCTACGAAACTCGAGCAAATGGACAAACAGATCAAAATGATATGGGACAAGCTGGATGATGCGGAAGGGCGGGCCCGCCGCAATAACGTGCGCATACTGGGTATTCCAGAGAAAAGCGAAGGGAAGGGCCCTACCCAATTCGTAGAGGACTGGCTAAAGAAGATAGTGGATCCCCAAGACCTCACGCCACTATATAGTGTGGAGAGAGTGCACCGGATGCCGGCGAGGCCGCCTAAACTAGGAGCATCACCGCGCCCCTTAATTGCCCGCCTGCTACACTACAAAGACCGTGACTCGGTCCTGAGGGCCGCAAGAGAGAAAGCCCCATTGCGCTTTGAGGACAAGACTATTTCGGTGTATCCAGATTTCACCCCGGCGGTGCAGAGGGCCCGCTCGACGTTCCTGGGAGTTAAGCGCATGCTGCGGGACAGGGATCTGAAGTACGCACTGGTGTTTCCAGCACGACTCAAGGTGCTTTACAACAATAGGTCCTACTTTTTCGAATCACCAGAGGAAGCGGCGGAATGGATTGAGGTGACACTGACGCCCCCGAACTCGCAGGACCCCTTTGGGGAGGATCACGGTGAGGGATCATCGCGCCGGGGAGGCCGACACCAGCAGGGAGCGACCAAGGATGACACGCACCGACACGCGGACTCTGGGGGACTGTCATCGGCCAGGACCGAGGGGCTGGGGCAACTGACATCGGCCGCCTTGGCTGAACACGACGCCCGGGACCCTGCCGCTTCACCCAGCCATTCTGCCACCCACACGGAGGTGTCGGGGTCTGCTGATAGCCTGCAGCTGTTTCCCAAGATCACGGCACAAGAAGCACATGACCTGTGACTGTGGCTGGGCGACACGTCGGATGGTAACGTTTGAACTATCTGCAAGGCGATCGGGGGGAGGGGGGGCCTTCTTTGCTCTTGGTGAGATGGAGTGCTACCAACAGACTCTGGACTGGTGTAAGAGGCCCCAGACCCCCACCATATAGACATGTTTAACTGTAAGGCATGCCCACGTTGGGCTATACTGTTTGGATCCCGAAAGGTTTTGTTCGGGGACCTGGGAGTTACGGGGTTTTTTTCTTGTACGGGCACGAGACTTATGGCTGTTTAATTATACCTGCTCCATGGTGCGGAATCCACCGACTACACCTGCTGCCGCTAGGGATGGGGACCCTTAATGATTATAAATTGTTCACTTGGAATGTTCGTGGCATGGGGTCGGTCCACAAAAGACATAGAATCTTAGCTCAACTGAATCGCAGGAAGTTCAATATTGCCTGCCTTCAGGAAACCCATTTAACGACCTCAGAAAGTGGGAAATTGCTTAAAAAGTGGAAGGGTCAATTGTTCGCCACCTCTTACTCAGCCTTCTCGAGAGGGGCAGCTGTGTGGCTGAGGAATTCAGTCCCCTTCAAACTGGTGGAACTGAGGGCGGATACGAATGGCAGATATGTATTTGTCCGAGGGTTGTTGGATGGTTCCCCTGTTGTGCTGGGAAGTGTATATGCACCGAACTCGAACCAATCAGCGTTCCTGGTGACGCTTGGAGGAGTGCTGGCTGATTGGGCTGATTTTCCCTGGTTGCTGGGAGGGGATTTTAATGCTGTGCTGGATGTATCAATGGATAGATCGCACCCACCATTACAGGCCACGGAAAGTAGGAAACAGGCTGAGGCGCTAGCGCAGTGGGCAGAGGGTTGGCAATTAACAGATGCATGGCGTGGCAAACACATATTAGACAGGGAATGTACATTCTATTCACCACCACACAAGTTGCACACCAGAATAGATCATGTATTCTGCACCACGCCACTCTTAGGGTCGGTTTTAACGGCGGAACATATGGGAAAAACTTTCTCAGACCACAACCCGGTGGAAGTCGCTTTTCAGTGGGGTAGGATCCCAACTCCCATACCAACCTGTCGCCTTAACCCAGACCTATTAGAAGACACGACGTTCCGCGCATCACTAGAGATGGCCATTGTAACTTACTTTGACATAAACGGTGGGTCAGCGAGCGCCCGCCAGGTGGAGTGGGATGCTTTTAAGGTCACGATTCGGGGTGAAGCGATGAGCACACGGGTGGGCATGAGGCACACTGTGATGGACAAACTCCGGGATGTAGAGGGACGCCTAGCACTACTGGAGAGTGAAGCTGCCGGCACGAATGTGCCTTTCACGCCCCTACAGGAAGCACACATCCAACATGCAGAACTGTTAGAGGAACTGCGTATCCTTGACTACCGAGAGTACACGAGTAGACAACATGCACAGGCAGATAAGGCAGGACCTTTATTAGCCCAGCTGGTAAAAGACGACCCGATACACTTGCCCATAATGGAGGTACTTGACCAGGGGGGGACCATGGCAACAACGCAGCTGAGTGTGAACGCAGCGTTTCAAGACTACTATGGGACGTTATACGGCCCACACGACCCTATGGCGGATGGGGCCCTCGGGGACTTCATGAGGGGGTTGGAAATACCGAAGCTAGAGGAGAGACAGAGGAAAGAGTTGGCGAGGCCTATCACGATAGCAGAAATTCGACAGGCCATTTGCACCCTCCCACGGAACAAAGCCCCGGGCACGGATGGCCTTCCAGTGGAATTCTATGGAGCCTTCATAGACCTTCTGGCACCACGACTACTAGAGGTATATAGGGAGGCACTTAAGGCTCGGGGTCTTCCACAGTCCACACTACAAGCCCTAATAGTATCACTGCTGAAACCAGACAGGGACAGCCTATGTATAGCAAATTACAGACCGTTATCACTACTAAACACGGATTACAAAATATTAAGTAAACTACTAGCGAACAGACTGGCTCAATACATTCCATCGCTCATACACCCAGACCAGTGTGGCTTTGTCCCGGGCAGGAGCACTGCTATGAACCTGCGGCGCCTCAGCCAAATCATGCTAGGTACACCGGGAGGGGCGGGGACGGAGGGCTGCGTATCACTAGACTTGAAGCAGGCCTTCGACTCCATCAAGTGGGACTACATGTTTGCGGTACTCGAATATTTTGGGTTGCCAATAGAGTACATTAGTTGGGTGAAACTACTTTACACATATCCAACTGCACGGGTCCGCACAAACAGGTGCATATCTGCACAATTGGCAGTGGCTAAGGGTACCAGGCAGGGATGCCCATTATCCCCGCTATTGTTTATACTAGCGCTAGAGCCCCTACTGTGCAAACTCCGAGAGTTCGCGCAACACAGAGGTGTACGGAGGGGTGAGACGACGCATGTGGTATCAGCGTACGCGGACGACATTATACTCTACTTCGGAGACCTGGGAGGGGACTTAGACCCTGTGCCCGAAATATTTAATACCTTTAGCACCATGTCGGGCCTTACGATTAGTGAACCCAAGTCATATGGGTTTTTCTTCCCTGCAGCCAGGATGGAAACTCACCTTCCCTTTGCACCTTACTCATTCCAGGTGGCGGAGCACACCTTCCGTTACCTGGGGTTACAAGTGTATAGAGACCCAAGGGACCTGCTAGAGGGCATCGTAGGAAGGGCAATTACGAAGCTGAGAGCACAGGTGCGATTTTGGATCACGCTCCCGTTAGCAGTGCCGGGCAGGGTGACTATTACCAAGATGGTGGTCCTGCCACGGCTGTTGTACTACTTTACCGGACTGCCGCTGAAAATCCCTGCCGCAGTATTCAAAACACTGGACACCCTGTTGACTGAATTGGTCTGGGGCACCGGGAGGCGACGTATTAGCCTAAAGAAGTTGCAGCTTCCCACGTCTGCGGGTGGTATGGGGGTCCCGGACCTCCGGGCATATAACTTCGCATGTCACCTGCAATGGCTCGCCTACTGGCTGGCAGGACGCAATTTGCACGAAATTGATATGTCTGACTCAGAATGGAACAAAGGGAGGGTTCACGCCCTATTGCTCCCGAAGGCGGGGATCCCGAGGTCCACGCCCCCCCTTCTCCGCATAGCGATTGAACACTGGAGGCAGGCTGTGAAATACGCGTCTCCCACGTCAACGTACGCCCCTACGATACCACTACTAGGGTTGCCAGCTGGGCTGCGAACACTATCAAACCACATGCTTACAGATTGGCACGACTTGGGAGTGACACAGGTGGGGGATTTCTTTAATGATGGCAAGATGATGACTTTTGAAGACTTTTGCATTACACACCACTCACCTGGGAGGTCGTTCTTGCTACACGCAGGTGTGAAATGTTACATAGCACAGGCATGGGCCCCTGACGGGACGGAGCCACCCACGAACCCACTAATCACGATGCAGTATCTAATGGGGACTGGCAGCCACCTGACCAGGTGGATAAAGCATGGTATAAGAGAGGGCAGGGCCATCTCACTGCAACCATTACGAGATAAGTGGGAACACGACATTGGGAGAACGCTCAGAGATAAGGAGTGGGACAGGATCTTGAACTACCCCAAAAAGGTATCGAGGAACCAGAAGTTTAAATTCATACAGCTCATGCTCCTCCACCGAGCATATCTGACACCTCACCGCCTGCACACTATGTTCCCAGACACTCCTAATACATGCCCAAGGTGTGGGGGGGGAGGATGCCCGACTGGTTCACATGCTATGGGCTTGCCCTAAGCTGGGGTACTACTGGACCTCAGTACAGTCTGACCTGGCTAGACTAGTCCCTTCCAAACCATACAACACATTGCAATATACCCTCCTGGGACTGGGCCCTGTGGAGCGGAGAAAGAGCGTAGGAACACGGTTCACAGACTTAGCCATGATATTAGCGAAGCGTGCGATCACCATGAGGTGGAAGTCCCCCAAGCCACCAGACCCTGAGATGTGGAGGACGGAGCTAGTGAGGTGGGGAAAGGCTGAAAGTACGACGTTGCAGCGCGAAGAACGCAGAGGGCTTAGGAAACACCCCATCTCCCTAGACTGGAATGCTTTGCTGGGGTCCTTTGAGTCGGGGAACGATTCAGACTCAGAACACACCATAGACTTGGGACACCAGGAATGAGGGTAGTTCCACATCATAGACTGACACTTATGCGGCGCCCGCCAATAGGTAGGACCCATCGCACGAATCTACAGGTGCACAGCCACAGACGGCACTAACACGACAGTGTCTAACCCCATATGCCCCTAGTGCGCATACAACAGGGATACTGTAACACACGCCATATACATGTGTAAGAATGTCCGACACCACGGGCTGGTATAAATGTGAATAGGAAGTGCCTGGAGGGGGGAGGGCGAGGGTGGGGGGAGTTTAGTTTGGGTGTTACAGTGACAATGAAAAATGAAAAATGTGTATATCCTGTCAGTGCGACCATATGATGCAAATATGTGACTTATGTACCGAACTGTTATGCTCTGCTTACTATAACTTCATATATCCTGCTAATAAAGAAATTTTCACAAAAAAAAAAAGGGCAGCAATTTTGGGATTCTGATTATTAAGGAATTTCCACTCAGCCTCACAAATCCAACTTTTCTCCTTGGCTTCTGCAAGTCATTACATTTTTTAGTTAAAGCCATGAGCTCCTTACTCTGAACTTTCTCATAGTGCTCCTGTACTTCTAATAATTTCAGCATCCTATGCTCATAATCAGATGTGTTAAAAATGTATAGTGATAGACATATCTTCTTCCAATGCACTGATGGCTATCCTTTGGTTCTTGTTAAGGTTAAAGTCAAAGAGCTTCTCTTTGTTGAGGATGTTCTGTACCTCTATCTCAACCACCAGTTCAAAGGTCTGTATGTTTTTGCCTACCTGTGAAATAGAGGCAGTAAACAAAGACTTTGGTTTAAAGCCAGTGATGTTGTTGGATTCATGATAGGGCCTATCTTCAAAAATTCTCCTTAGTCTGATCTTTCCAAAGAACATTCTAAGGTCCCTTTCTAATTGGAACCTATTAATCTTTGCTGTGGGAACAAAACTAAAGCCTCTCCCTAATATCTCTGCTTCATCTTTAGTAAGGGATCTATTAGACAAATTAATGATGGGAATTTAGTCTAATGCCAGTAGCTCTGATTCCCGGTTTGAATGTATTCTTGGGTCGGTGTATTGCGAGGTGGTTGGGTTTGCATCTGATTCCCATTGTATCGACCCCACCTGTTCTTCTGCTGTAAAAAATTCCCATAATTTCCAATGGGCCCTCTATTAGTTTGTTCCGCTCTTTGTATTGACTCCTCATCACCATTGGAGCCAGAGGTATCAGAGAATGTGACACCCTTTCTGCCTCCTCTCGTGTATCTGGGTCGTCTAAAGGAGTTACCTTTCCATCCCTGGTCGTTTGTTTGTTCATAATAATGTTCTTTCAGATAAGGATATGCTAGTTCTGCGCTGAACATGCTTATATCTTTCTTCAATTTATTTGTTTTCTTATTTATTAGATAGTCCCTATATCCTGCAACATCTTTATTAATCTCTTCCAATTTTAATTTGGCCTCATCCAGAGCATGCTAATCTTTAAGCTCTGCTTCCAACTTCTCTTTTGCCTCCCTTTCAAGAATGATTACTTCCTGTGCAGTTTCAATTATGTGGTGCAACCAGTCACGGCTGTAACGGTTGGATATTTGTGACCAGGTTTCAAGAAATGTTCTATGATCCACGAAGACGCCAGGTTCATTCCGAACCTGGAGTCCTATGGGAATCACACCTGACTTCACATACTCTATTAGGAAGTCTGCGTGTGCCTCTGTTCTCACTAATTTCTTTTTTAAGTTCATCAGAGTCCCCCATTTTTCGCCTTTATTAGTAATCACTGTAAATGTATTGCCTCAGTTAGTGCCTCTCTTTTTCCTACATCACTACCAAGACCTGGAACAACCTGCTACTCCATCGTCGAACAGCACCCTCCCTAGTGGACCAGAAAGTAGCTCAAAACCTGGCTCTTCGACTGAGACGTCACACCCAGAGTGCCCAGATACCCCTTGGGTGTGACAATGTTGCTCTTTACAAATGCTAATTAATTGAACATGATTAAGTCCCTTGGCACCTGTGACAAGTTAAATGCCTTTCCTGGTTTTGTGAGCGAGGCTATCTGAGTTGCTCACCCCCAGGATAATTTTGGCAAACTGGTCATCATTAAAACCAAATGTTTTCAAATTATCCATCTGCACTAGGGCTAAGACAGAATACACTATGTGTAGTTCAGTAAGGGCATTACCTTAACTCTCTCAGTCACTAGGACTGTGCTTAGAACCTCTAAAAAAGAGATGGGTCCAACACTCCTAAGGGACAGGACACCACAAAGACGGTAAAGTAAAAAAATAACTCCCTTTGGGGTATTATATTACCATACCAACAATACATTCACCACACACATCCTACTCATGCACCTTTGGGTCAATTTATCAGTAGCCAGTAAGTCACATCCAAGTCCACTTTCTACAAAATTATATATAAACGTGTTTCATTTTTATTAAGATGGTTTAAATAGTTATGTATATTAAAACACCTTTTCATAGTAGGAATAACACATCATAATACACAATAAAAACACAACAAATTAAAAAATCTAATAAAATTGCATTTGCAACAAAATCGAAAATTCAAAATTGATTGACGCATAACCATAGTAGCATATAACAATGGATTCAATACTGCATTCATAGATTCTGTCAAATAACACAAGGAAACGTGTATTTGTAGGCCAAGAAAAAGCGACGCGTTTCGGAGGGTTTACTTTGATCCAACCTCCTTCTTCAGGCTTCTCAGTATGTGGTTATGACAGCAGTATCTATATACAAAGAAACATTTATTTTACGAATCCTGCAAAATTATTACATGAAAAACATAATATGATAAAACATGAACCAACCATCTAGCATATATTAATGTTTTGCCAAAATGTTCTAACAGTCCTGAACAATTTTATTAAAACTCATTTTTATAAACCTAATTCCTTGAGTTACAAGCACTGAACATGCTTCAAGATCAATCAATTAATCAATCACGGAATTTGTATAGCGCGCTACTCACCCGTGAGGGTCTCAAGGCGCTGAGGGGTGGGGGGGTCGCTACTGCTCGAACAGCCAGCTCTTGAGTTGTTTCCTGAAGGAGAGGTGATTCAGGGTCAGCCGTAGGTGAGTAGGGAGGGTGTTCCATGTCTTGGCTGCCAGGTAGGAGAAGGATCTTCCTCCGACGGTGGATTTCCGAATTCGTGGGACGGAGGCGAGGGCGAGGCTGGCGGATCGGAGCAGGCGGGTGGGTGTGTAGAAAGTGAGGCGGCTGTTGAGGTACTTCGGGCCCATGTCGTGGAGAGCCTTGTGTGCGTGGGTGAGGAGTCTGAACGTGATCCTCTTGTTAACGGGGAGCCAGTGTAAGTCTTTCAAGTGGGCAGAGATGAGGCTGCGGCGAGAGATGTCCAGGATGAGCCGTGCTGAGGCGTTCTGAATGCGCTTGAGTCTTTTCTGGAGTTTGGCTGTGGTTCCAGCGTAGAGGGTGTTCCCGTAGTCCAGGCGGCTGGTGACAAGAGCCTGGGTGAAAGTCTTCCTGGTTTCTGTGAAGATCCATTGGAAGATCTTTCGGAGCATGCGCAGGGTATTGAAGCAGGATGATGAGACTACGTTCATTTGCTTGGTCATCGTGAGGGAGGAGTCCAGGATGAAGCCCAGGTTGCTTGCATGGTCCGTTGCTTTGGGCGCGCTGCCCAGGGCAGGGGGCCATCAGGAGTCATCCCACGCGGAGGGAGATGGTACGAGGATGAGGACTTTCGTCTTGTCTGAGTTCAGTTTCAGACGGCTGATCTTCATCCATTCTGCGACGTCTTTCATACCTTCCTGGAGGTTGGTTTTGGCGGTGCTGGGGTCGTTGGTGAGGGAGAGAATCAGTTGGGTGTCGTCGCCGTAGGAGATGATGTTGAGGTTGTGTTGGCGTGCGATGGCTGCGAGAGGGCTCATGTAGACGTTGAAGAGGGTGGGGCTGAGTGAGGATCCTAGCGGAACGCCGCAGATGACTTCGGTGGCCGCGGAACGGAACGGGGGGAGGCGGACTCTCTGGGGTCTTCCGGCGAGGAACGACATGATCCACTTCAGGGCCGCTCCTTGGATTCCGGTGTTGCTGAGGCGCTGTATCAGGGTGCGGTGGCAGACCATTCAAACATCCATCTGATGGAATTATTTGGATCAAAACCATCTGACTCACTCTACCATAGTCTTATCACTCACTCGATAAAAACAATCCATATCATGCAAGATGGGCCAGTTGTGCTCCATCCTGATTACTGATACACCACATCTGTGAGACATGTACACCTCTAAACCTGTTTGTCTAGGGTGCACTGGTTTATATGGATAGAGTCTGTGCATTTCTGCTAAGGATGCTACATTGGCAATCCTTGTTGCGGTTTCAAAAAACTATGTATACATATACCCATTTATGGTTGCATATTCTAGTAATAATAGACAGGATCCATTTAGCTAGGAATCCTGCCTTATCGTTGTATCATAGGAGTACAGGTACACCCATATGATGGCTCACGCCTCCATAACCAATATCCTAACATAATTTCATCTCCTCAAAGATCTCTCACTAATATCAGCGTTTGCCTGACAGTCCTAGGGATATTAAAATGATATGTAAATACCCACCAGGCTATCACTTAATCCATATATTATCTTGGGGTAATCATTTCAATCAAAATATCTCCTTCCAAAGTTCATTTTAATCAGGCTTGGTGATCACTGCCAGTGCCAATCAAATCTTTATACATCCTACAATAAGAGAGCCTGAGTCAATACTTCATGGAGGCGATTTGGTTTTTTGTTACACAATTATCTAAAGTAGCATATTTGCTAGAGTTAGACAATGCACCCGAAAATTCTAAAATTGTAACCTACCATTAATATTGATATTCAGTGCGTGTGAATGAGGAACAATCTCAATATTTAAAAGCCTCCTATAAATAATAGGTATCAATCCTGCAAATGAAAGGAGTCCACATGTTAATGAATCACCCTTAATGTGATAGCAATTTTCATAACTCATTTAAAACGAGTATAAGATGTGAGACGTACCTTCATAATATAGGAAGAGTACACACTCTATACCTTCATTGGTGTGCTATAGAGGAAGTTTCTTGTCTGCCCTGTATTGAAAAAAATTCTGTATCAGATATCATTTTAGCCAGGTGCTTAACAAAGTAGGCCTAACTTATTCTAACGTGCCTCAAAGAGGAATTTCGTCAGCCACTACCACTATGTTATGTTATGTCTTCTTTTATAGCGCTCAAATCACCGTGAGGCATCTCGGCAATTGCTGTGGGAACCCGTCCTGCCTTTTTCCCTGTGAGATAACCCGTACTGGGCATCCCCAAGGTGAAAGCCAAGTATCCCGCCGCGGGGGGGGGCGTAGTGGAGATTAAGCAAGCTAATGCCCAGAGCTGCAGAGTGTGAACACATGATTCGAGTAGGCACCGAAGCGAGAATTATCGAGTCCGTGGACATTTGGGCTCTAGACCCTGCCGCGTCGGGAATTGAACCCTGGTCCCGGGTCTGACCTCCTATTCAGGGTCTGCCTCCTCTAACCAGTGAGCCATACTTCTCCACTACAGCAACCTGATTTAATAAGGCAATATATATATCTTATAACCCTGCCCCCTATATTATGAAGGTACATGTCACATCTTATACTCGTTTTAAATGAGTTATGGAAGTTGCTATCACAAGCGGCCCTCTTAAAAATTATGTCTTTGCCTCGGTTTTTATATGCCCTGCTGAATTCCTTAGACACTGTCCCAACGTCCTATTTCAGGGAGATAGAAGGCCTTCAGGGGAATTGTTATGGGATGGGAATCCACGTATTGCCCTCATTAAGCTCACCCTGAACTGGTACGACGGGGGCATCAACCTCCCTGACATTAAAAAGTATTACTGGGCGGCCCACCTGGCTGCCATCAATCATGGCACCTATACCCGTCCTGGGGACCCATGCTATAACATGGATAGATGGCTTCTCTCTGGTGGGAACTACAATAGAACCCTTTATTCCAAACCTCAACATTTCAAACTCACGGGTCCCACCAAACATTCGGTACATGTTTGGCCCAATGCCACCAAATGCCTTGGATGGGATTTCAGGCTTACACTTGCGACCCCGTTATGGGACTCAGAACAGCTGGGTAGTCTATGGAAATGCAAGGGGTTTGACAAGTGGGACCTTATAGGTATCTTGCGCATAGGTGACCTATGGGACAAGACAGATGTTAAATCATTTGCTGCCCTGCAACAGCAATTCGAGCTAGCTGACTCGGAATTCTTCCGCTACACACAGGTCCGACAAGCTTTGCGCTCCCATTTGCAGCGTTGTACCACTCTTCCCGAATCTTCCCCATTGGAGGATAGGGTACTAGATGGCCCAGTCCCTGACAAAACCATTTTACTGATATGTATAAAGTTGATAAATAATAAGCCAGACCCTCTTCAATCACTTCGGGAGAGATGGTCAAGAGATGGAATCGAGATGGATGACGAGGAATGGCAGGAGACCGTTTCCTCACCTAGAGTCATGGCATGTATGGGGGGTATTGTAGACGGGATGGCAGACAGGCGGGTACGTTTAGGCACATAATTTGGGAATGCAATAGTATTTAACCCTACTGGCGCAAGGTACACAACATCATAAACACAGTTTTATCCACTCAACTCGGCCTCGAAGCTCATAGATGCTTATTGAATATCTGGGAGCCGACAGATTTGAATGATTACACGACACAGTGGGTTACTCTGGGGCTTATGCTCGCTAAGAGAAACATCGCACAGTTGTGGGGAGCGTCACATCCTCCTACAGTGGGAAATTGGGAGAAAGATCTGGATTGGTCAATGTTCAGAGAAAAGACTGTATATGTGGCCCAAGGCTGCCCTAAAAAGTGGGCCCGCATATGGGGCTTGTGAAATTCCTATTGTGGGGACATATGTCAACCGCCCCTCACTATCAGCAGTGAAGACCCCCCTTCACCCTAGATTTTCCAAGTGATATTTTGTAATGATTGATTGTACCTATTGTCTCCATGTTGCCTGACTTATTACTTCCTCTGTAATGTACTCGATAAGCTGATGTCTGTTAATAAAAAGTTATAAAAAAGAAAGGAAAAAAAGTATGATCTACAATTAGGTTGATTGATGGAACTTTGGCACCCCACTTGTCGTCCCACATTATAAAGAGGGACCAGACTTTTGTCAACATCACAGCTTGGCCTGTATTAGATGGGATTGAGTGGGATGCTGTTAAATTTGAAATACACAGCCCTACAGAGGTTATAAATGTCCCCAATGTACTTCGTGTTTCAATGGGGGATGTTGTAAAATAAAATATACACTCTGATGATTGGGATATCCAAGCCATAGAGGCTCTATTTTCTGATTTGAAATATTATGCTGCTTTTGATGCAGAAGATTTGTGCTTAGGCTCAGCCAATAACGCAGACTTATTCTGCTACCAACATTATGGCAATCATTTTCTGCATAAAGCAAACACATTTAGAAATGTGATTAATTATACACAATGGGAACGTTGTCCAGCTCCCATTGAAGGCAGCTCGAAAACTCTTTTGAAAAAGTTTACTTATGTTACTGATTTCAATCAATCCAATCCTGCCGCATTTTATTTTAAGATGACTGCTAAGTCCTCTTCCAAAGTTATACTCATGCACACTAAATTACTGTATTCAAAGTCCTTTATCGATCAATTAGCTATAGGGGCAATGAGCTGTGGAAAGATACTATAGATCTTAAATCTGTTTTGGGTTCTAAAAACTGGCAAGTGCAGGGCACTGAAGCTTTGCATCATGCACGTCTCATCCCGAACCATATGTTGTTTTTTTATTCGACTATTTCACAAAACACTTGCTTTGGATTGGCTACCTATAAAAAACTAAATGCTCCTTCCATTCCTGATTTGGGAGAATACCCTACATGGTACAATCACACTGGTAGGTCCATTGATGAATTGCAGTCCCTGTTACTAGAGTCTTCTTTTAACATTTCCAGCTTGGATCCCCAAGTTTGGTTATTATGGCAAAAAAGGTCAGATTCATGCCAACATCATTTTCTGGGTCAGGCCCCTGGCTATACACAGGGTAGGGCGGATACCGGTTTTGAAAGTGACCATTCTGTTGCTACCTATTCGGTATGCAAGTTATGTCAGAGCGGACTTAAACATTCCACTTTAGCGTCAGTTAAACTTAATTTGTCCAAATTGACTGATGATGTTGATTTGAATGACTTTGTTAAAGGCCCTGTAGGAGGAAGGTCAAAAAGATGGATATATGCTATTTACAACGAAGTTTGGAAACTGTCTCAAATTGAAGCTGCTTCTTGATTGAGAGCTATTGAGCAGACAAATTTAGAAAAAGTGCTTGCAGTTGTTGATAATAGCATTAATACCCTTTCTTCCCGAATTTACACATTAGATAATATTGTTTCATCTGTTGTTGATATTGTGCAAGATGAAGTGTCTGTTTTGTTGTACAATGGTCAAAATCAATTACGTTCCATTATGCAGTTTCCTTGGACTTTGCAAACCTTAAAATCTGTGAAAGTTCCTTGTGACTACATGAACACATCCTCTCTATTTTTGCCATTTAATTTGACTGAAAACAAAAATGTATGTCTATGAAGGATGCTGCATATTCACTTTTGCATATTGAAAAGTTGGAACATTTGCCTTTTTCTGTTGCTGAATCTTCTCTCTGGTGGGAACTACAATAGAACCCTTTATTCCAAACCTCAACATTTCAAACTCACGGGTCCCACCAAACATTCGGTACATGTTTGGCCCAATGCCACCAAATGCCTTGGATGGGATTTCAGGCTTACACTTGCGACCCCGTTATGGGACTCAGAACAGCTGGGTAGTCTATGGAAATGCAAGGGGTTTGACAAGTGGGACCTTATAGGTATCTTGCGCATAGGTGACCTATGGGACAAGACAGATGTTAAATCATTTGCTGCCCTGCAACAGCAATTCGAGCTAGCTGACTCGGAATTCTTCCGCTACACACAGGTCCGACAAGCTTTGCGCTCCCATTTGCAGCGTTGTACCACTCTTCCCGAATCTTCCCCATTGGAGGATAGGGTACTAGATGGCCCAGTCCCTGACAAAACCATTTTACTGATATGTACAAAGTTGATAAATAATAAGCCAGACCCTCTTCAATCACTTCGGGAGAGATGGTCAAGAGATGGAATCGAGATGGATGACGAGGAATGGCAGGAGACCGTTTCCTCACCTAGAGTCATGGCATGGATGGGGGGTATTGTAGACGGGATGGCAGACAGGCGGGTACGTTTAGGCACATAATTTGGGAATGCAATAGTATTTAACCCTACTGGCGCAAGGTACACAACATCATAAACACAGTTTTATCCACTCAGCTTGGCCTCGAAGCTCATAGATGCTTATTGAATATCTGGGAGCCGACAGATTTGAATGATTACACGACACAGTGGGTTACTCTGGGGCTTATGCTCGCTAAGAGAAACATCGCACAGCTGTGGGGAGCGTCACATCCTCCTACAGTGGGAAATTGGGAGAAAGATCTGGATTGGTCAATGTTCAGAGAAAAGACTGTATATGTGGCCCAAGGCTGCCCTAAAAAGTGGGCCCGCATATGGGGCTTGTGAAATTCCTATTGTGGGGACATATGTCAACCGCCCCTCACTATCAGCAGTGAAGACCCCCCTTCACCCTAGATTTTACAAGTGATATTTTGTAATGATTGATTGTACCTATTGTCTCCATGTTGCCTGACTTATTACTTCCTCTGTAATGTACTCGATAAGCTGATGTCTGTTAATAAAAAGTTATAAAAAAGAAAGGAAAAAAAGTACGATCTACAATTAGGTTGATTGATGGAACTTTGGCACACCACTTGTCGTCCCACATTATAAAGAGGGACCAGACTTTTGTCAACATCACAGCTTGGCCTGTATTAGATGGGATTGAGTGGGATGCTGTTAAATTTGAAATACACAGCCCTACAGAGGTTATAAATGTCCCCAATGTACTTCGTGTTTCAATGGGGGATGTTGTAAAATAAAATATACACTCTGATGATTGGGATATCCAAGCCATAGAGGCTCTATTTTCTGATTTGAAATATTATGCTGCTTTTGATGCAGAAGATTTGTGCTTAGGCTCAGCCAATAACGCAGACTTATTCTGCTACCAACATTATGGCAATCATTTTCTGCATAAAGCAAACACATTTAGAAATGTGATTAATTATACACAATGGGAACGTTGTCCAGCTCCCATTGAAGGCAGCTCGAAAACTCTTTTGAAAAAGTTTACTTATGTTACTGATTTCAATCAATCCAATCCTGCCGCATTTTATTTTAAGATGACTGCTAAGTCCTCTTCCAAAGTTATACTCATGCACACTAAATTACTGTATTCAAAGTCCTTTATCGATCAATTAGCTATAGGGGCAATGAGCTGTGGAAAGATACTATAGATCTTAAATCTGTTTTGGGTTCTAAAAACTGGCAAGTGCAGGGCACTGAAGCTTTGCATCATGCACGTCTCATCCCGAACCATATGTTGTTTTTTATTCGACTATTTCACAAACCACTTCCTTTGGATTGGCTACCTATAAAAAACTAAATGCTCCTTCCATTCCTGATTTGGGAGAATACCCTACATGGTACAATCACACTGGTAGGTCCATTGATGAATTGCAGTCCCTGTTACTAGAGTCTTCTTTTAACATTTCCAGCTTGGATCCCCAAGGTTGGTTATTATGGCAAAAAAGGTCAGATTCATGCCAACATCATTTTCTGGGTCAGGCCCCTGGCTATACACAGGGTAGGGCGGATACCGGTTTTGAAAGTGACCATTCTGTTGCTACCTATTCGGTATGCAAGTTATGTCAGAGCGGACTTAAACATTCCACTTTAGCGTCAGTTAAACTTAATTTGTCCAAATTGACTGATGATGTTGATTTGAATGACTTTGTTAAAGGCCCTGTAGGAGGAAGGTCAAAAAGATGGATATATGCTATTTACAACGAAGTTTGGAAACTGTCTCAAATTGAAGCTGCTTCTTGATTGAGAGCTATTGAGCAGGCAAATTTAGAAAAAGTGCTTGCAGTTGTTGATAATAGCATTAATACCCTTTCTTCCCGAATTTACACATTAGATAATATTGTTTCATCTGTTGTTGATATTGTGCAAGATGAAGTGTCTGTTTTGTTGTACAATGGTCAAAATCAATTACGTTCCATTATGCAGTTTCCTTGGACTTTGCAAACCTTAAAATCTGGGAAAGTTCCTTGTGACTACATGAACACATCCTCTCTATTTTTGCCATTTAATTTGACTGAAAACAAAAATGTATGTCTATGAAGGATGCTGCATATTCACTTTTGCATATTGAAAAGTTGGAACATTTGCCTTTTTCTGTTGCTGAATCTAATTCAGCTGTATGGCTCATTCAGGGGTTAATAACATTGCCTTTTCCCCTGTTCAACTTCAGTTCATGCATGAAACACTATGTCATAGGCATATATGAACCATTGGGAAGTGCCTATCTTCATGAAGTTTGGTCCTTGCCATTTACCTATAGGTGCCTTAGGGAGTGAAAAGAGGTTTATTTAAAGGGAGAAGAGTGCACTTCTACACCTGATCACTCACTGGTTTGCAAGAACATACAATTGCACGGCTCGTGTAACACAAAAGCTCTGAATTTAGCCTGCATTTTAAAAGGTAATCCAGTCCCAGCTATAACACCAACATTCACGTTGCTAGCTAACGGTAGCTATTACTTTTAAATAATGAAAATTGCTGCAGTATTCTGGCAGGGATTCTGTACATTGTGACTGTTTCCCAACGTGCAGTCTGCTGTAAAAATGTGCTTTTTCCGCCCTCGCATGGGAAGCTCGATGTGCCTATTTACCCTTCTTTTACGACCTTCAAAGCAGAGTTCAACAAGATGAGTCGAATAAGGGCTCTATTGTCCCAGAAAGAAGTTGCCTTTACATCTTCTCGTGAAACGTTTGTCCTTCAAATGGCTAACACCCGCACTGAGGTGCATGCGCTTTTAAATACTGATCTCCCACTGCATTTCGGCGCTTTGATTCACACTATATTCAATGCCTCTTCGAAAATGGGCTTGGCGCCTTTTTTTTAAGTGGTGAGCTTTGGCCTTGTGACTTCATTCCAAACTATATGGCTCCTGATGTACTGCTTTTAATTTGCTAGCTTAAAAATGGCTGCACAATCTCTGTCACACGACAGTATGTCGCAGCTGATCCAGCTTCGCAACAGGATGTAGGAATACTATGGAACGCTACCTCTCGCCACCTTGAGTGTAGCATATGGATTATCCTTCCGGTTTTCCTACTTCACATGCGTGCAGCCTGTTTTCCATTGCCTGGAGTGTTCTTTTGAATGGGCTCTTGATTTGTGTCTCTGCAATACCGTGTCTCCTAACCCGGATCAACAAATGAGTCCCTTAGTAGCTCATGAGTTGGAATGTTCTGGTGACAGGATTATGGCCTGTGCCGCTGGACATGGAGCCCTCGGCAATTGGAACATATGTACCGCTGCACATGACTTTGTGGCGCGAAGTTATATCGAAGACCACCCAAGTTGTCCTCTAATGGTGCTAGAGGCTCCAACTGTCAAAGAACATGTATATTCCTTCACGTTATTAAATTGGATGGCAGAATTATTTTCTGATGATAACAATGACTTCCTATTGGAGGCTATTGCAACGTACTGTGCCTATACGCTGATGGATTGATTTGGCATATGTCCAGCTTCAACGTGTACCATGCTCAAAATATTTTTTTGCTATTTTTCCATTTCCATGATTAGCAGTATACCTCCCCTTCTTGGTTTTTTTCTTTTTTTCTTGCTACTTTAGAATTTCTACTTTCAAGTATCCATTTTGGCAAATTTTGAACTTGGTTCTCTCTCATTTGAACTTGAACTCTGCATTCCCAAATTGCCTCCCTTCTTGTACGTGTTCTGATCAGGGGAGGGTGTAGTGAAGCCAGGGCCCTGCTTGCACACATTGCTATGTTAGCATACGCTTATTAAAAGTTTAAACGCCATTTTGACACTTTGCAGCTTTTGCACACGACACTACATATAAATGTTGTTGTACGTTAAACTGCTTGTTTTTTTCTCATGAGAACGGCTTGTTTTTAACATCCCTAGACTTACATCGCGACCTCAGTCTGTACAGTGTGTGCAGAAGCCTTCAAGTAAGACAAAGATGAGGAATCCCTTTTCATGTATTTATGGAAAAAGACTGCAGTCTCTTGGGGATCCGTATCTGATTAGAATGGTGACACACTAAGTTGTATCTAGGGTTGTAACAGGATCGACAAATATAAAGAATGTCTCTCTCGAACAGTGAGGATTGAGAACTCACCCAGTAGGTCTATATATTAACAGAAGAAAAGAAATAACCTACTGACTATCGGAACCACCTTTAGAGTAATAAGGTAATCTCTAATAAAAACTAGACTGAGGAAATTTAAAATCTTATATAACTCCCTGTCTGATGAGAATGTTCTTTCCAATCTTAGAAAGGATGGAACAAATACCAGATTCCGAAATCGCCCATTGATCAAAGCGACTTTGCAACAACCTATTCAGGTATGTTCCAGGTAACTTCTGGCAAGGTATAAACGCCCAGGTGGATGTAGAATGGATGCAACTACCCACAAGAAATATGTAGAGAATATAGGCAATAGAACTTAACCTAGAAATCTACCGAAACTGCATCCCAATAAAATATTGGGATTCAGATTGGATCCAGAGTGAATGGTAGATACATAAGGGTTGTTGGATCAACAAATGGTGTTTAGTTTTGTACAATGGTAATAATGAGACAATAAACATTACCATACAGAATATTGAAAGTTTTTTTTTAAAACATTTGACATGAAGCAGTTTAAGAACGACAAGGAGAATGGAGGGATGATAATGTATAATATATAAATGAATGATTGCCGATAATAATCCTGTCTTTGTATGAAGTATTTATATATTTCTTTGTTTTAACTCTAGTGGTTTTAAATTTGAAAAATTGTCCTGAAGAAGGTGAACATCCATATCACCGAAACGCTGCGTCGACATATTTTTTCATTGTAGAATTATTATATTGTTTTTAAATTATGAAAATGTTTTTTTAATAAATGTGAATTTTTAAATGTTTTGCAATAATAATACGCAATAAACTTTTGCAAAATCTGTAGACAAACCTTGTTGTCCCAACATTCTCTTTAGTTGAAATCATGTTTTAGAATGCTAGATATTGATGTATCTTGTAGAAATTGTAAATTTGTCGATCCTGTTACAACCCTAGATACAACTTAGTGTGTCACCATTCTAATCAGATACGGATCCCCAAGAGACTGCAGTCTTTTTCCATAAATACATGAAAAGGGATTCCTCATCTTTGTCTTACTGTAATTAACCCCTCCCTTTTCATACAAGGGTTTCTCCTTTAAAGTTTTTTTCATTGGCAGAAGCCTTCAAGGTCATCATAACAATGTATGCTGTTATTCAGGTTGATCAGCTCCCGCTCTAGACAAAACATGAACACAGCTGCATCTAACTGAAATTTTAGTGCCTTTAATATTGCATTACATGCATGATTTGGGCACTTGGAGAAAAATCCTTTTCCAGTGAGAGAGAGCTTTGCTGATCCTGATGTGATTCACGTTTGCTGTTCTAGGAGGTATGGGGTTCCCCATTCAAGCCTAAGAGACCTTCTATTATTATTATAAAACTAGTTCCTAGCAGGGGAGGGTGGTTCACGAGGCACTATAGGACCTGTTTCCACTATCATTAAAATATGATTTCACCCTTTGTGTTTTATGGAAATATAACAATGCTGATCGTATTATTTTTAATCATATGCCTGCTTATGTTAGCAAAAATACTGCATCTTAGAGCACTCGTTAAAATAAACATTTTAAACTTTTCCATGTTTCTAATTACTAACATTGTGGACTGGTATGAGAATAAAACAAAAGAGTGTTCTTGGTACCGAGGTGAGTTTTTTGGTACACCACAATTCACTGAGGTCCTGGGTCTCTGTGCACAGTTCTGTGCTGTGTATGAGCAGAATCCCTGCAACAAGAGCTTGTTGGAGAACTCTCTTTTTTAGAGGCTTGTTTGTGCTGGTGTCGGGCAGGAAAGTCACGGGTAGTCATGTGGGTTTTGCTAGTGGACACTCAGGCTGCATTTTCTGTAGGGGGTGGGCAGCCTAATTTTTACCCACAGACACCAGGGCAGCATGTCTGACTCTGCTGGGAGCACTCCTGTTTCACAGAATCTGGCAGAGCGATTCTTCTTTTTTCTTCCACCACATCAATTCTAGCAGAAGGAATTATGTTTTTTTCCTTGCAACGCGGGAAAGATCTTATCCCATTCCCCTGGTCTGCATGTAAATGAAATGTTGTTTTCCCTGTCAACAACATAAGCAATACGTCACAAGTCCTTTCCAGGAAAAACAACTAAGAGCCCTATTCACAAGTGTACATTTGGCCTTAAACACAGATTTATGACCCCATGTACCCTTTTACAGCTGTCAGAATTTCACAAAGGGATTCCTGGCAGGCACCAACCAATTAACATGTTCAGAAGAATCCACCACAAGTGTGTTCTCCACACCCTTGAATACCAAACAAGCGGTCTACAAACAGGCGTCCCACAACAACGCATTGGACGATTGTGAACGCCCATAAACATACAGTTCAAGAAGTCTTTATTCGATTAGTTCATCATAAAAGACATAAAATACAATATAACACATAAAACATTTAAAACAAGTATTAAATCATTGGCATCAAATCAACTTCTTATAGAACTATACAAAAGTTTAAAAGAGTGTCGAGCACGACCATACATCCATAGAATACACGATATTTAGAGAATCACCACTGGGTTGTTTTTAATAAACCTACATCTGAGCACCCAGGCCCACCCGAGAAACTTAGCGACCCCCACAACAATAAGCGGATCCAGGTTAGTTTTTAACAATCTCATAGCTTCCACAGCCGATCTGGTGCCTAGTTGTCTGCATACCGGTTTTAGCCATTTGGCTCTGGGGGCTGAGTATAGTGGGCACACATACAAAAAATGATTCAGACTTTCCCCAGTGCCATGACACTTAGGACAAAACCCCGATCTATCTGTTCCCCACTTTTTGGTGAAGTCCCCTATGGGAAGTGAACCACATCTAAATTGAAAATATAGTTTGCGGTCCAATGGTTTTGTAATAGTGTCCCAGTACCCTTCTAACATGGGAGTGTCTTTATGTACAATAAACAGTCCAGAGAGGCTGCTCGAGCTCATTTTTGAGTAGATGTTGTGAGTCACCCATTCCCAGTAACATTTTTTAAGTTCATTTTTTGATGGGAATTTGGCTGACTCGGGCGAGGACCACAACTCGCCAAAGCCCAAAGAAAGTAGGGTGGCCTTAAGATCTCTAAACCATCCAATTTTAGTGGCACCAGGACTATTTTTTACCTCCAGGCAGGCTTCTGCATAAAGATGGAGTTCTGGCGTCGTCCACAGGCGGCCCCAGAATTTAATGGGCGAAGTCTTGCTTGATCCTCCACCGTGTGACACCCCAGATCGTAAAAAAGGGGGATTAATGGTGTTGACTGAGGCAAACCTATTGCCATTCTTAAAAACTTATTTTGGGCATGTTTTAGCGAATCCAGATTACTTCCACCCCAGAGCTCTGCACCATATAGGACTGCTGATAAAACCTTTCCTCCATAGATCTTAATGAGCGGCGACATAGGCCTCGTGAATGACCCTTTGTGTTCCTTGATCAGAGCCCCGCCCAACTGTTGGTGTTTCATGGTCATGAGCTCGATCTGATGGGTCCAACTCAAGGTGTCACTAAAGGTAACTCCCAGGTAGGTGAAGTATTTTGTCTGCTCCAGGGGGGTGTCCCCCATGGAGACCCTAGCCTTAACCTGTTTGTGCCCCCTTAGAACCATAAATTTGGTTTTGGACACGTTCACCTCCAACTCATGTTCGCTGCAGAAACTCTCGAACCTTGACAGTGCGTTCTGTAGGCCCTGTCTGGTTCGTGAAATCAAGAGAGTATCGTCAGCGAACGTGAGCAGGGGGATTTTCATGCCAGCCAAAGTAGGAGCATCCGTGGAAAAGTTGTCATAGTACTTGGTAACTCTATTGATATATAGAGAGAACAAGGTAGGTGCCAAAACACATCCTTGTCTGACTCCTTTAGCCACTGGAAAGTTCTCTGTCACCTCACCGGGTTTGCCCCATCTTACAAATGCGTATGTCTGTGCATGGAGGTTCACTATAAGGCGGACCAAAATAGGAGGCATGCCCATTTCTAGTAGGCAGTTCCAAAGCCCGGCCCTCGGAACAAGGTCAAACGCAGACCTAAGGTCTACGAAGGCCGCGAATAAGTTTCCTTTACCCAAGGTAACCGTCTTCCAGTGCAGGAGCATAAAGCGAAAAGCCTGGTCCAGTGTGCTTACATGAGGTCTAAACCCAGCTTGAAGGGGGGTAAGAATGTTGTAATCCTCTATCCAGGCCTGAACCCTTGATAGAACAAGACGGGTTATGATCTTCTGTACCGCGTCAATAAGACTGATCGGCCGGTAGTTCGATGGAACCGACCGGTCACCCTTCTTAAAAATGGGCAGGATCTCAGCACCAGCCCATGAATCAGGTACCTTGGCGCCCCTGGCCAGAACATTTACCAATTGCAATAGATACGGTACCCATAAGTCTTGGTCCTGCTGGAAAATGTCTGCTGGGATACAATCCGGAATTGGCGCTTTACCCCTAGGGATGGCATTCAGGACTGTTTCAACCTCTTTGGCTGAAAACACAAGAGTGTCAAAAGTTAATGGCCAACTAATAGGATCTTCCCTGGCGCTATGACATCTAAACTGTTCCTCAAAATGGGACACCCATTTCAGTTGATCAACAGATGCGGGGCTTGGGCGATCATCCTGTGACTGACCCCACCTGAGGAGATGCCAAAACTGCTGGAGGTTCCTGGAGCCGCAGGCCTCAGCTAAAAGAGTCCAGCGCTCGTCATCCCATGCGGCTTTAGCCCGCCGTTTAACTTCATTATATGCCTTCCTACTGGTTTTGATTAGGGCTGGGTTCTTAGATTTTAAAGCCTTAAACAAAAATGAATGGGACTCGCGACAGGCTTCGTTGTTCCAATTAGCAGGTTTCCTCGCCTTCCCTATACCCTTGTTAGCTACATATTTAACAAATAGTGACTTTAGGGACAGAAACAGGTTGGCATGAATGTCAGAAATTTTAGAGATTGTCCGATCCAGGTTATCACACTTTTTAATTTCCCTTAAAGAGTTAGAAACCAGAGTTCTGATTTTTGTGCGTGCATTCACATCTACAGATACCTTTGGCCATCGAACCCGCCTCATATCATTAGTTAATACCATGGCCTCTTGAACGGGATTGAGCTGTCGCACAATCGGCCCAGCAAAACTAAAGTCCTTCAATTCTGCTATGAGTGGTTCATGATCACTTTCTGGTCGTGGCTTAACTATCATGTCTAATACTGTGGGCCACAGATTTATATCAACTAGGATATAATCAATGCGACTGCTATGTCTGCCATTGAAGAATGTGGGGTTTCCCATCCTATCCGAGCTTACGCGACCGTTTAGGGCACGCAGCCCCCAGTTCAGGCATAGACCTTTGATGAATGTAGCGGCTTGAGACCACTTAGTGATCGGCGGTAGCTCAAGTTGTGGAATCCCCCACATCATGTCCTCTGCCTCAGTTAATAACCCATCCTCCCTGCTCAAGGGTTCAAAACAAGTATTGAAATCACCCATTACAACCACATGACCTGTTAATTGGGTAGAGCCTAGGAAATCATCCAAACATGTTAGGGTGGTTGAGACTCGACCACCCGGAATTCCTCTAGCATATACATTGAACAACAGAATGTCCAGCCCACTATTAAATTTCATGCTGATTATCAATATATCAGGGCAGTCGATATGAATTTCCTTCACAGAAACCCCTGCGACTTGACGAACCCAAGTAGTAAGGCCCCCCATGGCCCTGCCTCTTTGGCCTCTAACTGCAGGTTTGTTAAAGCTCAGGAAGCCTGGAAAATACACTGGAAGGGTTGACCAAGTCTCCTGAAAAGACCAAACATCACCTTGTCGGATGAAATCAGCCCAGTCAGGAGTACATATACAGGATTCAATTCCAGCCACATTCCAACATCCCATAGTGGTGCCCTTATCACAAACTTGGTCACACAGTACTCTTGCGTCTATTGGGAGGGGTTCACTCGGTTGGAAAGAGGATTCTACAGGCAGAGATACATCTGTAGTCAACCCTTCCCTTGTCAGGCATGTTGACCCAGCCTGTGTAGTTGGGTCGGGGTGTACGCCCGAGAAAGAAACATCCATGGATTGCAGTGAGGCGGGTAGCAGAGCTGATATGTCAAGCTCTCTTGAATAAACTAAACATCCCTCCTCGCCACACTGGGGTCTGTCTTTCGGGCTTTCAACATTACATAGAAGGATACTCGAGTCATCTCCCACACTCGGAATGTAAGGGTCGTCATCACTATTCTCAAGTAATCTTAGCGTCTTACCCCAGCACACGAGAGGATGCCATATATTCGTTGCCTTGTCCTTCACACCCTCATACTCTAACCGTGACATGGTGAATGCAGCTTTGAGCCAGTCTTACCTTTGGGGGGTAGGGGGTCCTTCCACCTCTTGCACACCTCCCTTCTAGCCAGCAATATCAGATACAATAATAAACCCCTATCTTTCTGAGAAAGGGTCCGGCTGAGGCGTCCATCATCTCCGAAAAACACCAAAGACATGTTGATTTCTAAACTGGTTTTGAAAATGTCTTATATGTTATCTCCGACCTCAGCATACTTCTGTGAAAATTGGTGATTCCCAAAAAGTAGAAACAGTATGTGCGGGCAGAGACAGGAATCTCCATCAGTACGTTTCCTTTCTTTGTGAATTGGGTCTAAAGTGCTTACCCTTAATTGTTCTTCTGAGCAACACCACTAAGGTAAAACCTAAAAAATGTTATAGCGACATGCAAGTAAAGTCCAGGAGATCTGAGAAAGTGCTGCTTTTGACCATCTAACCTGCTTTCTTAGTCACTCGTTGGCAAAACCAATAGGTCTAGCATTTACGATCAGTTGTCTTTACCAAGGTTTTTAACGATGATGTGCAATATTAGCAAAAAGAAATGCTTTTTTTTAAAAAAACAAAAGTGAAAAAAGAGCACAATGACATGTGGGCGTACACAAATCTTAATGTAATGGCAGCCCAGTGTAATGACATATGCATATGCATGGGCATGATTCACCACCGATGCAGGCGCATATTGCATAACACTAGGTGGCAATTTCTTTATTTATTTTATTTACCTTTTCAAATATGCCAGATACCATTTGGAGTGGTAAGTAAAAGAAAAATGAAGAGTGCAAAAGCACTTTGTAAAAACAAAGTGGTATGACTGCAAAAGACAGCTGCCAGAAAACAGTAATAAAATGAAAAAAACTGATTTTTTAAGGACTACGATGAAAGGGTGGTTGGGCAACGAAACAGGAAAGGGGGGAAGTATTTAGGAGAGAAGTGAGTGTGGATCCAGCAATAGAGAGTGGGTGGGGGAGCAAATGAGGATAAATAAATGGAGAAAAAAAAGCAAGTTGTGTAAAGCAATGTACGAACTGGGATAGGGAGTAGGGAGCACAATGGAGAGGGTGGGGAAGATTTCCAGTCTGAAGCAGAACACAAGAGAATGAGAGCAAGAAAACATATGCACTGTCTTCAAAAGTTGAAAGCATAAGATAACAAGCATTGCCAAAGTCAATGTGTCGCGCCTACAAGAGATATTGGTGTTGTCAATGTTTTGCAGCTATGCTCTACAGCAGTGACACTGTTGTGAAGCATGGCTAAAATGAATTTGAAAAGCGCAATGATTCTGCAAACACTATCTGCATCATAAGGCTTTGTTTTTAGCCATGAGCTTCTCTGAGGCAACACAGAGGGCGGTAAGAAGAGAAGGACACTCATCAGAAGATGAAGGAGCATATGGATGATGGATACAAGCAGATGGACAATGGAGGGTTGGCGGAGAGCCACATAGACAGACAATGATGATTCAAGCAAAAGGATAATGGGTGCAGCATGGCTAAAAGTAATTTTAAAAAACACTATAGTGCAAACAACGCTAGCTGCGTCATAGTGGTTTTCAGCCATATGCTCCCACTAGGTATGGAGGGAGGGAAAGAAGGACAGACAAGAGGAGATTGGGGACACAGACAATGATGGGTGAACAGGGCACATGGACAACAGTGGGTGGAAGGGTGGTGGGCAAGTGAAAGGATAACGGAGGCTGCGGTCAAGCCCACAGACTATGGTGTCAAGCAAACAGACAAGGGAGGGTAAGCAGAAAGGGAGGGTAAGCAGACAGACAACGGAATCAATCAAATATACAATTGAGAGTCAGCGGGACAATTTAGGGGCAACCACAAGGACAATAGAAAGTGGGAGGAGGGTGGAGGCAACCACAGGACAACGGAGAGTGCGTAGGGAGAGCAGGCGCAACCACACAAACAGTATACAGGAGTACATGAGGGAGGCAGCTGAAAACAATGCACTCTTGTAGAGTGCCTAAACAAGAAGGAAAAAGTAACAAATTAAAAATTGTGTAAGAACACAAGTAATGAAAATAGCTCCGTAAATGTGAGCAGTGGGAGAATACAAATCATTAAGTCAAAAGAATGGTGAAGAAGCTATGTTCCATGGGAGGCACAAGCATGTGAAGAAGAAGGAAAACTGTTGAATGAAAGCAAACAAATTAAAATGACAAAAAAGCAACCATTGGATAGCAGGGTGCGGGCCCAAAGACTATTGTAAAGTTGGGTGTGGTCCCCAAGAGGGTTACTGACAACTGACATGTATGAAGGGGAGACATAAAACCACCTAGGACATCACAAATATTTATTACAATCAGTTATATAGCTCGATCCTGTAATGTATTTTTTGCAATAATGATAACCCTCCCCAGTGTCAGTATTTCCCAGAATGAATGTAAAGGCTCAGTTTGAACAAACAGATGTCAGCCAGGTTAAGTACAATTAAAGAGTCAGGTAACATTTTATTGTATTTCACTGAGACCGCTTGTCCCGCTTAGCATTTAAAGCTAATCTTTTAAAGCTGTTCTGAAATTAGATGTGTATCACTGAGAGACTAGGAAATACTGATCATTAATGAATGCCTGATCACTGTTGTGGTTAGGGAATGATCTGTGATGTATCACTTTTCAAAGTAGTGTAGCCACGTGCCT
Source organism: Lissotriton vulgaris (assembly GCF_964263255.1). Taxonomy (NCBI): domain Eukaryota; kingdom Metazoa; phylum Chordata; class Amphibia; order Caudata; family Salamandridae; genus Lissotriton; species Lissotriton vulgaris. The sequence continues at coordinate 1,431,954,201 of NC_141689.1, read as the reverse complement.
CTTCTTTCAGCAACTTCCGGGTCACATACATTTGGCACTGGTGCAAAAAAAGAGCACATGCTTATTTGTCCCTTTTTGCTGCATATGTTATATAAATTGGAGCAAACGCACTCTGCAGTCCATATTACGTAAAGGCTCCTGCCGGCCTGTCGCCGTTCTGGGTTCTCCATCCCCATTGTAACCTCACCCCTCCTCTTTTCTGCCTTCCTTCTCTGCTTCGCCTCCTTTTGCCCTTTCTCTGCCATCTGTCTCTCCTTCCTCTCCATTCCACCTCAGTCTCTCCTTTCACGTATCCTTCATAACCCAACTCCTCTGCTCTCCCTAAAATCCCTGCGTGCCAGACAAGTACAGTTTTGTGAAGAGAATTCTACTTACAAAAGATCTCTGTTGTGCCCATGTATGTATCTCGCACTCATGACCCCTTCCTTGTTCCCTGTAAGATCGTCTGAAGCCCGCCAATGCGAGCGCGAGCTCTAAAATATGCCTTCCAATAAATTACCAGAATGAAACGGAAATCAATTTAACGTTTTTTCCCCCCTGATTTTGTACGTCTTCAATAATAGGATTATAGGCTGCATCCGGTATGCGGAGCATTTCTTGCCTCCTGCTAAGCCCCTTTGGGCGACAATCACATGCAGGCTCTGCAGATAAGCCTCGCGCGGCCTAATCAGCATTACAAGACTTTTCTTGTCAGGGAAAGGCGGCGCAGCAGGAAGTGGCGCTGGTATGTACGTGTCTGCGTGTTTTCCAACAACACTCCTTCCGTCACAGATGCTGTGTGGGGACATGGCTTGTTGTGCCCGCCTGGTATTGTGTTACCTTATGACATTTCTCTTTGTTCTGTCAGAACCCACTCCACAGACAACCGTCCTGGTCAATACTGAAGGAGGGAAATGTGTCGAAGAAGCCTTTTTGTTGTTCTTTTTGCTGTTTTATATAGCGCAAACTGGACCTGAAGGTATCAAAGCACTTTACACGAGGACCAGTTCCATTTCAGACAGACCCATTCATTTTAGGCACAGGGAGATTAAGTGAGTTGCCCAGAATCACAGGATGCTTGAGCCTCCCGCCAGACCCAAACCTGGTTCCCCAACTTCAAGGTCGGCCGCTCTAGCCGTTAAGCCACGCCCATCTCTTTTCACAGGCCTCTCTTTTCAAGCACCACATTTCGTGTCCTCTTGTATGTATTAAGACATTAGCAAAGTAGGCAATCATTCTAAGGGACCACCTGTTAAAGTGATGAGCTCAACCTTTCTGTCTTCTTCTGCCTCTGTGTTTCTTTAGCCATCCTTGACCTTACCTCACCCCTCTCTACCTTTCTAACTTTCTTTCCCAACCATACCTACCTCTAGTTTTATCATCTCCCTCTTCCATGCCTTGCTCATCCTTATTTACTTTGCCTTCTACTTTCTTTGGCCATCTAACTTTTTCTTACCTTTCTCTCACTACCAGCGTCGGATTGGTAACGCAGTCACTCAGGCAATGCCCGAGGGGCCGGTGTCCAGTTCCAGCTGTGGGCTGCTTTTTTTTGCCGTCTGGGGAGCGATTTGGCGGTTTCTGCGCTGTTCGATGCCGCCAGCGGCCCAGTGGGTGCCTGAGTGGCCTTTCAGGAGGCAGACGGGCCCCCATTGCCTTCCTTTTATCAAAGGGCAGAGGTGTCACTCCCTTTCTCTAGCTGGGAACGGCCCATTAGCATACGCATATTGTGCTGGGGGGGAGGGGGGCTGGGGGGGGTGCAAGGGGCCTGAGCAAAAGTGGCCTCATTTGTATTCAAATGTGTTTCACCACTGTTAGCTGATCCGTGCATTTTTTTGATGCCCCCACCCCCTTTTTTTTAAATAAAACTTCGCAGAAGCAGTGTTTTGAAAAGGCACTATGCAAATGTGGGCCTTTTTTAGGTCTCGCTGTAGCCAATGCGCTTGCGCATTGCTCCCGCGAGAAATTATGTAGGGGCTCTAGGAAAGCCTAACAAGAGAGCTTTGGAATGCAGATTATGGCCAGTGCATGTGAGGCATTCAACCGCGAAGCTGGCATCTGGACTGCTTTCGCCAGCGCGCGCTCGGCCTCACTTCCTGCTCCCCCTCTTACTTTCGTTATCGCTCACACCCCATATGCTCGTTCCCTCCCACCCTTCCTTTGATGCCAGAGGGCTTTGGAATGCGGATTATGGCCAGTGCATGTGCCTCACTATTTGCTCCCCCGCCTCCCCATCCGACTTCAAAGGCTGCCGCTCCCCCGCCCCCCCATCAGACTTGAAAGAAATGCACTCCCCGTTATCTTGTTCTTTTAGCCCATAACCTCGCCATGCATTAGCTAAAGCTCACCAGTCGGCCTTTTGGCCCTCACTAAAAGCTCCTCTCCTCACATCTCTTTCTCGCTCTCGAACCCACGCTCTTTCTGTTACTCCTTGCTCTCTTTATCTCCATTCCTCCCCTGTAGTTCTCTCTCATTCTCGCGCTCTCCCTCACTCTCCCCATAACATCCCTCTCGCTAACCTACTTTCCCTTTCAATGCTGAATATTGAAAAATATAAGCAGTCGCCAGGTGTTATTAACTCAATTTTTTCACTTTCTACGGGCGCACCACTCGTGTGTTATTTTCTTTTCTCCTCCGACCCCTCTCTCTACGTCTCGCTCTCGCACCCACACTCTTTCTGTTACTCCTTGCTCTCCCTCCAACTCCAACTCAACCCTCCAACTCCAACTCCACCCTCCAACTCCAACTTCACCCTCCAACTTCACCCTCCAACTTCACCCTCCAACTCCACCCTCCAACTCCACCCTCCAACTCTAACTCCTCCCTCTAACCCCACCCTCCAACTCCACTCCACTCTCCAACTCCACCCCCAACTCCACCTCCACCCTCCAACTCCACCCTCCAACTCCACCCTCCAACTCCACATCCACCCTCCAACTCCAAATCCACACTCCAACTCCACACTCCAACTCCAACTCCACCTCCAACTCCACCCTCCAACTCCACCCTCCAACTCCACCCTCCAACTCCACCCTCCAACTCCACCCTCCAACTTCACCCTCCAACTCCACCCTCCATCCCTCAGGAACACCACCACATCACTCGGGGACACCACCACATCACTCAGAGACACCACCACATCACTCGGGGACAGCACCACATCACTCGGGGACAACATCACATCACTCGGGGACACCACCACATCACTTAGGGACACCACCACATCACTCAGGGGCACCACCACATCACTCAGGGGCACCACCACATCACTCAGGGGCACCACTCAGTGGCACCACCACATCACTCGGGGACACCACCACATCACTCGGGGACACTACCACATCACCCGGGAACACCACCACATCACTCGGGGACACCACCACATCACTCGGGGACACCACCACATCACTCGGGGACACCACCATATCACTCGAGGACACCTCCATATCACTCTGGGAACATCACCACATCACTCAGAGACACCACCACATCACTCTGGGACACCATCACATCACTCGGATGATGAATTTTCAAAAATGTGAATCATAAATCCCCACCTGTGTTGCAAAGGGTAGAAAAAGTAAGTAAACTTCCATTCAACGAGTTGCCCCCAACACTATTTGGAAAAAAATGACCCAAATGGTGTATTTTGCAGAACAATTTTTAAAACACTGGTTAACAAGCTATAAGCTTTAGCAGACGTTGTGAAGGGAAAATCATAACTCCCCTACTTAATTGTCTGCTTAGCAAGACTGAACCACATCATTGGTCGTTTAGGGCTGGTATTTCTGGTACAAGGTGAGATTTGAAAAGAAACGAGTCCATGGAAACGACTTCAGAAAAAGTTCAAATAATCTATATATGCTTTTTGACATGACCCCCAGGCAATACTTAATTTGAAAAAAAGTAAGTGTCAGGGCTCTCGTCAGGAGGCCACTGCAGCTTGCACCACCCATTGCCACTGCCAGCGCTGCCAATGACAGTACCATACCAACTACTAACCCTTGCACTCCTAGAAGTGTGACAATTCGGACAATTTCTGGCCTCCAAAACTATAAAAATGGGTTGGGCCGCAGGTAATATAATTTTTAATGTATATTGAATTAACAATTACCTGTTGTTGTGTTCATCTATAAATTAGCCTGACAGCGCCACCCTGTGGCAGACTGTTACAAACACTGGGCCATTAGGTGGGGGTGCCCAGCACTGGGAATCACCAGCTCAAATTAAGAACTGCCCCCAGGCTCCAATCATACATCAACATGTAAAACATTTAGCTCCATTTGCACCTTTCACTCTCTTTCATTTTCAAATCGTGCCTCTTCTATTATCTATTACTGCAGTTTGACTTAGAATCCCACCTCAGACTTCAATAACTAACCCGTACAGCAGCCAAGTAGGTGAGCTTGGCTTCGTGGAAATGGTGGTAGAACACCAGTACTTCATTTTCTAACTATCACTGAAACATCACCTATAAATATACTTTGACAGTACCATCACTGTGTTTCCAAACATCTGCTCCTCATGTTCTGAAAATACGCTATTTTTCTCCAAAAAGCAGCTTTATTATTTTTAGTGAATCATTTTCTTTTTCTCTATAACTGTGTCATTTTATGAAAATAAAGCAATCCACTCTCAAATAAAACTTTGTGTTTCTATGGAAATAATCATATGTTTCCCTTGACATCAATCAGCTCACCATTTTCTAAAAATATACCATAAAGCATTACATTTGGCAAATTAGAATATTTTCTCCAAAAAACATGCAATTTGCTAAAAACACATAAATATTTGCCCCCAAATATCAGTTTATAATTTTTAGTAGCTGCTTTATATTTTTGCCCTAATATCTGTTTGTTATTTCATCAAATACAAACAATTAATACTGCCCCAACGCGGACAGGTCCTGAATTATGTTACTACACCCACAGGGCCCTATTCATAAAGGTAGAATTGGTTGTAAACATATGTTTGTTACCTACTTTACCTTTCTTACACCTGCCAGGATTTCACATAGGGACTGTTAACAGAATCAAAGACATTTATGGAGGCTGAGATCTGCACCACGAAGGTGGACCTGTACACTCCACTCAAGGCATGTGCAAGCAGGCATTCCAAGTCCTGGTTTATCATAACAGTTTAGGAATGCCCACAAATTGGTATATTTGGGGCATTCCCAAACTCCGATCCATCCCATTTCAACTCTAGAAAGGGTAGGACATGAATATCAGCCCAACGTTGGTGCTGGAAACCAGGGTTCGAGGCTCAAAGTCACGTCCACATCCTGTGATTCTGGGCAAATCACATACAGGTAGATGCATCAAGCATTATTGCGAGCGCAAATGGTGCGAATCGCAAAATTCGTCCGTTTGCGCCCGCAAAAATGGCATTTGAGATGCATCAAGGGTTCATGCACTCGCAATTTAAGAATTCGCAAATAATTGCGAGTTCTCAAATTACGATTGCATTTAAGGAATCGCAATTTGCGATTCCTTAAATGCAATGCACAAACCATTCCTAGATTGCGAATTCGCAATCTGGGTCCGCTATTTACCGCGAAGTCAAACTACATGGTAAATAGCAAAAAACTTAGAAATATGCACTTTGGTGTATTTTCTAAGTTGTATGTTGCGCACACACATGTCCTTGGGACATGTGTGTGCGCAACACCAGTGAACATTACCATTTCAGGGGTGCAACAGGGTGTCCTTTGGACACCCTGGCACCCTTGAAATTGCGGCACATTTGCGATTAGCTAATTGCTAATCGCAAATAAGGAATGACTCACCATTCATTCCTATGGGCCTTTAGGAATGAATGGGAAAGCCATTCCTTATTTGCGATTAGCAATTAGCTAATCGCAAATTAGGAATCAGTAGGTATCGCAAATAATATTGCGATTCCTACATGCATCCCGTTTTGCAAGTCTTTAATAGCGAATCCATAAAATTCGCTATTAAGGACTCGCAAAACATGACTTTGATGAATCTGGGGGTTAATGTCCCTGTGCCTGAATGTGTAATGTAAATACGGTGCTCATGTAAAGCGCTCCAATACCTTCGAGTCGAGTTTGCGCTATATAAAATATGCAACAAAAAAACACACACACAAAAAAATGGTGGGAAGGGAAATAGATCATCCCAGATTTGCAGGGGTTGTAGGAGAAGGGCTTCATCGATGGGGAAAAATACGTCCCCAGTCATAGAGAAAATCATGCTCAGTGCGTGTCACAGAATTCAGGCATAGGAAGCAGAGGACAGGAAAATGTCGGCCTGCCAGTCCAGTTTGGTTCCTCATTCCCCTGCCACCTTCTGAACTACTATCATTCCAGTCTGTGCCTGTGTTCATGTGTAGAAGTTATTTTTTTATGTAGAATTTTGAGTGACAAATTATTTTTTTTAATTGATAATTTTATCTATGCATATGGTCGTAAATAATGAACTAATGATGTTGCACTTGACTTACTTAATTATAGTGTTTAGAAGTATGATTAATAATGCAGTATAGTTATACCACTTTTGCTGCAAGATACCGGTATTTAAAGTGGATGCATTTTCTGGTATTCTGCTCATCCTGTTCCTGCTCATCCACCCTTCAAATCAGTGTCTTCTGCAAGTGTTCTCTCCCCACATAGCACAGAGTGTTATGATGTAGATGGCAACTGATCTTGGAAAGTGTATATTGTGAAATAAACTATCCACCATGTTCTGCTGGAAGTTCTGATGTAAGCCTGCAAAAGAATGTAATTGTATGAATCTTTTGTTTGAGAAATGTTTCATATTGTATACTACATCTCTGAAGTAAAGTTGCTGAGGAGGCGAACTGAAGATTTTTTTTTACCTTAAGCAATGGGTTAGTGTTAAGAGTTTTAAGTATTACGATTTCGCTTTTGATTAGCCAATTGTGGGCTACTATGAATATGTCATGCTGAATCTGCAGTATTGTTTATTATTTATGCATAACTTGTGTATAATAACTCAGTTTTGAAGGTTTGGGGCGACTTCTCATTTTCCCACCGAGAGTATGTCTGATTTACTTGAGACTTTCTCTTCTCCCTCAGAATGCTGTCTTATGAGTTTGAAATTTAGAATTTAGGGAGATTTAAGCATTTAAATAGGGATTTGTGTTCTGTTTTCTGATTTTGTGTTCTGTAGCTGACACTTCATAGCAATCAATGCATTTTTCTGTTTCACTTATACTAGGAATTCTGTAATAAGCCTCTTAAACTTATTTTTTTATCTAAAACGCAGTTATTGAGTGGTCCCAGTTTCTATCTGATTTCTACTCTGCTATTCAGTAGGATTAATGTTGTGGCGGGTGGTGTCTCTTGCCGCTACATCAACCGGAACTGTGGAGCCGAACTGGCTGAGGTAAACATTTAGATGTGTGCATTATTGGGGTTCAGCAAATTAGTTCTGCTCCCACACATGTATCAGTTTTCCAGAGGAGGCTAGGACAAGGTCATGTTGTCCAGCAGCAGGACGCCAGGAAAGCATAAAGTGAGGGTGCCATATATTTGGAAGTAGGTCTTATTCCCATTTTAGGATGCCAATGCCTTGTGGCATTAAAGGAACTCAAGGTTTTAAAGGACTACAAGCATGAAAGGCACGTTACAATTCTAGAGCATTTATAACTTAATAAGGAACCTGGACATATCTTCTAGCTCATATCCCTTCCAATCCATTATATATTCCAACCACCTCCCTCTCCTAAGGAAATCCTAAACGTGTCATTCCTTATACTCAGGAAATTCAGGAGAAGTGGGGAGAGGATGATAAGGAAGTTACACTCAAGCACAGGGAGTGGTTTTTTTCAGGTAGCATAAATTTCATAGCTACTGGATTAATAACTGACGTGTTTAGTAACAAAGGGTCCAAAATACTGAGGTTTTAGTTTGGTGTGAATTCCATGAAGTGGAATATGCTTAGTGGACTGTCAGACCCTATCATTAACTTTATATTTTGAATATATCTCAAAGTTTTCTGTTAGCCCGGGTCTAGTATTTGTAGTCATGAGACAGTCCTTTACTTCTTTTGAATGCAACTGAGCTATTGGTTCAAAGAGATGGCTACAGGGATATCCAATTGTTGTGGTGGCTGGATAATTTGAGGTAACATGGACGCATTACAACATTTCTAAAACAAGTTTTCTTGATGCATGAATAGCATTTCCATAAGGGAATTTTATCAGTGGCAAATATGAAACTCAATCTGTTTGTGTGGCACTGGTATGATCAATGATAAGGTTTGAGGGTTCAGTTGATGCATTCTGTTTGGCCATTTGTCTGAGGGTGGAATGCAGTTGAAAAAAACTAATTTGTATATGTAATAACTTGTTTATAGTTTTCAGTGAATTAAGGACCTCAAAGCATAATTACAATTTCATGTAAACTGTGTAATCTCTAAATGTGATGGATGAATAAAGCAGCAATGTTGAAGACAGCAGTTTATGTAGTGAAATAAAATGTGCCATCTAGTGAGACCAAAATAACAGTATTGTTTTCTTCTATGGGTAAATTCATAATGAAATCCATAGTAAATACTTGCAAAAGTTACACAGATGTCTCCAAGGCCTGAGAAATATTCCTGGTTTGAGATGAAGATTTGTTTGCTGAGCACAACAAACAACGCACTTCTTTACATTAGTTTCCACATCTTTTTTTATACTTAGTCAATAAAACCAGTGTTGTAAGAGTTTCCAACATTTGTGTATTCCAGGGTGCCACCTCATGTTAGGACCTTGACACCAATGGCATAAGGTTTCTTGCAAAGATGAAAAGATATTGTATATAAAGTCCTTCTTCATAGTTCGAAAGACCATCGCCCTCAACCGTCAATTTAGGTGTCTTGGACAATACAGCAGGAAGATTGGGATTTGGATTGCAGAATGCAGTGATTATCACAGTTGGAATCATTGCAAGTGGAAGTCATAGCTTAAAGAGACAGGATTGGTTAAAGTTCAAGTATTTCAGGAGCAGCACGTAAACAAGATAATGCATCACCTTTGCTGTGTTTAGAACGGTATGTGATCATGTATGGAAAACTTATAAAACAAACATCCAGTGTGCATCCTTGTGACTTAGACACCTTGCAGATTTTAGGAACGAATGAATGAATGAATGAATTAATGAATATTTTTATTGTTGGTTACTAAAAACCATTACATAAAACCAGCAATACAAAAGTCATCACGTTACAAAAAAAATTTTTTTTAAATCAAGGACATTTCGAAAGTCAGGTTGTATAGTTAATCCAAAAAATGCAAAGAAGCCGGAAAAGAAAAAAAAGGTTCATGGGCCGGCTGAGGGCTCTGTGATCTGACCAGTAGCAGTCATCAGCATTGCCCGTGCTTTAAAGATAAACTTCCCAAAGGCAGCCATATGCATTACTCTGGACAGGGTGTAGAGATGAAAAATCCCATCCTTAGCAGAGCTTGACCCAGAATGTCTGAGTAATGGCCTAAGATAAAGACTGCGGGGCAACCGCAAGGCGGGGCAACAGAAAAGAAGATGTGCCAATGACTCCCGTTTATAGCTGCAGAGCCTGCATGCCTGTGCACCTGGGCTCGCCTTGCCACATGGATAAAGTTCTTTTAGGGGCAATGGGTGTAGTCTGTAAGCCAGGATCTTGTGAAGGGCTGCACTTCCCACTGCCTGCGTGAGATGATGTTTGGGGGAGTTCAGGATGTGCGGGAAACACAGGGTCTCATGCAGGTCTTTTCTTCGCCACAGGGACTCCAGATCCAGTTCCCGTGACCGCGCGCGCACTTGTTTTTTATGTATGTAACATATTCAGGATTCCAGGAGTCCATGGCAAGGTTAAGATGGGCCTTAGCCACTTCAAGGAAGGCCGACCAAGGGTTCCCTGGCTCCTTGAAAATACATTTCAGGACTGCCTTCAGAGTGTTCTCTTGTGCCGCCGTCGTTAAAAAGTAGTATTTACTTAAGGCGGCCAGCTCTTCCAGATTTTGCTGGTTGAGGGAAAACTCCAAGCGAACAAGGGTATTTCTGGTGCATCTTGGGAGGTGGAAAAGTTTCTTGTATGCCCTGCAGTTAATTTTTTCCAGTTCGTGACTCAGTTTACCCGGGAATGCCTGAAGGGCTTAGTTGAGTGCCGGCATGAGCTTGGCTTTAAGCACTCTGTTAATGGCCGTAGTAGACGGGCTGTAAAGGGAGGCTTGCAGCTTACAGATGGCGTAGGTGATGGATTTGCCTTTGGTCTTGATAGACTTGAGATGGGCACTTGGGAGCCCCGACTCCTGAAAACAAATGCCCAGGTAAATGTAGCGCTGTGTGCTTTCCAGCAAAAGATCCCCTAGCCTCCATTTCAAAGATTTTTTCTTTGAGTAATGCCCAAATATGATTACCTTCGATTTAAATCGATTAGCTACAAGCCTATTTTTGTCGTTGTATGCGGCCAGTGCCGTCAACGCCTTCTGCAGCCCCATTCTCGTATGATCCAAAAGGACCAGGTCATCAGCATATTGCATGAAGTATATTTTGTGTCTGCCGATCTTTGGAGTGGCCAGGGCTGCACCAGTCAAGGCCCTCTCCATGTCCGCCGTGTATAAGTTGAATAGTAATGGGGCTAGCACGCACCCTTGCTTTAGGCCTCTGTCTGTGTAGATCTTAGCAGAAGCATTGTCCCTTGAGAGTTTGATGCGCACCCAAGTTTTTTGATACAGGGACTGTATCGCTCTCAGCAGCCCCGGATTGATGTTCCATTGGACCAGCTTATGCCACAGGATTGCGCGGTCGACCCCATCAAATGCCGCCGAGTAGTCGATAAAGCAGGCGAAGAGTGGAAGGCTTTTGCCTGTCCGTGCGCGATGCGCCAGATAGGAGAGAGCGATGATGTTATCTACTGTGGATGACCCAGGTCTAAATCCGGATTTTAGGAACGATGTGAGGTTCTTATGGTTGGCAAGAATTTGAATAGGATCAACTGCTTCATCTGAAAAATGTGTCTCCAATGTGAATATCCTTCTTTTATGGCCAATAGCTGTTTGCACATTTATTGTAGCTGTACTCAGCTGTGTTGCGACAGTGGTAGGCTATAAAATACAATATTTCTTCTTCACTCCATTGAGGTAGTATAGCGCCAAATGCAGTGTTGGATGCATCAGTTTACAGGAGGTTTGTTTTTTTGGGCTTTGATTGAGTTGGTACATGGGTAGTAACAAAATGGGTTTTCAAAGTTTGGAAAGCTGCTGCCGCTTCTGACTACCATTCCAATGAAACGTTTTCTTTGTATTTTCTTTGTAAAGCATGTTAACGGTAGGACAAGTTCGGAATAATACTGTGGTGCAAATCACCGGTAAAATTTAACCAAGCCAATTTGATGTGAAGACCATGCTCTATCCACTTGTGCTATTTTTGAATCCATAGCCGCACCTCTAGGTTACAAAACACACCCTAGAAATTCCACCTGCTCTCATGGAAAGACAATTTAATTTATTTGGCATAAAGAAAATTCAATTTCAAACATTGTTTTTTATTCATTTCCTTTTCTCATTTAAACAGATTATATAACTCCCCTCCCCTCCAATATCCAATTTGGTGAAAATTGTGGGATTGCTTACGTGATCAATGAGGCGAGGAAGCAGTTATCGATTCTTGATTGTGATGTAATTTATTTCACAATAGTAAGTGTTAGAGAGAATATTGCAAGTCATTTTCTGTCCAAATAAAAACCAAGAACTGTGACTAATGACGGCTCTGAAAGCCCTTTGTGTGAGTTGCCTTGAAGATTAGATTTTCCTTAGGTGAAAAGGAATACATGTTTCCATGAGGTATTGTACGACCAAGAAGCAGATCAATGCAGCCAGCATAAAGACAATGTGGGGGAAGTGATTCAGCTTCCGGGTGTCTAAAGACATCTTGCAAATCCTGATAAAATTCTGAAATAGATTCAGTTTGGTGTCAAGAACTCCAGATCGGCGGTGTCCTATGTTGCCAATCAATATTAGAGTTATGGAAAGGCTACCAAGATATACCTAGTATAAATCGGAAATGGGATGCTTTTGTGATATAAAAACATAGGAATTCTTCATGTTCAAATATCTCTATATGTAGGGCAATAGTTCCATGAGTGATACTTCCCGAAATTAAGTTGGATCCATCAAAAGAACAAATTACTTCTGGTTTAGATTTCAAAACTATATATAGAAAACTGTCATGCAAAATGTAAATAAATTGACCAGCTGTTTCAGAATCTGTTAACACATTCACAGCTATAGTACAAGTAAATTCTATCTTGGAAAAATGAGATAAAGAAGGTACATGGGAGACATATGGGTGACTGCTAAAGCCTCATGAAAACAATCTCCTTAATTCTGGGCCCCTCCTTTCCTGATAGGACAGCGGACATTGTTCCACAAAGTGCCAGTGTTTCACACAATAGAAACACAGCTTTTCTTGATCACAGCAAGTTTGTTCTTTCCAGGTTAATGGTCCATGGATACCACAACTTGCTTATATTCCAAAGTGGAAGGTGATCGAGGACAGACATGAGAGAAAAGCACTTAGTGATACTATGATTTGGATAGTTTTTCCCTGATTGCTTGCCTACATCGTTTTTCTTGAAGATGATGATCTACTTGCAACAGGCGTTTGATTAAAGATCCACTCGTCTTTAGGACCTGGAAGCACTACTGTAATTTGTGATTCTTAAGACCAGCATTCTTCTGTAATTAATTGAAGTTTATTTATTCATTGATTTGCTATTTGTATAGATCCACAGAGCTATACAGTAAAATATAGAATGAAGATCAGGAGGCATCTAATTCTATACAATTCATTACATTAAAAGAGTGTTTAAAAAAACTGAAAAAGTCAGAAACATATTTATAGTATCTGGAATACAAATAAATTTGAAATAAGTGAGCATCATAGGAATATGACGTAGAAATACTGGTTTTAAAAATCACCTAGCTTCTTTTAACATGGGGGACACATAGAGAACATGGACAGCATGATAGATAATTCAGTTACATAAATCATAGGGAGCATGTTTAATTGTATTGGCAATTCTGCACAATAGTTTCTCTTGGAATGATAAACTTCCAGTTTTGAAGTTCAGATAGAATAATCTGATTTCTGATGTCATACTAGATTTAAAGGGAAATTGTCAACTCCCCATCGAAGCAGTTCAACAGACTTTGGACAACTTTTACAATTTCGTACAATGGAAATTAACATCTTAAAAGCTATTCTCACACATTTTCATATGATGCATTCTAAGAGAGGATCAGGCGACCACTTCATTTTATTTGTTTCGGTGTTGGTAGAACTAGTACATTGAAACGGAAGATCACTGAAGTAACTGATGTTAATGCTTCTAAAAGATTTCTGAGTAATTCAACTGAGGTTAAAATGAAGGTTGTGCCAATAACTTCTCCTCTGGGCCTTGATATCCAAGTCCAACCAGGTTAAGGTTCAGTTGTGTTGCCTCGATAGATAAACCCGGTCTCACCCCTAGATACAATCTTTATAGCTTCCCTTCTAATTTTTGCAGAAGGATTCGAAATTGCATAATACAGGTGGTGTGCCTCCCTGGCAGAGGGCTGGTCCCTCTCCACTCATTTAAGCAAGGCTGCTTCTTAGATCACATCATTGCTAACAATAATACAATTCAATGCTCCCCCCTACTGAAATTGTATAGTCTGACCACTTTTCCACGCCTTTTACGTTCACCATGCTTCATTTTTTTTTGTAAATACATTTTATTTCGATTTTCCTTCAGTATCAGTAGATAGTGGCACAGCAGCATAATACACATATTAGCACATAGTACAATAGCCCATGTAACATTTGTAACGGGTAGGGCATTCCTAAAAACCGGAATTATGTGCTTTATTCAGGTGAGAAGAAGGACTGTTTATTATTCGTGGACGAGTAATGCTACCTACCTTAGTCAATAGCCTATGTACAATCGTCGAGTCAACAATTAAGCTGTACTAATGTTCCCAACATCCCCGACCCTCTTGCTTGGTCCAAAGAGAGTATCAGTATCATAGATGCATCATGAGCAGGCACTGAGGTCACCTCCCCACGTGTGCTCTAGAGGGAAAACCGAAGGGGAGGCAGCACTGGGTGTCGGTTGTTGCTTGGTTAGTCAAAACAGACAGGACAGGGGAGTATAAGTGGGCGGTCCATCACTTTTTTGGGGGCGGCAGCGAGACATGAGTGTAAGGTAATTGTTGTTTTTTCTGTATTCTTGCTCTTCGCCGCCCCCCCCCCCCCCCCCACTCGTTGTCATCTATTACCCGAAAACCCTCCCGCTCGTTGTGGTCGTTCGCCAGCACTTCCCCCGCTCTTACCGGCACACTGGGCAGCAAACTGTGGTATTGCTCAGGGCAGGGCACAAGTCCTCAAAAAAGAAGTGGGGGGACTAACCTAGTTAGGCAGTATGCAAGTGAAATCAGGCGTGCAACATCACAGTGCGTAACATCACGGCGCACAATATCACGGCGCACAATATACCGGCGCACAATATCACGGTACGCGACATCACGTTACATGATTTCACACATGGCATCACAGGAATTGACATCATAGAAAGTGGTATCACAAGCCACAAGTTTACAGGAAGTGGCATCGCAAGAAGTTGCATCAGATCTAAAGCCCTCAGGTCTATCATGCGTACATTTGAGCGCATTGCGAGTATAATAGTACAGAGAGCTATGGAAGATGATATGTGACTTCCACACCATGCAATCCCCCCGTTTTATGCAACACATTCTGTACATTCATTTCCAAACATATAATTTATTGTACATGTAATATGCACGTGATGATGTAAAGCGCTCTGGCACCCTGCATTGGAATGAGTAGGGCTATACAAGAAAAAATAATGCTACTTAAATTATTTCAACACCTCCTCAGGGGAAGTAAGCTCTATATAAATGTAATTTGCTTTGTGTAAATATTGGGAAAGATCAACACATCTGATATTCTTACAGTGCATGCATATCTCCCAAACAGGGACTGAACAAAGTGAAAAGCTGCCTCTCTTAAGTATGTGAAAAGTGCCAACAAGGTGTGAGCCTTTGTTTCCCCTCCACTTTATTTACATTAGATGTGAGGCTCCTGACTGCTCCCAGCCAAGAGAGCAAAAGGAGGCCTGATGACCCCTCAAATTCGGCCTTTGTTATTAGCCAAGCAGGAGGCTTCAATAAGAAAGCCCCGTTCCTGCCTGCACGTTGTTGCTTGTTGCTGATGGAAGCAAAAAGAACGATTGATGGACAGAATGCAGAACAAGGTCATATATTCACCCCAGTACAGAGATCTGGCCCTAAATCAATCATTTTTTTGCTCACGGTGCCATTCCAGTTTGGACCCAGCAATATGCAAATCAGTCTTGACCCTGTGTCCAATGGGAACAGTCCAGCCCGAACTGCCAGGCCAGGTCCTCCCTGGACTGGAAACAAGCATCCTAGGACCCGTTTCGGGCCTTCAGCCCTCATCAGCCAGGATAGCTTGACTCCAACGGCATGGAGAGCATGGGACCCACATCTGGGCATACCTGTCCCACTCGGGATGACAAATGTAAAAAGATCAATTGATGGACAGAGTGCAGAACAATGTCATACATTCACCCCAGCAGAGAGATCTTGGCCTAAATCCATAGTTTTTTTGCTCACCATGCCATTCCAGTTTCGACCCAGCCATATGCAACTCAGTCTTGACTTTGCGCTCAATGGGAACAGTCCAGCCTGAACTGCTAGGCCAGGTCCTCCCTGTACTGGAAACAAGAATTCTAGGACCGGTTTCGGGCTTTCAGCCCTCATCAGCCAGGATAGCTTGACTCCAGTAGCATGGAGAGCACAGGACCCACGTCTGGGCATACCCATCCCACTCGGGGTGACAAATGCAAAAAGAACAATTGATGGACAGAATGCAGAACAATGCCGTACATTCACCCCAGTACAGAGATCTGGGCCTAAATCCATCGTTTTTTTGCTCACCTTGCCATTCCAGTTTGGACCCAGCCATATGCAAATCAGTCTTGACCCTTCACCCAATGGGAACAGTCCAGCCCGAACTGCCAGGCCAGGTCCTCTCTGGGCTGGAAACAAGCATCCTAGGACCGGTTTCAGGCTTTCAGCCCTCATCAGCCAGGAAAGCTTGATGCTTGTTTCCGGTCCAGGGAGGACCTGGCTTGGCAGTTCGAGCTGGACTGTTCCCACAAGGAACAGGGTCAAGACTGATTAGCATATGGCTGGGTCCAAACTGGGGTGGTATTGTGAGAAAAAGAATGATGGATTTAACCCAGAATTTTGTTACTGGGGGTGAATAATTGCATTGTCCAGCATTCGGTCCATCAATTGCTTCTTTTGCATATGTCACCCTAAGTGGGAAGGGTATGCCCAGACATGGGTCCCGTGCTCATGACACCACTGGATTCAAGTTAGCCTGGCTGATGAAGGGTGATGCTCTGAAACCAGTCCTAGGATGCTTGTTTCCGTCCGTACCAGGGAGGACCTGGCTTGCCAGTTCGGGCTGGACTGTTCACACAAGGAACAGGGTCAAGACTGATTTGCATATGGCTGGGACCAAACTGGGGTGGTGTGGTGAGCAGAAGAATGATGGATTTAACCCAGATCCTTGTGACTGGGGTGAATGTTTGCATTGTCCAGCATTCCCTCTATCAGTTGTTTCTTTTGAATGTGTCACTCTAAGTGGGAAGGGTATGCCCACACGTGGGTCCTGTGCTCACTACACCACTAGATTCAAGCTAGCCTGGCTGATGAAGGGTGATGCCCTGAAACTGGTCCCAGGATGCTTGTTTCCGGTCCAGGGAGGACGTGACTTGGCAGTTCAGGCTGGACTGTTCCCCCAAGGAACAGGGTCAAGACTGATTTGCATATGGCTGGGTCCAAACTGGAGTGGTGTGGTGAGCAAAAGAATGGTGGATTTAACCATATCCTTGTGACTGGGGGTGAATGTTTGCATTGTCTAGCATTCCGTCCTTTTGCATATGTCACCCTAAGTGGGAAGGTTATGCCCAGACGTGGGCCCCGTGCTCACTACACCACTGGATTCAAGCTAGCCTGGCTGATGAAGGGAAATGCCCTGAAACTGGTCCCAGGATGCTTGTTTCCGGTCCAGGAAGGACCTGGTTTGGCAGTTCGGGCTGAACTGTTCCCACAAGGAACAGGGTAAAGACTGATTTGCATATGGCTGGGTCCAAACTGTGGTGGTAAGGTGAGCAAAAGAATGATGGATTTAACCCAGATCCTTGTGACTGGGGGTGATGTTTGCATTGTCCAGCATTCCGTCCAACAATTGCTTCTTTTGCATATGTTGCCGAGGGAATGCAGACAATGTTCAGGCGCTGCTGAAAGTGTCCTGGTGTTTGGAAATTACACTGGGACCAGTTCAGCACAATATTCAGTGGGGCCAAAAATCTTGGCACAGTGGACGGCGTTCACCCTGTGAAAAAAGTGGCTGGACGCCGTCCACCCACGTGTACCCCCGACTCATGCCCTGGCCCCGGCATCAAAAGCCCTAGCTACACAAGTGGGATCATTCCTTCGGGTGGGGGGATTGGCTGCTGAGTGGATTTTCTCTGAGCGAAGGTCATCCTGTAAGGCGTCCCAGGAACAGGCCGCCTGTATGGAACACTGGCCCCCTTTTGGAGTCCCTAAATAGAATCGTGCTCTCGCATTCCACCCACTGCAGCAACTCTGTTTTCCATTTAGATACCTATCAATTGCCTTCCCAATTGAGCATGATTTGTCGCTTTATCAGTATTAAGGAGAGATCAGCAAATTTATTAGTAGCTCTATGCTTAGCTGGTCTTGGGAAAAGCCCCAGTAGATATGTCATAGGAGCAAGGGGTACATTTTGTTCAGTAATCTCTTTGATGAGTGCATCTCTCTAAATTTACTCCTGGGAATTACATGAGGATAGTGGCAAAATAATATAACAATCTGGGTAGGGCTATCATTTTAGCTATCAGCTCTCGCCCCATCGCAAATATTGGTAGTGTTTTCAGGAATGTTATCCCACTGCGGAGCTCCGTAAGCGCCCTACCCACGTTAGCTTTTAGGGGGTCGGTTCCATTGTGTAAAGCTGGACCCAACCATACCGAAAAGTTGTAGGTTCCCACTCATTTCCCGCAGGGATGGGCTGCTCTTCAGACATTGGGTACAAGAGGGAAGACTGGCAGTTGATGCACAAGCCCGAAATATTACTGAATTCCCCAAGATAGGTGGGAGGCCCCTGGGATATCGACTCGATGGTCATGAAGGAAAAACAGCATGTTATCTCCATAGAGTGCCATACGGTGTTTAGCACCTCAGAGTGTGATACCCTCATAATAAGTGCCTTGCCTGGCTCTGCCCACCAGGGGCTCTACCGCAATTACAAACAGCAACAGGGTTAAAGGAAATCCTTGCCTTGTGCCCCACTCCACCCTGTAGGCATCTGAAATTATACCCCCATTTTAACTCTCTAAGTGTACTGCATACAAGAGCCTGGTCTAGGTTATAAAACCTCTACCAATGCCTATTTCGTGCACCATGACATACAAATACTACCATTCAAGGCTATCAAAGGCCATTTCAATATCCACAGACATCAACACTGCTCCGCACAGGTATAAAACCAGTTTGATCTATATGTATGAGATGAAGCATATGTGGCAATAACCGTTTGACCAGTATCCTGCTTAGGATTGTATAATAGATGTTTAACTTTGACGGCAGTCGGTAGGCCGTCATTTACTGGGGGGGGGGGGGGGGGGGGGAGGGGGAGGGGGGCTGGCCTGATTTAAGGAGGGAGGATTACCAATGTGTCTTTCATGGTATGGGGTAGGATGTGTTCAGTATTTGCCCTCTGATAGACATCAACCAGGTAAGGTACCTGGTGGTCAGCACACGTGGCATAACACTCCGCTAGGAGACCATCCCAGCCTGGCACCTTACCTTTGGCCATGTCCTTGATTGCCTCCATTACCTCCTCTGTCGATATGTCTGCACCCAATGCTTTGAAATTTCTGGCAAGGGAATCGGAAAGGGTAAGTAGTCTAAGAAAAGGTGCATGGTAAGGTGGGCAGTATGTAGTGCAGTACATTTGGAACAGCTTGTTAATAGCAAATGGAACATAGACACGAGTGCCAAATTCATTATTCACTTCAAATATTTGAAGTCTCTGTTTAGTAGTTGGGTTTCCCTGCCAGGCCAGCAACACACCAGTTTTATTCCATTCTGCATGGGCCCGTATTATGTATTCCCTATAATCAAAACAACAACATTTTTCTAGTAAGGCAGATAGATTCTCTTTCACTACAAGAAATCGATGGTGCACAGTGGGGTTGGTGTATCTGTGTTGTTTTAGCAATCAAAGTTTAAGCACTTGTGCTTAGGCCTCTCTATGTAGGGACTGCTGAACACCTCTTGCATGTGCTATACCATGGGTACTCACAAACATTTTGGTCTATGATGTGACAGAGGGCTGCACTGATGCCAGCTGGAAGTGTATAGTGGGAGTAGGGGCAGGAAAGCATGTATATCTACTGGCTGTCTTTAAAAATGAAGGTGTTCCTAAAGTTAAAGGCCTAGTTACTAGCTTTTGTTTAACTGCAATTAACCTTTAAATAAGTGCTTGCTGTATATTTAACAGTGTTATCATATTAGTGTTGAGTCGCAAACAGCAGCTCAATGCTGCTGCTGCCCAAGGGGCCACATGTAAAGGTCAGGAGGGCCGCATGCGGCCACCTCGCCGTACTTTGAGTATTACTGTGCTATACAGTGCCCCCTAACTACCATTTTAAATTCTTCCCATTCTATCAAAACAGAAGTAGTGGACCCGGTGTTTTCAGCAAAGTAGGGTAGTATTTCCCTACCTATTGTATCCTGAAATGCTTGATCCTTTTGGTTTTCAATCTTAAGCCTCCAACTGGGGATGCAGGTTCGAGTTGATACCCAAGAAAGTGTAACGAGGATCGCATTATGATCTGACAGTGTTCGAGGAAAAGACTCTGAGTGCACGACCTGTGTGTGGACTGTCGGGACATAAAGAAATGTATTTAGTCTCACTTGTAAGTCCTGTAATTGACAAGGAAAAGAATAATATCGCTCAGTAGGATGGCTCACTCTCCTGGTGTCCGCAAGCTCCAATGTTGCATCCAATGGCAAAACTTCTTTGCGGTTCTTGTGACCGGGGATTTCCGTAATGGCGAGTGTGATCTATCCAGTGTAGGATCAGCTATATAATTGAAGTACCCACTGATAATATTGGGGGCAGTCATATAAAGAGCCAAGACCAAGGAGATCTCATCTAAAATTTTGGATGGATCCGTGTTAGGTGCATAGAGGTTGGGTATCGTAATGTTTTTGCACCCTAGCCTTCCTATAAGCACCACATACCGTTCTTCCTTATCAACCTTTTCCTCTAAGATTTGAAAAGGTGTCCCTGGTCTGACCCATATGAGGACCCCCCTGGTAAAGTCTGAATATGTAGTGTAGTTTAAATGGCTCCACCAGCGCTTTTAAAATGTCATGCCTTCCATCGGCATTAAATGTGTTTCTTGTAAGAGCGCAACTTCATGCACCCGAATTTTGTGGCATTTGAACATACCGTTAAGTCCCCTAATATTCCAGGATATTATCTTATAGCCATTATGTTTACCTGCCATAGTGTAAAAGCACTGGTGCTAAATGTCACATGACATAGAACTCTCATGTAGCTGCCTTTACCCCACCCAAAGACCCATCCCATAGTGCATGCAGAAGGTTCTTCAGAGCCAAGCATCGAATCCACCCTACCCCGGACAGAAAGCAAAAGTCCCCCCATCCAAGCCATGCCACACCAAAACTAATAAACCGTGTGTAATTCCCACAGAGAACCAATATGGGGTGGTGGTTGTCTCGGAAGGAAACAAGTTCCGGGTCTAGGGCATGGCACCCGGTGCCTGTAGCAAAGGTAAGACAGATAGCATGTCCCACCAGCCCCATTCAGTTACCATTACCATATCACCTATAGGCCAGAGATTATTATCACCCATGTTCATCAGGTGTCTGTGGTGTGATCTGTGGATGCTAGGTATCAGGAGCAGTGTGCAGGGCAGAGTCTGATCATGGATCCAAATTCATTGCACTGGGTGACTTGTCCCTTACATCTGGCTTGGTGTCCACTCCCAACACCCCAATGCTTGCTGCCACTGCCATCGTGCTCAGTTGGTCCCTCCGGGTCTGCTCTTTTGTGAGAAAGCTGGGTGTCACAGGTCTATTCAGGAGTCAGGGGCGCGTACAATGGTGAGGTAATCTGCCAGTACACAGTTTTTTCTTGTCCCTCAGGTGCGCCTCTATCTAGTACCAACATCTTGTGGGTCCATGAAGAATCTGGTGCAAGCATCTGTAGCGATCTTCAGTTTAGCTAGAAAAAGCATGGTGTACATGATACCCATTTGTCATTCCTTAGCAGCCAGGAAGGAGGAGCATTGCTTTTAGACTGCCAACGTAAAATCCAAGAATTCCATCACTTTGTGATTTTCAAATAGTAGCTCCCCCTTATCCCGAGCCTTTTGGAGGATTGAGTCTCTGTCGTGGAGGTGTAGCAACCTGGCCACCACTGAGCGGGGAGTGCTCCCAGAGGAGGAGGCCACACCGGAACCCCATGGGTCTGTTCCAATGCAAAGAAGGGAGAAACACCATTTGGAGCTATTACGTCCTTGATCAAGGCCTCCAAAAAAAGAGATCTTGTCTTACCCATCAATACATTGCAGGTGACCCACTATGCAGATATTATTCTTGCATGCTCGACCCTCTGCATCCACTTCTCTATATTCCAGGATACCTAATCTCTCCATGACTTCCGCCATTTGAGTTGTGAGGCCCCCTCTCCGTAGGTTGCATGTTGATGATGGTGCGCTCAGTGTTCATTATGCAGTCAGCTAGTTTACACTTGTCGTCCTGAAGAATACCCAGATATAGGCCACCACAATGCCCATCTTGTGCTCCAGAGCCTTCCTGGTGTCTTTAAGTGCCATTAGTAATGAGTATAGTGTGATAGGTGACCCCCAGGCAGTGTTAGGAGGTCCTTTCTCTGTTTCGCTGTGTGGGCGATAGGGTAGCAGGGTGCCCCCCCCCCTCCATCTAGCATTTCTGCCCATAGCCATGGGACAATAAGCCAGTCTCTGCGCTCTGCAAGTGATGGGACCTGGGGCTGTACAGACCCCACTATGTCAGAAACAGTACAGTTGTACCCACTATATCCAGGCAGTTCCGCACCGCAGTCCTCCCAGGGCGGGCAGTTCTTCAATGCTCTTTCACTTGTCCCCGGGAGGATGCAAGTCAGTTGCTGTGGGTGTGCAAAGTTTGCCAGAACTTTCTGGGTCTCCACAGCACGCCCACCAGATGCCTCTCGCCATGGTCTCCAGGGGGCAAGAAGAGCCTCTCGCCCCAGGCACCACCCACCAGAAGCCCAATCAACAGGGCGATCATCCAACAGTGTTGTTCCCCTTGAGATGATCAGCCGCATCGGGCACTCTCAGGGCATCCAGGTGAACGCCGCAGCTCTTTGTATCTTTTCTCAACTCAACTCTGTTCTCTCCACTCCAAACACCAAGAGCACCGCCTCTGCTCTGATCCGCGTGGGCAGGATCTGAGCAAGTCCGCTCTCATAGCAGGCAGTCATGCATTGGTGTGGGTGGGCCCCAGCTCTGGGCAGCTCTGGCAATCGCCAACCGGGCACAAGGGGAAACACCCCCTCAGCCCCCCACAAAGTCAGAGCGAGCGCCGCTGCCATGGGCACACAAGTGAGTGCTTACCCGATCATGGCGGTAGCTGCCATCTTCTTCTGCTGCACCCGAGAGGCAGCACCTGGCTTTGGTAAATCTCACTCTGCAGCACACAACACCAGCAACTCAGGCACACATGGCATGGGGATGATGGTGGAGTAGCCCCCCTACTCAGGTAGGGGCTGGTGGGGAAATTGTTGTGCAGGATGGTGCTGCATGGTGGCTCAGTCCCAGGAGCTCCCCAATGCTGCAGCTCACTCCATCAGCTCCAGGCCTCGCCCCATTTTAATTCTCCTTCATGCAAACACTTTCACTACAGTTCAGGCCTCAACTATTACAAAGTGAACATTTAAAAACCTTCCCTTATCCTAGCTGATCACACACAAAGTGCACACACTGCCTGATAATACTGACATTAATGCTGTGCTTGGCATTGACAGCAGTCATGCCCCAAGTCATAGCCACAATAGCCACTCTGAAACAAAAATAACGATGGGCCTGATTACAATGGCGGTTGGACCGCCACCACCAGGCCTTCGGCGGCGGTCCCACCGCAATCCAGCGAGGAAAAAGACTGCTGCGTCGGACAGGATCAAGGATCCTGTCAGTGTGGTGGTCAGACTCCTTTTCCCTAGATGGGACGGTGCCTGCTCAGGGATTAGGATGCCCCTTTCCGCCGGCATATTCATGGTGGTTAACCCGCCATGAAAAGGCAGGCGGAAAGTGTCTTGGGTGCTCCTAGCAGGGCCCCCTTCCCCCATTGGCCTCTGCTAAGGGCGCTGGGGGCACCACATATCCCTGCACCATATGGCAGGCACCACATGGTGCCTGCCACATAGTGCAGGGATATGTCCGATGCGTATATTTCGAACTGTAGCGGGTGCTGCAGCCTGCCGCACATGCCGCAATACAAAATATACAGATTGCACCAACTAGTGCAGTAGGAGGACAGAGGGCGAAGGATGAAAGCCGAGTGCCGAAAGCAGCAGCAGCAGCATTTACCTTCTCAGTCCCGGTCACGGTCCCCTTCCCTCCAGCCCCCTCCGGCCTCCGGCCTCCGCCAGGTGACTTTCAAGCCGGTGGGGGGGCAATGGTCCGCATCCGCATCCGTGATTCGCGGGCAGTTATCGCGTCCTTGCCTTTTTCTGCCTTCCATCGCAGCAGGGAGGAGCGGGAGGAGGAGGCGAGTGTGTGCAGGAAGCCGCTTCATCTGAAGGTCGAGATCAAGCGGCTGACTCCCAACACTTCACTGCCATTCTGCTGCTCTTAAGTGTGACAGATCCTGTGGAGGTGCAGCCCGCGGAGTTCAGCGGATCTACCAGAGAGACCGGAGGCGGAAACCAGCGGCCCGCTCCCCTCTCCTTTCTTTCTCCCACCCCCCGACGGTCCCGGTTTTGGGAGCTCTGGAAGTTCTGGTGGTTCTCTTACACCCTTGCACTCTGCTTCAAGCGTTTGAGTTAGTGAACCAAACCAAGGTGTGCAGAGCCGACAGGAACTGGCTACATTACATTACTGGCAAACCTGATCTCGGGGTGCCCGAACTGTCCTCACTGCCTGAACTGCCTGAATTTGCTGGATCACACTGTCTGGCGCGGATATGAGGAGAGCCTGACGAGTGGTTGTAACGGGCACGGAGGTAGAGCCAAACAAGAAAAGCAAAGCAAGCAAAGGCGAAGCAAAGGCAAAGGAAGGGTCAGAAAAGAATAGGAAACCAAAGTATAAAGTAAAGTATAGCAAAGAACCAAGGCACTGTAACCCACACCAGCAGCTGGAAATGAGTTTAGGAAAAACCAGAGGGGCCCATCTACTCAAACCAAAGCATAAGGCAAAGGAGGAAATTATGGCACCCACCACTGCCCTTCTCAGTATGCTTCCACCAGGATCCGGTCCTCCATGCAGTCGCGATCCGGCCTTGCTGTGCGAGCCAGCAACCTCACAATTTCCAACAAAATTTCCAGCTACCTCAGCCGGCGCAACCCTACGCGAGACAAGTGTTGAGTCAATAGCTACTCCGAAGCAACTTACTGTATCGACCTCGGACGCAAAGTGGAAAAGCGGCATCATAGCTTCACATACTACTCAAACTAGGCCCCACTCAGGCCAAAATAGTAGCAAATGGGCCCTGATCACTGACTTTTTAAAAATCGCCATTAAAACCACTTCGGAAACCCGACATCTCAATGACCACAAGACTCCGAAAGCATATATATCAACTCAATCTATCGCATCCTCCATAAATGAGGCTCCAATGAGTCCCTCATCTGACAAAATCATCATAAGGAGTGAGGACGACAGGAGCGGCCGTTGGACTGGCGGTTGGGCAGCAAAAACCAAAATAACCACCGTAGTCCCAAGTCTTCATATCCTATCCTCAAAAGCACTCCATACCCCGGACCTGCACCAAAGGCCAAAATCTGTTGTAATCGAGGCACAAATCCATCATCATTCAAAGCTTCTTCAGTCCTTTTCAGCCCGCCTCTGCTCGCAGCCACCTCTCTCACCCTTATTTTCATTAGGTTTCCATGATTCAAAAAGACCCCATGATGGCACCACCATTCAACCGACCCCAAGTATTATGAGTCCATTTGGCAATCTGATCACGTTATCAGCAGGCTGCCACCTCGAGATGGAAAAACCTGCCAACCCAAACACAAACAGCAGAGACAATCTTGAAAAATCTCCACACCAGTTGAAAGCCATCCACAACAAAGGACAATACCTTAGTCAATCTGAATCGTTGGAGAAGTCGTTTTTTCAGTTTGAAACATACAGATCAACCCCCGCACTGCCACTCATTCAAATCAAGGACACAAGAATGAGGAACCTATCCTGCATGTCCCCTAGAAGTCAGAGCGACCCGCTTCCAGCCCTGGCTAATAAAATGGAATACCATGCCCAGCCTCCCTCGGGAGAATCCAGCTATTCCCCAACATCTTTTGTCTGGCCGCTCTTGCTCAACACTTTAGATTCAATCGGTAAAGCAATGACCCTCCACGCTGACAAGCTTGATACCAAAGCAGATCTTTTAAATATTCTAGCAATTCACGTTCAGGGTATTGAACAAAAACTACACAGCTTCAACGAGTTGATCACAATGGTGCAGAGAGACCAAGAAACCACATACCAACCGTGCCATTGTCATTGTACTCAAATCATCGATAAACTAGCAGTGGTACCAACCTTATTGACAGACCTCCTGGGTACTACCAGACAAGCCCTTTCAAACAATCTTTCCAAGGCAGGGAAAGTTCACGAGGCCCCACGGGAAATGGAAATGGCAAGCCCTAGGCACACGGAAGGACAAATTACTGGCAACACGGGTACTTCTCCAACCTCAATTTTAGTAAATACATCCGTACCGATGGTCGCTAACTCCCATGAAAATTCTTACACTTTGGCCTCCCAATCCTCCGACTATTGTGATCAGCCTCTAGGAAAGCTGTCCAAAGGAACTAAGCAACTAACCAAGTGGGAGTAAAAATGCCTCAGAAAAGCAATAAAAAGTAAACAATCATTACAGACAATTAACGTAACTTCCGCCCAACATAAACAGGAAAGGAAACAAAGCATAAAAGATGAGGTCCCAAACACTTTGGAAGCAATAAGCAACAAGGAATTCCTAACCGCCCCTCTCAACTCCCTCACTATACTCAGCAGCCCAAATCACATCAAAAGGAAAGAAACGGCGCCAGATGACCTATATATTCTATTCAAACCTTCAACCAGCAAAGAGAAGCAACTCCTCAATACCTCGGTTAAACAAACAGTAAAACTTGTATCTCCACCCAGGATTGTAATGAAAGAAGCAACTATAACGTGCCCTAGAGAGGCCAATATGATAAAGGACAATACCTGGAAAGACTAATGCAACTTTGAGAAAACCTACAAGTCAAGCCCAGAAAGCAATGTCACTACCAACTTAAAGGTTAATAAAACTCCCACACAAAACAATACCAACGGCTCCCTGCATTTGCCCATTACGTTCCCCGGGCTTACAGGGGGAGCTACAAAAATGAAAAATGGTGCCAAAAAAGTGCTGCAGCTTGATACCTTCCGAAACAATAATAAGCTGGTCTTTATCCTCCACTATGCCTCAAGGGGTAACCACGACATTCTTAACAGAAGTGTTCTGTTAAAACTATTTAAAGCACTCCCCTCTTTGAGCCATATCAACTCCAGGGACATTGAAAGTATAGAGTTCCATCAGAATCGACATTCCGAGGAATCCCAAGAATCAGCCACCGCCACATTTACTGACCCTCTCCTAATTGAGCAAATCTGGCAGCAGCCCCTTCGAAAAATGGGGCATTGAGTTAAAAAATATCTATCCCCTGTGTTATCCCAGCCCACTACACACGCCCTTACACCCAGCAGGTCTGTTAAAAGGCGCTAAAGGCCCAGATAACCACAGCCCACTTTTAGGCATAGACTCCAAGGCCAGGACAATCACAATTATGTTTGTTCGCCCTGAAGCCAGTCAGTCTACCGGACCTCTGCACTTAAATTTGCCTAGAACCCCCCAAGCCGGAACATGAAAAAATCTACATGTTGCCACTAACTCACTCACAGGCTATAAATTCTGCTCCTGGAACGTGTTTGGCCTCGGTGCGAAACTAGAAGACCCTGACTTTATGGAGTTCATTACACAACACAATATACTCCTCTTCCAGGAAACATGGCTAACAAAACCCACTCCCCTAATAGGCTACAAGGAATTTCAGAACCCGGCTACAAAGGTGACTTACCAAGGGAGAGCAAAAGGGGGCCTTTCCACCTTTATCTCGATTGATATTTCCGGACTTGCTTCAGCCATAGATCTTGATTCCCCATGGTTGCAATGTGTCAAACTTGACGCCCCTTCTTTCACCAGCCTTTTGATCCTGAACATCTATATACACCCAGCGCCCAAACAAAAACGGGCAAGTTTTGACCACTTAATAGCCTCACTGGCCACATTAAAACCTCTCTATCCTGACGCCAATATCAATCTGTCAGGGGACTTTAATATGACCTTACTGCAAGAAACAAAAGGCACTCGGGGTACAATCAGGCCAAAATTTGACGCAACACTTTCGGCAAGCAATGTGCAGTTCACTTGTATGATCTCTCAATGTGAATGCTCAATGGTCACAGCCCGACAGATAATCCAGCAGCATACACAATGGTCACTCAAAAGTCAGCTTCAATCATCGATTATTCTTTGACAGACCACAACCTCGTTCAACATATCACAAACTTTAAAATCTTGGATAGAGCAGAGAGCGGACACCAACCACAATCTTTCACGCTCTTAAGAAAAAAAATAAACCCAATTCTTATTAACGCAATGTCGCAACAACTCCATTGTCATAACCTTAAACACCTCACCTGGGAAAAGGACAACATAAGCATGCTTATGGATTCATGTACCAGCATCTTGATGAAGTCCAAAAGCGAACCATCTAGTATCCAGGCCTGGGAGTCATTTACTAGAGAGCTAAATCAAAAGTGTTCTAAAGAAACAACTGGCAGAAAAGCAGGAAAACCATTGGGGAATTCAAAAACAACAATTGAATAAATATTTACGACAACTAAGAACTCAGGGCTCATCATCCATCCAAGACCAACTGCTACTAATTTCCAAAGCCAGAAAAAAACTTTAAAAGAGGCATTAAGGCAGCTAAGGAATCATTCCATGAACATCTTTGGGCAAAACTTCATTACTCTTTTAAACAAAGAGACTTCAAGCTCTTCTGGGAAATTATCAATCAGTTAATCAACGGCAGGAGCCGACACCACAACTCGGACATCATGGAGGAATCATGGAGAGCCCATATTGAATTACTATATAACGAAACTCCACCTCCAGGCATCGTTGATTGCGGCTTCCAACTAAATAACGCAGCTCTTTCCAGAGATCAAGTAAACAACAACAACCCCTCCGATTTAGACCTTCCTCCTCAGATTCTTAAAGAACAAGTCTTAAAAACAATAAAAAACATAAGATCAGAGGGTGCCCCTGGGCCTAACGGCCTCCCAAATGCCTAGTTTCGGCACAATGCACCATTTTGGGCAGATAAACTAACTCCTATTTTTTCTGATATCCTAGCCTCTAACATGATCCCTGACACCCTGGAGGGGAAGTATTCTAAGCCCAATATATAAATCCATTACACAAAAGGGGGTTTAACCCATGCAGTCACGGGGACCTGG
Organism: Lissotriton vulgaris; assembly: GCF_964263255.1. Taxonomy (NCBI): domain Eukaryota; kingdom Metazoa; phylum Chordata; class Amphibia; order Caudata; family Salamandridae; genus Lissotriton; species Lissotriton vulgaris. The sequence continues at coordinate 1,431,925,288 of NC_141689.1, read as the reverse complement.
GCGCTACGTGGTACATATGAATACGGGGTCCCCGCAAGAAGGTATATTATACTAGATATACTAGCACATTAAACAAAATTCAAAAATTAAGTCAAGTACACATGTTTATGAAACTCAAACAGTATTGTAATTTATTAGCAACACTGGGCACCTCAAATGGTGACAATTACTTAATATTAATTGATCTATTAAGAAGCCCCAAGGCAGGGGAGAAAGGAAAAAGAAAGGGGGGTTCTTAAAGATGTGAAGTACAAAACGAAATAGTCATGTTCAATCAGATCAATCAGATAATGACAAACAAAAATCAAAACTTTTCAGATGCAACAAACCGAAATTTTTGGCAAAAATTGATACAACTTAGGCAGACATTCTACGGTAACAACCTATCAATGGGAATGTCAGGGACTTGAACCGGATGTCAAAAGTAAACAACACAAGCCGTCGACGATTCGACCCCTGTATTATAGGTCAAGTTAGGTCCTTAGGCGGGGTCTTCATCAGGACAAAACGGGAAAGGAGGTGATGGGGCAACAATATCTGAAAATTAAAAACAAAGGGTCAAACATTCAAAGGGGTACAGCTGATGTTACAAATGAACTTGAGACGTCGTATCAACGGCGTCAAGATTATTATTAATACTAAATTACCATGGACAACAGGCCCCAGAAGGCTCTGCTAAGGGAACTCGGGTACACCGCGCAGTCGTGGTGGATATCCGCCGCGATAACAAATTCGCAACTACAGAGGAATTTAACATCAGAAAAGAAAGTCCATTATTAGACACACTGTGGACTTCGAGGTGTATAGTTAAATGAATCAGGTCATACAAGACAACCTCTTGTAGCAGATGGTTAAGATTATCTCATGGCATAGTGGCCCATGGTCATTTCAGAAAATTAGGGAAGGAGGCTTCACAGCATACACTTGGTATGGTTCCTAGCATCATAGTAAAGGGTTACGCATGATCAGATGCAGCTGGGTACAGGATGGTTAGATAACTTCTAGAAAACAGTCATATCCGTTGTGCTCACCCTTGTTAAGAAAGAAGGGTTGGGACATCTAGGGAACCGAACTGATAGATAGAATAACCAATATCCTACTGGCGGTCCTCAGGAGTCATATCATACCAATGCCACATCATTTATAAGGAGATATCACTTCAGGCGATAAACGCTGTTGGCAGAAAAATGGTGAGACTGGTAAGTAGATTAGTGTGCTAAAGTTTTGCATCAACCCCTTGTTATGAAGGTATTACGCACTTACTCTTGTGGGTTGGGGATGTTAGGCAACAAGGCAAAACTGGTTTCAAAAAGTCAATTTCGTGCGGTACTACAAAAAGGAGAAAGGATAAAAGAGTTTTTTAAAAAACTTATTACACAAGCTCATTCGGAATATGGTCTAAGGTGAGCCTAAAGAAATGCGGGAAAACACTTACGTAATCCTAAAATCGGAGGGCCGGACGGGTTAGAGCTGCTTGACACGTCCCAAAAGTGAGTCGCTGTTTTGAAAAACAAACGTAAAACCGATCCGTTACTCGTTGTGGGGATCGGCTCGAAATAACTAGCCAGACCGTGCTTTTAATTCAGAAAAGAGGGGCGTGAACTTACGGTCAGTCGAACTTGGAACGCCATCCGAATCGCGGACGCCAAGGCAGAACTCCCTTTACACTACGCGTAGTTTTAGATTGTCGGGTCACGTGTCCAAAACATCATAGAAAGTGAAGAAATACTTCACCGTTCGGGCAGATCATGTTTTAACCTGCGTACGTCCACGGATTGTGAACCATGCGAACTTTATGGAAGTGTTAAATTATTATGGGAATAGGGAAAAATAGTTAAAATACCCTGTATCCACCCTAATTACTATTGAGCAGTGGGAAAAGGGTGAGTGATATTAATGAATCCTTTCTCAAAGCCATAATCGTGCAACTCTCGACCATGAGGTTGTAGACGATTTCGTACATGCACAGTTGCCATTAGATTTACAATGTATTTCTGCCAATCGTTCTTTAACACATTCAATTTGAAAATATATGAGAGACCAAATCATTCAGTGTAGTTCTAAATCAGACCAAATCGGATCACTTTAACAAATTCATTGGAAAATACCCGTGCAATTCTCGAACCATGAGATTGTAAACGGATTGTATCCAAAGATTGGGTTTTAACAATACAGATGATATTATCCTGGTATCAGTTTCTTATCTGTTAACATTAAGTGACCTGTTAGATGGAAGGGTCAAACATACCGACTCGGGCACTTCTCTGGCACGAGAGTGAAGCCGAGTATTGTTATTTCAGACCATGTGGTCAATACATAACAGTCTCATTAGGAAATGTTACAGTAGGAAATGTTACAGGTGCCCCACTATTAGCCAAGTGCTGCCAATTGGGACAGGCTACTATCTTGTTCATTGAGGCCATTTTTAATGGTATCCAAAAGGGACATCCATTTTGCTTCCCGTGTGTTTAGTATAGTCATTACATTGCCCCCTCTCCTACCTAGGGTTACTTTTTCAACAACCAGCCACCTCAGATCACTTACTAGGTGGCCACTTTTTTGCCAGTGATCCACCAAGGGTGCCCCTGTCACCTTGCATCTTATCCTGCTGCTATGGGATGAGATCCTCGCTTTCACCTTTTGCTGAGTTTGGCCAACATAAATCTGTTTACAAGGGCACAGGATGATGTAAATTACACAGGCCGTGTTGCAGTTGGTGTGATGTTTCAGGTGAAATGTGCGTTGCCCATGTTCAAAACTTTTTGTCTGAATGGTGGTGTCACAGGCGGTACATGTCCCACATCTGTAGTGCCCCAACAGATGGGGTAAGTTCCATAAGGTAGTGATGGTGGGTTGACTTGCAGGTTCCAGATAAGAATGGACTACCATATCCCGTATGTTCTTGGCCCTCTTAAAAGAATGAAGAGGTCTGGGATCTTTTGGGAGGCTTCAACATGGCCTGGCTCCTGTTCAATTTCTTCTGCCACAAGGTGCCAATTCCTGTTAATGATTTGCTTAATTTCATTACTGCGGGTCGAGAAGGTGGTGACGCAGACTATGCGGTCCATCTCCCCTTTGTTGGTTATTTCTGGATTAAGCAAGATGTCCCGTGGGTTGTACCAAGCACGTTTCCTCCTTCGTTTGACCATCCGAGCCGGGTATCCGCGAGTAACGAGGCGATCGCACAGAACCTCAGATTCTTGGATGTAGTTGCTTCTAGTCGAACAATTTCTCCTGACCCTAAGGAATTGACCAATTGGTAAATTGTCTTTTAGGCCTCTAAGATGGTGGCTGCCGTATTGTAGTAGGGCGTTGCGCTCAGTGGGCTTCCTGTACAGAGTTGTCTGTAGGCGATCTTCATTGGCAAATTTGGTAATGTCTAAGTAGGGGATACTCACATTGCTGGATTCCAGGGTGAATTGAATGTTGGGATTGCATGAATTCAACCATATATGGAAGGCACACAACTGGTCTTTATTCCCATCCCAGATACATAGAACGTCGTCAATGTTTCTTACCCAAAGAGTAAGATTGTTCTGGAATGGGTTATTACTGGCAAAGATAAATTGTTGCTCAAAATGGTCCATGAAGATAATTGCCAGATTCGGGGCAAAAGAGGCCCCCATAGCCACTCCCTTTGTTTGTAAGAAGAATTCATCCTGGAAAATAAAGACATTTTTCATCATAGCAATGCTCAACAGTTCAATGATGAAGTCCGTGGGCACCGCAACAGGGGCTGGTCTTTTATCCAAGGCTAATCGCATCACTTCTAGTGCGTCCATTTGCGGTATGCTGGTATACAGCGACACTATATCACACGTTACCAGAAGTTCTTTTGTTGGATCAAATGGTCTCTCATCTATGAGGTTGATGGTTTGGGTAGTGTCTCGCAGGTAAGTTCTGGGTTGAAGTGCAATGGGCTTCAAAAAGAAGTCGACATACTTGCACAACGGTTCAAGCATTGACCCACAGCCTGAGACGATCGGCCGACCCGGGGGATTTTGTAGGTTTTTATGCACTTTTGGTAGTGTATATATCGTTGCTAATCTAGGGAATTTCTGGTTCAAAAATCTAAATTCTTGTTCACTTAGGAAGCCAGACTCCAGACCTTTCTGTGTGATGGACAGGATATCGTTGGCAAGTTCTCGTGAAGGATCACTTGTGAGTTTGCGATAGCTTACTCCATCAGTCAATTGCTTGTATATCTCCTGTTTGTATTGGACGAGGTTTTGTATAACAATTGCCCCACCCTTATCGGCGGTTTTGATGACAACCTCTTTGTTGGTACTAAGTCCGGTTAGGGCTCGTTTCTCCCCCTGGCTTAGATTAAATTTGGAAAATTTGCGCAAGTCCAATGCTTTATCGACTGCAGAGGTGACAATCTCTTCAAAAGCCAAAATTTTATGGCTCATCGCGTAGGTGGGTGGGAAGAAAGTAGAGGGTTCCCTTAATCCAGTGGTAGAACTGGACTGTCGAGTAGTTTGATTACGGAAGAAAAACTTAAGTCTTATCTTCCTGAAGAAACGATATAGTTCCATCTTCAATAGAAATTTATTGACTGGAGCTGTCGGGGCAAAAGAAAAGCCTCTACCTAGAACTTTCTCTTCCTCTTCTTTTAGGTCATAGCTGGAAATGTTAATCACAGGGTTGGTTACAGGCAGGTTGGGATGTGGTCCATCTGATCCTGGGATTCTTTTTGGCACAGCACCAGGGTTCACCATCTGTAGGTGTTCCTTCGGGTTGATATCTCCCCATGTACTTCGGGACGAAATGTCACCCGCAGTAATGAAATTAAGCAAATCATTAACAGGAATTAACAGGAGTTGGCACCTTGTGGCAGAAGAAATTGAACACATGAACCCACCTCTTCATTCTTTTAAGAGGGCCAAGAACATACGGGATATGGTAGTCCATTCTTATCTGGAACCTGCAAGTCAACCCACCATCGCTACCTTATGGAACTTACCCCATCTGTTGGGGCACTACAGATGTGGGACATGTACCGCCTGTGACACCACCATTCAGACAAAAAGTTTTGAACATGGGCAACGCACATTTCACCTGAAACATCACACCAACTGCAACACGGCCTGTGTAATTTACATCATCCTGTGCCCTTGTAAACAGATTTATGTTGGCCAAACTCAGCAAAAGGTGAAAGCGAGGATCTCATCCCATAGCAGCAGGATAAGATGCAAGGTGACAGGGGCACCCTTGGTGGATCACTGGCAAAAAAGTGGCCACCTAGTAAGTGATCTGAGGTGGCTGGTTGTTGAAAAAGTAACCCTAGGTAGGAGAGGGGGCAATGTAATGACTATACTAAACACACGGGAAGCAAAATGGATGTTCCTTTTGGATACCATTAAAAATGGCCTCAATGAACAAGACAGTAGCCTGTCCCAATTGGCAGTACTTGGCTAATAGTGGGGCACCTGTAACATTTCCTACTGTAACATTTCCTAATGAGACTGTTATGTATTGACCGCATGGTCTGAAATAACGATACTCGGCTTCACTCTCGTGCCAGAGAAGTGCCCGAGTCGGTATGTTTGACCCTTCCATCTAACAGGTCACTTAATGTTAACAGATAAGAAACTGATACCAGGATGATATCATCTGTATTGTTGAAACCCAACCTTTGGATACAATCCGTTTACAATCTCATGGTTCGAGAATTGCACGGGTATTTTCCAATGAATTTGTTAAAGTGATCCGATTTGGTCTGATTTAGAACTACACTGAATGCTTTGGTCTCTCATATATTTTCAAATTGAATGTGTTAAAGAACGATTGGCAGAAATACATTGTAAATCTAATGGCAACTGTGCATGTACGAAATCGTCTACAACCTCATGGTCGAGAGTTGCACGATTATGGCTTTGAGAAAGGATTCATTAATATCACTCACCCTTTTCCCACTGCTCAATAGTAATAGGGTGGATACAGGGTATTTTAACTATTTTTCCCTATTCCCATAATAATTTAACACTTCCATAAAGTTCGCATGGTTCACAATCCGTGGACGTACGCAGGTTAAAACATGATCTGCCCGAACGGTGAAGTATTTCTTCACTTTCTATGATGTTTTGGACACGTGACCCGACAATCTAAAACTACGCGTAGTGTCAAGGGAGTTCTGCCTTGGCGTCCGCGATTCGGATGGCGTTCCAAGTTCGACTGACCGTAAGTTCACTCCCCTCTTTTCTGAATTAAAAGCACGGTCTGGCTAGTTATATCGAGCCGATCCCCACAACGAGTAACGGATCGGTTTTCCGTTTGTTTTTCAAAACAGCGACTCACTTTTGGGACGCGTCAAGCAGCTCTAACCCGTCCGGCCCTCCGATTTTAGGATTACGTAAGTGTTTGCCCGCATTTCTTTAGGCTCACCTTAGATCATATTCCGAATGAGCTTGTGTAATAAGTTTTTTTTAAAAACTCTTTTATCCTTTCTCCTTTTTGTAGTACCGCACAAAATTGACTTTTTGAAACCAGTTTTGCCTTGTTGCCTAACATCCCCAACCAACAATAGTAAGTGCGTAATACCTTCATAACAAGGGGTTGATGCGAAACATTAGCACACTAATCTACTTACCCGTCTCACCATTTTTCTGCCAATAGCGTTTATCGCCTGAAGTGATATCTCCTTATAAATGATGTGGCATTGGTATGATATGACCCCTGAGGACCGCGAGTAGGATATTGTTATTCTATCTATCAGTTCGGTTCCCTAGATGTCCCAGCCCTTCTTTCTTAACAAGGGTGAGCACAACGGATATGACTGTTTTCTAGAAGTTATCTAACCATCCTGTACCCAGCTGCATTTGATCATGCGTAACCTTTTACTATGATGCTAGGAACCATACCAAGTGTATGCTGTGAAGCCTCCTTCCCTAATTTTCTGAAATGACCATGGGCCACTATGCCATGAGATAATCTTAACCACCTGCTATAAGAGGTTGTCTTGTATGACCTGATTCATTTAACTATACTCCTCGAAGACCACAGTGTATCTAATAATGGATTTTCTTTTCTGATTTTAAATGCCTCTGTAGTTGCGAATTTTTTATCGCGGCGGATATCCACCACGACTGCGCGGTGTACCCGAGTTCCCTTAGCAGAGCCTTCTGGGGCCTGTTGTCCATGGTAATTTAGTATTAATAATAATCTTGACGCCGTTGATACGACGTCTCAAGTTAATTTGTAACATCAGCTGTACCCCTTTCAGTGTTTGACCCTTTCTTTTTAATTTTCAGATATTGTTGCCCCATCACCTCCTTTCCCGTTTTGTCCTGATGAAGACCCCGCCTAAGGACCTAACTTGACCTATAATACAGGGGTCGAAACGCCGACGGCTTGTGTTGTTTACTTTTGACATCCGGTTCAAGTCCCTGACATTCCCATTGATAGGTTGTTACCGTAGAATGTCTGCCTAAGTTGTATCAATTTTTGCCACAAATTTCGGTTTGTTGCATCTGAAAAGTTTTGATTTTTGTTTGTCATTATCTGATTGATCTGATTGAACATGACTATTTCTTTTTGTACTTCACATCTTTAAGCACCCCCCTTTCTTTTTCCTTTATCCCCTGCCTTGGGGCTTCTTAATAGATCAATTAATATTAAGTAATTGTCACCATTTGAGGTGCCCAGTGTTGCTAATAAATTACAATACTGTTTGAGTTTCATAAACATGTGTACTTGACTTAATTTTTTAATTGTGTTTAATGTGCTAGTATATCTAGTATAATATACCTTCTTGCTGGGACCCCGTAGTCATATGTACCAATATATAAATCCGGCTCTCGTTCCGATCCTTCAAATTACAGAGTGATCTCGTTAATTAATGTGGAGGCTAAAATATACGCTACAAACCTTCTGGCAGATCTAGAGGACTGGGTGGCACGAATAAACCTGATTCCTCATACGCAAACCGGAATCAGGGCATGGATGGGCACTCTGACGGATATTTCTGCTGTAACTCTCCTGGCCAACCAAGCCCTCGTAAAATCAAGGCCACTTTATGCATGTTTCATCGACCTCAAAGCGGCCTTTGATAAGGTCTCAAGAGCCAAGCTATGGGCAAAAATTTACAACTGAGGGGGTCCCAGCTAAGTTGCTGGAGGCCATAATCAACCTGTACTCACAAACATGGGTCCAGATCAGGAAAGGAGATGGGCGCAGCATTACTGAGAAGATCCAAACACTTAACGGGTTAAAACAAGGGTGTGTGCTGGCACCCTGCTCTTCAACATTTGCACTGCTGACTTGGACGAGCACCTTTGGTCAATTCAATCTGACCCTCCGAAACTTGGCACAATACCCATCCACAGTCTTCAATATGCGGATGACATTGTTTTACTAGCGCAAACGTCAGTCGGATTGCAACCATCAATTACCAAATTTGGAGCTTATACCACCTCAGTCCAACTAACCATCAATCACCAAAAAACGAAGGTGATATGCTTCAACAAACATCATAAAGGTGACTGTACATTCACTTGGACCTTGGACAAGCGACCTTTGACCGAGGTGGACACATATAAATACTTAGGCTTCCAAATTGATCGCAAACTTACCTATAAGACACATCTGCACCAAGGTCGCACAAAATCTCAACAGCTGCAGTTTGCCTTCAAAGTCTTAAAAAACAAGCTTGCAGGCGGTGCCACGGGTCACCTACTAAAGGTCATAGCAGCAAAATTCTTGCCCTCCATCTCATACGGCACAGAACTTTTGAATGGCAAGGATGCCACAGGCCTGAATTTAGCACAATCAGTTCTTTTTAAGAAACTGTTCGCAATCACCCGCCATATTCCGCAAGCACAAATCCGACTGGAATATGGCCTAAGAAATCAGATCTCCGATAGACAAGGTGCATTAGTCAAGTACTACTGGAGGATGCGGGACGCAGAGGAGAACACACACGCCCACTATTGTTGGGTAGAAATTGAAAAGCAAGCCAGAATCAAAAATGCAATCTTCGAAGCTCTGAAGGCTGCGCTCTTGGCATTGAAGTTAGAGGAGCCCTGGCTCACAGTCCCTACATACCCCGGCTTCAAATCTGTGGTTAACAAAGCCATAAAACGGAATTTGTTATCTTTAGATAAAACAGCCCTAGCAAAAAAAAGACACGCCTGGTCCGTGATACAGACATACCAGAGGTTGCAACCCCAACCTTATTTGCTAGACCATTTCCCGCATCAGAAAAAGCACTTTTTCACGCTACTAAGGCTTGGGTCTTATCCATCAAAGGACCTAACCCGTAAATAGAAATACGCATGGCAATCGAAGGAATGCCGCCTGTGAGGAGCTTGGGACCAGTCTTTATTGCATCTAATATGCATTTGTCCTGCTTTAATAGTAACACGCAAAATGGGCCTTCGGGAGGTTTTCAGGAAGGAACAAATAAGAACCTGCAGAGGAGCAGTGATTCATTGTCTTAGGGGCTCATCTATCCCACAGTCCTGCATAACCATAAACTTTTTTAAAAATGCGGCAAAAGAACTGGCCAACGCAGAACCTGTTAACCAACTCAAGCAGTGCTAGAACATTTGGTTTTGAAATTCCTTGACGGCCTTGTTTACATGTTAATTCTTCTTACAATATTGCCTTTTTTATACCTTTTTTAATAATAACAACAATGTATACTTCTGCATGTTTTATCTATGGTGGTTTTCCCACCCTTTTATGATTTTTTTATGAAATCAAATAAAAGTATATTTGACTGACTGACTGACTGACTGACTATACAGATTGCGACCGCCTTGATACGGGTATCGGGCGATCCTGCTTCCACAATGGTGCCGGTCGGACATAAGTCCGACTTGCATCGTAATCAGCGCCTAAGTCTTAGACCCTCATGCCCCAGGCTTACTTTCAACGTAAATAACAAAAGACATGAAAAAAATAAACTTGAAAAACTCACCAATAGTTTGCACAAAGCTGGAATTACTAATAAAATACATAAATGGCACTTTCTTCAGGCCAACTCCAACTATTTAGTTTCACAAATTCATACTCCCAGAACTCAACTAGAGTTCTCTCCAACACATAACTTTTTGATACCTCTGACTACAATTGCAAGACTCCACAGGACCTGTCCAACAAAACCGTAATGCTCCATTCTTCTGCTTCATCTAAAAACTCTCCTACAGTCATCACAAACAAGTCAACTAACACTTACTCTATCTTCCAAACAGTTTTACATGATGACCTCCTCAACACTGTCAAGAACAGCGAGGCCACTCCATACTACAATGATCTCATTCCTGCTGCCATCTTCAATTTTAATTTTGAGCTGTATTTTATTGGCTGGGGGCAAAATCATAAACACATTCCTAACTCAAAGCCCCTTTCTTGCTTATCTCAAATGAAGCCTAATTTCCCCTTACTCAAAAAACTCAGTCTTGATCCAAAACTACTCAACAATTATCAGCCGATCTCACACCTTCCTTGGTAGTTAAGACCATTGACAAATGTGTCTCCTTACAACTCTCGGAATTCGTCAGCAAGAGAATTTACTATCAATCCACAAACTGGATTCAGACTGGAGCATGGGATTGAAACAGCATCCTTCAAAATTCTGAACAACATACACCGAATGTTGGATGGTAGAGAACCATGCCTCGTAGTATTATTAGACCTTACAATGGCTCTTGACACAATTGATCATTCCAGATTGATTGCTTCTCTTGAGCATCGCCTCGGATTTAAAAGTATAGTCCACCAATGGTTCTCCTCCTTCCTCTCCAAGTGCACCCAAATTGTAAAAATAGATAGTTATATCTCAGATCCAGCCCCTGTTATTTGTGGGGGCACCCAAAGGGTCCAATGTTTACTCCACACTCTTTACCCTTTATGTAGAACCACCAGCTAAAATCTACAAATGATTTAAAGTCGCCATCCACCAATGGCTCTAGGAAACTCAGAGGCAAGAATAATCTTCTTCTAGATCACCTCTTATTCCGAACTTCGCACGGCTTTTATCAATCATTTTCTTGAGTTGCCTCCTTATATTGGAACTTCCTCCTTACAGAAATCAGAACTACACAAACTCTTCTATCTTTCCTCTGCCTAGTAAAGCCACAACTGTTTGGAGTATACATGACTCATTAATCCCTTTAAAAAACAGAGCCTCTGTCATGTTCTGCATTTTCGCTTGTTAAATCCGCCCTGTGTTCATGGCATCTTCTCCATTCATCCTCCCTCCACCATCTTTTCATTTCTGCTGCAGCTTTACCTCCTACTTCTTCTTCACTCCTCTTGTCCATAACCGCATCCCCTACTTCACGCCCCTTCCCTTCGACTCTCAATCCCACCCAGTTGGCCCATTTTCACTTCACTCATTGCATCCACCTCCTCCCGTGCATTCCATCTTCAATTTACACTCGCTGTAATTTATTCACGCATCTTCTGCTCTATCCTTCCTCCAGTTCATTAGTAATTTTTATGTAAGACCTTGGGTCGCATTTATTTTTATCTGTAAAGTTCATCTAGACCTTTGATGATCGTTTGCTACATTTGCTATATAAATCTGTTATTTGGGACGAGAAACCTAGGTCCCTTTCGTTGCCATTTTAAACATTAAATGTGTCAGACAGTGCATACAAAATGGACCTGAATTCTCTTAAAATTACATTTAGCTCCATCCTCAAAAAGGTTCCTTCGAGCAAAACTCGCACACTATTTTTGGAGTCGTTTTTCATAAATGTATCATTTGGCAAAGAAAACTTTGCTTTACACAAAATATGTTGACCATTGTACAAAATCTTTAGAAGAGGTCCATCAACATTGCTGTTATTTCTTATAAATGTTTTCTGATTTGCAAGGAATCATCTCACCACTTGGAAAATGTATAACGTTGGGCCTGATTCACAGAACTAACTTAAGACAAAATCCTCAAATTACTACTTTTGGTATTCACAGAAGGCATTTAGTAGTAGTTCAAGTTCAAGTTCAAAAGACCTTTATTCGAATTTGATAAAATTCATAAAAGTACCGAACACAGCAAAGCACACATATACATATAATACAAAACAATTATATAAATAACATTCCATAATAACAAAGTAGTTCATACAGTGATTAAGCAGTAAATTTCATTATCTTACAGAGTTTTTGCAGTAGTATCATTATGACTGATTCTGATTTCAGGGACTTTCCATAGTCTTGCGTGCACGTATGGCTAGTCTTAAAAAAGTGCTAGTGCGAAAGGTCAGTTCATCAGTGTCCAGGGTAAGCAGCAACATATAGGATTCCTGAAGTGTGAGAGGTCTGAATTTTCTAAAATATGGGGTTAAAAGCCATTTAGTATATCTCACATAAAATTTGCAGAAAAACAGAAAGTGCAAATCATCTTGGGTGCTTATACCATCACAAGGGCAGGGGGTAAAATCTATACAATGTCGGTACCCCAAAGGAAAAGACAGCAAAAATTTAGTAGTAGTAAAGTTAGGATTTTGTCTTAAGTCTGTCCTAAGTTTGTCATAAGTAAGCATGGGCGAATTTTTCGAATCTGGCGTTCGGTAATTTGCGTATTTGCGAACTCTCAATCCGCAAAATCCGCGAATTCTCGCGAATTTGCGGATTTTTTTGTTTTTATAGTGTTCGCAAGGGTTTCTGCCAGTTCGCGAGGATTTCGTCGGCACGCAACGGTCGCGACTATGTTGTTTCTACGTCTGGTTCATCATCACAGGTTCACAGCACCCTCTGTTTCAACAATGCCACCCTCTGTTTCACCCGTGCCACCCTCTGGTACATCAATGCCACCCTCTGGTTCATCATCATCACTGTAGATTATGGGGGGAAAAAGCAAGCACACCTGCCCTGCTTCAACTGACATGAATTTATTTGGGGTTGATTTATTAATGTGTCACTGTTTTAAAATTCCAGTCTGGCACCTGCTTCCTTATCTGTAATTTGCTTTCTGTTGCAGTGCAGTTTTTTTCCAGGACCTTTGTGGCCTACTTCTAGCTATTCTATGATCCGGCTGTGAGGGTCAGAGCAGGGTCATACAATTGTTGCAACTAGCAACTGAACTCTGGAGGGGCCCCAGTCAGGAAGCACTACAGGGAATGGTTACTAATGATGAATTTGAACTTTTGTACCTGCTGAGTGCTTTCAGTTTAGCAAAACTCGTTTTTCTGCAGAACAACAAATGTAATGCCCCAAACAAACTTACTTGTGAAAGTTTATTTCTAATCCAAAAGTGATCCAAAGAAAGTCAAAAGGCCTCAAATCCAAAAAAAGGCAGACAAATGTCAGCCCGAGGAGTTATTCTGATAAAAATCATCATTTTCAGAAGGTCTATGCTGCTTTTTTGTTTAATTTGTTTTTATTGCAGAATTAGAAACCAGTTCACAAAATAGATCAACTAGTACACTTATGGCGTCACAATGCATAGACAAGGTAAGCATAATTTCGTACACAGCCAATTAGCCCACAACCCGGAGGCCGGGCGGCGCATCGATCCGTATGCCCAGCAAGAGCGTCACAGTGGTTACCCTAGAGGGATATCTGGTTAATAGCATCATTTTGTATCTGCATTTTACCCCCTTAAACTCCCGCCCCTCCCCTTACACCAGCCAGCATGCTCCGGTGTTCCATATAAGCGACATCGTATATATAGCTCTGGTCCTGCTCCTATCTACCAGTGGACGCCTATGGTGTTGGTCCGGGGTATATCTATTGTCACCCCCGGCAACCTGTTCGGACCCTCTTGGGACCCTTTGCAGTGTACCTAGCCCTAGGTTCAGCTTCAGACTCTCCCAGAGCGTAGCCTCGGTGCCTAACAACCCTTCCCAAACAATCCCCTTCTCCCTCCTCCCCCCTCAACCGCTACTGATGTGGGCATAGTCTTGCTATCATAATAATGGAGCACGCTACAAATCGGGTGGTGCCTTTGTTCTCTCAAGCCTCATGGTGCCCTAAGTGTACAGTGTGTTTATTCTTCATCTTCCACCATGTAGTCACGCAACGCTTGGAATATCATCTCCCATGCTCTCGCCATTTCCAAGCTCTTATCATTGTCAGTCCTGACAGCCTGTCTCATTCGGAGCACACTTTCAAATCCAGACCATTTCAGCAGTTCGTTCATCCATCTCCTTACCGGCGGACCCTCCTTGGACTTCCAGTGCCAGGTAATTTCTCTTTGAGCCAACATGAGCCCGAGGTCAATGAATTTGCTCGTTATTTTTGTGTTCTTTGTGTGAGGAAACCAAAGCAAAAGGCACGCCGCCATGTCAAAGTCCACCACCCTGTCGGTAACCACATTCAGGAGTTCCCCCACTTCCGGCCAATACGTCCCCAATTTTGGACAGCCCCACAGCAGGTGGTCTAGGTCAACCTCAGGCGCCAGGCACCTCGGGCACATTGCGTCATGTACCCGAAAGTACCGTTTAATCTTTTCCGGGGTCAGGTATGCCCTGTGCAGGATATAGAAGTGTACCTGTTGAAAACGTGCATTCCTTGTCCCTTTCCATGTCCGTTTCAGAATATGTCCCCACACCGTGTCTGGGATGGGCCTACCTATACTATCCTCCCATTTCGACTTCAGCGCCAGAAGCGGTTCCAGTCCGTCATTTAACATCCTGTTATGGAGGCAGGTCACCGCTTTAAACGTACCCCCGGCCATCACTACATATTGGCAGGCCATGGTCGTTTCCGGCTCAATTAGCCCTCCTTTCCAGTGTTTTTGTATCGCCGCTACCACCGCCGCATGCAAAAGAAAGCTCCCGTCCGGTAAACCAAACTGTTCCTGCAACGTCTGAAAGGGGACCAACGTTCCATCTACATATAGGTCCCCCACCATCTGTAAGCCTAATTCCTCCCATTCTGACAACGGGGACCAATCACCCCCATGCGGCAGAGCAGTCAACATTCCCAATGGTATCTCTGGGGCATACGGCCGGGCCTTCTTTGCTCTTTTCAGGCTCCTTTGCCAGCACAGCCTGATCGTCTTTTCCTCCATTGTAAGGTCCCTTATTTCCAGTTTCTGTTGCATAACTACGTAGGCCAGGACGTGGCGTTGTATACCAGTCCCTCGTTCGTGCTCCGGCCCTCTGAATTCCCTGGCAACGTGTTGTGTGAGTATTTGGAGCTGCGCTGCTAAGTAGTATAGTTCAAAATCGGGAACTGCCATCCCCCCCTCGAGCTTGGGCCTGATCAAAGTATTCAACGCTACCCTGAGTCGCCCGTGACCCCAAAGGAAGTCCGTCACCAACATCCTTAGTTCTTTAAAGATCCGCTGGGGAATCCAGATTGGCAGGGTGCGAAAATAATATAGCAGCCTCGGGAGTGCCACCATTTTCAGTAGCGCCACTCGGCCCAACACTGACAAAGGGAGGGAGGCCCAGAAGGACACGCAACCTCTCAATGCACGTATACAACGCCCTATGTTACCCTCCAACAGACTCACGGCCTCATGGTAGATGCGAACTCCCAAATACGTGAAGCAAGATGGGAATCCGCCCGAAGCGGAAAGATACAAGTCTTAGCCCAGTTCACCTTAAGGCCCGACAAATGGCCAAACCTGGTCAACATATCCACCGCTCCCTTCAGGGCCTGTTCTGCATCCGCTAGGTATAACAACAGATTGTTTGCATATAAAGATATGTAATGCGATTTCTCACCCTGCTCGATCCCCTGGTACATGGCCCCAGATCTAGCTTGCGCCGCCAAGGGTTCCATTGCCAGCGCGAACAGCAGCGGGGACAACGAGCCCCCCTGCCTCATCCCTCTACGGACCGGATAATCTGAGGATACGATCGATCCCAGGCGTACCCTTGCTGTGGCCGAAGAGTACAGCACTCTTGTCCACCTTCCAAACCCCTCACCTATACCAAACTTCCCCAACACCTCATCCAAGTAAGCCCACTCAAGGCTATCAAAAGCTTTCTCAATATCAACTGATAAGACCGCAGGTCCACTGTCAGTGTTCTCAGCACTGTCCAATATCCGGATCAGTCGGCGTATGTTCAGTGATGTGTTCCTAGTAGGAATAAGCCCTGCTTGGTCCCCGAGTACTAATCTGGTCATGTGTGGAAGCAGTCTGGTGGCCAGGATACGGCTCAATATCTTAAAGTCCACAGTTATTATGGACAGAGGTCGATAGGACGTTACATCAGATGCCTCTCTACCGGGTTTCAGCAGTGGTACCACCAGTGCCTCCCTCATTGATCTGGGCAAGCACCCCAACCTTCCAGCTTCAGTGTACACCACCGATAGTCTGGGCGCCAAAACATCAATGTATTTCAGATAGAATTCTATCGGCAGGCCATCTACCCCAGGTGTTTTGTTCCTTGCCATTTGTTTAATGGCCACTCTAATCTCCGATAGTGTTATGGGCCCTCCCAGTTCCTTCGCTTCCTCGTCATCCAGCACTGGCAGTGGTACCGAGTCCAGGTACTCCCTGACCTCAGAGACCTCCACCTCTAGTTGGCATTCATACAACTTCGCATAATAAGACTGAAAACGCGCCAGCACCGCCGCCTGCGAGTAGACCATCTCCCCTGAGTCCATTCTTATGCTCATAATTGGGCAACCTCTAATGTCCGGGTTAGCAATCCTGGCAAGGAGCGTACCCACTGGTGTATTGCCTATAATCATAGCTCCGCAGCCGTTCCGTTTCGGTCGCCACTACTTCTTTAGCCTCAAGTAACCGTTCTTGTAATCCCGGTCGCTCAGGCCTACGCTGTTCCAAGTCCCTTAACACATCCACCGCTTTTGCTAGCGCATTCAAAACTGACGTTCTTGCATTCGAGAACCTGCCCATGCATACGCCTCTCACCACCACTTTTATCGCATCCCATTCCACCGATCTCGCAGCAGCAGAACCCTCGTTCTCCTCAAAGTAGTGTTCTATACCCTGTTGGACAGTATCACTAAACACCAAATCCTCCAATGTGTCAGGCCGCAGCCGCCATGTTGGAACCGCTGATCTCGCACGCTGCCACTGCACCAATACCAGCAAGGGATTGTGATCTGAGATGGTCCTAGTCAGGTATTCCGTGTGAGTGACCATGGCAGCCAAGGGTCCACTACACAGGACCGAGTCTATTCTGACGTGTAATGCATGTAGAGCCGAAAAAAAAGAATAGTCCCTACTATCAGGATGCTGCTCCCTCCATACATCTAGCAATCCCCACCTCTCTTGCCAGTCCTTCCTATGTGTGGCTAACCTGCGCACCGGGGAATCGGCCAACGGTGGGTGCGACCTATCAAGCGCCACATTAGTAATTGAATTGAAGTCACCTCCCAGGATGATGGGGCCCGCCAGGAAATAGGCCAGTGAACTCGTCAGATCATCAAAAAAATGGGCCTGATCGACATTGGGGGTGTACACACTACATAAGATCACATCCCTACCATATAGCCTCCCCTCCACCACCACATATCTACCCTCAGGATCCACCAACTGGTTCGTAACCTGGAACGGTATCCCCGCCCTTACCCATATTAGCACCCCTCTAGCAAACGCCGAATACGTGGTGCCAAATACCTGACACCGCCATCTCTTCTGCAGTGCAGTGCATTCTTGCTTAGTTAGATGAGTTTCCTGTAACATTGCAATCTGGACACCTCGCCTCACCAGATAAGCATGTACCTTGCGGCGTCTGACCATTGTTCGTAGTCCCCGGACATTCCATGTCAGGCATTTCAGATTAGGTAACGTCCCCATGGTAATTATTACCGTACCAGTTCAATGGCAACCAGTTGCTGCCCACATCATTGCAGTTGCTTCCCCCTATCAAAACTGTTGAAAAAACTCCCAAAACCCCACTCCCCAGGACAGAGCCTAATAACCCAGTTTCAGCCCTTTTCCAAACCTGTAACACAGCACACATTAGACTAATCTGTGGTCGCCACCACAGAAGGCCTTAAGGGCCACAAGGGGGTGAGTTATCGCAGACCCAGGGCAGGCAGAGCTCCCGCCCCGCGCCCTCAATCCCACACTGCATTTACAGCACCATACCTGCCAGCCTGTCAATCACTAGGAGAGCCTGCCCCAGTAGAAACAATGGAATTGTTCAGCCCTGACAATAGTCACTCATTAAAGAGTCCATCCGATGTCTGTGGGGTGACCGCAGGGTCCTTCGAACTCTCAGCCTCCGATATTTCTTCTCCAGATCTTCCTCCATCCTCAACAGAGTCCGATTTAACTATCGCCTTCTCCTGTTGCAACCTCGTGATACTTGCCGTCGCAGCCAGCGCTCCCTTCTTGTCCGTGGCCATATGACCATCCCGCACCGCTCTCTTGAGCTTGTTTCATGAGCGGATACGTTGCGATTTTCGGATCTGGAGCGGTTTCTGTCTCTCCCGTTGATTTTTGCCGTTTCGGTCCGTACCGGCTCGATACAACTCAAGCCACGACCATGCTTCATCCGGGGTCCGAAAAAATTGGGTGTTCCCGTCCAGGATTACACGTAATTTGGCCGGGAATAGCAAGGAGTATTGAATGCCTTCCTCCCTCAGCTCTTTTTTCACAGTCAGGAAGGACGCTCTGTTCTTTTGGACCTCCTGTGTGTAATCCGGGAAGACCGTAACCCGGCTATTGTCTACCTGAAAGGGGCCCATTGTGCGTGCCCTCTGTATTAACAGGTCCCGATCCTTATAGTGCAGGAGTTTCACCACCATCGGCCTAGTTGGTCGGCCTTGCATCGGTGGGCGAGCTGGTACCCTGTGTGCCCGTTCCAGTGAGAAGAAAGGAGAGAGGCCCTCCGGCGCCACCACCGTTTTGAACCAGTTCTCCATATAGGCCACCGCGTCATCCCCTTCGATTTTCTCCGGAAGGCCTACTACCTTCACGTTGTTCCTCCGATTACGACTTTCTGCATCCTCTGCTCGTCTCTCTAGTGTGTTCAGGCGGCTGAGGATATCAGTCAGTTTATGTTCCGCGGTCACCACCGCCGGCTTCAGCTCTTGAAGCAATTGTTCATGTTCTTTTACTCTGTCCGAGAGCTTGGCATGGTCCGCTCTCAAGAGACCCAGCCCCGTGGCGACCTGTGCAATGTCCTGATGCAGAGCCTCCTTAGTCGCTGTTATTGCGTCCAAAATGTTGTCCAGTCGCTGGTTCAGCCTCTGTTCCTGCTCCGTCACCTCCGGGAGAGCCTGAGCCCCGCCATCTCGGGCCAGCGCGGTCGGGTCTTCCCGGCCTTGTTCCATGGCGGAGGCCCCGCCAGTAGCCGCCATCTTAGCTGCCTCGTGCGTCGTCACACGGTCGCCTCAGGTATACCACCAGGCCTCGTATCCTCCGTCTCAGGAGCCTCGCCCACTGTTGTCAGTCCTCGTCCAAATGCCTTAACTGGGCTGCGCAGCCGTGACCCCCTACGACGGTAACCGATAGCCACCGGAAGCCGGAGCCGCCCCTCATACAATCGCCATGGCAGAAATTGGAGGGGGGGGGAGAAGCTGATGCCGTGTCTGCTGCACCCCAGTCCAACGGGGGCCCCCGCACCTCCAAGTCCTCTCTGCAGGTCCGTTCAAGTGGGCCCTAGCTCCTCGTGCCCCGTTGGAAGACGCTTACAATTCGTTTCGGTTCTGATCCGCCTCGCCCCTCGAGCAGATTCTGCTGTCTCCCTACGCCGCCATTTTCCTCACTCTCGGCTCAGCACCTCCGGCCTCCGTCATTGGGTCCCAGCTCTATGTTTGGTCTCCTGGAAGCCCCCAGCTGCTCTCTGATGTTTCCTCAATACCTCCCACGGAGAAACCGCCGTTCAGGGAGCGCCAATGGTGTGGTTTTCAGGAGAAATAGCGGGACCATGCGCGGAGCTGCGAGCTCACGCCGCCATCCCGATCGGCGCCCAAGCCACGCCCCTTGCTAGTGGATTTCTTGTGCAGAATTGCAAATTTTGTAATTTCGCGAGTGCGAGATTGTTGCTGCCCGCCGCACCTACATGTTCGCAATTGCGAACTTACACCGCACGCCGCAAAATTGTATCACCAAGAAAAAAAAAATCCTCTGCGTGCGAATTTGCGGATTTTCGGTAAATTCGCGAGCGTTCGCGGATCGCGAATTTACCAAAAAGTCCGCAAAATCCGCGAGCGTAACGGATTTTCCCCCCATGCTTAGTCTTAAGTTTATCTTAAGACTGTCTTAAGACTGTGTTAAGTCTGTCTTAAGTCTGTTTTAAGTCTGTCTTAAATCAAACTTAAGACAAAATCCTAACTTTGCTACTACTAAATGCTGTAAATTCTGTAAATACCAAAAGTAGTAGGACAGACTTAAGACAGACCTAAGACAGACTGAAGATCGACTTAAGACAAACTTAGGACAGATTTAAGACATACTTAAGACAAACTTAAGACAAACTTAAGACAGACTTAAGACAAAGTTAAGACAAACTTAGGTCAGACTTAAGACAGACTTAAGACAAAATCCTAACTTTACTACTACTAAATGCCTTCTGTGAATACCAAAAGTAGTAAGTTTAGGATTTTGTCTTAAATTAGTTCTGTGAATCGGACCCCTAATCCCTTGTTTTACACTTTTTTTCTGAAAAAGATACCTAAGCTTAATATGTCTCTTGCATGCATGTATCCTTCCAAAAAAGTTGCCTAGGGTTTCTCCATAAACAAAATTTGCCTCCGCTTTTTTACTTGGAATGAGTGTAAATTCTGATTAAGACTGCTTTGGCACTTGCATCAGTTGTGTCTGCATTTGACTCCAACATTAAATAAAGTGTGATGTACAGTTTGCTGATTTGAAAATAATGATAAAATGTTTTTATAAAAAAAAGTCTTATGTACAGACTTTAAGCCTGCTTCGTCAAGAACTATTGCACACACTTCTACCTGCAAATGAAAAATTCGTTCTTATAGCAAAGTATAACATATTTGGCACGCTAAAGACACAGAATCCTAAATTCAAACCATTCCATTTCTTATGTACATTATTACCTCAGATGTAGTTCGTTATTTTGGTATAAGGGGTCAGTCTTTTCCTAAACCCTGAATAGCAGCAGTGTTTGTAAATTTGTCAACAGAACATGAGCTTGTGTTAGGTGCAATTGCAGTACTGAGGATAAAAGAGGATACCCCATGGCAGTGGGCTGCATTGGAGTGAAACCAATAAACCATGCAGAATTAACCTACATTCCGCCCTAGCGCGTGCTTCGCCGCCCTGTATGCACACTGGCCCCTAATGCTGATTTCTTACATCGGGCAGTGACGTTTTTTTTCTCCAGTGGAATTCGGAAGGTGCGAGGTGCTGTGAAAGCGCCTCCTGCCACCCTTCACTGGCACCTCAGCTGTGAGAAGGACTCCATTATGAACATCCTTTTTCCTTTGAAGCGGAAATCACTGAGTCTGCCGGGGGCTAATTAACGCGTCCATTGTAACCTGTGACAGAGAGACGTCGTCTTCTGTATTGGTCATTAGTCACATCCTGTGTGCCAGAGACGGAAGACGTCTTACTTTCTGTCCTCAGGGACTTCACTTGCTGATTGCTATGGACAGGTGTTAACTGGTACAAATTAGACGTAATGTTAGCCCAGATAGTATTTATGTGTGTTAAAAAGGTACAAAAGCGAATTATTGCCGCATTGTACTACATATTTAGTGAACCAAGCTGCATCATTTGGTCTTCCATTGCGCATAGTTCGAGTACCCCTTTCTATGACCACAGGTACACAGTGTATTGACGGTTAGCCCACATCCTGTGTGCAGGAGACAGAAGGTATGTTATTTTTTGCCCAAAGGGTTTGCAGTTCTCTTACTTCGGAAACATTTTAGCTAGTGGTGTAATCATGTTTGACATGGGCTACCCGGAGCTCGGAGTTGAAACCGCTTAACAAAGTGAACGAGACTTGGCAAAGCCAATAGGCCTGGCCCTATCAAGTGTGTGATTTTTTTCAAACGTATGCAAAAAAATGTTACACAAATATAAAGAATGTAAGGTGGCCTAGTTTTTCAGGCACATCAGCCCTGGCAGTGAACTCCACACATATTCAAGGAGCTGTTTACTTGTGAACAGGGAAAATGTCATCATTCATAGCGCAAGACAGCCAGTGGATGAAATGGGCTGAGCCACTGCTACATATTTTTGTGCAGTGGTGGTTGGAAGCAAAATGTGAATGGCACTTAAATAGGTCAATTAACGAGAGGGCTGACAGAAAGCCACAGTGTCCACATATATAAGTAGTATATATTATGATTTTTTTTGTAAAACATGAGGCTGGTGAGGCCATCCCTAAAAAATGAAAAAGGAGGCACATTAAGAATGTTATATGGGAATATGCTGTTTGATTGCAGCCTCAGTGGCCTCCTTTGCAATAACAGTGATACACCTATCATCACCGCAGGTCTCTTGAAAGAGATGTATGTCAATACAACATATGTCCTTACATAATGCATGCTTTTACCACACAGGCCTTTACCATACATGGTAAGTATAATAAGGTAAATGAAACCTCAATAAATATTTATTTTATTTTTAATTCATTCATTTTTTTAGGGGAAACACCCCAGACACCCCTTTACCACTCCCCACCCCTAAACCCTAAAATTACCCTTACCACCCCTAAACCCTAAAAGTATCATTACCGACCTTTACCACTACCACTACCACTACCACTACCACTACCACTACCCATCCCTAAATCCTATTATCCTTAATATCCATAAATAGCAAAATTACCAATACCACCCTTTACCATTACCCACTGCTAATCCGTAAAGTTACCCTTACCACCCTTTACCACTACTCACCCTAATCCCTAAAATGTACCTCCCTGGGGCAGGTCGATATGTAGAAAGGGGAGGGGTGCCGTGGGCAGCTTACCAAAAAGCCCCTCAGCGTGTTTCCCACTGATTTTGGTGGTGCGTTCTTAACATTGAGGAATATGAAGATATCTCCACCCAAAAAACAAACAAATTTCATATAGTTAAGAGGAAGTACTCTTGTTTGGTGGAGATGTACCTATTTGTAGTCTCATCATTTTCTCTATAAAATGATTCATGTTATCGCAGGTTTCTGGATGAAGATGCTTGAGGAACAATCAGATTGCCGAAATTAAACACACACATGGTCAGGGGAGATATTACCTTGTGCTCCATTACGCCGCTGTCGAGAATACGTACCAGACATTTACCCAACAAGGTAGCACTTACTAATTAACCAGCAGAAAGTACTCCAGTTCGGTAGATATTTTGTGTTAAACTGTGGAGTCCTGTTAGGTAAATGGGTAGGTGAGGTTCTTTCCCGGCCCTGATGCTCATTTCACAGAAATTAACCCTCAACAAGAAGCACTTGCAGATATAAACATAGCAGGTGCCCCAGTTGAAGCTCCATTTACCAGGCCCTGCGGCCAATCCCCCATAGCACACATGCACAGCCTGGGGTAAGCTGCATATGGGGAGCTGGGCGCAGGGGCTAGCTGCAGGCCAGGACCTGCTGGCAACCCCGCCATGCACAATGGCGGTTGGATTAACGTATAGTAATTAAATATTACTTTATGTTAAAAAAACATTGAAATTTACTGAAAATATCCAAATGTTACAGGGACATTATAGTTCAGAAATATCATTAAAATACTGCAGAAATTCACAGAAAAAAACAAATGTTACAGGGGCGATATAGTTAGATTCAAATTTTACACACACAAAACCATAGCAATTCAGCAGTTATAGTTATACTTATCTCAAGAAACTATAGCTTGTGTTCTAAGGTAACAGTAGCTCGCACCCTCGCCATGTGCTGCTAATTACCTCACATGTTACATCAGTCATGAAATCTTCTATGACATCATTGATAACATCACTTCAACATTGCAATAAAATTATTGATGAGAAAACCGAGCCTGGCAGGGAGTGAGTTATAGTTACCTTAGGACATATGTTATAGTTTACATATATTAGATAATATTTGTAAAGGACTTCGAAATTGCACTGATCCCACTGTGGAGAAACAGCGCTTGAGGAAGAAACTACTGGTACCAGCATGCTTGACATTTTATGCTCACTGGAGACGCCCACTGGGGAATATTCCAATCAGTAGCATGCAGTTAATGACGCCAGAACAAGCATCACAGTGCGCCTCGTATCGTCATCCTATGAGTAAGGGGCTTTGCAGAGCCCCGAAACGCGTCAGGACTAAAAGGAATATCGGAGTGCAATCGCCGGTTTTGAATATAGGGTTTCTTGGAACCAGTCTGCAGCTGAGGTCGTCCTTGCTTCAGGGCAAATGAAAAGTTTGTATATATATATATATATATATATATATATATATATATATATATATATATATATTCTTCAATTGTTTCTGCACTTGCACGCTGCCACCTAACCGAAGGGTGCATCGTCGGATGGGAAAGCTGCATCAAGAATCCAATCAGTAGTAAAAATCCTTAGAAAAGGGAAACAACGCCATGTGCGATCATACGTGTTTATTTTTGTCAAGCTGCCATTGGACGCGTTTCGGCTGATCCCAGCCTTATTCACCAATCACAAGGCAGTATTACCGGCATGCTTATATCCGGTACCACTCTCAAACTACATGTGCATAGACACAAACAAAATACTTTTAGTAGTTTTACAAATACTTGGGGCCAGATGTAGGTAAAAAACATTTACCGATTTTAAAATACCGAGTCCTACCGAATCGGTATTCTGAAATCGGTAATCGATATGTAGGTAAAAAATCGGTATAATTTTCCGATTCGGTACAAATCGGAATCTGTCAATCGGATTTCACCGATTCTGAAGTGACCGAATTCTAATTTCCCGAATCGGTATTTCCCATACAACCCTATGGGCCAAAAGGCCCATAGGAAAGCATTGTAACCACTGAATCGGGAAATACCGAATCGGGTAAAACTGATTCGGTGAAATCCCGAAAGGGGAAGCAAACAAAAGTGAAACCTAAGAAAGCAGCCAATCAGGTGCCGCCACCCTCCCCCACCCAACCAGGAAGTCGACAACCAGGCAGCTGCAACAAATTTGAAGGCTCAGGAGAGGCAGTCAGAGCACAGCACAGACACAGAGCTGCAGGGAGTGATCGATACAAGTTTACCACAGTGAAAATGGCCAGCAGCAGTGAGAGCCAGAAGGCAGAAAGGAAGAGGAAAGCAAAGTTCAGCCCAATGGAGCTGCAAGTTCTAGTGGAGGAGGTGGTAAAAAACCACAAACAACTGTTTGGCAGACACTCCCTCACAGTAGCAGAGTCAGTAAAACGCAAGCTGTGGCTTGAAATTGGTGAAAGGGTGAATGCTGTGGGAGTGACAAGCAGGAGCCTGGATGACCTTAAAAATAGATTCTATGACATCAGGAGTCTCACCAAGCGAAAGATGGCAGAGCTACATAAGCAGGCTGGTCTCACTGGCGGAGGCAGGAACCCAGTGCCCCCCCTGACAGACCTGGAGGAGTTGGTGGCGTCCACCATTGAGCCAGACAGTGTGGTGGGCTTGGGAGACGTGGACAGCTCAGCCAGAGCAGGAAAAAGAAAAGGTAAGATGCATGCGCAGCATGACACCCCATACCAGCTTGCCTCCCTTAACCCTTATCGCACAGCCAAACCCCAGTCCAGTCCAGTCAGCATCTAACAGCAGCAATGCATTATGGGAAATGTAGTCAGCTAGCATTAGAACATGTGTAACTGCCCAGACATCAACAAGGCATTGAAAGTAATGCAGAATAACGATAGTGAAATGTGTAATGCATTTATTTAAGCCAATGTGACACAGTACCACACAGTTGACATTCGCTTATTTATACCTAGGGCCAACAGCAGACAGTCAAGCCACAGCTACACCAGGAAATGCACCAGCAATGGACCAGAGTGATGTGCCAGGCCCAAGCCAAGTCAATGCCTCACTGGAGGAAGAGCACACAACTGTTGCCTCCCAGGATGAGGACTCATTCAACACACCTGAGTTTCCCCACTCACCACACCTCTCCCAATCTCCTACTCTGCAGTTCTCTCCTGAGACCTCCCCAACACTGTCACAGCCTGCACCTGCAAAGTCACCAGCCAGGAATCGAGTTGTGGCCACACTGCCACTGATGGAGGCAGCTGAGGGACATGGCCAAAACACTGCACCTGAGAGTCCTGCTGCACTGCAGCCCACAACAGAGTCTTCCACCTTGCGCAGACGTCAAGGCAGGCCCCGCAATACAGCTGGTCATGGAGAAGGCTCAGTGTTCTGTGGACTGGAGGGGAGTATGGTAAGAATCCAACGCCAGCAGGGTAAAGCAATACAGGCCTGCCACCGCCAATTCCGTGCCCTGAACAATAAAATTGGAGAAATGGGGAATGGCATTAGAGACATGGTGGAAACCAACAGGGAGACATCCAAACACATTGGTGACTTAGCTGCGGGAATGCATGAAATGAGCACTTCTATTACCCTGCTGTACTCTAAACTGGACAGCCTTGCCCAAACACGTCGCAGGGACGCCGTGTTACCAATAGAGCAATAAATCGCCTAGCCACTGCCATGCAGGAAAGCCTGAGTCACAACACGGCTGAGGTTACAAGGGGCATGGCTACGATCACCACTGCCCTCGAGGCAATGATTATATCCAACACTGCAGTGGATCCAGCCCTGGATGCGGCTGAGGGAGATAGTAGCAGCAGCCGCAGCAGCATGTCTAGCGCTGTGCATAACCCACGTAGGAGCAAAAGGCGTCCAGCTGAGCCTTCAGGCAAGGAGGGAGGCAGTGATCAACACCCCAGTGGGTCTGGAAAGCGTCTGCGCAAATGACTTGACCGTTGTGGGTGATGTAACCCAGGACATGTTTGCACCATCTTTCATTTGTTTTATTGATTGCACTTATGTGGATTGACGTTGTGACTACATAAACATACGTTTGTTCCATACACTACCTGTCTGTGACTCATTACTTACTCAGAAGTAGTTGTTAGTAATTGCATCACGTCTGTATCTGCCGTCACTTGGTGTTGTCACTCCAGCAGGTTGTCTTTCAGGCATAGCATTGTCGTCGTCATGATCCTCGTAGTCAGACAACTCCACCTCAGTTCCCTTCCTCACAGCCAAATTGTGCAACATGGCACATACAGCAATTATCTTGCAGCAGGTGATGGGGGTGTACTGCCTTGCACCTCCGCTCTTGTGAAGGCATCTGAATCTGCTCTTCCAGATGCCAAAGGTCCGTTCCACCACATTCTGTGTACTTTTGTGTGCCCGGTTATACCTCCTTTGGCTGGGTGTTGAGGGGTTGAGGTAGGGAGTGAGGATGAATGAACGTAGGGCATATGCACTGTCTCCTACATGGGAAAGGGAATACATTACTTACATGCATATTAGTAATTTGTTCGGCAATAGGTGTGGATGGGGTTGCACACTGTCTCTTACCTAAGAGGTATCCTTCGCCAAATTCCCCTGCAGACAGCCGTGCATAGATGCCGCTGTTCTGGAAAATATAGGAGTCGTGGGTACTCCCGAGAATTTCGCTACAATGTCTGTGATGACACACTTGGCATTGCAGATGACCTGAACATTGATTTTGTGTGTGGACTTCCTATTCCTGTAGATGAATTCCGTGTCAGCAGGGGGACAAATGGGGATATGTGTGCCATCAATGCATCCGATGATATGGGGAAATCTGGCCATGTGGTAGAAATCAGATTTGGTTTGAACCAGTTCTGCTTGGGTGGATGGAAAAGAAATGTAATGCTCCATCCTCTGCAACATTGCGTCAATGAATTTGTGAAAAATCCTTGACAGGCTGCTTTGGGTCACACCACCCACCGCAGCAACCACACTCTGGTAGCTCCCAGACGCGAGCAGGTAGAGGCTGCACAGCACCTGTACATGGGGTGGTATTGCATGTGCCCTTGGGGTAGAGTGCTGCAGCAGTGGTTGGAGGTCCCTGATTAGGTCCTTGATGGTGTCTGGATCCAACCTGTACCTCTGCAGTATCTCTGCCTCTGTGAGCATGAACAGGGTCACTCTCTGCCTGTAGACCTGCTCCTGTCTCTGCCATTCCCTCTCTCGTTCCTCCTGTAGCCGTAGCCGTCTTGCGATGACATAAAATGCCGCCATTGTGCAAACACCATTGCATTTTGGGACTATTTTTATAGGCTGCACCTTGTTACCACCTGATTTGAATCCATGGTAAAGTCCGACTCAGAAATACCGATTTTGGAGCAAAATCGGTATTTCTGAGCTTTCCTACATCTTGATCTTCACTTTTTTCCGATTTTTCTTTCCCGATTCGGTTTATTTCTTAATCGGTAAGTTTACAGATTCGGAGATATTACCGAATCGGTGATTTTTAAAATTCGGTAGGTTTACGATTCGGTATAGTTTCCGATTCGGTAATTATTTTCCGATTCGTTAAATGTTCAGAATCGGATTTTTAACGATTCGCTACAGTTATCGATTCGGAATATTTACCGATTTCGCACGATTTCAGACACCTACATACCGATCACTCTGTACCGGTCGGTAACGGCCGAAAATACCGATTTTCGGCCGTTACCGACCGACCTACATCGGGCCCATAGTCCTTTCCGGGTTCTAGAACTACAGTATCATAAACATAAACAACATAAACAACAGTTTTGTAGTTTTTTACAGAGACATTCATCAGTTAAAACCGCCATAAATCATGATAAATGTTCTTAAGTTTATTTGAATATTCAAGCCTCATATTTGAAGTTCACAGTACTATATACTGCACCAGTGAATTAGTGAACATATCCGTACGGTTTGTGTTCCAGCATTAATTCATTATGGCATATTTCATAGCATTGTTTGTTATATGAGCCCCGGTTGTCATTCACATTACAACAACAAATTTCATTCTCGATTCAAACATAAAGTGCGTTTATGATCAAGCATTAATTCAGTACCTCTCAATGGTGTTCACACATTAGTTCAGTATGGCACAATGCAATATTTGTACAATGGTATTAAAAATACGGTAATGAATTAATGCTGGAACACAAACCGTACAGATATGTTCACTAATTCACTGGTGCAATATATAGTACTATGTGAACTGTAAACATGAGGCTTGAATAAGCTTAAGAACATTTATCATGATTTATGGCGGTTTTAACTGATGAATTTCTCTCTAAAAACTACAAATCTGTTGTTTATGTTTATGATACTGTAGTTCTAGAACCTAAAAAGGACTATGTATTTGTAAAACTACGAGTCTTTTGTTTGTGTCTATTCACATGTAGTTTGAGAGTGGTACCGGATATAAGCATGCCGGTAATACTGCCTCATGATTGGTGAACAAGGCTGGGATCTGCCGAAACGCGTCCGATGGCGGCTTGACAAAAATAAACAAGTATAATCGCACGCGTCGTTGTCTCCCTTTTCTAAAATTTTTTGATATATATATATATCCAAAACACTTTGCCACCAGCTGTCGCTCCTCTTTACCTCGGGTGGCTCCTTACCGCACGGCGGAGTGCGTTATGATATGTACCAACACACAGTTCCCATGCTAATGAACTGCTTCACAATTAAGGACACTCCAGTCAAGATTCAGTAGTCTCTACGCCAGGTTTATTTTTCCCTCGTGCACACTTTTTTCAGTCAAAAAACGCGTTTCGGCGTTGCTGCCTTCGTCAGTGTTGTCTGATTGAAACTAGCTTTTTCATTTAAATAAAGTTTCTACAAAACATAGTTGTTGGGAATGTACATACGCTCATGTGAGCTGTCACGAGCGCAGCCTCAGTGTTCCAGAGGTTAATGAAGGATACCTTGGAGGGTTTGAGTGGTGCCATAGCATTTCAAGATGATATTTTGGTGCATGGTAAAGATGACATAGAACATGATAATAATCTAAGGTGTGTGATTGCTGCTTTAGCGGAGAAAGGTCTTACACTACGTCTTGACAAATGCAAATTTAGGCAAAAAGAGGTGGAATACCTGGGGCATACTATTAGTGGAATGGGAATTAAACCAAAGAAAAATCATGTTAAAAGCATCACGAATGCTCCCGTGCCCACATCGAAGGAACAACTTGTGGCTTTTTTAGGTCTCATCGAATTTTATGCTAAGTTTATCCCAAATTTTTCGGTTAAGGTTGACCCGTTCAGGTCTTTATTGAAGAAAAATGCTAAGTTCGTTTGGACTAATGAGATGACAGATGCCTTTCAGTCCTTGAAAATGTTTGTTGTGAATGCTCCATGTCTTAAACCTTTTGTGGTTGGCGTGAGATGTATCATTATGGTAGATGCTAGTTCTTCTGGTCTGGGCGGAGTACTTCTGCAGAAGGATAGTGAGAAAGAATGGGTTGTTGCCTATGCGTCAAGAGCCTTGAGAGATGCCGAAAAGAATTATTCTGTCATAGAAAGAGAGTTATTGGCTTGTGTTTGGGGAGCTGAGCACTTTAGGCCTTTTCTGTGGGGCACGAGATTCTTGATAAAAACGGATCATAAACCTTTGGTGTATCTCATGGCTCCAGGTGGAGGCAGAACCATGTCGGCGCGCCTTGCAAGATTAGCTTCAAGATTGAAATCTTTTCAGTGCAGTATTGAATATGTTCAGGGTAAGGCGAATGTACATGCTGATTGCATGTCCAGACTGATTTCTGATACGAATCCTCCTGAAGTGGTTATCTCATGAATGGTTGGCCAGAGCAGAGGAAGTTATCTGGTAATATGATGGGTTTTTTTAAGGTTCAGGAAGAACTTGCTGTGGAAGGTAACTTAATTCTTCGGGGTGACAAGATTGTTCCACCTTTTTCTATTAGAAATACTCTACTTGAAATTGCCCATGAGGGACATTTGGGGATATCATTCACCAGAAGACGTTTAAAGGAGTCTTTCTGGTGGCCAGGGATTGACTCTTGTGTGGACCATTTTGTGCGTTCCTGTTCTTATTGTTCTAACAGTGACAAAACAGCTGTTGCTTTACGTCCAGAGCCTTGCCCCATTGACTTACCTTCAGGACCTTGGCGGAAACTGGGAATAGGCATCATTGGGCCTTTTGGTTGCTTACCCAAACAGGAAACTTTTGGTATTGTCCTTATAGACTATTATTCCAAATGGCCAGAGGTCAAGATGGTTAAAGAGGTCACTTCTCGTCAGGTGATAGAGTTTTTAGATGAAATCTTTTGCAGAGAGGGCATTCCTCAGGAAGTTGTGACTGACAATGGTCCGCAATTCGTGAGCAAGGAAATGGAAGAGTTTTTTGTTAAATGCGGTATCATTCATAGGAAGATTGCAGTTTTCCATCCTGAAGCTAATGGCCAGGTTGAACGCTTCAACCGTGTTATCAAAGAAGCCATACAGCTTTCTATCAAGGGTAATCTGAATTGGAGGAATGCATTGCAATCTATGTTGTTAGCTTACAGGACTTCTCCCAACTCAGTGACTTTGGTCACTCCTTTTGAGCTTTTAAGAGGGCGGAAGCCTAGCACAAAGTTAGTTCCTTGGTGGCTAAAAAAAACTTGGCTGGTTTTGAAAATTGTTTGAAGGTTGATTTTGAAGCTGTTCAACACAGGGTTCAATCGTATAAGGATATTTCATATCTTATACCTCATATATCTTTTCGTTGCTGCTCACTAATGTGATATCACTAATGATGTTATTATGGTTTGCACAGTGTTTTATTCCAGTATTTTGTCAGTATTCTATTGCTACTTGCTCCGATTACTACCCCAAATACCTGGGAAGCTCACTAGTGTCAGCCAATCCTGTATGCACCGACTACTACCTCAAATACCTGGCAGCTCACTAGTGTCACTTACCATTACCTCACTATGATGGTCTGCATTTGTACTCTGGGTATAGCACTACTGTGCACTCACTAGTGTCACTTTAGGCCCACGCAACTGTTTAGGACAGTGCACCCTTCCCTCCTACACCCTCCCTCCTAAAACCTACCTAGACTGTCCTATGCAACGACTACTACCTCAAATACCTGGCAGCTCACTAGTAGCACTTACCATTAGCTCACTATGATTGTCTGCATTGGTACTCTGCGTATAGCATTACTGTGCACTCACTAGTGCTCTCACTAGTGTCACCTTAGGCCCATGCAGCTGTTTAGGACAGTGCACCCTTCCCTCCTACACCCTTCCCTCTTACACCCTCCCTCCTAAAACCTACCTAGACTGCCCTCCCATCATGGAACCCGTCGGCAAACACACATATAGAATCAACTACCCACCCTCACTTACTAAAAAAGCCGCTAAACGTTTTAAACACAACTTCCTGAGGTCCCACCCTGAAACTCCTTGTGCAGACACCTACTTCTCACCAGTCAATGGTTCACTGAACATTGATATTATCTTCCACACCACACGCAGAGCCCAATGGAGAAACACGTTCCGCACCTTACTCACCGTCTCCACCTCCAGGAATTTCGCGCATGGCCTAAAACTCACCATCACTCTATCCCAACTCTTCCCGGGCAGAACAACCATCACTATATACAATAACGGGATCATCCTAATGCAATCCACTGACAAGAACCTGGAACTACTAGACAACATGTTCCCCAAGTTCAAACAACACCTCGCCAGTCATCGGACCCCCACTCATAGCACCCGCAGGCCTATCACCCCTGAAGTCACCCCCAATCAACCCCAAAACGACACGCACCTTCCCCCCACCCCCGGCACCTCAGACACTCACCCACCTAATGTAGCTACCTTGCACTCCACAGCTACAGACATAGATCCTTCAGCTGCACATTCCAGCGGCACCCCCTTCCCCCCCCTACAACCTCACCTTGTCATCCTCTCATACCACACCCATCCCTGACACCACAGCCTCAAGCCACATTCATTCTAACCTAGCCCAGCCTCGAAACGACATGCACCTCTCCTTTACTCCCGACACCCTAGTCACTCACCCACTTACCGTATCTACCTCACTCCCGTCGAGCACAGACATAGATCACTCCCCCTCCTACACCAACCACCTCACCCCTTCCCATCACACACCAGCCCTCACCCACTTTCCCACCCCTAATACCACAGCTCCCACCCAAAACGACATGCATCACCCCTTTACTCCCGGCACCTTAGTCATTCACCCACCTACCGTAGTTACCCCTCATCCCTCAAACACAGACATAGATCTCTCTCCCGCTTACAACAA
Organism: Lissotriton vulgaris; assembly: GCF_964263255.1. Classification (NCBI taxonomy): domain Eukaryota; kingdom Metazoa; phylum Chordata; class Amphibia; order Caudata; family Salamandridae; genus Lissotriton; species Lissotriton vulgaris. The sequence continues at coordinate 1,431,892,266 of NC_141689.1, read as the reverse complement.
CCACCCCACCCCTTCCCCCTACTCAACAGCCCTCATCCACGTTCCTCTCATCCCCGTTCCTCTCACCCCTGATACCACAACTCACACCCACAACCCGCCTAACATAGATCAACATTAGACCGTCACACACAAAGGCAAACCCCACTATTTATCCCCCCCCATTCTCAGCCCCCACTTCCTCCCATTAACTAATCACACAGAACACACCACCTCCATCAACTCAACTCCACCCTCTCAAAAAAGAACCATCTACAATCCCGCTACCCTCCCCAGTCTCACCCCCCACTACCCAACCTCCACCCCCTCCACCACTAATAAACGCCCATCCTCCACCTTGCACTCTACGCCTACCACCAATACTCTCATCCACGCCACCAACCTCTCCCCTATGTCATCCACGCCCGACCCTCCCATCCCCACCTCCAACACATTTCCCACAATAGACCACATTACGGCCTCCCTCCTCCAGCTCAAAGAAGACATGTACATCATCAAACAACAACTACTCTGTCTATCACACTCCAATCACCCCTCACCCAACACCCTCCACCAGATCAAACAAGACATTCACAGCATCAAACAAATACTCAGCACACACCCCAGACACCACTCACGCGCCTCCACCATCACCTCCCCTCCCAAATGGTCCTCCAACCGGGCGGCGAACTCTCGCACTCGACTCCCACCGCATTGGACCTCAATCCCTGTTCACAATCGCGAAAATCGCCCCCATCGCTCCTGCAACCCTCTGTCAGACCTAGACACAACCACCCACGATTCACTCCAATCCCCTTAGACCCCCCACACTGAACAACAGAATCGCTATCCATAGTAACCTGAGTAATGTCCCCCTCGCTCTAGAACACCCTTCTGCCATCGACACACCCCGTCTCAAATGCACTCTGCTCAACTGCAGATCTGCCGCTAGACACTCCGCCGCTATTGCCGATCTCATCCTAAAATTGGATCTTGACTTAATCATCATTACTGAAACATGGCTAACAGAATCTTCTACACCTATAATGGACATTCTGGTTCCCCCCAACTACCACATCACTAGACTTGATAGGTCTGGCAATAAAAAAGGTGGCGGAATCGCATGTATATACAGGAGCAACCTCTCTGTCTTGAAAGTAACTTCCCCTTCCCCTTCCATACCCTCCCCAACGTCTTGTGAATACATCTGCCTCGATATTGTCAGTGAGGGCAAACAGATCTGCACTCTGCACGGCGTTTACCACCCACCCGGTGACAACCTTACCTTCTCCCAACAAATCATGGACATGATCTCAATCAACTCCGGGCGACAACTCACACAAATATACCTTGGTGACTTCAACCTCCGCTGGAACGATCACAATGATGCGGTGGTAAAAGGTCTGAAGAATTTCCTTAACGCCCTTGACCTCACCCAAATTTGCAACAGTCCAACACACGATAAAGGCTCTATCCTTGACCTTATCATCTCCAAAGAGGACTCTATCCAACTCGAATCTATCCAACCCTGTGACTGGTCAGATCATCATATTGTCACATTCTTCATCAATGAAAAAGTTAAATTTAACCCTGTTCAATCCGCCAGGCCCAAAGTCTGGAAAAGAGACATGAAAAAACTAAACTCAAACTCGCTGCCCCCCAACAGCTGCAACTTACTACTTCCTTCTGCTGGCGTTAAGGACGTCCAATCCTTGACTGATCACTATCTTAACACGATGACCTCAATAATTAACGAAGTCGCACCCTTGCAGCTAAAAAAAGCCACCGCAAAAATCTCCAACCCCTGGTACGACGGGAGTCTCAATGACGATAGACGCGCAATGCGAATGGCAGAGCGCACCTGGAGATCAGCTCCCTCTGCACTGAACCTAAAAAACCTGAAGAAAAAGAGAAATGCCTACTTCAGGAAAATAAAACGATCAAAATCAGACTTCTTCAGTCGTCAGCTCGACCAAGCCAAAAATCGTCCGAGAAAGCTGTTTGAGCTTATCCGAACACAATCCAAAGAACAACCCCAACCTCTCAACACCATGCGCGAAGCTCCCTCCTGCGAAGACTTCGCCTCTTTCTTTAACCAAAAAACTGACAACATAAAGAATGATCTCCTCATGGACGCAAGCCTCTTCCCCAAACCCCACCGCATAGCACCCACTAAACCAAAAAACAATGCCTCCTGGTCAACCTTTGTCACTTACACAGAAGAAGAAATTGGCAAACTGCTCAGCACTCTGAAACCATCCAATCACCTCACGGACCCCCTTCCTGCTAACGCTGTCAAAGTCCTTACCCCGTCGCTCCTTCCACTCTGGACCAAAATCATTAACAGCTCACTTCAACAAGGGATCATTCCCGACTCCCTCAAAGTCGGACAAGTCACACCTTTGCTAAAGAAACCTACAGCCGACCCCTCTGACCTAAACAACTACCGTCCCATTACCAACATTCCGACTCTTGCCAAACTGCTGGAAAAATGCTCACAAATACAATTGACTAAACACATTACTCAGTTTGATCTCCTCAACTCTCATCAATCAGGCTTCCGAGCAAATCACAGTACTGAAACTGCTATGACTCACATAATCGACGACGCCCTCCAAATCCTAGATCATAACGACACCTGCCTCCTCATCCTCCTTGATCTCTCCTCCGCATTTGACACCGTCAAACATGAGAACTTACTCGAACTATTAAACACAAGAATGGGCCTATCTGGAACTGTGCTCAAATGGTTTACGTCCTTTCTGCATAACAGGTCGCAGAAATTCAAGAGCAACAACTTGATGTCCGCGCCAAGACCTGTATCGCTAGGCGTACCACAAGGATCCTCCCTATCCCCAACTTTGTTCAACTTAGTTATGGAACCTCTAACCACTTTGCTGCAAGAATCCAATGTACACTTCCACATGTATGCTGATGACACCCAACTTTATCTCAAACTACAATCACCCAAAGACATCACGCTCTTGAACTCAACGATCAGAAGCACTCAATCTTGGCTGGCCGCTAATCATCTCAAACTCAATGCCCTTAAAACAGAGTTCCTTCTGATCTCACCACCCGCGAAGATCACTACCGCACAAATGTGGCTTAAAGACCTCACAGCACTTAATGTTCAACCCACCATTGTGGACTCAGCAAAATCTTTGGGCATAACACTTGACACCAATCTCAGCATGCAGGAACACATCAACAAAGCAACTAAGGGAGCGAACTACCAAATCAACACCCTTAGGAAACTTAAACCTTTCCTTCCAGCCAAAGACTTCCAAACTGCGGTACAATCACTAGTCATACCTCGAATAGAATACGGCAGCACCGCACTCTGCGGTATCCCCCTAGCTACTACGGCACCCTTAAGAGCCTCTTTAAAAGCCGCAGCGAGACTTATCAGTGGATCAAAAAAACACTCACACATTTCCCCTGACTTCAAATCCCTGAACTGGCTGCCGTTTGAAGCCAGAATACACCTGAAAATCGCTTGTTTGACGCACAAGGCTATCCACCTGAGCTCACCTAGATACCTCGCACAGAAGCTGACGATTTCTGGAGGCACCAGAAACACTAGAGGTACAAACAATCTTTTGCTAAAGCCTAAAAGATTCCGCAAGGAAAAAACCTATAAACGTTCCTTCTCGGGAATGGCTCCCAGGATTTGGAATTCGCTTCCCCCTGAAACCAGGCTGATCACATCCTCCATACTTTTCAAGAAAGAAGTAAAAGCGATCCTCATGGCTAAATACACTTGAACCACTACTGGAGATAAAACTACAAAGACTCGTTACTCATCTGTACTAATTGTTCGAACCCTTTGTATTTTTATTTTGACTCTGAATTTGATTTACTTCACTGTTTTATGATATAACTTCAATGTACTTCTAACATGATTGATGTATCTGCGTATACATGCTCCCCTTCTCTGTAAAGCGCTCTGATATCTGCAAAGATCTTGTTTGCGCTATATAAAACTTTCAAAATAAATAAGATAAAACATGACATGGTTAAAAGAATTGGTTCCATTTCCAGCCGTTCTATTAAGGTGGGTGATTCCGTTCGCATTAAAAAGAAAGAGGGTGTGAGTAAAGGTTTTCCAAGTTCAAGTTTAAATACTTTATTCGACAACATTGTCATAAAAGCTTTCTTCCCTAGTCTAAACAGAATAAATACTACTCTAATAATAAAAACGTATTAAATACCATACATTTATACATAGTTGACGAATAACGATCTTTAAAATTACACATTCATTTTTAAAAAAGAGAATCATCACAGACCAAAGGAAGCTCATGTAGTTCATGGGGGTTTTAAAGTGCGTGTGCGGATTATCCAGGCCCAACCTAGGAATTTAGCCACAGCAATTGCAAGTTGGGGGGCACAATTTGATTTTAGGATCCTAAAAGCCTCAATACATCTCCTTGTGCCCAAGTTTCTGCATGCCGGTTTCAACCATCTATTCCTTGGGGCACCGTATAGTGGACATACAAATAAAAAGTGCAAAATATCTTCTACATGGGATTTACAATGGGAGCATGTGTTTACGTTGTCTGGGGACCACTTAACAGTAAAAGCATTTAGGGGCAGGGTGCCGACTCTGAACTGGAAGAACAGTTTCCTATCTAGAGGCTTGGAGATCAAGTCCCAGTACTGTTCAAACATTGGGGAGGTTTTTATCTCTAGGAACTGGGATGTCAGAGCAGGAGGTTGGCTAGAGGTCAGTACAGTATTATTTATCATGTCCCAGTATAACTTTTTTATAGTAGACTTAGAAGGAAAGACATCTGGGTCTGTTTCGGACCACAAGTGATCGAGGTGCAGTTTTTGGAGTAATTTTCTCACTTCTTTTAGCCAAACAACTTTATGGAAGATATCAGAGTTATCGACATCCAATAAGGCAACAGCATAGTGTCCCAACTCCGGGGTGGATTTTAAACGCCTCCAATATAGAAGGGGGCGAAGTCTGATCATATCCTCAATCCTTTTTCTCCCCAAGTCGTAAAGGAGAGGAGTGGAGGGGGTGCTCTGTGGAACCCCAATTAAGCCCCGCAGGAATTTGTTTTCTGCCACTGCTAAAGCATTCAGATTGGTGAAACCCCAAAGTTCTGAACCATAAAGGCATGCACCCAACACTTTCATGCCATAGATCTCCAATGTTGGCTGTATTGGTTTTGTAAATGATGTTTTGTGCTTTTTGGCTATTGCCCCTGCCAACTGGTTAAATTTTAGCAATACCAAGTCCATATGGGATCTCCAATTCATATTAGCGTTCAGGGAGATGCCTAGATAGGTAAAGGCATCCACTTCTTCCAGGAAAGCCCCGTTGTAAACCATTTTCCCCTTGAATTTCTTGGAGGGATTCAGATTCATGAATTTTGTCTTTGTTGTATTTATTTCTAAGCCCCGGATCCGGCAGAATTCGCCAAAAGCGTTTATTGTCTTTTGTAGTCCACTAGGGGTACGCGAGACCAGCAAGGTATCGTCTGCGAACATTAGTACTGGCACTCGCTCCCCGTCTAGTAAAGGAGCATCTGTCGGTACTTGCTTCAAAAAATCCACTATGCCATTAATTTAGAGGGAAAATAACGTGGGGGCCAGGACACAGCCCTGTCTTACACCTCTCTCAACAGGGAAGGTTTCCGTGACCTCACCCTGGTCACCCCACCTAATCCGGGCATAATTGTTCTCGTGGAGTCTTATAAGCAAAGTTAGTAATTCCGGGCTTATTCCTAAATCCCTTAGAACATTCCAAAGTTTTTCTCGGGGAACTAAATCAAACGCAGACTTTAGGTCAACGAAGACTGCGAACAAAGGACCATTTAGCAGGGTGACATTTTTCCAATATAAAGTTAAAAAGTGGAACACCTGGTCGACAGAGCTGGTTAGAGGGCGAAATCCCGCTTGATAAGGCGAAAGAATATCCTTGTCCACTATCCAGGCTTGTAACTTGTTTTGAACCAGCCTGCCCATCAGTTTTTGGGCACAGTCGATAAGGCTGATTGGCCTGTAGTTGCATGCTAGAGCCTTATCTCCTTTTTTGTAAACTGGGACTATTTCTGCTCCTTTCCAAGTTGTAGGAATCTTTGCCCCCTGAGCAATAGCATTTCCAAGCCATACAAAATATTTACACCAGTTATCTCTGTCTAATAAAAAAACATCAGCTGGTATGCCATCAATGCCTGGGGCCCTGCCTCTGGTCACTCCATCCATTGCCTCATGTACATCTTTTAAAGTGAATAATTCATCGACAAAAAATACCCTTTGTAAGGGGAAGCTGTCTGGGGGCCTGTATTGTCAGCGTATTGGGGTTTGAAGAAGTCAATCCAGGACTCCTTAGGTACATGATTTTTTGGGCATTCCGCTGCACCCCCTGAGCCCCACTTTAGTATGGCCCAGAACTCTTTCTGATGTTTATCAACACATGCCTTCTTCAGATCTAACCAAAGGTTCTCATCCCATTGCTTCTTTGCCTTTATCTGGGTTTTTCTGTATTCGTCCCTAGCTTTTAAAACTCCCGTTTTAGATCTTAGAGCATTACTAAGGTTATGTCTTGCTATTCTACATGATTGATCGTACCAACCCTTCTTTATGGGTTGTCCATTACCCTTCTTCTTCTTGCTTGTTTTCAAGAATAACTTTTGAATACTAGCAAAAAACTTTGGCTGTGACTCTTCAATCATCTCTTTAAAATTTTCATCATTTGTTAAAACCTGTAATCTGGCGACTTCGTCAATAACTAGCCCCTCAAGGACCTGCCTATCCTCTGCATTGGCTACTAGAGTTGCCCATCTAACATGACGAAGATTATTTGATGAAACAACATCTGAAGTCATAAAATTCCTAGCTGGATTTTCTGTCCTTATGTTATGTTCTAGGTTGAATAGTAAAGACAGAGGATTGTGATCACTCTCCAACCTAGATATGACCTGCATGTCAATTACTTTACTCCAGACTCTGACGTCTATCAGAATATAATCAATCCTACTACTTGATCTTAGGTTATCAAAGGTATGCCTACCCTGGATATCTGAAGGAGTGCGGCCATTGGCTGCCCTCAATCCTCTGGACAGGCATAAGCTTTTAACCTGAATGGCTACTTCTGTCCATTTTTTAACCACTGGAATGTCTAACTGAGGAATTCCCCATTTAGAGTCTTCTTCATAAGTCAGCTCATTATCCTCACAACCTAGAGGTTCAAATGTAGTGTTTAGGTCTCCTCCCACCAAAATATTGTACTGGGTAGATATCGTCTCTAAATCAACATCTAAATCTCCTACTATATCTGAGAATGTGCCCCCTAGGGTACCCCTAGCATAGATGTTGTATATTGCCAACTTGCAACCAACGTTGCAAGTGAGCAGTATAGAGAGTAGGTCGTTATTAGAGATATGGTTCTGCTTGATGGTACATTGCAGAGCTTGCCGTATCCAAAAAGGTTTTCCTGTTTGGTCAAGTCCAAGGAAAGTTATTGAAGTTTTTAGGAACGCCGTCAGGGTTGATGGTGGTTCTGTGTGGAATTTGGGTAGAGTTTCTTTGTTTAATGGGACTGGCCAATCGGTGGATGATTTTGACAGCAATGTCTTTTTTGATGTTGGGGAACAGAGAGATAATGGGGAACGCTCACATACTGAACGTAACTCGGACAATTCTAGAGCTATACGTTCTCATCGTTTACCTGTTCGGTTTAATGATTTTGTGATGAACTGATTTTTTTTTTTTATTATTGTTTTTTTTTGTTTTCTTTTTAAGGGGGGAAGGTGTGTTGGGAATGTACATACGCTCATGTGAGCTGTCACGAGCGCTCAGCTGTGCCTGCAGCTCGTGACAAGCTTGTGCATTGAGAGAGTGTGTTATTTCTTGAATATGTAGAATGTGGTGAGTTAGGACTCGGGACTGTTGTCTGCATTACTGACTTGGACTTGAAGACGTGAAGGACTGAATAAACTCCGTCTACAACCACAATCTTCCAGTGTGATTATTATTGACTTCCCTACAATAGTCATGTGAATAAAAACCAAAAAATAAAAACTAACATAGAAAAGGGGCACTTCAATTACATTCATTGATATATGGCGGCCATCTTGGAGTGTCCGAAAATATTATGCTTATAACCATTTTTCAATAGTACAAGTCAATCATTATTTTTCATACAGATATTTCACATTCATTTTCAACAATTTATATATTCTACATTTTATGCAAGATAGTCATGTTTATTTAGCCCTGAATGGGCGTTGACTTGTTTAAATCACAAGTGCCCCTCTTAGCTTCTAACTGTTCGGTTCACAGTATTAGGCCTAAGTGGTAGTGCCCATTATGTCACATCTACTACCGTTATAGTGCCCTGAATGGGCGAAATAAACATGACTATCTTGCATAAAATGTAGAATATATAAATTGTTGAAAATGAATGTGAAATATCTGTATCGGACACTCCAAGAGTTTATCCAAAAGGCCAAGGACGCACTCAACAGCAGCAAATTCGACTGAATTCTGAATTCTTTAATAGAAGGAAAACCGTGCATGTGTTCCTGATTTGCTTTCTGCCTGACTGGTTTCAGAGCCTCCCTGCTCCTTCATCAAAGGCATCACAGGATTCCTGCAGACATTTCAAAAGCACACTCAAGGCTGCATGCTAATTAAGTACCTGCCCTTCAGTGGGCCTCACAGGTGAGTAATTTTCACATAGCATGCTGGTTGTTGTAGTGTGTTTGAAAAACATTATTCCCCTCTAGTGGGTTTCGCATAGTCCAGTGTTTCAATTTTTATTTCCAGCCCTCCAGTGGGCCTCAGACACACAATTAGCCGTTTTAAAATGTGCAAAGCTGTTGTGCCACAGTGGAGCTTGCGCTGGTTCAAGCCCCTGTAGCCCAATCCTTACTTTTGAAAGTGGTGCAGTCCCACACGGCTTGGACGCTGTGTAATTTAGTTCCAAGAGTTTATCCAAGAGGCCAAGGACGCACTCAACAGCAGCAAATTCAACTGAATTCTTTAATGGAAGGAAAACCGGCAATGTGCTCCTGATTTGCTTTCTGCCTGAGCAGGTCTCACAGGTGAGTAATTTTCACATAGCCTTTTGCTTAAATGGTGTAAATTCGTTGAGAAAATCAAAAGTAAAATCAATTGTATATATCAATGGCCGCAGTGGATACGCGCATCCTGAGCGCACCCTAAGCGCATCATCCCGATCACGCGCTGAATGCTAATTGGCTGTCATTTGGTTGTCAACATTCGAAACCAGGAACTGTTGGCAGCCATGTTGTGCCTTGGTAGAAGCGAGGCTGAAGAAGTCAGTGGAACAAGTGTGTAAAACATATAATGGGGGCAGGGTAGAAACACCCTGAGCCTAGACCTGCTTAGGGGGTCCCACAAGGACACCCAGGGCCCGGGAAAAATCTTTCTTTTTTTTATAAATGACAAAATGCGCGCATCCTGCCGTAAAAAAAAAATAAGAAAATGAAGCTTGGGTTAGTAATTAGTCCCCGGGGGGACAAATCCCGGCGGAAAAATATTACATTTATGGGGGGCCCAGAGGGGCCTTTCAGCCCCGGGGACCGCCACCCCCCGGGGCTACAATATAAATGGTTGGGAGGGCTCAAAGGCCCCCCCAGCAAAATAAATGGTTGGGGGGCCTCAACGGCCCCCCAGCCCCGGGGAGCACTACCCCCCCGGCTTTCAAAAAAATGGGTGTGGGGCTCAAAGGTCCCCCGAAGCCCCGGGGACCACCACCCCACAGGCCTTTGTATATTGGGGGAGGGGCGATCCAGGGCCCTGGTCCTGCAGTGTCCTGGGGTGCCCACCCCGGGACACTGTTGTTTGCTATAGCAGGGCCTCGGCTCCCTCCTTGTATAGCAAACTTTGTTTGTATTTTGAAAGAGAGCAGGGATGCCTGTTCTCTCTTTCAAAATGCAAACCATATTGCTTTTCCACACGGGGAGCTGCATGTTATAATCTCCCCATGTGGAAAAGCGATGCCGGCTCCCAAAGGACACCGGGAGCCGGCTGCGACCGTGGGGGCATTGGGGTTCCCCCCACGGTTCCCAACGTTATATATAAGCTCCAGGGGATGGGGTCCTCGGGGAGAATTAAAATTAGTGATAGGTGCTATATTTGTTACGGTAAAATTAGGAGTTGTGCACCCAGCGCGGCGCTCAGCACAGCTTCCTGGTGTGCACACGTTGGGTGCACAATTCCTAACGTGCTGGGTGCGCGACTCGAGCACGTTGGGTGCATGATCTTGTCGCGTTAGGTGCACAATTCTAACGCGTCGGGTGAGCGACTCCAAGCAAAAAAAAAATATTTTTTTAAGATATATATCAAGCTTGTGTGTGATTTTGGTACCTACAAGTAAGTACTTATTCGGAGTCTAAAGTTCATGAGGAAGACTCAGTTACCCTCATCTGTAAAATGTACACCATCTCTCCTATTGATGCCATCCATATTGAAACGCAGATTGTTGTGGTAAATGGACCCTATCTTATAATCTCTGAGAAAAGCAGAAACAGTTTTATTGACATGTTTCCTAGCTTTCTCAATTTGTGGACAAAATTGATTGGACCAGTTCCATTTCTGCCTTTGGCATATGTTGGAGTAGACAAAGGCAGTTTGGGGGAAAAGGGATAATTCTCCAAAGGTGTCCTTCATAATCATTTCCAGACCTACCCCAGTCAAAGTGCCTAGGTCATTGCCACCACAGTACACAATTATGAGGTCAGGGTGTTGGAGATGCAAAAAGGACTTATTAAATGGCATCAATTGGTGCCACTTTAACCATCTCTGTCCAATCCATTTAATGTCTACATTTGGCAAAGCTAGGTCTTTGTCAATGCCTTTGTTTTCCGCATACCTTTAGCTCCAGAAAATATAGCTGTGTCCCAGAATCCAAACTGTAAGCATCTTGAAAGGAGGTCTGGATGCACTCAGAAGGTGTCTGTATGTGAAATGGCAGTTTGAGAAGTAAGATTTTTCTAAAATGAGGGATAAGATGCAGTTTTGAAAAAAGAAAAGAAATGATTAGCTGTTTGACAACATTCTAGACTGAAAAGTAGGCTGCATGTTTCTGTTTTTTTAAAAGCATGTTTCTTATTGGTTAAAAAAGTGTTTGAGAGGAACATTATATAGGATAAGCTGATATTTTGAAAAGTTGCTGTTTGCATTAGCAACATTGTTTGCTGAACTTATGACCTGTGTGCTCAGTTGAGTGTTCCATGAACTGTTACTATGGTAACAAGCAGTAGGCAGATTGGGGGTAGAGTTCAAACTTATGTCAATTGCAAAGGGTTGAAATGTGTAACCAATAGAAATGTGTTAGCTTTTGAATTAGTATGGGAAGCAATTTGATTAGATATTTACATATATATATGTATGCAGAATGAGAGGGAAACTTTGCCATTTTTTGGTTTTGATAAGAGCAGTCCAGTCCAGATATTCTGAATAAGAAAATCTGATGTGTGACTGACATACTTCTTAATCTACAAATCAATTTGAAATGTGAGTTATTAATTTATGAGGGGTTGTATGTGGTATCTTTGTTTTTAATAAGATTAATGTGTTTTTCCTGGTAAAGGTCCAGGGAGTACACTTGCTTGTCTAGAATCACATTGTGAGTCTGTGTGCATTTGGGAACTATTGTGACAGAAGCATCTGGATACTTCACGTGCTTGCAGATGCATAACTGCTTAAAAACCTATGCTGTTCTCAAGTTTTGGTAGAATTAAAAAACAGTCTTTGCTTATGTATTTGCAAAATGAGTCAGGCTTCCACACTAAACTACAGTTCTGAAATATGTGGAATGTGTGCAGTCATCTTACCTCTTCCAGATTAGTAAATGATTTTTGGTAAAGTTCAAGGGATAGTGTTGCTTGTCTATAATCACACTGTGAGTCTGTGTGCATTTGGGAACCATTCTGACAGAAGCATTTGGATACTTCATGTGCTTGTAGATACATAAATGCTTGAAAACCTATGCTGTTCTCAAGTTTTAGTAGAATTAGAAACCAGTCATTGCTTATCAATTTGCAAAACGAGTCAGGCTTCCACACTAAACTACAGTTCTAAAATATATGGAATGTGTGCAGTCATCTTACCTCTTCCAGATTAGTAAATGATTTTTGGTAAAGTCCAAAGGATAGTGTTGCTTGTCTAGAATCACACTGTGAGTATGTGTGCATTTGGAAACCATTGTGACAAAAGTATTTGGGTACTTCATGATTTTGAAGACATAAAATTGCTTAAAAACCTATCCTGTTCTCAAGTGTTGGTAGAATTAGAAACAAGTTATTGCTTATGTATTTGCAAAATGAGTTATTCTTTCACAGTAAACTACAGTTCTAAAATATGTTGAATGTGTGCAGTTTTCTCTCCTGTTCCACACTAGTAAATGTTTTTGGGTAAAGTCCAAGGGATACTGTTATTTGTCTAGAATCACACTGTGAGTCTGTGTGCACATGTGAAACATTGTGAGAGAAGCATGTGGATGTTTTATGTGTTTGCAGACACATAACTGCTTAAAAATCAATTTTTTTTATTTTTTTATTATTTTTATTGAGAGTTCATAAAACAAGATCAACATTACAGAATACATTTGTTAAAAGCTTTGGTCCAATACATGGCATATAGTTATACATACATATTCAAATAATCAATAATCGAGTATCCATGACATGATTATAAAGTGCAAAAAGTAATTATAAAGTGCAGAAGTGCTTAAGAATAATGCATATAGACAGACTAGAGATTAGAGATTATGAAGGTATCTTTTACAATTCAAAAACACCTCAAAACTTTTCATATTTTGTTGTCAAGTTTTGGTTGAATTAGAAAACAGTCATTGCTTATGTGTTTGCAAAATGAGTTAGGCTTTGACTCTAAAATGCAGTACTGAAATATGTGGAATGTGTGCTGTCACCTTAATTTTTCTACATCAGAAAATGTGTTTTGATAAATTCCAAGGGATAGTGTTGGTTGTCTAGAATCACACTGTGAGTCTGTGTACATTTGGGACCCGTTTTCAGAGAAGCATTTGGGTACTTCATGTTTCGCAGATACATAACTGGTTAAAAATGTATCCTGTTGACAAGTGTTGGTAGAATTTGTAAGCAGTCATTGCTTATGTATTTGAAAATGTGTCAGGTTTCTACTCTAAAGTGCAGTAATGCAATATGTGGAATGGGTGCAGTGAACTTAACTTTTCTACACTAGTGAATAGTGTTAGTTGTCTAGAATCACACTGTGAGTGTGTGTGCATTTGTGAACCATTGTAAGAGAAGCATTTGGTAACTTCATGTGTCTTTGTAGTATCATTCAGCCAGTATCCATGTACTCATGCAGTGAGTCAGAGCTTAGGACATGGACTGCTTTAAACTGATATGCACTATGCATATAGTGGTGTAACCACCTTTTCACTTGTGTTTCAGGCCTACAATTCCTCAGTCAGTGTCTGTTTCACTTCAGCAAACACCCTGTGACTGCTCTTGTAATTCCATAGTGACTCTTTCAGTACCATGTACTAATCCATTCGCTAAAGTAAAACTTAACCAATTATAAATTCACCCAGTGTATCTCCTTGTAGTACTCTAAACATTCAGTTAGTATCTATGTACTCATGCAGCGAGACAGGCCTTAGGACATGGACTGCTTTAAACTCCTATGCACTATGCATGTAGTGGTCTAACCACCTTTTCACTTGTGTTTCAGGCCTACAATCCCCCAGTCAGTGTCCATGCACTCCAGCAAACACCCTGTCACTGCTCTCGTAATACCATTGTGACTCTTTCAGTACTGTGTACTAATCCATTCACTAAAATAAACCTCAACCAATTATAAATTCACCCAGTGTATCTCCTTGCAGTACTCTAATCATTCAGTCAGTACCTATGTACATATGCAGCGAGCCAGGCCTTAGGACATGGACTGGTTTAAACTCCTATGAACTATGCATGTAGTGGTCTAACCACCTTTTCACTTGTGTTTCAGGCCTACAATTCCCCAGTCAGTATCCATGCAATTCAGAAAACATCCTGTGACAGCTCTTGCAATCCCATAGTGACTCTTTCAGTACCATGTACTAATCCGTGCACTAAAGTAAAACTCAACCAATTATAACTTCACCCAGAGTTTCTCCTTGTAGTACTCTAATCATTCAGTCAGTATCTATGTACTCATGCAGCGAGCCAGGCCTTAGGACATGAACTGCTTTAAACTCCTATGCACTATGCATGTAGTGATCTAACCACCTTTTCACTCACTTGTGTTTCAGGCCTGCAATTCCCCAGTCAGTGTCCATACAGTCCAGCAATCATCCTGTGACTGCTCTTGCAATCCCATAGTGACTCTTTCAATACTATGTACTAACCCATTCACTAAAGTAAAACTCAACCAATTAATAATTCACCCAGTGTATCTCCTTGTTGTACTCTAATCATCCATTCAGTATCTATGTACTCATGCAGCGAGCCAGGCCTTAGGACTTTGACTGCTTTAAACTCCTATGCACTATGCATGTAGTGGTCTAACCACCTTTTCACTTGTGTTTCAGGCCTACAATTCCCCAATCAGTATCCATACACTCCAGCAAACACCCTGTGACAGTTTGCCAAAAAGTAAGTACTTATAAATGTATCTTGTTTTCTGTTTGCAGTACTGAAATTACGGTACTTATTACTTGTATAGTTAAGGGTTGGCCTAACCATTAATTCTAGTACAAATTAATTTCTTTAGATACTATGCAAACAGACCTGCAAGAAGCTACAAAGTAATAATACAGTCTTGAAAACACCCAGTTTAAACCTATATTGTTTTGGAATCTCACTGTCCTAGGATATTGTGTGACCTGAAAAAAAAGATTTGATTGATTCATAATATTTCCTATTGGACCTTTTGAAGAACCACAATCATTTCAATAATTCTTCTTTGAGCATCTTTGCAGACATAAGTCTGTGCTTACCTCCTATCACTATCATGCAATTTATCAAAACATTAACTAGCAATATGTTGTTATTGTAACAGTCTGCCAATACCTAAGCACTTATGGGGCAAATTTAGAAGCATTCTGTACTAACAATATGTCACTCTTTGTAACATTCACAAGACACTCTTTCATATTTACAAAGAGAGGAAAAAGCAGTCTGTGTACCTTTTCTTCTCCATGTAAATCCGACCTCATCATTCATACCACTTTGCATTGAAAGGGCGTTCTATAGGTGTTGTTGTGCGTGTTTGCACAGAACACTCTTAGAACAAGACACATCTCCAGATTTATCAGAAATTATAAATCTGGACATGTGTGTGAATGCCTCAGCACCCCCCCAATCGGTGTAGCAAGGCAAAACAAGGAGAATTATTTTCATTTCTCCTCGTTTTTTCTCTTTGAATGTATGCTAAAATGCACAGCATACATTGCAGGAGAAAAATTGCGTCACTGATTGTTTTTGTGCAGAATGTGTGCCTTTTTGCACAAAAACAAACTCCACACGACACAGATATCCTTGCACCATGGTGCAAAGGTGCCTGTGTCACCACATGACTGCAGTTCAAGCAGCAGTGCAGAGGGAAGCATAGACTTGCAACAAATGTATATACATATGTTGCATCCCTATGCTTCGGAAGTACCACAGCACGCTGTACCTAAAGAGCTTACAGTGTCATGCAGCAACACTTCCTTATAGTTCTGCACTTATACATTCACCATACACCTCAAATGCATTCTTTCAGTCAATTATGCACTACACATACATTCATCTAAACTTTCACACACTAGCATACAAATGTAGCTCTTTTTTAACCAGAGTGTTTAGTTCTGAAAAGAACTTTGTAGTTTTATATATTTTTATTTGATTTTTTGAACATTTTTTTGATTTTTGGGGGTTTTTTTAAAAGGAAAAAAAAGTCAGCTGAATGAACAAAACTATGAACTTTGGGAGAAAAAAAACTCTAGCATCAATGGTTATCGATTACCATGCAAACTAAGTCTACTGATTGCTCCTCATAGCAGATCAACCGATTACACTTCACACAGTGCATTTTTATTTTCCAAATTGGGGACGTATGTCCAGTTGTGAGGTTGAAGGTGATACCCCAGAGGTACTTGGAATTACCGATGGTGGAGGTGCATTTTGGCAGAGTTTTCTGCATTATTCATGAGCGTAATTCACTGGATGCAGGGATTGTAGGTGCTTCCGCATACTTGCAGTGCCACAAAAGTATTTTTTATTAGGATCTCCTCTGGATAGCACAGCCTTGCAAATCTTACATGTCACCTTGGTGGCATTAACTTGTTTTTGTCCATCCATACGATGGATGAGTATTTTTCGAGACGGGGAGGTTCTGGTAGAAATCCCTCTGCATCTGAATGGTCAGAATCAGATGACTCTTGCAGTGGTGTAGCCATTTGTCTCTGCAGAAAGGAAATTCAGGTCTCCAATGAAGAAAAATGAGGTTCTTCTCAGCACAGGTCTTCTCCCAAGGAAGATCTAGGAAGAGTGATTGAAATGGGTGGGGTCCTTCAATAGTTAGAATATGAAGTGTTATGAACCAATCAAATATTTTCTTCTGGTCACATGGGATCCGCGTAGGGTGCGCACACGCAGTACGCACCCACCGCAACTTCTCGAAATTGTATTTAAAAGTAATTTAAGTTTATTAAAACTAAAATAATATTATTTTTTTGATTAGCTCAGATAATGTCTTGCCTTAATATTTATATTAAATACATATATATGGGGGGCATGGCCAAGCGCAAACAGGAACGGCCGCATAGCGAAGGAGCTTGGTAGGCAGTGAGCCCTTTTGACTATCCTGCCACCTATCCTGAGTCCCGGTGTGCCTCACCTGGTGCCAGAGAGGGAGCAGAGCCCAGACTGCCCGCCCCAAGGTCCTCGGCTGGTCCCGTCACGGCGCTGGAGTTGACCACGGAGTGGGGTCGAGACTGGGCCCTAGACCAGGACCCACAGTGCGGATTGGTGCCCGACAGCTTCGACTTCCGGTCGGTGAGCCGGGGGCAGCCGCGACGGGTGCCGGGCGGTGTCGGACGGTGGCCCCGCCCTGTAATGGCCTGGCGAGGCAAGCGTCTGGAGTGTGGGGACGCGGATTGTGAAAGAAGGCAGTATTAAAGCAGAGGTCCTGGTGGTTTCTGGTCGCACGGACTGCAGCGGGACCAGAAAAGACGGCCGGCCGCCCGTGGGGCTATTGGTGTCTTCCCCGGCCCCCCCCCCCTCGCCTCCTCACTGGCCCCGGTGGACAGTTGCTGGCGGGTTTGTGATGATCTCACTGTTCCTTCTGGTACTGGGGGCAGCGGAGTTGGAGTGCTCCTTTGAGACACTGGGAGGTCGGAGATAGGACTTTCAGGGCTCTGCATCGCCGAACCTGAGATGCACGATCTTTGTGACTGGAGTGGTGGGGAGTTGTACATGGACCCCTCCTGTCCCTGCCTGAGTTGAACGCTTAGGTACAAGCAGGTGAGCGCTGCTGCGTCTAATCCACCCATATTGGGTTTTATCCCCGCATGGAGCACTGGGGCGCCTAGAAACTTGATTGGGAGTGAAGCAAGTGCACGGCTACTACAGCTTCAGTAGTAGAGGACACACGAATCACCGAAGGGACACAGGTGGTGAACCCCCCGCCCCCCACAGGGCTTCCTCTCTGCATCGTGTGATTGGTCTGGGTTGTGTGGACGGTCCCGTTGCTACTGACCACATTGATTACAGCGTTGGTTTGGTAGCCGGATATTTGTGTGCTGTACAGAGCATCTTCTTTGTCTGCCTCCTGCGGCTGAGTACGTTAGCTTGCAGAATGAAACAGGTGAAAAGTGCTGGGGCAAATGGCCCGAAACCGGTCCAGACTAATAAATTGGATCGATACACGATGTAGAAAGACAAGCAAAAGGGGAGGCCCTCTGAAGACTCTTTGAAGGGGACTCTGCTTGGGGAGGAGCCTGAGCTCTCCCTAAAGGATGTCATGGACGCGATATCAGGGGTTAAAACATCGCTCGAACACAAAATAGACTCCATGGCTATCGACATTACCTTGACTCATGCGGATATGGGGAAGCTGAATGAGAAGGTAAAGCAGGTTGAACTAACTACTTCCAGCCTTGTGGAAGATGTCTCCCAACTGCAGTTGGAGGTCAAAGAGTTGCGAGACTCCAGTGCTGATTTCAGCCTCAAGCTTGATGATTATGAAGGTCGCCTCTGCCACAACAATCACTTTAGGTGTACCGGAAAAGACAGAGGGTCAGGCCCCTGACCTCTTCGTGGAGGAACTAATCGTCAAACACCTGAAACCGAAGGGCCTCAGTAAATTCTTTGTAATTGAACGGGCGCACAGGGTCCAGGGCGGCCGTCCCAGACCGGGTGCTCCCCCGCGGCCTATGTTGGCCCGAGTCCTCAATTATCGAGACAGAGACGCTATCCTCCAGAGCTCGCGGGCCAACGCCCCTCTCAAATATGAAAAAACGCTACCATCTCCTTTTTCCCGGATTTCACGCAAAGAATGCAAAAGCAGAGGAAATCCTTTCTGTCAGTAAAGCGAGACATGAGGGAGAGGGTAATGAAGTACTCGATGCTATATCCGGCCCGTCTCAGGGTCGAGGCGGAGGGCCGAGCGTGGTTTTTTGACTAACCGGAGGCTGTGATGGAGTGGCTCGAATTTCGGGGCGCCCGGACCCCAGCGGACAAAGGAGATGGCGATGATGCGGACCCTCAGACTTCATGAATATGGGGCCAGTGGGGGGTTTGAACGACTGTTGGGGGAGGCGGGTGGTGTATGTGGGTGTGCGGGGGGGAAAAGGGTATGTATCACTAATTTGGTTTGTTGGGTGCCGGGGACTGTTAATGGGCACTGGGGGCCAGGACCCCGGGCTTGGTATTGTTTTAGGATAGGGCGCTGTCCGGGGCTCTTGATCTTCCACCCCATGCGTAACTTTCTGTTCTTTCTTTTGAATGTTTAAGGGCGACAGGCACTCTGCGGTTTTCAAGGGGCAGTTTTAAGCCTATTGGGCAGGGCAGCAGGGTGGGGGGGTGTTGGGGGGGGGTATTTTGTTTCATTGGTTGGATGGTTTGTTAGTTGTGTCAGCATGCAGCAGATAGAGGATTGTCAAACCCTTTCCGCATATGATGATGGGGGTAGGGAACTGAAGATTTTGATCTTGAATGTGAATGGGTTGGGGGAAAAAATTAAACGTAGTGTGGTTATCCAGTATTTTAAACGCCAGGCACCAGACGTGGTTTTGATCCAAGAAACACATTTAGTTGGAAATTCATGTAGGGCCATGCACAGAATGGGATATAGGTTGGTGGCCCACGCAGGTTTCACTTCTGTTTCCAGAGGGGTGGGTATCCTGCTTCGGAAGGCGCTCCCTTTGGTGATAGAGTCCATGTGGGTGGATGACAGGGGCGGATATGTTGGCATTACGGGACGGTGGGAGGGACAGGTTCTTACCCTCTTGTCTGTTTATGTCCCCCCAAGCATGCAGAGTACCTCATTCACTAATCTGGGAAAGCTTTTGTTCGAATTGCCGGTTGGGCTTTTGATCTTGGGTGGTGATGATTTTAATGCGGTTGTCTCTGGAGTTATGGATAGACATCCCCCGCGAGATTTGGGACGCGCCATGCAATGGCTATCCGACTTCATTGAAGCTATGGGTTTAGTAGACGGGTGGAGACTGCTCCATCCTGACCAGAAACAATACACATTTCATTCCGGTGCCCATAATAGCCTTTCCTGTTTGGATTACTTTCTTGTTCCGGCGGCCCAGGGTATTTTGGATCATTCCCCGCTCTGGTTTCGGCTTTGTATCGCTTCGGGAGTGGCGGGTAGGGTAGCCCCCATTAACCCCTGGAATCTACAAAACCCCAAACTTTGTAAAGACCTTATTATGGCCCTAGATAAATACTTTGTGGAAAATGAGGGATCGTTGTCCTCCTCCCTGACTCTTTGGGAAGCTTTTAAGACTGTCATCAGGGGTCAGGCCCTATCTCTGATAGCTGGAACTAAAAAAGAAAGGAATAGGGAGGTTGTTGATGCAGAGACTGAGATTGGTCGGATGGAGGGGGAGCTGGAATATGAGATAACACAAGCTAGGCTGCATCTCTTAAGCCTTAAGCAATATGATTATAAATCTCTAGTCACTGATAGTGTGAGGGCTCTTGGTTGGGAGCAACAGGGCATGTTTGATGATCTCGGGGATAAGGCGGGTAAAATTATCGCCTGGTTAGATAAAAAGGACTGGGCTGACCGTGTTGTCCCAGAACTCGTTACAGCGGAGGGAGCTCGGCTTACAGATCCACAGGGTATTGTCGGTAACTTTGCGGCGCATTCCCAAACTGTTTATACCTCAGTCTCCGACCGACCCGAGGAGGACTCTCATCTATTGCTTCGTGATATACGGTTCTCTCCTGAAGATAATGATTTTAGGGATAGTGCCATAACGGCGGATGAAATAGCCCTAGCTGTCAGCTCCTTGTGGGTAACGCGTTGGGTCCCAAAGGGGCTTCCAATCGAACTCTACAAGCTCAGACCTGATAAGCTTTCTTCCTACCTCAAATCCATGTTTGTCGAGGCATGGGAAAAAGCATCCTGCCCAGAGATCAGAGGGTTGCGTCCATGGTAGTGATTCATAAGGTGGGTAAACCAAAGACCGATTGTGCCTCTTATAGGCCCATCTCTTTATTGAATGTGGAACCCAAAATTCTGTCTACACTTCTCTCTAATAGACTTTAGCAAGCTGATCCATCCAGACCAGTCGGGCTTTATTCCCCATAGAAACACGGCCCTAAATTTACGTAGGTTGCATGGCGTTATAGCAAGAGCCCACACTTTACAAGAACCAGCCGTAATTGGATCACTTGATGCCAGTATGGATTTTGATACTGTAGAATGGTCCTATTTGTGGGCAGTTCTGTCCAAATTTGTATTTGGTCCTGAATTTATTAGCTGGGTGCGCTTGCTATATACTGAGCCGCTCGCCCAAATAGTCGTTAATGCTCGAGATGTATATCAGTACAACGGGATCTTTTAGATCGCGGTACTTTACAACGCTGCCATTACAATGCAAGTCGTTACAACGACTTGCATTAGAGGGCGCGGCTTGTGGAATATTATTATTTTATATTCCAACATTAGTCCACGTAACAGTAGGGAAGGTGTTGGAATATAAAATTACAATATTCCTTAACCAACAGCGCTATCCAGCGCAAGTTGTAGTAACGACTTGCGTTGTAATGGCAGCGTTGTTAAGGTAAACACCGCATTGTAAAAGATGTTCTCCTAATGCTCGGGTCTCGGCGCCCTTCTGTCTTGGTCGTGGCACTTGACAGGGCTGCCCTCTCTCACCTCTTCTTTTCTCATTAGCCTTGGAACCCCTGGCGGCTTGGTTGCGCTGGGAGCCATCTATCCGGGGCATTCGGTGGTCCTCTGACTGGGAGGACCAAGTTTCCTTGACTGCGGATGACATTCTGCTCTATCTGACCTCTCCCCGGAAGTCCCTTATTGTCGTATGTGATGTCCTGGCCTCATTCGGGAAGAACTCAGGGCTTTCCATCAATTGGGGGCAATCCTTGTTGTTTGTCTTTAGTGGGGAACCCCCTGTCCCTCCGCGTAACTGTCCCATTCAAATAAGTAAAGTTGGATTTAAGTATTTGGGGATCTTTATCTCTCTTGACCCCGCCGTCCGGTATGCCCATAACCTCCTTTCCCCTTTGCAGAGGCTTCGAGGTGATATAGCTAATTGGAGAAAACTTTCGCTCCCCCTTTGGTGGTGAGCGGTCCTTTTTAAAATGATGGCACTACCTCGGTTCCTCTATGCTCTTCAAAATACCCTTGATGTAGTGCCAGCCAGCTATTTCCGTGAGGTGGAAGGGTTGCAGCGTAGTCTCCTATGGGAGGGCAGACCCTGTAGGTATACAACTGTTACAACGAAGTTTTTACCACGCACTACCACTACAACGCAGGCATTACCACGCATACCATTACAACGCATTGCGCTGGGGGGCGCTCTAGGATAGGGAATAAGTATAATTTTATATCCAACACCTTCCCTAGTGTCCACGGGGACTGGAGTTGGAATATAAAATTATACTTACCACTATCCAGCACCTCTAAGCGCTATGCGTTGTAACGGTATTTGTTGTAAATACCGCGTTGTAATGGTATGCGTGGTAAAAGTATGCATTGTAACGTCATACATCACCCTGTATCGCTTTAGCTAAATTGACGCTCCCCTGGTATGACGGTGGCATTGCCCTCCCATATATTAAACGGTATTATTGGGCCTCACAGCTGGCCGCGATCAATCACGGAATGTACGGCCCCATCACCGATCCTGGATATGCCATGGATAGATGGCTTCTCCCTGGAGGCAGTTATAATATAGCATTGTACTCAAAGCCGGCAAAGTTAGACCTGACGGGTCCCACTAAGCATGCCGTCCGCATCTGGCATGATGCCACAAACTCGTTGAGTTGGAGGGACAGGTTGACGCTAGCTACCCCACTCTTCGATTCGGAGCGGTTGGGTAAGCCCTGGAAGATGAAAGGATTTGAAAAATGGGACTTGATAGGAATTTCCACCATTAAAGATATGTAGGGCAAGGGGATGGTTAAATCATTCGAGGAAATGCAGGCTGAATTTGAGCTGTTGAGTATTGAGTATTTCCGCTATGCGCAAATTCGGCATTCGCTACAGGTGGCTCTGCCTGGGGACGGGGATCCTCCAGAGGCCTCACCTCTTGAGGATAGAATCTTGGATGGACACCTCACCGAGAAAACTATCTCCTTGATCTATAAGAAATTGATTCATCACAGGGTGGATCTACTGGTGGAGTTGAGGGAGAAGTGGGTGCGAGATGGGATAGAACTTGATGAGGACTGGAAATCCTCTCCTAAGGTGGTCGCCATTCCTGCAAGGCTACGGCTTGTTCAGTTAAAAATGCTACACAGGGTTTATTTCATGGGCCCGTCTTGTTCACATGGGATTGTCTGATACCGAATTGTGTAGACAAAATTGTGGTCTGGTGGGGACGTTCCTCGATATCATCTGGGAGTGTCAATATATTTCTGAGTACTGGCTTAAGATTCAAAACACTATACATGAGGTCTTGGGGATCTCTTTGCTACCAGAGGTGAGGTGATGCCTCCTTAACATATGGGAACCCACTGACCTCAACTCTGCACAAACTCAGTGGGCTACATTGACTTTTATGATAGCTAAAAGGAATATTGCCCAGCAATGGGGGATCTGCGCAGCCTCCCACCCTTGAGATCTGGAAAAATAATCTAGACTGGTGTATGTTTCGTGAGAAGAAAAAGTGGGCTTCGATATGGGGACCTTGGAATAAATACAGAGGTGAGATTTGTGTACCACCCAGGGATGCTGTTTTTTATGTACCCCCATCCCTGTAAATATCTGACGAATTTTTTTTCCTGTTCCCTGTACCCCCAATAGATGTTATATTTAATATGACATAATCCTCTGTAGCTGTGTCTTTAGCTGATGCTCTGTTCCAATAAAAAGAATGGTTAAAAAATATATATATATATCTTTTTTGACATTAAAAAATGTCATGGGAGTCACGCATCCACCGCCTCCAACACGTAGATGACGTCACGCGGAAACACGCGAGCATCACATAATGTAATACGTACATGTCGCATATGTGCCAGGAGTCTTGTACGAGTGGCATAGCAGTCGCGTAGGAAAATATGCACCCATCGTATACCCTACGCAGATCCTACACAACAATCCTAAAGTGGCGTCTAGGTTCCGCGCAATAATCAAGGAATGTGCGCTTTGGGTGCGCAATTCCCCAAACAATTCTGAAAAAATATATATATACATATATTATAAATACATTTTAAGAAATATAAAATAAAAAAATATATAGAATTTCAATATTTCTAAAAACTTTTTTTTCAATGTATGTTAAAAATATGTAATGTAATTAAAAAAAAATATATCTAAAAATAAAAAGTTTAAAAAAATGTAGTAAATCAGTGTAAAAAAAAAAAAATATAACAATTAATACATTTAAAAATTGTCATTGAAAAAAACCATTGAATTTCACTGAAAAAAACATAGGTTTTAGACATGTTATAGTTAGGAATTAGCATTTAAAAAACTTTTGAAATTTAATGAAAAAAACATATGTTTCAGGCCTGTTATAGTTAGGGATTAGGATTTGAAAAACCGTTCAAAACCATTGAAATTCCTACGTTATATTTAGTTGTTCTAACTATAACTTGCACGCCCTCAATCCACTGCTGATAATGTCACATATTACATAATTCATGACATGGTCAGTGATATCACTGATGACATCTCAAATGACATCACTAATGACATCATCTAGTGAATGTGGTTTGGTTTGTTATTTAAATATTATATATATAGGAATCTGCATTGAAGACTGAGTGGATGTAGAAGTGTCTAGATGGAGGATTTAGTACTACTGTGATTGACTGTGTAAGTGACTAATTTAAAGTGTCTCACTAAATATAGAGGCTTTTTAAAGTAATCTCCGTAATGCACAGCCAACCGCCCGTAGGCAAGCAACACCACACCATGCACAACCTTTGACCATGAGCAGTGTAAAGTTGGCAGCAAGCCCTGGCCAGCAGTTAGGCACTGTGTTCACCACCATGAGCAGCCAAACCCCCGCCCCCTCCCCCCACAGACGACCAACCCCTAGCCAGGCCCCTTTCCCGAAGCATTTAGGAACCTGTGAACCCTATCCCTGGTGTCATTTTATTTAATTAAAGGGAGGGGGCATGCAGCCCTCCTCACCGAGCATCACCCGGAGTTATGTTCTAGGTCTTCGGGATCGGCTTGCCACAGTAAGACCTGGCCCGAAAGGAGAACCAAGGAAAGAAGAGGATTCCCTTGAGACAAAGCTAAGTGGAGGTTTAGAATACTAAACCTTACAGTGTCAAAGGTACATACAACAAAAACATATGCAAGTTAAAAATTAATTTATTTTGAATAAATGAAAACACACAATAGGGCAAACTAATCTAGATCCCTAAGAATAAAACACAATAAAACAATTCACTCAATAATGACCCGCACTATCGAGAACGGACAAAATGGGTACAACATAAAAAATTGTTGGTTACAACTTGTAAATTCCTGCTCCGTGGTTAAACAACCAGTGTTGTACTGCTACGACATCGGCATATCAAATCTGGTTTTGGAGACTTGAATTGTACGGTAAGTGGCGTCGACGCGTTTCGGTGTGTTCTCTTATTGGTTACCACCTTTATCAAGACAAGATTTATTCTGTCCTCACCAGGGAATGTTTACACTCGCCCTGAAATAGATATCGTACAAATAATATACGTCAAACTAATGCAGTAAACATTTTGCATAAGGGCTGAATTTTACAATTTCACACCAAAAAACATGCACTTTAACTGGTCAAAATACACAGATCGTATGGTTTTAAAGGTTAAGTAAACAGTTATACAGTTTTTTATCTCCATATTTCCCTCCTAGTGAAACCATAAGATTCACATCGTTGTCCTATGGTCCCTTTCATACATATGATCATAATACTTTCCCTTTTAAATCAGATACTTGACTATAAATTCTGTTACATTACATTTAGAATTGAGATGTGGCAATTGCAGTAGTATAAAGAATACAGTCTCTTAATAGGGTTGACATAATCCTAGTTGCACAATAGTCTGCTTATTGATTAAAGAGGGTAAAGAGGGACACAAATGACATAGTTAACACATAGAAAAATGTGCCTTTGATCTGGGATTCTGACAATTGTCGCTTTAATCTATAGGCACATGCTTATTCATGGACCGTTAAAGACA
Organism: Lissotriton vulgaris; assembly: GCF_964263255.1. Taxonomy (NCBI): domain Eukaryota; kingdom Metazoa; phylum Chordata; class Amphibia; order Caudata; family Salamandridae; genus Lissotriton; species Lissotriton vulgaris. The sequence goes on along the minus strand of NC_141689.1, from coordinate 1,431,866,467 downwards.
TAAATGGAAAGGGGGAGACAGGGGGCTGCCTTCATATTGTCTATTTGGTGGAGCACCCAGAATTCACAGGGAGAAAGTTGAGGCGATTAAAAGAAAGTCACCTTACCCTGAGATGAAAGATGGACTACTATTAGTCTTCAGAGTTAACTTCTTGAAACCAGAAAGCAGTATCACTTGAGCCTTCTAAAGTATCTGCTACCAGTGTGCTATCCTGTTGGACCAGGTTTACTAGATTAGTATCATCAAAAGTTAAGTGTGGTTGTCTTATTCTATTATACGAAGGATAGATGCCTACCTGTTATACCTGTTGTGGTTCGAATAGGTCGAACAAAGCGATACAAAAGGGGATGGTGGACGGAGCGTTTGAGACAATCAAACACTCACCCCCAGTCAACTGATCTGGGTTTAATCCATCACCATTCTTTAGCTCACTCAGACACCCCAGTTCAGATATGGCCATATGCAAATCAATCTGACCCTGTTCCCATGAGGCACAGGGTCAGACTGATTTGCATATGGCCATGTCTGAACTGGGGTGGCTGAGTGAGCTAAAGAATAGTGATGGATTAAACCCAGATCAATTGACTGGGGGTGAGTGTTTGATTTGCTCAAACGCTCCGTCCATCATCCCCTTTTGTATCACTTTCACAAGAAGACATAAAGAACTGAAAGTCAACGATACCCTTCACCATCAAGCAATTCCTTGCGGAACCCCCTCGGCCGACAATGCCGAGCGAACTTTGGGACCAACCGTCCTCCGCAAGAGCACCCGTCCTGGTATGCCCACCAACGGAGGGCACTGTGCAAAGCAGCGGCCGACAATGCCGCTGGAGTTCCGCTTGCTGAGGCAGGGATGTGTATCTGCTGAGTCACAACACACACGGTAAATCACCGCTAATGCTCCTAAAAACGGGTCTATGGTGGTTGCTTGGTTATGTTACACTTCCATAGACTACCCCATGCAACTGACAGGTTCCGAGGTTCCACTCGGCAGGAACGAAGGCTCAGCTTCCTCTCCAGGTTTCGAGAGCCTCTGATAAAGCACAATGTTGTCCTAGGTGTAAGGGAGACAAGCGCCAGCCTTGCGCTTCTCCCAGGGGTAAACTAGCACTGCTAGCGTTGGGCAGTATCCGACGCTGTTCCTGGTTTACAGCCGCCCTTTAAACCCGGACCGGCCTGCGCATGCTCTGCGACTGGCCTGCTGGGAAATGAAGTCCGACGCGCTGTGATGACGCTCCGCGCTCTGCCGGTCGAAAGGTGCGGGCAAAGGAGAGCGGCTGTCCCGGCCTCTTCAGAGCGTCTCGTGCTTCTGGGATTCGGACGAGGTAAGTAAGGTGGGATGTCATCCTGACAGTACATCCCCCTCCCATCAAAACCCAGCCCCGGGCAGCCCTTGTAGGGTGCTTCCTGTGGAACGTTTCCACGAGCCGAGGAGCGTGCTCTCCTGAAGCAGGCTCCCATGACTGCTCCTCAGGGCCGTAGCCCTACCATGCCACCAGATACCATAACTTGCCCCTACGCCACTTGGAGTCTCGTATACCTTCCACCTCGTATTCCTTGTCCGGTTCTACCACCACCGGGGAAGGGGTCGTCCGCCGGGTCTTGGATGCCGGTTTGAGTAGGGAAATATGGAACACCGGATGTATGTGCATATGCGACGGGAGTTGCAGCCGCATGTTCACTGGGCTGACACATTCGGTAATGCGGTAAGGACCAATGTATCGCGGGTGGAACACGCTGTGTTTACGGAATCGCAGGTTCTTGGTTGACATCGAAACGTGATCTCTGAACTACAAGGAGCCTCAGGGGGAAGAAACCGTGAATACAGGCCTCCCCCCACTCACTACATCATAAACACTTAATGGCCTGCCCCTAAACGCTATGGGATCGGGGACCCCTAGTTGTTAATATATTGCTTAACCAAACAGAGGGTACTCTACAGCCATCTATCTGTGTGTGCTGATCACAGTCACTACTTCCCGAAGTAAAAACATTAAAACAAAGTATGTGTATGTATGAAACCCCAGTGCTGTCCTCACACCTCACTATACCTTTCTCCTATGAAAAAAGGGGAGGGAAGGTTAGCAGAGCCTCACGGGAGCAACACCCGGGGAGGATTTGGCAGACTGGTACTCGCCTGGATCCTCACGTTCTCATCATCAGCTACTACCAACCACAAAAGAATGGGGATAAATTATATGTTCCAAGTGTTAGTGACCCACTGAAGTATGCCAAACCTCCTGTGCTCAAGATCTGGACCCACCACCTTAAAAAGAGCTGAGCTATACTGGCAACTACAACTTTATTCTGTGCTGTATGCCCGCTCGAATTAAAAACAAACAACATGTTTCATCGCCGAAATTTACTTTATCGGCGATTTCATCAGGGTTTTTTGTTGGGTCAGCGTAAATCCTGCACGTCTTGATTTTCCCTTTATTGTACCTGTAGTTACACATGGGATGCAATCACACATACACATACATTTACTCACTGTGTCTCTATGGGAATAAAAATTGGCAACTGAACACTTGGTCGTGCTAATATTATTCATACATTACCAGGTGGCCTTATTTGATTGAGCCTACCAGGCCCCCGTAAAAGAATCTGGAATTATCGGACCCTTAGACAGTTAGTGGGTTCCGTAGACCGCCCTTAAGTCGGTATCTGAAAAGATAAATGAGGTTAGATACACAGAGCATGATCGATTCATTTTCTGAATATCCCCCTCATGAGCCCTTATCCCGAAGCGTTGTAATCACTGTGCTTATATTATGGGTTGCTGCATGTTTCTGTGAGTCATCTCAAATGGCCGGTGTTGCCATTTGCGATGTCCCATTGTTTTATGTTCGGCTCATAATCATGTCATTATTTGCTGCCGGAGTCCATGCATTCAGGCCTAACGTTTCTCAACCGCTGGTAGCAAGCGGTGTCCCAGTGTTGTATTTAAGATTTAGCTGCTGGGACAATATCGCCGTGGCTTTGTCAGACAATCCGAAAGCGAAGAGTCCGGGCCACCTGACGTATGCTATCGAGGAGCTACCCCACCCTTGTGGCTTCGTCTATATTTCCGACTCATTTTTAAGCGTGCCCCACCCGAGGCACCCAACTGATGACAGTTAATCTCCTTACCGGTTGTGCGTGTAAGTGTGGCCTCCGCTCACCCTTCGTCTTCCCAAATGCTTCCGGTGTGTGTATTTCTAAAACCGGCGCATTGGTCACATGGTGGTCACATCCGTCGACACGACACGTTCACAATAACGTGATCGACGCGAAGTATCTAAATGGGGGCCATCTTGGAACGGGGTAATCTCCACATAGGATTTTTGGAAATTACTCGACTTCGACAATGTTTTAGATTTCTCGGTTTCAAACAATTCCTGGCCAGATTTAATTAATATACAGTGGTGGTTCATTGTGGATTTAGATCCAGGCCGTTATTGTGTAGCCTGAAACCAGATAGTTCCATGAAGGGCATATAATAAAAGTATTGTTTTATATATATACCAACAGAACACGGTGCACCCGCTCTGATTGTCTTAAACAGGGCTTGGGTAGTATGATGGTGGCTGTCCTAATGCATATGTCTCTGGAATAAGGCGATTGAGGTGGGGGGATTTATTATGTTAAGGTCAGTGGATGCCATGTGTCCTCACTCGACCAACTGGTTGACCCATACCCTCGGTGTGGAATATATGTGTTCATGCCTATCTAGATATATGTGCTGCATTCAGGTCCACTAGATGGCAGCTACCCTATTCCATTCGATAATGTCGTTAAGACCGTGACGATCCGTGGCTTCTTCAAAAATCCAGCGCGCCTCTTTTCTAAGTAGTCTATTCTCCATGTTAAACTGGTCCCCCAAAACTCTTTCAATCACCATCCGATGCAGATCCCTGGGTTGGTGTTTTTGAGTTGTGAAGTGTTGCACCAGTTTAGTTGTAAGTTTGGCTGCTTTGAGCGTGCTGAGATGTTCCTGGATTCTGTCTTTGAGCTTTCTAGTCGTTAGTCCAATATAGTATAGTCGGCAAGGACACGAAAGCCTCTAGATCACATTAGTAGTATTGCAATTACTAAAGCTGTTTAAGTGCCAGATCTTTCCACTTGCTCTGGTGATCGATTTGGATTTGCTGGTGAGTGCACATACTGTGCAGCCCCCACATGGATAATGGCCCAGGGGGATACTCGAGTCTTTCACCGCTGATAAGCGTCGTGAGTGGACCGGCCGGTTCCTCAGACTGGAAGATCGTTTAAAAGCAAATCTCGGTTGCGACATTTGCATAGAGTTGGTACTCAGCAAGTGCCAGTGCTTCCTAATTATCTGGCGGATTTTTGTTGAGTGTGGGCCAAAGGTGGTAACCACCGGAATACATTCCTTCTGCTCTTTAATCTGTTTTTCAAGTAGGACTTCCCTGAGGATGGTAGCTCGTGGACAGGGCTGTGTGGACGTATAGTGATGAACACCATGTCTTCCAGAACTGGGCCGTGAACTGCGAACCCCTGTCGGACACGATTATGCTTGGCAGCCCGTGCAGCCTTACTACATGCATCAATAGCAGTGTGGCCAGTCGTCCTGCGGAAGGCACTTGTTTACAAGCCACGAAATGCCCCATCTTCGTCAGAAAGTCTACCACCACTAAGATCACGGTGCATCCTTGATCCCTCAGTAGTCCCACTATGAAGTCCAACGAGATGCTCTCCCAAGGCCTCGAGGGTGTTGGAAGAGGTTGCAGCAGTCCTTGTGGACTGCGATGATCGGATTTCATGGAGGCACAGGTGTCACATTCCTCGACCCATTCCTTGACATCCGTTCTCATGGACGTCCACCAAAACTGTCTGGCAAGATACTCAAACGTCTTTGCAACCCCCAAATGTCCAGCGCTGGGTGCATTGTGACACCAATGAAAAGCTTGTTTCCGTAGATGCAAGCTGGGAACCAACGACATCCTTCACCTGCCACTCCCTGTGGTAACGCAACCATGCCTTCCAAGCAACTGACTGGACTCCCCGCTGTATTCCTCGTATAAACGAGTCCGGTTGTATCACCCCTAACACCTTGGCCGGGTGGATGATAGGTCCTATCGTCGAGGAGGGTTGTGTTGTCAGCTCCGTTGGACGAGAAAGAGCGTCCGCCTTCCTATTCTCCGCACCTGGTCTGTACGTGATGTTGAAATGAAAACCAGAGAAGAAGGGCATCCACCTCAACTGGCGGGGAGAGAGGAGCCGAGCCGTGGTCATGAACTGGAGGTTCCAATGGTCCGTGAACACTGTCACCACATGTCTCGCCCCCATCAACAGGTATCTCCAGTCTGTGAAAGCCTCTTTTATGGCTAGGAGCTCCTTCTCAGTGATGTGATAGTTTCTCTCCGCATCGTTCAGCTTCCGTGTTATGAAAGCCACAGGGTGTAGGACTCCCGAAGAGGCATGCGGCTGCAATAGAACTGCCCCTATAGCCACTGCAGAAGCGTCTGCCTCCACGATGTAAGGTTGTTCCGGGTCCGGATGTGCTAGGATAAGAGCCGTTATGAAAGCTCACTTCAACTCAAGGAACGCTGCCTGAGCTTCAGAGTTCCAAAGGAACGGTTGGGACTTCCGTAGCAGCTGTGTGATGGGAGCAACGAGACCAGAGAAATCGTCTATGAACCTCCTGTAAAAGTTGGCGAAGCACTGAACATCCTTGACGCTTTGGGGAGCAGGCCATTCCTTCACCGCCTTCACCTTCCTCTCCGCCATCTCCTGCCCCTCTGGGCTCAACATCACTCCTAAGAACTCCACAGACGAGACGTGGAAATCACATTTGCAGAGCTTGCAGAACAACTTGTTATTCCTTAGGATCTGTAGGACGTTTGACACGTGTCCGACGTAGGCTTCTTCTGTTTCCGAATATATCAGGATTTCGTCTATGTACACCACTACATAGACGTCCAATATCTCCCTGAGCACGTTGTTTACAATGTACTGGAACGCAGCAGGGGCGATACAGAGTCCAAAGGGGATCACTAGGTACTCGAAGAGGCCGTATCTTGTCTTGAACGCCGTTTTCCATTTGTCCCCGCTCCTCATGCGGACCAGATGGTAAGCGCCCTTAAGGTCAAGCTTGGTGTAGATCCTGGCTGTTTTCACCTGTTCCAGCAGCACGTTGATGAGGGGTAAGGGGTAACGGTTCTTGATGGTAATGGCGTTGAGGGCCCTAAAGTCAACACCTGCGCGCTGTTCTCCGTTGGCCTTCGGTATAAAGAAAAGGGAGGACGCCGCCGGAGACTTGGAAGGCCGGATGAACCCTAGGCCCAGCATGTTATCAAGGTAGGAGCGCAAGTGGAGGTTCTCTGTTTCTGTGCATATAAACGCCCGCTTGGTACGCATGCTCCTGGCACCAGGTCTATCTGGCAATCGAATTGCCTATGGGGAGGTAGTGCTTCGGCTTGGACTTCGTTAAAAACATCCTCATACTCATGATACACCTCAGGAAGACACACATCTTTCTCCGCTGCCGTGGCTACTACCTGAGACAGAGCCTGTGATTGCCTCCCCTTGATTGACGTCGGTTTGCACTGCAGAAGACAATACTGTGAATGCATGTTCACCACTCGTGTGATCCAGTCGATTGACGGATTGTGTTTTTGGAGCCAGGGCAACCCCAGGATGACTCTGTACTGAGGAGCCGTTATGATGTTGAAGTCTATAGCTTCTTGGTGTCTTCCTTCGTATCGGACTAGTACTTCTCCAGTGTGGTGGCCAATATGTCCCGAGATTAGTTTGCGCCCATCCACTGCGTACACGTCCTCCGGTACGTCTTTTCGCAACAGGCGGATGCCTATCCGGCGTGCCTCTTCTGCATCCATGAACAGGCCTGTGGCTCCTGAATCAACCATTGCCGCCGCAGAAACCCATATGTCTCCTGGACTAGTATCTTCAGGGGGATAAACAGGTGCCTTTGATTCACCTGGTCAGCGTTCTGCAGCGAAGGGATGTAGTTGCGACTCCGAGAAGCCCCTTCTCTGTTCCGGGAGTCCTTTAGTTTTCCGCCATTGGTTCTACTGTTGCTGCAGTAACCAGCCTACCGGAACGAAACGACTGGTCTTTGGTTTCACAGGACATTCGCGCACGAAGTGGCCCTTCTTGCCGCAGTACAGGCAAAGGCCCTGTTTGCGATGTGATTCCTTTTCGGTCGTGGTAAGACTGGCTCTGATAGCCCCGATGTCCATATGTTCAGGCCCTTGAGTCGGAGGAGTTTCCGACGGCCCCATATGGCTACCCACAAGCGGCGCTTTGTCCTTCCTTTTATGGTCTTCTTGTCGCTCTCCCATCCTATGTTCCAACCGCAAGACCAGACCGGTCAATCCTTCACAGGTGTCTGGCTGGGGGGTCTATCTGCGCGATGACATCTTTCAGCTCCTCGCTCAGCCCTTGATGAAAGGGCGCTGCCCTCTTGGATTCAGGCCACTTAGTTTCCGCCACCAGGCGTCTGAATGCGTTTAGGTAGTGTAGCAGGCCCTTGCTGCCTTAGCGTAGCTCCAGCAGTTCCCTGTCCACTGTGTAGGAGTCAGCTCTGCGGTCGAACACCTTGATGAACTCCTCCCTGAAAGCTTCCCAGTCGTGCAGTAGAGCATCGTTTCTGCTCACGAAAGGCAGAGCCCATTGACCTGCGTCGCCTGCCAAGTAGGAGATCATAAAAGCAACCTTTGCTTGGTTGGTGGGGAACGACCTGGGCTTGCACGAGAAGTGCAACGCCACTTGCGTCAGAAACACCTGCACTGTGATTGACTCCCCGTTATATCTCTCTGGTGTTGCCAGCGGTATGGAAACCGGCATCTCCACTACCACTGCCGCCGGTGGGGTGGTGTGTGCAGCCCCTGCACCAAAAGGGTTCCTCTGGCTCCCATCCAGGTCAGCGGTTTCCTGTCGTGAAGCGTCTAGCTCGACCTTGACCGCGGCCAATGCCGCCAGTATGTCCTCCATAGTGGCCATTGCTTCGACAAACCGACCAAGAAGACGATATAGTGGGGTCGGATATTTTGTTATGTTCTAGGTCTTCGGGATCAGCTTGCCACAGTAAGACCTGGTCCGAAAGGAGAACAACAGTGCCCAAAGACCAATATCGCCTATGGGGGTCCCTGTTAGATTTAGACTAAGTAAAGGGATTGTTCGCCCCTCCTTGAACAACGTGGTACGGCAAGGAGTAATGCAGTCAACAACAAGCTACAGTTAAGCTGTTTAATGCATAAAGAAATAGAGGTTACTTTCACAAGAAGACATAAAGAACTGAAAGTCAACGATAACCTTCACGATCAAGCAATTCCTTGCAGAACCCCCTCGGCCGACATGCCGAGCGAACCTTGAGACCAACCGTCCTCCGCAAGAGCACCCGTCCTGGTATGCCCACCAACGGAGGGCACTGTGCAAAGCAGCGGCCAACAATGCCGCTCAAGTTCCGCTTGCTGAGGCAGGGATGTCTATCTGCTGAGTCACAACACACGCGGTAAATCACCGCTAATGCTCCTAAAAACGGGTCAATGGTGGTTACTCGGCAGGAACGAAGGCTCCGCTTTCTCTCCAGGTTTCGAGAGCCTCTGATAAAGCACAATGTTGTCCTAGGTGTAAGGGAGACAAGCGCCAGCCTTGCGCCTCTCCCAGGGGTAAACTAGCACTGCTAGTGTTCGGCAGTATCCGACGCTGTTCCTGGTTTACGGCCGCCCTTTAAACCCGGACCGGCCTGCGCATGCTCCGCGGCTGGCCTGCTGGGAAATGAAGTCCGATGCGCTGTGATGACACTCCTCGCTCTGCCGGTCGAACGGTGCGGGGAAGGAGAGTGGCTGTCCCGACCTCTTCAGAGCGTCTCGCGCTTCTGGGATTCGGACGAGGTAAGTGAGGTGGGATGCAATCCTGATACCGTGGGCCTTTTGTTTTTAAAAAGCGGAGGGTGGCATACCTCTATAATCCCCAGGTACCCCGTCCCTCGGGCCCTTTTTTTAAAAATAAAGTGGAGGGGCAATTGGGCCTCCCTACCCAAGCCCCTATTGGCCCTGGTAGCATCCACTGGGGCCACAAAATGTATTATTAGAGGAGGGGGCAAGTTGTACCCTCCTCCACGCCTGTAGAGGCCCCGGGGTTAAAACATTGATATTAGGGGAGGTGGACCCCTCTCAGAGCCTCTGTAGACCCAGGTAACCCCATCTCTGATTTCAGAGTCCAGTGGAACTGGGGACTACATCCCCAGGGCCACAGAGTAATTATAGGGGTAGGGGTGAATGTGACCCTCCTCACTGAGCCTTTAGAGACCCCGGGGACCCCATCCTTTGGGGCCAAAAACTAATTGCAGGGGAGAGAGCACATGGACACCCTCCTCAAGCCTTAGATGCCTTGGGCATTGTCCTTTAATAGTGGGTGCCCTGGTGGCCACACAGAAGCAAAAATAATAGATGATTGACAGAATGCTGAAAAAATCAAACATTCACCTCAGTCACAGATTTAGATTAATCAATAATTTGTTTGCTCACCACACCACCCGTTTCGACCCAGCCATATGCAAATCAGTCTTGACCCTGCACCCATGGGAATAGTCCAGCCCGAACTGCCAAGCCAGGTCCTCCCTGGACAGGAAAAAAGCATCTTGAGGCCAGTTTGGGGTATCACCCCTCATAAGCCAGGCTAGCTTGAATTCAGTGGCACAGTGAGCACGGGACCCACATCTGGGCATACCCTTCCAACTTAGGGAAACAAAAGAAACAGATGATGGACAGACTGCTGAACAAATCAAACATTCACCCCAGTCACATATCTGGGATTAATCCATTGTTTTTTGCTTATCACGCCACCCCAGTATGGACCTTTCATCTGCGAATCAAATCAGTCTTGACCCTGCTCCCCATGGGAAAAGTCCAGCCCAAACTGCCAGGCTAGGTCCTCCCTAGATCATTAACAAGCATCCTGGGACCTGCTTCAGGGTATCACCCCTCATCAGCCAGGCTAGCTTGAATCCAGTGGCACAATGAGCATGTGACCTACATCTGGACATACCCTTCACACTTAGGGCAACAAAAGCAAAAAGAACAGATGATGAATGGAATGCTGAAGGTATCAAACATTCACTCACAGTCACAGATCTGGGTTTAATCCATTTTTGTGTTGCTCACCACGCCACCCCAGTTGGTCCCAGACATATGCAAATCAGTCTTGACCCAGCTCCACGTGGGAACACTCCAGCCCAAACTGCCAGGCCAGGTCCTACCTGGATTGGAAGCAAAGCATCCTGGGACAGGTTTTGGGGTATCACCCCTCATCAACCAGGCTAGCTTGAATCCGGTGGCACAGTGAGCATGGACACTCACATAACAATGTTTGCTGCTGCAGGGGGAGCCCCAGGGCACCTGCATGGGAGCAAGCATTGCTCCTGCCTGGCGGGAGCAAATATATGTGTTTGCAACCAGAGTTTTCCAGCCCACAAGAGAGCAGGTGGGAAACATAAGTACTGTGTCTCAGGGGTTGGCTCCCCAGGACACAGCTAAAGAGCCAGCCCCAGGGGATGGGATTCCAAAACAATAGGCAGAGCTACTGGAAAGTGTGGCCCAGTAGAGTAATTATGGAATTTCAAGAAAAAGCTTACAACCTGTTGCAATGTCTTGCCATGTTGATTGAGCCCCAAGTGAATTAAGACGTGTTTCAAGGGATAAAGCGTAATTTTAATCACAACAGGCTGGATGACAATTTATTTTCTACATTTCCATTGTACAACTGCATTTGTTTTCCAGAGACCCTTGTGAGTGGAGAGCAAAGTGAGTGCTCATGACGGCCGGGAGTCGCCGAACTCCGCCCACTGATTAATTCGCCTGCACAGGTTGGAAATTAATCGCGCATGGGCGGAGCGGCAACGTTCGGACGGCTCCCGACTGTCATGAGCACATGACTACCGTGACTCGGTGAGGGGACAAGTTATAATAACCAAATGCTTTATATTAGCTGGTTATCGCTTTAGCAAAGCACACACAGGATTCAGTCACTATTCTGCAGCTGTGATCCTGTGGGGAATATATACCTTATTTTGCATGTGGCCCATTACTAGAAGAAGTAAAAAAAAAAAATAAATTGGGCCAGTTACGTCTTTAGTCATTTGACGTTTGTTGGGCCTGGTTAGTCAGCCTGTCATAGCATTACTCAAAACATATTTTTATGGTTTAAAAAAATGAAAGAAATGTTTCATCAGTCTTGTGATCACTGTTAACTTGTGACTCCATAAATGTCAATGTTACGCATCATCCCTCCCGGGCATATTCCAAATGAGAACTGGAAAACAAGGGCTATTTGTTGCTCATTAGGTTCCATTTACACTCACATAAAGTAGCAGATTCACAGTGCGCATCTGATCCCAAAACATATGGTTGTATTGTACTGTTCTGTTGTATATATCAATGCAAATTAAAATTTAAGTTATAAGTACAATTTCTATAGTATGCCCCTACCCTTTGGTGGGCCTCCTTATTAGTCCTTGGTGGACCTTGATAAACTCTAATAGAGAACTGCAAATGTCATCTGTATGCACATCTTTGCCTATTGATATGAAATTAAGAGAATATATATATTTTTTTAACTTGTTTTTATTGTTCGCCACATTACAGCTTTTTGAAAAATAGCACATATATTTTACATGGAAAACCGTCGTACTTTTATGAAAGAGGTGTCCATGCTAACCAACATCAGCTCCACTCATCCCATGGTACACTGTACATTTCAATGTGCGTTGGCTCTACACATCCATCCAACCTAATAGATAAACAAGAAAAACAGCAAAAGAACAAATGGTTAAACCCCTCTAGCAGTAATAACTCTCATAATCTGGATTGACAGGAGAACTGGCATTATTAATGTAATATAGGTGAGGAGGACGCATTCGTACTGTTTGTGCTGTGTGACAACGTATCTTGAGTGGGCGACTGTGTGGGCATAGTGGTGTCATGTTCCTGAGCTATGGTTGAGGACATTTCTGTCAGCATCTGTCCCCATTCAGTCAGATCTCGTTCAGCATTCTCATCGACTCTTACAGCCATAGGCGACATTCTTCCTCACACCCCATTCATGCATATCAGTGCACCAGTTATCCAGTGTAGTGGGCACAGAAAGGATCCAATTTATTGCAATTCGTCTTTTTGCCAGAACCAATCCTAGCAGCGCAAATTTAAGCCTTATACATATCTCCCTCTTCTGGGTTGGGAATACACCTAATAGACACTGCTTTATAGTGACTTCTATTCTTATTGTAGTAACAGAGCGGATGGTCTGTACCACTTGGTTCCGATACTGCTGCAATCGTATGCAAGTCCATGTCATAAGGAGAATCATCGCAGGGTCCGTGCCGCATTGAGGACAGGATGGGACCTGCCCTGGGGTAAACAGCGTGCGATATTGCTGGGTCTGGTACGTGCGATGCAAATAATTGAATTGGATGAGCTTGAATCTAGCATTACTTGTTGCTTGAGCCACTTGCACCAGTGCTCTCTTCCATTCCCCGTCTTTCAATGGGAGGGGTAGATCTTCGTTCCATTTTCCCCAGATTATCGACAAATCCGCTGTGAGGTCTTTCTTCAGGGCTTTGTATAGACGCAAAATTAGGGCCCTACTAGAACCCGGGTTTAGCAGTGTTGCCAATATGCACGACTCCTGTGGCTTCTCTGGGAAAGAGGTCCATGTCTCGTGAACCGTATGCGAGATTTTGGCATACTGTAAAAAATGCCCTGCTGATACCTGGAAGAAATCACAAGCCTCAGCAAAAGTCAGGAAGCTCCCATTTAGGTACAGATCCCCTGCTGAAGTGCATCCTCCCTCATACCATTGTGAAATGTCCATAGATGCCTGAATGCTCTGAAATCCCATTACCCATCGGAGCCGGAGTGCTACCCCGTAGGGTGCCTTACGGAGCACTAAAGGGACTGCTTGTTCCCAGGCCACAGTCAGTTGCTCACTATGTGGGGGCAATCCCTGGGGACCTTTGATCCCATCATTAAAATCCTATTGTTCAAGTCCCCCAGTAACTCTTTGTCCATTGTACGACCTTCCATACACCACTGCGCTACATACTGTAACAATCCTGCGATATAATACAACCTAAAGTCAGGTAACCCCAAGCTACCAGAGCCCAAGTCCAGCTTTAGTGTTTCCGGCTTAACTCTGCTCCTTCCCCCTGCCCACACCAGTGAAATCAGTAGGCTATTGAGTGTGTCAAATGTGGACTTCGGGATACTGCAGAAAGAATTCTGCAAGACATACAGGCAGCAAGGTACCATTGCCAATTTTGACACACCCACCCTTTCCATGATAGAAAGCGGGAGCTTATTCCAGAGTTGTATCGACTTTTTAAGTCACACAAGGACCCTACCCATATTTAGTTCATATTGAGCATCTGGCAGGTGAGATACCTAAATACCCAGATATATATAATGATCCATTTCCCAAGTCAGTCCCACTTCAGGAAGGTCCAGGGGTGTCCCCCTCGCATGGGCAGCTAGCGGGAACAATATAGATTTCTGATGATTAATATAAAGACCTGAGACCGCACCAAAGGAGGCCAGCATGTCCAGGAGTACTGGGATCGCCTCCTCCGGCTGTCTACCGTATAGAAACGCGTCATCCACATACAATGAAATCACGTGTGTGCAGCCATCTACCACTACCCCACACAGTGCCATATCACTCCTCAGTCTCACAGCCAGGCCAGTGCAAAAAGCAGAGGCGATAGTGGCACCCCTGTGCGTGTCTCGTTCAATATTTATAATTTCCGATACCTGCCCTCCATTTCGCACTCGGGCTCTTAGCTGGTTGTAAAGCAGTTTAACCCATGCAATATATTCTTGTCCAAACCCCATTCTTCTTAGCACCTCCATAGATATTCCCACCGTAGTGTAACAAAAGCTTTTTCAATATCCAGGGAACAACTGCCGCCCGGATATCGCTGTTAGCCACTGAGTGAAGGACATGAGACAACTGGCGTATATTCATGTCCGTAGCCCTTCCAGGTATGAACCCACACTGATGCTCATGAACCAAAGAGATCACAACTCTGTTCAATCTTAGGGCCAAGAACGAGCAATTTAGCATCCACCCCCAGCATGGATGAAGGTCTATATGAACCTCGGGCCCTCTAAGTTCCGGCCAGGCTTAGGAAGCATGATTATCTGCGCCTCTGTCATGGACCATGGTAGGCACCCAGCCTTTTTAGCTTCCTGTAAGATTTCTAATAAGCGTGGAAACAAAACATTGGCATATGTCTGATAGAATTCCACAGGAAGTTCATCCGGTCCCGGCGATTTAAGACGGGCCATATAACGCCTCTTGCAGTTTCTCTAGGCAGATTCCTGCCTCCAGCTCTTCCCTCTCCTCATCTGTGAGACACGGGAGTGGTACACCTGGAAGGTACCCCCTATCTACAGGCATTTCTGTTTCTTGGACCTCACTATATATTTCAGTTAGCTGATGAAATAGTACCTGATTAATACTGCCCTGAGTAGTTGCCAAAACTCTGTCAGGTCGGTGCAACGTTCGTGGTACAAAAGGGGGTGGTGATCAACGGAGCATCTGAATCAATCAAACACTCACAACCAGTCAAAAAATCTGGGTTTAATCCATCTCTGTTCTTTAGCCCACTCTGCCACCCCAGTTCAGACATGGCTATATGCAAATTAGTCTGACCCTGTGCCTCATGGGAACAGTCCAGCCCGAACTGCCAGCCATGTCTTCCCTGGACCGGAAACAAGCTTCCGAGGACCGGTTTCTGGCATTCCAGCCGTCTTCAGCCCGGCTTGCTTGAATCCAGTGGCAAACTGAGCAAGGGACTCACGTCTGAGCATACCCTGCCACACTTATGGTGGCCAAAAGCGGTACAAAAGGGGGTGGTGATGGACGGAGCATCTGAATCAATCAAACACTAACACCTAGTCAAAAGATCTGGGTTTAATCCATCACCGTTCTTTAGCCCACTCTGCCACCCCAGTTCAGACATGGCTATATGCAAATCAGTCTGACCCTGTGCCTCATGGGAACAGTCCAGCCCGACAACGTTAGTATCAGCGGGGTGGCCGCTCTCACTTCATTAACCACACCAACAGTCTCCCAGAGCGGTCACCCTCTCTATGTAAGAGTTGTCGATATTCCCGGTGGACTAGGCAGTCCAACCTATCCCAGATCTCTCCGACCTGTCATTGTGCCTGCAAGAGTGAACCTTGGTCCAGCCCTGACACTCTTTCCCCGTGTTGTAGCGTAGCCAGCCTTTCCTCAGCGGCTGCCAATTCCAACTCCAATCTCTTCCTGGTGCCCCCCCTCTGGACAAAGAGTCACCTCTGGTAACCACCTTAAACACATCCCATTCTACACCCCTAGTGCTGGTGGTCGACCAGTTGGAGGCAAAATAACCTGTAATGACCTCTCTGAGCTCCTCTTTAAATAACTGATCACATAGGGTAGTCGTCTGTAAACGCCATAGTGGGACTCTAGGCCTATGCCTCTAAGAGAATATTTTTAAATTGTCTTATTAGGGCATGTAGTCTGTGGAAATATGAAGTACACAGTAGAACCTTTTGAGTTCTCTTCACAGATGTTCTGTAGATTCTTCACCTTTTTTGTAGCCAACTGTTATCTTTCTGGCGATATGTCTTCCTCCATTGTCTCCCGAGGATTCTGGTTTCCTTTTTGGGTATTTTAAAATCAGAATGTTACCATCCCGATTTCCATTGACAAATTTGATGTAAAGTTGTCTTGTTGGGTGTTTATGGATTTTGAATGGATAAGTGGCACGGTAGCAGTAAGTTATTCCTGCAAGCTGTTTATGTCAAGTTTCTTCTACAGTCTAGTTATCACAATTAAATACGTACCTGTTGACAAAGCTGTCGTCCTATGGAAGTTAATGGTAAAGTCAATTGCAATCAATCAATCAATCATTGGATTTGTAAAGCGCACTACTTATCCCTGAGGGGCTCAAGGGGCTGTGGGGTGGGGTGCTGCTACTGCTCGAAGAGCCAGGTCTTGAGCAGCTTCCTGAATTCCTGGGTCTGCCGCAGATGGGTTGGGAGGGTGTTCCAGGTCTTGGCGGCGAGGAAGGAGAAGGATCTGCCGCCGTATGTTGTTCGTAGATGCGCGGGACGGCGGCGAGGGCGAGGCTGGCGGAGCTGGCGGGCGGGGGTGTGGAAGTTGAGTCTGTTGTTCAGGTAGGCTGGTCCTGTGTTGTGAAGTGCTTTGTGTGCGTGGGTGAGGAGCTTGAAGGTGATCCTCTTGTTGACGGGGAGCCAGTGCAGGTCTCTTAGGTGGGAGGTGATGTGGTTGCGTCGAGGGATATTGAGGATCAGGAGTGTGAAGGCCTTTTGGATTTGATGCAGCTTTTGTAGGTATTTGGTCGGGATTCCTGCGTAGGGTGCGTTGCCATAGTCCAGCCTGCTGCTGACGAGGGCTTGGGTCACCATTCTTCTGGTATTGTTCAGGATCCACTTGTGGATCCTGCGGAATCCGAGTTCAGTTTCAGGCAGCTGTTCCTCATCCACTCGGCGACGGCCTTCATTCCCTCGTGGAGGTTGGTTTTGGCAGTGTGAGGGTCCTTGGTGAGGGAGAGGATGAGTTGGGTGTCGTTGGCGTAGGAAATGATGTTCAGGTTGTCCTGGCGGGCTACTTGTACGAGGGGGCCATGTAGATGTTGAAAAGGGTCGGGCTGAGGGATGAGCCTTGGGGTAAACTGCAGATGGTGTCAGTGGCTTCTGATCGGAAGGGTGGGAGGCGGACTCTCTGGGTTCTGCCAGAGAGGAAGGACGTGGTCCAGTCCAGGGCCTTCTTCTGGATTCCGGCTTCTTGGAGGCGTGTCTTCAGTGTGCTGTGGCAGACCGTGTCGAAGGCGACTGACAGGTGGAGGACGATGAGGGCTGAGGTTTCGCCGTTGTCAAGTTGGCGCCTAATGTCGTCTGTGGCGGCGATGTGGGCGGTCTCCGTGCTGTGATTTCTTCTGAATCCGGACTGGGATGGGTCCAATATGTTGTTGTCCTCGAGGTGGCGGGTTAGCTGTATGTTGGTGATTTTCCTAATGACCTTTGCCGGTAAAGGGAGCAGGGAGATGGTGATTTCTCCACGTTGTAGACATTTTTCCTGTGATTGTGATCAGAACTTTTGGTTCCAAGATAACATGTAATCCATTGACCCCATGACTAGCTGAAGAAAGTACAATGACTCGAGGATAGCAAGGTGGTTTTAAGAGTGATGCCATTCTGATTTGTCATACCAAGTGTTGAAATTTGCTAATATACAAAGGTTTCGGTGGTCAATGGTAATCTCCAAACTTGAGCCCTGAAGAGCATTAGTAAAAATTGGATTGTGTGCAGGTGGATAATAGATGAGAAGGAAGGCAGTCAAGAAGGTTGAGGATGTTAAGCATTGAGGAAGTTGGGATTTACATTTTAGACGGACCGTTCTTCCATGATGGACATTGGTATGGTATTGTTTCTAACCACCTGTGGCCCACCACAGCTGTTTTTGAGTGTGTGGTTTCTGTACTGAGGCGGCATGATGCAGAATAGATGCAGCATCATCCCCAAGTGAGATTACAGTGAGTGGTAGGAATGTGGTCTCTAGTTGGCAGAGGTATTCACCCTGTCCAAATAGGGATTGCAATCATAGTCAGGATAAGTCACAACACAACCTAAATTATCCTGTCCTCACCCTCTGGTACCTTGGAACAGAGCAGGCAGGCTAAACTTGTAAGACAATGTGTAAAGTATTTGTACAATAACTCATACAGTAACATGGTGGAAACACCACAAAAGACTTCAAAACTGTTTAGAAAAATAAGGTACAGCTTTATGAATAATAAAACAAGACCAAAACAACAAAATTCCAATGTGTAGAAGTTGAGATATTGAATTTTAAAGAAATAAATGCTGTAAAGCACTTAGAAACAAGTAGCGCTACAAAGGTTACTTTAGGTCGAGCTGGACCAGGGCACAGTCAAAGTTCAGGCTGACTGCAATGGAGTGCCGGCCGGGTACAGGATCAATGTACGGCTTGGTGAACAAAGCACATTTCCTGGTCGCAGGCCGGGAGATACGTCAATCTTCTCTATGCAGTGAAGGCAATGCGTCAGTTCCGGAGTTGAGAGGCATTAAGCATTGTACCGGTTTCTGACACAAAGTCAAGCGGGTGCATCGAACTCACCAAGCAGCAGTGGTGGCGACATGCTGTCCAATGTGTAGATCTCTGGACGCAAAGCTCAGGTTCCGAAGTGATGCGCTGATTCTGTTATACGCAGACAGGAGATGCATGGAAATCCATGTTGCAAGTATCTAGGCCACTTCCAGAGAGCCAGGCACAGGGTAGAGACTTCGATAGCCTTGAGTCTCAAGCAACAGAGGAAAGCCAACAAGCCCTTGGAGATCACTTGGAACAAGGCAGAGTCCAGCTCTCCTTCAGCAGAGTCAGAGAGCAGCAGGGCACCAAACAGAAAAGCAGGCTTTACAGACCAGCAGTCCAATTGAGTCCTTTGAGCAGCACTGCAGTTCTTTTGACAGAGGTCCTCAAGTGTCTGATTTAGTGGGGCCAGAGATCCAGTACTTATACCCAAGTATGCCTTTGAAGTGGGGGAGAGTTCAAAGAATGGCTTTGAAATGCAACAGTTTCCCTTTCAACCAGGTCCTGCCTGCCAGACTATCTGTGGGGCGTAATCATTTCTTTGTGTGGGATCAGGCCATTACCCTTTGAAGTGTAAGTGTGAGTCCCTTCCTCCCTTCCTGCCCAGGAGGGGCCATCAGAATATAGATGTATGTAGATAGGTACTCAGCCACATCTAGCCTTCCTGTGTTTGTGGCTGTCTGGAGGGAATGCAGAAAATGTAACTGTCACCCAGCCCAGACGTGGGTAGGAGACAGACTGCAAGTCACACAGAATAGTAAGAACAGAGAATTGCCCACATTCTAAAAGTTTAAAAAAAAACACTTTCTAAAAGTGGCATTTCTAAAATAGTAATGTTAAATCCAACTTTATCAATAAATAGGATTTAACATTACCATTCTAAAGATATGAAACATGATGCAGCTACTCCTTTCTAATCAGGAATTGATGCTTAAAGGTATTTTAAGGAATTCCCAATGTTAGCCTATGATAGGAGTAGTCCCCACAGTAGTGAAAAATGAATTTAGCAGTTT
Organism: Lissotriton vulgaris; assembly: GCF_964263255.1. Classification (NCBI taxonomy): domain Eukaryota; kingdom Metazoa; phylum Chordata; class Amphibia; order Caudata; family Salamandridae; genus Lissotriton; species Lissotriton vulgaris. The sequence goes on along the minus strand of NC_141689.1, from coordinate 1,431,847,313 downwards.
GCCACTACCAGGACATATAAAACATGAAAGTACATGTCCTACCTTTTAGTTACACATCACCCTGCCCTTAGGGCTTCCTAGGGCCTACCTTAGGGGTGACATGTGTAATAAAAGTGGAGTTTAAGGCTTGGTAAGTGATTTTAAATGCCAAGTCAGAGTGGCAGCAAACTGCACACACAGGCCCTTCAGTGGCGGGCCTGAGACATGGTCAGAGAGCTACTTAGGTGGATGGCACAAGACGTGCTGCAAGCCCACTAGTAGCATTTAATTTACAGGACATGGGCACATGTAGTGCCCCTCACTATGGACTTGTAAATAAATTAAATATGCCAATTGGGTATGAGCCAATGTTACCATGTTTGAAGGAGACAGCACATGAACTTTAGCAATGGTTTGCAGTGGTAACGTGCGCAGAGTCCTAAAGCCAGAAAAAAATGAGTACAAAAAAAATGAAGGAGGCAGGCAAAAAGTTGGGGGAAGAGCACTCTAAGGTTGTCAAGTCTTAACAGTAAGAAAAAAGCAATCCACATTAAGATCAGTTACATCGTCATACATATGTAATGTGTTCTTGTTTATAGATCTGGCATTAGTTAGTATACCGGATAGTTGAATGGTAGAGGGTGCCTTACTTGATTAACTAAAGGAGACGGTAACTCTTGCTGTCAGGGCGGTGATTTAAGTGTAGATCCACATGTACTAATTGCAGAGTGACTATCCTGCAAATAAAGAGGGGTTCTCTAACCAGATTTGTAGACAGGCCTGCTAGACATTCTCAGGTTCATTCCAAAGACAACTGAAATTGTGCCAACAAAATGGAATGAATGTGGGCATGGTCATCTCCAATGACCTTATATCACTTAATCACAAAAGGATGCTCAACAACTACCTATCCCTTCATGCAGTTCTATCAGTGTTTAAGTTGGAATTACAACAATGTCAATAATAACCCCTGGTGACTGTCAGCAACAAAGTAGAATTGCACCAAGACTTAATTTTGCAAACTTTAAGGCCAAATTGTAGAATAAAATGTCATCTCACTCCACTTATTTATCATGGTCTTGTGGACCTTGATGTTTAACCTTCTAAGTGACCAGAGTGTCAGAGAACCCACTGCCACCCATCCCACGGAAGACTGCCCTCCTTATGAAGACTTAACTGTCATAGTGGTGGTTAATTTGTGATGAAATTTGTCAAATGGCAAAGCTGGAGCTCTTCCATCATACATATTTAATTCTGGGCAGGCCATCCTGAAGGAAGAGGCCCGATTAGGGTCTCCCGGGTCACTCACGACCACCTCTCAGCCTTCCATACCAAATGAAGAGTCGGTAAGACAGTAGAGAATACAAACCAATATCTATTTATTCAGGTACACTCAGAGTGGAGCCCAATCTGCCCAGTCTGTTAGGAGTGCTGCAGAGGGACTGACATCAGTAAGCATAGAGATACATTATGTACATTTGAGAACCAATTAAGACACACCCCCAATGGAATTTTCCAAGCAGATGCAGCAAAACAGTGAAATACAAAAAAAAAGTTTCAATTCTGCAGCCAGGCACACACTATCTAGCAGTCAAAGTCATTCTGCCCGTGCCCGCTACTAGACAAATGGGAGATGGCTTCTATCTAAAGGGAGAGGTATGCACTAATAAGAACAGTCTATTCATTAGTGAAGCAAAGCTCAGCTTTGAAGAACCATAGCCTAGAAGAGGCCGTTTCTTGGAAATGGCAAAGGATTAGTTTTGATTGTGTTTCAAAATGGCACACAAATACAATACGGTGCTGCAAATGCTAAACTACATAGAGCAATGCACGAACAAAATCATTTCTATTCCAACAGACCTTTCTTTTAGTATGAACTAACCATTTTGTATCAAAAGGAAAGAACAAATATATATATAATCATATTTTATACACATTCCATATTCTCAACATCAGGAAGGGAGGCTGAAAGGAGAGGAGTCTCGAAAATGCCCTCATCTATTTGCATCAGATCGTCTACCTCCTTCTGCAACATGACTGCAGCATTTGTGGCATGAATTGATGTACTTTTCTTAGGCGTATGAAAGGTGGTACAATAAGAGCAACAGAAGGGAAGGCACTGGACTAGGACACAGCAAGAAATCAAAATCACAATGAAATAAATCACTTTTACAAGGATCCAACCACATCTACCAAAGAGAGACCAACTCCAGTTTCCACTCTCCATTCCTTTAACATTTTCTAGAATATCTAATATGTGTTGGGTAATATTCTTTTCCGTATTGGTGATCCAGACTACACACTGGTCTCCTACTACTGCGCACAGCGCACACACCACCACTCTTAGCTAAGATGAAGCTAACTGCATATCTTTTCTGCTCAGAATATATTTGCATACTTTCCAATTGGGTGGTGATATCACGCAAAGCTGCTACTGTAGAGTTAGACAATATCTGCAGCTTACATCCAAAGTATTCTCTAGCTTTTTCACCCCTGGCCATAGCAGTACCACTAAAGGTAATGATGGAGGAGAGAATATACCCAAAAGTTAAACCATTACTATAACTATTGACTTCAAGAACCGTCACTGTTTCTTCGTTAGTGTCCTTTAAACCCATTTTACTTCAGGCTTGGCATGTTTGCAAGGCACACCCAAAGTCAACACCATCCCAAGTGATACATATTGTGTACCATTATGCATACTAGAATAAGTTCCATTAGACAAAAAGAAGAAACCTAGATGGGAATAAATCGGTCTATCATAATCTACAGCAGAATATCGAGCATTCATTCCAACAGTGCTAGAAACGTCTGCTCTTACCAAAGAGATCATCTCTTTATGCATCACAAATCCAGAACAATTTATGTACAATAACTTGTCAGTACTATTGGTAATAGAACAACTGGCAGGATAATAACCAGCCTGCTGGGGGAGTGTCAATTAATTCTTTGTAATACCAATCCATTAATGTTATGTTATGTCCTTCCATATGAAGGACTGGGCTCTTTTGGACCCAGCGGTGCCAGGGCACAACACCTGAAACCTTCGTGGGTAACCTGCTCCGGCGTACAAGTCACAGAGACACGGGACACTTCCTTCGGCGTCAAAGAGTCAAGGTTTATTTACTGCAGGGAACACAGAAGTCACAGGAAGTACATCGAGTGTAGTTCGGGGAGACTGCTTCAAATTGGTTTTGTGGATCGCTCCTTTTATACAGTTTTTACCCATAAGATAACATGAGACACAATAGTTTACAACCCGGTTCCCACATTTTGCTCTCAGAGGGGTCGCTTTGGTCACTTTGAAACACATAAGGTCCGGAACATAAGTACGGAAACATTTGGCGGTTCCCAACTGTAAAAACCCATCTTCCCACCATTAGCAAATTCCAATCAGCAATAAAGTAGATCGAAATAGGAACGAAGACATGTGCAGAGGAAGACGGAGACAGTGGGGAGATCGGAAAGGGTGTAAAAGGGGAGGTAACGAGAAGCACGAGATACAGGCATCAAAGGGACGTGCCTAATGATGCACGGCTGAGACAATAAGTCCGTGCGGCAAGATGAGCCTCGAGCGGCGCCATCTGCCTTACAGTAGCAACCCCCTCATCATAAAGACACTTTCAAAGAACATGTGTCTTCCGCAAATATCTTGGGAGTCCCAGGGTCGCGAAGCGGACAGCGTCCGTTCGCTGACTACTTGAGGGCAAGAGACAAAATGGATGCCGTATCTAAGATGGAACCCGTGGGTACAGATGAAAAACCCACGTAACAAACGAACGGTTTAAGCTAGCACAGCGAAACTGCGCACACTTACTAAACTCGTCATTTGCGGTTCATAGATACTAGACTCGACCATATTTGTACGAGTCGAAAACACCACTTACAATTGTCACGGAACCTCAGACGCTCCTTTTGCCCTCATGTAGGCAAGCACTAGTCGGAATCATATTCGATATTCATCAGACCATCAAGATGTCGTTGTAGCATAGCTCTGTCCAACCGAGTCCCCTTGGTAACAGATTGTTGTCTCATACACGTTGTAGCACAGAGGCCACATAAGGCAGGACCACACTGCACACAAAGGCAACACGTGAACAGGAACACTACCACAACCCCGATGATCATCAGAATCTTCCAACCCCAAGTCGATACCAGGCCCCAAAACCATCCAAGTAGTGTCCAATCCCCTACATCCACGTGTATGGATTCGGAGATCTTATGCAACTTCGAGATGGCTTGATAGACAGTAGGAGCATTATCAGGTATGAAAATGCAACAGCTCGAATGGATCACTTTACATACCCCACCGCGATCTGCCAAGACGACATCTAAAACCATACGGTTTTGCAACGTCATAAGTCTCTCCGCCTGAAGTTCTGAGGTGATATTACCAAGGGCACTGGCAGTAATATTAGCTGTCGATTCTACCACTCGAGTCAAATGTCTCAGGTTCCTACTATTAACCATAGGTCCCCAAAACGGGAGGAAACCCTTGAAAAAGTCTCCTGCCTCTTGACCGGCAGTATCCTCTTCGCTAATTACGCCTCGTACAACTCTAGTCTTATGATAATCGGCATCTACAGTGAACGTCGGAGGCAACAGATTTGCAACGAAACATGAGCCCATGAAGTCTGTGGGCAACCATGTGTATGCACGATCATGACAGATAAAGTATGTACCCTTGGCAGCCAGAAACACAGGGGTCGGGGACATTGGCAGAAGGTAACTTTCAGTGCAAGCACTTGCTCCAAGTGAGGCTTGCGAACCACGACCCACAAGACAAAGATTACCAGTGTGGGGTACGACCCATATTGGAGACGAGCTTTTAAGCTGCTTTTCATTAGTGAACGTACTATATTCCCCTCTACTTAGGACCCTATAGGCTTGTACCTCTTCTTTAGGGATGAGAAAAGCATCATGGATCTCATCTTCCATATCCGCTATTGCCATCGATAGCACCCACTGATACGAGGTAGGACCAGGGTTGGGGGAACGTTGTTCTGGAGTGGGGTGGAAACCCAGTGCGCTTCGAAGCATTGTTTGAAATGCTCGAGCTGACCCTTGGGAACTATACGGTAACACCAGATATGGAATTCCCTTACCCGTAGTATGTGGCATCAACCCACACACCCAACAATTAGTAGTGTTAACCACTAACTGATGCTGATGGAGGAGCTGGATAAAGGAATTGTTGCGGAATTCTACACGTCTAGCCTGTTCGTGTTCCGGTAACATATGAAAGGAATGAGGAGAAGCAGTAGAAGTAAGATTAGGGTAAGGAGTAGGAGTAGGGGTAGGAAGTAAGAAGTAAGACATAGTGTAATACACCCCACCCGCCAAGAATGCAGAAGCAGTCAGAAACAATACAAACAATGGAAATACAAAACATTTAGTACGACTAAGTTTCTGCAGTCTGACTCTATACGCCTGAGCTCCTTCCAAATCATTCAGCTTCGAAAATGCCATTTCCCTACGACCGTCCGCAACGTTTCTTGACGCACTTCGTTCTGTGCAGCAATAGTCAATCCCCAGGAGTTCCTAGGAACCGACGGCCTTTAACCTAGCGTCAAGACCTACTGTCCAGAAGGAAGTACGCGCGCGGCCCTACGGCCCTCAATACACAATATGTATTTTATTTAGCACAATATTTCAGCTGTGGAAGGAAAAAGATACAAGGAAGAAGCTTATTATATGTACAAAACAATTTTCAATGATACGAATTGTTCAAAGTTGATCAGGGGAAACGAGGATATTGCAGTTATCAATTCAGCAAAGCAAGAAAATTTTATTTGTCCTTAGTATGAGAACGCAAAGAATATCGATGTTTCCCGGGACGTGTCTGCTCGTCGAACAAAGGATCCGTTGAAGAGACAACGTCCTGCTGATCAGTTTGTTGATTTGGTCTTGAGTCTTTTGCTGACAATGTTCCAACAGTGGCTTTCTGCTGCGCTGAGGGTTCTTCAACAAGCTGTGCGTCGCTAAAAGGTACAAACGCCGGCAATGTCTCTGCTTCTGTTGACGCAATGCCTTTCCTCACCCACGGGTCTGCCGGCAAAGGAATAGGGACTCGCTTACAATGGGTAGCATGTACCCAATTCTTCCGCCCCTCAAGACGAACGGCAGTCCTCGTGGCCAGGAGCACCTGGTAAGGTCCGGTGAAACGGGGGTCCAGATTCTTCTTGCGTGAAAAATTACGGGTAACTACCCAATCTCCGGGCTGGAGCTGGTGGCCTGGACCCTCCGTCTGCGTCGGCAAGGCGTCGTAAACCTGTTGATGAATTAACCTCAGTTTAGCAGTCAAGTCATGTAAGTAATCAATCAACATCGGATACTCAAGATCAACGAATATTCCTGGCCTAGGAACCCCCCACACATTCGCAGGACGGCCGAACACTATTTCATAGGGACTAAGCCCTATTCGGGAGTGTACAGTCGCCCTAGTTGACAGTAATGCTAGAGGCAAAGCGTCAGGCCACGAAAGTCCAGTCGTAGCCTGAATCTTCGCTAGTTTTAGTTTAAGGGTGCCATTGTACCCTTCAACCAATCCAGCTGACTGGGGATGATTGGCGCTATGGAATTTTTGATTAATTCCAAGGCCCTTACACACACTCTTCATCACACTTCCAACAAACTCACTTCCGTTATCTGACCACACGACTCTAGGCATTCCATACCGAGGAAAGTATTCCTTCAGTAGGATTTTCGCAGTAGACAAAGCAGTATTATCCTTGAGGGGATAGGCCTCGATCCATCGGGAGAATGCGCAAACCACAACCAAAACATATTTCAGGTTATTGCATCGCTCCATATGGATGAAGTCCAATTGGATCACCTCAAAGGGATACGAAGGAGGAGCAAAACTGCCAGGGGGAGTTGGGGTTCCTTTGCCAGGATTGTACATTATACACACCATACAATTCTTCACCAAGCGTTCAGCACACTTAGTAATTCCATCATTCTTCCACACAGCAGCCAACAACTTACAAATACCTTTCGCGCTAATATGTGCTAACCCGTGTGCCATTGTCACAACGGCCAGTACATACGCATCAGGCAACATCCATCTTTTCTGATCTGACAAATCAATCCAGCAACCATTCACATCCAACCTTCCCGTACTTTCTTTCCACTTCATCTTTTCAGTGTCGGTGGCCTCATTCTGGATTGCTTTCACACTCTCTATAGTATCCTCACACATACTCAATTCTGTAGGCCACCTAACCGAACTCGTCACATACATTCGAGTGCTAAGGTTCCGGGCAGTCTCCTTAGCAATCTCATCTGCAAACGCATTACCACGACCAACATCATCCGTCACTTTACGATGCGCACTACACTTAACAATTGCAACTTGAGCAGGCAAAGTCAATGCATCCAAAAGATCGTTCACGAGCTGGCCATGCTGTATTTTCGTGCCATGTGACGTGAAGAAACCACGCTCTCGCCACAACCGTCCAAAGCTATGCGCTACACCGAAAGCGTACTGACTATCGGTGTACACATTCACACGTTTACCTTTTGCTAATACACATGCTCTAGTAAGAGCAATCAGCTCTGCAGCTTGGGCAGAGTTCTGATTCAATCTCGCAGTCTCAACAACAGTATTCAACGTCACAACAGCATAAGCAGTAGTCACATCACCATTCGGCAATTTAAAACATGACCCATCCACATACAGAGTGCCCTCCGGGTCTTCCAATGGGGTGTTTTTAAGGTCCACTCGACCTTTTGTTTCCTCCTCTGTCCGCAAGTAACAGTCATGTTCTGCTACTTCATCTGACTCTGCACTAATTGGTAACAAAGTTGCCGGATTTAGGACATTACAACGTTTTATCTGAATATGGCTTGCCAAGAGCGTCAATTCATACCCAGATAACCTCGCACTCGTCAAGTGCTGAGTTTTCGTTCGATTCAAAAGAGTATCGACTGCATGCGGAACCATCACCGTAAGCATATTATCCATGACCAATCCTGCTGATTGTCGGATAGAGACCGCAGCTGCCGCAGTTGCTCTCAAACAACTCGGCAATGCTCTAGCTACTGGGTCTAAGGTCGAGGAAAAATATGCACATGGACGTTGCTTACCACCAAAAGGTTGCGTTAAGACACTCAACGCACAACCTTCCCTCTCGTGAACATATAACGTGAACGGCTTACTGTAATCAGGGGTACCTAACACAGGAGCCGAACACAATGAATCACGCAATTCAGAAAAACTTTTCTGACATTCTTCCGTCCATGGTAAAGGAGTTGAAACATCCTTGCACGTAAGAGCCACCAATGGTTTCGCTAGCAATGAAAAATTAGGAATCCACTGCCTGCAGTACGACGTGATACCTAGAAAGGCACGCACATCTCTCTGGGTTTGTGGCACAGCCATTCGCGCAATCGCTGCAATTCTCTCTGGGGTCAATCTCCTTCCCTCCTTTGACAATAAGTGACCGAGGTAGGTGACTTCTTGACAACAATATTGGAGTTTAGAAGGTGACACCTTGTGATTTAACTCACAGAGATGTTGCAGCAACGATACCGTAGCAATTTTGCAAATGTCCTGAGTATCAGCAGCCACCAATAAGTCGTCGACATATTGGATTAAAGCCGCACCAACCGGCAACCTAAACGCATCCAGTTGACCCTTCAAAGCTTGACTGTAAATCGATGGACTTTCACAGTAGCCCTGAGGAGCGCGTTTGAACCGGAAGCTACGTCCACCAAGAGAGAAACCGAAAAGGTCCCTGCTCTCTTCGGCAATCGGGATGCTGAAAAACGCATTTTTCAAATCAATCACCGAGAACCACGAAGCAGTAGCTGGAATCAGAGTCAGTAGCGCCGTGATGTCAGACACAACAGGGAATTGAGGAACCACAATTTTATTTACCTCCCGTAAATCGATAACAAAACGATAAACAGGCGGTTTGGTAGGGTCAGTACGTTTAAGAATGGGCAGTACAGGGCTGTTGCACACGTTTCCCCGAGTCTCCTCAATAACATCTTTCTCGATCAAATCATAGATGATCGCTAACAAAGCTCGTTCACCATCAAGGGAGATACGGTATTGGGGAATACGTGGCAATCGCACATTCAATTTCAACTGAACAACATAAGGGGAGATATCAAGTAGGCCCACATCATTTGGACCCGTCGCCCACAAAGACGCAGGAAGAGAATCCAATTCCGGTGGAAGCTTATCGAGAGACAAATACATGGGAGAGACTACTCTCTCTCCGAACGTAAGCTTTACACCCGCAGGAGAACAATACAAAGTTGCATACAAACGTTTAAGCAAATCCAGACCCAAAAGATTTTCACCACAACCCGTGGTTAAAATCAACGGAGCTTCGAGCTCACGAGGCCCAATTTTAAGGGGCAAAGGGCATGAAACTGGATTGCTAATGGGGGCGCCAGAGAATCCAACGGAAACATTTGTTAAGCCAGACAAAGGTGCGCCAGGGAGTTTCGAATGCATGATAGAACTTTTCGCTGCACCAGTGTCCAACAGAAAAGGCTCAACGACGCCCGATGTAGCAACTGCGACGTAAGGCCCTCTCTGATCAACCGGAACTGATACCACTCCCTCTCCTTGTCTTTGGCTGTCCTAGTAATTACTATCGTCAGTTCCCTGATCGACGTAATAATCGTCTACATTGTACTGCGCAGATCGTCCTTGTGATGATCCACGTTGATCGAAACAGTTATTAGAATTAGATGAATTGTCAGAACGGTCGTTCTGAGCACCACGACCTCTACCACGTGATGTATTCTGTGAACCACCACGGCCTCCTCTAGACGAATTACCACTATAACGGTCATTTAAAGCAGGACAATCAAATTTAATGTGTCCCTCCTGTCTACAATAAGCACATTGATTGTACCCTAACGAAGATCTTTGGAAAGAGGAATCATTACGCGGCTGCGATCGATTCGATTGCGACTGTGGTCTATTCTGTTGAGACGCATTCTGATTAGAACGCGGCGGATATGCTTGTTGCAACAAAACTTTAGTTTTCAGCTCTTTCGTCTTTTTATCAGCACGGTCAGTTTCCTCTTTTTCTCTATTTTCGTAATATTGTGCCGTAGCCAATATCTGAGCTGAGGTAGAAACGGCCCACGCACTTTCTGAATTCTTCAGTTTATTGCTCAAGTCGGGCAATAAGTTCGATACGAATTTATCCACAAACAACCGTTGTCCACCCTCAGTACCCATATCCTGTCCACTATGATCAACGAATGTTTCCTCAAACCTCGTAAAGAAGTCTGAAACACTCTCATCTTTCTTCTGCTTGCAGGCTGACAACTTGTCCCAATTCACCCTCATAGCTGGCATGAGCGTTTTCATTAATGTAATGATTCGCTGGGGAAGAAGTTCAATCATCTGCTCAGGCTTAGCGCCACTAACTTGCAACCCATCTGCCGCTACAATGGCCGCCCAAGTACCACCTAGTTCGTTTGCGTGATTCTCCTGACGAATCTTCGCCCATACCGGTTGCGGTACGACATTGCCAAACAACATGTCGATATCAGCAAGATTCATTACCGTAGCATCCACGAGCTGCGATAATTCTTTGTAATACCCCGCAGGATTTTTGCGAGGATCGGGCAAAGTTTGTTTCACCTGAAGCACTTCCGATCGTTTCCATGGGAGGTGTATCCACACTCTCTGGAAGAATGGCGGAACCGGGGGATTCGCCCCAGGATTACCTGGCATCCAAACTGGCGGAACTTCACGCATAGGGTATTGGCCAGACTCATCTCCTTTCTCAATGTCTTCAACGAACAATGCATGAGGAATAGGAGCGGGACGAAGAGATAACAACCGCTCAATAGCGCGTCGGACATTAGTGTCGACTATCAGTCCAGTTGCGAACTGAAGCCGAAGTTCAGACAGGGCGTACAGCACCTCGTCAGGCGCAAAGGCCACTATCTGATCATGTAAGAACTTGCACATTTCATCAAACACATATCTCTGAGTAGGTATGTTGAATTGATCAAACGTTTCGAGGACAACACGAGGTGGATTTCTAACAGGGTTTACTATCCAACCCATCGCCATATTGCATAGCGCAACACGTTCTCTATTAGCAGGAAGCTGGCTACGTCTCTGAGGACCATCAGAACCAGCAGACCCAAAAACAGGTCCAAGCGACTGAAAGAAGTTTGGCACACTAGGAGAATTACGGTTACGAGTAGAGGGACAAGAATAAGACACAGGACTAACAAGAGAAGGAGTAGAGACATTAGTAACAACAGGGGTTAACAACACAGGAGCAGTAGTGTGAGCAGGAGTATGTGGAAGCGGAGGAGCAGTAGGAATAGAAACAGGCAAAGGAGCAGGAACAGTCGGAAGAGCGGGTGCAGGTTGAGGAACTGGTGGAGGAATAACAGGTGGAAGAACAGGTACGGCAGGGACCACAGGAGCTGCGATACCCTGTACGTACGGAGGTGGCGACTTCATAAGATAGGACATTAAAGAATCCTCAACTGCCTCTTCCTTCTTATCCGACTCCGTAGGCAAAGCAGGATAGCATTTATCTATAGACATACGCTGTAGCCTCTCAAACACTTCCTTATCCTTATCCTCCTTATCACGCTGAAACTGCTCAGCTTTCTTCACTATGGTAGCAACATTATCTCGCTCACTACGTTTATTCTGTCTGATTTCTTTCTGTCGGGCTTCTTTGCGCCAGAACCGAAAGGCATCAAACATGGCCGGCCTAGATTTGCGTTCGAACAACTTTATTTCCAAATTATCTAAGATCGACGCTTCGAAGCTACCGTGAGGTGGCCAACGAAGATCACCGTCTTTCTTTGTATATTTTATCCAATAATCGTTAAAAGCAATCGGGCCTAGCCCATGTTTGCTATATAGGTCATAAGTAGGAGTTCCAACCGGAGGTATCGGACACGAGTCCTCCAGCAGGGAATCCGCACCACAAGGTCTAAAGCAACTGAACAAAGTACTGCGACCAGGCATCTTGCACACTAGCCGAGTTTCACAAACTTCAAGGGTTACGGGATTTACCAAGTCCCAGCAAGAACAAAACCCTCGGTCTTTGGCGGCTGCAGTCGTCAAACAAATACAACAACAAAGTACGCTAGCAAAGTGTCACCGACAAAAACACTCACACAGCGTGTACAACAAAAACACTAGTGTTTACAACAAAGACACTCGCTAAAGTGTTTACAACCAAGGATTCTGGGAGCGACCCACAAATACTTAACTCAAAGATCAATGGCGTCCTCAGGAAGGCCCGTCAATCGTCTCGCTATACCAAGGTCTACGCCAGGCGCCAAAACAGGTCTACAGTCAGGGCAGCAGTCCGTCGCAGCCGTTAGGAGGCGGGAATCTTCGCGGGAAAAGTCTTCGGGCCACTTATTTCGACAACAGGATCGATGAAGCGGGGTGCACCTTCCCTCGGAGATTTCACACGAAGTTCCTCACGATCGTCGGGCTTGGACCGGTACCACTGATGCAGCCCCACGTTGGGCGCCAACTGAAGGACTGGGCTCTTTTGGACCCAGCGGTGCCAGGGCACAACACCTGAAACCTTCGTGGGTAACCTGCTCCGGCGTACAAGTCACAGAGACACGGGACACTTCCTTCGGCGTCAAAGAGTCAAGGTTTATTTACTGCAGGGAACACAGAAGTCACAGGAAGTACATCGAGTGTAGTTCGGGGAGACTGCTTCAAATTGGTTTTGTGGATCGCTCCTTTTATACAGTTTTTACCCATAAGATAACATGAGACACAATAGTTTACAACCCGGTTCCCACATTTTGCTCTCAGAGGGGTCGCTTTGGTCACTTTGAAACACATAAGGTCCGGAACATAAGTACGGAAACATTTGGCGGTTCCCAACTGTAAAAACCCATCTTCCCACCATTAGCAAATTCCAATCAGCAATAAAGTAGATCGAAATAGGAACGAAGACAGGTGCAGAGGAAGACGGAGACAGTGGGGAGATCGGAAAGGGTGTAAAAGGGGAGGTAACGAGAAGCACGAGATACAGGCATCAAAGGGACGTGCCTAATGATGCACGGCTGAGACAATAAGTCCGTGCGGCAAGATGAGCCTCGAGCGGCGCCATCTGCCTTACAGTAGCAACCCCCTCATCATAAAGACACTTTCAAAGAACATGTGTCTTCCGCAAATATCTTGGGAGTCCCAGGGTCGCGAAGCGGACAGCGTCCGTTCGCTGACTACTTGAGGGCAAGAGACAAAATGGATGCCGTATCTAAGATGGAACCCGTGGGTACAGATGAAAAACCCACGTAACAAACGAACGGTTTAAGCTAGCACAGCGAAACTGCGCACACTTACTAAACTCGTCATTTGCGGTTCATAGATACTAGACTCGACCATATTTGTACGAGTCGAAAACACCACTTACAATTGTCACGGAACCTCACATATAGAAATTATCACCAAAGGAGTTATTATCACAGCCAGGATAGCCACCCCCCCCCCGGGGTTTTCGAGGCTACAGGCATGGTCCAGAATACCCAGATCCAAATACTCCTTTTATCTCTTCAAAATCAGGGGGTTCAGTATATGTATAATTCACTAAGGAGAACGGGTATGGCGTCCATAAACTGGTGGCAGAATCAGTGGAGTAACGAGCTGTCCCTTCTCCAAAGAACCTCTTGTGTGTATCTAAAAATATGTTACTTGGGGCTGCTCTTTTTTTTTTACTTGAGAGGTAACCTTCTAATTAGTGCATGATGATTCAGTCTGATCACATTTTAAAACCCATGACACCCCACCCAGGATCATTAGCAACAAAACCACAAAAACAACACATCTAACTTTTTTCTTCGAAGACCAAAATAAATATGTGTGAACAGGGAGAAACACTGGCTGCTCTTCCTCCGCAACCTTTCTACCAAAAAGATGCATAGCAAATTATCAAATGTGAACAAAATGCAAGCAAGAGAAATATACAAGTTTCCAGTGTCCGTCAGAGCCTCACTGGTACAGGCTCCTATTGTTCATCAAAACGTTGGCGCTCTTGAGCACCGGCAGTGGATTGCTCTGTCCTAAGCACTTGTTCCCACGTCGACCAGGATAATATATCCCTAAGGGAATACGTTTGATCTATCCTGTCCAATGCTCAAACAGTGCACAAATCTCTCATCACCCAAACTAACTTTGTTGATACTATAGCAAAGTACACCGTAACTTACACAGTCCATCCCTAACTAACTTCTCCTTTGGTACACCGTCCCCCAGCCGAGGGTGCGAATTATACCTAGTGACTCCAGGCAACTACAGGAAGAGCATATGCATCAGGCAACATCCATCTCTGCCTTCCTGACTTATCAATCCAACATCCCTCATTGTTCAATTGTGCTGTACGTTCCTGCCACACTGCTAACTCTTATATTGTGGCTTCGCTCTGTCTCTCCTTCACATTCTCAAGTGTGTCCTCAAACATGGTAACTTCAGGGACCCACCTAGCCGGCCTGCTACATTCTTTTCGTTTTTGTCCGGGCCGTTTCTTTAGCTATCTGATCCGCAAAAGTATTTCCCCTTCCTACATCGTCAATGACTTTCCGCTGGGCACTACACTTCACTATAGCCAACTTCCTAGGGAGTCTCAAAGCAGACAAAAGCCTCAATATAAGGTGCCCATGCGAGATTTTGGTGCCATGTGAAGTAAGAAACCATCTCGCAGCCTAGAGTCGCCCAAAACTGTGCGCGACCCTGAAAGCATACTGGCTGTCAGTATAAATATTGACAACCAGTCCTTCACTTAATTCACAAGTTCGTATAAGAGTAACAAGCTCAGAAGCTTGAGCCGACTGATAAGGGACTTGAGATGTCTCTACTACAGTACGCAGTGTAGTAATAGCACAAGCAGCAGTGGTAGTGCCATCTGGTAATTCAAAACAAGAGCCATCAACATATAGTTCCCCTTGTGGACCAGATAAGGGACATTAGTCAAGTCTACCCGTCCTTTCGTCTATTCTTCCGTCCGGAAGATGCAATTATGTTTGTCGACTTCATCACTCCCAGACGGGAGGGGCAGTGATGTGGCTGGATTCAGAGTGACACATCTTTTGATCGTGATGTGTTTAGCAAACAACATTAATTCATAGCCAGTCAGACATGCATTGGTGAGGTGCTGTGTCTTTTTCTTATTCAAAAGTGTATCAACAGCATGGGGTACCATGACTGTGAGATCAGTATCCAGCACAAGTCTGGCTGATTGTCTGTTCGAGGTGGCCACAGCTACGACTGCTCTTAGACAACTCGAGAGGGTTCTTGTGACAGGGTCAAGGATAGCAGAGAAATAAGCACACGGCTGTTGCTTATCTCCAAATGTTTGTGTTAAAACAGAAAGCACGCCACCAGCCATCTCATGGACGTTCAACACAAACAGTTCATTGTAATCTGGGGTGCCGAGTACTGGAGCCGAACAAAGCGCAGTTTTCAATTCCTCAAAAGACTGCTGACATTCAGGAGTCCAAGGCAAGGGCTCATGCACTTCTTTAGTCGTTAGTTCAAGCAAGGGTTTGATTAGTAGGGAATAATTAGGTATCCACTGCCGATAGTAGGAAGTGATACCTATTAAAGCGCACACATCTTTCTGAGTTTGTGGAATGGGCATTTTAACAATGGCACTGATACGTTCAGGGGTCAACCTCCTACCCTCCTTCGACAGTAGGTGACCTAAATGGGTGACCTCCTGTCGACAACACTGAAATTCAGAAAGAGAAGCCTTATGTCCATGATAAGCCAAATGCAGCAACAATTCAACTGTACTATATTTACAATTTTGCTCTGTATCGGAAGCGATAAGGAGATCATCAACGTACTGTACTAATACATTACCTATAGGAAGCTAAAGGGAATCCAATTGAATCTTTAAAGCCTGACTATAAATACATAGACTCTCAGTACAGCCGTGAGGAGCTTGACAGAACCTAAAGCTTCTGCCAGCTAGCATAAACCCAAACAAATACCTACTATACAGATGTATAGGAATACTAAAGAATGCATTTTTCAAATCAATGACAGAGAAGAACGTAGCAGTGGAAGGAATCATTGTTAAAAGTGTTGTAATATCTGGGGCCACTGGAAACTGAGGAACCACTATTTTGTTAATCTAGCGCAAATCAATCACGAAACAATAAACATCTTCATGATCATCAGGGGAACCTCAGGGTGTTCATTTAAGAATGGGAAGAATGGGGCTATTACAAATATTAGCAGACGTCTCTTCAACTGCTCCCTTCTTAACCAAATCCTGAATAACTTGCAATAAAGCTTGCTCTCCTGCCTGTGGTATTTTATACTGAGGGATACGAGGCAGAAAAGCATTTTCCTTAACTTTTATTGAAACCGGCAGTATATGCAGCAGTCCCACATCTGTATCACCTGTCGCCCACAAAGTGGATGGTATGTCAGCAAATTCAGCAGGAAGAGGGAGAGACAGACACTGTCTAGTACTTACATTTGGGACCATTGTCATATAAACACCTTCCGGGAAACAATAGATAGCAACATACAATTTCTTCAACAAGTCTAAACCCATCAAATGTTCACCACAAATAGATGTCAACAGAAATGGAGAATCTACAGTGAAAGGACCAATAGTCAATGAGAGGAGTCTTTAAATGGGGCTCACTACCGGTACACCAGAAAAACCTATTGAAACATTATTATGGCCAGACAGAGCCGCCCCAGGGACCATATTTCTAGAAACAGAACTTTTTGTCGCACCTGTGTCTACCAAGAATTCCTTAGTTGAACCTTGCAATTCCACTGTTACATAAGGTCCAGGCTGGTCTACAGGTATCAGAACTGGTCCCTCACTCTGTCCCTGGCTGTCCTAGCTGTCAGACTTTTCTGTCACTTACTCCATATCATAATAATCATGATAGTACTGTCCATCACGAGGGTCATCAAAATATTTATTATCAGAATGACCCTTTGAGGCCGTAGCACTCTAAGCCCTATCAGCCCCACCAGCTCCATGACCCTGTCCACGAGAACCGCATAGTCTGGGGACCGCTACCTTCTGCTGGAGCACGGGACATTCGCTACGCCAGTGACCCTCCTCCTCACAATATACACACTGATTCGGACCCAAAGGTGTCATATTCAGCTGCCTACTAGTACGTGGAAGCTGTCGGGCAGGACAACCATGCCATCTGCCATTCCCTCCAAAAGCTTGCTGCAACAACACCTTTGTTATAAAATCATTATGCTTTTTCTCTGTCGTTTCCTTCTCCTCATTGTCTCTATGTTCATAATAATGAGTCATATTCAAAATACCAGAAGGGGAAGAGGTGGAGAGGTACTCTCAGAAGCCTGCAAACAAGTCACAATTTCAGGAAGCAAATTAGAGATAAATCTGTTAACAAACAACCGAACACCTCAACAGACAAATCTGGCCGCTGTAATCCAAAAATGTATCCTCAAACCAAGTGAAAAAATCAGACACACTCTCATCTTTCTTTTCTCGACAAGCCGACAATTTATCCCAATCTACTTATCTCGGCGAAATATTAAATGCATATACATGATAATGTGGCCTGGCAACGCTAACATTTCTGCTCAGGGCTTATCACTTAGTTTTCTCTCCTGGTCCCATGTTTTAATTTGATCCCAAGTACCGCCCAACTCCGAAACATCATCTTGAGTATGGACCTGCCTCCAAATAACAACCGGAACAAGAAGACCAAAAAAGATTTCGATATCAGCAAGAGTCATTACTGTAGAAGAAGCAGATTCAGTCAATTCTTTATAATAAGCAGTAGGATTTTTCCTAGGATCGGGCAAATGAGTCTTAAGGGACAAAACCTCACTTCTTTTTCACAGAGTATAGACCCATTGCTCCTGAAACCTTGCTATCACTGCAGCTCGAGTAGCATTACCACGCTGGTCCGTTAACTCCGGTATCTCGGGGTGATATATGGGATGCACCTCTCTCATCGGAAACTGGGACACTGTAGTGGGACTCTTATCATGTAAGCTGCCCCTATATGCAACCAATGTCATAATGCTACTAAAAACTTGACGTGGGTCCATACCATTAGTATACACATGATCTTTAATATCGAATACAATTTTCGGCACAGCATTCCCAAAGTGTTGCTCCCAAAGACCAATTAACGTAGAGCACATATGCTTAAGATCATGCTGCTGGATAAAAGGCTCATAATCTTTCTTCACATCCCAGACATCCACCTCACTTAAAATGGGATTACGACCCCACTTAGCGGCCTAATTAACCACAACCTTCTTCTCTTTATCTCCCACTGCAGACCATACATAAGGGCCCATACGCTCATGAAATTTTGGTAAGTCTCTATCCTCGAACCCACAAACTGGTGTCTCAGTGCTTACAGATATAGGGGGATGAAGAACCAGAGAATAAGAAGCAACAGAAGTAGCAGGCACAATTGTCGCTGGCAGGTGCGATGCAGGAGTAAGAGCTGTGGACAAGGATGCTGAGACGATAGGTGTGGCAAGAGTACTAACAGTCACCGTTGCCACAGATGGCAAAGAAACAGAATTAAGAGGAGGAGGGGGAGCCGAAGCCACAGCCGTTGAAACGACAGCAGTAGACACAGGAACAGAGAGAACGGCTGTAACAGGCGCGTGTTGTGGCGCAGGGACAGTGGGATATATCCTTTGGGGAGCATATGGGGACG
Source organism: Lissotriton vulgaris (assembly GCF_964263255.1). Taxonomy (NCBI): domain Eukaryota; kingdom Metazoa; phylum Chordata; class Amphibia; order Caudata; family Salamandridae; genus Lissotriton; species Lissotriton vulgaris. The sequence goes on along the minus strand of NC_141689.1, from coordinate 1,431,828,671 downwards.
GGATTTGAGAAACTAACAGTTCTTCCACAAAAGTATGAGTTTCATCTTGAGCCAAATACTATTTATCAATATGCAATCTGAACCTCCTAGCTTCACATTCAACTCCCTTTTCCTGTTTTTATCTATCATATGCTACAGCTTTCTGAGTCAGTGTCTACATTTTTCCTTTCCGGGTCTCTTTCTCAGACTTCAGTCGTCTCTGCCGAGCCACCTTCTGCCATGTCCTAAGAGAAGAATACATAGACTGTTTACTTCGTCGCTTAAATAACTGTTCCTGTAAATACCCAGTATTTTGTTCATCAAAAGTGCACGTTAACAGTCACTGCAACATGGCATTGTCCCTCGTATATTTGTGCCATAATGTACTAAGCATAATAGGGCCAAGACTATGTTTTACATACATATCAAAATTTGGAGTGCCTTCTGGAGATGCCGGCTGAGCTTCTTCCAATCGAGTATCTGCAAAACAACAACGACAGCTCAATGCTAACTCCAGGCATTTTCAAAAGAAAACAAGTTTACTACTTATGCCTGGCAAAGCAATTGCAAATGCTTTCATCCCAAAGACGGTTTTCAGACCGTACTCAATGCAAACCAAAATGGTACCATATCCACAAAGAACCAAAACAAACTCACCTGATATACGCAGGTCAAAAACGAACTAATTCTCCATGACCGACTCTTCACACCAAACAGTCAGATTTAGCTATTTAGGACTCCAGTCGGGATGACCGCTGGGTGAGACACTGTCCAGCAGGATGGAAGGGGTAGCTGCAAGCAATCAATATGGCCGGGATGCCCGCCACCCCCTTCCAACACCAATCGCCAATGGATGGGAGAAGTCGGACACAGGTTTGAACTTTTGGAAGGCGGGGGGGAGTTACCCCCCCCGGCTGTATGTATCAACATATGAAACAAAATTTAAAACATTAAATAAAAGTTTCATGAATTATGTACAATTTTACATTTATTACATTTCGATGAAAACATGTTCTTTGGCTAACCTTAACAGATCTCTAATACAAAGGTTTCCTAGCCAAGTCTAGCATCCTGAAAATGCATACATTCTAAATTAAAATTGTACATCCTAGCATTAAGGGCCAACGGCAAGGTCTTAACCGGTGTCAGATCCCTACTACCAAAATCTCGCCCTCGCGGTGTGAGTGGCGCATGCGCAGAGGACTCTACCCTCATTGCCAACTGTAACTTCCCTTGTCGTGGTGGGGGCCCCCTTTCCACTCGACGCCATCTTAAAGGTCGTCCGATTTCCCGTGTGAGGTATCTGTAGGAAGGACAGCGTGGACTCCCCCCCATCCCCACACTCTCTATCCGCCGTCGTGGATATCCGGCCCCCGGGAAATTCGTAGGAGGGGCATCTAGCCGCCTCCCCCCTGGAAGGGGCCTATGGCCGTCTCCCCCTAGGTGACCCATCCTTAGTGGGTGCCGCCTCCCCGTGGAATGGGCCAATGGCCGCCTCCCCCCGGGGCGCTCCCATCCATTCTGGGTGGCGCCCCCCTCTAGGGACCTTGAAATTACTGCTCACCGATCATGACCTTACCGCCCGGCCAAAAAATAAATACGACAGTTGTTTACCTACTAAGGAAAGAAAAAATTCTGACATAGCCTTGATGTGTCATCAACTGCTCTCTCCTACAAAGGAAAAACATTATCCTGAAGGCAGACGTCACATCATTATCTGAAACATTCCTTTACCTCTCTACAAAGGAAAAAGGCCTATACATTTCTCTCTAGGCAAAACTTTATTCAAACAAACATTGCCATAAGGGGCTGGTGGGTGGGTCAAAATTGCTGCTTGTTCCATCGAGGGCTCACGAGCAACGAGTGGGTGCAGCCTTCAGAGCACAGGAACAAGAGGACGCTTCTTCGGATTCCCGCTCTATTTATCCTTCTGCGGGAGGGCGGGTACCCTCCTCCGGTACGCCTACTGGGCGTGGTCTTCCGTGCGGGTGTCTAGGACAACCCCTCTTGGGCGGGAAAAGGCGCGCCCCGGCTACGCCACTTCGGGCATACCAGCCTAGCCACGCCCACCGCCCAAAATGGTTTCCCGGGGGGATCGGGGCACCCAACCATACGTTCGGGGGGACCGAGTGGTCGCCCCTTTCCATGCTCCTCATACAGGGATCCCTGAACCGTCAGTCCGACCCGACGATGGTCTCGACCTCCCCCCCGTCAGCGGAAGGGGATAGGTCACTCACCAAAGGAGTTCCAGTTCGGGCGCCAACTGAAGGAAGTAGCTCAATTAGGGTCATATCAAATGAAGAGTCGGTCAGACAGTAGGGAACACAAACCAATATCTATTTATTCAGGTACACTCAGAGTGGAGTCCTGTCTGTTAGGAGTGCTGCAGAGGGACTGACATCAGTAAGCATAGAGATACTTTATGTACATTTCAGAACCAATGAAGGCATGCCCCCAATGGAATTTTCTAAGCAGATGCAGCAAAACAGTGAAATACAAAAAATACGTTTCGATTCTGCAGTCGGGCATACATTATCTAGCAATCAAGGTAATTCTGCCTGTGCCCACCACTAGACAAGTGGGAGAAGGCTTCTATCTAAAAGGAGAGGTATGCTCTAATAAGAACAGTCTATTCATTAGTGAAGCAAAACCCAGCTTTGAAGAAACATAACCTAGAAGAGGCTTTTTCTCGGAAATGGCAAAGGATTCGTTTTGATCGTGTTTCAAAATTGCACTCAAATACAAAATGGTGCCGCAAATGCTAACTTACATAGAGCAATGCATGAACAAATTCATTTCTATTCTAATTCCCATTGTGGCAGCCTCTATTGCATTTCTTTTATTTATCAGAACTAACCGAGAAGTGGGAGTTTGATTCTGACAAACGACTTCCCTGACTCACAATAAGTTTTTCCTCAAGTATGGATTTTCCTGGCATGTTTTTGTCATTTCTCACATGGCAGACCCAGATAGGGAAACTCTGTGTCTGGCCCTGCAGCGGAAGGCCACTGCCAATGATTAACTACCAGCAGAGGCTGCACCAGTGCTCAATCAGCTGCTCCCCAACCCCTAAACTGTGAAGGGAAAAGCAGATTTATTAAGAGTGCAAGCTTCATCACCCCTAAATGTCCTCTTTAATTCAACTCTTTGGGCTCAGATTGTCTAAGTTAGGGGTCATGCAAAAGTACAAACAGAGAGGCTTACTGTAACAGATGATGTGCTGTGATTATATTTCCTAAATTAGGGCCCAAACCTCACACATGTCCAGCATGAGCACTGCTCCACTTTTAATGCCCCCCCCCAGTGATAAAATAAAATTCATTGGGCCCCTCTCTTCAAAATTCTATTAAGTTGGCATTGTTTAAATATGTCTCGACTTATTTAAACACAAAGCAGATTTAAACATTGCAGGTATCTATGACAAAAGATGTTAATGATGACCCATTTCAGAGAGATTACTGCTGGTTATTTATTTTCCCGCGTAAAATAAAGCATTGCTATCAGTATAATGCTTCTTTTAGTCAGAGCTTGGAGCCCGCCCTGGGATCACTTGAGGCCCTCATAAGGGGTCCCGCCCTGCCTCCCCAGTTTGAAGATCCCTGCACCAGAGGGCTATTACAGAAGGATTCATCTTCTTCCTTCAGAGACATTTGTTTGCTGCCACCAAATACCTACAACAACTATAGAACATGGTGCAAAGGAAACCAATATGCAACAGCAATCTTAATCTGACAACTGCTATCTGGTATACCTATAAACTGCCTTTGTTTGCAGTTTGGAACTGCAGATTTTTGGACCTCTACTGTGAGTGAGTCTCACTCATAGAATCTCACTCACTCAAAGCTTCTGTTAAATGGTTTTAAACTGGACCCACCAATGCCCTTCTCTTAAAATGAGTCATTGCTTTATTAGGAGGTTCTGGGTGGGTTATACATGAACACAGGCTGAGCAAGAAACGCTAAAGAGTGACTCAGGAATCAGCACACAGGTAGCACTTTCACAAATTGGTCCAGAATAAATGTATTAGGGTCTACCTAGGCCACACAAATCAATTGGGAATCGACCCCCCACCCAACCTTTATTTTTGCCTGAAGTGTAAGTCTTTTGTGTTTTAACTGTATGTATAATTGCATGAAAATGCTTAAACATGGAACATGGAAAAGCCATTGACGTGACTTTTCCCATATTTTCTGTGGTCCTAAATATATTTAGTACCACTTTTTACCCAAAGGAGTTTGTTTAATCATTTTAAAATTGGAATTGTTCCCTGCTCCCCATCTGTGGAGAATCATGGTTTTGGATTACCCTGCTGGGCCAAATTAATTATTATACTGGCCAGCAGACAGTAGCCCTATTTTTGGGGATTAGCCTTCTCCTGGGACTGAAAGTGGTGGGAAAAAGAAATCTGAATAAGGTGATTAGCTGGTATCCTCAGACAAGCAGGGTCACGTTCATTTCACACAAACAAAGGTGAGCAGAAAGAACTAGCATCTCTGGTAAAGCTGCAGTATACTTCACCCATGGCCCACATCAAAATAAATGATCAGGTCTCTGAACCCGTTACTATAGCATGGGTTATAGACATTGATGGCCTCTATCTCCCCTATTAAATGGATTGGCGGTTGAACCACTGGTGTGCATACAAAGATAATGTAATGGTTACAGAGGACTATGATTCTTCAGATGCAGGTAACTTATTATTATATGGCAAAGATTTAGTAGTCCAGGAAATGTTACAGTTTGGCAGTTTATCAGGATTGAAAATTAACTATACCATGTCCTCTGTCTTTCCACTGACAGATGCCACCACAGTCTGCCAACGTGAATTTCCATTACGTTGGACCACTGAACCATCCACTATCTAGGGATTAAAGTGCAAATGGATCACAGGGAGATCATACCTACTAACTATGAAGTTGCTTGTTAATTTTGCTGAGCGTGTAAACTGATGATGGGTGCAATTCCAGGTGACAGTGATTGGCAGAATTTCCATAATGAAAATGGTGGCATTACCAGAATAGCTGTACTTTTTTCTGTACAAATTAATTGCCCTCACCAAAGCTTTTATTACTATCCTAAAGCAACTAATGATCTGGCTGGCCTGACCTGGCAAACAACTCTGCTTCGCTAGGACCACCCTTGTCCTACCTTATGAGCAAGGTGGCCTGGCAACCCCTGACGTGGAGCAATGCAATATCATAGCACAGAATCAATTTATGCGCAATTGGCTGCACGCCTTATCAACAGCATCACATGTAATAGTAGAAAGGGATGCAGCTGCCCCCATAAAATTATCAGCAAACCTATTTTGGAAGACCTGTCGGAGATGGTGCACAGTCTAAATATTGATTCCGAAATTTCGACCTACAGTAATATCAAGTTGGAAATATCGAAGGTGAAGAATATCGAGGTCAAGAATATCGTTGGACAAAATATCGACCCTAAGTAATATCGAATTTTCTTACATCGATGTAAGTAATATTGAAGTTAGTAATATCGATATCAAATATATAGATGTTACTCATTTCGATGATACTAATATCGATATTTGTTTATTGTTATGTATTTTATACGTACTTTCTATATATGTACTTTCTATTCCTTACTGAGACCTGGCTGAATGCTGACTCCCTACCCGATATTTTGGCAGCGGTCCCTTCAGATTATTATATTCTGCATGTGGATAGACCCGCGGACAAAAGGGGCGGGGGGGTCGCCGTGATCCTACGCAAGTCTCACAAAGTCACCCTTCTACCATCTTTGAACCTTACATGCTCAGATAACTTGATTATCAAACTGGATAACAATTGCGGCACTCTACTTATCATCCTCATTTACCGCCCCCCTCAAAATATGCCCAGCTTCGCAGCTGCTTTAGCAGAACAGCTCGCCCCCTTAATAATTTCACATAAAAAAATAGTGCTGCTAGGTGATCTTAATTTTTGGTTGGACTCGGCGGAGTTAGGTACCCAGGCAGCCGCATTGAAAGATGTCCTTCTAGATATGAACCTCACTCAGCAAATCCACCTCCCTACTCATACAAAAGGTCATAGTCTTGACCAAATCTGGTCTCAGAACATACCATCAACTCCATCTTGCCTTGCATCTGGTTGGATCACTTTATGATCAAATTTACCTTGACCGTTGAAAACAACAGGAAACCTCCTATTCAGCCAGGAGGCAAAACTAGAACCTGGAAGAATGTGGATACTCCGGCTTTTATTGGCACTTTAAGATCTTCTTGCCCTCTTTTAGATCAGGACACTGAAGAAATGGAAGCAGCATTCTCCATGTGGCTACTTCAGGCAGCCGATGTCTATGCTCCTTACACTAACTTTTCACGCTCTCGTCCCAACGACGCTCATAGGTGGTTCTCACCTCATTTGAAAAGTCTTAAACTTGGAGTTCGTCAGATGGAGCGCAAGTGGCGAACAGACTATTTAGAAGTAGACAGAGTTAACTATTGCAAGACACGTAAGGACTATCAAAAACTGCTTCAGGAACACAAAACTGACTACTTCTCCAAAAAGATCCTTAATGCTCACAACAAATCTAAAGAGCTGTTTAACATCGTAGAGAACCTGAGTGCTAGCGACAGAACGTCTCTCCCGATAGCCCCTACTCAGGAGCTGTGTAACTCACTAAACTCCTTCTTCTCGGATAAAATCAGTGCTATCAAACGAAGCATACCTACTACTCAGTCCCCGCTTTTATTGACTGACAATTATCACAACACTGTGACCTTGAGCTCATTTCCCCTAGTTGACAGCATTACGCTGCTCAAACTCCTCGCCAAAGTTACTTCAGGTTCTCCTGACGACATCTGCCCCCCTTTTATCCTGAGAGAAGTGGGAGCCAGTATTCCGGAGGGTATACTTGCTTTATTGAATTGCACGCTCTCTCAGGGCAAAGTCCCTGAAAATTTTTAAAAAGCCCTTCTTATCCCCCTGTTAAAAAAAGTAGGTGCTAATCCACAGGACCTGCAAAACTATAGGCCCATCTCCCTGCTGCCTTACTGTGCCAAACTTTTGGAGGCTCATGTCTGTAACAGCATCTCCAAATTCTTGGAAGAATCAGAGTATTTTGCACCGAATCAGGCTGGTTTCCGCCCATGTCATTCCACTGAGGCGGTCATCCTCTCGGTGCAGAATACCCTGCGACGGAATGCGGATGAGGGAATACATCAGGCTCTGGTGCTGCTGGACCTCTCAGCCGCTTTCGACACGGTCGACTATAACATCTTGGTCGACCGTGTCGAACAGGCAGGTCTCAGGGGCCTGGCATTGAGCTGGATCCGCTCATTTATTACGGGGCGCACTCAGGCTGTCAGACTCGGACCTTTCACTGCCCCCACCATACCCTCTACCTGCGGAGTCCCGCAGGGCTCTTCGTTATCACCCCTGCTTTTTAATATTTATCTACGCCCCCTTTTGCACTCCCTCAGGAGGGCCAAAGTAACGATATTCAACTACGCAGATGACCTGCAGTTGATTTTCCCTTTAAACACCAAGGATGCTGTGGTTGAATTTCAAAACACTATGTCCCACATTTTGAAATGGATGAACTGCAGTCATCTGAAGCTCAACTCTGGCAAGACCGAACTGGTCCTGCCGGGGCTGAGCGCCCTCAGCTGGAACGCCAGCTTCTGGCCTTCCTGTATGGGAACTCCCCCATCCAAGTCATGCTCGGTCAAGAGTCTGGGAATACACATTAGCGAAGACCTCTCCCTCAAAAAACAAGTTGGTGCAGTTGTCTCAGCTAGTTTCTTCCAGCTGAAGAAAATCAAGAAAATTGCTAGCTTCTTTTCCCCGGCCGCTCTCACTCAGATAGTCATCTCCCTGGTTCTGTCCAGACTTGACTTCTCTAACAGCCTTTACCTTGGCATTCAAGCTGGAGAGCTCAAACGCCTTCAGCTAGTTCAGAACCAGGCCGCCAGACTCCTCCTGAACCTCTCTAAGAGGCAGTCTGTAAGATCCGGCCTGAAACAGCTACACTGGCTGCCTGTGGAGCAGCGTGTGGCGTTTAAAACAGGATGCATTGTATTCAAATCTCTACATGACTCCGGCCCCCTTTTCATCAGAGACATGTTTAAGAGATATACTCCTTCACGTAATCTTCGCTCCACTCATAAATCTCTTCTGACTGTCCCATCCTACAAGCGGAAGCGTCTTGGAGGCAGCTGCTTTGACCTTCTTGCAGCTGGGTTCTGGAATTCCCTTCCCCTCCATCTGAAACTGAATGACAACATCCTCAGTTTTAGACATTCCTTGAAAACCTGGCTTTTCACTCAGGCGCACTGTTGAGCCGCTCCCTCCCCTGTGGCCCTGCGCTAGCTCCTTCCTACAGCGCCATGAAGCCTCCGGGCGTACGAGCGCTTATAAATACCTACTAACATTAACATTAACATTAACATTATTATGTATTATATACATGTTATGTTTTTGTTAAGTATTTTATTTGTTTTAAATGATATGTGTACTATTTTGTATATATTAATAATGTTATTTTTAAGTTAATTTTATGTTTTAGTACTGGAGCGGGTTGTGGGTTTATAGGGGGATAGGATGGGAAGTAATTTAATCATAGTAAGTTAATTATTAATTTTTAGTAACTGTAAATTAATTGTAATTAATTTTTGCGTTTAAGTTATGTAGCGGGTTGTGGGTTTATAGGGGAATTGGGTGAGACGTAATTTAATTGTAATTAAGTAATGATTTTTTTTATTGGTATTGTTAATTATTTTATTTTTAATTAATTATTATTGGTAATTAATTATTTTAATTGGTAATTACTTTTTTTAATTGGTAAATAAGATTTTTAGTTGTTAATTAATTTTTATTAATTGGAAATAATTTTTCATTAATTGGTAATTATTGTTTCATTAAAAATAATTTTTAGATTTTAAAATAAATGTATTGTTTACTATATTTTAATTGTTAATTAGTTTTTAAATATGAATATGTCTTTGTTTTGAAAAATATTTTAGTGTTCATTATTTATTATTTGGTAACTAATATTTATTAATTATTATATATTGGTATTTATTGTTCATTTATTATTAATTAATTATTCAATTGTAATTATGTTTTTAGATTTGAAAAATATTTTAGTGTTCAATATTTATTATTTGGTAATTAATTTTTATTAATTATTATTGATTCGTATTTATTGTTAATTTATTGTTAATTAATTATTCAATTGTAATTATGTGTTTAATATTTATTAATGGGTATTACTATTTGCAAATGATGTAGAGTTATTTAAAAATTAAATTATTTACAATTTTATTTACAACAATTATTTATAAGTATGTTATATTTAACTTCTACGCTATCCAACACTTTCCCTACTGTTGCACTCTCTGGAGTTGGAATAGTAATTTTTACCACTACGTTAGCCAACGCTTTCTCTACTGTTGCACTCTCTGGAGTTGGAATAGTAATTTTTACCCCTACGCTATCCAACGCTTTCCCTACTGTTGCACTCTCTGGAGTTAGAATAGTAATTTTTACCCCTACGCTATCCTTTTTTTTTTTTATATATATTTTTATTGAACATTTTTATCCCTTCTTTTTTGGTACAGGGCACGACAATGAAATCAAAAATTCATACAATCAAATAAATAAATATTTTGCAAATATAATTACAAGAGCACTTTCTTCCTACTTTTTCATCTTGCTATATGAGTAGCCAGAGGCATACAATTACAGTCAAGTCTTTTTCGGAAACCATGGAAATATAATAGAAAGTTAAAAGATAGAGAAAATAAGACAGAGAGAGAGAGGGGAGTAATAATAACGCCAGGTCACGATCTAGCTCCCTCTTTCCATTGCCTAATTATTAACAATTTTATTTACAACAATTATTTATAAGTATGTTATATTTAACTTCTACGCTATCCAACACTTTCCCCACTGTTGCACTCTCTGGAGTTAGAATAGTAATTTTTACCCCTACGCTATCCAACGCTTTCCCTACTGTTGCACTCTCTGGAGAGGGAATAGTAACTACGCTATCCAACGCTTTCCCTACTGTTGCACTCTCTGGAGTGGGAATAGTAATTTCTACCCCTATGCTATCCAACGCTTTCCCTACTGTTGCACTCACTGGAGTTGAAATAGTAATTTTTACCCCTACGTTATCCAACGCTTTCCCTACTGTTGCACTCATTGGAGTGGGAATGGTAATTTTTACCCCTACGCTATCCAACGCTTTCCCTACTGTTGCACTCTCTGGAGTTGGATTAGTAATTTGTACCCCAACGCTATTCAAAGCTTTCCCTACTGTTGCACTCTCTGGAGTTAGAATAGTAATTCCTACCCCTACGCTATCCAACGCTTTCCCTACTGTTGCACTCTCTGGAGTGGGAATTGTAATTTTTACCCCTACGCTATCCAACGCTTTCCCTACTGTTGCACTCTCTGGAGTTGGAATAGTAATTTTTACCCCTACGCTATCTAACTCTTTCCCTACTGTTGCACTCATTGGAGTGGTAATAGTAATTTTGACCCCTATGCTATCCAACACTTTCCCTACTGTTGCACTCTCTGGAGTTAGAATAGTAATTTTTACCCCTACGCTATCAAATGCTTTCCCTACTGTTGCACTCTCTGGAGTGGGAATAGTAATTTTTACCCCTACGCTATCCAACGCTTTCCCTACTGTTGCACTCACTGGAGTTGAAATAGTAATTTTTACCCCTACGCTATCTAACTCTTTCCCTACTGTTGCACTCATTGGAGTGGTAATAGTAATTTTGACCCCTATGCTATCCAACACTTTCCCTACTGTTGCACTCTCTGGAGTTAGAATAGTAATTTTTACCCCTACGCTATCAAATGCTTTCCCTACTGTTGCACTCTCTGGAGTGGGAATAGTAATTTTTACCCCTACGCTATCCAACGCTTTCCCTACTGTTGCACTCACTGGAGTTGAAATAGTAATTTTTACCCCTACGCTATCCAACGCTTTCCCTACTGTTGCACTCATTGGAGTGGGAATAGTAATTTTTACCCCTACGCTATCCAACGCTTTCCCTACTGTTGCACTCTCTGGAGTTGGATTAGTAATTTGTACCCCAACGCTATTCAAAGCTTTCCCTACTGTTGCACTCTCTGGAGTTAGAATAGTAATTCCTACCCCTACGCTATCCAACGCTTTCCCTACTGTTGCACTCTCTGGAGTGGGAATAGTAATTTTTACCCCTACGCTATCCAACGCTTTCCCTACTGTTGCACTCTCTGGAGTGGGAATTGCAATTTTTACCCCTACGCTATCCAATGCTTTCCCTACTGTTGCACTCTCTGGAGTTGGAATAGTAATTTTTACCCCTACGCTATCTAACTCTTTCCCTACTGTTGCACTCATTGGAGTGGTAATAGTAATTTTGACCCCTATGCTATCCAACACTTTCCCTACTGTTGCACTCTCTGGAGTTAGAACAGTAATTTTTACCCCTACGCTATCCAATGCTTTCCCTACTGTTGCACTCTCTGGAGTGGGAATAGTAATTTTTACCCCTACGCTATCCAATGCTTTCCCTACTGTTGCACTCTCTGGAGTGGGAATAGTAATTTTTACCCCTACACTATCCAACTCTTTCCCTACTTTTTCACTCTCTGGAGTTGGAATAGTAATGTTTACCTCTACGCTATCCAATGGTTTCTCTACTGTTGCGCCTTCTGGAGTGGGAATGGTAATTTTAGGTTCACATTTTTATCACTGTATTTTTTTTAGTTATGGGTTTTGAATAGTATTTTTATTTATTTAGCTATTTAATATTTTTTGTATAATTTTAGATAATGTAGTATATAATTAATTTTAAAAATATTAAAAGTATATGTAATTTTTTAATTTAATAATAATAATGATTACATTTGTATTTATGTTTTTGTTTTATGTTTGCAATATATTTGTAATTTATAATATGTGTTATTAATGTATAAATCATTAAAACAATTATTAAAACTTATTGTTAAGTAAGTATATATTATATATTATATATTGTCTGTATATGTTTAATGTATTATTATTATATATGTATTATTTATTACTTTTAAACATTATTAGATATTTTTAACTATGTTTATTTGATTTATTAGTGTTATTTACTTTATTTTACATTGATATTTTTACAGAAAAGAAAACAATATCTTTAACATCGATATTTTTAACATCTATATTTTTATTTCGATATTTTTGTACTTACCATGGGATGTCGATATTCTTGCCTTCGATATTTCAGCATCAATGTTTCTGTAGGTCGCTATTTGCATACAGCCAGATTCTGAAACTGGGATGGTGCAGTGAGCTAAAAAACGGTGTTGGATCTAGCCCTGATCTCTTGACTGGGTGAGAGCTTTCTGCTTAATTCAGAGACTCTGTCCCTCACCACCCCTTGTTGTAAATATAGGTCGATATTTTCTAGGTCGATATTTTGTCAGTGATTCGTAGGAGATATCATTGTGTAGTACCACTGTTTATGCTTGGCACTGGCTGCTTCATAAAAATTGTGGGAGGATGCTATACTTCCCAGATGTATACGCAGCGGTGGAAAGACTTTTTCCTATCTCGCCCCAAGTACTGGAACAAGCTTCCTCTTCACGTGCGTTTGTGCCCAAATTACTGTAAATTTAGGAAACAACTCAAAGCCCACTTATTTTAAACGCCCTCATCGACTCACTAGCAGCAGCGAGATGCCCTAGGGTGATTTGTGCGCTATACCAAGTCATTTTAACATAAAATAACATAACATAACAGATGTAAAGGTGGAGAGGAGCCCCTGCCTCCAATTCACTAGGAGAGGGGTGTTCAAGCACAACTCGAAAACAATGCAAATGACCAGACTGGGTGACCTGTACACTGATGCGGTGGACTATAAAGAACCGCACATGACAGCAAATGACATCTTTTTGTAACTATGGAATTTGAAGTACAGACAAAGCTGCATTTCAAGAATTCATGATTGAACCCATGCTCCTGCCATTGACCATATACATGATACACAGCACTAGGCCATTGCACACAATCTCCCATCTGTATGCAATGTATTTTCACCAGTTTACCATGTTATGATTCTATTTTCATCATTTTTATGAATATGTATGCTCTGTTTAAAAATAATTGACTGAGTACTTTTGAACATAATTACCTGTAAAGATTTACATTTAAAGTATTCTGGTGTTTATGGTTTTCATTTTTTGATATATTGAGCGGATTTTGTCAAGTCAGTAGGAAGGTCATCCAGTGACCATTTCAGCACAGTGCGCAGTGGAGCTACCGTGTTCGGTAACTTTACTTATTCTCTATGGATATTAGCCTTAAAGTCAATTAAGCTGGGCATGGGGGGGGTGTCTGATAAGATAATGCACAAGTTGTTCATCCTTCAGTAGCTAATGACGATTTTCATTGAGGTAAACAGCCTTTTCAAAGAAGTCTAATTCACGCAAGCGATTACACCGAAGGCTTTATCACACAGGCGTCTTTAAGACAGGCCCAGACTGGCCGTTGCGGGCATCGGGCAATCCCCCGGTGCGCCGCAAGGGTGGGGGCCGGTTTTGGGCCCTGAGGGCCGTTTTTGTTGCAGGGCCATTTTTGCAGCATAGCTGCAAAATCGGCCCTGTAACAAAATCGGCCGAAAACCGGCCCCGCCAAAGAGCTCGGTCGCACCCCCAGGGGGCCGGCCAAGCACTTTGCCAGGGCCGGTTTTGGTTCTCAGTCCGGCCCTGTCCTGCTTTAAGACGCTAGACTTTACAACACAGGATTTTACTACGGATATGCCTTTATCATGCATGCTTTTACTATGAATTTTAGAGTAAAGGCATGAATGGTAAAGGCATATTGATGGTAAACGCATTCCGAATTTGTGGGCACCTTTCATTGATCGTCGCGCTTGGTTTCACTGTAAATAACGAGGGAGACTGTATTTTTTAAAACCGTCAATTGCAAAGTACAATGTGGTGTCTGGCCCCAGTGTATATTTATTCTAGAAAAAAGTGTGGTCAAAAATGTTACAATTTATAACTATTGCATAGTATAAGTAGAGAAGTGTATGTCCTCTACTCCATAATGGTTCTCCACAAACAAGATGATGTGCACTCACCAATAAATTAAAAACTTCACCAATAAATCACAATTTAATTGCATCTCTTTTGTAAAATAAACCGAAAGTTCAAAAAGCGCAACTCTGTGAAAGGAACCCAGGTATTCCTAAATATTGGAGTGTAACGAAAGTGTGAACTGTTGGCTAGCTAAAAACAAGCATTGGCATAGCCAATAGGTCTCGCATTTGTTATGTTATGTTATGTAATGTCTCTTTTATAGCGCACGGCTACCCCAAGGGGTGTCCCGGCGCTTTAGCAAAGAGAGCTAAGGCAGAGAGAACACAACACAGCTACTCGCAGAGGTCACTAAGAATCATACGGAAAAAAAACAGGTCTTCAGCTCCTTTCTAAAAGAGCGGAGACTGTTGGCCTTCCTTAAAGAGACAGGAAGCTCATTCCAGCAACAAGCAGCCAAAAAACGGAAGAAGCGACCTCCAATCCGAGCAAATCTGATAGGAGGAACATCGGCTTTGGCCAACATGGCTGACCGTAGCATCCTCCTCGGCGCATAAAAGGCCATGCGCTTCCTGATGTATTTAGGGCCAATAGAAGAAGGGCCTTAAAAGCAAGGGTCAGGATCTTAAATGTAATTCTTTTAGATATAGGTAGCCAATGCAGTCTATTGAGAAATTCAGATGCTCTTGCCCTGCGCGGAAGGCCAAAGATGGCTCTTGCCGCCGAGTTCTGCACAATTTGCAAACGAGCCAACAGATATTTAGGCCGCCCTAAATAAAGGGCATTCGCGTAATCCAATCGCGAACCTATTAACGCCTGGACAATAATCTTTTTGTGTTGTAGGGACAGCAGCGGAAGAAACTTCCGAAGCATTTTCAAAATGCTGAAACATTTTTCAGACAGCCCGATGATCTGGGGTCTGAAGGAGAGGCCGTTTTCACACAACACACCAAGATTTTTTGCTCTTGTAGAGACCTCATCAGTCGGAGACATGTCCTGGGGCCACCATGTTTTCCAGCAGGGATCAGGTGGACACCCGAAGAAAAGCAACTCCGACTTATCAGGGTTGCATTTCAGGCTGTGCCGCTGAAACCAGTCAAAGACCGCGCCCAGGCAATCCTTGATCCGACCGCCATCAAAATCCTCTCCCTTCTTGCACGTAAAAAGGAGCTGGGTGTCATCAGCGTACGATATGATCTGGGCACCAAAGGCCTCCGCTACCGCCGCCAGAGGGGCCATGTAAATATTAAAAAGGGTGGGGCTCAGGATTTGGGACCTTATAAGTGTGTAGCCATGCAACAGGTGGTGTTGTTGCACCAAGGATATTGTGCTGGATAGCTAAACACGTATAAGGTCCCAAAGGCGAGACCTATTGGCTATGCCAATGCTTGTTATTACATACCGTGGGTCTTGCAGGTGATATTTCGTAGGAATTGAGCATCTTGCTTTGAAGCTTGTAGGTCATTTATGTGGTAGATCTGATATGTGCTTGCTTGACAATGGAATAATTTGCCATGTTCCTAACAAACCACTTCTGGTAAGCCCTCTAAAACATTGTCTAATAACAACTGAACCGCTCCCTGTAGATTACACCCATTTCATCACATGGGCTTCCCAGGAAGCTGAACTGGTTTGGTCCCTATCTCCAAATACATATGACAAAATCCAGATATACCAGGTCTTTATAAATGTATCCACTGCTATAAGATCTTCATTTCGAGTTACTTAATAAAGGCCCATCAGATCTCTGTTATGCCTTGTTTTCTTTGAGAGTAAAATATATATTTGTTACATCTGTACCAATACTTGTGGGCAGGGTAGTACCAAAAGATTATAAGACACCACCAAGTTCAGAAGCAGAGGAAAGCTTCCGCCTTGCCTGTTATGGTGTTTCTGTGCTTGCAATAACCTATAGGGGTATTCTGCGCATGAAGTGACGTGCAGAGTTGAAAGGGTGGCAGTGTGACATCTACTATCACAAATCCAGTGTGGCATTTAAGATACAGTACTTAACCCAGGCTTCTTAATTGTGCTACATCAAAAAAAAGTGTAGAGGAAATTTTTGACATGTGTCAAAGGTTCCAGGCCTGCAAGAATTTCTAAAAATTCATAGGTAATTTATAACTGGTAAATTAATTTACTCACCACTTTAATTGAGTAAAGAGTTCAAAGCACTAAACTTCAATAAATCTTTCTAACTACTCTAAATGGGTAAGGAGAAATTTGGAGCTCTGCAACTCTCCCTCTACAAGCTTTGAGTACAACTAACGGCTGGGAAACACAAAGTATCCCAACAGGACATATTAGGCAAAATGCTGCACAAGCATCCTACTTAAAACAGATGCGCGGTTTAGTAATGTATTAACAAGATATACAAATGGTTCGGTCAGGGGCTTATTATTTCTTCAAACTTTTCTCATTATTCAGTCAAATATTAATTTTTAAACCAATCTTATCAAAGAATAACTTACAAGAAATGCAAAACCAAACCAACTAGGGCATGACAAGAGAGTCTTTATATAAATTGCTTCATTTATAAATACCCTTATTCAAATATATACATGGCTGTCAACAATACGTGGTGGCGCATCATATGTGAAAGAATTGTGACATTCGGTGCTCTGTGATATTCGTGAACGTGTACTATATACAGTGATAAGGGAAGGGGAAGAAGGGGGGATCAGCCAGTAATACAAGGTTCTTCAGATAATTCTGCGGAACACAAGTGTTAGTCTCAGCGCAGAATCCAAAAAGCTGGTCCAGATAGTTCTATAGTCGACGTTTCGACCCTGGGAAAGCACTCTTAAAGTGTCATTGCGGGTCTTCATCAGGACAAGTTAAGGTGGGGGGGGGGGTTCCGGACAGCCTCAGGGGGTGGGGCCAGGTGAGTATCTCTGGGGCTGGCTCAAGCAAGGCCACTCATGATTCTATTGCAGGCTAAGGGTAATTGCTCCCTTAGTTCTGTGATTCTCCTAGGTCAATGGTGCTTTAATACAATCCACCTGCGTGTGTTATCATCAAGGCTGAAAAAACAGATAATCTGTGGCCCAGAATAATCTCGAAGATCCACGTTTTCTGTTTCCCTGTCGCTCGGGTGCCGTAATTACTCGCTGCATCAAACGCGTGATAGCGGATTATCTGGTTTTTCAGCCTTGATGAACACAACAAACATCAGAAATAGTACAGATGTGCCACACAGTTGTGTATTGTTGCACCCACTACAGCATGCATCCTTTTTCATGATCCACACAAGTCACATCCAAAAGTATATGTTAGACAGGACAAGGTCCACACATCTTCCACACCACAGATATTCCCTGTAGTTGATGACCATTGTGCTACCAACAGCAATCTTTCCAAGGACACTCCAAACACTATTAAACAATTAAAAGCATTAAGACAGAACTAACATACATGCGACTAAGCCAAAATAAGCCAACAACTAGCTATTACGGCACCCAACAACTCTTGCTTTCACAAATTGCCATAGACATACATGGGTCTGTAAGGCCATGAGCAAGTCTACCGATGTATGAAATGTATACATTTATGTGGTAGTCATCTAGCCTCACCTACCAAATACCAAGAATGTTAATCTGCAACTCGGACATTAACAAACACCCAACAGAGGAATATACACATTCATACTTCTAATGGCACACATTAACATGGGTGACTGAACTTCGATGCCCAATGGAAGCCTCCAAATATGTTGAGTCACTGCTGCCATACCCAATCATCTGCAATGGCAGATTGGGTGTTAAACTAACGCCACAAACAAAATACATTGTCTCAACAAGATCACAATTTACTCTCTCTACACATACACCCCACTACCCAGTACAGTCCTTGTCAGTCATCTCTGGGAAGCCCTTAGCCTTAAATCGTATACAGCTTCTTATACCATTGGAGCTAGAGGTGAATGGGTGAAGTCGGCTGTACAGGGTTGAGAAATAAACGTTATTTTCTTTCTGTTTTTTGCTATAAGACTTAACAATGAATTACGTGAAGACTTGCTATGTCTGCCCGAATTTCTAGAGAGACAGAGGCATACAGAAGCACTAACCATAAATGAGAATTAACAGGGTCAAACAGGGATGTTAACGCAGAGCTATTAATACAGACAAGCGCGGGGAGAAGCTTCGCGGGCAAGCAAGATGGCCGCGTAAGCTCGGAGCTCCGCAGACCCTCCGATCCTCCGCACATATCCTGGAAGAAATCCTGATCCACGGTGGTGGATTCGAATTGGCGAGTGGTCATAGACACGGGATCCGCTTTCCGTTTCCGAATCCGACATTTCTTGGCGAAGTTATGTTGTGTTAAATTTTGTGCCAGGAATGCACCATTGTCCCGGAGATGGCCGGCGGTCGAGACGACACAGAGCATGATCGATATGCTCAGTGAGCGCCTTCTGATCCTGCTGGCGGAGTGAACGTAGCCACGGAGTTGCCTGCCGTTGACTTGACATTCAGGGAGGCTACGCTCCGTGCCCGTTTGAGTGCTCACAGCGACACCGCACTACTACCCTTTGTTCTGCCCGGACCCAACATGGCTGGCAGGGGTGATCCCGACAGGACGGCGAACCGGGCCAGCAGAAAGACGGTCCAGCCCCAGACCAACAAGATCGACCGGTACGCCCAGCAAAGGACCTCGCCCACTGTTGTTGCTCAATCTAAGGACTCCTTACGGGCGGGCTCGCCCGAGGGGTCGGAGCCCACTCTACGTGACATCATGGGGACTATCGCTGGCATCAGAACTGAGATGCACAAACAACACGAGGTCCTGGCACATAAGGTGGACACCCTGGCTATCGATCTCAATTTGATCAGAGCCGACCTGGGCAAAACGAACGATCAAGTGAAATCTCTCGATATCAAAACTTCCAGCCTCACGACCGATGTCTCGGACCTGCAAGCGGAGGTCCGTACTTTGCGGTCGGTTAATGACCTGTTCTCGAGGCGGATGGAGGATTTCGCGGGACGTGCCAGACGGCAGAATGTGCGCATTATTGGGGTACCGGAGGGTGCGGAGGAAGCTGCCGCTGACCTCTTTGTCGAGGACTTGGTTAAGACCCATCTGGCTCCAGCAGGCCTCAGTCACTTCTTCTCGGTTGAGCGGGCCCACAGAATACCGGGCGGCCCTCCGAAGACGGGCGTTGCACCGAGACCCATCATCACCCGTTTATTCAACTTCAGAGATCGAGATGCGATCCTCCAGGCTTCGAGGCGACATGGGCCTCTCAAGTTCCAAAACGCAGATGTGAACTTTTACCCGGACTTCACCAGGGCTGTTCAGAGACAGCGCCAAAGTTTTGCGGGAGTAAAGCGGCGCCTCAGGGACTTGGGGCTGAAATACTCTATGTTGTTCCCCGCTAAACTCCGCATTGAACGCGATGGCCGCGCCCTGTTTTTTGATATGCCTGAGTCTGCGAGTGACTGGCTGGACACTTTGTCGCACCGGCGCGAGGAGCAGGAGGAACATTCTGAAGGAGCCTCTGGTGGCCCTGATCCTCAAGAATAGTACTTCTCGCACTACCTTTGTCGGTTGGTGTGACCGTTGACTATGACCGATAATGCCAAGCTGTTGCACTTTACAGGGTATATCCTATTCTCTCGTGGAGGGTGGCAGGGGGGACTGTGGGGGTTCCTTACTCCTCTAGGGTCTTTTTTTAGCTTAGTTTATGGGGCGACAGGCACACTGCTGGTTGGGGGGCCTTTTTAGTCTGCTGCAGGGGTGCAGGGTGGGGGGCGGTATGGGGGTTGGTTTTGTGTGTTGTCTTTGTTTCTCTCTTTTTTCTCTTAGGCAATGGGTCGTATGCTCTGCTTTGTTTCATGCATCGGTGGGGCCTCTGGGGGCTGGCGAAGGCTTGGGATACGACGATGGGGGTAGGAAATTGAAAGTTCTTTGTTGGAATGTCAATGGCTTGGGTGATCGTATTAAGAGAGGGGTGGTATTGCAACTGTTTAAAAGACATATGCCTGATGTTGTTCTTTTGCAGGAGACACACTTGGTGGGGAATACGTGTCGAGCGCTCAACAGGAAGGGTTTCAAGATGGTGGCTCATTCGGGGTTCTCTTCGGGGTCCCGGGGGGGCGGGTGTTATGGTGCGCATGTCTCTCCCTTTCGAGATTGACTCCACTATTGTGGACGAGAGGGGGCGGTATGCGGCCGTCGCAGGGCGGTGGGAAGGGCGTGTCTTGACTCTGGTTTCGGTTTATGTTCCCCCGGGGTTGCAAAACAACACTTTTCAGGACCTTGGAAGCGCCATTTTGAATCTGCCGGCAGGGTTGCTTATTGTGGGGGGTGACTTTAATTCGGTTTCCTCCGGGTCCTTGGACAGACATCCGCCTAGGGACCTCCGTAGCTCGCAATTGTGGCTGCCCACTTTCCTTGATACTATGGGGTTGGTCGACTGCTGGAGACTCCTACATCCCCCCCAAAGCCAATACTCTTTTCATTCTGGCGCACATGGTAGCCTCTCGAGGATTGACTATGTTCTTGCCTTGGCTGCCCATGCACCGGCGATCTCTGAGGCCCGCTTCTTGGCGAGGGGCATTTCGGACCACTCCCCGTTGTGGGTCTCATGCGATTTTAATATTGTTCTTACGGAGCGACCGGTGGTGGTCAATCCGTGGTACTTTCGGAACCCAAAGATGCGTGGTCTCTTGGCCACGGCTATCGAGCTCTATTTTACTGAAAATGTGGGGTCGGTTGCATCGGCTGCCACCCTATGGGAGGCGTTTAAAATGGTCTTGCGGGGTGAGGCATTTGCCCTCATAGCGGAATCTCGCAGGAACAGAGACGCTGATATGGTGCGCATCGAGGCGGAGATTATGGAGTTGGACTCTCAATTGGAGGCGGGCCCCGTGCCCGAGCTGCTACATAATCCCTCCCTCAAGCAGTTGGAGTATCGAGACCTTGTCACCGACGCTGCTCTCTTCATGGGTAGGGAACAGCAGGGTCGGATTTACGACATTGGTGACAAGGCGGGCAAGCTACTAGCTTGGCTCGATAAGAAAGAGAGGGCCAGCCGCGTCGTCCCGGAGATACTGGGAGACGACGGTTTGTTGGTTACTGACCCGAGCGCAATCGCTGAGTCATTCTCGGATTACTTTCAGGGCGTATACTCCTCTGTCTCGGACCGGTCTGAGGCCGACTCGGGTACTCTCCTGTCGGATATCGATCTCCCGTGCCTGTCGGAGGCAGATCGAGACGATCTGGATAGGGACATAACTGCGGACGAGATTGCACTCGCAATTCGCTCTCTGAGGTCTGGCAAGGCGCCTGGCCCTAACGGTATTCCGGTAGAGCTATATAAAATCAAACCGGACGTAGTTTCCCCGCACTTGCGGAACATGTTCTTGGAGGCGCGGGAGGCTGGCATGCTTCCCCACGACCAGAGGTTGGCCACCATTGTGGTTATCCATAAGGAAGGGAAGCCAAGAGATTTGTGCCGATCATATCGCCCCATTTCTCTGTTAAACGCGGAGCCTAAGATTCTAGCCAAAATGCTCGCCAATCGTCTGATTGGCGTCATCGGCGACTTAGTGCACCCGGACCAGTCGGGCTTTATTCCACGCCGCAACACTGCTCTTAACCTTCGTAGACTTCACGGTGCCCTGGCCAGGACCCATACGCTTGAGGAGCCGGCTGTCCTGGCATCGTTGGATGCCACGATGGCTTTTGACTCCCTTGAGTGGAGTTACCTGTGGGCAGTGTTGGCGAAGCTCGGTTTTGGCCCGGAATTTGTAGGGTGGGTCAAACTCCTATACGCTGATCCGCTGGCTAATGTAGCGGTCAACGGTCAAGTTTCAGCACCCTTTGTTCTTCAGAGGGGCACCAGGCAGGGCTGTCCTTTGTCGCCCCTCCTGTTTGCACTCGCACTCGAACCGTTGGCGGCCTGGTTACGCAGCCACCCCGACCTGCATGGTATCCGGTGGTCCCCTGACTTCGAGGACCGAGTGTCACTGTATGCAGACGACATTCTTCTGTACCTCACTTCCCCCTGCAAGTCCCTCATTGTGGCCTGCGACGTGTTACGACTTTTCGGTCAGTACTCCGGCCTAGTTATTAACTGGTCCAAGTCACATTTGTACGTCCTGAAAGGGGGAACGCCTCGCCTTCCGAGAGGTTGCGGCATACAGGTGGCGAGCCAAGGCTTCAAATACTTAGGGATCTACATCTCCACTAACTCCAAAGCGCGCTATGAGCATAACTTGCTTCCCCCTCTTCTCCGCCTTCGGCGAGACGTGGAGGGGTGGCGTAAACTCCCGCTCTCTCTGCTTGGGCGCGCGGCGTTGTTTAAAATGATGTCCCTGCCCAGGTTCCTTTACGCCCTACAAAACACTCAAGACCCGGTCCCAGCCCGATACTTCAGTGAGATCGAGGGCCAACAACGCGCCCTACTCTGGGATGGTCGCCCTCGCATCGCTATCACGAAGCTTACGCTACCGTGGTACGATGGGGGGATAGCGTTGCCTGATGTGCGAAGGTACTACTGGGCCTCCCAGCTAGCAGCCATTAATCATGGCCTATATGGTCCAGTGGACAATTCGGGGTATGCCATGGATCGGTGGCTTCTGGGTGGTGGGAACTATCATAGGGCACTCTACACGAGGTCTTTTGACAGGCGGATGTCTGGTCCAATGAAAACCGCTGTACATATTTGGAGGGCGATTACAAAGGCACAGGGATGGAAAGGTAGGCTAACAAAGGTGACCCCACTTTATGACTCGGACATACTGGGTAGATTGTGGCATACCAAAGGCTTTGATAAGTGGGACCTGATTGGCATCTCCAGGGTGGAGGACATGTTGCTGCGTGGCGAAGTGAAATCTTTCGCCCAGTTACAGGCAGAGTTTCAGCTGGGTGGGACGGAATTTTTCAGGTATGCACAGCTGAGACATGCACTACTGTCCGCCATGCCAGAGGGTGAGGCGATTCCCGAAAGTTCTCCCTTGGAGGATAGGGTACTGGATGGCCACATGCCAGACAGTGCCATTTCATTGACATATAAGAAGCTTATCAATGTCCGTACAGACCTCATCCTGGGAGTGAGGGATCAGTGGGTGCGGGACGGGATAGAGATTGATGACGAAGATTGGCAGAGTGCGGTATCGTCCCCTAAGGAGGTCGCTATCTCTTCCCGTCTTCGGCTGGTGCAGCTGAAAATCTTGCACAGAGTCTACGTCACTGGCCCCAGACTTGTGCATATGGGACACTCTGTTGATGGCCTCTGTAGGCGCGGCTGTGGTGCCCTCGCCACATTCATGCACATTATATGGGAATGTGCTGCAATAGCTTCTTACTGGCGACGCGTGCACTCGATTATGAGCGAGGTGACTGGGGTGGAAGTACATGCAGAAGCCAGGAGATGCCTCCTGAACATATGGGGTCCGACAGATTATAACGTGGCCCAGACCCAATGGGTGACCCTGGGTAATATGGTTGCGAAACGGGACATCGCACAGATGTGGGGAGCTACAACGGCTCCTAAGGTTGTACAGTGGAAGGCCAACATGGATTGGTGTATGTTCCGGGAAAAGACTGTGTATGTTGCCAGGGGTAAGCCTAAAAAGTGGCATAAAATATGGGGGGCTTGGAACGAATATAGGGGGGACATATGCGTGCCTCCAGAATCCGCTCCACGGGAAGAAAACGTATCACCATAGCCTATGATTCCAACTGGAGATTTTATACTCGGCTATCCTGTGTTTCCCTCCCCCTGCATTCCTAGTATCCCTATTATACTGGTTATTACTGTGTTCACTGTGCTTGCCCGGCCCCTTCACTATGCCTCACTGTACCTTAAATTCCATTGCCTTCTTCTTTGCACCAGTTTCGGGGCCTTTTTCTTTCCCTTTTTCTCTTTCTCGTACTTGTTATAAAAATTTCAAAAATTAACCTTCATTCGTACTGCTGTACTGAGTCTTGCACTTTGATTTATTGTGTTCCGCTCTGCTGCCTCGCCTCCGGGATGTAAGGCTGAATAGCTGTGTGCACTGTTTTAAAATAAAGGTTTCAAAAATTTAAAAAAAATAAAAATACAGACAAGCAACAGTGCTGTACTGGCTGAAGTACTTGTTTCTTTTAACAGAAGCACAGCTGAATTATAGACTGGGCTAAGCACGGGGCACCTGCAGTCTTGATTTTGCATTGTTTGATATAGAATCATTTAAACCTCAGCTTTGGTGGCAGTGAACTTTAGAACTGGAAACAAAGCAAACATAATATGAAGAAAAATCGTAAGAGAACAGTATTATATGAAATAACAAAGGCAATATCAGATACATGATGTGAAGGAAGGAATGCATCAACAAAATAAATCGGCACATAAATGGGGTCCTTATTCGAGCACTAATGTTGCATATTAACAATAACATAATTCAAACACTTATAATCATTTTATATAAACTTTTCGAAATGGCTCAAAAGAACTGAGTGCCTGAGCATTTCGCTAGTCTTTGTGGAGCAGTAACCCAGTGCACCCTCTGCCCTGGCCTTCCCATATCTGGATGCAGTGAGCACCTGCTTTACAAAGTATAGTCCAAGGAAGGGTGAGACACAAACACCCTAACATTAACCCTTTGGCTGCGGGGGTTATTCCCCCGCTTTGCTGGGGGGGTGGGGAGGTGCG
Source organism: Lissotriton vulgaris (assembly GCF_964263255.1). Classification (NCBI taxonomy): domain Eukaryota; kingdom Metazoa; phylum Chordata; class Amphibia; order Caudata; family Salamandridae; genus Lissotriton; species Lissotriton vulgaris. The sequence continues at coordinate 1,431,803,999 of NC_141689.1, read as the reverse complement.
CACAGTGCCCCGGTGCTCATGACGAGCTCAGCTCGTCATGAGCCACGGTGCTCGTGTGCTCATGACGAGCTGAGCTCGTCACGGCCACACCGTTTCCTTAGAACGCTCAGCACAGCAGGGGAATTATTCCCGCGAGTGAGCGTTCTAACGGCCATGATAAGCTCAGCTCACCATGAGCACACAAGCACCGTTGCTCATGATGAGCTGAGCTCTTCATGAGCATGGAAGGGGTTAAGGTGACCACGTGTCTGCTACTTATATAGGCAGTCTGTGAATTAAACCTTAAAACCAGGATTGGCTTCTTTAACAAAATAAAAGTTGCAGTTGTTTTAGTGCTTCCAGGTCACTAGACAACGAATCGCAATGGCTGTCTTTTGTAGTTGTCTAGGGGCGGGAGGGACTTATATTAAGTAGAGTGCTGTGGACTCTGCACGTGTTTTCAGTGGTGTGTGTAAAATACTGCCCGACCTGTAATACGCCTGTTTGCTAGTTCCAGGCTTTTTTAATCTAACAGAACAATCATTCTGTCACTTTCACGGCCGCGCGGCTCGCAAAAGTGAAAGTGATCGCGACCGCAATCAAGCCCAGCGGAGGAAAGAGACATGCAGGCTGCGCACGTGCAAGCTCACGTGCACGCAAGCTTTAGGCCACAGGCAGCACTTTGAAAGCCTGTACACTAAATGTCCCGGCTGGACCAGCGCATGCGATGGATCAGGCGATACCTAAAAAACAGGACCAGGTTTGGTTGCAAAGGACAAGAGCCAGTTAAAGTGGCAGTACTACAACAAGCATTGGAAATGCCATAGGTCTCGCAGCATTAGAGTTAGTGCTTTTAGAATTGTTTATGGGGTTTTTTTGTAAATCTTTAGCATTTTTGTTTCCTGTAGCCAATGCTAAAGAATTACAAATAAAAAAAGCCATAAACAATTCTAAAAGCTCTAACTCAAATGCTCCGAGACCTATTGCACTGTGTGAGGGTGAGGGGTTGAGAGTGAGTGAGGGTGAGGGTGGGTGAGGGTGAGTGAGGGTGAGTGAGGGTGAGTGAGGGTGAGTGAGGGGTTGAGGGTGAGTGAGGGGTTGAGGGTGAGTGAGGGTGAGTGAGGGTGAGTGAGGGTGAGGGTGAGTGAGGGTGAGTGTGAGTTAGGGTGAGGGGTTGAGGGTGAGTGAGGGTGAGGGGTTGAGGGTGAGTGAGGATGAGTGAGAGTGAGGGTGAGTGAGGGGTTGAGGGTGAGGGGTTGAGGGTGAGTGAGGGTGAGTGAGGGTGAGTGAGGGTGAGTGAGGGTGAGTGAGGGTGAGTGAGGGTGGGTGAGGGTGAGTGAGGGTGAGGGGTTGAGGGTGAGTGAGGGTGAGGGGTTGAGGGTGAGGGTGAGGGGTTGAGGGTGAGTGAGGGTGAGTGAGGGTGAGGGGTTGAGGGTGCCTACTGTTATATGTTACATATTTATTATGTGTACATCCTGCTAGAAAGTGCTCTATTGTATTTTTGTGGGGAGCTACATATTAATGTCAATAAATAAAGATAAGTAGCAGAATTCTCAATATACTTTCATCCACATATAAATTCTTCGATACAAAAACGATTTAATTTTAGGAGATTTGTTTTCCATGTATTCTTGAAAACTTTCCAGTCCTATTGTTACATTGATAGTCACACGCATTTTGAGAGCTGCTCATGTACCATATGATGAGTCCAAAGATAGGTGTAGTTTAATAGGAGCTTCTGTTATTCACGTGGTACGGCCTGTACACAGATAAAGGACTCGTCAAGGTCCTTGAGCAACTCTTAAGATGTGTATGAATATAAACGTAACAAAAGACTGGAACGTTTTTATAAGTCTGATGGAAAGCAAATTTCTTTTAAAAAATTACATGAAATAAAAGTTTTTATACTGAACATTATCAAACAATGTATCTGGGACGAAAATGTATTATGAAAGCTGCTGCTTTTCTTTTTATTGATATATAAATATATATCTCCCCACAATAGAGTGAGGGTGATAGATAGAGTGAGGGCGATAGATAGAGTGAGGGCGATAGATAGAGTGAGGGCGATAGATAGAGTGAGGGCGATAGATAGAGTGAGGGCGGTAGAGTGAGGGCGGTAGAGTGGTAGGGTGAGGGCACATAATGTTGGGGTAGACGGAGAGAAACTGGCATGCAGGGAGGCAGGAGGAGAAACAGTCTGGCATGCAAAGGTAACATATACCAAGAATCTAATATAGAAGTTTAGTATCGCAAGCAGAAGAAGATGCCATTCAGAGTGAGAGGTGATGGTACATATGAAAGACGCTTGCAAGCAGTGGACAGAGAAGTGCAAGTAGAGCAGTTAGCATGCACAGGAAGTGGGGGGCTCAGAATGGAATTAAAAAAACAAGTATTATTAACAGCAACTCAGCTTAAAAAGATGGAAAATCAGTGGGATTAACATGATAGCATGCCAAGATGAAGGAACCTAATGAGTATGCACACACCTTCAAAATATCGCGCGAAGGCCTAGAGGTAAGAACAGTAAAACCACTTGATAATGGATAGGCTTGTACAATAATGGGCACCGCTAGACCTAAATGAAAATAATTAACTCAAATCAGTAGCATCCTTTCCATGTCCCAGGATATGAGGCTCACTTGAGTGTACTGACTAAAACAGTGCTATAAGCTCAGTAAGGAGAACCATAAAATAGCTATCTACTCCTTACTACCCAGAGCACCTACTCTGGTACATGGCATCTTTCCTATGGTGCATCCGAGCAGAGAAGACGTCCCATTGCAAGTAACTCTTAAGTTACAAACGATACCAAATAGGCAGGATACCAACAGCCTATGAGAGAAGTTAGAAACAAAATCAGGAAGAAGTCCAGAAATATTAACCCACATCATGGAACGGGAGAATTATAACTGTATTATAGATAGAGAAGAGGTGTTAAATCACCAGCCCCCTGGAAAGTGGGCATCAATTCCATACGGTTATCATTCTGACCCCCCCTAGATCCCGGTGCATGATAAGAACACAGTCCAGGTCTGAAAGTGGGTCAAGGATGGCAAATAAAGGAAGCAAAACTAACCAGCGGAGTATGTAAGCTGCAAAGGTAACGAGAAGAAAAAACAGCAAATCCGCATAGTGCAAGCAGTCATAAATAATAAAGCCCCCATCATAGAACACCCTTCATTCCTACATGTCGTATGAAGCGAAGATAATGAGAGGGCCACCCGTCACGGCAAGAAGCATAAAAACCGACAGAATGAACTAGCCTAAAAGTCAGCTTGCCAACGTAAGACTTACCGAGATAAGACTGTTGCGGTCAGCTGGAGCGCTGGTGCACGTAACAGCAACAGAGTGCCGGGCAGGAAACCGCAATCGTATTGGGTTTGTTTAAATAACGCGGCGAGCCTAGAGAAACCGGAACACCTGCGTCAATTGGAGGGGGCGTGCCCATCGCGGGTCATATAGTTCGCTCTTTTCATAGCGGCCATATTGTGGCGATAGTCATTATGTCCAAACCTAATTATTGTTAGGATATTTTAAAGATCAAAAGCGTAAGATGGGCATAATTTTCATCTATGCCCAAAATGCAATGATGCCAAAAGAAGTCTCAGTAATTATCAGCGCAATGACGAAAAAGGTTGCACCTTCTATAAATAAAGCCCATAGGTTGCATATGCGGTGCGAGCGACTAACAAAAGATACATTGCATCAGGGAGCACTGTGTGTTAGGAGGGCATTGCTGTGGGGAGGGGGGAGGAGAAATGCGACATGGCGGGGAGGGGGCGGAGCGGGGGAGAGGGTGTGTGTGTTGTTAGGAGGGTATTGCGTGACTGGGCACACGCACGATGCACCTTCTTAGACGCCACTGTGATCGTGAAGGTGCTGTGACATTTGTCCAAGTTTTATCTAGCTGTGAATATTGTTAAAAAAATATGCGAGGCTTTGAGGTAGGTCCCGCCTGCTTCCCGTGCTACAGGCTCCAGTTATGGCTCATGCTCGGGGTGAGATCAGGAGGGAGCAAACATCTTCCACCTTCAAAGACTCGTTCGTACGCATCCCACCTCGTCAAGTCCTGTGATGAATTGTGCGTGGGCCTAATTAGTTTACGTATAGTTCAATCAGGAAGGCGGGCCGGAGATTGGGGGAGGGGAGGTGCTTTTGCTCCTACTCACCTGTAGCTCCCACCTCTAGAGAAGCAGGGGCAGGCATGTTAGTTTCACTGATGTTATGATATATTTCTGTATTGCACTTCATAGCATTTATTGTCTTTAGGAGGGCTTTAAATATACGCAATTTTAGCCAAACTGTGCCTAAGTTCTCGATCTAAGAAAGATGAACGGCTGAGCAGGCCCTGCCACAGTTCGAACTCACGATCTTTTGGTCAGAGCAGATGTTTCTATATTTCAACCATTTGCTTGGCTTGCGAAGAGTGATGCCCCACAGATGAAGGAGAACAGGAGCTTTTTTTTGGGGGGGGGGGGGGGGGTGGCGGGGGGATTATTCAGAAAGCAGTGTCATGCTCTTGGGCATATTAGGGTTGCTAGATCGCTCCCTGATGCTTTTTATCATGCCTGATAAAAATGTCGTTTTTACATCTGCTTGTAGCTTCAGTGAAAGAAAATTATGACTACACCTCCCAGCATAAACACATTTGTTAAATAGAAGACAGTGACTGGAAACTTGGTGCCCTGCTATCTTGAAACAATCTGGCTACTCTAAGGAGTAATGTGACATCCATTGGACAACCTGAAGTATTTTGGATGTGTCTTCGATGTTTTAGCTCAAAAGAGATAGATTGCGGTGGGCTTCTGTGTGTTAGGAGGGCATTGCTGTGGGGAGGGGGGAGGAGAAATGCGACATGGCGGGGAGGAGGCGGAGCGGGGGAGAGGGTGTGTGTGTTGTTAGGAGGGCATTGCTGTGGGGAGGGGGGAGGAGAAATGCGACATGGCGGGGAGGGGGCGGAGCGGGGGAGAGGGTGTTAAGCAGCAGGGTACAGACGGCTGCATGACTGGGCACACGCACGATGCACCTTCTTAGACGCCACTGTGCTCGTGAAGGTGCTGTGACATTTGTCCAAGTTTTATCTTGCTGTGAATATTGTTAAAAAAAATATGCGAGGCTTTGAGGTAGGTCCCGCCTGCTTCCCGTGCTACAGGCTCCAGTTATGGCTCATGCTCGGGGTGAGATCAGGAGGGAGCAAACATCTTCCACCTTCAAAGACTCGTTCGTACGCATCCCACCTCGTCAAGTCCTGTGATGAATTGTGCGTGGGCCTAATTAGTTTACGTATAGTTCAATCAGGAAGGCGGGCCGGAGATTGGGGGAGGGGAGGTGCTTTTGCTCCTACTCACCTGTAGCTCCCACCTCTAGAGAAGCAGGGGCAGGCATGTTAGTTTCACTGATGTTATGATATATTTCTGTATTGCACTTCATAGCATTTATTGTCTTTAGGAGGGCTTTAAATATACGCAATTTTAGCCAAACTGTGCCTAAGTTCTCGATCTAAGAAAGATGAACGGCTGAGCAGGCCCTGCCACAGTTCGAACTCACGATCTTTTGGTCAGAGCAGATGTTTCTATATTTCAACCATTTGCTTGGCTTGCGAAGAGTGAAGCCCCACAGATGAAGGAGAACAGGAGCTTTTTTTTGGGGGGGGGGGTGGCGGGGGGATTATTCAGAAAGCAGTGTCATGCTCTTGGGCATATTAGGGTTGCTAGATCGCTCCCTGATGCTTTTTATCATGCCTGATAAAAATGTCGTTTTTACATCTGCTTGTAGCTTCAGTGAAAGAAAATTATGACTACACCTCCCAGCATAAACACATTTGTTAAATAGAAGACAGTGACTGGAAACTTGGTGCCCTGCTATCTTGAAACAATCTGGCTACTCTAAGGAGTAATGTGACATCCATTGGACAACCTGAAGTATTTTGGATGTGTCTTCGATGTTTTAGCTCAAAAGAGATAGATTGCGGTGGGCTTCTGTGTGTTAGGAGGGCATTGCTGTGGGGAGGGGGGAGGAGAAATGCGACATGGCGGGGAGGGGGCGGAGCGGGGGAGAGGGTGTGTGTGTTGTTAGGAGGGCATTGCTGTGGGGAGGGGGGAGGAGAAATGCGACATGGCGGGGAGGGGGCGGAGCGGGGGAGAGGGTGTTAAGCAGCAGGGTACAGACGGCTGAGGGAACAGACGGCGGGAAGGGGAGGGGGCGGAGCGGGTAAAACAAGACGGACGTGCACGCGCTTTTAAGCTCAATGCGCATGCGCATTGAGCTTAAAAGTCACGGGCACTGCAAGGAATCGCCACGATTCCTTGCAGTGGATAAAGAGTGGATAAGCCCCCATAGTCTCGCTTGCTCGATGCGCATGCGCATCGACAGGCGAGACCTAAAAAAGATACAGTGAAAGAAAATGTGACACTCGGAAAAAGGAGCCCACAAATTTGAAAAACTTAAACCATGCGTATGCCTTTAGCAAGCAAGCCTTTACAATGACATTTTTGTTGTAAAGGCATACGTGCAAAAGGTATATGCATGGGAAACGTTTTTGTCTTAAAGGCATGTGTACTAAAGACCATGCGCTATAATGACGGAGTTATAACAGCATGAGTTTTAATGGCATGCATTATTTCGGCATACATTCTTTCACCGATCAGAAGTAGCTCTCACTACAAAAAAGGTTGGAGACCCCTGGGGTAGATCAACTGAACCTCATAAACAGATTTCCAGTAGGAAGGGGAGACTACTGGTATTTGTAAAGGAGGACTGAGATCCCCTAGGAGGTACCCCTGAGGCATCAAAATCTGGGGAACATTTTCTTCCAATTAGTTCTGGTTTGTCATTAACCTTCAGATGCTCCCCAGATTAGACCAGCAGTTAGAATCTCCCAGTTTGGCTTGTCCTCCACAAAGGCTTCATTGCCGCCTGGTCTTGCTTGTATCTTAGAATCAGGAAGCTCTTCTCCTTTTTAACCCCTCCACTGCTGGTGACGGAACCACTCCGTCATCAGCCGCAGTCGCGCTGTGCTGATGACGGAGCAGTTCCTTCATGGCCCGCTCTGCACGCCTGCGCAGCGCTGATTCCGCGCCTGCGCTGAGCGTTCCATTGAGCGGGCGAGGCCATGACGGAACCGCTCCGTCATGAGCACAGCCCAACCGCGGCTGGTGACGGAGCGGTTCCGTCACCAGCATGGGCGCGCCGCGCGTCCCCCCTGCCCCCTTAGCACTGTGGCGGAATAGCCGCCGCAGTGAAGGGGTTAAGGTAGTTGTGTTCCAGTCTAGATAGCTGGCTACAATATCAGTGCTCCTCCAGAACATAAGTTTGTTCCGACCCTTAGGGAAACATAACAAAATGGGTGCCTTTTTTCCTAGTCAAACGCCTTCTCAGACCTGAGCTGGCAATCGTCCTCACAGTCCAAAGCAAACACAAGGATTTGGCTCTGGTGTGCTTCTTCTTATACAATTGAGGGGGCACTGACTGAAAACCAGGGCCATTCAAGGATTCAAAACCTGTAATTGCTGCTTAATAAGCGCAGTTCACACCGTATGGTGCATTTACACACTTTAGGGGAAGGATCTTGCACCATGTGGTCAAAGTGATGCATATTCCATAATAGATAAGGCAAAAATCCAATTGGGGTGTGTCTTATTCCGCTCTCAGCTGAATACTGTGAACAGACCACAGAAGCCTTGGGGACAGTTCAGACATCCTGAGTAGGACTAAACTGTCCCCAAGCTTTATTTGTATTAACCTGTCGGCCTCCAGGCTGAATACATATTGCAACCAGAAACTAGCTGAAACTGCCACATGGTCTCCAAGGTACAACACGATGAGCTGCTTTAGGGGCAATGAAGAGGGAGTGTCTTTCATCCTTTGTAACCACCATTTTCTGTTTAATGCAATGTTGCATTGCAAAAGGACACAATTCATATTGCACATGATCTCCATGAGCGGCCCATATCAGCTTGGTTATAGAATACACACTCATGATGAAGCGAGTAGACACAGTAAGGGTACAGTCTGTTTTTTTTATGAAGGGGGTCAGTAGACGTTTCCTTAAAGTAAATGTGCTTGTGTCCCAGACTATGAATCAACTACCACTAACATTTGTCTCACTTCACAGTGGGTACTCCCCCAGTCCCGCAGAAAGAACAGAACACTCCCCTCTACACCTCAGAACACAAGAAACCCATCTGCAGAGTCCCTCAAGGATCATAGCTCAGCCCAACACTCTTCAACGTCTACATGACACCCCTCGCAGACATCCTCGGAGCCCACGGCCTCAACACAGTACCCTATGGCCAAATGGCTCTGCTAGAGCTTGTTTGTGTTCTATTGTCACCTGTGTAAAACACTCGAAGGAGAGGAAATAGCTGTAACGCATTCGACGTCTATGATATTAACTCTTGAATTTAGGCTGCGTTGGCAAATTTTGGATAGGTATTGTTTACACATAACCCGCCTCCCAGGTACAAAAAAAGTCTGTGAAACAACCTGTCTCTTTTGCCACAAATAACACAAATATTACAGAAGGGCGTTTTATTTAGAAGCCCCACCATATATAATTCTGCACATTCCAAGGAGTAATCTCTGTAACAAATAAGACCAGTGAGTGGATTTTTTGTTTTGTTTGGCACACACGGATAAACGAAGCACATTAGTAACAAGCATTTACAATGCAATGGTTTTGCCTTTGTTAAAGTTAGAGCTATTGGCATTGCTCTTGACATTATTTTTATTTATGTTTTTTTTAACATAAATAAATGGCATTGTCATTTACAATGCCACTAGCTTTCTCTCGCAAATGACACATACAAACACACACAGAGCCCCCCTACACACACCCCCACACAGAGCCCCCCACACACAGCCACACAGAGCCCCCCACACACACAGCCACACAGAGCCCCCCACACACACAGCCACACAAAGCTTCCTACACACACAGCCACACAGAGCCCTCCACACACGCCCACACAGCACAAGCAGGCAACAGGGGCACACGGAGGCACAAGCAGGCAACAGGGGCACACAGAGGCACAAGCAGGCAACAGGGGCATACTGACGCACAAGCAGGCAACAGGGGCACACTGACGCACAAGCAGGCAACAGGGGCACACGCAACAGGGGCACGAAAACGGAGGCACAAGCAGGCAACAGGGGCACGAAAACGGAGGCACAAGCAGGCAACAGGGGCACGAAAACGGAGGCACAAGCAGGCAACAGGGGCACGAAAACGGAGGCACAAGCAGGCAACAGGGGCACCCAGAGGCACAAGCAGGCAACAGGGGCACAAGCAGGCAACAGGGGCACGAAAACAGGCACAATCAGGCAACAGGGGCACGAAAACTGAGGCACAAGCAGGCAACAGGCCCTGCCGACACCCCATTACTGAGACTTAGCGCATTTTTTGCATTCTCCTATAGGTTTGGGATCCCATCTGTTTACAGCGCCTCGAGGGCTCGGAAGCAGAGCTATACAAGCACAGGATCCAACCAAAACAAGCCGTCTGTAGGTCAACAGCAAATACCAAAATACAAACCAAGCATCTATGAGTGTAGACTTCGCATTCGCCAGCAGGGGGCAGTGAATGCTTTACACCGTACACAAACACTGTTCGTATGTACTCAGCGCACACCGTCCTGTCTCAAAGCACATTACCAAGATTACACCCACAAGGGTAAACATATCAATATATTGAATAACATCAAAACAATACCCGAACTCTGACTTGTTTTGGGGACTGAAGAGGAGGTAAGCAGTAGCTGTCGGACACAAGAGGGTCAAGGCACCCCGGACTCCTCCCCACCCCCCACCCCAGGAAGGTAGCAAGGTGCGTCTTCGGAGGAAGTGACCACCGACTTTCTACAAGGTGCGCCGGGCCACCTGGAGAACTCGTCGGGGACTCTGTCAGCCGCAGTTGACTCCCTCCACAATCCTAGCTTCTTGGTCTGATAAAATTGATTGGGGCCAAATAAGTCCAAATGTGGAACAAGTGGGCTGCAGTGTTTCAACAAATGTTGAACAATGACCATCACAAATATATTCAAATTATGAACCACGCAGCTCAACATTTACATCTGATATTTCAAAAGTGGACCCGTAGTTTATAAAATAAAACTATGCCTTTAAATGTCTGCAGTTTTCAGGCCTCCGCGCCACTCCCTGTGATCCTGCCTGGAGACTGGCTGCCGTCCAGCGCCACGAGGAGGACATGGAATCTTTCTGGGCACGTCATGAGTCCCCGAAGGGAAAGCTCTCCCTCCTATTACTGTATCTCCGTCGTCAAATGTGCAAACATTTCTACATCTCGCTCCTTTCTCCTTTTTCCTTTGCAAAGGATTTTGAGATTCTTATAACATTTATTTCTACTTTTACGGCGCTGTTCTGCCTGTAAGGCATCAGGGCGCTTTAAAAAACCACAAGAGAATGTTACAATGCAACGTAAAGTTGGGATTGAAGACGATCGACAAAACTCTGAGCAGGTACAGGAGAGGAGCCTACAGGAAACCGAGACCAGCAGACCCCCGAGGCCCGGCTCGTGTCTGCACGTACATGCCGGTGCAGGGAACTCCCCGGACAGGGCTCCACCTCTCAGGCCTCCAGAGCAGCAGCCGGGAGCCCGGCCGGAGACGAGGAAGGCGGGGAGGACATGACGAGTGAAGGTAGGAGACAGGGGGAGAGAGGTTGGGGCAGGAAGGCAGGGGAAGAGAGGAGGGGAAAAAAAACCAAAAAAACAAATCGACTCACCTGCACCTTGCGACGGCGGCACTTCTCCGGTCTCCCTCTTCGGCATGGGAGACCGGCAACGTCGAAAATCTCTCTGGCACTTCTCCGGTCTCCCTCTTCGGCATGGGAGACCGGCAACGTCGACGGCGGCGGTTCCCTCCAGGCCACGGGAGCCCCGCGGGCGCCGCCATACTGCTTGCCGTCTTCCTTCTTCCCCCGGGCTGCGGGGGGCGGGCACTTCCGGCCGGCCGCGCTAGGATTGGCCGGCCGGCCAGTCACGGGGCGGGAAACGGGGGAGAAGAGACGCAGTAGTGCCGGCAATGCCGGACCAGACACGGGGGCGTTCCCGGCGTCCCGTGACGTCGGCAAAAGCCAAAGAATGTCGGGAACGCCCCCGTGTCTGGTCCGGCATTGACGGACAGGCCCCTCGTCCAATGGCAAGGCTCCGTTTACGGAGCCAGCCAATCAATGACGAGGGCCGAACCAAAGCCACACTACTGTTCTCATCAGGTTTTCGCCTGCGCGAAAAAGCTGCGCAGAAAGCGCAGCTTTCGCCAGGCAAAACCTAAAAAGGAAGAGCAAGCGAGAGAGAAAGAGTGGGCGTGTGTCTGTGTTTATCATGTAAATACAGATGTGCTTATGCAAGGCTCCGGCCAGGGAACACTGCAGTCTGCTTTGCCATCCGCCTCCAGCAAACTGTGTTATGTAATGTGCACATCATGCACACCAAGCAGGAAACTCAAAAGTGCCTTCTGCCTCAAGGAAGCAAAGCTTGCATAATGAATGTGTCCCGCGTGTGTACACTGCTGGGGGTGTGCATGTCAACAAAGAGGGAACTAGTGCCGCAGCAATGACAAAGGGACCGCTGTAGAGGATATCCAATATTTGGTAAGAGCCAACACTGGCACTATTTAAAGACCTCACCTGGCTAGAACTGTTTCTGCCCATCCGGGCTCAAGTTTAGAGGCACAGCTTCCGTTGGGGCAGCAGGTGCAGTGGCACCAGGACCCAGGGGTCTGAGGGCCCCAATGAACCCTGAATATTGCTTTATTTTATAATTCAAACAGCAGCCAGGGGAATTTCGTTCTTTGCATAGGTCCCATGAGCCAGTGGCTAAGTTGTTTTCCCTACAGTGATGGGTGCTCTGACAACCCATAGTGTTTTATGTGGTCTTGTAAGTGTCAAAACTCCGTCCATTAACTTTTATCATGGTTCCTCGTCTGCTAGTCCTTGCCCATGCACACACTCTGTGCACGAGTACACAAAGTACAAGTTCTCCATTATGGATGTCAAGGACTGAGCACCTAAGCCCTTTCCTGCATGGCCTGGAATGCCACATATACTGAATATCTCCTCAGTTCAAATTTATGGCACGGGTAGGAGGGGTTGAGGTGGGGAAGACGACTGACCTCTTGCCAAATACATAGCACCCTCCTTCAACGTCCCTTTAAATAGTCATTTATTTAGGGAATCTACATCATAAAAGCGAATTAAAGTTCTCATCAATGTGATTATTACTAACTTCGATTTCACCTCTATCATTCTAACATCTGATAGCCATACGATGAATATGTTATTTTGTGCAGCTGCGCCATGTTGGCTAGTCTCCCTAGTTCCATTCTAGACTCCATTCAGTTAGCACACAACACTGCTGCCTGTTTAATCGGTAGAGCCTGCAGACTTGATCATGCATCATCTGGGGCTCCTTCAACTGGTCACTGTGGAAGCCAGAGCGCAGGTCACACTACCACGAAAGGCCAAAGCAACATCATCACTCATTCTCCCCCAAAAATTGATTATGCAAATGGTCTGTGTCACAGGATACCTCTCTCATCCGTGAGAAGACCCATGAGAATTCGGGACTCAGTCGCAAGGTTAGGCTCTTCAATATTCATCGGTCACAAGAAAATCTTCATTCAAACTATACCTCGAAGCTGGGGAACCGGGTTCTAGTCTCAGTAGGACTGCTCAACATCCTGTGATTCTTGGCAAATCACTTAATCTCCCTGTGCCTAACAAAAAGAATGTGTCCGTCTGTAACGCAACTGGTGCTCATGTAAAGCGCTCTGATACCTTCAGGTCAAGTTTGTGCTACATAAAGGCCTTCAATACCTTCAGATGAAAATCAACAAATACTCCTAACCTAGCAATTTAAGTTCCAGGATAACACCACAACTAATCATTCTACCTAACGAAAAGAAAATAGCCAATGGCACTACTTTCTCAGTACAAACTGCCGAAATATGATCAATCCCAGCAAAAATAAGAACCACAGAAAACCATCTGGTATGTAGAAGTAATGGCTGTTCCGAACCTGATCATAATGGATTCCCTGACGTACCACTGTCTACAAAATGGAACATCAACAAGATTAAAGCATGTTCTGTCTATCATTGGAAGCCCTGGCCAACTTGTCAAGACCGTATGGAGGAACTCAATCAGTCCTACCTGCAGACAGTTCCTCCTCTCACCCAATCCCTGTATATTTGCATCTGAAATTAAAGTATTATCAAACATGAAAATATTCAGATTTCCACTACTTTTACCTACTCAAGAGTTTATGAAATTCAACAAGCTACCTCTAACTATATTGCATAATGTCTGCACAAAACAAAGGTACAATGATTTAGGATAGCTAAATATCTACAGTCCTCTGCATGTTCTGTTCTCCTTATTCAATTACTATTCCAAATTTCTTGTCCTTCGTTGATTTTGACACAAGGTTCCTAACCTACCTATTCACTCCCCCAATTGTTGGTACAAACTAACATACGCCTTAACCCCGCATTAGCATTGACATTTAACTCTCTAGTTGGGGGTTCCTCTACGCCATTTATTCACCCCACCAAATTTTTGCATAAATTAACACGTCTCACACCCATGCTAGCCATGACATCTACCTCCCTGTGATTACACCACAAACTAACTTGGGTAATGCATATATGGGTTTCTTCCGACAGCACAAGACTAAGCTCATTAACCAAAAAAAAAACAGAAAGTAAACCACTAATCTTAGTTTCTGGAGTAGCGTGCTACTCACCATAAAGCCATTCAGTCATTTGTTAAAGGCAGTAAGCGCTATATAATGCAATTACATTACAATATCCTACTTTTCTAAACTATACCTATACTATGACCTGGCTTTTTAACTCATAGCTCCATAACTAGGTGTCATATTCATCCTTCTGTTGTGCTACCAGTGCCAAGACGCCCTTGGGCATTCAAGCGCTTTATAAAACTTATTTTCATTTCATCTCATAACCCTACTCTTCTGCAAAATCACCTCCTCTCCCAGCCCTCCATCAGCGCACAGTATGAACACCTCCTAGTCATACCTTATGCAAATTTGAAATAACCTGTATCTTTTCTGTAAGCACACCCAGACTCGGGAAAAGTGAATTGACCATCCTCAAATGAAAGCCAGAAGTAGTGTGTTATAGGAAACGCATATTAACAAGGCATTTCTATCTACCCAGTCTCTAACCCGAACATTCATGGACCACCAAATGACACCTAATGCAAATTCCTTTCCCCGCTGCTTACTCTCACCGGTTATTTTACCCCCCTGTGCATTCTCTTTTTTGCCCAAGGTAATTTATGATAAGCGCACCAGTCACCAGTGAATGATACACACTGAGGAAACAATGGACAAGAGAAGGTTAAACAATAAACGATGCAATGACAAATTTAGGTACCTGGACATGTCATTCTTTCTGAAAGGTAAGTATTGTGTAACAGCATCCGTCAGACATACATTACAACACATTGAGTAATAAAGGGAACCATTTTTTTTCTTTACTCTGGAGCACCTAACTTTGTTAAACCTTTGTATACTTTGACGACTTAAATGAATCCCAGACGTGTCATGTGGTTATGATCCTCTGAACAGCAAGCATCAGAACATCACTTCTCTTTATTGTGCACAGTTTCCAGCTTTCTAGCTTTTGTCAGGTGTTCGCTGGCTACTGACAAGGGACCATCAACAACGTTTGCATGAAATGAGCATGGGATGCTAGTAGATTAGGAATGTTCAGTGTGCTAACCATCACGTCATAGAGACCTCATTTTAGCCAGATGGCTAAAGGTGGAGGTACAGACTCATTTTTATTTCACATTTGATGTGCCAGTGCTTTCAGCTTGCTCAAATTTGCTGAAGGAATTTTTGAGCCCCCCCTTTAAAGATAAACACCTCTGACCTGAAAGTGACACCACTACTTACCTCCTCTCTCTCTTATCGGTGACCATTTCTCTGTTGTTGCTCATACTGTTTCACCCTGTGTGGCTACTTGCAGATAATACTTTGGGTGATTGCTTGTTTGCAGCCGAGCCTTTCAGAAAGTATTGAAGCAGAAACTTTTCCTCAGCTGCTATTTCTTGTGCATATGGATCAAAGCGGCTTTGTAGTTTGGTGGTGCGCTTCGCCAGACATCAGAAGTATTTTTTTAGGTGTTGAGAATGCCTCCTGCTTCAGATCCATAACATGTGGCGGTGTCTGTAGGCTTGAACAAAAAGCTTTCACCCTCACATATACCTATTTGCTGTGTTGAAGCATATGTAGCTCCACCTGAGAGACTTGGATTTGATTTGATTTGATTTGATTTGATTTGAGAGACAGCGCAGTGAGCACTGGGCCCATCGATTTCAGATTTGGCGACGTTTGGGGATTTATCTGGCCTGAAAGTGAATTGGGCACAGCCGTGCATATTCCCAGCTACACAGACACGGCTGTGAGCTTTAGCCTTGCACTCTCTCTGGCACTTCCATAGTAGCCTGGCACATTTAGATATTTGGCGGTACGTGTGACACATTTAGATATTTGGCGGTGCGCGTTTATCCGACTCTGACGTAACGGTGCGCGTTTATCCGACTCTGACGTAACAGGTAAAATTACAGTGTGTCTGCCGAGGCTGTGTCTTCCTCTGGAAGTCTTTGCCACTACAGGTAAAGGACAGAATAGTGGCGGCTAAAGTGGTGTTTCTTCCAAAGCTATTATTTCATTTTGCCAAACTGATTGGTCAATTGCTTGTTGGATTGTTCAGGAAGATACATGTCATCCTCGTTGGTTGAAATTGGTGGTTGGACAGAGCAGGGTGACTTTGCATAAACCTTTACTTCCCCCTCCAAGTGAGAGCAGGGATTTTCAGATTAAAAAATTTGGTAAATCGCAGCCCAACTCCAATGGGCTGCAAGACATGGTTCTCAACCACACTTTCCCTTGAAGTTGCTTTAGTGACTGCCAATTGGCTGACATTTTTGTCACATCAAAATGTCAGGAGGAAAATGTAGACTGTTAAGCGTGTGTGTCAAGTGTTCCAATCCAATGCTTACATGACTTCAGGGGATCAGGAGAGCCCAGATGAACTGTGGCATGGACTTCTGCTGGAGTAGCTTCAATGGGAGGCATGCACGCTGCTGGTGTTCTCAAACAATTCTCCACATTCATGCAACATGATGACATCTCAGTAGGGAAATTATTGATGGATGCCAAAATCTTTAGCAGATACACAAATTATTAGCAGAGAAGGAATGGATCCTCCCACACTTGGAGTATTGCACCTCTTGTTCACACTGGAGGAAGGGGAAAGATTGGTAACTCAACTATATCAAGCAGTATTAAAACTGATCAAATGTACTCTTTGAATTTGAAGCAAAAATAGTCAGGAGATATAAACATAAGACGGGAAGACACAGACTGGAAACTAATTCTTAGCTACACCCTTAAAATGTCTTAGAATTCTAGATTAAAGTTACTATAATTTTGTATTCTACATAGAACAGACTCTGTACCAAAAATGCAGTAGCTTGCGGGACACGGAAGCTGATTTTTACTATATAATGTGGAAGTGCCTGATTATAGCACAATATTGGGGGGAAGTAACAAGGGTCCTTCTGGACATTACTGAAAGGACATGATTAAATGTGGCTGAAACATATTTCCTGGGTCTAATACAACTTCCCAAAAAAGAAGGCTAGCTGCATATATCTAGCTCTCAGACTACTGCCAGGCAGAAGAGGTACTGTCATGAACTAGAACGCAACCAGAGCTCTCGGTATGGCCCGCAGGAAGAGAGAAGGTGAGAGATCCACCTGAAAAAGCAGTGCTACATATAGAAAGGATAAGAAGACTTAGAGAAGCAGCATTAGTTAAGTTAAGGTTAAAGAGGAGAACGGTGAGGTATTGTTAAACAAAATAGTGGGTTGAGGTACAGACACCATAAGAATCTGTATATTTTACTACAAATTGATATGAATGTGGCTGATGGGGGCTTCTCAGAAATGGGCATCTAATGCAAGTTAAGGAACGAGAGGAAGGGAAATCATTAATGGGTGGTCCCTGCCCCTGACGACTATTCCACCTCTCTCCGAGTCACAGTCTGATGGCACACATGGGGGCAAACTGATAGTTCTAATAACCTATGGGGAATAAATTATTGTGTATGGATACAAGTGAACAAACAAAACAGGACAAAACACCAGGTTTTTGGTTATACCAGTTTATTTTTGAGTTTCTATTGCTGAAATAGATTGTTCCATAAGAGATCGGAATCCTAGATTGCCAACTGGACACTTTGACAAGTACCAAATAACATCTATACTAGGTTTATAATATCTGCTCTGTTATTCTAATGCAATTGGTGCAGGATTTGTAAAATATCTGTATGGAAAATTATAAAAATGGTTGGAGGAATTAAAAGAAAGTAAACACCCAAAGAGACTTTGACATTCGTGATTACTGACCTTCAAGGACAGGCATTAGGTATATATGCAATATGTGCCGTGTATAAATAAGTATCATAATAGAGTAAAGAACATTGCATTTGTTCGGAATACTTTTCTTTCTCGTGATTCTTTATGATTGTTTGATATTAGATTTCCTTTCCATCGAATGTTTCTAGATCACCCATTCACGTGTGGCAAGATTATATGCAAAGGTCATACCATTGTTTGTTCTGATATTTGCTATAGAGCTGTGTGATCAGTCTAGAGACATTTTCATTTCATTGGGTTTCCGTTCTTGAAGAACTTCTGCTCAAGTACAAACCCTAGCATTTTTATTTATTACTTTTTAATGAAGGGTGGCAATATACTTTACAGCAATTGGCGCTGCTTGAGGACAGGAATACTAGCTTACACAGCTGACAAGTATATACAAATAGAGGTACCTGCAAACAGTGGCGTAGCAAGGTCAGGTGGAACCTGGCGAAGAAAATTTCTTGTCACCCCCCGCCCACATTGAATTTATTAAAATAAGGAAAAAAAGATGGTTACACATATTTTTGCATTTTCTCCCCCCCAGTACCATTTAGTGCCCCCCCCCCCTCAGTTATGACAACCTGGGGCGGCCCGCACCCCTCTTCCTACGCCACTGCCTGAAAAGTCCAGAGAAATCTGCCACACACTGCAGCCTGTCCATAGCTTATCACTGGTTGGCTTTATTTAAGCTCTCATTTGGTTGCTTCTTATTCAATGGCATTCACCAGCGTGCCCATCTTGTGTTTGCTCGCCCCAGAGCATAGCCTCTTTACCAGTAATAAGTAAGTAATACATTCTTTATTTGTATCAGTTCATTAAAACCATTACAAAAGAGATAAAAAAAATTAAAAACAGCAAGTTAACACTTCCCAATGTGTAGATCCAATTTGTCACGAAGTGTGATATCTGCGTCAAACCACTTTAACAAATGCGTGTTCAATTTAATTTGGGAGTAATAGATTATGTGGATTTTGATTGCCTCTCAAAAACTATTGGCAGTATAAAGTGCTAGTGCGTGCTAAAATTGATGATTTCAGGAACCTTTTTTGAGGGGTTTTTTGAACGACATGTCTTAAAAATTGTTTAAAGTGCGTTGGAAATAGCAAAATCTTTGAGATCTTAAAAGTGATGATGGTTGCTATGCTTAAAAGATGGGTCAGGTTGCCTAGGGGCGCCCTACCGTTAAATTAACAGGAAGTACAGCCAACAAGTTTGCACATGGGCTTGTCCAGTGCTATTGACGGTCTTGATCCTTTTCCTGCAGTAGCGGACACAATAGGTGAGGATGTTTAGTTCCCGTTTTCTTAGTGTAGTAGACCGTTATAAGTTTGTGGGCTTTGTGCTGGCGCTACAGGGGTACCTGGCAGGGATGTATGTTGTCTCTAAGTCTTTTTACAAATCTCGTGAATGGTAACTTCAAATTTGTGAGAAACTTGCTGCCAATGCCTCAATGCAGGTACTGAGTAGGGCTCTCCGTTCTTCGATCATGGCACGACAGCACCACAGGAGGTACAACCATGATTCTTGTTTATTGTTGCACAACCAGGGGCGGCGTTAGGCATGTGCAAGATGTGCACCTGCACAGGGCCACCAAACCCCAGGGGCCACCACACCAATATATATCCTTAATATAATAATCCTCTGAGGATGGATACATATTTGCGTGGGGGCCCCTGGCAGGGATTTGGCAGCCTCTGGCTCTGTTCCACTTCCAAACACCCTGACCCCCCCCCCCCTCTTCACTGGCCTCCGTGCTCCGCCCCGCCTGGACCCCCTCTTCCGTGGGTCCCTACCTATGCTCCCTGCCCAGGGCCGCCATGAGCCTAGAGCCGCCCCACAACCCTTCAGGCACCTCCATTATCCTAGTTGGCCCATGCCAGATTGAAATCTGTTATTAGTAGGCCAAGCAAACGCATGTACATGATCTCTCACCGTGTTCTGAGATTGATGGGAACTGATAAATAAGGCTGGGCTCTTGCAACCAAGTATGAAGAGTTTAAAAGGCACAAAGTCTCTGAGGATTTTAAAGAGGACTGATCTTGCTGAAATGAGGCCAGTCGCATTTGTCTATTGATGGATTAATGTTTATGTTGCGGAACTGGCTTCATTGGTTCAATCTTTCGGTTTTGCTTTGACATCTTACGCAGACGTTACACAAATTGTGTTTCCGACGCATAACACTTCCAATGAAACGAGTCATCCCATTCAGCAATGCATGAGACATACTAACATGTGGATGGATAAACACTGTCTCAAGCTTAATGCAGGGAAAACAGAGGTCATTTTGTTTGGGAACAATCCACCTTCCTGCTTGCCGGTCGAATTGTGTCCCCTCCCTATTCCAGCCACCAAATCAAAGAGCTTGGGAGTTATTTTGGACGATCACCTAAACTTAGGCAAACAAGTCAATGCAGTAATCTCGCCATCATGTGCTAAGAATTCTAAAGAAAATAATGACTTTCCCCCCATTACAGTTTGAAAATCAGTTGTTTCCTCACTCGTTTTATCAAAAATCGATTTGATCAATGGTCTCTACAATGGCCTACAGGCCCAATATTGGAACAAACTGCAAGTTTTCCAAAATTCTGCAGCCAGGTATTTATTGGGAATTCCCAGATACCAATCTGCCTCCCAGGCATTGAAAGACCTTTACTGGTTGAAAGTCAAACACAGAAGCATGTTTAAAGCACTTTGCCTTACTTACAGAGCTCTTCTGGACCCTTGTTTTTGAAAAAAGCACTAACCTGGTATATACCTACTAGAAATGTATGATCATTAGGTGGCTTTAAAGTCAACTTTATCAGATTTACAAAAGTAAAATGGGGAGGAAGCAGTTTTGTGGTGAGAGCGTCAAGAGCTTGGAACCTTCTTCCGCTACCCCTAAGGGCAGCCCCATCCCTTCTCCTATTCAGAAAAAAATTTGAAGACATGGCTTTTCAATCAGTAGGCTCTTGTTCCAAGCTGGCTTACAATTGTTTGCAGGATTAGCGCCAAGACACCTCAGGGTAAACGCTGCGCTCTATAAATTGGTTAACTCCTTGGACACTCATGACGAGCTCAGCTCGTCATGATGTATACCTCCATACACTCATGACGAGCTGAGCTCGTCATGAACAATGGTAATCCTGAGAAGTCAGCACAGCAGGAAAATAACGCTAGCATCGATGTGGTTAACATAACGTAACATTGGGCGAGGATGTAGCCTTTTGGCTAGAGCGGTTGCCTCAAAGCTGGGGACTCGAGTTCGAACCTAACAAAAAATGAATGTGTCCTTCTGTAACAAAACTGGTGCTCATGTAAAGCGCTCTGATACCTGATGCCTCGGGTCTAGTTCGAGCTATATGAAACTAATAAAAAAAAGTTTTAAAAACATTACACAAATCCTTGTCCAGGTTGGATTACATGTTTGTCCCCAGGGCAGCGATTGGTAGGGTGGAGTCAGCAGACATACTACCACGCGGACTCTCGGACCATACCCCAACCGCCATTGATGTTTGTTTAGACAGGAGACAACAGCCGTTTCGCTGGCCTCTCTCAGTTTGGCACCTGCAGATGCCGGACTACCAGAAGCATATGAGTGAAGCCATAGCTCACTTTTTGACTGAGAATGCGGGGTCAGTTGCGGATACTGGGACGTTATGGGAGGCCATGAAACACACATTGCGGGGAGTGGACATAGCCTGGTGCGTGGCTGCCCGGAGGAAGCGTAGAGCTGCCTTAATTCAGGCCGAGGCTGAGATTGAGGAGCTGGAGCGTCAGGGAATCGCAGAGGGTAAGGGCCCAGCAGTAGGGCAGTTGTTATTGGCACAACAGTCTTATGCCTCTTTGTTGATAGATGAGGCGCAGCAGATATGGCTAGCGATGCGCAGCAGAATATACCAGTGGGGGACGAGTCAGGGACGATGCTACACCGGCTATGCCAGGGCGTCTTCCAGTCACAAACCCTGCCGGGGATACCGGATTGTGCGGGATCCCCTGTCACACACCCTAAAGATTTGGCCGAGGGCTTCGCAGCCTATTACGTGGATCTATACGCCCGAAAGGAATGTCTTCGTGCGGACGTGGTAGACAAGTTCCTCGCAGACTTACCACCACGGGCGGTACCCGATGAGGTGCAAGACCACCTTGAGCTTCCACTGACGGAAGAAGAGCTGGGCACTGCCCTGGGTGAACTCAACACCGGAAAAGCCCCCGGACGCAATAGGTTTCCTAGTGAATTTTATATGAAATACCATCTACAACTTGGTGCCCACTACAGAGCGGTCGTGGAGGAGGCCAGGGAGCGAGGCAGCCTCCCTCCAGATTGGAGACATGCAGAAGTGGTGGTATTTCACAAGCCGGGCCGGCCCCCGGAACAGCATGCATCATATCGCCCGATCTCCCTGTTAAATGTGGAAGCTAAGATTCTGGCCAAGGCTTTGGCCAATCGGTTACTGCCTTATATCACAGATCTCATCCATCCCGACCAAGCGGAATTAATGCCACAGAGGGCAACCAGATGCAATATTCGGCGAGCTAATGTGGCAGTGGAGGGGGTTCGGACTGCGGGAATGCAAGCAGCACTTTTGTTGGCCGATATGGACAGGGCGTTTGACTCTCTGAGCTGGGTCTACCTGTTCGCACTCCTGCCGCGGCTCAACCTTGGACCCCGCTTCATGTCATATCTACGACTATTATATACAGATTTGACAGCCTCGGTTAGAGTTGCTGGGGCTATATCCTTGAGCTTCTCCATCGGGTGGGGTACCCGGCAGGGTTGCCCCCTCTCGCCATACCTATTTGCTTTAGCTATGGAGCCACTGGTCCGTGGGTGTACATAGACGCGCAGATGCGAGGGTTTGAATGGGAGCAGGGGCCCTCGGATAGAATTGCATTATACGCCGATGATGTCCTGTTCTTCCTTACGGACCTCAAAAGGTCGGGCCACGCCTCTTACGCATTCTACAGATCTTTGGAGAGACCTCAGGGCAGTACATGAACCCACGCAAATCCACTGTATGGGTATTGGGGAGGGATCGAGAGTGGGGAGCTGGGCCTCAGCACTTCAGGTAGCGGTGGGGGGTGTTAAATATCTGGGGGTGTTCTTGTCTGAAGTCCCAATGGTTTTGTGGGAGCGGAACATAGCGCCGGTCTGGGAGCGGGTCCGGGCGGATATCAAGACATGTTCACGCATGCCCATGACGATTTATGGTTGGTCGGCCATTTTTAAAATGGTGGCCCGTTCCCAGGCTGCTCTATCAATTGCAGAATTACCCCTTTCATATCCCACCCACTTGGTTCCGGCAGGTGGACTCATTGCTAGGTCAATTCCTCTGGGCGGGAGGTACGGTCCGAGTGGCGTTGCGCACTTGTTTTTTGTCAACTTATTGTGGTGGTCTGGCGACCTCGGACGTCCTGTCCTACTATCAAGCTTCTCGCCTTCTAGTTTTAAATGAGTGGTGGTATGGGGACAGGGGACACCCAGCTTAAGCCCTGCAGCGCTATCTAATGGGACCTCACACACTGCATACAATCTTATATGCAGCACGTACCCGGAGGGCATTACCGCCGGCCATGCAGGTAGTTTTTGAGATCTGGAAACAAGCTCTACGTCGAGGGGGGGGAGTTGGGGAGTTGGGGAGTTGGGGAGGGAGGGGGGTGGTTATAGCATAGTTTATGTTTTCTTGTTTATTGCAAAAAGCGGATTGCGATTTCATTGCTGTGACATATTTGACCTGCAGATACCTCTGGGGTATGGAGCTCTGCGAAATGTATGCGATCTGTCAATAAAATTTGTTCTTTTTCCGTGTCGAATAGGAAATAAGATCAAGTGCAAATGCTTGCTGAGGTTGCTACTGCTCTCTGCAGTTGTTTGTTCCAAGGTTATCCTGGTTTCTCAAAAAATGGCTCTGAGACAGGCCTTAAGTGAGTTCTCTGGTGCTTTTAGTATATGAATGTAGAATTTCAGGAAGTCTGCCTCAGTGTTTAGAGATTGTTTCACCAAGCAGAGTTCCAGTCTAAGTCATGATCTGCAGAGGTATCTCAGCAATTGTTTTTTTTTTTATATATTCGACGCACTGGGTGTGTTCCATGCATTCCGAACAGGCTCCAGAGAAGGCTTGGTGTCCGTGTTGTAATGCTGGGAGGAGGGAGGCTTGAGTAACTTTGATTATTTCCTCTGTAAGAAGGGCTATTTCATTTATTGTTAAGCCTGGCTAGGCATACATGATTGCTAATGATTTTTTAGTGTGCTTTTATGGGTGAAAGGTTGAGTGGATTCAGTAAACCACACCCCCAGATAGTTGTATGTGGGTGCCGAAGTGATGGTCCTATGTCCCAAAGTGCATGACAACATATTCTTGTTCTTATGGAGGCCACCTACAACTATTTTGGATTTACCTGGGTTGATAGTGTGGGAATTTTGCTTGTTTTATGCGTGAAGGCTGATCAGTGCTCGCTGGAGCCCCAATTTTGTATGGTCCAAAATAAAAATATTGTCCCAATACTGAAGGATGTGAAGAGGTCTGTGGCCCAAATGAGGGAGAGAAAGGTTACTCTTTACTAAAGCCTTCCACAAGTCTGTGGTGTATACATTGAAAAGTAGGGGTGCTAGCACACAGCCTTACTTCAGACCCCCGAAAGTGGGAATTTTGGGGGTGAGTGTGTTTGGGCCGTTCTCACCCCAAACCAAGTTGCAGAATACAGCGATATTATGGCCCTTAGGAGGGTCAGTGGAAAACCCCAGTGTGCTAGCTTCCTCCACAGAGTGGGTTTGTCAACTTTATCGAATGCCGCAGTAAAATCTATGAAGCATCAGTAGATGTATTATTGAACAGCTTGCTGACTGAGGGCAGTTAATGTGATGATGATGCCAGTGGTGGCTGCTTCTCCACAAAAACCTGTTTGGAAGTAAGAGAGCCACTTATTTTTTGTTACCCAGGTTTCCAGCTTTTTGATTAAGATTCAGGCATATGCTTTTGCCTCTAATCTAGAAGAACTATTAAGCGATAAATGGATGTCTTTGATGGATAGCCTTTCTTGAATATCGGGCACAAAGTGGAACCTCTCCAAGGTTCTGGAATTCAGCCCAAGCTAAAGGCTGAGTTGTAAAGCGGAGTTAAAAGAGAAGCCCATTCCTCTGGTGCACATTTGAAGATACCAGCTGGGAGGCCATTGGGGCCTGGTGCTCCATCGCCTTTCATGTTCTTGATGAGTGTTACGATTTTAGAAGGTGAGGTTAACTCCTGTTGGCCCCCTAATACCTGCTCAGTGGTCCCTTGTTTGTCCAATAAGGTTATAGTTTCGTGATGAGGACGGAATAAGCCAGAGACGCGCCTCTCCCATCCAGTTTCAGAAACTCAATTTTCCCTCGTTGAATAAGGTGCTTTTTGTTTACTGATGTAGCTCCAGAAACGGGCAAATGATCTATCCTTGAGCATCCTGTGCATCTTTAGCCATTCCTTTGCTTGCAGAGCTGTCTTGGCTTCCCATATGTTTTTTGTATGATTTTCGTGAGTCTTTAACTAATGTTACATTTTTACTCATGGGGTTGATCTTGCATAAGGCGGAGTCCTCTCCTTAAATTCTTCCCTTGTGAGTAGATGATACCTTGGTAATGCGGCTGTTTGTTAAGAGTGGATTGGGGTGGCTTTGGGGGTGATAACAGCACCTGGTGCCCAAGGTGGTATCTAACAGTTCTTTGATCATTGCATCCCATTGATTTAAAATGGACCCCCCCTCCCCCAGTTAAGTTGTTGTGGTTGTTGATTAGGCTGCTATGCCATTTG
Source organism: Lissotriton vulgaris (assembly GCF_964263255.1). NCBI lineage: Eukaryota > Metazoa > Chordata > Amphibia > Caudata > Salamandridae > Lissotriton > Lissotriton vulgaris. The sequence continues at coordinate 1,431,778,779 of NC_141689.1, read as the reverse complement.
AGTACCTGTGCAGAGTAGAACGGGCCCCATTTGTTTCTCCTGACTAGGATCTTTGATTCTGCTCTTGTCGAAATGCCTACTCCATGAAATGTGTCTGCTGCTGGAACCCCAGGTCCAATGTTAAGGCAAGGAGATTGTGATCACCTTTGTCTCAATTTGTTATTTCAAAATTGAGCAGGTGATCAGCCAGGGGTGAGGTCATAAACATATAATCGATTGTTGAAATACCTTTAAATGTAGGACAGGACATGTTTTCGGAGTTGGGCGTGACATAACTTGATCCATCGACATTAAGTTGAAGGAATCGAGTAGTCTGTTGAGTTGTTCCTGTTTGTTGTTCATTTGTACCTACTTGGGATCTTTGCCAAGGGACTTAGTGTTAAAATCCCCCGCGATCACTACTTCATGGGAAGGATGGGACACAAGAATGTCTTCTAAGCTAGTAAAAAAAGGAGCAGTTGCACGAGATTTCAGGTTTTTTGAGGATTAAAATAGAAATTAATAAGGAGCAGAAGAAGGCCTTCTGACCGAACATTAGTCCTATTATTGATACTACTTGCAGTGCAGAGTAATTTTGGTTAAATGGAGTTTCTTCAATTTTGTCCGATTGCTTTATAAAAATTGAGAGGTCACCTGATGGCCTACCAAATAAGCTTGTATGTGTGGCGGGCTTAAAGATCTCATAAAACCATATAGTACTGTGGGTTTAGTGCCTACGTTTCCTGTAAACAGATGATGTCACTGTTTTGGAGGTAGGCTCGTCCAGATTTCAACATCAAGGTGGATTTCAGGCCTGCCACATTCCATGAGGTGATTGTGCCTCTTAACCATCTCTCTGATTGGCTGGCATCCATCCTTCCATTGCTCACTTTTAGGGAACTACTTTTTTGTTTTTGCATTAGCAGTCTATGAGAGTGAATGTTTTTCCAGCCTGCTCCCTCGTGTGTTTCTCCCCAGCTACCAAATACCCATCCTCCTGCACTCCATGTTGCTGTCTCCAAAATATTGCAATCTCTCTCTCATGTCCTTCTCCCCCACCAAACTCCCTGCCTCTCCCACACTCTGTCTTGCTTTCTGCTTGCTCTTCTTCATGTGCTGATTCCTCCCCTCCCCCCACTTACTGTTGCTTCCCAAACCCACCAGCTCCTTCATCACCCCACTTTCTTTTTAATATTTTTCGGAGTTTTTGGGTGAGGACAGGGCAGCATATTGCTGTCAGCCACTCCATCTTAAAAAAATAGGTCTTAGGTGACCACTGCGCCTCTCACCAGGCCGGGTCACCCCCTTGCTCCTCCTGCCGCCTCCTGCTCCTGCCTGCTCCTGCCTGCCAGCCTTGCCGCCTTTTCTCGCCGCAGATGCCCCCCCGGCCCCCCGAGCGGCCCAGCCTCAGCAGAGCCGCCCGCTCTCCAGTTTCCCGCCGCAGCTCGCCACAGGCCCCGCCCACCACCGGCCCATTGGACGAGCCGCTCCCGCCGCCCAGCTGACCCGCCCTCTCGTCCCCCTTCTTATGACGCCCACAGAGCGACCGCGCAGCGGACGCGCGCAGCGGGAGCACTGATTCAGCGCCGAAGGTGCGCCAAAGGTAAGCCCGTCTGCGCCCGTCCGCGCCTGGACCGTGCCCAGCGCTAGGACCCCTGGCCCCCGCAGACCCCAGCCCACCCGCCGGACGTACGACGCCTCCACCCTCAACGCACTCAACGCCGGCCGAATCCCAGGATGCTACCGAGCCACCCCGAGACACACCCAGGGACCCTTCTGCTGCAACGCCTGCAAGTTCCCCTGCATCCGGACTAGCACTACTCCTGCACCAACCAAGACCAAGACCAAGACGAGCAACAACAGCAGCCACCTGAAATGCATCCTGCTCAACACCCGCTCCGTCCACAGACACACTATCGAGCTCTGGAACCTGCTCGACACAACCTCACCAGACGTCGCCTTCCTCACGGAAACCTGGATGAACGCCTCTTCAGCGCCCGACATCGCCATCGCCATCCCAGACGGCTACAAGATCATCCGAAGGGACCGCATCAACCAGACCGGAGGAGGCATCGCCATCATCCACAGGAACACCATCCGCATCACGACCAACACCGAGGACACCCTCGCACCCGCCGAGCACCTGCACTTCCAGGTCCACATCAACCCAAAGACCACCCTCAGAGGCACCCTCATCTACAGACCCCCGGGACCACGCACACAATTCAGCGAAGACATCGCCGACTTCATCAGCCCACACGCCCTCATCTCCGCTGACTACATCCTCCTCGGGGACCTAAACTTCCACCTGGAGAACAACAACGACCGCAACACCACCACCCTGCTGGACAACCTCGCAAACCTGGGACTCAGGCAGCTGGTCACCACCCCCACCCACTACGCCGGACACACACTCGACCCTGTCTTCTCATCCAGCAAGGACATCGCCTTCAGCCACGCCACCGGACTCCACTGGACGGACCACAGTTGCGTCCACTTCAGCTTCAGAAGGACCACGATCCACCAGCATCAGGTTGCACGCAGAAGCTGGAACAAGATCACAGCCGATCAGCTCGCGACCTCCCTGAGCATGAACCCTCCCACCAGCGCAATGAACCCAAGCCAGGCGGCCACCAACCTCACGAAGTGGATCAGCGACTGCGCAGAAGACCTCGCCCCTCTGAAGAGCCCGCCTAGCAGACCCGGTAGCAAGAAAGCCCCATGGTTCACCGACGAACTCAAGAGCTCCAAGAACAACTGCCGAGCCCTTGAAAGAACATGGCGCAGAGACCCAACACCGGACAACATGACTGCCCTCAAGCTCGCCACCCGAAAACACCACCAACTCATCCACGCCACCAAGAAAACCGCATTCAAGGAACGACTGGACAACAACGCACACAACAGCAAGGAACTCTTCAACATCGTTAAAGAGCTCTCCAACCCCAACGCCGGAAACAACGACATCACCCCTTCGCAAGACCTCTGCAACTCCCTCACCTCCTACTTCCACAACAAGATCGCGGACATACACAACAGCTTCAGCACTCAACCAACGCACGCCACGACCGAACCACCGCCCCCCGCCACCACCCTCCGCGCCTGGACCCCGATCAGCACCGAAGACACCGTCCGCACGATGAACTCCATCCACTCCGGATCTCCTACCGACCCCTGCCCTCACCACGTCTTCAACAAGGCCGACGCTGTCATCGCACCCCACCTGCGGGACATCATCAACACCTCCTTCGACACCGCTACCTTCCCGGAGAGCTGGAAGCACGCCGAACTCAGTGCTCTACTAAAGAAGCCATCAGCCGACCCCACCGACCTCAAGAACTACCGCCCCATCTCGCTGCTCCTGTTTCCTGCTAAAGTCATCGAGAAGACCGTCAACAAGCAGCTGGCCGCCTTCCTCGAGACAAACGGATCCCTCGACCTCTCGCAGTCCGGCTTCCGGACCAACCACAGCACCAAGACCGCCCTGATCGCAGCCACCGATGACATCTGAGCACTGCTTGACAACGGAGAAACAGCAGCCCTCATCCTCCTAGACCTCTCCGCGGCCTTCGACACTGTCTGCCACCGTACACTAGTGCAGCGACTCAGCAACGTCGGAATCCAGGAGAAGGCACTGGAGTGGATCATCTCCTTCCTCGCCGGAAGGACACAGAGAGTCCACCTCCCCCGTTCAGATCTGAAGCCACCGAAGTCATCTGCGGCGTTCCTCAAGGCTCCTCGCTCAGTCCAACCCTCTTCAACGTCTACATGAGCCCCCTCGCAGACATCGCACGCCAGCACAACCTCAACATCATCTCCTACGCCGACGACACCCAGCTGATTCTCTCCCTCACCATCGACCCCGGCACCGCCAGAGCCAACCTTCACGAAGGGATGAAAGAGGTAGCTGAATGGATGAAGAACAGCCGCCTGAAACTAAACTTGGACAAGACGGAAGTCCTCACCCTCCGCCTGGGACGACTCCTGGTGGCCCCCCGCCCTAGGCAGCGCACCCAAACCAACAGACCACGGGGCTTCATCCTGGACTCCTCCCTCTCCATGACCAGACAAGTCAACGCCGTCTCCTCGTCGTGCTTCAACATCCTGCGCATACTACGCAAGATCTTCCGGTGGATCCCCACCGAGACCAGGAAGACTGTCACCCAAGCCCTCGTCACCAGCCGGCTGGACTACGGCAACTCCCTCTACGCCGGAACCACCGCCAAACTCCAGAAGAGACTCCAGCGGATCCAGAACGCCTCAGCACGACTCATCCTGGACATCCCCCGTCGCAGCCACATATCCGGACACCTGAGAGACCTGCACTGGCTCCCGGTCAACAAGAGAATCACCTTCCGACTCCTCACCCACGCACACAAAGCCCTACACAGCCAAGGCCCAGGATACCTCAACAGCCGCCTCAACTTCTACGCTCCCAAACGCCAGCTTCGATCGACCGGCCACGCCCTCGCCGCCGTCCCCCGCATCCGAAGAGCCACCACAGGGGGACGGTCCTTCTCCTACCTCGCCGCCAAGACATGGAACTCCCTCCCGACCCACCTCCGCCTGACCCAGTACCACCTCGCCTTCAGGAAGCAACTCAAGACCTGGCTGTTCGAGCAGTAGCGGACCCCCCTCCGCCAGCGCCTTGAGACCCTCTGGGTGAGTAGTGCGCTATATAAATGCCTTGATAGATAGATAGATAGTCTTTGATTTATTTTGTAGGTGCGCGTGCAGAATGATGCATGCTTGTTATCATGCATAAATGCACCTGCAAAATGAAACAGCTCCTGCGCCCATGTTATCGGGCCTTTTTTAGCTTTTGTTTTTACTTTTGGCCATGCTGCACAGCATCTTTCCGATGTTGTAAGGCATCGCCAAAAGGCATTGGTAAAACTAATAGGTCCCAAAGGAGAGACCAATTGACTATTGCCTTTGCCAATGCTTGTTATTGGTGCAATCGTTATTACATCCGATATTGGCCCCTCGTTTTAAATGTCAAAGGCTCCAAGCAAAGTTAGCATCCTTTGAAATTGCACACCCCCTCAGAGAGTAGCATGCTATCCGTGTAGGTAAACATGTCAGACGCCCACAAAGGGGCAGTAAGCCCTATACGATATTGAATCTCTCCTTCGGGTCTGTTGCGCCGGGATGCCCCCGGGTAAGCTGAGCGCATTACAAATTTCATATAATAATAATAATAACAATACAATACACCATTATAGGCAGGAATCAAATGAGCAAACACTACATTCTGCCATATGTGTGGTGGTGCAGCATGTCATATTCCCAAACAGTTCACTCACATATAGAAGTAGTGGTGCTACTTGAGTCCACCTCTTCCTTTTCTGGTGGACCCTGCCTCCAGATCCACATTTTATGGAAGACCCACCCACCCCCCACAGGCACCAGTCACTCTGAAAAGAGATCTCCTCTGAGGCAGAACTACATTCTCCTGGCAGTTTATTATCAACATCAAGGAAAGATTAATTCATCTTCCTTGAGATACATCATTTGTAGTGGTACTCTGAGCCCACAATGCAAACCCCAAAACATTTTGGGACTCTGTTGCTTTTTGAGGTATAAAATACTCCTATATGTTATTTTGTATAGTGCAGATTTTGTCTTTAGACCCCTGCGAAGCGCTTTAAATGGTGCATGAGGTAAAAAGAAATGCCATTCAGTACAGATAGGCTTATATATTTTAAGTTGCTATATAACATTTTTTGCTGGCCGTGTAGCATTTTTTGGTTCAGGAAATGGATTTATAGAAGTGTAGGTACTTGTGTGCTGGTACTCTCCCATTAAAAATATTGAACCCCTGATGAAAAGTGCAGTGCTTATCCTCTCAAATTAAAGAAGTACAGGTACTCAGTACCTGTGTGTACCGGCCCATTTAAAGCACTAATATACAGGCGCATAAATATTTTACAGACCGTGTTTTTATCTTTGTGTGGCATTAAGTCATGTACCATATAAAATACCAGAAATTGATATATAAAATGTACAATTATGTCTATTTCATCTTTGTTTCTTTGGCTGACCTTGCCACGTTATTTGGTATTCAGTATGTACAGGTTAGAAGGTATCAATTTAAATGGCATTCTGTTGTGGAGTGGTGCAGAGTATTGGAATGCTGCGCTTGATGTCAGACATGACACTTTAGGGGTTGTTACTTTAAAGGCACTGTTCCGAAGAGCTTTTTAGGTTGAGCCTGTAACAGCGTGCATGCGCTGTTCTGGCAAAGAGTTTATGTAAGGGCTTTCAGAAATCGCTTCAGATGCTCGCACACACTCGCATGTGTGCTTATACTCTTGCCCCAGGCTATTGGCCTTTGCTTGCGTCTTTTTAACAAAGACAGCACGCAATTGGCCAAAGGAGGGCGTATTGCTCCGGCCATGGCCCATTGGTTGCGGTTACCCGCGCGGCCGCCATGTGGTTTTAATTATCGTGCCCAGACATGGGCGCGATAATTGAAATCCGATGTCTCGCTGTGGCGCGAGCGCGCACCACTCGCTGGCTTGTTTGCTTACTATTGCGCTGCAATGCTGTTCCTCGTTGCTGTAGGGGCTCGAGCAGCATGGAGTGCCCTGGGAGGGGTCAATGTGGCCTTTGTTGTAGCGCTTGACTCAGCCTGCTTCGCTACAAAGCAGGCGCCCGCACTTTAGCTGCGGTTCTTAGCGGGACACATGGCGGGGGCATCGAGCCAGCCCTTTCCCGCCTTGAAGGAGCATGAGTCAGGAAGCAGCGTGCTGCTGGGTCTGACTGACAGCAGCACTACTCGAGGGAAGTCAAAGTGCAGCATGCGGCGCTAGAAATGGATTGCCTCAAAGCTGAGGTGCCAGTGCGGTCTATCTTCATTCCTCGTCGCCAGCTGTAGAAGGGACGTTTCTACTGAGGGTGTGACAGGAGGTGTATCCGGTTCTTATTCCCTCGAAGCCATCTCTGCTTTGTGCGTAAAATGGATATTCAAGAACTGGAGGCCTTTGCGCAGATCTTCCGACTCCTTAAAAAACTTTAAGTTTCACAGTTTTGGGGTGCGGGTTCGAAATAAGAAAGGCAATATGAGCGAGTTAGGCGGAAGAGGTAGTAACAGCAAGTGGTAATAACTAACAGTGTAAGGTGGCTCAGCGAGTTAAACTTTAAGTGTTGACATTAGCTGTGACTTGTAGGTTTCGATATCAGGTTCCAGCAAGGCAAACCGACCTGTTCATCCTTCAGAGGCTGGTAATTCAGTACCATATATATTGTATTGGTTGATATTAAGTCCCATTATGCAGGGTGCTAAAAAATAGCGAACCTTGAAGCACTACACATCGGAAATCCTGTTTACGGTGTGTGAAGTAGAAAGCTAAAAAAGAAACAGGAAGTAGTAAGAAAATGTGAAATTCAACTGCACAGGGAAGAACAAAAGGGACAATTTTAGAGATATGGAAAAGTAAAATGCAAGAAAACGCAAATTACAGAAAAGTAAAACGGAAGAAAACGCAAATTACAAAATGTTATTATTCCATTTTGATATATGACGTTATACAATGCGCAAGTAATGTACATTCATTTAGCACATTTGCCATATGGGACGTAGTGTGTGTTTTTAAGTGTGGGGAAGGAAGCAATGCTTAATTTGTCTATGGATGCAGATGGTGGGCATTGGCGTTCATAGCTGGGGACTAGACTTATTTTTCATTATCAGACTTTGACCCGAGGCAAAAGAGAGACCGAAAAGTGACAAAGAAAAACAGGAAATTGTAAAACAATCATAAAAGGAGGGATTATCCCTCCTTTTATGATTATTTTACATTAACCTACAATGGTCGGAACGAGGAGTTAGGAAGTGTATTGAGTTGGAACATAGAGGTGTGAAGTAAATCAGTGTCCCTAAAATAAATTATCACACTTGTAGGTGTGTGACGGTTAGAAGTTGTGTTGGTACTATCAGTGACAGCATGGCACAGGCAATGTGTGGTGCAAGCTGCAGTGGACTCTTGACAAGAGCCCTTCCACTTATGTTTTTATATTTTTTTTACTAATTATATACTATGATATATGGGAGACTCCGGAGCCCCTTGTCACTTTCTGCAAGGGGCCCCATGCTATCTGCCGATGACCCAGTTGTAAAGTACCCCTGGGCATTCAGTCTGCTGTCCCCTCTCTACCAGGAATGTGTGCTGGTGATGGCGGCATGTCGGGCTTTTTAAATGAGTCATCTTTTGACACTCTTTCCACCAATCCAGAATCTGAAAAAAACAAATACTTTTAGGGAAATTAAAGATGAGGGGAACATTTTAAAAGAAAGGCTGCATTGCTGCTAGAGATTACCTGAAAGGATTTTAGAGTCGGTCATTATTGAGAAATCAATTCGCGTTTTTGCCAGTAAACTTAAAGACTACAATATAGGGCAAAAAATAGACCAGTTTCTGTGTCTTTTTTTATTTCAGACTGCATGAGCCACTGTGTAGTAATTGTATAGCTCTTCAATCCCTGGCAGCACAGCACCCAGGATAATGTGCTGCATGGCTAAACACTTAAATGGTCCCAAAAGCGAGACCTATTGGCTATGCCAATGCTTGTTTGGGTAGGTGTTCGGTTGGGCTCTGCAGGGATATCTTTCCCTTTAGTTCCTCAGGGACGTTTCTCCAAGTATTGGGCGCTGCTATGTAGAATGCTTGCCTTGGCATTTTGTGTTTCTTGGATTGAGGAATGTCTAGTAGTAGGCTTCCTTTGCTTCTTGAGCATCTGAAATCTGTATATACTCATTTACACTTCAGAAGCTGCCACCATTGCCTCTTCCTGGCCCAACGCCATCCACCTACATTCCACATGGTGCCTATTCCTGCATTATTCGTATGGATTTCACCAGTGGCTTAGGGTCTATGTAGTTTGACGATTGTTTGAATTTGAATGCAAAGGTGGTCCAGGTTTGCAGATATTAGCAAAGGCAAACATAGGCAATACCCATCAGTCTTGTTCATATCTGAAAGTGCCGCTTCACTCACTGGTGAGTTTAGGTACTCAGAAACACATCACATACACACTCTCACATTCAGTGCTTAATTTGTTAAAAAATAAATGTCAGGGCTCTTGTCAGGAGACTACTGCAGCTTGCACCACACATTGCCCCTGCCAGCGCTGCCATTAATAGTAACAACAGAGCTACTAAGCATCACACTCCTACGAGTGTGGCAATTCGGACTAGTCCAGGCCCCTAAAGCAATAAGAATGGCTTGGGTGGCAGGTAATTGTCATTTTTATTGTATATTGAATTAATAATTAACTGTTGTTATGGTCATCTCTAAATTAGCCAGACAGCGTCACCTTGTGGTAGACTGTCAAAAGCGCAGGTGTTGACAATTAAGTGCTGGTGTTCACTAAGGGAAACCTCTGGCTCAAATTAAGCACTGCTCGCACTCATCCTTGCACTCATGAACCCATTCATCCATGTATTGATGCATTCACAGATTGACCAATCCAAAACAAAACACATGCACAAACTCAACAACCATATCTAAGATAAAACAGAAATAAAAGCCGGAAAAAAAATGCTGCGCATGTGTTTTCATGAAAAAGAAATAAAAAATTAAATACAGCAATGGGCAGCCATTTTGGAGCAGGCTTGTGCATAGTTTATCATTGCTTTAAAATTTCAACTTGACCACCACAATAAGAAGCGATCTGTTTGCCATCTTGGAATAATACACAATGATAGGAGCTTTAACATAGGGTGGTAAAAATCCAGTGGCAAATGCCTACAGGCTTTAACATAAGCTTTTAACGGCTGCCTTTGCCATAACCTTTCATTATAAAAATATCAACAATGTGGTATCTGACATCAATTTTCACAACAAACCAATCCGGCCTATATCCTTTACCAGGGGCTTGTCATCATAAGGAACTACGGTCTGCTATGTTGCTCATGTGCTTTCCCACAAGCCAATTTTCCAACTTACCATTATACATTTAAAAACAGTTTACCAACTTTCAGTTGGCAAAGCAATATTTATTTATTTAGAAGTTTTCTATAGCGCTAACAAGACCCGAAGGTAGCAGAGCGCTTTACAGTAAAGGGAATGAAAAGGTGCACAACAAGACACGTAACAAGTAAAGTCGATCAACGAAGACAATTTGGAAGGAGGAAAAGTTCGGACAGCAGGACTTCTTGGTAATAGGATACAGAGATACCACATAGTTCTGGGGATGCTTGCTGATCTTAGTTACCCACGACCTAGGGAACGGATTAGGAACAAGGATTTGAGTTGGCTCTTGAATTCGGCATAGGATGGTATGGTTCTGATGTGTGGGGGTTGGAGGTCCATATTTTGGGGGCATTTCCTGTGAAGGAGCAGTCCGCAGTTCTCTTCTTTCTGGTTTTTGGTAGGATGAGCAGCAAGGAGTTAGAGCTTCTCAAATTTCTAGCTTGGCCTACTTTTTTGAGCTTGTTTGCCAGGTATTCTGGTTTTCCGGTATGGAGGGCCTTGTGGGGTAGGCAGGCCATTCTAAAGGTGCTACGCATTTCCACAGGGAGCCATTCGAGTTCTTTGAGTGCTGGGGAGATGTGGTCAGATTTTTTGCATCCTGTGATCATTCTCGTTGCCGCATGCAGAGTTGTTTTTAGGGGGGCCAGGTGCGATTTGGGGATGCCTGTTAGGATTGAGTTCCCATAATCCAGTCTTGATAAAACTAGAGATTGCGTTGCTAGTTTGAGGTCCTTGTTGGGAATGAAGGGTTTGATTTTATTCACTTTTTTATGCACTTTTTGCAGAGTTCTTAATGTGGTTTGTCAAGGTTAGTTTGGGGTCTAGGGTGAAACCCAGAGATTTTACGGAGTCAGCTAGCGTGAGATTACCTTTAAGAGCATCGATTGACTTCAGCCACTCGATGATTTGAGGGTTGTCTTCTTTGTTTGAGATGAGAAGAGTTTCAGTCTTGTCGGGGTTGAGTTTCAGGTGATTCTTCGTCAGCCAATCTTGAACATCATTTAGGACATAATTTAGTCTGTGGATGTCATTAAGAGAAGAGGTTTCCAGGTAGATCTGCGTGTCATCCGCATAGAGGTGGAAGTGGATGTTGGCGTTCCTGAGTAGTTTGGCGAGCGGTTCCATATAGATGTTGAAGAGCTGAGGAGAAAGTACTGATCCTTGGGGGACACCCTTGTTGACTTGCTGGGTTTCGGAAGTGAAGTTCTTCATTTTTATTATTTGCGAGCGGTTATGAACAAAGGAGGAAAACCACTTGAGAACTACCTCGCCGAGGCCAGCTCTTACTTGCAGAGTCTTGATGAGGAGCTTATGGTCCACCGTGTCGAAAGCTGCGGATAGATCAAGGAGTATGAGGAGGCAGCACTTGTCTGCGTCAAGAGAACCATGAATGTCGTCTATGATGTTCAGCATCGCGGTTTCTGTGCTGCGGCCTTGTCTGAAGCCGGATTGTAGGGGGTCCAGGAGATTGATGCTGTCCAGATGATGCATCAATTGCAGGAGTACGCAGTGTTCCAGTGTTTTAGCGAGCAGAGGGAGGTTAGATATCGGTCTAAAATTGTTCAAGTCAGTTGAGTCAAGACCTATTTTTTTCAGCAGAGGGGTGACTTGTCCCATTTTTAGACAATCGGGGACCACTACGCTTTTTAAGGAGCTGTTTATGATTTTGACCCAGATAGGTGCTAAGGTGAGCTTCATTTTTTTGATTAGTGAGGGAGGAATGGGGTCTGAGATGTGTGCTGATGGTTTGGAGGTCGAGATCAAAGAGATTATCTCTGTTTCCTGCACGGGCGAAAGCTTCGCCAAAGGAGGGGAGAGGAACCGGATGGGAGGGCCTGTGGGATAGCCGAGTTGCTCTTCTGTAGGTGTTAGTTGTTGATGTCTAGAGATAATTCGATTTTTAAGACCTTATCGTTGAAGAAGTTGGTGAAGTTATCGCATAGTTCTTTGGATGCCTGCAAGGGTGGGGGCAGAGGCTTGGATGTTTGATGTCTGATTATGTTGTAGAGCTCCCTCGGTCTGTTTTTGGATTTGGCTAGTACCTCTCGGAAGAAGCTGGATTTCTTTTTTTTGATATGGTTGTTATACTTCCTGCGGGCTGTTATTAGTTGTAAGCGATGGATGGTGGTTGGGTTGTTTCTCCACTTTCTTTCTTTGTCTCTCAGGATTCTTCTTTCTGCGTTGAGGTCCGTGTTGAACCAGGTTCTAGATGGGGTGGCACGGCTTCTTTTGAGCTTCAGAGGAGCTAGACTGTCGAGAATGGAGACTAGCTCGGAGTTATAGTGGTCGATGAGATCATTGGTCAAGAGGTGCAGAGAGTTGTCTGGAAGAAGTGAACTTAGTTGACCTTCTAGGATATCTTGGGGTACTTGGGAGAGGTTTCTCGACCATTTAGGGGGGTCTTGAGGAGGTTTAAGTGGGATGGTGGGCTGATTGATATGATATAGGATCATATGATGATCTGGCCAGTCAACGGGAAGTATGTGGTTGACCGTGATTGAATTCTTTTGTGCAATGATGGCGTCCAGTGTGGCTCCTTTGTAATGTGTCTCCTCAGTACAGTGTTGAGTAAGGTTGTTATCAGCGAGGAGGCTGGATAGCGATCTGATTAGAGGGTTGTGAGTTTCGTTCCATCGGAGATTCAGGTCACCAAGAATTACATTTTTGGAATCGCCGAGTGCGTCTTGTGCAATCAGGTTGGATAGTTGTTCTCCAAACTCATTGTTTCTGCCCGGGGGGTGATAGAGTAGGTGGCACAGTAGTGAGTCGTTATCTTTGGTCTTGATGACAGCGGATAGACATTCAAATGAGTCGTACTCGAAGGAGGAGGTTTCTGTGATGCTCCAGCTGTCCTTGTGGATGATAGCGACCCCACCTCCTCGTTGTTCTATCCTGTCTTTGGAGATAAGGGAGAAACCAGGTGGGACCAGCATATCTAGGTAGGGAGGAGATGTCTTATTTAGCCAGGTCTCAGTGAGGAACGCAACGTCAATGTCATGGGTGAGGATAGCTTCGGCTAAGTCCGTTGCGTGTAGTGAGGTCAATCTGCAATTGATTAGGAGGCAGTTGGTGATTTTCTCCTGATTGCTGGTGGTTTTGTCTTTAGCCTCTCTGGGTATAGAGGTGAGGACTGGTAGTCTCTGACGTTTGAAAGTGGGTAGATCTTTCCGGTGACCCGTGATTACTTGGATTTTGGATTTAGGTGAATCTGAAATGGGAGAGTCGTAGGTAGCGGCTAGTAAGGCTGCTTCCCTGTCTGACATAGGAGTTTCTGATCTAAGTGGCCTGGAGGTCAGGTGTTTTGAGCCCGCTGGGGTGGAAGATGAGGTTGAGGTCAAGGGCCTGGTGCATGGGGCTCTGGTTGATTCGGTTTTTTAGGACCGGAACCCAGGACCTTGGGATAGGGATTGATAGGCTGGGCACTGGGGGCTTCTGTGTGCCCCTGGGTGATGTTAGCGTTGGCAAGGAGGGAGGTTCGGGGGGGGGGTTGAGGGGATTACATGCTATACCGAGGTTAAAGAGGATTTCTATTAAGCCTTGGGTGATAGTGTCGACCTGGTTTTCAAGGGCTGTGAGCCGCTTTGTTATGGAATCAAGGGAGGGGTTGTGGGCATCTGGAGTGGGGCCGAGCGTGTTATGGTTCGAGAGGATGGGTTGGGAGATAGGGATCGGGGTAGAGGGCGGGGGAGGGGTGGGGAGAGGGCTAGGAGGAGGTTTAGACATGGGAGAGATAGGGAGAGGGACAGGAGGAGGCTTAGACAGGGGAGGTTAGAGAGTTTGGGGGAGACTCGAGGGGAGGCTCGTTGGCTGGGGGCTGCCTGTTGGCAGGGAGGTGATTGTCGTAGGAGGGGGTCGGTGGCTGTGGCTGGGGGAGGTGAGGTGGTTGGAGGGAGGGGTAGGGTGTGAGAATTGAGTTTCCTGTTGGTGGTGGATGGCTGTGCGAGGGGGAAGAGATATGGCGGGGGAGGGGGAGCCTGTCGGGCTGTGTATGGATCGAGAAGGGGCGTGTCGAGGTCTTCTCTGTTAGCTAGAGGAGTGGTCGGAGAGGGCGTAGGGGCGAGGTGAGGAGGAGTAGGGAGGGCTGACCTAAGTGAGGGAAATAGGGATTCGAAAGCTTCCAGGTTCTCATTGTAGGCTTGGATGAGGACTGTGCCATTAGTGAAGATAGTCACGGTTGTATAGCCTCTACCAACTGATCTGAACGGGAGAATCGCGGTTAGTTTGCAGCTGTGAGGAGTGGAGGTAGTTTTGGCGATGAACATCTGTGTTCTGATCGCGGAGACCCAATATTCAGGTCTTTCAGTGTGGAATATAAGATCCATCTTCATCGGTCCATTGGAGGCCGAGTGGTAGATGTCAATGATTAGGGTTTCTTTATGTTTGTGGATGAGTTTTTGCTTGAAAGTGCGACGCAGCTTTGTAGAGAGGAGGGGGGGAAGATGATGGTGAAGGAGTTCCGACTGTGAGGTTTAAGGTGGGCAAGTGGGACTGGTGGCGGAGGGGGAGGCTGGTCCCGGGCCAATGTGAGGGTAGTGGAGGGGGGGAGCCTGATTAAGTTGTGGTGTGGAGCTTGGAGCTTGGGTGGCCCGGAGGGCAGGCGACAGGCTGAATTAGGGTTTTGAGGCAGCGCGGTTCATCAGGACACAAGACTTGGGATCCTGTGGGGCAATGTGTTTGGAGATCAATGGCCGAGGGGTCACTTAGCTAGGCTTGCGGTGTTGAGGGCTTAAGTTCACAGGTAGAGGCAGATACAAGGCGGCAGAAGTCAGGAGCGTCCTGTCTAATGTCCTTCCCGGGCAGGCAGCCTGGGTGGCGAAACGTGGGGTTCCCGAGGAGCGAGGAGGGTGATGCTCCAGGCAGGGGGGAGGGTCCTATAGCCCAGGTGATTCCGCTTAGGAATTTGCAGGTGACCAGTCTCTGATTGACAGTTGAACCCTTGTAGGCTAGCACCATGGGAATGGTGTATGAGGGAGACTCTGATCAGGAGAGGTTCTCCTTGGCCGCCAATTTGAGGACAGGCGTGTAAGTGGTGGACAAGGCACAGCAAGAAGTCTAGGTGCCTCTGCCTAGATGGAGGGGAGGGGAACTCTTTGCCCCATGTTGTGGATCTCCGATGCAGCTGGTGGCTCGGAAGGGGTGGAAGGAGGCTACCAGTGGGCTCTGGTCAGGAGAGGTCCTCTCGGGTCGCCATTTTGGAGTCAGGCACTTATGCTGACAAGAAGGGCAAGTGGCCTCTATATCTCTTTATAAATGATGGGAAAAGGATGTCCCGTTGCCCCCTTGTTTGGCGCCCCAGACAAATTTAGTAGCCAGTACCTCACAGCGAGAAAGGAAACGGATCCGATGGAGGCTCTGGTCAGGCGACCTCCTCTTTGGCCGCCATTTTGAGGTCAGGCACGGGGTCTGCGGCGGCGGGCATCACAGGGATCCAGTGAAGAGACTTTTCTTTTCAATTCAACGGTAGTCAGGGCTGTAGCTTGGCGCCCATGTAACGGTCGGTACCTGTCCGGGTGGAAGAGGCGGCTCCGGTGGAGGTTCTGGTCAGGCGATGTCTTCTTTGGCTGCCATTTTGAAGACAGGTGTGGGGTCTGTAGCGGCGGTAATCACGCAGCTCCGGTGAAGGGACTATTATCTTTTAATGGCAGTCGGGGCTGTAGCTTGGCGCCCACTTAACAGTCAGTGAGCTTACAGGGTGAAGAAAAGCGGCTCCGTGGAGGATCCGGTCAGGCAACGTCCTCTTTGGCTGCCATTTTGAAGACAGGCGCGGGGATTGGCAGTGGCGGGAGTCAGGGAGCTCCGGTGAAGGTACTTTTTTCTTCAGTGTTGAGTGGGCCTGAAGCGTGTAAGATTCCTGGTGCGGGCGCTGAAGATGGGTCCGGCAGCGGTCGGCAACAAGCGGGTGAGTGTCCTGGGGTCGCGAGGAAGGCAGAGGGGCGCCGATCACCAGTGAGCGTGATCAGGCGGCAGGACTCTGCTTTCCGATAGCGGGACAGGCTGCACTTTTTCGTCTTGGGCTCCGGTCGCATTCCTGGTGTTGGGAAGCGCTAGGGGGGCTTTATTTAGGTCGTTTTCGACTGAGCCGGGAGCTCGGTTTCAGAGCTCACTACCCCTGAACAAGGATTCAATGTTCTGCCCTCAAGTTTGTCTGAAGGGTACACCCAAACCTAATACCTTGCCTCCTACAATAATCTCTGACATTCCATGGCTAAATACCTGGCTACTGGCTTTGACAAAGTTAAAGTCAATCCACCCTTAAATGTCTATTTGTTTTAACATATTATTGTTAAATAAGTCAATCAGGCCTACTGGCCGTCGTCATAACTTCCCACAATAAACAGATCTTTGACATCTGATATGGCATCCTCAGTTTGTCACTGTAACCAATTCAGGCCTACTTTACTGAGCATAGGCTTTGCAACATGGCATGGAGTGTAATACAAGCACCCTAATCCAGAAGCACAAAGCTTCTTCCAATGAAATGCTGTAGGAAGGATGATTAAAATGTGGACAAGACAAGGCCACTCACCCAGTAGTGTTTCTGTAAAGCTTGATTTCTGCTAAGGTCTGGTGTCAGTTGTGCCAGTATTTTGGTCATTTTAAAATGAGATGCATAGTGTTGCCACGCCATGCATGTCCGAAAGTTGATCTGCCTTTATTCTTAAAGGAGCAGACTCCCATTTAATCATGTACAAGTGTTTCAAAACCTCATGAGCCTGACCATGGCCCTTCAATGGTTTGCACTCATTTTACAACGACCAAAAGCCAGGCCCTGTTCTCATGTATAGTGTGGATATTAAGTCAAACCCACTCAACACATGCTTTCAAGAAGTTCAGCTCCACTTCATTTGTCCCATTAGTGCTCCTCAAATGATAGTTTAAAGAGACCACATGAAGTTTACAGACTTGAACAGACTTTTAGAGGCCAGACAGTTCAGATTATCAAGCCAGAAAGTGTATCTCTGTTGAAAAGGTTTCTCTTGTTACTGTACTTGGAGCTATTTAACTAGTTCCTAAACCAAAAAATGCTACATCACAAGCAAAAAATGAAAATGTACCTTTGTGAGAGTTGTGCTCTTCTCTCAACTTTAGCCATCTGGCAGACTTCAGGTCATAGATTATTTACGAAAGTGTCATAATAAGTATAGATAAAATGAGTTTTGGCTCCCTCCCTTCAGAAATTGATTTGCATGGTTTTTCAGGGTTTCCTATTGATTGGAAGAGCTGTGAATCAAGGGCATTGCATTGGGTGGATGGTTACATTATCCCATTTCTGCTCTCCTTATGTTTTGGTGATAGGGCTGAACTGGTCTTTTTGTAGACTACAGTCATGTTGTGCTCTTTGATGTATTTGCCTAGTTGACACAACAACATTTTAACTGCTAATTTATGGCTCTTTTTTAAAGATATGCTTACTGTTTGCTTGTCTTTACCTGCTAAAAAGGCTCAATGCTACTGACTAATGTTGCCCTTGCACAGTCTGTTGTTTTACTTTACCTTAATGAAAACATGTTGTTGGATTTACAGTTTTTCTGCTCACAACATAAAGGCACGCATGCATATAGCCATTCTTATATGCTGCAACAGAAATACTGGCCCTGTGACCAAAATACGTGCCACGAAACATTTTGCAAACACTTACAAATCAAAGGTCTGTGAAGGTGTAAAGTTCTGTGAGGGTGCAGCTTAACTCTCTTATTGCACTCTGTTCATGAAAGAGGCCCCATTCCCAGTTTCCAAATTGATATAGGCTTAGTATGTGCTTCATTAGGGGATTCTCATTGTAGGACAGCTAGAGGTAATACAAAGTTTCCCAATTATAACCAAACATTTCCACCAACAAAAAGTCAGACCAGTTGGCTATGGCAATGGATGTTCAATGTGTCTGAGCAAATCAGTGGATGTTTGTTTGAAAACTGTTCATGTAGACATGGAGGGTTTGTTATCTTAAGGTATTACACAAAGAAGAGCCGAAATTTCTAGAGGACATTTCAGACAGTATTCTCCAAATAAAACTCGGTGTTCCGCTAATGCACATCTGATGAACTGCGGGGGGGGGGGGGGGGGGGACTGTTTGGGGGAGGAGTTTTACTTTTAACACCATCAAGGAATGGAATTCCCTTCCCTCATATCTCAGAAAAATGTCCCCCCTTCTCGAATTCAGGAAGACCTGGCTGCTTCAGCAGTAGTAGCACCGAGTACAGTATGTAGCACTGGAAACGCCAAGACACCCGAGGGTATTCGTGCGCAGTATACATTTTATTAACATAACATAACATCTTTCTCACAGGTGCTGAAGAAGGCATGCTGAGGGACACAACCTTGATCACCGCAGCACAACATAGTGCACCCCTGTTGCTCTGCGGCTTTGGTAGCTATCCAAACCATGAAGGGCCATGTGAAGCACAAGCCCCTCCCTGAATGTACATTTGGGAGGAGGTTTGGTCTAGCCCACACAGTGTTTGGTGTGCATCTCTGCTGTACCGTACCTGGAAGGTTTCATCTGCTTCCAAACAATATAATTGCTGGGTATAACAAAGGAAACACCTGCGTTATGAAATGAGACAGTAAATGCAGATGTAATTATTGAGGGAGTTGTGAGAGGCTTCAGCCTGCGCGGGCCAGTTTCCCACACGCCTGTGTGCAGGGAGTCACCTCCAAGGGTTAGTGCAGGAAGACGGGGGTGGAGGTGCGGCTCTGCAGCTCCGAGAGTAGGCAGAGACTATTCTGACTTGTGAAAAGGGCTCAGTGACCACACTGACATTTAAAATAAATGTCATCAAGTTTTGTATTGTGGCTCTAAGGAAAGGGGGTGGCTCAACAAAAGCAGACAGGCTGCTTAGAGGGCATGAATGGTATACCTAACTTGTGTGGTTTTTTCATATTTTCTGTTGTTTTCAGACACAAAATATTCTGAATTCATCAAGGAATGGGTGCAGCCAATGAAGCAATATCACCATAGTATAAGAGCTCGGGCTCATATATCAAGTTATTAAATGAAGCAAAATTTGTTGTATGTCTTATATGGTCGTTTTTTTCCTTTCCTTTGTTGGTTTGAAACTGAATAATGTATCCTGACAATAACAGCTCAGGCTAGCTATAAGAAATGCCTATGTCCATTTTGACATTTCAATTTCATATAACCCTTGAAAATTTGAGCTTGTTGTGCTCAAATAGAAGACATGGAATTGGATCAAATAAACTGCGGGGGTGGTGCTTATTTGTACTGAAGTGCTATTTAATCCCCTAGTACATATTGCATGGGTTTACTAGTTTGCTCAGTATGTTATCAATAATGACAAACCTAGAGCAATTACTTTTTCCATTTGCAAAACTGCATTGATTGTGGTTAAAAGGCATGGCGTAAAATAGCCCACTCTTGTCATTAGTAATGTGGTAATAAATTACACATTGGAGGAAATTGACACCTATCGATATAGGGGACGTGATCCAAGCGCTGGAATTTGCCACGGCGAGTGAGAAAATCATCGACTACTATCCCTTGCGGGTTCAACTCCTAAGGTAGGTTCTTGTGGTATGAGGCGAGGCAATTACAAGGGTTAGGGATGTAATGTACTCCTGATTTCTGGGATCACAGGTCAGAGAAAAGATATTTTATGAACAGGCGCTCATTTGGTAAACAAACCTGGGCAAAATGTGCCGTATGTGCACAAATAGCAGAAATCCTGATCTAGCGATGTCGCAGGGGATGGCACATGCCATACCACAAATTATACCACTTATGAAATGCGTAGGTAGCAAAGTACATATTTTATATTCCACGCCAAATTTAGAGGTAATAATGTAACTTTAAGCACTGATATGTGTAAGACATTCACTGCCTGTGCATGCAATGTGGCACATCGGTGTCATAGCAGCAGGGGTGGGAACCTTCCAATATCCGCAGACCCTCCCTGCTAAACCAGCATGGATCATAGGAGCCCATGCATAACAGAGTATCGCGCACACAGCTGCAGCTTTATTAATAATGGATGGCAAGACTCCAACTTTGAGAGCAACATCTGCGCTCAGTGTCCCATCCCATGCCCACAAGCCTCATTGTGAATCACAACCCGCAGGCTCTAAACTCATACATGCCAGCCGACTCTGGTCAGAGATTCTCAATATTTAAAGTAAAAAATGGTTTTAATTTAGTTTTTTCCCGCCTAAAACGTGTGCCAACGTTAATGCAAGCCAAACGGGAAAATAAATAACCCTGGTTCATATTTTTTCAGAACCTTCCTATGCCCTTTTTCCAAATGTAAACTCAAGGAGATGATGGTCGGAGCGCTGAAACTTTTCAGACACTCACCCTAGTCACAGATCTGGATTGAATCCATCATCGTTCTTTGGCTCACTTCGCCACCCCAGTTCAGTTTGCCAAATGTTGCCATGTAATTGCCCCATATAAATTTGAAGTCACTATGAATCAGGGTCAAACAAATCAATGAAGTTTGTTCATATGAATAACGTGTGTATCTGATGCACTGTAAGGCCATCACTAGTTCCTCCTTCAGTATATTATTCAGTGCATCGGCTGGCAGACAGGGCCAGCAGCAGCATTTTTTTGTGGAGAGTTAGACAAAAACACCAGGGGGGGCCCCATGTCATTTCTCCGTGAAATTGGGATTATATACCATAAACCGTTCTACTTTGATCTGGCTTGAGAATTTTTTGTATTATTTAAAATTGTTCAATTAGAAATTTCAGTGGTGCTGCAACAATTTTTATATTGAGCTTACTGAAATTAGGTTTTTAAAAAGCGAATTGCTGACCAGCAGAGTTTTACAAAATTAGAACAAAAAGAATTAAAAAGACTCTAGAGTACATAAATATACGTCTTCCAAAGAAATAAATAATAGAAAAATTCAGAAATTTTAAACGAGACACAATAAGGTCGATGGAGTTTAATCTCTGGTGGCGGTCTAAGCACAAAGAAAAGTTTTTAAAAAATCGACCTTGGTGACCTTGGATGAAAACATTGAATTTGATGGAGAAACTCCTACTAATAAAAGTATATTTACCATTATAGTAACAGACAAAACCAAAGGATCCACACAAAATCTTGCAAAAAATTTGCAAACAATAAAACGTCTTTTTTTACAACGAGTCCAGCATCCAACAATGAATCAGGACGTAAAGCAACAAAGAAAAACAGCAAGAAAAAGATAAAATGAATGTACGCAGTTGCATGAAAATTTAATAATCAATTTCATATCATGTATTCTCAGTAAACAACTGATGGTACTAAACAAAGGGACATCTTTTGTGCCGACATATAGGTCTAAAAAGCTGGAAACAGAAATAGCTGTATTAAGATTTATGCAGAATCTTGGATTAAAATATTTTTTCACGACTCTTGAAACCACGTCTCCAGGCAGTAATGGTCCTTTGTACATGGAATTCAAGCCAAAGAGAACCTATATGCCTCCTATAGTGCATACAATTCTCAATACTTTTGAGACGCGATTTCAAAATGATTTAAGCAAATTGGATTTTAAGAAAAAGATTTATAACAACTTCACCGAGAATGAATGAGGTATTTTATTACATTTTGCAAGGAAAATTATATTGGGTCTTATTCACAAAGGTAATCTTACACTTTTGGTGTAAGTTTAATTTTTTTTGCCATTCACAAACTACAAATCTAGTTTTGCGTTTAGTATCTTTACGACTGTGGTGCAGAAATGGACCATCTCACGACGGATAGTGCTCTGCATAAAAATCTAAAGTTTTGCAAGCTCATTCCACCAGAGCCATGGCTGCCACCAATGCATTAACTCGCGGATTAACCGTCCTGAATATCTGTCAGGCGGCAACGTGGGCTTTTCTGCACACATTTACAAAGCACTAGAGCCTTGGCAGTCAGGTCCGTTGAGACAGACATGTTGCCTGTTTGCTCCTAAAGGAATTTATAGTATAATCCATTTCAAAGCTCCACCTCTGGGGAGGTATTGCTTGGATATCTATTATAAAGTAAGGAATCCGCGGCTAGAAGTCTCTATCATCTGAACAATGTACTTACCTTCTGTAATGCCTTATCTTTAGAGGCTCTACCTAGCCGCAGATTCCTTACGACCCACCCATCCTCCCCGCTCTACAAACGGATTCAGGGTGAAGGGCAGTTCCCCTTTCAAGGGCCTTAGTTTGACGTACCAGTAGTCAGTGTTCTTCATGGTTTATGCTTCTGGTGTGGAAAGTCGCAAAAAGAAACTGATGACAATGTGCTGGGGTGGTGCATATATAAACATCAAGCATGTCACTTCCGACATGGATGACGCCACCTACCAGTGCACAGGGGTACTGCTCACAAAACGTTTCCGGATCCAGTCTGACTCCTGGGGAATATTCTACGGTAAGGATCTCGCAGCTAGATAGAGTCTCTACCAGATAAGGCGTTACCAAAGGTAAGTAACTTGTGCTTTTGGTTCACATGGGTGGTGACTATAATCTTCAAGATGTAATTACCCATTATATTGGACTGAGCAATTCAAATTTAAATTCCATGTAACAAGGGTCCAGAGGACCCTTTTGGCACTTTGCATGTATGGTAAATGGGATTGGCTCACATTGAAAATACCTGCTTCATAGCAACTAACGGATGTTCTTGGTATTTGGCATGACTGATAAATGAAACTGGTTCACACTGGTGGCGACTTTACTAATTTTCAGTCTTATACAGGGCGAGATTGGCCGTAGCGGGCACCGCGCATTTCCCCGGTGGGCCGCCAGGATGGGGGCCAGTTTTGGGCCTCTGGGGGGCCGTTTTTGTTACAGGGCCATTTTTGCAGCACAGCTGCAATATCGACCCCTGTAACAAAATTGACCGAAAGAGGCCCTGGCAAACAGCTCAGCCACACACCTCAATGCCCCAGGGGGCCAGCCGAGCACTTTGCCAGAGCCGGTGTTGGTTCCCAGTGGCCCTGGTCGTATACCCCAGATTGGGTTAGACGTTTTATGTCTGTACGGGTGTTCACAAGAGGTCAGCAAAAATAATATCTGCATTTTTTATATATCTACGATATCAAACATCAGAAATTTCAGGTTGGTGTACATCGCTTAGTATTTCACCAACTGTGCCAATTCCCCTGTTCATATTCATGACTCATTTGTGGACATTGCCTTCTTATTCGTTCACAGTATATTCCACTGATAAAGTGCCTGCGAGGCGTGAAATGCAGTGGGGACATGTTTAGTACTTGGATGAATATTTTACAGCATGTCTATTTCCAATTTCCAATTTAAAACATTTATAGAGCGCAACGTGCACCGTACGGTTTCTTGGCGCTAGTGGAGGGTTCGGCAACAGAGGCAAAGTAAACCTGTCGTAGGGCAGGAAGGGGAAGGTACGCGGAGAAGGCCTGTTTGAAATGGAACGTTTTTAGGTCTTTGCGGAAAGAAACATAATGAGTGGCAGAACGAAGGTGGGCGGGGAGGGAGTTCCAGAAAGTGGGAGCTAAGGTAGAAAAGTTGGTCCCACCCCACTTTTTACGTTTGAAACGTGGGATTTGAAGGAGAGACTTGGAAGAAGAGCGAAGCTCTCTGGTGGGGACGTATTCATTTATCAGCGAGGAAATGAAGGCGGGGGCAGTGCCTTGGCGGGCCTGGAAAACCATGCAGCCGGTCTTAAAAAGGGAACGTTCCTTAACAGGAACTCCCTGAGGAGGGGTGTGGAGTGGTGGTAACGTGGGAGACCATAGACCAACCGGGCCGCCTGGTTCTGGACCATCTGGAGCCTCCGCAGGCTGTATGCTGGGATGCCGTTGTATAGGGCATTGGCATAGTCCAGCCGCGATATCACCAGTGCGGCCATGATCAACTTGAGTGCCTGGGGGGAAAAGAAGCGGGAGACAGTGCGGATGGTTCGGAGGGTGAGAAAGCAGGAGGAGACTACAGAGCTGATTTTTGAATGGAGGGTGAGTTGGTTGTTCATTTTGACACCCAGTGTTTTGACCGTGGTTGAAGGAGTGGGGGCGGGACCAAGGGAGGAGGGCCAGAAGAGAGAGTTCCAGGGACTGGAAGAACCACCGGTGAGAACCAACTCGGTTTTATCCGGGTTCAGTTTGAGATGGTTGTGGTTCATCCAGTCCCTGATGAATATCATAGTGGACTGGAAGTTAGAGACAGAGAGGGGAGAGGAGGATAGGTCAAAGATGAGCTGGAGGTCATCCGCATAATTGTACACAGTGACCTCCAGCTGCTGAAGTGCGAAAATGAGAGGAAAGATATAAAGGTTGAACAGTAAGGGGGAAAGAGAAGAGCCCTGGGGAACACCACAGGTGACGGGGAGTGAGGTGGTCGTGAAGTCTCCTAGCCGGACCGCCTGGGTGCGGTCCCTCAGGAAGGAGGAAAGCCAGACCAGGGCTGATCCCTCAATTCCAGCCGCCCTGACACGGGACAGTAAGATGGTGTGGTCCACCGTGTCAAAGGCGGCGGAGAGATCGAGGAGTATGTCTATGGAACAATAACACTTTGTGTGATAACCATTTCGAAACATTAAAAAACATGGAGATGTTTTCCTTTTTTTTTTACACTTTACCAGCAAATCACAAAGTCAATTATTTCATCTACGAACATCATCCCCCCCACCCCTCACCCCGGGTTCGAGAAAGAAAGATTAAAAAATAAATTACTATTAGGACAAATTAGGCTTACCAGCATTGGGATGGTCATTCAATATACATAAACATTTCAGTGTTGGCTAATCAACAGATACTAGAAAAGAAAGGATACACAAAGAAGATATCATATCTTAAAGAGCAGAGACGTAAAAGCACCAAAAGAGATGAGGGGGAGGAGGGAATGGGTGGCGGGTCACAGGGGGGGGTAACGGGGCGCTAACTGGAAATGGGGGAGGGGAGCGGAAAGAGGCAATCAAAGTACAAAAGAAAGAGAGAAATATAAAGAATCCATTTCATTATGCATCTTAAGTATTCACAGTGTCGAGCCATCTGGTCAGAGGATCCCAGACCACCAGACCCTTATTTTTTTTTTTGCCCTTCTGCCCTTTTTAGCATAGATTGCCCTCTCCAGTCTGTAGGTAGCAAATAATCTAGCTTGCCATTGACCGAAAGAATGGGGATTCAAATCTTTCCAATACGTTGCAAACAGCCCTAGCATGATGGTAATCGGCGTGAGTTAAATATCCAAAGAGAGAATTCTACTTAAAAACCGTTGTACCTCTTTCAGTAGTGGGTCAAGTTTTGGGCATACAGCAAACATATGTACTGAATCTGCGCTATGTTCTGTACAGTGACACGCAAGTAGTTCCAGGACCAGTTGCCCTTTTGGCAACCCTGCTGGGGGTTATATACAAAAAATAGGCCGTCTTGCAAAATTGCTCTTGCAATTTAGGAGATAGCAAATATGTTTGCGCTAAGCTCAAAGCGGAGCAGAAGACATTAGGTGGAGTATTTAGTTTAAGCTGGCATTTTGCGTCTATTTTGCTTAAGTCATCTAATTGTTGTTCATTCAGAATATAATAGATATTTCCTATCCTTGGTAAGTTAGAGTCAAGTAGTTTATCTATAAAGCCGACTGCTGCAAACCTAGCGGGCCCCCCAGTTTTATTACTTAAATAGCTCCTAATGACATGATACTGAAAAATCTGATTATTGTTCAGTTTATAACAGGTTTTCAGATCTTCAAATGACCGAATGCAGCCAGAGCTAAACAGATCTCCTAGTCTGCAAATACCTGCCGAGTACCATTCTTGAAGATATGTGTTTTTAAATATTACAGGCAGGTTGTCATTATGTCTGATAGGGGTATAACAATTTAGCTTGGTTATTCCAAATACCTTACTAATATTATAAAAGACCCGGTAAGCGCTAATCATCGTTTTAAATCTAACTCGCTTGTAGTAGCTGAATTCCAAATGACGCCAGAGACACCCCCTTGCATTTTCCCCTAAGAGTAAAAGATGAGGAGAAGGCAAACCCGAAGAGCTTAAAGTGCAATCCTCATGCACTAGTTCACAGCAATGTTGAAGGGCAGCAGCCCAATAATATAGTTTTAAATTGTAGAGATCCCAGACTCCCCTTTCCCTAGGTAGAGATAGGAGATTAAAGGCTCTTCTTGGCTGTGTGTAGGCCCAAATAAATCGAGAAAAGATTTGTTCAAAAACTGAAAGTATATGATTAATAAAAACAAGTGGAATTGTCTGGAAAAAGTAAAGTAATTTAGGAAAATAAGTCATCTTTAAAACATTGCATTTTCCTGCAATAGTTAGATGTAGGCTATCAATTTTCCGGAGTGATTTCTTCATGTCAGTAGCCAGAGGGGTCAAGTTTTCTGCCACCAGCGTATCTAGGTCTGAAACTATGTTAACTCCTAAGTAATTCGCTTTCTCCATAATTCTGCTATCTGCCCAGGCTATTTTTCCATTAACAGTGATCTGTGTTTTTGTTCTATTCAGGGCGTAGCCAGAGATCAGTCCGAACTCCTGGGCTTCTTGCTAGAGGGCCCTGATGGCCGCCTCGGGTTCCGGGGTTATTATGGCTAAATCATCAGCATAAGCCATGATCTTTGTATCTATGCCAAACATACTCACTGGCCAGATAGCGTAGTTTAATTTGATTCTTTTTATCAGAGGGTCAATATAGAGGGCAAAGAGTAGGGGCGAGCAGGGGCACCATTGCCTCGTTCCTCTTGAAATCTTTATTTGCTCTGACAAATGATCATTAATTAATATATTGGCTGTGGAGTTTTGATACAGTGCCTGCACAGCCTGGATCATTCTTGATCCAAAGCCGGTCCGCTGCATGACAACCCAGAGAAATTGCCAGGAGACCCGATCAAACGCTTTTGCAGCGTCTAAAAGAATTAATGAGATCAGTTCTTCTGACACTTCTGCGGCGTCAAATAGGGTGATGGGCCAGCGGATATGCTCGGTAGTGGCTTTTTTGGAATAAATCCATGTTGGCAACTAGAAACTAATGGCTCAATATTTATAGAGAGTCTAGTGGCAATAATTTTAGAGAACATTTTAGAGTCAGTATTGATTAACGTTATAGGCCTGTCTGATGACATTTCCAGGGGTGATTTATCCTTTTTAGGAAATATCACTATTTTAGCTGATAACCAGGAATTCGGTGGTGTAATCCCTTCAAAGATGGATCTTACTAAATCAGTAAAATATATTTTATTTGCAGTGAGAAGACTTTATAGAATTCAACTGGGACACTATCCAACCCGGCGGCTTTACCATCCGGAAGACTAGCCAGTGCAATTGCGATCTCCTCCCAAACTGGAGAGATTTCCATTACATCGTGTGTGTCAGTATTAAGTTTAGTGGCCTGTATTGTCTCTAAATATTCCCTGATCTTAATTTCCAAGAGTTCAGTTGTTCCTTTTATCTCATCTAAGTATATCTTCTCGTAAAAGTTTCTGAATGCTTCTCTATTTTACTAGGTTCCGAAGTTATTCAATCAGTGTCTGTCTTAATTGCAGTAATGTTATTGAGAGTTACCTGCTGTCTAGTAGAGATGGGGAACTGATGACCAATAAGTTCACTCAACTCATAACATTTCTCTCTTGCTGCTGCCCATTTAGTAGCTACCTTTCTCTACTAGCACTGCGCCCATCTCTGATTTAGCAACCAAAACCATTAACTGTGCCTCCTCTATTACTGTTCCTGCCTGAACCGCCTGTATTAATTTTTTTTCTGCTTCTATCATCTGATTTTGCAACAAGTTAATTTGTGTCTTCTCCTTTCTAATCCTCCTGATTGAGAAACGTAATGTCTCGCCCGTTATGCCCGCCTTAAGGGTATCCCAAACCACCATTAAAGGTGCAGTCCCATCATTTATATTCAGAAATCCCTGTATCCAGCCATCCATATATTCTCGGTAGCTATTATCATATAATAATGCCTTTTCAAAAGTCCAATTCGAACTTGGCCCCTGACTGACCCAGCCCTTTAGATTTAAAATGAGGGGATTATGATCGACAGTAGTCGGGGGCTGCCTCAATAGAGCAATCGTGGATTAGAGCGGATGAGACAAAAAAATAATCAAGTCTAGCTAATGACAGGTGAGGGGCTGAAAAAAAAGTAAAGCTGTGCTGATCGGGCTTCGAGTGAGGCCAAACATCTTTTAAGCCATGAGTACTTATTAAATTAAGCAAAGCTCGGAAGACTTAGGGTTTCCTGCCTTGATAGTTCCAAGACCCATCTGAGTCCCAGGTGCTAGGCAGGTTTAAATTCAGATCCCCGCATAGAATTATGGGAAGGGGCCAGTGCACTAGCTCTTCATTTACGTAGTTTATTACCCCTGGATCGTTTAGATTACTTGCATATAGAGAGCAAATCGTAAATACAAATTTAGAGGAAAGAGAACATCTTGCTATAACACATCTCCCTAATGTCTCGGATTTAACTTGGTTCACTACTAAAGGTACTGTTTTCCGCACCAGAATCCCGGCACCCTTCACCCTAGTGCCCTGATAGGTTGCCCGATAACTTTACACCCTAAAGAATTCAGCAATGATTTCTGGCCCCCTTCGACGTGAGTCTCTTGGAGACAAATTATATCTGCCCCATCAATCGTAATGTCTGCGCAGCTTTCTGTCTCTTCAGTGAATTGTTCAGACCACAGATATTTAGCGAGACAAATCTAAGTTTATTTGGTGAGCTCATTGTTTTATTCTACTGATGGTCTATATGTAGATCTCAATGTAGATAGTCAGGGAAACCCTGAATGATGGTGAGCATGTGTGAGGTCCCAGCCGCCACCCCACTCAGAATTTAATCCGTTAGTCACCCAGATTGAACTAGCCTGGCTACCCAAAGGCAAAGTACGATAAAGAATACAGGTACTCTTGTATACAAAGAAAAAGATAAGAAAAGGGGGGAAAAAACAAAAGAGAAAAGACAAGGAATGAGAAAAAGAGCATTCGAAAAGCATTTTTTCTTACCTTTAGCTTGGGAAAACCAGTCGGGCCCAACCCCACTCCTTAGAACTATATTCTGGAGAGTCCTTGCCAGAGTCATAGGGTTGATATCTTAGCTTTTCCTCCTCCCCGTTATTTTTTTTAGGTACTATCCAGCTTTAATCTCGGATAGAAAAACCCGGGTTGAACCTTCTTGTATTACTTTCAACCTTGCCAGATTCATCAGAAAAACTTGAGCACCTAGTTGTTGTAGGGGAGTTATCATCTGGCGCAGCCGCCATCTTCGCTCGACTGTTGTGTGACTGAAGTCTGGTTTGGAAAAAAAAAATGATTCCGTCTACTTCTTTCTGGGAATTCGGCCTAGCCTGATCATATACTAATTGTCTTAAAAGAAAGTTCCCCAAAAAAAAAAAATGCTCTAAGCTTCTCATTTCCGAAGTTACTGCCATCTCGGTTCTTCTTCAGATTAAAAGGATGGCGGTGCGCCCTTTGGATCTCCTGATCCCAGTTCCAATTAGACTGCGAAGGAAAAGCTGCCTGAAGTAATTTTACAATGAACCCTCAGGGGTCCTCACCCTCAAAACCTTCCGGTATCCCTAGTAGTCTCAGAATGTTCCTCGGTAGCCTATTTTTCTGTTCCTCTAGCTTAGTCATCATGTCGGTGAGGCAAACGTCATGGGTGGTGCAGTGTTCTTTCACTTGAGTTACTTCAGTTTCATGGATCTCAGTTCGCCCTTCAACCATTGAGACTCGGTCGCTGATATCAGTATAGATTTTGTTTAATTTTCTGATGCCACCATGGAGTTTTTTAGACGCCCCCTTTGTGGTGAGACTATCTGTTCTAACTTCTTCCCGAAACTGCTTGATAGACACAAGGATTGATGACAGAGAAGGTTCAGGCGTATTTAAGGTGGTTAACAGTGGGCTAGCTCCTTGTTGCGTATTGGAGGTACCCACGGATAAAGATCTGTGTAAATCTGAGTGATCCCACTTCAGCTGACTACGTTTTTTACTTCGGGTCTTTCTTTTTATAGTTTCGGAAACTGAACCATTTTGTCTCCCTTCAGACTTGCTGCTTGCTGTCGAGCTTGATAGCTCATTGTCTGTTCCAGATAGAGACCCATCTGAGAAAAAGAAAAAAATTTAATTTACTAAGTCTGGGGTCTGTGGGTCTATTGGTTTGGCATTCAGATTTTCAAGGCTGCTTTCATCAGCCTCTTTATCCTTCCAGGGGGTCATTCTTGCCGCTTCGGGGTCGAGAGCAGTGGTGGTAGTGGTAGCAGCAGAGGGAATGTTGGTGTAGGTAGAAACAGTGGCAATAGTAGCAGCTACGTTATCTTGACCACATAGGATGGGCTCTGATGCGAGTACTACCTCGCACATGGCAGCCTTTCCTCCAGGATCTTTCGTGACTGATTTTGCTGTTTGTGGAGAGGGCTGTATAGCCCCTTGGGCTAGGGCCGCTGCAGTCAAGCTATCCTGGCTGAAAAGGGGTAAACCCCCGAAACCGGTACTATGATGCTTTTTTCCAATTTTAGGGAGGAACTGGCCTGGCAGTTCGGGTTGGACTGTTCCCATTAGGCACAAGTCAAGACTGATTTGCATATGGCTGGGTTCAAACTGGAATGGCATGATGGGCCAAAAAATGATGGATTTAGGCGCAGATCTTTGTACTGTACATTGTTCTGCATTCTGTCCATCAATTGTTGTTTTTGCTCTAATCAAATTACCACACATATTTTTTCCCAGAGCCCTTTTCTGTTACCAATCCCCCAAGGCCAACAGCATAACAAGAGTGCTATGGGCCCTAATGTATGGTAGGAACCAGGGATGATTGGGTCAATTTATTCCCCCACCACTCCAAGAGGTTTCAGTGGGATGGTGAGAAGAGGAGCCCAGGCACAGGGGTTTGAGTTGCCAGACATGCCTCCCTGGGTTATTTTTAGCTGCACAGTAAACAAGCATTTGCAATGCAATAGGTCTCGCATTAGGAAAGTTTGAGCTATTGGTCTTGTAAATGGCAATTTTTTTTCTTTATGTGTTTTTAAAAATAGCTAAATTAATAGCTTTGTCATTTACAATGCCAATAGTTATAACATTCGCAAATGTGACACCTATAGCATTTGTATGCAACATGATTTGTATTTACGTGACTTGGATGTATTGATATTACAAATAACAATGGCTTTTATTTTTTTTAAATAATTAATACCTAAATAAAAGTGATTGTAATTTATAATGGCAATAGCTTAAACATTTGTAAATAACTTTAAGATTATGTTCAGTGTATTTTATTGTGACGAAAATCCAAGAACAGAAGTGAAATATTAACATCATTTTGTGACATTTGTAATAAAGTTTGAAACATTGAGAGAACATATTTGAATCAGTGATGATGTGGTGGCTGCGCTGAGTGATGCTGTGGTGGCTGCGCTGAGTGGTGCTGTGGTGGCTGCGCTGAGTGATGCTGTGGTGGCTGCGCTGAGTGATGATGTGGTGGCTGCGCTGAGTGGTGCTGTGGTGGCTGCGCTGAGTGGTGCTGTGGTGGCTGCGCTGAGTGGCGCTGTGGTGGCTGCGCTGAGTGGTGCTGTGGTGGCTGCGCTGAGTGGTACTGTGGTGGCTGCGCTGAGTGGTGCTGTGGTGGCTGCGCTGAGTGGTGCTGTGGTGGTGCTGAGTGATAATGTGGTGGTGCAGAGGGCAGAAAGGCACAACGAGACCTATTGCATTGCAAATGCTTGTTCTGCTTTAGTCAGGGTGAGTGAGATGTGAGAAAATCAGCTTGGAGCTAAGAAACACCTCTCAGTCGAGTTTGTGTGTGGGAGGGGAAGTCTTTGAGAGAGAAGCCCAGAGCAAGCCGACTCAGCCTGGCCTGCGCCCTTAGAACAGTGAGCAGCAGGTTACAAAATAAAGGCTGAGACTGAAACCAGATATTATTTACTTGTCAGCCCCTGTCTAACTTTACTCATGCACCAGCGCTTAGCACATGACCTGCGACTTATATTTTACTTTGGAGAACTCAAGCAATTATCAAATTCTATTTGGAATATGGCACAACAAAATAATTACTTGCAGATGCGGGCCACTCCTTTCATACTAAACAACCAGTATATGCTACGATCTTTAGGTCAGGAGTGCAACTTCTAGTAGAAAACACTTTTCTTTCATGCGTGTAAATGAAATGTTATTATACTCGGTAATATTAATACGTTATTCATAGCACTTAGAAATTGCAGACATGCAGCCTAAAGTGCTTTACAATACCACTATATACAAAACAAGTTCATATTATAGGGTGCCGCCGCGCTGCCCGCGGCGACCCGGAAGCTCTTGGCCGGCCGGCCAATCCGCTCGCGGACGACCGGAAGTCCCGCCTCCCGAGGTCCGCGAGCTGCCGGCGCATGGAGCTCCCTGCCGGTCCGGGGTAGCCCGGGTCCCCAGGAGGGGGCCGGGGAGAAGGAGGAGTGTGGCGCCTGTTGCGGGGCTCCTCTGACCTAAGGGAGCCCCGATTTAGAAGAGGAGACGCGCCGCGCCGTGAGGAGCGGAGCGCGAGAGGAGCCCCGCCGGAAGAGCGCAGTCGGTGAGTGGGGCCCAGGGCTGATGTGAAGTCCGTGCGTGCCTGTGTGTATGCCTGTGGGGGAGGGGAGGGGAGGGGAGGGAAGGGGGGAGGAGTGTGTGCGCGCGTGTGTGCGCGAGGGAATGTGTGTGCGCATGCGTGACTGTGTGTGATTGAGAGAGAATGCGAGGCGGGGGATAGTGTGCCGTGTGCCTGTATGTGTGCCGTGTGCCTGCGTGTGCATGCACGCGCCTGTGTGTGTGTGTGCGTGCGTGCATGCAGAGGGGTGGGGGCTGCCTGTGTCTGTGTGTGAGCAAGGGCTTTGCACCGCGCAAGCGCAGCTCAGACGCGCGCTCCCGAGGTGAAATCTGACATTGTCAAAGCGCGCGTCTGATAGCTGTCCACATTCCTAAATATGGGCCACAATAGGTCTGAAGCAGACACCTTCAATGCTCACGCATTGAGGGTAGGTCTGCTCGACCTAAAAAGAAATTCCAGGCACCTGCCTTGCTCTGTTCTAAAGAATTTGGGGGCACAGAGAAGGGTTGTGGTCTCATATGTATGCCCAACAATTGTCAGGCAAGAGAAGGAGGCCGAGAGTATCTTTAGGAAATCATTAGTACTTAATAATAATATTGTTTTTTACTATTTTGAAAACATAACATTTTTGACTCAAAAGGGAGATTTTATATGAACTGCAGAAAACACCTGAACATAAGATGTAGAATAGATGGGCAATTACATCCCGCACGAAAAGTTTAAAAACGAACTTTATTTAAAAAAAATCATTTGCACTTTTACGTTTCTGTACCTCATTTAATACACTCAACAAGAAAACACTAACAACATAGAAAACTAACAAGCATTGGCAAAGCCAATGGCTCTCTCCTATGCGAGATCTATGGGTTTTGCCAATATATTTTAGCCAAGCTCTACAGCAGCGTGGCTGCTGTTCAGCATTGCTAAAAGTTAGTGGCGTGGTGTAGAGGAGAGTGGAGAAGAGTGGTATAGGCTGGAGTGGCGTGGAGTATAACAGAGCAGCATAGAGCAGAGTACAGTGGCGTAGAACAGCATAGAGTGCAGTGCAGTGGTGTACTGTAGAATGATGTGGAGTGAAGTAGTGTAGAGTGGAGTGGCGTGGCATAGAGCGGCGTAGGATGGAGTGGTGTTTCATGGAGTTGGGTGTCGTGGTGAAGAGGGAAGTGGCGTGGACTGGAGTGATGCAGTGTGGCATAAAGTGGAGTGGTGTCACATGGAGTAGTATATAGTAGAGTACAAATGAGTGCATTGAGTAGAATTGTGTGGCATGCGAAGAGTGGAGAAGCCTAGAAAGTGGAATAGCATAGAGTAGAGTGGTGTAGAGTTGAATAAAGGAGAGTGGCCTGGAGGAAAGTGGCCTAGAGCAGTGGAGTGGTGCAGCCTGGACTGATATAGAGTAGAGTTGTGTAGAGTAGAATAGAGTAGAATAGAGTGGAGGGATGCAGAGTACAGTGGAGTGAATCGGCACGGAGTGGAGAGGCAGCATAAAGTGGAGTCGCGTAGAGTGAAGTAAAGTGGCGTGGCACAGAGTGGATTGGCATAAAGTGGCGTGGCTTAGAGTAGTACAGTTTCGATGTAAGTAACTTAAACAAGGGACCACACCTAAAATCAACACAAATGTATGCAGTATAAAGAAGTTGAAAGGCAACATAAATAGGTGTCTGGCAGCAAGCATCAGGAAGGTGTAAATGTGCTGTTAGTGTGGCATTTATATATCATAACAGCTTAATCCAACACATGTAAAATGTCATTTTATTTTAGTTGTACTGGTAAGTCAAAAGATGTAGGCGTAGATAAACAATGTCCAAAACTGTGTTTGAAAACAGAACAAATAGGGAAAGTAGTATGATAATTGCAAAGGGAGGAAATGTCCTGAAACAGGTATGTGTATAGTGATAAGCAAACCAAAAAGAGGATTATATAAAAAGTGCAGCAGTGAAAGATATACAGGCACATGCATCATTGTTGGTTTTTGCAATTCCTTAATTGCGATTTTTAAGGAATCGCAATTAAGGAATCGCAAAAACCTAAGCATGCAGAAATCTCTTAAAAAATAGCGATTTCGGGGGGAGGAGCCAAGACGGCGGCCAACATGGCCGCATAGACGCCCGGCTCCGCCGCTCGCCCTCGCCTCCCGCACCATCCTGGCGTCAATCCTGCATCCCAATCGCGGGCCCGTGTAGATGAACGCAAGCGGTGCCCGGCCATGTAACTCCGGCATGACAACCACCCCGGACGACCGAGAACCGTCGTCGTTAGGTTTCCGGCCCTTACAGTGGGCGAGCCGGGACCTCGAGTAGCGCTGCAGCTGACTCAGAAGTGATCAACATCGGCCCCGGTCGGCCATGCTGGTCCGGTGATCCGGACCGGGACTTGAAGACGCACACGGCCGTAGGTGAATGGGCAGGACACGGCGCTGGACCCCCCAAGTTTTGCTGCACATGTTTCTGCTGGTGCCTGTGACTGCGTAAATACCCGGCTGCTAGTTGGAGCAAACGGCCCAGTCTGGACTTTCTCCGGGGGCTGCCGGAGAGCGACCACACACCATCTGAGGCTGACTTCGGTGGAGATTCCAGGTACGGCTGGTAAGCGGTATGCGGCATTGTGCGTGTATGTGGGCTCGAGTGTGCCTCGTTATGACCCATTCGCACGCAGCGAGTAGCGATTAACTTCCCGGCCGCCTGTTGAGTCTGCTCTCTATCCTGCTCGGAGGGTCCCTGGAGACGAGGAGTGTTGTACATTTCGGCGGAGGGGTGATGGAACCTACGGTGAGGGATATCCTTCTGGCTATCACGGACCTGCACTCGGCCCTGAAACGTCAATGGTTGGTCATGGATGACTTACAGACGACCACAGGATCTTTAACGACGGACGGGCACAAGGAGAACCGGGTGCCCGACCTTTCCCAGTTTGTTGACGTCGAGAATTCCCTGGGGTGTGTCGTGCTGGATCGTGAGAACAGTGAGCACGGCGGCCGGGGCTGTGTGTCTGCTGCCCTTTTTATCCCCCAGTCTGTTATTCCATCTCCTGATCTACAGTGCCTTGTTTTCTCGAAAGAGAGTGAACCATGGAGATGCGTTACTGTATCAATGCTGCTGTTTTTACTTATGGCCCGGGCGGCCCCTACCGAGATTGTTGGTCCACTGAGTTTGCCTGCTCATGGAACACGGAGCTTGTCGACTTCGGTTTGGACTGGCCAGGGTTGAACGTAGACTGTTTATGGTACTTTGTGGATGATTCCGGTGATGAAGTGAAACATGGCTTGTGCTTGTGACTTAAGGGGATTGGGATGAACGTAAAGTGATGGTCACTTTCCATCTTGGTGGGCTTACATGCTTTTCGGGTTTGTGGGGGGGGGGGGGTGCGATCGGGGCTGGAGCTAGGGCCCTCCTCCGTTTTTCCCTTTTTCGGGGTTCTTGCTGGGGCGACAGGCATGCCTATAGGGGGGGGTAGGCAGTGGCCTTCTGCTGGTATGCAGGGTGGGGGGTTGGGGGATGGGACGTGCTTTGTTTCTATGGCCCTACTTTCTTTCTCTTTCCTCTCTTTGTATCTCTTCTTCTTCTTTTTATATACTTCTTTACTAGATGAGGGACGGGGGTTCAGTTTCCTTGGGAAGATTTCTGTAATGTGTACTTTTGAAAATTTGTTGCTGCCTCTTGCTCTCATGAGTAGGACACTGTGGTTCAGTACAAAGTGGTTATAGCTTCATATCCTGTTTTTACCATCCCAATGGTGCGCCTCTATTGAAAACTACTAACCTGTTTTGTGACTAGCTTAGTATACGATGTCGCAATATTGCATGCTATCAGATCCTTCTACCCTTATCATAAATTGGAATCCTCTCATATCCTGGAACAATGTGGACAAATTTATTCTCCAATCCTGATTTAATGGGCTACGCCGGCCTGAAGATTACCGTATTGTTTCGAATCCTTATGTGTTGTTGACTAGTGGTTCTTCGGCCTGTGCCTGCTTTTACCTGTAATGTACCAGTGAGGTTTTCCAAATAAAAATTATTTAAAAAAAATAAAAAAATAGCGATTTCTACCTCAGGGCAGCCATAGCTCTGCGTCTCTACCTCATTCAATTTAAATATCTTCACCGGGTTTACTTTACTCGGGTACGATTGTGGCGGGCGGGGCTGGCTGCTTCCCCGGAATGCCTCCCGTGCAGTGGAACGGAAGGCACATTTCTACATACCGTCTAGCAATGCTTATCGTTAGACCGTTTTTGGAGAGGGATATTCGCCTGCCACTCTGAAGTCCTGGGGTGGTCGCTCCCGCGTATATCACATTTTGCCCTATTGCACATGATGGAAGGGATCGGGGGCAATATCTATAAACGGCACTTGTTACTGCTGGGCCTCACATTGGCGAAACGCGATATTGCTAAGATGTGGAAAGATGCGCGGGCCCCCTCAGTGGCAGCCTGGAAAAATGGCTTGGACTTCTGCATGGGGTTGGAGTGGCCAATCTTTGTGGCTTGGGGGTGCCCGCGTAAGCGTTATAAAATTTGGAAGCGGTGGGCTGGCTATATATTGGCCTGTGGCTGGAGCCTCCGTCTGAAACAACCGCTATCTCAGCGGAAGGAGGGCAGGGATGGTGTGGTTGGGCCTGGCGCAGGGGGAGGGAGT
Source organism: Lissotriton vulgaris (assembly GCF_964263255.1). NCBI lineage: Eukaryota > Metazoa > Chordata > Amphibia > Caudata > Salamandridae > Lissotriton > Lissotriton vulgaris. The sequence goes on along the minus strand of NC_141689.1, from coordinate 1,431,741,713 downwards.
CTGGCGTGTGTGTGTGCTCAGGTGGGTGGGTTTCCGTGATGGTTGCGCAACCCGGGAAGGGGGGTGGGGGGAACAGTTGGGACACTTGGGGATGTTATCCTAAATTACGCTCATTGTCAAATGTGCTGGTACCTTGTTTTCTTTTAAAAAGTCAATTGCTGTCATTTACCTGTGTAATGTGATACTGCAGTGGACTCTGGTGTGCATAGCCATGCGCCTATTGTGTAAATTGACGAATATATATATTTTTTTAAATAGCGATTTCTAAACATTCCTTAATTGCGACCCGCAAATTGCGAGTCGTAATTAAGTAATACCTCCCCATTCATTCCATACGAATGAATGGGAAGACATTCTCAATTTGCAAATCTCAATTAGAGATTCGCAAATATAGAATGCAATTTCAAGGGTGCCAGCGTGTCAAAAGGACACCCTGTTGCACCCCTGAAATGGATCCGTGCACATATGTTGCGCACACACATGCCCTAAGGGCATGTGTGTGCACAGCATGAAAATTTGAAAAATGCACAAAAGTGCATTTTTCAAAGTTTTTGCAAATTACCATGAAGTTCAACTTCATGGTAATTTGCTCCCCCAAATAGCGAAATCGCTGATTTTTTTACTTTCATGCATTGCATTTACGGAATCGCAAAATGCGATTCCTTAAATGCAATCGCAATTTCAGAACTCGCAATTAATTGGGAATTCTCAAATTGCGAGGTCCTTGACCCTTGATGCATCGCAAAAGCAAATTTTGAAATCACAAACGTACAATTTTTGCGAATCGCACCGTTTGCGATTGCAAAAGGCTTTGATGCATGTGCCCGTATGTATCTAAATCACAGAGTGAGCAGCGGGCGACATCAATTAAGATGAATCAATCTGTGCTTGGTCCATGTTCCACACAAAGAAAATAAAGTAATGCCAGCACATTCTGACCAATCAGGAAGCAGCAAAGAAGAAATACAATTATGCCAACGAATGGTAAGCAATAGACGGGCTCCAAGCCCTTTATACTATACAAAACCTCTCTCAGTGGACAGCACATATGCTGTCGGCAAACGTGACCTAATAAAAAGGAAACATATGTTTAGAAAAACATGTTACATTATTGGAGAATGATTGTTTCGCAGGACTTTATTTTAGGAGAGAAGAAGAAACATGTTTCACTTTCAGCAGCCATACACTTGTGAAGTTCCAAAATGCACCCAACATGTTCATGGAGCATGGAAGGTAATGGGTTGCCACTAGTACTTCCATTGCAGGAATCGACATCCAGCAACTAAGCTGCAAACCTCAGAAGTGGAAGCTGAAATCTTGGCTTTCCCCTTTGGTGCGATTTTGCAAGATATGTGGATTCATTTTCTGTATATGTATCTGTTCTGTTATCTGCCAATCTTTTTAGGGTGTATATATGCAATTCAGTCTGCAGTGTTCCCTATATAAGAAAGTGAATGTATTTGCATTGAGTGAATTCAGAGCTTCCCTGGAGAGCTCCAGTTGTCCCATTTCAATATTGACTAGTTTATTTCTACTTTGCTTTCTGGTACTTGTTTTTTGTTGTTCCTTCATTCATAAATACAGAATTACAGGCACCAGAGCGGAAAGGCAAAACCAGGAATGAATTAGAGGTACCTACAACATACATATCTACAACATGCATGGGACATCTTGAGGCATCTGAGTTTCCACCTCTTGAGAGACTCCCTGTCTCCCTCAAAGTGGACAATCTTGCTCTCAAATCGTCTAATTGGTGCGCATGGTTTACAGTGTGAAAAGGCTACTGCCTTTCAGTTAAAAGACTAACAGCCTGATTCATCAACGACCCGTTTTGCGAGTCTATAATAGCGATTCATAAGGAATCGCTATTACAGACTCGCAAAACGGGATTCATGTAGGAATCGCAAAAAGAATTTTGATTCCTACACATTCCTTATTTGCGATTAGCAAATTGCTAATCGCAAATAAGGAATACCTCCCCATTCATTCCTATGGGCCAAAAGACCCATAGGAATGAATGGGGAGTATTCCTTATTTGCGATTAGCAATTTGCTAATCGCAAATAAGATAGCGATTTAAAGGGTGACAGGGGTGTCCAAAGGACACCCTGTAGCACCCCTTAAATGCAAATTGAAACAGGTGTTGCGCACACACATGTCCAAAGGACATGTGTGTGTGCAACATGCAACTTAGAAAAATGCTTTTAAAAGCATTTTTCTAAGTTTTCGCTATTTACCAGGAGGTTTGACCTCGCGGTAAATAGCGGCCCGAAATTGCGAATTCGCAATTTTTAAATGGATGTTGAATTGCATTTAAGGAATCTCAAATAGAGATTCCTTAAATGTAATTCCTCGCAAAATAGCAAAATCGCTATTACCGATTTTTGCATTTGGGAGGATGAATCCCAAATGCAAAAATAGCGCTCGCAAAGGGCCAGATTCTCAGAATCTGGCCCTTTGCGAGCCGATTTCGGCTTGATGAATCAGGCTGTCAGGCTCATCAGGGACGATATGTTCCAGTCTTAAGCATTCGTTTTACAAGTTATTATTTGAGCTGTAAATGTTTCAAGTTGAGGGAACAATTTGACAACGGGTTTGGAAAATTAAAATCCGGATGTCAATTTCCTGCTCATAATAGTGTGTAGATATCTGGTAACCTTACATACACTACATAAGAGTGAAAGCAATATGTGTTCACAAGCTCACTTTGGGTTAAGTGCTCAGTGCCGACATCTGTATGACCTATAGGCTATAGGTTGAAATAACAGCATGTTCAACCCACCCTTTCATCCTTTTAGGACAATTAAAATAAGTACCATTAAGTTGGGCATTGTAATCCTTTCTATTTACAATGCTAATAAATGACATGCCCTGTTAAGCACCATACAGAAAGTATGTTTTAATGACAGTGGGTTCTAACACACTACCAGCTTTACAGTCCCTCGGTTTTAATGGCACTGGGGTTCTAGATGCTGTTTGCATGAAACCCATAGTTCTCATAGCAGAGTTCATGGTAAGTCAATAAGTGGAGTCACTGATCCATATGTCACAGCACACACTCATGAAATGGGCACCAATGCCTTGTGCAAGCATCGCAAATGAACCTAATGTTCACTTCGGTCCCTGAAGTCACCACTCTAGCAGCTTCACTAGGCCCAGAGTCCAGATCATGATCAGTCATTAGAGCCAGACAACAGTAGGGGAGCCCACTGCATACACATTTTGGCCACAGCAGCAGAGAGGCACCAATTTTGCCACACGCTTTTTTGTAGTTGGAGTGGTTTAGCGAGCAGCAGGCCTACGGTTCATGCCTAATAATCGGTGCCACGGTCACACAACTAAAGAAAGAGCAGAAGCCAGGCAACTCAAGTTTGGGGAGATGGGCAGGATCTCTGACCTTGTCACCGACCTAGCATCAGCATGCCATGTTTTACTACCGCCTGAATAGTATCAAGTCAGGTCAACAAACATATCATGAGGCCTTGGTAGCCCACCATATCACCATTCTCCAGAGCATCCCAGTTGAACGAACCATAGTAAGCTAACAGGCAAATCAGAACTAGCATGCACTAGCCAAGTGCCCTACCAAGCCAGTGCTCTCCACAGTCCTCACAGAGATGCCGGGCAGGAAAGGGTGTTGCAGGAGCACATCTGAGCTTCAAAAGCCTGAACCAGTATCACTCAGCTAGAAGACACACTAGTAAGGCTAAAAAACTCTCAAATATTTATTGCGGGTTGATGAGTGAAATCAAGACTGCCGTGTAGGTGGAGAACTCCAGCAGAATGGGCTTCATCCAGAATTATAATCTAAGTACTCGATAATCAGGCAGTGTAGGTTACCTGTTTCTACCAGTAATGTCTTTTCAGTGCTTGAAGAATCCAGCAGTTTGAGTTTCTTCTATAAATGCTTTCTCTCTGGGACAGCCCTCCCTAAGTAAGAGCTTCTCAGTGCTCCTATAATCTCAGGAAGCAGCAGAGCTTGGTGGTCCAAGCCTCTATTTCTAAAGGTGCATTCCCTACTGCTCCCCCATAAGGGGAATCCAAGAAGCTGGATCGTCTTGGGAAGAAGTTGCTTTCTTCCGCCAGCTTGGGACTGCGGTCGGTGAACACTGCATGTCTTTTGGGCCGTTATACCCACTCTGTATGGACACAGTTGTGCAGGTGCTGTCACAATGTCCAGAGGAGGCCACTCTCTCCCGTGCCGTCACTGAGGGCAGAGATGCAGCAAAGTTCGCCATTAGATGTGGGCTGGATACCGCCGACTCCCTAGGCAGAACAATTTCAACGTCTGTAGCCCTGCAACGCTATGCCTGGCTGAGGTCCACTGGCTTTTTGGGTGTAGTCCAATACACTCTTGTGGACATGCCCTTTGATGGCCGTTGCTTGTTTGGCGACAAAGCGGACAATGTGCTTGAGCGCTTTAATTATTCTAGGGCTAGGGCCAGATCCTTGGGCCTCACTACCACTTCTCGCCCCATGCAGTCTGCTTTACGCCCCTTTCGTGGCTACGGAAGGGGTGCCCCACTACGTTCCGCCCAGAGCCACAGGCCCGTGCAAACTGTTCAGCCTCTGCGAGGCCGGGGATGTAGGACCAAGCATCGTGGGTCAGGGGATCAGTGGGCAGGTCAGTCCACCAGTTCCCCCTCTCCTGCAGCAGCCTCCAAACCTTTCTAGTCTGACCCGCCAGGGCCACCAGTTGCCAGTGGATGGCAGGATTCACCATCACCTCCCCCAATGGCAGAGCATCACACCAGACAAGTGGGTTTTGCAGCTAGTCTGAAGGGGCTACTCCCTCCCCTTCGAGACCACCCCTTCATTGATCCCACCTACATCCCATTGCATGTCGGAGGATCATCTGGTCCTTCTCCATCAGGAAGTCAAAGCTCTCTTGGCCAAGGGAGCCATTGAGCGCGTCCCTATGCCAGACGAAAGTCATGGTTGCTACTCCAACTACTTTCTGGTACCCAAGAAGGACAAAGGCCTGCATCCTATCTTAGATCTCAGGGACGTCAACCGATTCTCCGGAAGGAGAAGTTCAAGATGTTATCATTGGCTCAGGTTCTGTCTGCTTTCGATCCTGGAGACTGGATGGTGGTGTTGAACTTGCAGGATGCCTATTTCCACATCCCCGTCCTGCCGGCCCACAGATGTTACCTGCGGTTCACCGTAGGCCACGAGCATTTCCATTTTACAGAGCTCCCCTTTGGCCTTCCCAGTGCCCCTCGGGGGTTCACGAAAGGGAGGGCAGTGGTCGCAGCTCATCTGCGCAGATCAAGATTTCCAGTCTTCCCCTATCTTGATGACTAGCTGTTGAAGGCAGGCTCGCCCCAGGCTGTTGTCTCCCACCTCCAGACTATGGCGGACCTCCTGCATTCGCTGGGGTTCACTATCAACGTGCCAAATTCCTTCCCTCTGTCCACCACCACCGCCATGCGGTAATGAAACAAACAGACCGGGGTGGGGTTGTGGACCCTATGTGAAGGGGCCCTCCATCTTTGGACATGGCAGGAACATCAGGGCACATCTCTGGTGGTTCAACACCTGGCAGGTTCCCTGAACTAGGTGCACGGCGAGAGACGCACCTTGATGTAAGTGCGACTACAGGGGTCTCTCTTTCACCCTCCTCCCATGAGGTATTTAGGAACCTCCATTAAGGTTTAAGGAAACTCTTTCAGGTAGAGTCTAACACAGGTCAACCTACCCAGTGGTAATTTCGAGCCAACTTTGGTATGATAGGAGCCCACATTCTTTTTCCCGTCCTGATGAATGCCGTGGACTCCTTAGGGCATTTGGGCAGCAACATGTTGATGACTTTAATCACTATGGTGATGGGTACTAATTCCCCCATTTTCATTTTAATACCAAGTAGTTGTCTGTTAAAATAACTGCATTTCGGCATTTACATTGGTTTTTAAATAATCACTTACTTTCACGGCCCCCACTTAGATTTAGAAGTGCCTCCCTGTCTCCAGGTGTAGGCCAGCTCTCTACCAAACAATTTCTAGAGAGCAAGGACTGCCAATGATGAAGCTTGACACCTAGTGGTGTCTGAGGACCTTCACATTTTTAATTCAAGGTAGCTTCTTTTGTGTATACAGGTTCCCTTAACGCCAGAGCGGACGAACTCAGGCGCAGGTGCATGATGGATCACAAATGGTGTCTTCACTCGGAGGTGGTGCAAGGTCTCTTTCAACAGTGGGGATAGCCTTGGTTAGATCTATTAGCTCTTCATCATTTGGGATTTTATCCGGACCACCCGTCTGAGAAAATCAGTGCCACAATCAAAGGATGACCTGGTGGTAAGGAGGTCCCTTTGGTGGTTTTTGACTACAGTGTGGTCTACCACTCGATCTTAATGAGTGGGAAAAGACATGGGACTGGGGTGTGCAGTGCAAGTAAATGTGAGTGAAAAAAGAAGAAACCAAGACAAAAGTGTGTGTTAAAATTGGTTAGAAGAGCACGGAACGATATTTATTCTATGTATGCTCTCAATACCAAGGTTAAAAATATATATGTGACCTTAGGCAGTCAGGTTATGTAGACTGCCTGAGGTAGGGTTGGTCGACATGTTTCAGCAAACATGGACTATTGCGTCCTTGCTTTCATCAGGACCAGGACTACAATGCTAAGGCTACTGCACAACGTGAATAAATAATAAAGTGAAAAAAGTGACAAAAGGAGAAATAAGACAAGTGCAAAAGGTCACCTGTATAGTCCAAATGCCGTTACAGTCAGTGTCGATCACTGTGGATAAAAAAAGGGGGAGTGGGTATCAGGTTAGACTATCTGTATCCTATGGGCTATGGAATAAGTCCATGATCTATGGATCAGTATTGAATTTACATGGTGGCACTCATGCGAGTGAAGTTATGGTCTTCTATACACTTTTCCGCCTATACCACTTCTGCCCAGAGTGCTGCAGAAGATCAAGCACGACCGAGCCCAAGTCATTCTTGTGGCTCCAGATTGGGCATGAACAGTCTGGTATCCTGATCTATGGCACATGACCAACGATCCTCCGATCAGACTGCCTCTTCGGGAGGATCTTCTTTCGCAGCAACAGGGGACGGTCTTCCACTCGAACCTGTCCAGCCTCCACCTCCTTGCGTGGAGATTGAGCGCTGCCAGCTGACAGGTTTTGACCTTCCTCCCGAAGTATTTAATGTTATTTTGGCAGCCAGGCGTCCCACCACTAAAACGGTATGCGCCTGTAGATGGAACAAATTTGTGTCATGGTACGCGGCAAAGGCTGTGGATCCCCTTTCTGCTCCTCTTTCTGAGGTTATTTTGTTCCTCCTCGCTTTGGTCCAGCAGGGCTCTGCTCTGGGCACCCTTAAGGGCTATCTATTGGCTCTTTCAGCCTTTCTTTGGCTTCCTGATCAGCCTCCTCTTTAGAAGTCCCCTAATGTAAATAGATTACTTAAGGGCATTACTCACCTCTTTCCTCCTATTCCTTACGTAATGCCCCAGTGGGACTTGAATCTGGTCTTGACTTACCATTGTAGTTCCGTAGTTAGTTTGAAGGTCTGAGGTTCGGTGGTTCCGAACCCGTTCAATAAAGGTCGTCGGAAATAGACGGTTTTGGTGTCAACGGACCGCAAATCACGAGTGAGGTGTGTACGAGTGTTTTCGCATTAATCGATCAATGAGAACACTTCGTATTTAGGGATTTCGTTTGAACCTTCGGGTTCCATTTTGTGAACGGCAGCCATTTTGTGTGGTTGCCCTCACATAGGCCGATGACTGCAGCCAAGCGAGTCCTTGGGACACGTACACCTTAGCTGACTTCTGATTGACCTGGCCGAACGGACTCCCTTGCCCGAGGCTGACCTCGCTGAGCCAGTTCCTTGTTAAGCAGCTGGTCAGATAAAGATCAGAGAGCAGGACATGCCGAAGTTTACAGTACACTGCACCCACCTTTCTATCTTGCTTCCAATCTGTTTCTGCTCCTTCCTTTACGACATAATCACTGATTTGGGTTAAGGTTTTATGATGGGTTTGTCCGGCCTGATCGAACAGGAAAGTTGGAATTTGCTTGGTCATTTCTGGTGGGCTGGACAACGGAAAATGGGATTGTCATCATGCTCTACTTTTAAAATGTCACGTTTTGATTGGCTAGTTAGTGTGTAACCGATGCTACTTTGGAATGTGATTTTTGGCATAAAAGACCATGCTCCGCTCATTGAAATTGTGCAGTCTCTAGCGAACCACCCGTGTTGTGCTTCGTAGATCTCTGTTCCTGGTTGCAGCCAATAAACTTTGGTCTTTGACGTCATCAAGAAGTGTCCCGTGTCTCTGTTTGCCAAGGCAGGGGAACTCGAAGACATCGGACGTTTTTCCTCGCGCCGCTGGGTTCTTAAACCTGGTTCTTCAGTTGGCGCCCAATGTGGGGGCGACTTCAGCGGTACCGGTCCAAGCCCGAAGATCGTGGAGAGCTTCGTGTGGAAATTCTGGAGGAAGTAATTTGATATGTATCAATCTAGGCAACAGAACGTAATCGTACATCAGGAGGACTATATCTTTTGGGATCCACAAAAATATTCATTATCGTGGCCATAAATTTTAACTCCGGCAGGCGGGTCTAACTGAAATCCCACTCCTCACTTAAGGTACCTTCATCCTCGAAAATGAAAATGTTTTCAAAAAACTACTAATGTATCCTCACTAACTGTCTAGTTAATATAAAATATCAAAAATAGAAAAGATTCAATAAACTAAAAGAACTCATAATTTCTTCTAGGAAATATAGAAATTCAAAAATCAACAATCAAGACAAACAAATTACATCGTGTGACTATGGAATATCTATCTGCAAACCTTAACTAAAATAGGTAAAACACTAGCTTGGTCCTTTCATTAAATATGGGCTGGTTAGAAAATCATAGACTACACTAAAACAACAATCAATGTTCATGAAATGTCTATGTTTTTTAGGGTCTAGAATATCTTCGTCACCTAACCAAAGAAAAGAAAGTCATTATACAGATAATCCAGATTGAGAACATCAAATAGCATTAATATACTCCGTGTTTTTTAAGTAAGTGACCTTATCTATGATATGAATGTATTGTATACCATTGTTTAAGTCCCGCGTTGATAGCACGCTGCGAATTGCCACCATTTAGAATATTTCGTATTTTCCATCACTAATATCAATCATTTGATTCCTCGCATTTGCCATCCTATGTAAGAACCCTGCTTCCTCACCACCAAAACTTGGGAATAATCTATTTAGTATAAAGGTATCCACTCCTTCTCCCTTTTTTGGCCATGATCTCATATAAGAATATATGAGTTAAAAGGATTCACTCCATTTTTCTATTTTTCTTGATGATCATTAAGGCAAGGAAAAGAAATCCGTCAAAGTATTATTGTAATATTAATAAGCTTGGTTACAATAGAATGGAAAGTCTGAGACTATTAGCCTAACATTGGTTTGTTTTAATTTTCTCTGTGTAACATAATATAAATTGATGCATTATTGTACATAATATTTTTTGTTTTATGGAATTTTCCCATTTCAGATACTATCGTGGCTGCTCCAGAAGAAGGCGCTGGTTCGCCGAAACGCGCGTAGAGATTATTTTAGCCACACCTTTCTCTCTTAAAAACTGTGTTCATTTTATATAACCTTCATTTGTTGGATTATTTGTCCTTCTCTCTTAAAGTGTTGCTGTGTATTGTTGATTTATTATGTCGCATACAATTTGTGAATATGTATTATTATTTTAATGTGTTTTTTAAAAGAATTTATGAATAAAATTGAACTACCCCTTTTTTACAAACAACCTATGTTTTAGCTCAGTTCATTTCGACCACTTATTACGTTCTGTTGCCTAGATTGATACATATCAAATTATTTGCTTTTCCCTGGTCTAGGAACTTCATTTCCATGTACTCAGGGGGTCCTTGATAAATATTTACACAATTTTCCCACAGCCTGTCTGTGCAGGGCCACTTTATTGTTGTTTTATTCACTGGATACATTGTTATTCCTTTCCTTGCTTTAAGAGCCATCATATATACCAGATAATTTATATATAGATCCATATAAACATTCAGAGCATATGGCTCTTCAAAAAACCTTTGGATTTACCGACGAGGAATTTGAGACACTAGTCGGTATTTCAAGTTCTTTTAGTCACCCTTCAAGCGAACCCCTGCGTCATAATGATGACACTAAAAAATTACTGGACCTTAAGAAAAAACTAACACGTATTGAAGCCCACGGCGAATTTATGTTGGCCTATCTCCGCCTGGGCATTATTCCATTAGGTCTCCGTGTTAAAAACATTCCCGGTCTCTTTGTACACCACAAGGCATTTCTTGACAAATGGAGCAGAATTGCTAGCAGGTGTTCGAGGGACCTGATGATGCTAATAGTCGAAACCGCGAAAGAATTAGCTGCGGAAGTAAGATCAGATATCGATGAGCTTGAGGATAAAATCAAAAAAATGGGCAATATAGACGATGCAATGAAAAAAATTGCTGAGTGCAATAAGGAAGTAGAATCGTTTTCCAGCTACTTAGATAAAAGAAAGAACGATAAATTACTTAAAGACAAACGATATGCTACAATTGAAAATACCTACCCCTATTTAACAGTAGATTTTTATAAACAAAACCATTTCACTACAGACAACAGTGAAGTACAACAACGGGTAAACACCTTTTCCCAAAGTTCAGACTCAGAGAATGAGACTGAAGGGTATTATGAACCAGAACCCAATTACAACTACAATTCAGGTAGAGGGGCCCGCAGACAGCCTTTTTTAGGGAACCGAGGGATGGGACGAGGACGTCCCAGAGTCCACTTTCAGGGACAACCGAGAGGGAACTACAAACCCCAACACCATCAGCAACAACAACAGGAGGAACCACAATTTATTCGAGAGACAAGAAGCAGGCAGTATTGGAAGCAGGGAATATAATTCCCATCTTTAATCTTTCTAAAACTGATTTAGATTCTTCCAGTATTGCTCTGCTATCTAAAGGTCTTTCTTTTGTGCCCCATTCAACTCCAAACCTTTTTGAACCATATTGCGATATAATTTCTTTTTTTCGGAAAATACGTTTGAAAAGATTTTTCTCAACTAATGATGATACTGATATAGAAACAACCAATGCCAAATCTTTATGTCTTCCCTCGACCTTTAGTCCCTCTTTGGAACAACTAGGACCAGAAGTGGCCACTTTTGAGCTGGTCGTTTTAAAGAAATTGGACCAGGCCTTGAGATACATTCCAAAACCAATCTATAATATAGACAAAGAAGAACATCTAGCTCTATCAACTATTTCCACCAACAAAGATCTTACCATTAAGAGTTGCGACAAGGGAGGTGGGATTGTCCTTATTGACACTTCCCAATACGAACTAAACATGTTAAAAATGCTAAGCGACAAGACCTTTTACATCCCTACTCAAGCATACTCTTCACTGAATCTATCTAAAAAAATAAGATCTTTAACCAAAACAGCTTTAGAAGATGGTCACATCAATCTTAAAGAATTTGAATTCTTAAATCACAATCTGGGAAAAACAGCCTGTATATACGGGCTGCCTAAGATTCACAAAAACCCTTTAGATCCACCTTATCGACCCATAGTGTCAACCATTGGTACAGCTACTGAGCCCCTTTCCAAATATATAGATAACCACCTACGTCCATTTATATCTAAGATCAGGTCATATGTGCGTGACACAGGTGACATGATTCAAAAGACAGAAGGCTTAACCTTTACCTCTGGAAGAGACCTTCTAGTTACATTGGACGTAGAGTCTCTGTATAGCAATATTCCCATCCTTGGAGCAATGACAGCTACATCTTGGTTCATTGACTCATACAACATACCCTGCCCTAAATCATTTTTATTGGCATGTCTAAAAATTGTCTTAACTGACAACTTTTTTGAATTTGGCTTGAATACTTATCGCCAGATAAAGGGTGTAAGTATGGGGGCTTCAGTAGCGCCCTCGATTGCGAATATATATATGGCGGCCTTCGAAGCAAAAAACATCTATAATGAATTGGCGCCCTTTTTCGAGTCTGTCTCCCATTGGTCCAGATACATAGATGACATTTTTTTTGTCTGGACCAATGGGAGGGAGGCACTAGACGAGTTTGTCTATTGGATAAACGAAGCAGACCCTAATCTCCACTTCACGTCGCATATCAGTGATGAGAAGGTTGAATTTTTAGACATTGAAATTATAAATGATGATGGTTTTTTAAAAATGGATCTACATACGAAACCCACAGCAAGAAACACCTTGCTGCACTACAGTAGTTTCCACCCTAGATCACAAAAAGATTCAATTCCATTCTCTCAGTTTCTACGGGTTAGGCGCAACTGCACCAGCCTGGCAGACTTTGATAAACAGGCGATTGCGATGAGAAGTAAATTCATCGAGAGAGGCTACCCACACCGGCTAGTGAGACACGCTTATAAGCGTGCCCGCTATTATGATCGCAATTATTTGCTCCAACAAAAGCCAGCTAAAACCACCAACCAGGTGGTCTGTGTAACTAAACATTCCACCCTTGACACAAAAATTAAACAAGTCATAAATTCAAACTGGCACATTTTAAATAGCAATTGTACTCCAGAACTGAAACTAGCTAAACCACTATTTGCCTACAAAAGGAATAAAAACATCAAAGAACATATTGTTCGTTCACGTTTCCAACCTACATCGGACAAAAATCTTTTAACACAGAGGTCGATTGTATCAGGCAATCCGATAAAAGGAACTTTCCCCTGCTCCTCATGTTCCTCTTGTGCTAGTATCATAAGAGGAAAAGAATTCACACACAATGGCCACACAACAGTGGCAAAAGAAATGTGGAACTGTAAATCTTCAAATCTGATCTACTTTATACAGTGCCCGTGTCTCCTCGGGTATATAGGAGAAACATCTCGAACTATACAAACACGGTTAAATGAACATCGTTCAGCGATAAGAACCCACAAACTCGCTGCCCCAATGGTGAAGCATTTCCTAGAAAAGGGACATCAGGCAGAGGACCTTAAATGGAGAGTCCTAGAAAAAATTCATACTGCAGACTCCAATGGGGGTTGTGCCATCAGAAAAAAGAGAGAGGTGTTCTGGATATTTGTCTTCAACACCTTTCGAGAAGGAATGAATAGCGAATTGCCATGGGAGCACGCTATTTGCTAGAGCATCTTTTGACTCTCCCTACCGCAGCAAAAACAGCTTCTCACTCTTTATGATTAAATTTAAATTACCTAATAATAGGCATTCAGCAATAAGAAAAGTCAATCCCAGTGTTCTCCCAAGATGTAGTTCACCCTGCTCCCTTTTTATCTAAAGTTTAAGCTCCTGATTAGGGGAATCTTTCCCTGCACCTCACTTTGTCGTACAGGTGTAATTAAGCAACAACTAGATCGAAGGAATATTAATGCTCGACTTTTCTAAAATAACAAAAGGCATGGAGCCTCGTTAAATTCACACGCATTATTTTTTGTTTAATGGAAGTACAGTTTTTACGAATTTCAGGAAAAATAACTTTCCTATAGAAATCTTTTTTACTCTAAAAATATTGAAAAAACCAGCACCAAATCTATAATGAGTCATTTTTGTGCACCTAATCTTGAAGCGCTATATATTTAGAATCTTTTTGCTTGGATTTGACATCAGCTAAATCTGACTCTAGTCCCAAGTTAAAATATAGCTCCACTCCCCAATTGCTTTCCACTCGGTTAAGCTGGTTAATCCTTGTGCTATACATCAGCACCGATGTATATCCAGTGATATTTTACGTGGGAGCCATTGCTGATTCTTTCTCTAGAGAATCTGGTCCTTTTTTTACTTCTTCCTATTTTTTGGTCCTTCTTTCATGTTCACACCAGTGACATTTTACGTGGGAGCCATGGTTGATTCCTGCTCTAGAGAATCTGGTCCTCTTTTCATTTCTTCTTAATTTTTGGTCCTTTTTTTATGTCAACACCAGGTCAGGTGTACTCAATCATCCAATCAAATAGGGTATATATACAGGAAGTAAAGGCACTTTAAAATGCCGTCTTTCGTGGAAGGAGCATAGAACCCCCGTGTCCCGCCGCCGGAATCTCTGAGCCCTGTTGATATCTATTGGGTAAGTGTTCGCTAAAATCCCTATGCGGTAATTTTACTCTGATCACTTGTTTAGTTAACTGATAATCTCCAAAGTAAACAGTGGGTAACAGAATTCTCTCTCTCCTTTCCCCCCCCTGTTTGTTCATTTTACAGACAGGGAGTTATTTTAAACCACTTTGAAATCCATCGCTCCTTGAGCACAAGTAAAAAGGTAACTATCAGTCCTTCTTCTTTAAGAGACAGTAAGTCTATGAAGTCGCCATGCATTGACTGTTCTCCAAAAATTGATGCCAGAATTCTTTCCATCCATTCTATAGGCAATCTCGCCATTTGTTATCTCCACATCAGGAGGACTATATCTTTTGGGATCCACAAAAATATTCATTATCGTGGCCATAAATTTTAACTCCGGCAGGCGGGTCTAACTGAAATCCCACTCCTCACTTAAGGTACCTTCATCCTCGAAAATGAAAATGTTTTCAAAAAACTACTAATGTATCCTCACTAACTGTCTAGTTAATATAAAATATCAAAAATAGAAAAGATTCAATAAACTAAAAGAACTCATAATTTCTTCTAGGAAATATAGAAATTCAAAAATCAACAATCAAGACAAACAAATTACATCGTGTGACTATGGAATATCTATCTGCAAACCTTAACTAAAATAGGTAAAACACTAGCTTGGTCCTTTCATTAAATATGGGCTGGTTAGAAAATCATAGACTACACTAAAACAACAATCAATGTTCATGAAATGTCTATGTTTTTTAGGGTCTAGAATATCTTCGTCACCTAACCAAAGAAAAGAAAGTCATTATACAGATAATCCAGATTGAGAACATCAAATAGCATTAATATACTCCGTGTTTTTTAAGTAAGTGACCTTATCTATGATATGAATGTATTGTATACCATTGTTTAAGTCCCGCGTTGATAGCACGCTGCGAATTGCCACCATTTAGAATATTTCGTATTTTCCATCACTAATATCAATCATTTGATTCCTCGCATTTGCCATCCTATGTAAGAACCCTGCTTCCTCACCACCAAAACTTGGGAATAATCTATTTAGTATAAAGGTATCCACTCCTTCTCCCTTTTTTGGCCATGATCTCATATAAGAATATATGAGTTAAAAGGATTCACTCCATTTTTCTATTTTTCTTGATGATCATTAAGGCAAGGAAAAGAAATCCGTCAAAGTATTATTGTAATATTAATAAGCTTGGTTACAATAGAATGGAAAGTCTGAGACTATTAGCCTAACATTGGTTTGTTTTAATTTTCTCTGTGTAACATAATATAAATTGATGCATTATTGTACATAATATTTTTTGTTTTATGGAATTTTCCCATTTCAGATACTATCGTGGCTGCTCCAGAAGAAGGCGCTGGTTCGCCGAAACGCGCGTAGAGATTATTTTAGCCACACCTTTCTCTCTTAAAAACTGTGTTCATTTTATATAACCTTCATTTGTTGGATTATTTGTCCTTCTCTCTTAAAGTGTTGCTGTGTATTGTTGATTTATTATGTCGCATACAATTTGTGAATATGTATTATTATTTTAATGTGTTTTTTAAAAGAATTTATGAATAAAATTGAACTACCCCTTTTTTACAAACAACCTATGTTTTAGCTCAGTTCATTTCGACCACTTATTACGTTCTGTTGCCTAGATTGATACATATCAAATTATTTGCTTTTCCCTGGTCTAGGAACTTCATTTCCATGTACTCAGGGGGTCCTTGATAAATATTTACACAATTCTGGAGGAAGGCCTGCCACTTCATCGACCCCTGTATGTCGTCGTGGTCCGAAAGTCTTTGCTGCGAGGTTCCCCGCTTTCCGACGGCTACGGAGGACTGCTGCCCTGACTGTCGCCCTGTCTTGGAGCCATAGATGATTTGTAGAGCGAGACGATAGACGGGTCTTCTGGTGATGCCATCGACATTTCAGTTAAGTATGAGTGGAGCGTCTCCCAGTCCTTAGTTTGTTTGGTATCCCTTCGTGGATCGCTTTGATATGGTACCTGCAGGCCCCAAAGCCAAGGGACTTGTGTATTCGCAAGACTATTGTTTTGAGATTTCCCTTGAAGTTTGAAGCTAGACTAGTGAGCGAAGATGCCTGGTCTTAGCAGACTTGCAAAGATATTTGGGTGTGGTTGTTCTAAGGATTCCCGGTTAGAGGATTCGTGTCCGGTTCCTCCGATTGGAACTCCAATATATGAGCTTTACGTGAAGCATGATGTGGGTCCTATTAGTTATAATGACATCTGGGTAAAATATACGAAGAAAGACGGTGTCCTACAGTGGCCGCGTTATGGTAGCTTTGAAACAGAGATTCTAGATAATCTCGAGGTTAAACTGTTCAAGAAGAAAACCCGGCCGGCGATGTTTGACTCTTGCCGCATATGGCGCAAAGAAGCCAAACAGAAAGAAATTAAATTAGCAAAGAAGAATAAACGAGAACGAGGTTTGTTAATGGTGCAAGCTGCTATAGCGTATAGGGATAATGAGGAAGAGCAAGAGAGCGAACAGATGCTTAGGGTTAGGAAGTTAGAGGTAGATAAGTGCTACCCAGTTTTGCCGTCTAAAGAGCAGGAAGAGAAGAAAGATCTTGCGAAAGATCCTTTAATGTCGCATCTATTGAGTTTGCCACCCCCTTAAGCACAGAATGCTACGGCACCACCGCCACCAGTTGTAGTTGCGCAACCTCCGGTTGTTGTGCCACCTGCAATTCCTCCACAGCCAGCTCCTCTTCCGTTGGCTAATATTCCTTTGGTGCAGCCTCCTCAGGGGCCGCCAACTTTGCCTCCCCCTTCGTCTGCTACTCCTACGCCTATCTATAATACTTCTGTTCCGACTTTGGATTCTTCTACTATTGTTCCGTCTTCTCTTATTCTTTCACCTTCTCCTTCTACTAGGCAGAGAATGACTGCTGCAGTTTCTGGTTTCTTTTCTCCTTTGTTGGGACAATTGGGTATGTCTCCTGTTAATGAGCGAAGACAGTCACGTAGTTAATTGCCTAATGCTAATGAGCGTACAGTTTTGGATCATATGGCACGTAAATGGGTTACGTACGCTACACAGTATGATCTTGAGGGTGTTATGGATGTTTTCCTTCAATGGGAAGCACCAAAGCAACGGTACGTCTTTGAGATGATGTGTGTGTTCCTCCATGAACAATGGGTTGAAGAAGTAGGTAAAGCTCCTACTGAGTTGTACCGTATACGTTCCGAATTTGCGAAAGGGACCGTTTTGAGTCCTCAGGATGTTGGGAGAGCACTTGCGACTTTATTGTCATTTCGTAGCGACACTCCTTCTGAGCGACTGTTTGAGCCTGATTCGTCAGTTAGGAGAGCAGCGCATCAATATCCGATGCGTGAGGTTCCTCCAGTTTGGAGACCTAATGACCCAAATGCTCAGCCACCTGTTGTGGCACACTTTCAGCGTGTCTGGGTACATGTTCCTTGGAAGCGTGTTGAAGTTTTGGCTATTAAACAGTCGTTGCCTGATCCGTGCAAAAATCCGGCGGGATATTATAAAGAGCTCACTTAGACTGTGGGTTCGTGTATCATGAATTTGGCTGATATAGATATGTTGTTTGGAAATGTTGTTCCACAGCCTATTTGGGGTACGATTCGTCACACGGATCATGCACGAGAATTGGGCGATACATCGGATAATCTTAGTGCTGCGAATGATAGACAAGTAGGCGGTGCTAAACCTGAAGATATCATTACTGAACTTCCTGGTAGGATAATTAATTATATGAAGACTTTGATGCCTGAAGTACGTGTCAATTGGGACAAGTTGTCTGCGTGTACGCAGAAGAAAGATGAAACGGTGTCCGACTTTTTCACGCGGTTCGGAGAGACCTTTGTAGATCATAGTGGTCAGGACATGGCTACTGAGGGTGGCCAGAGATTCTTCGTCGACAAATTCGTACATAATCTGCTTCCTGAGTTGTGTACTAAGTTGAAAGATTCTGAGGTGGCTTGGGCTGTTTCCACGTCAGCGCAGATTTTAGCTACGGCCCAGAACTATGAAAATAGGCATAAAGATGAGGTAGAGAAAGCGAATAAGAAGACTAAGGAATTGAAGACTAAAGTTCTTCTACAACAAGCTTATCCACCCCGTACTAATAATAGAGGCGATTATCAGCAGAATCAGCAATATTCGAGAAACTCGCAAAGGAACGAGTCTTCTCAACAACGTTTTCCGTATGGACCTAATCAGTGTGCGTATTTCAAAGAAGAGGGCCATTTCAAGAGTAGTTGTCCGGTTTTGTTACAGCGCACGAATGGTGCTTTTGGTGTGAGAGGACGAGGTGCTCAACAAGCGCCTAGAGGTATAGGTCGCGGACAGAATGTGCGTTCTTTGCCTCCACAGAACTCGATGAATAGTTTTGATCAGCAGAATGGTTCATCTGGTAGGACAGCTCAGTACTATACGGATGATTACTACGTCGAAGGTGAGGAAGTGGATGGTAATGATTGCTAGGACAGCCATGGACAAAGAGAGGGAATTGTTTCAGTTCCAGTAGATCAGAGTGGACCTTATGTTGGAGTGACTGCATCAGGTGTGTCAGAGCCTTTTCTGTTAGATACTGGTGCTACGAAGAGTTATATAATGCACTCTAAACTCCCTGGCACACCTTTGTCTGGCTTTGAGAATGTTTCTGTAGGTTTTTGTGTCGCCTCGTTTACGAATCCGATTTCTACTCCGTTGCCTCTTTCTGTTGGACCTCGTAGATTCGAAGCACCCCTCATTTTGACTACCGGTTGTGGTGAGAACTTGTTGGGATTGGATTTGTTGAAGAGATTGTATGCCACGTTGTATTGTTCTCCGTCAGGAGTACATCTTACGTTGGGTGAGAGAGTGATCTCTCAGATGTACATATCTAAAGATGGACTTCCACCTGAATTGTCTTCTTTACCCGATTCGTTGTGGGCTACTGGTCCGAATGATGTCGGCCTTTTGGAGATTCCGCCCTATGTTGTGACAAGTTACCACGCATTCCATAGTACCGTATCTCGAGTGAAGGTGAGCGAGCACTTTTGGCGATCATTTACGATCTGATCGAAAAGGGTGTGATTGAGGAAACGAGAGGTAATGTGTGCAATAGTCCCGTTTTGCCTGTTCTGAAGAGAACTGATTCTTCACAGCCTCCTGTATATAGGTTTGTGATCGATCTTCGTGAGGTGAACAAGATTGTTGTTCCGCAATTTCCCGTTGTGCCTGATATCACAGCTTTGTTGACTTTGATCCCGGCTACAGACGCATGGTTTTCGGTGATTGATCTGAAGAATGCTTTCTTCAGCATTCCGATTGCCGTGGAGAGTAGAGATATCTTTGGATTCTCTTTAGGAGGACAAAGTTTCCGCTTTAAGCACGCTCCTCAAGGCTATTGCGAGAGTCCATCGATCTATAGCCAAGCTTTGAAAACGCAACTTGATCTGTTGGTTTTACCGGATGGTGCTGCCCTTATTCAATATGTTGACGACTTGCTAGTCGCTGCTGACAATGAAGAGGTTTGTAGAGAAGCCACTTTGTCGTTGTTACGCCACTTATCTGATTTTCATCATAAAGTTTCTCTCTTGAAGTTGCAATATTGTCGACAAGAAGTAACCTACTTAGGTCACCTCTTATCGAAGGAGGGAAGGAAACTGACCCCAGAAAGAATTCAAGCTATTGCGAAAATGAGTGTGCCTACTACACAGAGAGAAGTACGTGTGTTTTTGGGTATTACGTCGTACTGTAGACAGTGGATCCCTAATTTTTCTTTGCTAGCGAAGCCTTTGATAGCTCTTACTGTTAAGGATACTCCAAATCCTATTCCTTGGACTGATGAATGTCAGAAGAGCTTTTCAGAATTACGTAATGCGTTGTGTTCGGCTCCTATGTTGGGTACCCCCTACTACAGTAAGCCTTTCACATTGTATGTCCATGCGAGGGAGGGATGTGAATTGTCAGTGTTGACTCAACAGTTCAGCAATAAGCAACGTCCATGTGCGTATTTTTCGTCGACTTTAGATCCGGTAGCTAGAGCAATGCCGAGTTGCTTGAGAGCAACAGCAGCAGCGGCTGTTTCAATTCAACAGTCTGCTGGTTTGGTTATGGACAGTACATTGATTGTAATGGTTCCACATGCAGTGGATACCTTGTTGAATCGTACCAAGACACAGCACTTAACTAGTGCTCGGTTGTCGGGTTACGAGTTGACCTTGTTAGCGAGTCATGTGCACATTAAAAGATGCAACACGTTGAATCCAGCCACGTTGTTGCTGATTTCAGTTGAGACAGATAATGTTGAAGAACAGCATGATTGTTTCCTTAGGACTGAGGAAGAAACGAAAGGGAGGATAGACCTTAGGGATACTCCTCTTCCAGAGTGTGATGGTACTTTGTGGGTTGATGGGTCGTGTTTTAAGCTTCCGAATGGTGATACGACTGCGGCATATGCTGTTACGACTTTGCATACGATTGTTGAAGCTGCACATATCCCACATAATTCAGCGCAAGCAGCAGAGTTGATTGCATTAACGAGAGCATGTGTGTTGGCAAAAGGAAAACGAGTGAATGTGTACACTGACAGTCAGTATACGTTTGGTGTGGCTCATAGTTTTGGACGTGAACGTGGGTTCTTGACTTCGCATGGGATGAAGATCCAGCATGGGCAGTTGGTGAATTAACTTCTTGAATCAGTTACTTTGCCATTACAAGTAGCGATTGTGAAATGCAGTGCCCATAAGAAAGTTACAGATGATTTTGGTCGCGGAAATGCGTTTGCGGATGAAGTTGCGAAAGAAACTGTGAGAAATGTGATGAGTCGAATGTATGTTGCAGGTCCGGCGAGATGGGTTCCAGACAAAAGTATGTGCGAAGATACGATTGAAAGTGTGAAATCCATCCAAGCTGAAGTTACAGGGAAAAAGTTGAATGAATGGAGAGAAAGTAAGGGTAGATTGGATTCGAATGGTTGTTGGACTGATTTGTCTGAGCATCAAAGATGGTTGTTGCCTGACGCGTACGTGCTTCCAGTTGTTACGATGGCTCATGGTATGGCACATATCAGCGTGAAAGGGATTTGCAAGTTGTTGGCTCCGGTCTGGAGGAATGCAGGAATTCCCAAATGTGCAGAGAATTTGGTTAAGAACTGTATGGTGTGTTTGATGTACAATCCTGGTAAGGGAACTCCAACACCAGCTGGTCATTTTGCTCCTCCTACGTATCCGTTCGAGGCTTTGCAGCTAGATTTCATCCACATGGAGAGGTGCAACAACCTGAAATATGTTTTGGTGGTTGTTTGCTCCTTTTCTAGATGGGTGGAAGCTTATCCTTTGAAGGACAATACTGCCTTGTCCACAGCGAAAGCCCTTATCAAAGAGTTGTTCACGAATTTTGGTTTGCCGAGAATTATCTGGAGTGACAATGGGAGTGAATTTGTGGGTCAAGTGATGAAGAGAGTATGCGAGGGATTAGGTATCCGGCAGAAGTTCCACGCTGCAAATCACCCCCAATCAGCTGGTTTAGTCGAGTGCTATACTGGCACTTTAAAATTAAAGTTGGCCAAAATCCAAGCGAGCTCTGGTTTGCAATGGCCAGATGCTTTGCCTTTAGCGCTCTTGTCCACAAGAATGACTGTTTATTCGCGAATGGGTTTGAGTACGTATGAGGTTGTGTTTGGTCGCCCGGCGAATATTTGGGGCGTACCAAGACCAACAAAGTTCAGTGATCTCGAATACCCTGTGCTACTTGATTACTTGCACGAACTGACGGCTAAACTGCGTGTTTTACACCAACAGGTTTACAATAGCCTACCACAGGCTTCCGAAGATCCAGGTCACACCATTGAACCCGGCGCCTGGGTTTTTGTGAAGAACTTTCAGCGGAGCAAGAACGAGCAGCCCCGCTGGACAGGACCGTACCTAGTCCTCCTGTCTACACGTTCTGCAGTTCGAGTGCAAGGCAAGAAAAACTGGATCCACGGCGTACATTGCAAGCGGGCTCCGTTGCCCTTACCGTACAACCGGTGGGTCCAGGAAGGACTCCCAGACTCTGAAACAGAAACTGTGCCACGATGTTTGCCATTTAGCGATGCCCGTTTGATTGGAACGAACACTGCGAAAGAAAGTGACGAACTTCTGCAAGAAGCTGTGCCTCCTTTGAATCGATTGAACACTACTGAGCCTGAGCTTTTTTTCAAGGAACAGACATTGCCTGGGAAAGATCATTATAATTTGCGACCGAGAGTCATGGACAAATAAAAATAAATGAAGTTTTTATGATTTTTCTGTATGCAGGTTAACTCTCCTCCGAGGAACTACTTATTTTTGTTTTTCGAACCGCCATCCGGGTTCAGCTGTAGGGTCGCGGTAGACAAGTCTTTGGAGAGCAAGCCTGAGACACTAGGTCGAAGGTTCTGGTTGGCCTAAGGGAGTTGCCCTGGGTTGACAGAGGCATTCCTTAGCATAGAAATCCCTACCACAGCGAGCAGCATATTTAGTTAGGATGGATTTCTTCGAGTTGGAGAGACCTGTAGAAATGATGAGTTTTAGAAGCAAGATACACAAGCTGATCACACGAAAAAGATTTTTAATATTGTGCTTATTTATGCTATTGAGTTTAATGATATTTTTAATTGGTTATGTGACATTCTCTTTTAAAGTGACGTTTATTCCCACTGTGGAACCTACACCTCCACCTACTATTTCTTCACATTCTTTTCACCCTTTGCCTGAACATGAAGTAGTTAGAAGACTGGAATTTGCCAATAATTATTTTATTCAACTTTTGAATCAACACCAGTTAGTTATGAACACGACGAATTGTTGGATTTGTGGTCTAATGCCCCATACGACCGATAAAGGTATTCCGTACTTGGTTTTGCCTTTCAGCCTTAATGGTTCTATTTGGGCATACAGAACGATGTTCATCTATGCCCATAGTGTCTATCCCCTACGTTCACCGAAGCACAATCCGAAGAATAGTGCTGTAGCTAGAGGCATAGTCGATATGGTTAAAGGAACTAATGCCGTTGAGACTATTCCGAAGGATGAGAAACAACCGTATAGAGGTTGGGACGTTACTGGATATGGAGTTTGTCTGAGTGTTAACCAGCGAGCGAAAAGTTCTCCACCAATTTGGATAGTGCCCCATCAGGGTCGCTATTGTCTGCAGGGTACTGGCAAGAATCCGAAAGCTCAGCTAGGGAAGAGCGTCTGTACTGACACCTATGTATTTACGTCTCAGACTTCCCCAGCATTTCTAGCCGCTAAGGGTACTTATTTTGTTTGCTATGACAAAGCGTATACATGGTTGCCCCCTGACTTTTCGGGCACATGTTTTGTTTCCTTTCTGTTGCCTCCCACTTTTACAGCTGTGGCAGATTACCATAAGACGAGAGTTGCTAGAGGCGTCTTCAGTCAGGAAGACACTGCAGGGCAAGAGTTGGGAGATTTCTTTAAGGGTTTTCTGTCTTTCTGGGGACCGATGGCTAACAGCAGGAACATTCGCCAGTTGACGAGAGTGGTTGAGTCCACCATAGTCGAAACTGCCGGTGCCCTTAGTAACTTGACTGCTGAGCTCCAGTCGGATAGACTTATGACACTTCAGAATAGAGTTGCTCTTGATGTCATACTTGCAGACCGAGGTGGAGTATGTAAACTGATTCAATCGAGCTGCTGCGTTTTCATTCCAGACAACGCTCCGTCAGTCTTCCAGGCCATTTCCAAGCTACATAAGATCTCCGATTCTGTCCATATAGACAAAGGAGATTGGTCATTGATGGGATGGTTATGGGGATTGATATCCACTTGGGGATGGAAGATTCTGATGGTTATTGGGATGGTCTTAGCTATCCTTTTCCTGTTCTGTCTCTGTGTACAGTGTGCTCCTGCTATTTGTGGCCTCTGTGCTACTTCGTGTGCAAGGAGACCTGTCCAGAGAGAGGTACTAAGTACTAGGATGATGCTACAGCAACATATTGATGATCTGATGAAGATAGATCCAGATTCAGATTGACATGAGTTTGGGTTTGTTGCCTATGTAAGGGCAAAAGGAGGGTCTGTAGGTCCGTAGTTTGAGGGTCTGAGGTTCGGTGGTTCCGAACCCGTTCAATAAAGGTCGTCGGAAATAGACGATTTTGGTGTCAGCGGACCGCAAATCACGAGTGCGGTGTGTACGAGTGTTTTCGCATTAATCGATCAATGAGAACACTATGTATTTAGGGATTTCGCTTGAACCTTCGGGTTCCATTTTGTTAACGACAGCCATTTTGTGTGGTTGCCCTCACATAGGCCGATGACTGCGGCCAAGCGAGTCCTTGGGACACGTACACCTTAGCTGACTTCTGAATGACCTGGCCGAACTGACTCCCTTGCCCGAGGCTGACCTCGCTGAGCCAGTTCCTTGCTAAGCAGCTGGTCAGATAAAGATCAGAGAGCAGGACAAGCCGAAGTTTACAGTACACTGCACCCACCTTTCTATCTTGCTTCCAATCTGTTTCTGCTCCTTCCTTTACGACATAATCACTGATTTGGGTTAAGGTTTTATGATGGGTTTGTCCGGCCTGATCGAACAGGAAAGTTGGAATTTGCTTGGTCATTTCTGGTGGGCTGGACAACGGAAAATGGGATTGTCGTCATGCGCTACTTTTAAAATGTCAAATTTTGATTGGCAAGTTTGTGTGTAACCGATGCTACATTGGAATGTGATTTTTGGCATAAAAGACCATGCTCCGCTCATTGAAATTGTGCAGTCTCTAGCGAACCACCCGTGTTGTGCTTCGTAGATCTCTGTTCCTGGTTGCAGCCAATAAACTTTGGTCTTTGACGTCATCAAGAAGTGTCCCGTGTCTCTGTTTGCCAAGGCTGGGGAACTCGAAGACATTGGGCGTTTTCCCTGGCGCCGCTGGGTTCTAAAACCCGGTCTTCACCATATGTTCGCTCCTTTCGAGCCACTACATAATTCCCCTCTCAGACTCTTGACTTTTAAAACTGCTTTTCTGGTTGCCATCACCTCTGCTCGCAGGGTGAGTGAACTTCAGGTTCTATTTTCTAAGCCTCCTTTCCTTGTTGTTCATCCAGATACAGTTGTCCTTCGAACTCGACCTTCTTTTCTCCCCAAAGTGGTTACCTCTTTGCAAATTGGACAGACCATCACTTAGCCTACATTCTTCCTGCCCCTGCACCCTTCAAAGGAGGAGGAGAGGCTCCAACGTCTGGATCCTAAACGTGCGCTATATTTCTATCCGGATCGCACAAAACAATCCCGGGTGGATGACCAGCTCTTTCTTGGCTATGTGGGGGCCAAGAAAGGTCGGGCCATGCAAAAACGGACCATCTCCCTATGGGTCGTTCTTTACATAAAAATGTGTTAATCCTTGGCAAAGAAGGAACCTCCGGTAGGACTAGGTGTCCATTCCACCAGGGCGGCGGCAGCAACACTTGCTTTGGGACGTAGAGTCCCTCTCAGTGACATCTGCCAGGCAGCCACGTGGGCATCCCTGCACATGTTCACAAAACACTACTGCCTGGACAGCCAAGTCCGGAAAGACGGCCTCTTTGGCCATTCAGTTCTCCAGGACTTTCTGGTGTGAACTTAGTACGCAGACCCACCTCCGAGGTTGGTATTGCTGGGGTATCTATTCTAAGGTAAGGAATGTATAACTAATAGTCTCTTTCAGATGAACAAGTTACTTACCTTCGGTAACGATATATCTGTAAGAGACATATATTTTTTTTAAATCTTTTTATTGAGTTTTTCAGAAAAGAAACAATACAGATAAAAGCAACAAATCCGGAGCATCAATAGAAAATGAATACAAAAAACAACGAAAAAACCAAATAAAGCAAAATGAGGAACAAATACCGGTCTCAATGGCTTACTGCTATTTCGCTTGGATTAGCAAAACAAAATTTGGGACTTGGGTGCATTCATACAATACATGCAGCACTAAGTCATGGGCGTGAGCGGGCATTGCAATTAACAACAGGATAGTTCGTGGAAGTAAACAGTAGGCACAAAACCTAAGAAGCAGGCAGTTTCCGACAATTACTATAAATGAGATGACATAAAGCTCCGCAGACAGTTTCCGACAAATACTATAAATGAGATGACATAAAGCTCCACAGACTGATGTACAAATAAAGCTGAGCAACCCCTTGCCCACGATCTGCAACCCACCGCCTTCTTGTGTACAGGAGTTCCAGCAGTGCTATCGGGTATGGGTGAATTTGCTCTGTCTCCTGTCCATTGTAGAAATGGTTCCCAGATGTTTCTGGGCCTGGAGGCCAGGCGCATCAATTCCCATTGAATACCCAACTGTGTATGTCCATACATGACATCTGATATCCATGCATCAAATTTAGGTAATATTGGTCTGCCCCATCGGACAGCTATTTGTCTCCTTGCATAGAGCAGAAGGAGGGCATGCAGTTTTCGTCTTTGGGGCACAGTGTCAGTTACAAGACCCAATAGCCCCAGATGTGGGGACGGGGCATCAGTTCTTCCGACTATCTGATTTATAGCGACAAATATTTCCCGCCAGTAATCAACCAGCTTAGGACAGTTCCAGGCAATGTGCAAAAATTAGGTAGGTTCGAACCCACAACTCCAGCATTTCTCATCTTCCCTCAGGTGCATGCGGTAGAGGCTAATGGGAGTTCTATAATACCTGTGTAAAAATTTTAAATGAATGAGGCGCAGCCTATAATTTGGGGACAGTTCAAACAGCTGCCTACAACAGAAGGACCATTGTTCACCCGTCAATGGAGGATCTAGCTCTCTATTCCAGTTCTGCATGGAATTGGGCATTATGACCGGTGCTTGGTCTTGCATAGCAGTGTATAAACAAGACACTAACTTACGCGGGGAGGCCCTTGCAAGAATATTTTGTACAGCGTGCAATGTTGGAGGTGCCTCCGGAAATCCTTCCCAAAGGGAGCGACATGCCGCCTTGAATTTATGATAAGCAAATTTCTCTCGAAACAAAACTTCCTGGCCCTCCTCCCCCATCGGCGGAGGCCTGAACCTGCAATCAGGGTATAGATCTGCGAACGTGCGTAACTGTGTACCCCCATCATCACCTCACCTCCACTCTCCTCCAGACAAGCCAACAACAGGTTATTTCGCAAGGGGACAGCAGGTGCAAATAGTAGTGGAAGGCGGGCACGTCCCTGTAGTTCACGCCATGCCCACCTAAAAGTGTCTGCCGTGTCTACATCCAGTGTAGGGCGAGGCGTTGTCTTATAGACTGCTACCGCCAGTGCCGTCGGCGCCACTGAGTCCAGTTCCACCGCCACATGGGGTTGGTACGGTGTTTGGTAAATCCAGAAATGCAGTAATTGGGCTTGCGCACAAAGTGCATAGAGGTGCATATCCGGGCGCCCAGACCCCCCTGCCTCAGTGGCAAAGTCAGGAGAGCCCACAAGACTCTGGTTTGGCCCCCTGCCCACACAAAAGACAGCAGTTGGGAGCAGAGACGGCTGAAGAAATGCTTCGTGA
Source organism: Lissotriton vulgaris (assembly GCF_964263255.1). Taxonomy (NCBI): domain Eukaryota; kingdom Metazoa; phylum Chordata; class Amphibia; order Caudata; family Salamandridae; genus Lissotriton; species Lissotriton vulgaris. The sequence continues at coordinate 1,431,714,107 of NC_141689.1, read as the reverse complement.
GCGGGATTGGCACATTCGTAAATAAATATAGAAATTTGGGCAACACCACCATCTTGGCTAATGCCACCTTGCCTGCGATGGATAGGGGTAGTCTGGACAAAATTGCCACCTTACTTTCCAGCCAGTCGACTGCCCGCCCAAAGTTCAAGTTCCAAATGTCCTGCATATTGCGGCTAAGCCAGATCCCTAAATATTTAACCTCGTCTGTTTCCCAGCGTAATGGGAATTCAGACCTCACCTCGGGGTACTGTTGGTTAGTGGGAAGACCACAGATTTTGCCCAATTTATTGATATACCGGATATACCCCCAAATTTGATGAATTCTCGTAGAAGGGGGTCCAAATTATCTGAGGTGTTTAGGACATATAGAGTCACGTCATCTGCATAGAGAGATATTAATAAGCTACAAGTACTGAAACAATCCCTGTGGCAGTATGGTGCTGCCGTATTCTTGCTGCAAGGGGCTCCATGGCGATTGCAAAAAGTAAAGGCAATAGTGGACAACCTTGCCTTGTGCCACGAGTTACACTAAAAGCCTCTGAGTTCATGCCATTCACCCTCACCCTGGCCAGTGGCTTAGTGTAGAGCAACCTTATTTGAGCTATAAACAAAGGGCTAACACCCATGCGCATCAATATCTGAAACATGTACGGCCATTCAAGGGAATCAAACGCCTTTGTGGCGTCTAAAAAAATGGCAGCAGCATGTACCGTAGGGTGGAGGTAGTGTAGCACCGAGAATATCGTGAGAAGGTTATGTGACGTAGAGGGACCGGGTATAAACCCTGATTGATCTGGGAGGGCTATCATTGGGAGAAGAGGTTGTCCGGTTTTAATAACGTCGTTATCAAGGCCTCTCGCTTTGAGGCTGGAAGGATCCCTGTCTCTAGCGACTCCGCATAGATCGCATGGAGTCTAGGAGCTAGCTCGTCCGCGTAGGCCTTATAGAACGCTGTTGTCAGGCAATCTGGCCCTGGGGCCTTGTTCAATGGCAAACTGCTTATCACTTGTGCAATATCCGAAATTGTTATAGGGATATCCATGTAACGGCGATGTGCGTCATTAAACCATACCAGTGCAATGGAATCTAGGAATTCTTGCAAGGTCTCTGGGATTGTTGACTGAGTGGCGGTGTATAGGTCAGAATAAAAGGCCTGAAACTCATTTAAGACCTCCGCTTGCCACGTTGCGGTGTTACCATCAGGTGTTATGACCGTGTGTATGAAATGGGTGGAAGTGGATTTGCAAATCATTCCCGACAGTGTACGACCCGGTCTGTCCCCCTCCCCATACCGCCTGGCTTCAGCATATTTGCCTACAAACTTGAGTTCCCTCTGGGCCTCTTCTGCAAATTCCAGTGGTTTCCCTTTCAACTCCGCCGCTACCTCGGGACTGGGATGAAGGCAGATTTGACGCTCAAGCTCCTTGATCTGCCTCTCAAGCGCTTCTATGGTACCCCTGATGGCCTTTAGGACCCCAGCTTGCATGGATATGCACTTTCCCCATATCAAAACTTTGAAGGCGTCCCATAGGGTCGCTTCAGTAGTCACTGACCCGGAGTTTAAAGTGAAATACTCTGTGATGTCTGACCTAATCTCCTCCTTAAATGCGTCATCCAACAGTGCATGAGGGGGGAGTCTCCAGCTGAAGGCTCGTGTAGGTGTGCCTGGGAGTGACAACGCAAGTAGACACGGGGCATGGTCCGACGGAGAGCGGGCTAGGTGACAGACCTCTGCAGTTCAGGTAGCTACATCGGAGGATACCAGACAGAAGTCTAATCTCGACCAGGCCGCATGTTGGCTAAAGATGCATGCTACCTCCTGTGTGCCCGGGTGTCTGACTCTCCAGATGTCCAGCAAATTACCCTCTAGTATCAGATCATGAAGTGCTCTGCATGCGTGTGTATGTAGCGGCCTTGGTGCACCTTTGCGGTCCACGGTATCATTTAATACAACATTGAAGTCCCCACCCCAGATGATAGTGTCACAGTTCATGGAGGATATTCGCGCACAGACGTCCCTAAAGAACTCGGGCGAGTCCACATTCGGCCCATAGACAGCAGCCAATAGTCAACCCAGAGCTCAGATACCGGTATAACTCAGAACACCCAACCACACCCAGCCACCCCCCACCCACTCCAACCCCCAATCAGGTTGTGTCAAACCCCCCCCCCCATATCCACTGAAAGGTGGAGTAAACAGAACTTAGGGAAACACCCCAGGAGGGCGAGTAAGCACAAGCATACTCCCCTGTTCACACAGGGTGGCCGAGGGGATTGTAAGCGCAACCGTGAGGACATAGTGAAATTCAAGAGTCATAGTGTCTCAGGATAACAAGGTGCGAGTAAAACATATTAACATGCATAGTAACAATGTGATCTCGTAGTCCGCCTGTAATAGAAAATACATCCTGAATAATAAACAGAACATGCATTCTTAGTTTGAAACAATGCCAATGTGGACTCAAACAAGACAAGGAGATAGTTCAGTCGTTATCACTTAGGCAGTCTCTTCCCCGTTCTCACTCCGCATTTGCTGCTTTCACTTTCGGACCACAGATATGCTTGGCAAATTTAAGAGCAGATTTTGCATCTGTGAAGAAATGTGCCGTTCCATCATGAGACACTTTGATCTTTGCAGGGTATAGAAGCGTGTAAGGGATCTGTGCCTGTAACAGCAAGCGTTTGGCTGGGAGGAATTCCCAACGCACGGCCTGCACCGCCAGGGTGAAGTCAGGATAAAAGGAGATGGTATTTCCCTTGTGTGTGTTTGACCTTTTTCTCGTGCCAACCGTAGTATGATGTCCCTGTCTTGATAATTCAACAGTTTGGCCAGGATGGGCCTTGGCATGCCGCCTACCGGTGGCTTCGGGCCGAGTGCCCTTTGTGCCCGCTCCACCACGAACACTGATGATAGGTGGGATCAAAGAGTTCATGCAGGAGGTCCATCACAAACATCTCCATATTGGTAATAGCCGTCGTTTCCGGAATTCCAGTGACTCGGAGGTTGTTCTGTCTCGAGCGCGCTTCCAAGTCGTCATTCTTTGCCCTGATAACTGTTAGCAGCTTGTCCATCTGTAGGAGCTGCTCTTTCGTATCCTGCTGAAATTCGTGGGATTCAGTATGCCTATTCTCCAAGCAGTCTAATCTAGTTTTGTGTGTGGTCACTTGAGATTTAACTGAAGCCAGCTGAGAGGTCAGAGCGTCTAATTTACCATCTATATTTTGCAAACTAGAGCGCACGTCCAGCATCAATGAACGGTGATCTCATTCCTGTCTCTCCTCTGCATCATCTCCACCTGTAGCCCCCTGGGCCTCCAGGTCGGGCCCGTGGGTTTGGCGACTCGTTTGTTTTCAAAGTTTATCTTAGCCTGCCGAGTATCATTTTTGCCCATGATTCCCGGGTGTTAGGGGGTCTCTGGCAGGGGGGAGATATTTAACAGGTTAGTGCGCACAGGCAATATTGCTTCACCGGCTTGCTGTCCAATGGAACACACTGGGCTACAGAAGGACAGATCCGCGCCCACAACTTGTTATGCAGGCAAAGTTAGGGGTCAGGCACCCTTATCAGCAAGCGTCGATGAAGTTGAGGCAAAGGTTAGCGGGACGGCCACATATCACAAGCATAGTTATGCGTGTATCCGAAGCCAACCGGCCAGCGCAGGAATCACGTACCCAGCAAACTACACAATATGGGTGATTACTGAGGGTTTGTACAGACGATTGTGTCAGTCTCCAGTGCACAGGAGGCCCAACGCTACACCCCCTGCTCAGTAGATCCAGCCGTCTGAAATACACCACCCTCTCTTAAGTCCACTTCGCTGAAGGCACATAGGCCAGCAGACTCTGTATCCAGAAGGAGCCCCTACTGCAACACTTTCTCAAGCAAGATGGCAGCTGCACCTCCATGCAGCCCCCGCGACCTCAGCTGAGCCAGGGGGGGGGCCCCGTCACCATCAGTTTGTGCCTTAGCGCTTCACCGCACCTCCTCCCGCGCAGGTCAGTACATCAATAGAGCCTTAGATCTCAAGTGCAGCCGGTCAGTTGGCGCAGCCCAGCATTAAGCACCGACCTTGAGCCCCCACACACCCCAAGGAACAGTCTGGTCGAGGGTGCAGTACACTATGCTCTGTAGCTGCGCAGGGTCGGGTTCTGTGCAACGGGAGCCCAGTAGCTTCCAGCTGGGGTATGGTGCTCAGTAGTCTTCCTCGATGACGGCCAAAATGGCGCCTCCCGCCCGGCCTCCTACAGTCCCCATAGGTCGTACCTGGAATGCTGAAACAGTGGCAGCCTCAGCATATGGCCCTTGGATCATCCGCGCTGGTCATCTGCCGCCGGCCGCGATCACCCCTTTGTCCGGCAGAGCCCTCTGAAGGTCTGTGGCGGCAGCGGTGATGGGCCTACATGACCCCGACCTCGAGTTTGGGGATCAGTGGGAGGGGAGTCACCCAGCGCCCGGCCTACAGCGTCAGAGCCACCCCGTCTCAACAAATAGTGGCGCGGCGGGTCCGGAACTCCTGCATGCGACGGGGAAAGTAGATCAACGCATGTACCATTAGCTCCGCACCTGGATGCAGTATCACCATGCCCTCACACTTGCAGATTTTGCAGGATTAATTTAGGATCTTTCCCTCAGCCGGCAGAGCTCGCTTAGAAAGCGGCCATGTAGCAGCCCGGCTAGCCACACCCCAAGAGACATATATTAGTTATAGATTACTTACCGCCCCACCCATCCTCTCCGTTCTGCGAACTGACTTCTAGGGTCGGGATTCCCTTTCACGGCCCAGTTTTGTGCACCAGTGGTCAGTGTCTTGCATGGCATTACGTTTCTGGTGTGGAATGTCGTGTAAAGAACTGACATAAGCATGGGAGGGCTGTGTCTAAGTAAATACCGCAAGGTCATCCCAGCGATCACAAAGCCAACGATGAACACGGAGTCCACCAACGCCACCTACCGACGCACAGGGGTACTGCTACGAAAAAATGTCTCTGCATCCAGTCTGACGCCTGGTGGTAATTCTAAGGTAAGGAATCTATAGCTAATATATGTCTCTTACAGATATATTGTTACTGAAGGTAAGTAACTTGTTCTTTAATGTCATGACTAAAGACAATGTATGGTTGTATATGATGAAATTGCCTATAAAGTTTGTTTAAAAAAAAAAGCAAGCCCTAGAAGTATGAAAAGTGTGTTCTTTGTGATGTGGGGCAGCAGTGAGTTTCATTCAGCAATGAAGAGGACTGAAGCACTGGACCCTTTTTCCAATAATGCCTTTTCAGTTGTTATGTAAACAAAAAGAGACATCTTTGGTGGACAGTGCCTTCTCTGGAAGGGAAGGCCCAGAAGCATGAGCTTGTTCCAATAATGCCTTCTCGCTGCTTTAGGATCTCAGGTAGCATCTACTTGTCCCAGCAAAGCATTCTCTGCGCTGATACTTTCACTAGAAAAATAGTACTATTTTTAGGCCTTCCCTATAGGTTAGTCTATTGCTGAAGACCTACAGTGGACAATAGCAATACTTACAGTCTGCTTTTATCAGTCCTCTGCTTAACATTGGTTGGCCTTCATGTCAAACTCATTTGCTTGATTCTTATTCAGTGGCTTTCTAACCTCTTCTTGTGGGTCTGTCTCCCTCAGAACAAACCTTTATAATCCATTTGACTGGATGACTTGTATTCTTTCACAGCTCAACATCAGGGAACTCCCAGTGCTCCATGGGTTTCCATGGGTTTTCTTACTCTCGCCCCATATGCTGCTTTCCCCATCATATTCCCATTGCTTCGAGCCTGTATGTTGCTTCCTACACCATCCCACTTGGAATTTTATGTTTTTGTTTTCCTTTGTTAAAATGTTACCCCTGTCCCAACCAAACTCCTCTGTTGCTCCACCCTGCTCCTAATGCCCTTCAGTGGCATTTACTTTCCTTTGAAAGCCCCGCCTCTCCATCTTTGATGCCCATTTCATGTTTTTCACTTTTTTTAAAAATCTTTACTCTTTATTTCTGAGGGCCCAGCAGCTGCAATTACCTCTTAGGTAGCTCTGTCCCCCCCCCAAAAAAATATACGCTATTGTGCACCTTTTATATTTTATTTACTGCTCCAAAATCGACTTCTGCCATCTTAAAAATGTAAATTAAAACAAAAACAAACTGGCTGCTACATTGGGATGCATGCACTTGTAGATATCATGAAATAAGCACACGTCTTCACGCTAGGCTTCTAAAGCATGATGATGCATGCAAACGCAGAATTTGTTGCGCATTTTATCAATGCTTTCCACACACAAATGAACTTTTTCCTGATTCACAACAGTATGAGCAAAAAAGCACTGTCAACAGCATAAGGTCAGCGAATGCCATTGACAACCAAGACCTATTCGCTTTTCCAATTAATGTTCATTTTCCATTATCAGTATTTTACTATAAAACTGTGTTTTCGTGCTTAAATACATTAGCTGGAATTTACAGTATTCAGTATTAAGGCACTAGAAATTTGGGACAAATTCTTCACAACTTCCCAAGGGTTTCCCCATCCACTCCAGAATGGTAGGGCTTCCCACTCCTAACACAATGTTGTACATAAACAATCTTTTGCATTTTCAAGGTTTGTTTATTTAGATGTTAGCATCACATTATTGCAGTTGGTTAACCTGGTTCCAGTGTCCAATAAAATTAAGTCCACATTATGGTTAAAGCTCCTTGTTTTCAGTTTTTACTGATTTTTACATATAAATACAGACAGAAAACTTTTATTTTCTTGTCTGCATTTATTTTTAAATGTGGATAAAAATGGAAATTGGGTTGCTTTTTGAGTAATTGTAAATACTGTCTGCCATGCCTGCCAGGCCAATAGCTGTGTGGGTTGATAGGTAAAGGGGCTAAAAGAGAAAGGAATTTTATTACAGAGGCTTTAACAGCAGTTGATATGCACACGGTTGATACTGAAATACGCATATTTCTTATAAGTGAATTGATGTATTTTCTCTGGGGGTTTACAACATTGTAACCTAGTAGGCATTCAAGCATGAGTGAATATTTACGTGTGTTAAATAAATGTGGAAATATACTAATTTCAGCTTCATTTTTCCTCAAAGCCCAAAATAAATATGGATAAACATAGAAAAAATGAGCGAAAAATAAATATGGAGAAATACAGAGGGAAATGTCAAAAGAAAAAATATATAAAACCGGGAGCCCTAATTATGATGAAACATCACGGGATCTCTGTCTTCGTATTTACTTGCTGTAATGGAATGTTGGTGTATTATTTGTATGCACTTCTGTAAGAGCAGCACGTCTGACTCATCCCTGCTTGTGGCCTTTTGGTCTTTATTACTTGAAATAAACATCTTTGTTTCAACACATCGGCTTCCTTTTTTAACACACTTTCCCTGCTAAAAAAATAGATGCATTATTGTGATGAAGAATTCCAATTTTCATAAATTGTTATCTGTGCAGCGTTGAGCAGTCACACGCACAACACAATCTTAGCACAGCAGCCTCGGCGCACACTGGGTGACAAGCAGCAGCTGTTCCTTTCGCCAATATCTACCCGCTTCCTCTGTTGTTTCCGCTCTCCCTGATACGCCCACTTGCTACCAACAACTGTCAACCGAGAGGCGAACACATTGAAGCCGAGCCCCCGCCGCGTGCTCGCGCCACAAGCAAGGCCCGAAGTGACAGAAGAGGATTAAAAGGCAGGAAATGGTGTACGCATGCGCAGTTTTTTAAGCAGCGCCAAGGCAGGTGTCTGAATTGGGCGGGCCCAGTGCGCCTGCGCAGTGACGCTGGTATCCACGTGACTGGAGCTTGCTCGCCTGCTATAGGGAAGCGTCAGCCCTCTAAACACAAAACCCACCTGATCATGGAGCGGCTAGCAGCGCTGTGTTGAGGTTGCTGAAGATAAACATGGTGGCACTGGAAGAGTTGCGCGAAATGGAGTGTTCGGCGCTTGGGCGTCTACTGCAGCGGGAAGATCTTCGCTCTTGCCCGGCACTGTTGCTGCTCGACTGCCGCCCCTTCCTGGCGCACAGCGCTGGCTGCATCCGAGGCGCTCTGAACGTACGCTGCAACAGCATCGTGCGGCGGAGGGCGCGGGGCCGGCCGAGCCTGCAGCAGATCCTGCCGGCCGAGCCGCTCTCGGCCGGGGAGCCCGGGGTGCGCGCGCGCCTCCGCGCGGGCCTCTACTCTGCCGTGGTGCTGTACGACGAGCGCAGCGCGCGCGCCGAGGCCCTGCGCGAGGACAGCACCGTCAGCCTGGTGCTGCGTGCCCTGCGCGGGGAGCACGGCGAGGGCACCGACGTCCGCCTGCTGCGAGGTGAGCCTGACTGCCTGCTGCCACTCCACTCTCTGTGGGGGCCCCATGTATCGTGTCTAGGGTGGACAGAGCTAAAATGTAAATTCGGAGGTGGTGGTGCTTCATTCAGAGTTCCTGTTTAGCTCTGTAACTATCGTTATTCTTTAATGTATTGCAGCAGGGTTGAAAAGTGCAGGTACTCTCGCAAGGAACTGGTACTTGTTCATTTAGAGTACTGAGCGTTGGGAATATAGGAGTGCAGGTTCTACTTCTCACTATCCCCTGTACCTGACCGCTGCATACAAGTGTCAATATTCTTCCATTAAGAGTATTACCCTCCTAGCTGACAAGTGTTGGTACTCCACCTTTTAACGTAAAGTAGTGCTCGTACTCAGCACCCAGCCATTCAAAGGACTAATTCGTGGTTGTGATGAGCGGCTGAATAGGATAGTTTAACGCTCACCGATGCTCCAGGAGGTGTTATAGTGTCTGTCGATTACTGCTTCTGAAGGCACTAGACTGCCTGGAGCTAGGTTTCTGGGATGCTTAGCTGTGGAGCAGACTCCTGTGTTATGTTTTTTTTTAATCAGTGTATTCAATTCAAGCACATACTAGTTGGAAAATCCGTTGTTAAAGGAATCCAGCTCTCGTCTTTCATGGAACTCCTCGACAAGATAATGTGTACTTGTATGTGCAAAATTCACACCTTTTTAAATACTTGGGGGAATAGTACGTGGTTATCTGAGGATTTGTAACAATAATAGCATACAGCAACTATTTTTATTTAAGAATGTGTGGAACTGGGCCATTTTAGACGATATGCGGGTTATGTGATCAGCATTTTATAGAGCGCCGGCGCCGTTCTTGTAGTGCCACGTCCTCTGACCTGCCTTAATGGCGCGTTTCCGCAGGTTTGAGAGCTTTCTGCCTGTTCGGAGTCCGGAGAATACATTACGATGCATTCATTATCTGATGTGCAGTCGTACAGAATGGGTACACATTGTATGAATTGTTTGTGCACTTATGCAAAAATGTGCATGCCTAGTAGAATATTTGCAGAATAAGCTCCGTTAATTGCTCGTTATATAACGTATGTTTATCGGTTACTGAATAAACCATCATATTTTAAATTGAAACGGCTAACATATAGAATAACTGCCAGAAAAGGCGAGTCCAAATTATGTTCACGGGTTGTAAAAACAAGTATATTAAGCGGAGCCGTGCATCCCCCTGATAGTGTATGTGTGACTTACTGCTGCAATGTGCGAGCTTTATTCGGATACTGATGAGTGCCTGAACACTCCTTCCTCCTCATGCGTGGTGCTTGTTGTGATAGTTTCTGAATTCGCTTACGTTATGCATTGGGTGCTGCGTGGGTTGGAACATATGCCCACGCTAGAGAGAACGATCACTAAAATTGGAACCAGGCATGTATTTCTTCCAGCAGCCTGCGGTATGCAGTGTTTGCAGGAGAACCAACCTAGCGGGAGGGAGCTGCGAGATGTGCTGGGTCTGCAGTCAAGGCGACGGGCTGCCTTTCCTGGAGAGAGGAGGGTCATTGAGAAATACTCAGATGCAGAGCCTACCATTCACGAGCGCGCACCCCGCCCCCTCCCCGTCTGCAGCCACTGTTATTAATGGGCACGCTCCCACTCAGGGCGCCAGTGGCCATATTCCTTTCGGTTCATTCTTTCATTGCATCTTAACGTTGCATGCTTTGTTTTTGTCAATGGTTTGGTTGGTTCTTGTACACTTTTTTTTTCTCTGTCGTGTAAGCAAGATTCCTTATTAGGAGGGCAGACAAAGGAGGTAAAAATCAAACCGTTTGTGATTTTGTAACGGTAGCAGCCGAAGGCTTTGTTTGGCTGTTTTCGGTCACGGTGATGTTTGAGAAGCAGATAAAATAGTGTTAATATATAGAAGACGAGCACCATTCTGCGGCCGCGCGGGTACACCTGCATCCAATTCCCCTTCTCTGTAGAATAAAAAATAGAGGACCCACAGATTGCTGCTTTTTCTTTACCTTTAGATTCCATTTCTTGATGCTGTTTTAGACGTCTGGTGCCAAAACCTGTCGAGTACGTGACACAAGCTCGCGCACTATCCATCACTAACAAAGAGCAGTCTCCGCATTAAGCAGTTTGTGTAAGGCTCAAGCTTTTTCTTGGGTATATCTGATTCAAATCTATGACCACGTACTATATACCCCACTGAGTTGTTTAATAGGGATTTGTACCTATTGAGTTTGCTCTCGTGCCCCATGTATTTTTTTTTCTCTTTTACATATCCTGAATGATTGACAGAGAGCCTTAATGTTTGTCTATAAATAGCCCATGCGTTAGTTGGTGTTCATATAAAAAAAAAGCAACATTGCAAAGGGAGGAGGAGCGTGGTGGCGGGCATCTATATATAGATGTATAGAGAACATATTTACTAATTCTTCCACCTTACTGTTTCAAAGCCTGAGATTTTCTTTTGTGCGAAATAAGGTATTACTTATGTTTGTTTAGTGAAGCAGAGACTACAGCTCCTAAAATGTAGTCGATATCAGTTGGAATCCCACAAGTACAAAAGCGGTGTCGTGACCCAATAGAGCAAGCTGACAGCAGAGGTGAAGACCCCACCCCAGCGATGCATGTTTATTTCTGGATTTCATAAAGTTACACACATACTCGGCTGTCAGGTGCCTTTATGCTGCACCTGCAAGGTAGGGTTGATAAACTTAGCTATAAAGTACGAGTTTGCCATAGGAGAAGAAATTAGCTCTAGAGACATGTTTTGCAGTCTTGTTTAGTGCAAACATATCGTGAGGGGCATCGGAGTCCTGTTCGCTGGTCTGTCCCTGCCTGAGCAGTTGAACACAAACGTCTCCAGGCCTCCCCCAGCAGCCCTGAATCACCGATTGCTTGGCTGCCTCACCGCGATGAAGGTTTTATTGGTGTCAGCAGGGGTGAGGCGTTGAAGGGAGGGGGTATTGGGAAAGTTAAAAACACTGCCCACGGTATAGTAATGAAAAAAAAAAAACACGCGCTGGGAAATCTTACAAGGACTTAGCCACACTGGAGCAAGGCGACACGGGCTCTGCTTTGGTCATGAACTTAATGCACACAGCTCCATGCGCCCCCCACACCCCGGGGACCGGCTCGCCAATGCTTATGGCCGGCCGTGTCCTCCACGTCACGTGTATGAACCGCCATATATATGCAACTATGCAATACCTTCTCCCATGCTATACAGTGTGTTTGTCAAATTCACACTATACAATGACGGTAAACCATTTTTTGGGGGGCGATTTTTACTATACACAGAATAAAACCACCTTTCTTTTTTCCCTTGTGGGACTAAATTCTGGTGGATACATGTTCCGTTATGTGATATTTGCCATCCCCACCTCCCTCACGCCCTGATTTGCAATGCTGCCTCGTCTTGCAGCAGTTTCACCGCAGGCAGTGTTCGCCCCGCTTCCACCGCCTGGCTGGCTGCTCGCTGGCTCCCTCTCCCTCCATTCATGGTTTTTCATGCATGGCAAAAATCAATGGTGTTTATCAACATCGTGAAAGGCGTCTGCTTTCATTTTGCACGCGCGCCCTTTTCTCGCGTGCACCTGGGTCAGAAAAGGACGCCATGCTTCTTCTGTCGGTGGCTTTGGAGGGGTGGGCTGTGCGCTGCAGCTCCCCCCCCCCCCCCTTGTTTTGCAGCGCACATGCCGCCATTTGCAGCAAACGGTTCGGGTTGTCCCGACAGATGGTCGTGTCCGTTGTGGTGTTACGTTTTTCTACTCCCATGTTGGGATCTATAGACGAGCATTTTCTGTACGCATCTGCAGAATACGCGACTGAGGTCCACAAAAATGCTAGCAAGTGCTACGCTGTATCTCAGCGCTTGTTTACTCACGTTGGTATCTCCTTTTCAAAAGGAACACCGTGCCAAGTTAATTCCTATTTAAACAGCCGTTTTCCATACATGATAGATTTCCATTCCGATTTTGTGGAGATTGTTATCGTGGGTGCAAAGGCAACGCGGGCAGAATATTCAAGTATTATTTCAGCCTCTCGTTAGTTGTGCTTTTATCGTTTGGCTCTCTGTGGCCGCTTCTTAGTCGTCTGGAGCAGAAATGCTAGTCTGTGTCCCAATTAGGTCCTGGGTTTAAATGGCATTGTATCATTGTGGTATTTTTCAGGGGGGGGGGGTGTTATTTAGCCACTCTGTATCGTTATTCTTTATTAAAATGTTTCAAAAAATATATAAACAATGACCAACAGTCCAATATCGTCATATAAACACAGTACCAAGGATACAATAAGAGTTGAGAGGGGCGGGGGAGTACCACCTTCAGTTTCATACATAGACAATTGTTGTTTATAACAATGTAGAAACATATTTTTTTACAAGAAAACAAAGTCTGAATGTTATTTCTTTAAGTGGCACCTGCACAGCCTTCGCATTGATATACTGGGACTGCAACGGAGTAGGAAGTACAACCAGTCCTGGCGGATGATTACAGCGGAGTGCTAAATATACCTTCTGGGGCCTCATTTGACTTTCCCGTTTGTTAGTATCTCTCCAAGGAGAACTGTTCACCCCTCTAGAAATCGTCCACAGTATATTTCTGGACTGACTGAATTTACAGACTTGCTAAGGGATGCTAGCGCTCGGACGTAGCGTACAAACCTTCGGTTCTGATTTTTTTTTCCCCTCCAATTCTGAAAGCTCAGTGGGTAGCAAATTTTTTTACAATGAATCCATCCGGAAGAATGTTAACCATTGAAAGTCGCATAGCTGTGTAGTAATTGACAGTGTTTTTGCCAGGTTGTGGTTTCTATCTACTCCTTTAGTAAGGGTAAGCACAAGCTATTAGTGAGGTCCAGTCTCGGGTGACTATACTGACAGCCTTGGCAGGAATGGATAAGCCACTGGTATGATGGAAAGAAGATAAAGCTGACCACTAAACAAAATCCTGTGGTTGGTGTGGGCTGGCCATAATCCATAAAAATAAAAAAGACCTACATAGCTTTGGAAACTAGTGTAGAGTGGACCTTAAAAGAATACGGAGGTCACTCGCCAGTGTTTATTCTCACAGCAGTGTAGAATGTTGTTGTTTTGGCGCTAGGGGAACAGCAGAAGTCATGTGGCCAAAAGAGTGCTAGTGTGCAGGGTATATTAACTGATAAGCTCGCCTAAACAGCCAAGTCTTACGTTCTTGCCTAAACTTATTGTAGAGGGGAACACATTCAAAATCTTAGGGGCTTGCACAGAAAACCAAACACCACCCATCATTTTCTTGTTAGATTTAGGGACGGACAGTAGGTTGGAAGAGGAGGAATACATTTTTCAAATAAGTATATTATTCTCAATTCTAGTTTTTACGAATTGAGATCCCTCATTAGATAGTGCCTCTAAGGTTATGCAGCATATTTTGAAAATTATCCTTTGTTCCAACGAAAGTCCATGAAGATCTTTCAATAATGGAGCAGTGCAGCAGGTCCTGGGTTGTATGAAGATGAGTCTAGATGCTTGGTGTTGAACAGGCTGTAATTTGCTTAATTGAGTTTTTAGGAAAACCAATGTATAAAGAATTGACCTAATCAAGACAGGAGATTTTAAAGCCATAACTGTCAGGATTAGGGCCTCATTGGAAAGAAACCAAGAGAACCTTGATTCTCCTGAGATTCAGGAAACAAGACAAAATCTCAGATCCAGTCTGAAATTTTAAAGGTAGCTCGTCAATTATGCCCAGACTTTTTGTAAGCATACGTTTTTTGGGGTGGTGGATTCCTCATTTCAGAAGGCTTGAGAGTGGTTCCAAATATCAATTTTATTATTCAGAATTATCTTTTTTTCTGCACTGAGTTTTTTTTAGATTTCTGCTCATCCATTCCCAGATGAAAGGCACAGTATATTAAAAGTTTCTCAGACAAGAGAACAATCTAATCTAAACAGTAACTGCACATATCCGCATGATTCTATATCTTGCAATTCATGTTACTAGGGCCCTGATAAGGGGTCTGATATTTATATTAAACAGATGTAGTGATAAAGAGGAACCTTGTGGAACACCACAGTCCAATTGAGCCGAATGGCCCCAGGCAACCTGTCTGGGAATGGTTTTCCTAAAAAGACTTCAGCCAACCAAAAGCTTAACTTAGAAGCCCAGTAGCGTCCACATGGTCCACCAACACATTGTCAACTATGTCAAAGGCTGCTGAGAGGTCTAACAAGACCGAAGCAGAAGTCAGGCCCTCATCACACTCCTTTCGCATGTCCTTGATTACAATCAGTATAATGGACTCAGTGGAGTGAGCCGTGCGAAACCCAGCTTGATGCATATTTAAGAATTGTGACACTTAATGATAAGGGCAAAGAAGCTGTGCCACACAAGCTTTTAAAAGGCACCCACAAGTCGGAATGTACAGAAAGGGCTGCTTCAAATGTGTCCATTCACTGACCCTCAACCACGTATCTGTTATACTCTTTGCAATCATTTTAGGTTGGTGGAGAGGCAAAAAAGGCAGTCCCCAGTTTTTGGGTGTTCCTAAAATGTGCTGTGTGGTTGTGGTGGCTTCCGATTATTGTTGGGGTGTTTGTTCTCTAGCCTTATAACTGCTATATCAAATCAAGAGTTATATTTACATGGGTTTTTTTACGTTTGAGATTGTTTGCCATGTTGAAGCATAGAGGCTTCTTGTCGTTTGATAAGTGACAGTTATATATTAGCATCCTACCTTCTAATTGTACTTTCATATTTTGCCCAAAAACATTCCCCCCCCCCCCCCCCGATACAAGTGCTGACTGACCCCCTATTGATATGAACACCAGCTGGGCCCCCAGTTTTCAATATTATAAGCATCTTGTACCCTTTACCAATCTTCCAGCAGAATAGCTATCCTAGTGACCAAATGTTTTTATGATTTTACATACTGTACCCCTTACTTCAAGGAGTGGTGTCTTCGGTCATTTAGTAGATTGCATTTCTAAAGAGTGAGATGGCACGTCTGTTTAAATCAGCCAGAGCTGAGTTTGCATCACTCATTCATGGAACAAATTTGCATTTTTGCATATAATTTTTGCCTATAACACAAGGAGTTGGCGAAAACAACTCTCTTCATCAAACCTACTCCCATCATAGAGGTTCAACTATCCTATGTGTCTGAGTTTCTCACTCTAAATTTCAGTTTCCTTGCCATCCTATCACTGCACTTAATTGTTAACAATCTGTAGTGGTTTGACAATGGAAGGACTTTCTGCCAAGTTACAAGAACTTATAAACCTTAGGCTCAGAAACCGCCTAAAGAAAAGGGATATCTGTTATCACCTACAAGTCTGGTACGATATTGCCATTCCTATTAAACTAATATTAAGATCCTCCAGAAGAGGCACAGTGAAAGCTTGGAGTGATTATTGGGTCTTAAAAACGTATGTATAAAAACATCTTACATTTAAAAAGCTGAATTTCTGTATCAAACATTGGCTAGCAATGCTTAAAGCAACTAGATCATAAACTGACTTACTCGGAGGCTTTCTCAAGGACATAATGTCATTACATGGTTGTGTGGTACTACTCGCTAATTGTACCTTGGCTACAGGGACCACAGCACTTCACACGCGCCCTTAATATTTCTAAGCTACTCAGTAGCCTTATCTGAGAAGTAATATGGTAGGAACTCAGTGCTTGGATTCTTGTGCGGCAGAATATCTATTTACGAACCAATATACAAATGAACATATTTATATGGTTATAAACAGGAGTGGTAACGGCTAACGGGAGCGCACAGCACAACGTCAAGGTTAATGTAACAGAACAAAACAAAATGTCAAGTTGGTGCTCAGGAAGAGGTGGGAGACTGGTTACCACAGTCCCCAAGGCAAACCTAGGTCCAAACAATTATTGTAGTCCTCCGAGCACTCAATGTTATCAAAAAAGAGAGTCTTTATGTAGTTTTATATTTATATGGTTGCTGACCCCAAAAGTGACCGATACAGTTCTTCCTAGGATCCCAACACGCTAGCAGGCTTCTGCTTTTTTTTAAAGAAAAAATAATATAATTTTAAACTTGTGCTTGCAGGCTTGCCTTGTAGTTCCTCTTAAGGTGGTGGCTTTTGAGAGACCTCTGCAGATTATTTGTTGTCTGATCAAAAACCTGCGGAACTTCAGTGAATTTTAAACACCAGGCCTCTGTATGTGCAACTTGATGCTGTAAATATTAACTGTAAAAATAGCAAGATCGGGACACCTCCGCATTTACCAGGAGTAGGCAAATCAATTGAATCACTTTGGAGGAAAAGTCAGTTATAGCAGTCCTTTATTTTCTTTGGGCATTGAACAAGAGTTGCACCTAAGTGTGACTTTCAAGGCTCTGTCTTGTTTCAGACATACACATGGGGGTGCTAGCCTACTGCCACTGGTTGATACCTATAATCCTAAAAAATCAGTACCGTCATAACATGGAGCACAACCCCCCCTCCCCACACACACACACGTGTCATTCATCAGGACCTAATATTTAATCCTATCACTGCAGGTAGAAGTGTGTTGGTGAAATAAGCAGACCTGATTAGTGTGTAAAAAAAATCAAAAAGTACAGCTGGTGTCCCGCATTCAATGTGGCTTAACCACGTAACTGGCACTTGTATGAAAAAACTATCCAGATACGAAAAGTGAGCATTACTGTGTTGTCATTTGTCATTTCAGGCGAGCTCGATTGCATACCTATCCACAGGTTATCATATCACCAAGCCCATTGTGCCACCTAAAATCCCCTAACGTGAGACAGTTAACCCAAATGTTAGTAGTCTTTCTGTCAAAATACCCCCAAACGTTGGGTACTTGGCCTCAACTCGCATAATCTCGTGCAGACTGAAAGCTGGGCTGTGTTGAAAGAAGGAAAAGAATTCCAGCCAAACTGCGGGTATGTTAAAAATTGACCGTCCAAATAGGGCATCTGACATGTGGCCATCTGTTATGTGAAGTATGTCAGTGAGTGTAGGGCAAATCCAATTTAAAAGGAACCCAAAAGAATACGACCAAAACATAAGTCAAAATGGAATCCAAGCTAGCAGACGTAATACTGTGTACTGATGCCAAAGAATGCTTCCAGACCACATTAAAACCTATGGCTCTTTCATTCTAAATGAGCAAATGTTCTTAATAAAGTACCCTAGTCATGCTAGGTTTCTCTTAAAAAAGATGTCCTAAAAGTGAATATCTGGGGTGTATCATACCTGTAGCAGTCGCTTCTGCATCTAATCGTGTACCTGGAGCAAGGAGAACTCCCTCACACACCGGCCGGTAGAGAAATCGTTTACAAGATGCATGGCGGTGTCCAGACCTTGGGTTCATCATCGGAATCATGGAAATTGGAGCTCGCAGTGATTCTTCCATACATCGTGTTCAGTTATGGTATGATGCGTGGACTACATTGCTACAATAATGAGAATGCTGCTCTCATAGTAACTCACTAAGTAATATCCATTTATAAGAACGGAAAAAGACGCAGAGTAAAAAGCCTCGTAATTTATATACTCTGTTCTAATGACTCACATGCTCTTAACACAAAAAGCTGCAAATAGACATCTAAACGGGCGTGTTTATCTATTTAGCTCTTGATGTACATTCAAAACCAGTGTGTAATTAGGATATTCAAAGGGGATTCCATTAACCCAAAAGAAATATTGTCTCCTGCGTAAGCACATGGTCCTGTTTCCAAACGGGTATCTCTGTAACCTCTGGGAAAGAGGGTTGGAAAATGTAAACCCAAGTAAGCAGCATACGGGGCTTTGCAGACACAGTACCAGGAGAATGACATTTTGTCTGACATACTAATCTAGTTCTAAAAAGACTCCTAAACTGAAGAGTTGGAGACCTCCTACACGTCTTAGATTTTCAAGGGATGTCATCATTCAAAACCCTGATATGGGCCTTTAGACCCAATGTCGTTCCATCTTTTAGAGAACACTGTATACGACGGGTACAGTTGATATGTGACTTCATTTATCAATTAAAGTCCAAAATCAATCCCTGCCACTGTCACCCTGTTCAAGAGAATGCAGATTCGTCTAGTAGTTTTTACGTTTACACCCGATTGTACTCCGTGGTTCGAGATCCTGGTCTTGATGTTGTGCGTGGTCATGTCTGTATATGTAACCCATATGGGTGTGTGGTATGAATACCACACCAGTACTATTGCAATGGCAATGGTGTCTATGTCCCCATGGGTTAGCCAGTCCTAAATCAATCTCCAAATCATGTCTCCAAATATGGGGAAATCTCACTAGTGAAATGTTATCACTACAGTAACCAGTCTCGCAGCCCACCAATTGCTAACAGTATATAAATATGCTATGACTAATAAAGATTCAGAACTTGATGCAGACCAACGTGATTCGTTTACCATTATTGACTGTGATGGATGTGTGGTCAGGAGTGGGTGTTAATCAAAGGCTGTATCTATGATGCTCTAATTACATGGTGAGAATTGCACACCTGACGTTTTTCAGCATCACTTTGAATTGAGTACACTACTATGGGACTACAAAGTAAAACATTGGGCTAGAATTTGCTATTAACTTGAGCACTGTAGATAATGCTGTATAAGACTGATTAGTTACTGTGATTGTTTAATCAAGAAACCTGACTTTTCTATAAGTTTTTATATACCAAAAATAAACTTAAAAAAACCCCACGAAATATACATATGATTACCCATTCAGTTCCTGCAGTTAGAGTTAGTATAGTGAAATATTGCCTCCTAATCCCAGAAAACATTTGGTGAAGCACATAGTGAGGGGTAAAGGGGCTAGCGCTGTGGTCTCCAATCTTTTCTATAAAAAGTTACTTGTGATGAAGGGAAGCCATCCTGGACTTTTAATAAATGTGATCACTATGACAATAGTGAGCACCCCGTGCAGGAGTATCAGTTGTGACTGCCCTAATGCTTCTGGTTTGTTAGCTAGCAGACAATTCAGGAAAAAATTATCTGTATGAAATGCCTCAAATTAACCAATAAAGTAACTGAGACAATGTGTCCTCTAGCATGAAGGACATAAACAATGCAATGCATCTCTTCAACTCGGTTTAAATTATCATTCAATGGCACTTCTCATTGTGGGGTAAACTCAATTTCCCAAAGAAAAACTTGTCTGTCTTGAAAAGAAACGTGTTTTTATCAACTAGTCAAATGCCTCATATGGAGAGCTTCTATTCCAGTTGCCCATGTATTACAATAACATGGTATACATGACTACTGTCATTCTAAACAGCAGTCGTAGTTATTTGTCAATCAGGGTTTTGTATCACGCTGCTACTCACCCGTGAGGGTCTCAAGATGCTGGGAGAGTGCATGCATAACAAGCCTACAATATGACAGTAATGGCCACTATCATGCCAGACACCAATGCAGGGATGGCACAGAAATTGGGTCCGCCAAGAACACTGTATATCTGAGATGGCTGCCAGCATTCTACAACTAGACCAAGAATGCCCAAAGCCTGCTCAGGCACCCTTTATGAAAAAGGGATGTTGCATACTTCTGGTGATGGGCTTCCGTGGTCTATCAAGAAGGGACACAATGCAAGACACCCAGGCACGCACAAATTCACACATTGTCACATATGCATGTACACTTTCATCTTTTACCTGTACTTTGAAAGAAATGAAGCTCCTAACTGTCTCAACTCTGGGTCCAGGCCTTTGTCTGCTCAGGTCCTGATGTATTCAAGCACCCAAATTACACACCTTTCACTCTGGCTCCTGATAGCACACGTTTTGGTGACTCTACGCTGACTACTGCTGGCATTCTTCGAACCCACTGTCTACACATGCAGCGTGGCTGATAGAGTAAGGCCTGTAACCTGACTAGTCTCCTTGTGACCTTGCTAGACTGAGAATGAAGACACATGGTCATGTTGCAGGCCCTGTGTGCTTAGACTGTGTTTTTGTGTTCGTGTAGGGCAGGGACACTTTTCTGGCTGGCTATCCCTCTAAGGACTCCTAACACTTCCTTAGTGTCCCTCAAAGTACCGTTAGAGTGCTGGACTAGTCTGTGCTTAACTTCTGAGAGCTACTTAAAGTTTAATTGGCTACCCAGAGCTCCATAGCTACTCGTTTGACCCCTAGGGTAACTCTCCAAGAGTACTTTAAAGACTGACTGTTTAGAGAACTTGTAGCCACAGAAATAATATGGTGTGCGATTATTCCCAGACAATATTTGCTTGGGGCACAAGAAAGCATCTCTGGAGTCCAGGAGGAAGTTAACCCCTTCGGTGCTCATGACGGAACCATTCCGTCATGACCACACCCATTAACATTGGGGCCCAGCACCGATGATGAATCTGGGCAGCATCGAAGAGGTTAAACTGAGCATGTTTACATTCTTCTATTATGGGTTGGGGCTACACGGGACACATCCGTATTAATTTATTTGTCATTGGCTTGTCGTTGTCCTTCCTAAATGCTGGCTTATGATTTGTAATAGGCTTGTTAGTCCCCCCCTTGTCTTCATTTGTAACCTCCCATAAGGACTGGCCCTTTTACTTCGGTTGTTGAACGAATGTCTTATTTAGTCTGGAAGCACACTTTTGTTTGGTTTTTTTTTTGTTTCTCGTAATGCAGGCACGACACTCTTCCCTGCAACATTCAGCGCGCCATGCACGCTTTCACTTTCCAAGCAGTCCTGACAATGGCGGCCGCTTCTTTGAAATGCAATAGGTCTCGCCTTTACACTAGTTGGAGCTATTGACATTTTTCAGGACAATGCCTTTTATTTATGTGTTCATTATCAAAACAGATAAATAAAAGGCAGGATCATTTACCATGCCAATAGCTTAAGCTCTCGCAAATGCAAGACCAATTGCATTGAAAATGCTTTTTAGGTCGAGCCTAGACGTGCAATCAATGCGAAGCATTGATTGCTGTCTGCTTGTCAACTATTGTCACCCGTTTCTGGGAATGTAAACACGAGTCAGACGCGTGCTTTTTCATTGTCCGTTTTGACCGCTGGAGCGCGCTTCTGAGACGCGCAGATGAAGCCCCTGCTTTAGCTTGGCTCGCATGCACTAACGGCGCGCACACACACACACACACAGCCAGCCCCCACCCCCCTGCACACACACAGGCGCGCGCGCACACATACATACGCTGCCGCACCCCCATGCACACACACACACGCATACACATGCCGCCGCCCCCAACCCCCAATGTGACTAATCAGCATGGGAATGTTAAGGTGACCTCTAGAACATTCTAAGTGGTACATCAACGCGTGCAGATTGATGGTGCTCTTAAGCTTAAGGGCCTAATCAAGGCTTTATCAATTCTGCAATATGAACGTCACGGGCTCGATTACAGCAGTAGGCCTGCACATTGATTGTGTAAATTGTGCACCCACTCATTAGCATTGGCACAGGGTGGGCTAATAAGCAGATCCTCATGTAATACCCCATTCCTTAGAATGCAGAATAACATGCTATAGCCATTCCGATGTCTGCAAAAGATCATATTTGCTCTTTTGTCCTGTCCTTTGCACAAGGTTTGACTTGTTTAGTTACAAGAGCAAATTTGCTCCCGACTTTAAGCTATTGCCATTATAAATTACAATAACTTTTATTTAAGTATTAATTATTAAAAAAAATTACAAGCCATTGTTTGTAATATCAATACATTTAAGTCACGTAAATACAAAACATGTTGCATTACAAATGCTATAGGTGTCACATTTGCAAAAATTAAAAATATTGGCATTGTAAATGACAAAGCGATTAATTTCGCTATTTTCAAAACCAACACATAAATAAAAAAAATCATTTACAACACCAATAGCTCAAACTTTCCTACTGCGAGACCTATTGCATTGCAAATGCTTGTTTTTATTGCAGCCGTCATTGGTGCTCTAAAGAGTGCAGCTGAGAAGTGGCCCCTTAAATTTATGTTTTGCTTGTATCTCTGAATAAAAAAATATCCCATGATGGAATATCGAGTTGGGGCGTGCTGCATAGCAACCATTAATTCTTTAGCCCCAGAGCTCCTTTGCTATACTGGGGTGGTTGGGTGCAGGATCTGATCGATTGAGTGGACATCTACAATAGGAACCACAAGGTTTTTCTTTAAAATTACTTTAAGATTACTCTTTACACTGCAGATCAGAGTTTAATCTGGAGAGAAAATTTAAATACGGCAGGTTATACAAAACGTTTATCAGTTTTGCAAAATGCGAGTTTCCTGGTGAGTGTTCAATGCAAGCGTCCTGAAGGTTTGAATTGTAGTTGACTGTTGCCAACAATAAAAAATATTTGGATGGTAACAATGGACAATTAATTGGGCGTCGACGGACACAAACACTAGAAGTTGCAATATGGGGATTTTCTTTGGGATTGGTGAAACCAGCCCACCTGTCAGAATATGCTGAAAGCGACAACCTTCTCTGCCTGGTGGCTGTGGACTGAAGCATCCTCGGCTGGGTTTGTTGGACTTCCCCACTGTCATAGACACCCACATGGCCATGCAGTGTTTCATCCTTACAAGGCCAATACATAAATGTGTGCTGTTAAGCTGGGTGTTAGTATCAAAAGAGTTAACGCTACCTATACAGATACCTCTTTTCTTTTTGTGTTCTGTAATCTCACTCCGGAATACGGACATGTAGGCAAGCCTTGAAATGTTGTCTCCAATCAAATGATATAGGCATGAATGCTGCCTTTGTGAAGTTTTTTTTACTAGTAAAAACAAAATTAGTAGACTAAGTTGTAAATGAAGCATTTTAAGGATCTTTAATGAATTTTATGATGAAAATTGCCATTATCAATTTTAAATACCAAAGGTATGTTTTTGTACATTGTAAGATTTTAAATAATCAAACAATAAACTAATCTAATCTTATCTCACTCATTGGCCCATATCACTGGGGCATAAAGTCCGAAAATAATGAAGGGTGTCTAGGTGATTGCCGCATCAAGACTCTTTTTGCTGAGTCCGATCTTTCCAGCTCTTTCATCTCTTCTCCCCTTCCCGTTCATCTGAATGCCCCTTGGGATTTGGTTAAAACACCTTCATGTCACCCACGGCCCCCCCCTGTTGTAATGCACCTGTGAGCACGAGCCTGTGTCCGAGGTACAGTGCCCGCAGCGAGCCCAGTAATGACAGGGCGGCCACCGGGCATGTCCCTGCCGTGTACGTGCAGCCCCAATGCCCCCGGGCCAGCAGTGCAGATGTGGCGCATCCATTTTTAGCTGCACGCACCCGAGTCCGTGGGGCTTCCGTGCCTTAATTAGTGGCCGGCGGAAATGGCATTTCCGGCGCACGCTCAGCGGCGAGGCAGCTGCTGTCGGTGCTGGGCCTGTTGCTGAAAGTGGGTGTGCGGCGCTCGGCAGCCGGTCTGCTCGACACCGGTCTGTTTTGACTTAACATACTAACAAAGCAAGCCTGGAAGGATGAGCTAAAAGCCTTCTGTTCCACCCATCACCACCTACCGACACTGGAGCCCTTCAAATAGCAGAGCAAAACCGCCAGCGTGCACCGCAGTGCCCCATCAAATACAAGCAATTATTTTTAAATTTTTGTTCGTAAAATATATGAAATAATGCTACCTATTGAGCGTAGGTATTGTATTCTCTCGCCACCACCCCAAACTGATAATCTCAACCAGCCCGTGCAGAAAAATTGTACCGGAAGCCAGCCCACGTCCAAATTTAGAATTCATTATTGGCAGTCTGCTTTGTCTGTCACGGAGGTGTTAGCTCTTACAACCTTCCTGTCATGTGAAAGAGCCTGTTTGGGAACAGCAAACATCTGAAAACGGGTGCTAATTGTGTACGATTCTGGCCTGTTTGTAATTAAATCTCTATTATTGGCGAAAACATAATCTAATTTCATTATCAGAGTACAAAAAGCTGCTATAATTTAACATTCCTAGATTACCCTATTTTGTCAGGAAAAAAGTGTAAATTCTAAAATCTTTTTAAGGCTGGGCTGGTCATTCGTAGCCTGGCGTGCAGAGGTTTAATGCTGGTGGTGGTTGCAGTTCTGGCTTTGAATCTCAGTTAGCACAAGGGTTGTGCTTGCCAGTCACGCTGTTGTCTGTTGGTATTACAAATGTGCAGCAGTTCAGTTGCTTCCCACGTCACTTCTTTTTCTGCCAGTGTTCCATGCAAACTGCACAGCCGCACCAAGAACCCACTCCAGAATAGAAGGGCGCTCTGGCTGACCTGGCCTTGACTCACAAGTCTCTAGTCTACTGTCTTAGTCAGCCTGCAGCCCTAGATGATGAATGGTTGGCCTAGCCCACATAACCTTCCACTTAGTGGTCCAGTTTTATTTCTTGGAGGGGGGGGGGTGATATGTGGGTGTGCGTCGGTAAATCACTGCTAGTAATCTTGGTAATATTCCCCCTAATACAGCAGTTGTGTATGTACATCTGTTGTGCGCCTTTTAGACGTAATGCACCCAATGGCACTGATGCACTGTCTCCAATTTTAAAATCATACAAAACTGGAAATGGGAATATGTTAAACAGAAACTTTGCCTGACTTAAATATTGTGCCCTAAATATTGAACATGAAAACTATATAGTTCCACTGGGTTAGATTGTCTATTAATTCCCAAATATTTTTTCTAGATAATATTTAGGAGACCATATTTGTCAGACAATATTCCCAAAAAGATTTTCTGGTGCTTCACACCGCACTCACAATCAGGTTTGTTGACCATGATGCACAAAATGTGTAGTAGAAATTAGAAAGTTGAATGCGAGAACAAAACGGGGTGCCTAGAAAGTTGCTTGTTCATAGGTCAAGTATCTGTCTGCAGCACGATCAACGGTCAGCCTGCGTGCTGAACACTTCTGTTGGACGTCCAGAGTTACTGAGACAGCATGGGACCTCATGCCCACACAATTGCTATAAGCTCCATACCCTCACTGTGGCAAGAGGATGAGCCCAAGGGAAGGGAGAATCTGGACCAATACCAAACTAAAATAATAACGAGAAAAACACAGGTTGCATGTGTCCCTGCGGAAAGAAGGTGAGGTTAGGATTACTAACTTGTTTTTTATGAGATACTTTCATCTCTCAGGGAGCCCCTTCTAGCTGGTTGATTAGTTTACTTTACGGCCTTTTTCCAGAATCTGAATTGATTTTAGCATGCTCGCCCTCTGTGGAGAGAGCACATGATTAAAATAATCCCCTTTATAGAAACATCTCTGGTCACTTCCAGCAGGTGAAGCTAGATTTTCCAGAGGGTGCCTGAGCTACGCTTTCTTGTCTGTTTTGATGCTTGTTCGGTCCCTTCCACAGAACTAAAATAAAATCTTTCATTTGCCCCAACAATTTTGTGCATCAACCCTTTCACGGATTGTCAAGTGCCCTAGTATCTAGCCAAGAAAGAGTTGAAGTCATACCCCCCTGATTGAAATGGCAACTATTTTTGACTAGAGAACTCCAGGTGAGCTCTTGTGCGAATTCGGATCATAGCATAATGTACTCTAATACACAAATTGATTTTTCTGGTTTTAGGATTAGCAAATGGCAGCAATTCGAAACCAATCTCACATTCACGCATGCAGGCATTTTACTATAAACGTGTTGGTTTACAGTACTGATACTACAATGAAACAAATTAGTTCTTGAGAAGGGGGATGCTTCAGGGTAGCCTCACTTAGAAGCAGAGTCTGCTTCATAGTGCAGAGTCTGATGTACGCCGCCAAATATGTGGTTAAGAAGTCTCTATTCCTATAGTGCGTCACACCAAATTAAGCAATCTCCCATAGTACTTATCTTTTGATGAGGTACCCATAGTCTAGAAGCTTCTTTAGCTTCCCGGGTGGTGGTGAGATCAATGAAAACCGCTCTTCCTCCGCTTCTCAACGCAAAGCTTTAAGAACCTGATGGGGCATGGCTTAAATAGCCTCGGACTTCAAGATGGCCGCTGAGACTTTAGAGTCTCGGCAAGAATTGTAGATCTTGGGAGTCTTCTTCTTGGGCCAAATGGGCCGTAGTAGGCAGAATAAATTATCCGGTTAACGCATCCAGAGCTAGCGTCGATAGCAACTCCTCTGGGGAAGCAATTAGCCAGGATGTCTGGGAGAAATTTGACTTCAGGAAAGCCGCCTAAAAAAAAGTCTCTGAAATGTTAGTGTTTCTGCTGTAATAGGGTTCCCCCAGGAAGGACACAGGCTCAGGATGATTGCTATTACTAGTTGCGCTTTTCTATAGACTGATGGGCCGATGAGTCGAGTTGCACAGTTCCTGACACCCACACATATTCCGGCTGCCTTAGGAAAGGGAGCAGGGCCATATATATTTTTTTAAACCTTATGTTGACAAAGTACTTTAACACATAGAGGTGAGTGGCACAATAGATAAGGGAAGTCCACCTCTTATTTAACCCCTTCACTGCGGCGGCTATTCCGCCGCAGTGCTAAGGGGGCGGGGCGGCCGCATGCTGGTGACGGAACCGCTCTGTCACCAGCGTCGGTTGCGCTGTGCTTATGACGGAGCGGTTCCGTCATGGAACGCTCAGCGCAGGCGCGGAATTCGCGCCGCGCAGGAGCGCCGGGCGGGCCATGACGGAACCGCTCCGTCATCAGCGCAGCGCCACCGCAGCTGATGATGGAGCGGTTCCGTCATCAGCAGGCAAGGGGTTAATCATTCTCGCAGAGCAAAGTGTTTATGGAGAAGTGACCTGTGACATTAGTCCATGACAGGTGCTCTGCATGAATTTTTTTCCTTCTTTGTTGCTCCACCCCCAGGAGAGGTTTAGATTCTGCTTGACAGTAATCCATTGTGCTAATCCCTTTAACGTGCGAGATTTACCATCTGCATTATTGGGACATGATAGATTAATGGGAGCAGCTGATGCATAAAAACACACGCACAAAGCTGGGAAAATGTCTGTCTACTGGTTCTACCAGGTAAAATGGGTGTAGTCTGTATGACTGTATCCCTTCGTTTTCCCTGAGTTTTGTAAAAGGTGCTCAATTGTTTCATGTTTCAGTACAACTTTAAATTGGAGTGGTTAGTTGCATAATCCATGACTATCATTGTTTCTGCATAAAACCTGCCCCAGGTGTTCTGAAGAGCGGTGAGAAGCAGACTTTAGGAATTAAGACATGTATGGTATTGCTAAGACCTAGGAGGTGGATCAGCAGGCAAGCTGAAAAATTCCACATGTAAATTCGGGTATATAGGCCTACGTGCTCATGTTTGGTATTACACCAGTGAGCTGCGGCCGAGAACATGCTGTGTCAAACACACTGAATACTAAGCCCTGATTGTGCTGAAGCTATATTAAGTAGGGAAAGCTTTTGCAATCTCATGTGATGGTCTTGGAGTATTCGTAGTCTCTCGTGCTTTTCTCAGTATTGAAATGTAACATGACAGCTGTACGGTTAGGTAGAATATTATTAGTACGGAATCAAACTTAGCTGGAGTAAGTCTTTCCTCGTTTCTACAGTGAACACTAAACAATGGTCATCATGGGTTACCTCTGCTGAATGTATCGGAATGTCTATCCCACACCATTCTCTGAGAGAATATCAAGATTGTTGAACCTTGGCATTCTAAAAGGTACTGCAGAAATGGTCAAACATCTCCTATGTTTAGTCTGTGCCATGGTTCCCGTTTAGCTGTTACAAGGAATGAACGTACCAGAGTTCATGGTCCCCTGGTACCTGGCGCGACACAAATACATTCTTAACGCTTGGAAATTGATCCTTCCCTAATCTTCAAGGAGAACCTCCCTGTTTTGTGGGGTTTCAAGGTCTGGGCTTTTAGCTGCTCATCAGGTGGAGTGGTAGTTTCATAGTTTGGCGTGTTGTGGACCACCCCCATTTAAGATGATTTTCTATGTTTAGCTTAATGTTTTTTGTTTTTACTTTTCACCGTAACATTTATATACAAATTGAAACCAAGTAAATAATTGCCTTTACTGGAATCTAGTTCAGTCTGGTGGTAAATCCTAGGGTTCCAGGTTCAAAGGCCAGCTATTTACTCAGGAGACACACGTTAGCAAATAAGTCTATTTAAGGCCGATCTATGTGTCTGAATTAAAGAAGTTTATTAAAGATGGCTTGCAGAGTGCGATGCTGGGATTGGGTACATGTTTTGTGTTAAAGATGAATTATCAACTTCAAGCCAGTGTAAAAGGCTTGATTTTATCTAAACTGGTCTAGAAGAGTCGGCTTGGTCTTGGTGTGCAACTCTGTGGAATCGCCATGTGATGGGCTAACCCTCTCTTAGAATTTGGAACCATAATAGGTCCATTAAACTTGCTAATCGTATCATTTTCTGTAAGGATTGGGCCAACATGGGGATAATTCAAGTCAAGCACTTATTCCGTGGAACACTCCCTCTCTCCTCCAATGAGCTTCAATCTAAATATGGACTGCCCACCTCTCTTCGTAAATATGATTCTTTGAAATTGATCCTGACTCAGCAGTACTCCCTTCTTTCCGGACCTGCTTTCCCTCCACTGGAATTATGATTAGAGCCATTGTGCGCTTCCTCTTCCCTCAGATGATTCAGAAAAGGGGGTGGTGATGAACAGAGTGTCTGAATTAAGCAGACCACTCTTACCCAGTCCAAAGATCAGGGCTTGATCCATCATCGTTTTTTAGCTCACTGCACCATCCCAGCTCAGAACTTGGCTATATGCAAATTAGTCTGACCCTGGCCCAGTGCATCATGGGAACAGGGCAGACCAAACTACCAAGCCAATTCTTATACTGGGAAGGAAACAAGCTACCGGGGACCGGTTTCTGGCATTTCAGCCGTCTTCGGCCCGGCTTGCTTGAATCCTGATGGTGCAATGAGCTAGGGACTCACATCTGAGTATACCCTTCCACGCTTCCCTCAGGGCATCTCGCATCTACAAATATCTACATTATTCTCTTCCCAATCGATCTAAGAGTAAGGCTGAACTGTTATGGGAAACGGGTTTACAACAAACTTTCTCTATATACACCTGGAACTTCATCTGGGCACGTTCACATCATATGTCCTGTAATGCAAGCACTACTCTGACTCTATATTACTTTTACACCCGGCTGTACCTAATCCCATCATTTATCTCTAAATACACCCAGGGTTCCTCATGTGCCTGTTGGACCTGTTCAACTAATGTCCACATACACATTTTTTACCAAAAAGAGGTTCTAATTTCAATTCTATATGTTTAATTAGATATTCGTTTAAGATCAACTCTATATTTTTAGGAAGTACTTCCCAAGTTTGGTTTGGTGCCCATAAACTTGGACAATTCGTGGATCTGTTATTGGCAATTGCCTTACAGGTTATTACTCCAATTGGAAAGATGCCTCCAAGGTCCCCTTTTCTGCCTGGCTGAACCTTCTGTCATCACCACAGATTGGACAGAGCTTTTGTCACTCCCTCTCACCAACATCTCCTAGAAGAGGCCTTCTGGTCTCCACTTACTAATTATTTATCTCCCCGTTCAACTCGGATCCAGGATAGAACTTCTGTTTTTCAACCACCACGAGTCTTAGTCTTAGGTTCCTTTATACTGTAGCTATGAAGACATTTACTGTTACCTTTGCATTATTTGTTTATTCACTGTGTAATTATTGGAGTTAAATTTGATTATTTCTGTAAATAGTGCAGGACTTTTCTTTTGTTATTTTCTTCTCCCCTTCATGTACATATATATCAAAACGCTAAGTTAATAAGGCACATTCTTCATACTGTCTCTCCTACTCTGATAATTATTTTCATTGTATCAGAACACACTCATATTACGATTTTCATACATTTGTTCTACTTTTTTTAATTACTTTTTACTCCTGCAGTAAACTGTATGGTCATACCGCTAGTTAAAACATTCAACCTGAGCAAAAGAGCTAAGGGACTGTCCACTCACTTAGAGTAGAATGTTCTGAATTAAAAATGGAGAAACCGAAAGACATTGGAATGTTGGAGCAGAAAGCCTGTACCAGCCGTTATTGGCATGGGCAATTCTGTTGTCTTAATATAGCTGTCTACAATCAAGTGTCCTAATTAAGATTTACACTTGCAAGATGATTAGCATTTTTTGCATACCAGAGCGGAGCAAAAAGATGTTTGAACTTGAAAATCTTTACCAGCTCCCCTCTTACGAATCATCTTGGGGTTTTTGGCCACAAGAGAACCGCTGGTCTGGAGCCATGAACATAAATTAGATGCTCCAGAAAGCCAATCGCTGCTACTGAAAGTAATGTTCCTTGCCCAGTTTGCCATTGAATGAGCATCATGGATGCTATTTTGGACGAGGATTTCTTGGAAAGAGGTAGCGTGGTACTGTAGTTAAACTGTGGTTAGGGAGTTCATTGGCATTGGTGGGTGAGTTTCAATTAAACAGTATAATTTGGCGGGAATGAAAATGAATGGGAGCTGTGGGAGGCCTGGGTTCCTGTGAAGGGACTCCGAATGGGGTGCTGTGAGAAACGTATGGCCTAAATGTCTTGGAAAACTTTAGGCTTTGAAAACACTCTTCTGCTACACTTAGTGCCAGTCCTTATTATTTGGACCATTGGTTTGGGTGCCTCAATGCTTCACTGATGGTTCAAAGTAAAAGTCCGTTAACTGGCACGCCACACGCACATGTAGAATGTGCTGCTAAATAACACCTCCATGCAGATTAGTTTTTTTTCCTTTGTCTAGTTTGTCTGCATCTGAGGCTGGGAAAGCTGAGGTTCGGGAAACGTGAGGAACATGGGTACTTGAATGATGTAACTTATCAGCCCTCTTTTTAGCCTTTGTGCTTAAGCAGTTGCACAGAGCTCCTTAAGCACAGAGCTCCTTAAGCATTTGGCTTGAACACTTTAAGCGCTAATGCAATGGGCACAATTGCATTCTGTTTTCTTGCCTTTGCAATGTGAAAAACACTTTTAAGGATATATTCAAATAGTCTAACTGGGACGAGAAGCATGCCTTGTGTTTGTGAATCGAATCAATATTATGCTTTCATCCGAGTTTCCTCCTGCGTCATGCTCTGCAACTCACGCTGGCTAGGGGGGAATCGCTGGTAGACGTTCGGCTTTCGGTGGCAAGCCACTCTGAGCTCCTTATTACTCTGCCAAACACTCCGGGCCTATGGGATTTTGATAGACCCCCCCCCCCCCCTCCCACACACACACTGGCGCAGAACCCACCAACTCCAACAGGAGACTCTCTTGAACATGGTGGTCTGGAGATAAGGACAGGTCAACAAAGGGCATTGGTTGTATTCTGAAATATATGGTCTACAACTGGAGTTGGATTAGTGGAGGAGAGGATCATGAGGGGAAAGAATATTTCAAGTAGAAAGAACATTTCTAATCTGTACCGGTGGAATGGGAAGCAGCAGGCTTTATGGTACGGACATGAGTTCCTGACCATTGACAGGCTGGCACAATATATGATCCATTTGAAAAACATATACTCAGAGGCTGCTTGACCTACCAACACAAGCTGTTCTCTTAATGTTTTCTGGATCCCGGTTGGGGTTTGGGGATTGAGCAGAATAGGCAGGAGCTACAGCCGTGGTCATTGGGGTTGCTTATCTCTGGTATCCTGGGGTCTGCCCTTGGCTTTGCAAACTGGGCCAAAGCAATCGAAGGCCTCCGAGGTGGTGTAGAGACACAGAATGAACAGTCAAACAGGCTTTCATTCACTGTCTAGCCCAACACTTGTCTTTAGAAAAGAGAAGTACTTAATTAACATTACATAATGAAAAACGGCAAACTGTAAAGGCTGTTCACCCACAGGGTCCTACAGTCTACAAGTATGGGGTCCTAGCCTGGCTCTACAGTTCTTGCACCCACCACAGAGATCTAGTAGCTGTGAAATGGTCACAGGCATGAATCGGGCACCGGTAAGAGCCCACAATTCGGCTTGAGCAAGCGGCGAGTCTGCTCGGTTGGTCAGCTTAAGTGTCTTAAGCAAGAGGGTTCACTCACACTGACCGTTATATTCCCTAAGGTGCATGATTATCTTTCGAAGTCCCACACAGTCTACCACATCAGGCCTCGTTTTACCTGTTTGCTGAGATTGTTTGGCGCGGAAATTAGTAGTGCGCGCTTCATAGTTGCATAGACAGCACAGCACGTCAGTCATAGGGTGCGTGATTGCATGCAGGGGCTCTGCAGCGTCGATCTTGCCGCTAAGAAACCACGCAACACCCCTTTACAGCTTCACGTCTCTTCAGCATTTGTGACCTAAGGCTAGTGGAAGTCCTCTGCTAAAGCTGTGTTGGGAGGCCTCGTGACTTGCAGCATGATGGGGGAGCTGCAAAATAGGTCTTTGTGGCAATGTTGTGGCGATGTCGGGTGGCATGTTGCTGTTCAGGGGAGGTTTGTCAATGCTTCATGCAGTTTCACACAAACCACCGAGTGAGCAACTGGTTGACCCTCGCAGCTAGGGTCTGTGCCAGTAAGCTCCTGGTTACGAGTCTACTCTACTGGGTGCTTCCTGTTGTATGGCTGTAAGGTAGAAAATGCCATCATGGATATCTGTTCTGTCATTTGTTGCATATACATTGGTCTCCAAATCCTACTAACAGTAAGATGTCTGACTTTAGTGAGGGCCACCTGCTCTCTATAATGTCCAGTGTCCGCCTTACTGCAGCATCAGCTGCAGGAGAGCTACTTGTGCACCTCGTTTAATGCGCTTTGAATTGAGTTATTGTACGTGAATTGCAATGGAAGTGTGGGTGCCAAGGATGCTCCCCTAATGCTGAACTCTCACAACTGATGAACAGGATTTAAGATTGTACCCAATTAATTCACTTTCCATCTTGCTTGCATTTCAGGTGGGTACGAGAGGTTCCATTCTGAATATCCAGAGATCTGCGCAAAAACTAAAACCCCCAGCGGCATTCCTTCTCCAGACATCCCCGAGCCTGTGGAGATTGGCTGCAGTTCCTGTGGCACACCTCTTCATGATCAGGTAGAGCTGTCCGGGCTGTGGCTGTATCCCAAAGTATATTGTGATAGTTTTGTGTGTGTACTATTAGACTTAAATAAAGTACTATACAAGGTAATTACAAAGTTTACATACTGTGCATGTGCCTGGCAGTTCATGGAGCTTGCAGGAGCATCTTTTCCTGACGTTCAGAGGACAAGAGGGACCACTGACTGCAGGGATTCTTCAATTGCTCCTGGGTTTCATAGGCCTCCGAGCACTGGCTTGACACAAGGGGACTTCATTCCACACGTCTGTCAGCAAGTCGTCTTACAGCTGATCACTTTTCCACTAGGTGCACGTCATACCTTCACTGTAATTATGTAATCTATAGATGTTGTGCTCAAATGTAGTCCAGCCTTATGCTCACTTCCTCATGCATCCTGTCTCTGTAGCCTCCCGCGCTGCAATCGTTATGTGGCCCTCGATGCCCTGTACAGTCTTTCAATTTCAAATGTATTCAAAAACTACTTACACTGGAGCAAATATGTGGCCCTCAAGCACCGCACCTAATCCTTCCCATGTCGGACACCGCCAGCTTTGTGTCTTCTAACCACTTGCCTAAACTGCTTGCTTTCCACTGACTAAAATACCACCTGTACAAGGTCTCAAAAATGAAAACTGTGTGCTATACAGTTGCCAGTAGCATTTTCAACAAACATTGGCAAAGCCAGTAGCTCTGTTTGTATTGTGCCAGTTCATGCAGTACAAGAGTGTAAAAGCAGGGCAAGACCTGTAAGCCAGACTGTATTGAAGGCTCCTTTTGACAGTTTTGTTTTTGTCTGTATTTCAAATGGAGTGCGATAGTTGTAAAGCAGTCCCTTCACACAGTTCACTTTAAGCACTTGAATGGCTCTGGGTGCATACGCCCGAACAGCCAATCACTTTTGGTCAAAAGGGAATGCTCTACGGGTCTGCGCCAAGACATGACTAACAAAGTATCAAGCCATTGTCAAAAAGAGGCTGTCTAAAAGTCTGTGGTTGAATGGGCCGACCCTAATGCCCAGTCTGATATATTGTAGGTCTGTTGGACAGCTGCTCTTGTCAAAACCAAGACCAAAAAAGTATTGCCTTATTCCTGCTTCTCACAACAGGCAAATGCAGTGTGGCAGCAACAGCTTCAGCCTGTCCAGGATCAACTAACTGTGAAAGGCTATTGCTACCATGGCTGAACTGGAAGCCTAAATCGGTCCTAGCAAAAATGTTCAAAGTAGTACGACACTGCAGGAGGCCTCGGCTAGAATGAATTGTACTGGCGGAATTTAAACTTCACCATGGCTTCATTTAGATGTGGTATGACATTTAAAGCTCATAGAAAGTAAGGCACTCGTAAGTGGGTACCGCCTTACAGTCACCAGGCTGTGCAGTAAATATCGATGCACATTGTGTATAGTGTTTCTAAAAGACAATAGGCAGAGTTGGGATGAAAGTTATAGATCATTTAAGCAATAGAAACTTTCTAGTAATCCAAATAATAGAGAACCCATTTATTGGAAAGTCAAAGTAATAGCAATAACATTTGGTTGAGAAACTCATTAAATTACTGAACTCCTTATAGGAAGAGAAAGTGTGGACCCCTTAGCGAGTCCGTGGGGGAATATAGCTTTAAAGTGAAAAAGTTGAGGTGAGGAGAGAAAGGTGCAAGGGAGCATAATGATTAGGAAAAGGAAGGAGGTATTGAATGGGGTCAACACAAACTGGGTAAATTTGTTTCTACTGAATGGCAATTGCTATTCATCTTGAACAGCGTTCTCCAAAGTCTGTGCTGGAGGGCCAGACCCATGCCGGATTTTTAAGACCGCTACATTTATCTAAATGGGACATGCTAAAATTATGGCTTGGATCCGGTCCCCCAGGACTGCCTTTGGGAAACCTTGATCTTCAACGTTTCGATTAAACAGTTTAGGTAAAATTGCAGTGATGCTTTTCTCTTTTGTTGTCATGCTGATCATGTCTACTTTCTTTGGTTATAGGGCGGTCCGGTTGAAATCCTTCCTTTTCTGTACCTTGGCAGTGCCCATCATGCTGCTCGAAGGGATATGCTTGACGCCTTGGGGATTACTGCCTTGTTGAATGTCTCTTCGGACTGTCCCAATCACTTTGAAGGGCACTTTCAGTACAAAAGCATTCCAGTGGAGGACAACCACAAGACTGACATCAGCTCTTGGTTCATAGAAGCCATAGAGTATATTGGTAAGTTTCTGTTCATAAAAAGTTGTAGCTACCTGCATTTATGGTTGGTTGGAGAAAAGGGTGGAGTATTGAGACTGTGATGGAGGTGTGCTGATACATAAAGACATTTAGTGAATATGATGGACTCTAAGCTGGTTGGTGTCCACAAGGAGGATTCGTTACCAGAAGATAAGACCCATTAGAGGCTCAACCCTCACCTCGCTAGGCCATGTTCCCATAACCTCTGCATGTGAAGTTCATAGCTCTAATAAAGACCCAGTGTGCGTGCTTAGCTTGCAGCATATGCCAGTACTGGAATACAAGCTGCGGACCAAAATCGTCTTACAATCCGTTACTTTCCTGGTTGAGTTTGTACCTCAAAGCTTTGTGCATGTGCTGTTAAAGTTCCAGACTGAAAGGTTACCCAAAACACGGCCTTCCTCCTTACCCATTAACTGATGGAAGATTTTAGCACCTTTTTTATGTTTTCATTTTTTAATATCTGCCAGTTCCATAACCAGAGGAATACGTTGTTTTTAAGAAATGGTATCATAGTTGTGTAGTTTATTTGAAATAATTTACTTTGTTGGCATTAACTTTAGAATTTTTTAGGAAGTGGTAGGATTAAATGACAATAAGATTGTATTTTCAAACCAGTCTCTTGTATGTTCCGACAAAACAAAGGGACACTGATTTCTGTGTTCAAATACTTACAAGCAGAACGAAGTTTTCAGTAAAGGTTTCCTTAGAACTGCCTTTCAAATGCATTGGAGTCTATATTTGATGCCTTCCATCGGAATGAACTCCATTGAACAAGCGGACAATAACTATAATACTCATTCTATTTAATGAGTCATGGGGAGCATTGGACTCCAGATCCACTCTTATGCCGATGAAAGAGGGTTCAAAGTTTTTTTGAGGAAGTCAATATTCATTAGAAGGCAATTTTTATTAAGGTGAAGACACCCCCCCCCTTTTTTTAAAAATTGTTATTACTTTTTTTACTTTTTATTAAATTTGTCACATTCTTGTTGCCTGTTAATGCTGATATGTCATACATATTTGGTCTGTTTTTTTTCTACTAGATTCTGTGAAGGGCTGCCAGGGTCGAGTGCTTGTTCACTGCCAGGCTGGCATCTCCCGTTCGGCCACCATATGCTTAGCCTATCTGATGATGAAAAAACGTGTCAAGCTGGAGGAGGCCTTTGAATTTGTCAAACAGCGTCGGAGCATCATCTCCCCAAACTTCAGCTTCATGGGCCAGCTGCTACAATTTGAGTCTCAGGTCCTAGCTACTTCCTGCGCTGTGGAGGCCGCCAGCCCCTCTGCAACCATGCTTGAACGTGGCAAGCCTCCCTCCTCACCAACCTCACCCTTTGTCTTCAGCTTCCCGGTGTCTGTGGGTACTCCTTCCAGCCTCAGCTATCTACACAGTCCAATCACCACGTCTCCCAGCTGTTAACAAGCAAACTTTTTCAAGATGGTGTTCACACCACAATGACATGCTTGGCACTTGGGCAGGAAGTAGTAAAGACTATGTTGCCAGATAAAAACCTGGTTAGCCACCTCTGGATGGGCCAAACCGAAGGAAAAGGCAATAAAAGAAACAACTAAAGCCCACACAGCAGATCCACTCCTGAAACAAGCAATAATGACTGACTGGATTTTTGTCTTTGCAGCTGTATAAACTTTTTTTTATTTTTATTCTTGCCTCTTCTGTTGAACACCCCATCGGGACCATTACCTGTCTGGACTGATGTAGATGTCCATTCTATGTATCTGTCTTAGGAATTTCTTTCCTGACAGTTGTTGAAGATCATACTTGAACAGTTGGGAAAAGTATGTGTTTCAGGAGCTCCCAAGTTGATAACTCTGCTTGCTATATTTAAATATACACGCTCAACTGAAGTACACAAGCAACAGGGTAGGGTGGAGCATGGGTTCATGGGTTTTTTGTAATAGGCCTCAAAAGGGGATTGTCTCTTAAGTCCATGCCAGCAATAACGGGTGGGTGAGGAAGAGAACGCACATCTTTCTAGGTGACTGCTCCTGCATTCCCAAGCATGCTTGACTGCGTTAACTCCTGCACAGCTGCACGCCACCCAGTTCTTGTAGTGCCAGATACTAGTAACTGGCGATTCTCCTGAGGTGCATGACTTTTCCTAGGTCGGAGACATTGCAATCAAGTGTTTATATGTAATTTTGTTAGAGACCAATCTGCTCACAATGCAGGATTCATGTCACAAGTCCACTACTCGTGCTTTGTCAACAGTTTTGGTTTTGGACAGTTATATGGCACTTGTGTATTTCGAACACAGCACTTTGAGGATTCCATCATTGCACTTGGGACCAACTACTCTGCCCTTATACAGCAGTACTTGCTGGATAAAAGTAACACTTAAAATGTTCACCATTTTTATGCATTTTTTTGTTCAGCAAATGCATCGTTTAGGTCATGGTACATCTTTCATCTTTGAAATGGGTCCAGCTTCTTGGCATTTGCAGTAGTCCTGCAAAAACACTGTTTAACAGCGAAACAATTTGTGGGGTGTGCGATCAACACAAAGTTAATTTATTCTTTATTGTATGACTTGAAATATTTTAAGTGTGTTTGAAATGTACAAACAAATCAGTCTAGTTAAGCTATCCCTGGTCCTTTCCCAGACCCTTAGGAAGTAGGTTCTTGTTTTGCCTCTGTAGTCTTTGCGGTGGCTAGCTCACCCTGTGCTCAGAAGGATGTTCCAGTTGGCTTGATTTGTAATGCATGATAACCATGAACCCTGTGAGTGGTGGTGGTATGGGAGGCTGTAGCACGAGATCAGGAGTGTTGGTGGATTAGTGAGTAGAAGGGAAACAAATGTGTCTTTTCAGTTCTGTGTATGTGGAAAAAGGTTTCAGTATTTAATTCCATAATCCTTGCATTGTACACATAGTCTTGCTGAGTACTGTTGCGTATCATCTGCAACTGGACTTTGATCTTTTAGCGTGAACTCTAGTCTGTAGCTTTCACTCGCAATAGCTGTTGGTTGGTGGAAGCTGCGTTAATGGAGGTGCAGGTTTATATGGCATGAAATGATGTACAAGTCTCCGTGATCCACTTTAGAAAGACATAGAGTCTGGTCAGGGTAGATGTTCAGGAATGATCTCCAAACTCATTGTAGTGTTTGGTTAACTGGACATTTACTACTGGATAGGTCAGTGTATTTGGGCCATAACTCAACCCAAAGCAGTTATGGCTCTAAATGTCGGACCCCCTCTCAACCAGGCAAGTGGGTCACCCACTGCTAGATACAACCACCACAGTTGTGTGCACTCACGGTAGCCATCGACTGGCCCATAGTAGTGGACCAAACCTAGGTTTCCTTGGCCCTTGTCATTTCTTCCTGCCATTCTAATCCACAGCCAGAAGGTCCCCATGCAAGTCATAGCTGCAGATCTCGTCTGGTGGTCTGAATCACTCCTCCCTTACCTCTTGATTGGTTGGTACATTTGTGTTTTGTGTGTAAATGGAGAATTGTGGGGTTGGAACATTTGAGCTAACCGTGTGTATACCTAAATGATTTTCAGAAGGCATTTTATTTTAGGGTATTTTTTTAATTTGTCATTTGGAAATGTTGGTTTTTTTTTTTTTTTTTTTTTTTCTCAATAGAACTTGTGCCTTAGTTCTGTTTTAATACCCGGCATCCTTCAGCACAAGTCTGTATGGTAGTCTAGCACAGTTCTGAGCAGCCTTTGGGAAGATGCAGAGCACTGAATTACAAGCGCCTCAGTCGTAAGCTCTCCAAGCCAGTGCGTCCTAGATGTTCTGTTGATAAAGTGATCAATCGCTAAGATTTGTAAGGATTGCCAAATACCTTGAATGCTGTTTTATGATGGTGCAAGCCGTTCGGCTCTTCTTTAAGGTGTTTCTTTGATCTTGCTGCTGCTCGCCAACACCGTATCTTCGAATGAAGGAATATTTTTATTAATCTAGCTTTTGCGTTCCACTGGTGTTTTGAGATGTCCTCTGTGGTTTGGGTGTTTACTGTGCTCGGCCAGTGGACCGGTGTTGTGCGGGAGCTTGTTTTGTTGAGACTGCCATGCTTCTAACACCCGTTTGTAACCTCTAGATCTGCAAAGGAGCCTCATGCAGTATGGCAGGGGGAGATCCTGGAAATCCAGTGGACCAGTTTAATGTCTGGTATTTATTAAGCTCGTTTTGTACAGGGTGTTAGTAGATTTCATTCCAAAGAAAAGTGCCACCTAAGGTAAAAGACGAGGAGGAGACAGACGATTGGGGGGGGTGGGGTAGAGTGGCTCGTGCACATTTTTAGTTCTGATGTTGGTGTACATTAACATCTAGAATGTGAAATAAAACAAGCCCTTCGCTCAAGTCTCCCAGTCTGACGCGGGGGTGTTGGTTGGTTCCGCAGTGATCCAAGCTCTTCCCCATGCATTTAGTGGTGAGCGCCTGGGTCCTTCAGTCCGTCTTAAGCCGAACATGGTCCGTTCTAACAGCTGCAGATCTCTGCTACCTTTGTAAAACATTTATGGGGATTGTGCTTGCAGGTGTGCGAAAACTGATGACTAACATACGGGTGCTTTCCGAATTCCTGCTTGCAACCACACAAACTGCAGTCTTAACTGTACATTAGCTGTACCCTAGATCTTTCCTTGCTATAATCCTATAAAGTTGCACTCGCAATACAATCTTAGTCCTGTTTCACTCTCTGAACCACACCTTTCTTTGAAAAGAGCGTCTTGACCGCACAAACGAAAGGCAGTGTGTTGCTTCATTTTGCAGTCCATATGGTTTTGATGGATGGCACGAGTGGAATATGTAACATCTAAAATAGCACAAATATTTAATACGAAGCAGCAAAGGCACCCACCTCCTAGCTTCCAGTCACCACAATGTGAAGTGTTGGCACTTAAAGACGCCTTGAGAGGTACCACTTTTGTCTGATGTGGCTGGGTCCCAGGGATGTGGCATATGCGCTACTGTTGTGAATGGGCATATTTATTTTAATCCGGATCTTTTGTGTGTCCTTTGTTCATGCCGAATGTCACTTAAGTTTGTTTTTAGTGGAGCACTTTATTTATTACTGCGAATGTGGTTGTATATGTCCAAAGGTCATCCTGTGTGTTTTTTTTAAATGTTTGCACCAGTGTCTGTCTTGGTAATTCATCTCAAGACTAGACTGCTGGGGATTCAGCTTGTGGCTCTTGTCATCTCACACCCTCCTCCTTGAAAAGGAGCCTGAATTGAAAAATTAAACTTGAATGTGCATCTCCCGTCTGAATGTAGCTAGGAGTGTTAGTCGGACTCTCAGGTTGCCATGTTTGAGAATGGAGGAGGAGTCCAACCTGCCAAGAAGATATGAGCAGGGTTGTTGCTAAAATCCAGAGAGCAATACAATACTTCTGGTTATTAAGCTCTGTAAATAGCGCCATATTTCAAAGTGAAATTGCGTTTCTGAATTCTGTACATACTAATAATTTTAGACTGCAATGTTTTTATTTATTGCCTGGTAATCATTTGAAGGAAAATAAATACGTTTTTAAAACTTGTCTGCTGAGCATTTTTGCTATGTGGGTAGAGTGGAAAAATTATTTGCAGGAAGTAGGATTTTTAAAATTACTTTAAAGGCCTCCATTTGCACGAAGTAAATTTGGCAACCTTCAGGAAAGAGTATGCCTTCAAAATAAAACAAATCCGCAACAATACTAAGTAGTACCTAAAATAAAGCCCGTTACACCAACAGTCTGCATCACAATCAGATGTTTTAAAATCTGTCTTTCATGCCATCTCAAAATGCCCCAACAAAAAATCTTTTGAAGTATCCTTTTGGCAGTTCCTCGAGCCTTGGAAATGAATCAAACCGAAGTCTCCTGCTACAACGGGCCATCTCATGGGGCTTGGGCCACAAAGCAAAGAGGTAATCGATACAGCTACCACTCACTGTCCATGTTGGTGTGTGGTGTAACGAGGGTGGTCCGGGAGGGACACATGAACAGAACCAGCCTCAAGTATTCGCCGAGTGTGGTATCATTATCTTCCAAACTCCTTTTTCCCCCCCTTCTAGATAGCCATGTGATCTTCTTTGCGAGTGCTGTCTTATTCACGCACTTACATTTGGTGTCTCCTGCTCCCCACGCCTTCATTTGATGAACCCCAATCCAGTCCCTTCCCACCTAATCCTGCAAAATAAAGCCACTGCTTCATTTAGCCCATGAAAGTGATGACGTTTTGTGGTCTCTGCGCAGTCATTTGAATAAATGAACAAGTTAAGTGGATTTCGCACATACCAACCATTCGGGTGATTTCGACTTTCACTGCGCGAAGTCTGGAGTCTATGAAATTTCTCCACTGGTCACCAAAGAGGTTTAAAATAAAAATATAAAAACGTTCATTCTTTAAGCCAAGGTTTAAAAAAGTACCACAGTCAGCAATGTACACGTTTCTCCAATACTCCACATAATCCATGTTGCTTAAATGACAGCACAATGCGCCTTCTGGGCTGTGTAAGCTACTGACTTTTAAACCTGTTGTAGCTAGGTATGCCATAGGCTCCTTTTTGGGAGCGACCGATAAGAGCATTAGGTGTGACAAGTTACCATAGGTGCGAAGACTAGAATGGGGAGTTATAAACATTAGTTGATTCTTAATCCTAGTACTGACTGATAACTTAATGTTGTACTAAACTGAATGCCGTGCTAAGCTGTCAAAGTGATATTTTGCTAAGTAAATATATCCCTGTGGCTGACATAGAGGGTGGGGTCTTTGATAACTCTGCTATGCATGTAAAATGGCATCAAAAACAAAATGACCGAATGCTTGAATTAACCTCAGCTACTGATAATCACTCGGGCTGTATCCCAAGCTATCATTTTTCACCCACCATGGCACCTCCGTTTGGACCCAGCCATATGCAAATTAGTCTTGATCCTACTCCAATGGGAACAGTCCGAGTTGTAAGGACAGGTGACCTTCTCCCTGGAAAGGAACACAAGCAATTTAGGACCGGTTTTGTCCTTATTAGGGCTCATCAGCCAGTTACAGCTCTGTTCCAGTGATCACGGACCCATGTCTAGGTATACCCCTCATGCTTGGCCATCAAAAAGTCGTGGCTGGAATGCTGCAATTTATTGCAACCACTGGCAGTTACTCGGGCCACATCCCAACCCGTTATTTTGCACAGCATGCCACCTTAGTTTGGACCCAGTGATGTGCAAATCAGTTAGGACCCTGCTCATAACTTCACCTCCAGTTGATTCAAAGGCCGGCGTCTGCCAGACATACTATTTGTATCCGCCCACGCGCAGAGCTAGAAGATCTCTGGAGTCAGTGACTGCTGCTTGTCCGGACCTGTGATACCATTGCGCTCTATTGGTTTGTCGGATGTCTGCTGGGTTTGGGATTGAAGTCTCTTTCTGGCAGTCTCCAGCTGCATTGCCAGCCTCTCCAGGTTCTCTCCTTTTAGCCCTTGTAAAGATGTAATTGTCCACACGTAAGGTAGATTTGGACCAATTCTGACATCCTACAGGTGTTTTAATCTTCCCCTCATCTCCTACGCGAAAGGTTACATCCTTAACGTACCTATGAGCATCAAAATATTTCTTCCTTTCCTGTTTATTTTTCCCTCCATTGACCAGTACCATTATATTTCAACTCTTTAACAAGAAATCTCCACCCAGGACAAATCTTTGTGTTAGGAGATCTCCGTTTAAACAACTCTCCGGGAGTTTTACCAGTGGTGGCATGAGCTGACAACCTGTATGCTGTTCTGTCCTGTAACTACTTCCTCTAGTTACAACTGTTCACCCTCACCAATTGTATCCCCTCCTTATCAGTCTTTCAATAGCTCCATTAGTCTCTGGGTGACGGAGTACTCTTTGTATGGCAAATGCCACAATTCTCCAAATATGGCTCCATCGTCTGTGAACAAAACCGCGGACTGTTGTCCAACAACATGTAACATGTATAGCTTTCTCTTTGGAACACCTAATCTAATAATTTGATCACACTATTAGGAGCATTGTCCCGTACACAACACATCCCCACCCACCTTGAGTGCAAATCCAAAAGGAGAATCGAATATGGTGTGTGATTTTCACCATGTAGTGGCCCAACAAGATCGATAGCCACTTCCTACCATGGACATTTGGGTAACTCCCTGCAAACCATTGGTGCCTGTATAATCTTGTGTACCTTATCATTGGTAGGTAAGTATAAGGGGGGTTTACCCAAAAAAAGTCACTAGGGACCTGGGTGCTATGTGGTATATACTAGGGGGTCCCAGTGAACCATTATTCGTTTCTTCAAATTAATCAACAAAAACAATCAAGAACAAATCGTCAAATTTCCTTTAGAGCAAACTGTTATTTAATCACAGTGAGCTAGCTTCACAAATACATTGAAGACAATATTAATAACAATATCTTAACAAAAGTGCCCCAGGAAGACAGTGATGTGATAAAGTGAGGGAAGATTTGAAATGTGCACAGTGAATAAAATACAGACAAAATATATATTGATAATTTGCAATACATAAATCATTGGCTTCAGAGCCCTGAGCCAATCAATCTAATAATTAATATCCAAAAAGGCAGTCCAAAATCATGTATGTGACGCTGTTACTTAATTACCAGAATAGAGATGGCGTCCACTGATCTAAAAGAAAGTAGCCGTCAACGTTTCGACCCCTACACAACTGTAGGCGTTCCTTAGCGCCTCACGCCGGGGTCTTCATCAGGACACAAGGGAGAGGAACCCAGGGGGGCACGGGTTGTTCATGGTGAGTGGTAAAGCAATTTACCACTGGGCGATGTAACAGAAGAGTGCACAGGATGAATCAAAGAGGCCCACTTGTCTGATCACCTGGACGCTACAAGAGTCGTCAAATATCTTATGTAGACTGACGTCGGGCCAACGTACAAATGTCAGCTTGTCTTATAGTTGACACGGGCCCAAGTCATGGGTAAAGTTCGTAGAGCGTGGTATGCAACCTCTCGCAGCATGATTCCACCATAAGGTCTTGACCTGGCCATCAAAATTCCTGGTGAATGCGCTTTCTCGTTTTAGAGATGCCCGTGTGTCCTTAATCTGCCATTTGGATTAGGTTTCTTAAACTCGCAGGAGGAACTAACCTTGTACACCTTGTCAACACACCACTGCTGACTGCCAACTACCCTTCCAAAATAGACCATGGTTTCTCTAACTTATCTACCATA
Organism: Lissotriton vulgaris; assembly: GCF_964263255.1. Taxonomy (NCBI): domain Eukaryota; kingdom Metazoa; phylum Chordata; class Amphibia; order Caudata; family Salamandridae; genus Lissotriton; species Lissotriton vulgaris. The sequence continues at coordinate 1,431,669,512 of NC_141689.1, read as the reverse complement.
CCTGAGAATATTAACTCCATTATTTTGAGCAAATGCATATCTTTTTCTAACTCTGCCCTCAACTCTTCTTCATTTATGGCACCAAGTGTGACCTCACACACTTTCACAAAATATTCATCCATGTCATTTGAAGTACCTGAGTATCCGCAAGATTGACTAACTGCAAGAGGCAATCTGCTGTAAAGTTCTTTACTCCAGGAATATATTCTAGAGTGAAATCACTCATGAACTGAAATGAGCCACCTTCTTATTCTAGAAGATATTGAGTCCAACCCTTTCCTCTCAAATATTTCCTTTAAGGGGTTGTGAACAGATTGCACTCTGAAAGTGGTTCACCATACATAATTCCTGAATTTATTCAACGCCCAAAATATGGCCAATGCCTCTGTTTTGATAGCAGAGCAATTCCATGCCGCACTTCTCAGACACCTTGAAGCACAACCAATGAGATGCTCTGAACCACCTATCCGCTGAACCAGAAGAGCTCCCAAAACCCTATTTCACGCATCTTTGGCTATAAAGGTATCATCACCTGGAATAAATGCATGAATGTCAGAAGCATTTGCCAGATTGTTTCACTGGAGCGAACTCTTCCTTAAACACTTCATCCCAAACAAATTCCACTTTCTTTCATGACAAGCCTCTAAGATGACCTGTCTTATCTGCAAAATGTTTCACAAATTTGCTGTAAAATTCAGCCATCCCTAGAAAAGATGTCAACTCCTCCTTTGAACAAGGTTCTTTCATTTGAATTATAGGGTTCACCAAATCCCTTTTCGGTTTAATGCCACTACCTGATATATGATGTCCTAAATAATTAACCGATTTCATATCAATCCTGCACTTGTCTCTCTGAAAAGTTAAACCTGCTGTCAACAATCTCTCCAACACCTTCTCAACCCTGTCATCATGCTCTTCTTATGCCATTCCATAAATTAAAACATTATCCTTATAACCTCAAACCCCTTGGATACCTCTCAAAACATTATACGTGAATCTTTGAAAAACTGAAGCCACTGACACAAACCAAACTACATATGTAAAAACCCCCATCTGAGTTATAAAAGCTGTTCGTTCTTGGGAGGACTTGTCCAGTGACACCCGATGATAGGCGGAGGCGAAGTCCTAAGTAGTAAAATAGTTAGCCACGGTCATCACCATTTCATTCATCTATGCTTCCTTAGCTGCCTCCGTAAAGCGCAAGAGAAAATGAGCTTCACCAACTGACATGCCTCTTCAATACGCGCTGAAAGGATGCGCTTGACCTTACCGCTTAATCTGGGTGATTACGTCTCTAAACGGTCACTAAAATTCCTGAGACCGTAAGTGAAAAATCCAGATGAAACCTGCTATGCTGAACGCCAATACACTGTCCAATTCAGCACCCGGACAGAAGAATTCTATGTTGAGGTGAAAGGGGACACCAGTATCCCATCCTCGTCGCCAAATGTAAAGATGCAGATGTCCACACATAAGGTAGGTTGACCAAGATGCCAGGAGGCTGTTTATTTCACCTTGTCCATCTGCGGCTATCCCACCTTAAATGATCAGATTCCAATACCGCATTAACATTCTGAGGTAGAACTTAACTACATCACAACCCGCTCTCCCAGTATCTCAGTTTGCTCACCTGCACCTCTGACTTGTATTTGAAGGCACATAGTTGTCTGGCGGTTTGAGGTGTTCTGCAGCGGCCCCCGTGTTCTGCCCTTTTGCTTGGGTATGACTCTGCTCTCCACTCACCCCTATCCCTGCTCCACAGCCTCGTTGCAGCATGCTTATTTCTTCTGTCCCTTTTTAGGTCGAGCCTAGAGCAGCGTATGCGCTGCTTGCTCGACTTTTAGTAAAGGAAAAAAAAGTGCTTCCTACGAGAGGCTTTTGCTGGTCTGACGCTTGCGCGCGCAGCCGCCATCTGTCTTCTCCGTCACGGCTCATTAAGTTGCTTTCCCCTCTGCCTCATTCCGATCACTTTCCGTCCGATCACTTTAACTTTCGTGTCTTGGCTTGTTTTTCCTGTTTACCGAATTGTTTTAGAAAGCTTTACCTTTTATTTTTTCCCGGCAACAATCATGCTGATGGTTTCCCTTTAAGCGCATGGTGCTGTTTACTCCCATTCCACAAGATGGCAGTAGAGAATTATTCCTTTTACGTTAAAAAAAATGTAGGCCATTTTCCAGCAGTCTTCAAATTTAACTACGATGTAGTCCAGTAATGCCCGTATCATCAACAATTCTATATACCTCCCACAAAATATCCCAACCTACTGCTTGCTAAATCGCAAAGTTAATAAAAAAATCTACGCACACAAGTTGTGGACCAGCCATATTTGAAATAAATAAACTTAAATGCCGGAGTTGTTATTAAGAATACCGACAGCCATTTTTGCCATTATAGAAATTGGAAAACACAACAGGAAACGCTGTCAGTTCTTAATGTCTTAAGGATAAAGGCTTGTGAAAATATTACTGTAAGATATCACTGGTGTGTGGGTTTGGTCACGCTACACTACCTGGTCATTTCCGGAAATATCACTATTACTCTGGAGAAGAAAACTGTCCTACGAAGAGCTCATTAAACGTGTTTACCACTCTGGATGTTTAGGATGTTCTACGTTACCCATACCTCTCCCATAGGAGCTGGTGTGGTAAAGCCTCGAGTAAAAGTAGTGATGGAAGAGGCTGCATGAGTCGACATGCCTAACCACAATGGCTGCCATTGGGCAAGCTATAGAAACAGTTCCAGCTCTGCCGCACCACAGACTGAGAGGGCCATTATTAGCAAACCATTTTGAGCCGGTCCGTAAAGAAGAAGCCTGTATCAAAGTGCTTGGCCCCGCTCCCCATGCACAAGCCCTTCTAGATGTGCTGGGGCCCACTGGTAGTAGCAGCTGGCATTTGCACATTCCTACACCGGTGTGTGTAGCTCCTCTCCCCTTTTTCAAAGGTGGGACACCTGAAAGGCTGCCGGTGTGGATTTGGGGGGTCTTTTGGCAGACCACCAAAGGTGTCAGGGTCACCCAATAGTCCACGGGAGTCCAGAATACAAACTGAGACCAACGCTGGAGCCAGAGAGAAAGGATATTTATTACAATCTCATGAGCTGGAGAGGCATCCACAACAGACACCCGAGGCAGTCTGCAGAATGATCTTACTTTACAGCTTATATACCCTTTATTCTGCCCCAGGCATGTAAGGGAGTTGTACCAATAATACTTTATTGCATTCCTAAACAAATAGTCAATCTGGAGAATCAGCAGGTGAGTAGCCTTTGGGGGCTTTCGCAGGATATGGGCAAAACATAATTACATAGTACACAGAGGTCACTCTGATTATTTGGCACTGCAGGGCATAGCAGGATTACATGTTAAACAAAGGTTAATCTGATAAGCACAGGTAACGGTGAGGCCCCTGCAGGGTGTAGACGAAAAGCATGTTTATACAATTGAGTCCACAAATATTTAGCTGTTTACCACTGCAGGGCACAGGTGAGCGGTATGATTACACAGCAAGCAGGGATAGGCCTGACCTCTGAGAAACTCCCTGTCCGACTGGTTGAGCATGGGCTGGTCAGTTTGTGGCATGCCAAAGCACGAACAGTGTCCATGCAGGAATGCAACAGGTCAAAAGTGGAGCTCCAGAGTGTTCGTGATACAGAGAGAAAGTCAGTCATGAAGGTTAAAGCACAACATGGTAGAGTGAATCACAAACTGGTGGAGTGAAGGTGTTGGAGGGAGAATTTTTAGCTGCACAGCTATCCAAGGACACACCTGTCACCTGCACAACATGATCCCTGTGTGGGCCCTGCTGTTTAGAGGTTACAGGCCTCAGTTACATTGCCCTGAGCACTGCCATTTTCTCTTAGCTTAAACAGAAGCAGAAAGCAAGTCTGACCCAAGATTCACCCAGCAGCTCTTGCCTGCAAAGCTCAGCACCCCTGCCAGGCCCCACCTCATTGTATATTTCTCACAAACAGCAAAAGTCAAGTTCCTCTATAAATCTTGCAACATGCCCCACGTCCCCCACCTAAGCCATGAATAGGATAAGGGAAGTTCCCACCACAGCTACGTCAAGCAAGATATCCGATAAACTGAGGATAACTGTGGCGAAGTATTATCGCAGACTGCCTGATTGACACATGAATAGAACCCTTCAAGGCAATAATAACACATTTCTGATTAATGACAAACTTCCAGTCAGAATGGCAGGAACTCAGTCTAGGCTAGCATACGTGCCACACAATTACGAGAAGGTGGTCACATCTACACTAATGATGGGAAAGTCACCAGGCAGGGGCGTGAGAGGCGATAGAAGGATATGTGGTTCGAGGTGACGTAATATAGCGTGACCATAGGCCCCTCACCCCTGAACAAGTATAAAAGGGTGGTCCGCCCGATTATCGTTGAACTACTCCCGTCAGCACATGGGTGGCGGACAAGAGTTTTTCCCAGGGGTTACTCGAGATAGCCCTTGTTTTATGTACTTAGGTTTCATGTACTTAGATTCTACTCTATTGTATATTCTGCTGTAATGAAATGCTTTTTCCTTGTTGCATTTAAAGTTGTATTCCATTATTTGAAATGTTATGCTTTCTCTGACTTTGTTTTATCTCCACTGCATTTGAAGGTTTTTAAACTTATACTTTCAGGACATCTTACAGGTAGTGGTGAGTGTGCCCAATAATATGTGCTTAACCTCTTCTATACAATATGCCTCATGCCTCACCAGTGTTCTTAAAGTATAGTTTCTCTCTCTCATAGCTGCTGTAAAATGTACTTTGCAAACTCGTACTGGTCCATGTGACTCAAGAGAATGCTGGGTACAGGACCAAGTACTATGTGGTTTTTTTATGCTATCATTGCTTATTTCTAGAAGCTGTGTCTTCAAATAAATTGTACAACTCCAAGCTTCAGTCTCCAAAAGCTCATATGTATGTTTTTTCCTGTTTTAGAGCAAGAGGTCCAGGACAGCCCCGGTGCAATTTAAGCCACCCTATTCCCCTTAGTTCTCACTCACGGTCTCGCCAGCGCGGCTTCTGAAAGCTGTGCGCTGAGTCCCCCTCCTGCCTCCTGCCCTTAATAAATCATCCCCTCCAACAAGTGGTGACCTCGTGACGTGATAATAAGGAGTTAAACTGACAGGATGCAGCTGGTTCCTAAGGAGGAAGTACTAAACTGCTACACGACTCTGCAGCCGTCCTGCTGGACCATTGTGAGGGGAGGGCACAGCGCTGAGGGTAAGCATACATATTATTGTGTCTGCCCGCCGCTGCGCTGTCTCTCTCTCTTGGGTTTGGCCGAATGGTGGGCTTTGTTGTGATACAGCGGTACATCTGCCAATGGTCCAGGGGTTTCCTGTCTATTAACCTTGTTATTTGATTCTACGCAGGGGAGGGATTGTGTACTATTTGGAGATTGAACCTGACAGTTGGGTAATTACTGAGATACATGTGCTTTTTGTTGCTAAAAGTAGCTTCATGTTTTTGCTGTTTCTTCTGTGATTGCTAAGAAGGATTGTAGCAGTCGAATTGTCAAGGCTTATTCTATATTTACTCTTAAGCGCGGTGCCTCTCTAGAGGGAGGGGACCTTTAATACATATTTTAGGCTTTTTTTTTAAGTGACCCTCTGAAGTTTCAGGGAAGGAGGACCGCACGTGGCAGGTCTCTCAGCTTACTGGAGCCTCTCCGCAGGGGGAGGGCCTTTGATGCATCTGCAACAGGGTGTCAAGGAAGGAAAGGGTTGCGTCTAGCATCTTTTTCAGTATATTCGTGCAAGTGATCCTCTGTTTGATAGGAGTGACAGAGACGAGGTAATCTCTCATGTCAGTAGTCCATGAGAAAGAAGGAGTTTCAGCAGGTCCGATTAGCTACCGTGACCTTTGATCTTTCCTTAATTTAGCGGTGATATCCCCTGCTGTATGTCCAGGGAAGAGTTCTGTGCGGGACTAAGAAGTTTATTTACTCATATTGTAGGCATTATATTTTCGCCAAGCTAAAACGTGATTTATTAATTATTGTTGGTACGCCCCACATGTATAGGGAACACTCTAGCGCACTCTAGTGGCCATAGAGCGTGATTTTTGTAAAAGAATTGTTGAAGTGTTTACATTTTACTTTCCTCTTATTAGATGCCTGTTTAGACACAGACCGGCATGTTAGCGCCTAGTGTTTAATGGTGAATGTATTTTTAGGTTCATAGAACAAAACTTGTGTGATTCTTACTGTTTTCATGGTCTATCGATATATAAGCACATTGTGATTGTTCATCTTTCCTTGGCTAATTATAAACTGTGAACATCGAATTTCTGTTTATCATTGTGTTGTCTGGCCTCATACCAATATTACCACTTAAGGGTAAAAGGCTCGCTAAGTAGGGACTACTGTGCACAACTGTGATGTCTGGCCCCGTACCATTATCACTTAGGGGGGGGGGCCGCTAAGTAGAAATTGCTGCTAAATATATTTTGGACCATCATTTGAAGACTGTTCTTTTAGCGAGATTCAATAACTAGGGAGATTGTAAATGCATTTCTGTGTTTCCCATGTATGTTGATCTGCCACTGGCTAAGCTGAAGAGAGTCTATAAGCTACAGCATTTCGAGCCACACGGTTGTCACACATATATATATTTCTTGTTTTCCTTTTTTCTTGCTGCTGTTAAACTGCGTGCCCTTCTGGCATTCAGGATTTCCCCTTCCCTCTACAAGCAACTGCAGGCTTCGCGAGGGAAGTCTCAGGGAAGTGCTCTGCGTTATTTTTGAACTACAGATCGTTTAGAATAAATAAGAAATGTTTTTATTTTTTTAACTGCATTGAATAGGATACATGAGTATAAGAGGTATCCAGTCATCGTAGAAGCATTGTGCTTGTGGTAAACTGTCCCGACCCCGAAAACAACGGACAGGAGGTCAGCCTGTTTTTAATACATATACATACATATAACAAAAGAAAGTACAGATGAGCTATAGTGGACAACAAATTGAGGTAGTCCTACACATATTGAACAATAAAATTGTATCAGTGCAGAACGTGAGCGCACAAACTTATAGAGAATTTAACAGAAAGGAAATTTCCTTACTATCTAGGGCATGGGACTTGTTGGGAATCCCACTCACACAGGGTACTGAGATAAGGGCATCCACATTGCATCTAGTGAAACTGTGCCTCCCAGTGCCAACGTATACATCCCCCACTGATGACACACAACTTACACTCCAGTCAGTAGGTAGTGTAGTAAGTAGCGAAAGCCCTGATACTGCTCCTCAGTGTTCACTCACACCGCCTCCTCCAAGCACCAGCTGCCCGGAGGGGCAGGAAGAGTCACAGGATACCCTCACTCCACTAGGCTGTGAGCATAACGCCCATGGGTTGCATAACAAGCTGCAGCAGCAGCTATCACCAAGACTCACAGAACTATTACAAAGACATCCTTCCACGACGCATTATCCAGAAATCTGGGCATATTTACAAAGACGCATGTTGAAAGGAGATTAGTTTCGCCACATTCACTGCCACAGATAGCCTACCTCAAAGACAACTCGACTCTAGGAGATGAGCAGACAGCCCACACAAGATCCAAGACTACAGATTACGGTACACATAGTGAACGGCTGTGTTGTTGCCCTTTCTGAGGATACAGCAACATCCCCTGAGTCTGTCTCACCCCTGACATGTACAGTCATTTTGACGCTAATCTCAGCCCTAGGAATTGACATAACACACTTGCAGCAGGTAAGACTGACAATAATACCCGGTGGCGTTGCACACTTACGCCAGCCTACACACAACACAGAAGGATAATGTCAACACCCACAGTACATCCACCAGCCTATGACGCAGATGACATTAATTTAGGACGGGGTATAAAGACTGACATTGAACTCTTATCAGATGTCCAGGCAGCCAGAGGCCATGACGATGCCTCAGCCCCAGACATCTCAGATAATTCACAAGATAGTACTTCAGAGAGTACATTAGGCCAGCTATCCTTAAGTTCGCAAAGTCCAGTACTGCAGGATGCAGCTTCAGTAATGCCAGGTCAAATTGACACGCTATTGATAATAAAAATGAGACGTGTCCAACTCTGCAGCCCCCAGCAGGAAGAAAACAAAGAGAGCCATGAGGCCTCTAGTGGTTCACAGCACAGCTCCTACATGACACTCCCCAGACTCGACAGCCCAGCACCCACTTCCCTCACTGAGGATCACGATACCCCAAGAACAAGACATTATGGCCCATTCCGATTCCCGAGCCACCAGCATTGCAATACACAGAGTCAGTATAATGAGTGGCAGCCCCTTAACACAGGTCCTAATAGAGAGGAAGAACACCTGCTACAATTCAATGAAGTAAGGAAAGACAGTGAACAGTATCCCTCTGAGGTAGTAACTGAGGGAGACATTAGCAGGAATAGGACAGAAAGTGACCTATGCCAAAGAACAGGTAAAGAAGTAGGGGACGTGTCACACACACAGTACTCAAGAAGCCCCACAGAACATACAGCAGCACACCAGCAACTGTCATTATACCTAGCCAGTATAGGGGATAGAATGACTGAGCAGATGGGAGCAAAGAAAAAACAGGCACCAAATGAAGTAGCTAGTAGTGTGAAGGAGGTAGAGCCACACAGTGGTGGAGTCCAATATATCATGCCACAGCAAGGGCCATGGATAGACTTACATCAGGAAGCACAAAGTGTAGCCCCACCACAGATCAACATAGCAGCTTCTCTCACAGCCAACTACTTAAGCGTGCCCCAAGCTCCGTCTACAGTCATTGATTATAACACTCAGGTGACTCGACCACCTACACCTATGCCTCAGGCATCACCTCCAGTAGTTACACCACGTAGGCTGGAGAGACCACAGCTAGAGCAAGACAATTTGGATCTGCCAAAAATGTTCGAACAGGCAGAAGAGAGGAGAAGGCAGAGAAGAAGAGAGATAGAAGGAATTGCAGTACTAGGTGACTATGGGCGACTGGATGACGTCCAACAGGAATATGATGCATCAGGTACAGCACATCTGCACACCACCAGATCTGGAATACTGCACCACATGACCCTTGACAGGCCAAGACCGCCACTGATCAATGGTCTGACGCCAAATGAGATAGTGATACTGGGAGAAGGGAGTGACCTGCATGTCAATTCATTCTCAGATAAATTGGCAGACTGGACAGAAGCTAATGCATCTCGAATGAAGGTTTGGCCCCAAGAGGGTTCCTTTGAGCCAGATGAAATGGCCACTGCTGAAGAATGTATATTGCAGGGAAAAGGAAATGACGATTGGAACTATAACTACATGCGCGAAGGCCTAAGGGTCTGGAAGAAATATGCACGCAGGTATTGTCACACAAGACCCACAGGGGTAACACACCAGCTGCCCCTGCTGTCCAAGGAGGTCAATGACCCCCCTACCTCAGTAACTTGGTCCCTAACGGACAAAGAGAATTTAAAGAGAGAACTCCCACCCCTCACGGAGGGTGCGGGAAAGTGGATAGAAGCCTTTGAAAATGACACTTCAAGTGTGTCATTGGCCATTTGGGATATGAAAAGCCTACTCACATCCCTGATTGGAAAGGATGCAGAGGATATGTTTTTACGCATCAACACAAGGCTTTGCACCACTAATTCAGAATTAGATGGTGATCCTTTCAATAAAATAAGATCAGCGCTATGGAACGAACTGCGCCAGAAGTTTCCAGATGTCATAGACATCGGATCTCTAATGTCACAAATAAGGCAATTAGCTATCGAGAACACAACTGCTGAATTAGAACAGCAGAAATTAAAGAAAAGGAAGACTCTTGATGCAGTTAGGCTAGATACACCAGTGAGTCAAGTGACTACTGTCACCAATATACCAGGAGGTAACACACAGGTAACAACACATCAGATACAACATTTACCTCAGCAACACATGCCTGTGTACAAAATGGTGCCCCAGACACAAGCCCCTGTATCACAAGGAGCTTCAGTCCTGCCCCCCATTGATTCGGTTTCACAGGGCACCATCCAGCAGCACAAGGCTGGAGGCAATTCAAGTCAAGATAAGCACACAGACAACTCTAGTGTGTCCCTTGTTGTCATGTCTCACAAAGATTAGAGAGGACCCAGTTGTGAATGTCATGATTAACAACAACACGTATAGTTTTTGATTGACATAGGTGCCATATTCTCCTGCATCAAGGGGAGGGCACTGCCCACTTCCAACTAGAGCGCAAACACACTAGATTTCTCTGAAAAGATATTAAGGGTCCCTTTCACAGAACAAATACGAATAGAAATAGGAGATAAAGTTATTAAGGAGCGCCTACTCTATGCACCACAGTCCACGTGATCTGATGGCCAAATTAAATATGAAAGATAAGAATATGTTTCAATGAAAAAGGAACAATGCCCTTTTCGGTTCCCAAGTGCACGCAGACTGTCAGTTCTATGTTTGCATTTTTGTTCAGAAATAGATAGTTATGTTATGTGAATGGTCAAATATAATTCACACTGTATATATCGCTAAATATTGCAAAATAGAGCAACTAACTAAAATTATTTATTCTTACGTCCTAAAATTCAGCAGCAGCTGACACAGGCACAAGAAAGATATAAAATGATGGAATGGAATGCGCACTAGTTGCATCGCATTTCTTTTCAGATGTAGACATGAGATCATGTGCTGCTAGGCCTATTGAGCATTTCATCCTTCTAAGGTGGATTCAAGAAATACCTTGAGTTGGGGACAATAGTGATCTGCTGTTTATCATCAATATACCATTCTGAGTGAACATGTGCATTACAAATAAGCCATCTTTATTTCTATAATACGATTCGTATATTTTACATATTGCAAATAGAAACAGCACATGTTTTCAGATATTAAAAAGAACTGAAAAGCCAACGGGGTTGTATTTTTTTACTTTCAGATCGCGTTCACGAGTAGCTTTCCTGGCCAAGTGCATATTCTGGGCGTAGAGCCAAACAGGAAAAAGGTTTCCTGTAGTCGACAGTTACCAATAAGATTGATGAGAAAGGGAAAAGTATTGTGTAATAATACGTTGGTCTATGGAAATGAGCAAGAGAAATGAGTGGCCCAAGATCACACAGTTAGGTGAAATAAATAGTAAGGAATATGTTAAGATGAATGAAAGGAGATAAGGAATACGTTTTCAGATATGCACAGCTGTACAGTAGTTACTTCACACAGGCCCAGTGCTGGGAAAGAAAAAAATAAATAAATAAAAATGAATGCAGATATAAAGTAGATTTCAATGTTAAGAGGACGTATGCTGGGAGAAAGCAATGCTCAGTATTAAAATGTTGTCAGACTGAAATGTGCGGATTTTAGAGGTGGTCGTATATCTGAATTATAAATATGAAAGAAGTAGCCAGAAGGCCCGGACATGCACCATCTCTATCCCCAGCACAAACTGACTGTGCCCCCCATTCTGCTTGCCCAAAATACACCCTCAACAGTGCAAGAAGATACATCATGCCCATACACTATTGGTAATACACAGCACTATGATTTTATTGCACAGCTGCACCTTAGAGAGACACAGAGAAGTGCCTCACCTGAAGAAAAAAGTTGAGGAAAGAGAGGGGAGTACAACAGGATATTTCATATTTTATTTTGCAGACAGACAATGACAGGAAAGCCTGTCATGTCAAAAGCCCTTTTTCAAATAGCACTCAGTCAGTTGCACCTTCCTACACAGGCCTCTCGTGATATCATGTCCACAACTTTGCAGACAGAGTGGTTCATCCCCAGTGCACATGAACAGATACAACCCTTTGTATCCTTTTTTAGGGTCCTTTTTGGAGCTCCACATTAACTATGTAGACATGATTGACAGATGCCTAATAATAAGACACATCATGTTAGTGGTGTGCCCCTTTTTTCACGGTGGATTTAAGGCCGCAGCTAACTTCCTACTTCATGAGGTCATATGTCACTGAGGATTACTGGATGCCGTTGCAGTGACCCGCAGTGACAGTCATTTTTCAGACATCATTCTTTTGAACAACTGCAACAATGTTAGGCCTGTTCAAAGCCAAAGATCAGTAAGATAAGTGCCACAATTGGGAAGGAATGGCTATATTGCCTTCTCGTTGCTCTGTCTACACTTAGAAACACTCTCAGCTCTGATCATCACATCACATCTCTTCGGCTTGTCACTGACAGATCAATGAATATGGTTGTTCTCTCCACCAGACTTAAAATAAGATACTGGGCCCTCTTCTGATATTATAAACGATGAATCATTGTTCATTTATGTGCACTAATGCGTGCTCCAAAGTTCCTTTCCATCCAGATATCGAAGAAAATAACAAGGGTCCTATCTCTGATGAACTTCCGCCTATCTGCTTTGGGACACACATCTTTGTAAAGGAGCAGTCCGGAAGTGGAGAGACTTTAAATTCAAGGAACACTTGCAAATGAACTTTTTGAGGTTCCACTCGTCACCATCCAAGATCTGAACATTGAAGACATCATGTACCCACAGACTTTACAAGAATGTGAAGATCGTATGATGGCCTACGGACTGAGACGCAGCAACAGAACAACCCTCCATGTCAAGATTTTAATTATAAAGATATGTACAGCAATTATTTTCTTTATTATGTTTGTAGTTTCATTAACAGCATTTCACTGGTTAGCAGTGCAATCAGAGAGAGAGAGAGAAGTTACTAGCAATATTAAATTTGTAACGACCATAAAGATTCCCATGCACAAGACACTTCCTGCTAACAAGCAAAGCACCAGTAGTAGCTCTGTGCCTGTCTTGACACCTTCTGTACTCCATGCTGACCCTACAGGAAGGGACTTGACACTCGATATCATCTTGATCCCCACTGTGCCAGGTACCCCAAGACGATCCCGCCAAAATAAAAGAAGTCTTAGACATAGAATGAGTAGCGAGATAGTGCCAGTTAGATATACATCGCATACCCGACTTATGGCAGACTGGGTTAGTAATATCCAAGACAGTTGTTTACACCTTCGACCAGCACTCTATGCCTGATTTTTCCTCCCAGCGCCCTGGTATGTCAGTACAGAATGATGGTACCCATAACGCATTGTTAGATAACATGTGGTACAGAGACATGAGGGAGGAGGGAAGAAAAGCCACAAATGAGTCATGCTTTGTATGTTCTCACATTCCACACGCTGTAGCCACAGATGAATTGATATTTCCTAAAGAAGTCCCACCACCCACAGCCAAATGTCTTTTACACTTGTTTCTTTGCCGCATACATGGTCAGATACAGCTCCACTCAGCAAAAGTGGATGATGCATTTGTAAATACAACAGAGTGGGATGACAAGTATGGGAACATTTAGGGACATCACAGATACATTGGAAATAGAAAGGAGAATGGAGGTTTACCGTGATATAAAAAGTACCTGCCGACATAGTGCAGGATTGGGAACATCACTATAAGAAAATAGGGTACTTCACCTTCCCAACACCCCCGTCCAAATGCCACTCACCTGAACATCACCGATGTAACTACACCCATGACACATGCCCTTGTCAGTGGAGACATATCCTGCACCTGAAGGCCAACATTTATTTCGACAATAAGTGGAATGGTCCACATGACATAATATGTAAGGCAGCCTCCTTAGGTAGCACAGCTATAGGACAAGAGCACAAACATAATTTAAATGTAGAGATAGAAAGAGAGTGTGATGAGATATGGGGTAGGGAAACTAGAAGATACACGTCCAGTGAGGGTACACCATACACACAGGAAAAAGAATACAAGCTAAAGTCTCCTCTCCTTTGCTTCCTAGGTAATGGAACGGTACCTGTGGGCGGGAATGCCAATTACAAGAGCACTAGTACTAATTCGGACTCGAAGTACAGCACGTCCATCCTCATTGGCATCTATTGGATATGCGGAGAAAATATGTATCTGCAGCTGCCTCCCCAATGGCAAGGACTTTGTTCTATCTTGACGATGCACGAATGGCATCTCGTCGTCCCAGCAGTGAACATTTCCCGCATCCACACACACCCAATGGCAGGTAATGTCACCCTGCCCCACCACCGAAAAAGAGAAGTCAATAAGTACTCCTCAGATGACACATTCCATGAGGTTCCGGAAGATTTCAACGATGCTGAACTTTCCTTTGGGGGAGCGATCCCCATGTTCCAGACAAAAGCCAATGCTCAATGGCTCCAAGTAACAAGATATGAACTGATGCAGCTTGTTAACAACACCCGTGATGGGTTCAACCCCATGGAAGAAGAACTACGACCTTTGAGACTAATGGTTCTGGAACAATGCTATGTTCTAGACCAGTTAATTGCGATGAATAGTGGTGGATGCGACAGAATGGGAAAATAGTCCTGCTGTGTCTTCATTTTGGCCGATGATGCTGATAACGGAACACTTACAAAGGCCATTGAGGACTTGGACAATTTGGGGAGACAGATGCCTGAGGATGGAAGTGCAGAAGCAGATGTTTTAAGTAATTGGTCCAACTTGGACTGGATGCCTTCATGGCTATCTGCAGTACTAAAATGTATAATGCCTATATTATGTGTGCTTGTGGTTGTGTAGTTTTGAACACAGATTATGTTGCATTATGTTGGAAGATTAAGGTCTGAGATAGTTGAGATGAACTACACAGGTACACGCAGGGGACAAGGGGAAGATGTAGAGATAGCAGTGCTGAACATAGAGCGTACCATCCCTGACCCTCACTTAGCGCAGGTCCCCTCTGAAAGTCAGTACCTCCCTATGAGATCATGTGTACGAGATTGGACCAGAAGAGGGTTTGGGAACTAATTCTTCATAAACTCGCCCTGGCCACCCCCATCTCCAGCTAAGTATGCAGTTCGAATGGTGTTTAAAGATGATTTGATAAAGTTCGAATTTCGAACTTAAGGGGGGAATGTTGGAGGGAGAATTTTTAGCTGCACAGCTATCCAAGGACACACCTGTCACCTGCACAACATGACCCCTGTGTGGGCCCTGCTGTTTAGAGGTTACAGGCCTCAGTTACATTGCCCTGAGCACTGCCATTTTCTCTTAGCTTAAACAGAAGCAGAAAGCAAGTCTGACCCAAGATTCACCCAGCAGCTCTTGCCTGCAAAGCTCAGCACCCCTGCCAGGCCCCACCTCATTGTATATTTCTCACAAACAGCAAAAGTCAAGTTCCTCTATAAATCTTGCAACATGCCCCACGTCCCCCACCTAAGCCATGAATAGGATAAGGGAAGTTCCCACCACAGCTACGTCAAGCAAGATATCCGATAAACTGAGGATAACTGTGGCGAAGTATTATCGCAGACTGCCTGATTGACACATGAATAGAACCCTTCAAGGCAATAATAACACATTTCTGATTAATGACAAACTTCCAGTCAGAATGGCAGGAACTCAGTCTAGGCTAGCATACGTGCCACACAATTACGAGAAGGTAGTCACATCTACACTAATGATGGGAAAGTCACCAGGCAGGGGCGTGAGAGGCGATAGAAGGATATGTGGTTCGAGGTGACGTAATATAGCGTGACCATAGGCCCCTCACCCCTGAACAAGTATAAATGGGTGGTCCGCCCGATTATCGTTGAACTACTCCCGTCAGCACATGGGTGGCGGACAAGAGTTTTTCCCAGGGGTTACTCGAGATAGCCCTTGTTTTATGTACTTAGGTTTCATGTACTTAGATTCTACTCTATTGTATATTCTGCTGTAATGAAATGCTTTTTCCTTGTTGCATTTAAAGTTGTATTCCATTATTTGAAATGTTATGCTTTCTCTGACTTTGTTTTATCTCCACTGCATTTGAAGGTTTTTAAACTTATACTTTCAGGACATCTTACAGGTAGTGGTGAGTGTGCCCAATAATATGTGCTTAACCTCTTCTATACAATATGCCTCATGCCTCACCAGTGTTCTTAAAGTATAGTTTCTCTCTCTCATAGCTGCTGTAAAATGTACTTTGCAAACTCGTACTGGTCCATGTGACTTTCAAGAGAATGCTGGGTACAGGACCAAGTACTATGTGGTTTTTTTATGCTATCATTGCTTATTTCTAGAAGCTGTGTCTTCAAATAAATTGTACAACTCCAAGCTTCAGTCTCCAAAAGCTCATATGTATGTTTTTTCCTGTTTTAGAGCAAGAGGTCCAAGACAGCCCCGGTGCAATTTAAGCCACCCTATTCCCCTTAGTTCTCACTCACGGTCTCGCCAGCGCGGCTTCTGAAAGCTGTGCGCTGAGTCCCCCTCCTGCCTCCTGCCCTTAATAAATCATCCCCTCCAACAAAGGGCAAGATAATAGACCCACTTTTCCACACAGGACACACCTAAGATGTCCTTAGGTCTCTCCTACAAGGAAGGACCAGACCCAAAACAATAAAGCTTTAGATCAAACATAACCACTGATCTAAGGACTTAAATTACTGACGTCCCTCCCTACCATCAGTGTGATTAACAGGACCAGAGTTCAGACTCCCAACCTGCGCACTGTGGGCGGTAAGGTGACCAACTGGTGCTTTACAAGATATTTTAACTAATAAAGAAAAAAAGCACTAAGCCTGCAGCCCTTCCTCTGGCACATGTACACTATGCTACTCAACGCTTATTAGCAGTAGAATACCTTCCATAGTATTCATTTCTTGTGTCTATACCATAAAACTACAACGTCCTGTTAATTTCAGGGACCTAAAATATACACGTCTCAATAGTGTCATGATGTGGAAATGTCACAGCCAACATTTGCGAACAATTTTTGATTACAGTTTACATCTTGCCTATTTCATTTAACTGTAGTTTCTTTTTGCTACAAACATCCATACATCATCATTTACTGTTTTTGTTGTTTGCCCTGCTTCGTGGAGAACCTGCTTTGTGGTGTTCCTTTCCTCTCTGTTATCTGATCATCAGTATCTGGGTCCATTTTTAGGTTCGCTAGAGCCATGCATGCGCTGGTCTGGCGAGACATTCAGTAGACGGGTTTTTCAAGTGCTACCAAAGGCAGCCATCGGCTTGCTGTTACGCGCACAAGCACGCGCAATCTTTCACTTTCACGAGCGCTCACAACTCCAGTTCGCGCCCGCACTTCAGTTTTTCGTGCTGTTGTGCCAGCAGATATGTTAGGCGAAGAGGGACACGCATAATCTTCTCCTCCGTGCTATTAATAGATCCAAAACGTGCCATCTAAAGCTAGGGAATTTCACATTTATAATTTTTTTAATATCTCAGTCTGTTTATTTGATTGATATGACCACTTTTGCAAACAATAAAAGAAAAAAATGTATTACATAGCTTCATAATGCAAACATTCTTACAACTATCCACTGATCACGTAGTACGAAGGTAACTGCGCGTAGTACAATGGTAAATAAACCTTCACTCTCGGCTCACTGAAGTGTGAGCGTTTGTTCAGCTTGGCGTACCGCTGCTTTCGTCTGCATACCGAGCAGGGGTATGGCTGAGCAATCTGTGAGTGAGAGGGGGTGGAGCTAAAGTAGAAACTCAATGAGTGGCAGCTAGCCCGCCCTGCACTTGTGCGTTTCTTCGGTGTTTGGCTGGAACTACTTACTTGAGATCTGACGCAGGAACCTCGTGTTATCATTGGCTGATATAACGTACAGGCCTTCATTCGGTAATGCGAAAATAAGAGAAATCAAACTAGGAGTTAAGTACTGAGGTAAGTTCAGTTTTTGGAGTAACCATTCATTCAATTGTGTATTTATTTCTCATTCTTCAGTACCTCTTTCGTTTACTCGTGTCACTCACCCTTTTGTAAATCTTACTTATTCTAGTAATCCTATTAATTTACACTGTTTATTCACCCTGCTCTGCCCTTTGTACTGGTACGCAATATTTCTCTATTTATCCACCAGAAGTCCAAACATGCTAATATACAGAGGCAAGTGGGAGATTAAAACAAGCATTGGTATAGCCAATAGGTCTTGCATTTGGGACCTTATAAGTGTTTAGCCATGCAACAGTTGGTGTTGTTGCACCAAAGATATTCTGCTGCATAACTAAATACTTATAGGGTCCAAAAAGCGAGACCTATTGGCTATGCCAATGCTTGTTTTCTTTGCTGCAGTAGTGCCCTGGCCTGTGTGGTTCTCATGGCTGTGTTCTTTGTGAAGATTTCTGCAGTTTTTACGGTGGATCTGGCAGGGGACTAGGATGTGATTTTGGCAGATTTGGTGCGCTCTGCTGCAATCCATCTTGTCCTCCTGACTCGCATCCGCACCATCCTCTAATCCAATATCAAGTTGGAATGGCTGTTGAAGTGGAAATGGCGCTCTAGGGAACATATGAGCCTTCAATTTAGTTTTACTGATTTGTTTTCAGTCTAATTTTCTGTGTGCAATCTCAGCATTTCTGTCGCAACCCTCAGCCCTCGCAGTACTGTAGGGATCTTACTAGCCACTTAACCCTCTAAGGGACAGGCGAGGCACCAGGAGGAGTGGTATAGTGGGCAAGAAGGAAGAGGAAAGGTTTGGAGTAGGACTGGGCCTGAGCATTGAGAGTGAAAGGAGAGGAAGGGGCAGTTGTACTGTGCCTTAAGCCGCTGGTCTAGACTCATGCAGTGAAACGGAACTGTACCAAGCTGCTAAGACATTGCTCTTCGGTTTTGCTGCCTCATTGGCTTGGCTTTGGGTGGAGGCAGTGGTCTCTTCCGTGTAGGAGGTAAGTTGGATTGCTCCTCCTTTGCCTGCCCATCAACATTACAGGATACAGAGTTACCCAGGTAAGATGCAGGCAAGTATGTAGATAACGCCGCTCGTACAACTGGCCTGCTTCACTGTGTACTCACTTTGCACTTACCTTGTACTTTGAAACTTCGTACTGTCAACTCTGTGCACTGTTTCAGCCATTGAAATAACCTGGGCTGATAGCTCACTTTTTTTGTTACCATGGGGTAGTGTAGGGCAGTGTTGGAAATGAGATTTCTGGTTGGCTGAGGCTTGCGCCAAAGCCAGGCAGAAACCACCACTCTAGTCCGGGTAAGGGGGAAACACACACTGATGATAACCCCTGCTCACCTCCTTGGTAGCTTGGCACGAGCAGACAGGCTTATCCCCAAGGCAATGTGTAAAGTATTTGAAACCAATAAGCACAGTAACACAGTGTAACACCACAAATGAACACCACACAGGTTGTTTATACAAATATAAATATCTTTATATAGCTGAAGTCAGATCACCAATACCCAAAAATACACATACATAAATTACTCCTTCATTAGAAATGGTCTCTTGGAAAATGTTCACTCTGGTAAGGTTCTTTGGTAGAAAGAAAAAGTACTTTGCTTGGGTGAGTCCCTAAGGCTGTAAGACTCCTGCCCCCAGCGTGGGGAGTGTTAAAAAAAAAATGGTACCTTGATTGCTAGCTGCCCTGCTGCATTCGTAGCATGGAATATTCTACCTGGGCTTGCACAATCTCACTTTTGGGGAAATCACTAAAAATAACATTGTATTCAAATCACCCAAAACAAGAGAGCGGGCGGGTGACAATCACTAACAGGACACAGCCTCTAAACATTGCCCTCGCTGTACTTTACAAGATCCCCAAAGGACGCAGCCCCTAATTGTTGCAGGTCACTTGGTCCGGGAAAGTTCCTTAGTCGCAGGGACTGCCATTATAATTAAAAAGAGGGACGGCCTCTGGGCGTAGCTTAGCCGAGTTGTGGAATGGCTGCTAGTTGAAGCGGCTCCGCCAACCGAGCCCTGTAATCCACCAGAAATCCGTACATTTGGGCACTGCACGGAGCTCCCTACCCGGGAAAGGACAAATTAGCCCACGCGACACCCGGGGTGGAAATTTGGAGGCTCGTGCATGCCGGGTCACTGAAGTTTGGCTGACTGCTGGTCGCTGCGTGGCTGGGCCCTAGAGGCAAGTGTGACGCCGGGGCCTGGCGTGGCGTCTGTTCCGTAGGGGCGTACTGGAGGCCAGTGCGGGCTGCGACCTTGGACGGCTGCTGAGAGAACCGGCATTGGCGATGGCGGCGCGCGCTGTGGGTGTCGGGACGCTGTGGGACAGAGGAGCCGCCTACAGAGGATATTCTGCCCTGCTCACCCGGCTGATAATGGTGACCCTGATAGAGCGGGTGGCGCAGGTAGTCCGTTGTGGAACGCGGGCTGGGGACAAACAATGGTAAGCCTGGAGCGGAAGACGAGTGAGGGGTTGATGAGCCACTACCACAGCGGTACAAGTGATGACGGCCAGGAGGCTGGTGGGACACATAGCGAAGCAGCGGGCCGTGCGCGACTGCCATTCTGAGGGGCCTTGTGGAGACTGGGCGCAGCTCTGTGAGGGAACTGACCAGGCCCAGGGAGGCATTCGCGCCGAGAGCGAGAGAAGCCGAACAGACACGACGGTACATCCCGGTGCTCCGCAGGCCGGCTACAGGGGGAGGGGAGCCCTGGACCCAGGGCGTGGGTGCGCAGATGGCCCCACGGCCTACTGAGGCAGGGGGCAACTGAGGCGACTGTGCGCAAAGGACTGTGTTGAGGACGTGAGGAAACATCGGTGCGGTGACTAGCGGCGAAGAAGTTTGTAATATCGAGGCATACACCCAGAGATCCTCTTGAGCGCTGCCACGACTGCTTTGCCCCTGAGAGTATTGGCTACTTTCGCCCCCCCCCCCCCCCCCACCCCCCTTGCGCATAGCCACCAGAATACGGCTGTTGGTGGAAGCACTGTGGCAGGCCAGAGAGCTACGCGAATTTAAACACGAAGCTCAGCGTGGACCCTAACAATTTGCCGCCACTGGGTCGAGAGAAACGATTAGCGCCTGTGAGGCTGAGAGGGAGTCTCAGTGCAGGGCGAATTGCGCTGCAGCTAACACCAGGGAAGGAACTCTGCTGCCACGCCTGACCCATCTATTCTTGAGGGGATTATAGTGCAGAGACCGGCCACATCATGGGAAAACCGGACACACAACAACCCTGCATCAACTTTGAGAAAAAAGGGAATAAATCCGCGGCGACAGACAATGGCGGCCGAGACCAGGCTGAGGAGGGCGCTGCGAGCCAACTCCCTGCGGAAGATATTCCTGGAGCTAAAGACTGGTCTAAAGAGCATAGACTCCAAAATGGACTCGCTAGCTGAGCGTATGGATAAAATCACCCAGCGTATGGACAAACAAGAAGGACGAGTGAGTGTCCTTGAAACGCGTGTGACAGAAACCGAGGAGGGACAAACAGAGGTGGAAAAGAAACTATGAGGTATGGACAAAGTGCTGGAGCTCATACACCAAAAGAATGAGGATTTGGAAGCGCGCTCGAGGAGGAACAATGTGTGCATAACTGGAGTGGCGGAATCCACAGACATCCCTAATACGGAACTATTTGTGGAAGGCATGATGAAAGAGCTCTTTGGCCCCGGCCTGTCCCAGATGGTCCTCATAGAGAGGGCGCACAGAACCCTGGCCCGTGACCCAAACCGGGAGCGCCTGCATGACCAATCTTGGCGAGCGTGTTGAATTATATAGATCAAGATACAATACTCCGTCTAGCACGTGAAAAAGGTGCTATACAATATAAAGGAAATGAGATTGCCCTACACCCGGATTTTACTTTACAGGTTCATGCGGCGAGGAGGGAGTTCATTCCTGCCAAAAAAATCTTTCAGCAGATCAGGACCAAATACGCCTTGATATACCCAGCTAAGCTGACGGTGCAGGGCCCTTTGAAGCCCACCTTCTTCACTGACGCCAAGGCTGCGCTGACATTTGCGAAGCAGATGGCCAAGGAACATAAATTGCAGAAGACGCAGGTTGATGGACAATCGCAGGATAGACTCGGCGACAATGATTGACCTTTGGCTGGCATGTTGGAACGGCCGTGGAGTCAGGAGGGGATTGAGGTAGACGGGGCTCCTTTGGACAGATACCTTGGGGTAAGATGAACGCTCTAATGCAATGTGAGGAACAAGACATGTTTAACTGATTGGGGGCTACCTTACATGCCTGGAGAAGGACATGGTCTATGGGAGGGGTAAGTCGGTGTGTGCATACCGGATGCGGCTCGGCCACCCTGCCAAAAGTGCAGGGTTGAATGCCGGCAGACCCAACGCACCCCCTGGGATGATTCCCCTTGTTTGAATGCTTCTTTCGATTGTGGGACAGTTTTGGGTGGGGTGGGGGGAGGGAGGGATACACAACCTGATTGGGGGGTTGGTGTGGGAGGGGAGGTGTTGTTTTTGCTTTATGCAATATCGTTCCAAGCTCTGATACGTACATGGGGGAGATATTTCGAACACTGTCTGTACTGCTGTCGGCTTTGGCTGCTTAGTACTAGCCTTAATGTGCAATGTACGAGGTTTCGAGGAACTGTGACAATATGCTCAGAACTATTGGTAGACTGTTACTCTTTTAATATATGATGTTTAGTCCAGATAATGTTGACACACTGACATGCATTACGTGGAATGTGCGCGGCCTAAACGATCGCAGAAAAACTAGACTTCTACACTCCTATCTGACAAGGCACAAGGTTGACATTTGTTTTCTGCAGGAGACACACCGGTGATATTAAAAAACAGATGCTGGGAGGTGGTGGTGGTAGAGGCTGGCTATTCCAGCTACTCTAGAGGAGTAGCAATACCCATGCGTAAGGGGTAACACTGGTGCACAACTGACACTATCATTGATAGAGAGGGCAGATTCATAATACTACAAGGAGCATTATCTAATACACCTCTGACCTTAGTCAACACATATGGCCTGAACACTGATAGTCCGGATTTTCCCCAACCTATATGGCATAACCTGCACAAATTGGGGCACACCGCCATACTGTGGGGGGGCAACTTTAATGTAATACTCTCAACAACACTAGATGGGCAGGGGACCTCAAGGACACACCAACCAAAAGCAGCGGAAGCGCTTACTGCGATCATAGAAGACTTGTGCCTGACTGACTCCTGGAGAGCCACACACCCCACGACCAGGGAAGGAACGTGCATTACGCACCATAGAAATGCATGGTCAAGGCTTGATTTCTGGCTGCTCCCCAGAGACATACACCCATGGTTGGTAGATGCCACGCAGCTTGCTCGTACTCTATCGGACCACGCCCCCGCCCAGATAAGGCTACGCCTCCCTCCGACATATACTCAGCCCTTTTCTTGGAAATTTCCCTTGGGTGCTTTAAGAGACCAGGTTTTCCGGGAGGAGCTCTGCAACAAGATCGAGGGGTACTTTGCTATGAATGAGGGGTCGGTCGATTCACCAGGTGTTCTATGGGAAGCCTTCAAGGCGGTAACGAGAGGGGGTTGTATAGCAATTAAAACTGGGGTACTTAGAGATATCCGCAATACGCTGGGCAGACTGGAGCGTGAAATTGGGGAACTGGAACGGCTGCAGATGCGTAACACGTCACCAGATACTGCGGCTAGTGTACGAACCAAGCTTACAGAATTCCAGGCCGAGGCCGAGAGAGAGACAGCATATTGTATAAATATGCACAGGCACGACGCTATGGAGAGAGCGGGAGGCCGGGTAAGACATTGGCGGGACTGCTTCTCGCACCTAGAGGTGCAACATATATACCTTAACTTCACACGGAGGCTGGAGAGGTACTTAGAACTCCGCCTGATATATTGGAGGGGTTTGCACACTATTATTCTGACCTGTACACTTCTAAAACGTCCCCCTCGCAGACAGACATTACGGACTATCTAGATGACATAGGGTTAGCGTGGTGTAACCATGGGGCTCGTAGATATATGGAGCTGCCGATAACGGTAGAGGATGTGAAGCAAGTGATCAGTGGAATGCCAGGGGAAAAGGCCTCGGGGACAGATGGTTTGATGGCGGCCTTCTATAAGGAATATGCGGACATCTTGGCCCCCAGGTTATTGCAGATGTACCATGAGGCCATGGAGACGGGGGTACTGCCAACCACTTTGCGCGAAGCTACGATCATTACTATTTTAAAGCCAGATAAGGAACCCACCAAGACAGACTCCTACCGCCCTTTGTCTCTGATAAATATAGATGCGAAGATCTATGCCAAGTTAATAGCGAACAGACTTCAGCCCATGCTACTGCAAATGTTCCTGACAGATCAATCTGGTTTTATACCGGGCCGATCTACCGCCCACAACCTACGCACCATATTTGGAATACTACACTACCTAGCACCCCAGGTACAGGCCACAGCGGCCTTACTAGACGCCACGAAGGCATTCGACTCTTTAGAGTGGAAGTTTTTATTTGCCCTCCTTGCAAGGCTCAGCCTAAGCCCAGTTTTTATGAGACAGATCCAGGTCCTATACACAGATCTGATGGCGAGAGTTCGGGTGAATTGTCAAATCTCCCAACCTTTTAGTATAACTAGGGGCACGAGACAGGGGTGCCTGCTCTCTCCATTGTTATTTGCGGTCGCCACAGAGCCGTTTGCAGCTAAACTTCGCCAACATCACACTGATACAAGCATAGGGTTCCACACGAGGGGCATACTTGTCTCAATGTATGCGGACGGCATGACGATATATCTGACCAACCCACGTGAAAACTTCGATGTGTTAATGAGGGAATTTATAATATATGGGGGCTTATCAGGAATCCAAATGAATTGGATGAAGTCCACGATGCTACTGCTTACTGACGACACCACACCCTTCACTTCGGAATTCCTGATACAGTGGGCGAGTGGAGAAGTACGTTACTTAGGCATATATATCAGCATAACGATGCAGGACCTGTCGACAGCGAATTATGGCAGGGCAATAGACTGGCTGGAGGGCAAGGTCACGAAGTGGAAAACTCTCCCACTATCCTTAATGGGGCGCATCGCTATTGTAAAGATGATAATTCTTCCCAAATTTCTTTATTTGTTTGTAAACATTCCTATGCCACTGAATGCACAATTTTTTAAACGCTTATGCACAAATATTATTGAGCTGGTATGGGCGGATAAAGAGTCCAGAGTCTCGTGGAAGATATTGATACTGCCTTTTTCACAGGGGGGCTTGGTAGCCCCAGACTTTGAATTATATGCTTACAGCGCGCAGGCCCCATTTCTGTATTTTTGCCAACATCCTACGCCGTTCCGGCCACACGTTGCCATAGAAATTGACAGAATAGCTCCACTCCCACTAAATACGGCTGTTTTCCAATCTTACAAACGACCACAACAAGAAATTGACACTGTTGAGACTGTGCGATGAGCATGGAAAAATATTGCACAGCGAGCTCATCAAGACGTCTTATATGCCCAGTCTATGCCCCTGGGCGGCAATCCACTGCTTAAGCCCCTGGTAGACCAAGCCATCACACTCAGGGCACTGGCACATAACTTAGCCAAAGGAGGGGGATCTATTCCCTGCCAGAGAGTTCCTGACAATACAGGACATGTGCAGCTCGCAGGACCCTACTGCCTCAGATATGCTGCTCTACTATCAGTTGAGAGCGGCATGTAAGTCCACATATAAGGACTTTCCGAGCGAGCCTCCTGGCCTGCCTGCGTTGAAAAACGTACTGTCGAACCCATCGCCCTGAAAGCGTATCACACGTATCTATAGTATCATACAGCGGGAGTCCCCGCTTTTTACCACTAGCTCCAGGGAGGCACGGGAGGGGGAAGCTGATCTGACCATAACTGAGGAACAATGGACGTATTGTTGTACGGAGTTAGAATATCTCTCACCTAACTCCCGCCACAGGCTTATACATTTTAACTATCTACACAGACTGTACAGCACACCGGCACAAATGCATAGGATGGGCTTACAGGAGGACGCTAGATGCTGGAGATGTAGCTCTCCTGATGCCACATTTACACACATGACCTGGAGTTGTGCGGGGGTGGCACGCTACTGGACGGATATATTCACACACATAAGTCAGATAACGGGAATAGAAGTGACTGAGTCATTGATGCTTGCCTTACTGGGTTACGTGCAAGGAATTGAGAGGGATCACCGCAGACTTGTGGCGATGCTGTTGCTAATCGCAAAACGACAGGTAGCGATTCATTGGAGGAAACGGACCGCTCAGGATTGCGGACTGGATTAGAGAAGTCACGTATTGCAGGGACCAGCTGACGATCTTCTGGGAGATGTCTGGTAGATCTCGACGGTCTGATATATGACACCATTCACAGAGTGGCTGCAATCGGGAGGCGCGGATTACCAGGCTGACTAGAGTATGCATAATTGACATGTTTTTATTTGATAACATAGCACATTGTGGAAGGTTTACAAGGCAACAGATTCGTGTGTGTGTGGGACTGGAAGATATGCTTAGAACTCACAGTGCTACAGGCGATTAAAAGCGAGACAGTCGAAACAAGGCAGGCTTTAGTACTCTTCAGGGGATATATGGCTCAGAGACTTGGGACGGCGGGAGGGGGGAGGGAGTCGGGGATGTGTGTTATTTTGGGTTCGGTTAAGATCACGCACACTGCGCTTAACTTTTGAATGTGCACTGTTATGGAAATAATTTCGCTGCCTGCCCCCGTGGTTGTTGGCAATACAGCTGTGTGAAAAGACTTCTTGGATGATGGCCGCCGGCCTCTGGGTTGTAGGCAAATGGCAGTGTATATTGTAAATCGTGCAATAAACTGTTTAAAAGGAAAAAAAAAAAAGGGACGGCCTCCGATACCACGGCTCCCTTGTGAACCGGTTTGGGCCATAGTGGTCTTGACAAGAATTATCCGCTCAATCCGCGCGCTCACATGCTTACTCTCAACCCGCTCCAGGAAATGCAGCGGTGCGGGTTGGAGCATTACCTTCGCTCGGTCCAACTGGCGCTGAGGCCTGCACTCGAGTGTAGCTCTCCCTTGGCTCTGGCCTACGTCAGGGGGTGTCATTTGTTGCCTTAACAACCGCCCGCGGCCTCTCCCTATCCCAGCGCGGCTTCGGACTGATGAGCCCCATTCGTTGCTAGGTGAGTCCAATCTCAGCGCGGCTTTCCCCTGTCTTCTGCACTGGTTGGGAACGGTGCTGGAGAGGCTTCCTTAGCTCAGCGCTTCACTCTGTTCCTGAACCGGGCCGGTGGCGGTGAATTTACTCGGCCACGTGCCCCCAGTATTCTGTCCCCTGCTGGCAAGGGAGTCTTTGTGCCAGACACCCGCTGTGCGCCGACACGCGCACCGAGCCGTAGAGGCGATCCAGGGGTAAATTAGGCACTGACACAGCAACCTTCACGAAGGACACCGGCAAGGCTCCGGGAAATCCATGCAATGTTGCAGGGCCACCCTGGGGAGATTAGTGCAGATTTCTGATGTGCAGACTTCACCACAGGCACACGCTGGTCACAGGTTACAGATGATCTTTTGAAACCTTTTATCCCTGCGTTTCAGAAACAGGAGGCCAGCTCTCTTCTGGCCCTTGGAGACTTTTGTTCTTCTTTTAGGACACAGCACACAGCAAAGTCCTTGTTTGCAAGATGGGGACACAGCACATAGCAAAGTCCCTTGTCCTCCCTCTTTTGTAGAACAGCAACTGCAGGTCAGCCCCAGAACACATAGCAAGGGCAGTTTTCCACCTCAGTCTCTTTCGTTGATCTTCTTCGGCAGGGATTCCTCTTGACTCCAGAAGTTGTCTAATTTCACTGGGGTCTTAGGTCTTACTATTATACCGCAAAAGTCTTTTTTTTTCATGTGTGTGGGGTCTAGGATCCAGTCCGAACCAGTTCTGGGTGCCCTCTGCCAGGGCAGGTCTTCTTCCTTTGTGAGTGTGGGCCAGGGCTATTAGATGCACCACAGGAGGTGGAGCCAGCATTGTGGAAGGCAGGCACAGTCCTATTCAGGCCCAGGTGCAACTAATCCCACCACTCTAAGTCTAGATAGGTCTATTCAGCCTAGGGCTGACCCCCCAGCCCCTGTCACTCACAAACCAGTCAATACACAAACAGGCAGAGGCACACAGAAAGGTTGAACAGGAAGATAGCCACTTTCTAAAAGTGCTATTTCAGACCCATCTTTCCGAAAAGATGTGTTATCAAATTCTGAGTTCAGGGATACCAGACTTCAGCTTCCCATCTTGCTCCTATGGGGAGATATGCAGGTACACATGGGGCACAACATTCCCCATTCTATCCTATGGGCAAGATGGTTGTTCAATAGTGAAAAACGAAATGTTCAGTATTTCACTATCAA
Organism: Lissotriton vulgaris; assembly: GCF_964263255.1. Taxonomy (NCBI): domain Eukaryota; kingdom Metazoa; phylum Chordata; class Amphibia; order Caudata; family Salamandridae; genus Lissotriton; species Lissotriton vulgaris. The sequence continues at coordinate 1,431,641,429 of NC_141689.1, read as the reverse complement.
GACATGTTACCCACACTAGTACATGTCCTACCTTTCACATACACTGCACCCTGCCCAGGGAGGTACATTGGGCCTACCATAGGGGTGTCCAATGTGTAAGAAAAGGGAAGGGTTAAGCCTGGCAAGTGTGTTCACTTGCCAGGACAACATGGCAGTTCACAGACTGCACACAGGCACTGCGGTGGCAGGCCCGAGACACTATTTTAGGGCTACTCATGTGGGTGGCACAATTAGTGCTGCAGGCCCACTAGTAGCATTTGAATTACCAGTCCTGGCACACTCGGTGCACTTTACTAGGGACCTTACAGGTAAAACAAATATGCCAATCTTGGATAGCCAAACACAGTAATAATTTACAGGGAGAGCATATGCACTTTAGCACTGATCAGCAATGGTAAAGTGCTCCTAGTCCTATTGCCAACAACCACAGGTCAGAAAAAACAAGGGAGGAAGAAGCAAAAAAGTTTGGGGATAACCCCGCAAAAAGGACCATTTCCAACAGGCAGTGACTCCTGTCCCTAAACTACCCTCATATAACTCTTTGGATGGTATTATCAAGCGAGCATTATGTGTCCTAAACAAGGAAATAGAGATGGTCTAATGCTGCTTACCTATCACATCTGAGTCTGCTGGCAAACTACAAAACCTAGTGGAGGACCTCAAGAAGCAGGCTTGCTTGACCCGATGCGCCTGTTTTAACCTCAACTGATCAAACCCGTACTCCTCTTCAGAGAGCAAGGTAATTTACATCTTACACATAGTGGGCCTAGTCTGAGGCACTATGTGGGCCTGGGCTGTTGATACTGACTGGCCATATTTTCACTGTTTTCATGTTGAAGTCTAGTACCCAGTTGGACAAGGCCACTTTGGACAATTGTCCTCGACTGAAGCTCAAGCGGTGTACCCCAAATTGTTTCTACCATCAACTCCGCTGCTTTTACTCATGACCGTGGTCCTGTCCAGTTTGCTCCTGCTGGTACTACCAGTAATATTCACCATGCATTCACTCAATCCCAAGAAGATCCCATCATGTCCAATACCACCTTCCTAAATAATCTCATGGCTAGATTAGTTGTTGCTTTGAATTTCCTCTTGTCACCAATCAAGAATCGTCTAGGTGCTATTGAACCGAGACTGTCCACAAATATCGCAAATGCCCATTCTCATAATAAGGCGCATTCGGACGGGCTCTCGACTATGACCAATTGGCCTAATGATGAGTTGGAGGCAGAGCTGGGCGAGGTGAGGGCTCCTGTTCCTGTGGCTACATAGTGCTCCTAAGGTATGTTTCTCCTCATCCCTCTTCCCCAGGTCCGTGGCTACTCAGAGAGGCACTGGCATATCTCCACCATGTGATCTTCCATCCCTCGTAGCAACTTCTGGCCAAAGGAGACAGAAGTGCTAGTAAGTGCGAAGTACCCAGGCCCATGAACCTAGAACATTGTACTTAATCTTCCACCAATAGCCAGTCCATACACAGTAGGCATGGCAAATGTTCCTCCCCTCTCACCTGATATGTCAGTCATATGTTCAGCTTAAAAATAAGGTAACACTTTGTCTTCACTCCAAAACCAACTATTCCCTTTGTGAGGACGACTGCGTGGTAATTAATTTTTAGATATACAAGTTTGACACAAGATCTTTTAGTCAAACAAAATTTGATCTATGCTTCACCAAGTCTAGGGTTTTCTACACGCACTTACGGAACAACCACATTTCAGCCCGCACATTTCCATGCACTTTCTATCCTTCTGCCCCTTTCCCCACCAAGAATCGGTATGTTGTTTTTACTAGCCTTTCTGATGTTGACTGGCCATCCATCATCATCCGTTCAAAACGTCCTCAGATTGACTTGCCGGCCATGCTTCTGGACCAAGATCCATAATTTGCCACAATAGAACGGAGGATGACCCAACTATTAACCCTACTGTCGCAAAGGGCAGTCTTCTTAACGGCAAGATTAACTTGGGCACAGAATATATTGTACCAACCAGACCCAATTCCGTGACTTTAAATGGTAGTCCCCCTATTGGCTACAAAAACGTGGTCATCAAAACCATTGTTCCAATTGGAGCTAATTCTGTGTCTTCACCGGCGGCACAACAAAATAAGATCAAGGCCTTGCTGAAACTTTTAAAAGTGTAGATGACTGTGTACTCCCCTAGCTGCCCTGATATTTATTTTTTAGATCCTAATAACCGGAATAAAACATCACCTATCCTTCACTAGTCCATTCCAGATACCACTGGCTTTCCTTCGCCCCTTCTCTTAACCCTAGTTTCTCACCCTGCCAACCTCATCAATGTTATTTCCTGGAATGTGGCCGATATTCTGACCAAGTTATTATCCCCTGACTGGCATAACATAGCTACACCTGCCTAAATAATATGCTTAAAAAGAAACCTGGGCTCTAAATGATATTTACGTTGAAGGATTTTACTCAGTAGTTACTGTAGCTACACCTTCCAGTTCAGGCAAACGCAAAGAGGCTTTGCTTTTTTACTGTGAACTCTGCTCCTAGTAGACATGAAGACCTTTTCTGTTCTCCATATTCCCACCTTGTTCTGTTAGCGGCTAGGTATCTGTTAATTATCAACTTAACATTTTTGTTTCCACACGTAGTGAGGTGTTGACAAACTTGGGGGGGTTACCTGTCCAAATGTATATGGCAAAGGTGACCCATTACACGCTCCCTTGTGTTGGCGACTTCAACATTTCAAAATGTACACTACCCTCTAAAGATGTGTGTGGCATCTCCAACGTTTTTGGAGCAGATAAGTCACATTTTCCACACATTACATATGGCAATGCACTGAATAATATGCTGTTTAAACATAGTATAATCGCCCTGGTCCGGGTGGTACTCCCCTTGGTCAATTCTACACGTTCATATGTTCGGGAGCCAAGACTAACATAGATCATATCCTGCGATCTTCAAACTGCATCCTTAATTTGGTCAACTTTGTGATAACACCTAGTTAGCGACCACAATCCTCTGGTCCTCAAACTACGTTTTCCATTTAGTAAGCAAATCTCCCCTACCATTATAGGCAATATCGGCATATCTGGCTCAAATGGGCCATGCCTGAAATGGTCGGGCAACATACCCTCTCAATTTATAAGGAGATTAATTTAGAACAATAAAGAGGATTTTAAGTCCGGTTTATCTGAGTTAGAAAGTTAAGCGGCTAACTTACAGCCTTTTGAAGTATACCTTCTTCTGTTAATGCCCTACTTTCTTGAGGATCTAGGGCATGTAAGCAGGCAGAGTCAGGTTGGTTTGGACAAGCCTGTTCTAGAGCACCAAAAAGCTACGCCTGGCTCTTCCCGGAGATCGTCTTTTGTAAGCGAACTATAGGAAACCATAAAAGGTTTTGCTGTTAGCTAGGAAGGAGCCACGGGAGGAGACTTGGTCTAAGTTAGAAGGAACTGCTGCTACTGATAACTGAATTTTATTTTTGAAGGCGATAAACTCCCCTTTTTTGAGAAGCAACACTGCTCCTGATCTTGATTCGCATGTACCAATGAAGGCATGAGTCGATCACTTTTCTAGTATCTTTACTTCTCCATCTATATTAGAACCAGTGATTAAGGATCTATCCCAATATGGCCAAACTTATATCGATTATAAGCCAATAACATTCACACAAAATACAATTATAAGGGCTATTGTGAAGAGCACCAGCGTGAAAGCAGCAGGACCGGGTGGTGTCCCGGTCAATATATGCAATCATCTGCCTGACTAATGGGCACAGATCTTGACGCAGGTATTAAACTGGGCAGCCTATGGCCATATTCCTACAACCTGGGCAGAGACATTGGTAACAATGAATTTTAATAAGGGTTCTAAAGGTGGCCATAAGTGCTTCCACCCCATTTCTCTCCTCGACTCCTCTGCCATGAGCAGAGTAATCCTAGAAAGGCTAGAAGATTAGGCTGAGGCCAACACTGTGCTTACAGAGTCTCAAAATAGGTATAGGAGGGGACTGGGGGACAGCTGAACAATGTGTCAGCCTGGACCTTCTCATATGGTAGTACACAAGGGTCAAGCTTGGCAGCCGACATTTATGTTTTGTTGAGCCGATCAAAGGCACTTGACAGGGCAATCACACATTCATGTGGCAGTCTGTCTTCCATGGGTGCGCTTTCTGAAATTGTGTCTTTATGATCCCAGCTTTACAGGAGTTTATCAACAAGGGTGCACTACAGGCCTAACTGGGAATGTTCCCCTCAGTTGAATATTCAAAGAGGAATTAGGCAGTGTTGCCTTTTGGCGCCGTTCCGGTTTTCTCTGTATATAAATGGATTGGATAGATAGCTTCAAGGTGTGGCCGCTGATCCTCCACGTGTCAACAATAGGGTCATGGTCCTCCTTTACGCGGAAGAAGCTGTCCTATTGTCTAGAACAGCTAACTACCTTCCAACGTTTAATTAGCAGTTTCTGTAAATTCATGGAGCTAGAGAACTTAAAATAAACCTGAAGAACACGTATACAATGGTCTTTGGAGAGGATGTGTGTAGATCACATGGTTACTAAATTAACTCACACAGATCATGAATTACATAGTTCTACTTGGGTCTTCTGTTTAGTACTAATGTTTCTTGGTCTGAGCACATCAAAAACAATAGATGTTGCAATCTTGTGAGGTTACCTTCAGGTTTGCCTCCAAAATAGGTTTTAAACCAATCGGGGAAATGGTCACAATCTCTGCAGGTAAAGTATATCCTCAGCCTCTTATGGCAGCAGGTTGTGGGGCTACGCCAAACACACCAGCCTACAAACTCAAGAGAACATTTTTCTGCGATGACTACTCGCTTTTCCTCAATCTACATTGGCAGAGATAGTACTTACCAATTTAGGGTTGCCATATTTGAAAGATATACTTTCATCGAAACTCATACAGCTCTGGCACTCCATTTGGTGTAAAGAGGAGACTGGGTTCACAAAAACAATCTTGTATCTCCAGAGAGTTAGCCCAGCTTGACAATACCCTGTCCCTATATTGTCCCAGTGACGTAGCAAGGAAGGGGTGGTGGTGGCGGGCCGCCCGGGCGGCACGAGTTTTGGGAGTGGCGGTAACCCCCCCCAGCTCTTCCATGCATTTGCCACGGGGCGGCAATTGCGGGAATATCGCGCCAGAGCAGCTCCACTGTGCTTACGGCCACCGCAGGGTGAAAAAGACAGGGTTTGCCCAGTGGTGTAACGAAAGTTGAGGGGGCACCCCTGCAAAGTATAGGGAGGGACCCCCACTCCAGATTTAATCTGGAGCTCTCAGGCCTGAGTACTATGCTGAGGAGGCAGCTCGTGGGCCACCCTGCACCATGGGGGCTGTGGGGGCTTGTGTTATGCCCCTGGGCGGCAAAGTGGCTAGCTACGCCACTGTATGGTCCAGTCATATATCATGCTACAGCAAGAGGGATTTGAAACTTCTGCTTTTTTTTTCTTTTCACATTTTTTAAAATTAAAATATAGATATACATATCAGAAGATACCAAAAATAATCTGTCAGGTGTGCTAATGTCCTATCCTAAGTCCCTCTGTTGCCACTTATCTTTCCGTGACACCAGGTGAGCGACTACAGCAATATTTGTGCCTGCCTGCTCTGTGCACTGCGTGTTGTCTCAAAGGCAATTTAGAGGCACTTCGGACCTACATCTACCCGGCATTTCTGTTTCCTGCATCTTTCCAGCCCCTGCTACTGTTCGCCGGACCCGCTCCGCGGGTCCCGCTTCAGGGAGGAATCGAACGTGGGCTGTTGGCGCAACGGGGCTGCGAGCAAGAAGGGCAGGGACTCCATTGACCAGGAGTCCCTGCAAGGCCAATAGGACACACCTGGCCCGCTCTCCCCGGTAGCCACGCCCCCAACGAACCGGACCTGATTTCAGCAGTGTTCCTGAGTGTAACTGGTGGGACCTGTCTGCTCTGTGCACTGCGTGTTGTCTCAAAGGCAATTTAGAGGCACTTCGGACCTACATCTACCCGGCATTTCTGTTTCCTGCATCTTTCCAGCCCCTGCTACTGTGCGCCAGACCCGCTCCGCGGGTCCCGCTTCAGGGAGGAATCGAACGTGGGCTGTTGGCTCAACGGGGCTGCGAGCAAGAAGGGCAGGGACTCCATTGACCAGGAGTCCCTGCAAGGCCAATAGGACACACCTGGCCCGCTCTCCCCGGTAGCCACGCCCCCAACGTACACGTTCTTAAACTGACACAGGCCCGCGCTCGCGGGACGCGCGCGGTACGAATCGCGGAGCGAAGCCCGGGCAAGGGGCGGGCCGTTTGAGGCCGTTCGAGAGCGTGAGAGACAGGACCGGGCCCTTGCTCTAAGCTCTGCACTAACGGACCATTATCGCAGGTACTTATCAAAATCACCGCCACGAAACAGATTACTCTTTCTGCCATCCACTAACATTTAGTATATCTTACTCTCTGAAAATGAACACGAGGGTTAGCAAACTAAAAAAGCTAAAAAAAGCTGGGGTTGGAGAACAGCTCTTAGGACCAATGGATGACTTTATTACTAAAGCAAATACATTCATCGATCAAAGCATTAGCCTGATTGAGGGTAGAGTCTCTACCGATCTTGCTATTGCAAGGCGATCATCAATGGGTCTACTAGCGGTAGCAAGAACCCCAGAAACACAGAGTACTCTACCTCAATCTTCACTAGGCAACCATAGGCTCAGTCTTCCAAATGTTGTAGACCTTTCAGCCTCCCAACTCTCCGAAACAATATCAGACTCTGAGCTAGAAAAAACGCCCGAAATCTTCCCTGACCACACCCCTGAGGAAGTAAGGCAAGCAAGAGGGAGGAGGGAGGGAGCCATCAAGAAAAGGAAAGAGAAGGAAAAGGTAGACAAAAATGTAACCAAGGATGTGGTTGAACAAACAGATTTAATCATAACTTCAAATCCGGCAGGTTCACCCCACCAAATAGCTGATTCCGGTAACCACCTTGTGACGATACATCATCCACCACAGAATATCCCAGACACCATCACCCCAGAATCTCCTGTCATTTTGATAGCCGGCAAAGAACAGGACACATCGGGGTTGGTAAACAAAATAGCTTCCCTACTAAATTCCTTCTTCCGTCCAATAGAAAACAGATTGCTTAACATCGAGACACAACTGACTAAACTTGCTGTTTACCCAAAGTCAAAAACTATCCAGGGTCCTCAAAAAACGGGGATAAACAACCCGGTCGCATCACTTACACAAAAGAAAGCTACAACTTTAGTCTGCCCGTCCCCCAAACAACAAATCGCAGCAAAGGCCCCCACAGCAGTAAAGACTCCCACAGTACCGAACCCCCCCCCCTAAAGTTCCAACTGCCACACCTCAGATTAACAAGGCCCTAAAAACACCTACATTAAACACGCCAGTTGTAAAAACACCAGCCCCAAAAACTCCTGCCCCCAAAAAAACAAACCCTCCAGCAAATAAAGGAGGCATGGGAGGGACTATCGACAGCAGGTTCCCTCTAAACATGCCACCTGAGGCATGCCCATACGTGGTAGTGATGACTGGGGTACCAGAACTAACGGGGGAGGGGGCAGAACCGAATTGGTCTTTAAAAAATAAGGTTCAACATTGGTTGAACACAAACCGACCCATTCCCCCAAACTGGACAAGTAGGATAACATCAGTATGCAGGACCCCTTGGGTGGGACATAGGAAAAAAACTATACAGGGAGATTGTATTGTGATCACCTTTGAGGACCCAAGTGTAGTCGAGCATATTTGTTCTTGGGAACACCATAATATAAGTGGTGGGATTGACACAAAGTCTCTTTCCTTTTTCTATCCAAAAAGACACCATAATAACTATTTCCAAGAATTTGACAACACCTGGCGTAAAGCAGTCCCACAACCTTGGGAATTAGACTTCGCTGGGCCTAAAATGCCCCAACGATATAGTGATTACGACAATTCTTGGTGGTCAGCAGACCCAAATCACCAGTACTATGAGGGCCCGTGGCAGACCGTGGAACCACGGAATAGAGGCAGAGAATGGGAACACTGGGGCGGGTCTCGATACCGACCATACAGATCTACCTATAGGGATACTCCACACTGGGAAAACTGGCCGGGTATACCGACCATGAATCGGTTCAGCAGCCTAGAAATGGTCGACTGACCATTAGTCGAAATCCCAACCCCCGTACAGACTGTGCCAGCGTCAGTCCCAGATCCTTCAGAGAATAAGACGGAAGGCCCACAAAAGGATACACCATGGCTCTCTGTCATCTTCTGGAACATTGCAGGCCTCCGACTGAAAATAGAGGACGGTTCTGCCGCCCACTTTCTTGAGGAAGGTAAGATAATATGTCTACAAGAGACATGGGCCACGAAGGCCCTACATCTTGTGGGCTATAAAACATACTTTTCCCCAGCCCTCCCAAGCAACGCAGGCAGACCCAGAGGGGGCCTGGTAACCTACATAGCTAATACAATAACAGATCTAAAAGTACTAGATGCAGAATCTCTCACAAACTTTCAACTGCTTTGTCTTATGGTAGGGAAAAAAGATACCATCATCTTAATAAATTTTTATAATAATTTAGAGGATGATCATTTTCTCAATACTCTTCTAACAATTCAAGAAAAAACTGTTCATTTTAGACAACTACATGAAAAAAAGGGTAATGTCCACATATTGTGGGGAGGGGATTTTAACTTACACCCCTGCCCGTCATCGGGAAATCAGAGCTGTGGAATAGTGGATGAAGATGAGAATCCTCTCATACATTTCCCCCATTTACGAACGGGGTTAGCCATGAATAACCTCCTTTCAGACTTGGAACTAACAATAGTAAATCCAATAGATCCAACTAAGAATTCACTAGAACCCACATATCGAGGGAGGGGGCATAAGACCACTGTCGATTATATCGTCCTGACAGACGGACTGAGACACTTAAGTAGGGATTTCAAACTCATGGAAAACACCTTAAGCGATCATTCCGCTCTCAGGCTGGACTTTCAGCTGAATCACTCAGTATCCCATATAACAACAATAGCAAATACTTTATCTCAAAATAGGCTTGAATTGGGCAAAAGAAATGGATACACTATAAAATGGGAAAAAGTGGATCCCAACAAATTGACTAGCACACTAGTAAAGACTGTATATATTAACATAATTAAATGTCTGGATCCATCGGTAGACGATGGTACAGTCCTGGAAAACTTTAAGCTAATACTAGACCAAGTAAAAGTATTGCTGACCAGAACCCCTAAACAAAATAATTTAAGTTCAACAGGGTGGTTCAACCACGATTGTACCAAGGCGCAAACCAACCTAAGAAAGGCGCTTGGGCAACCAACTAGAGATCAGCAACAGATACAACACCTTAGGCTAGAGTACAACAAGGCCAGAAAGATGAGGAAAAAAGAGTGGAAGTCAGCTTTATGGAACGATCTTCATTAAAGCGCACTCATGAAAAATAGTCAGTCTTTTTGGCGAATAGTGAAGTCCCCCCTGCTATCTGATTCCAACACACCCCAGATCGATGTCGCTATTGACGAGGAAACCTGGGTAAATCATTTCTCCAAAATCTTCAAACTAACATCTCCAATAGAAGAATCCCATCATCTTCTTCCCCCTGTAGTGTTTCCAATATCAATAGAATTCGATCTACAAGACATCGAACAGGCACTGCAAATGAGTAAGGGCGGTAAAGCACCCAGACCCGATGGGGTCCCAGTAGATCTGTTTAAACACCTCCCGGATCTTTGGGCCCCCATACTCACACGAGTATGTACTGCAGCTGCAAAACTGGGACTGATGGAGTCATGGTCAAATTCCATCATGGTACCAATCTTCAAAAAAGGGGATCGCCAGGATGTAAAATGTTACCGTCCCATTTCACTTTTAGACTCTCTGGGCAAAGTAGTCGGCAGAGTAGTCTTAGAACAACTTCAGCAATGGGCAGACGATAAAAACATTCTATCGGACCTGCAATTTGGATTTAGGGAAGGCTTTGGAACTGTTGAACAGGCCCTCAACCTAAGCATGATTGTGTCCAAATATATCCACGCAAAGCCAGGGACAATCTATATGGTATACGTGGATTTATCCTCCGCGTTTGACTGCATATCTCACGCGAAGCTTTGGACCCTTTTAGGAACCATAGTGGTGGATCCCCCCCTTTTGGATTTCCTAAGAGAGCTATACGTTGAAGCCTCTGCAAGAGTGCGTTATGGAACAAAAGGAGAGCTCACCGTGCCATTCAGAGTAGAACGAGGAGTAAGGCAGGGATGTGTCCTAGCCCCCTTCCTCTTCTCCCTGTATACCAACAGATTGGAGGAGAGGATGCTGAGGGGGGGCAGGACCTCCCCAGACTGAAACATCACCTGATCCCCGCACTGCTCTATGCGGATGACGCAGTTATTTTAGCACGCACCCCAATTGAGCTCCAGAAATCCCTATCCAAGTATGCTGACTTTATGAGTGCCTTAGATCTACACATAAATGTAAAAAAAACATTTGTCATGGTAGCGGGCGGAGGCCGAAAAGCCACAAAGAATATCTATCTAAATGACCAAAAACTTGAGGACCCCCCAGTACCCCTATCTGGGCATTATGATCGATGAAAGATTAAACTGGAGGGCCGCCGTCGAGGCCAGGAGACATCTGTTCAAAAGAGCAATTGTAGCGTTGATGAACTTTTCACAGCGACTCGGAAAGAGACCACCAGCTGAACTTCTAAAAATCTATACAGCAAAATGCCAAGCTATCGCTCTTTATGGGGCTGGGGTATGGGGACATACAGATACTGGCTCACTCCAAATAGCAGAGAACTCATTCATGAGATTCCTTCTATCCACCCCAAAATGCTCCTCTATCTACGCTTGTCATATGGAACTGGGAATCCCATACATAGAAAACTTGATAAAGGTTCAGCCACTGCTACTCTGGAGACGTATCTGGCTGTCGGACAAAAATTCACTGACCAAAGACATTTTACAGGATACCATGGCACTGGATCGTGCACACAAAATAGCATGGCTCACCTATGTCAGACACTTTTTTTCCGACTTGGGGCTAGAAAAGTACTATACCTCTCCAGAAAAACTAATTGAAATAACAAAGAAAGACCTAAAACAAATAGCGCTGACCCATCTAGAGTCTCTTAGGCTGACCCTGCTATCGACCAAACAATCTGTGCTTCATGCAAACATGATACAGCATACCCCGCAAATCCAGCTCTACCTCACATTAGAATTCACCACATACGACAAGATGCTCCTGACAAGGTTTAGACTGAATCTTTTTCACAGACTTGTGGCTTTTCCAGAAAAGAACACTTGGGACGCAAATTTGGCCCTCTGCCCATGTGACGATATGTCCCCTCAGTCATGTATTCACACAATACTGTTCTGTAAATATTTTCACACTCACAGAAAGATCTGGCTATTTCCGCTACTAAAACGCTGGGGTTTTAGACAGTATCGGCCCGCCATGTTAGCCTTGCAGATGTTAGATTCTGAACGCACTTGCTATCACATACTTAATTTTTTAAAGTGTATTATGAGGCATAGGAATAATCTTTAAAAACCTGATTGAAATGTATCGATTTATTCCTTTTTTTTTTTTTAAGAAAATACAGGACTTTGGTTACATATTCATGTCCTAAAATTGATAATTTGTTTTTATTCCACATATGATTATGTATGTATTTTGTGATTACTTTTATGGTTTTGCATTGTTAAAAACCGAATAAAGGAATTCATATATATTATATATATTGTGTCTATAACCAACATCGCTTTGTCCTGAGGCTATTACATTTGGGCTTAAGCCATGTCCTGGTAACTATCCTCAAAATGAAGCAGTGGGACGAGGAAACTGCAAAATGTGTGTGTGACATGTGTAGATCGTCTTAATCCACTTTGCATTTTATTTTATGTTGTAGATTTTATTCTGATATTAGGAAATTTTACTTAAAACCTCTATAGCACATAACATCAGAATGCCTTCTCGTTTTTGTTCTTTGGGAGACGCAAATACGTGTCTTCGAGTTGCCTCTTTTATCTGGAGAGCAACCCAAATCAGGAAACATCAGCCATATGTGATGGCATTTTTAGCCATTGGTCATCTATGGATTTTAATAGCCTTAGTGTTAACCCATAGCTATTGTGATTGCAGGCGAATCCCCATATTTCACATCAGCATAGCATACCCTAGGTAGAGGTTTTTGCTGAGGGACTTTCTAGGCTTTCCTGACGTTTTTCATGAGCATATCATCTACCACACAGGCTTTTATGCATTTTCTACTTTAAAGTGGTCTTTCCTGATAAAGCCTGGAACACACTAAGCTGTGTTATGCACCTATGAATTGACCCATTGTATAGTTTATCCTACACTTGTCACTTTCTATATTATTTTTAGGTATTAGGCATATCATTATATTATCATCTTCAAGGCAAGCAATTTTGTTGCCTACTTAGCTTGCAGTGCTGCCTATATCAAAGTTCTTAGTCCTGTTTAGTATGTTTATTAGGGGCTACTATTGCAGATAATTATGTATTGGCTTGGATGGCTATTAAAGACATTCCTCAGCTTGTTTGTTTTGCTGTTTATTATTGTACTTTTTATGGTGTTTTCATTCATTTTATTTTTTTCTAATTTGTATTTATTTATTGCTTGCTTTTGCCTGGTTATATGCATTTGCATTTTAAGGCCTTTTGGCGGCGTAGAGTTATTTTGACTCACTGACTGCTCGCAGTCCAGCCCATACTGCCGGGCCTGATCCTCCATGAACAAGAGCACAAGCCACCCAGGAGGGGTTTTGCCCTAGTTAGGACTCATCAGCCAGGTATAGTAGTTCGGCTGGACTCTTCCCATTGGAGCAGGGTCAAGATTGATTTGCGTATGGCTAGGCCCAAACTGAGGTGGCATGGTGAGCAAAAGAACAATGGACTGGAATGCGGCCCAGAATTAGTACCAGTGGCTGAGTTTAATGCCAGCATTTTATCCATCACTTTTTTGTATACCTCAGGGCATGTAAAAGGTGGCAACCCCACACGAGATGCCTTCAATGCTCTCAGTAATTGTCAGCAAACACAAGTACAGCAGCAAGGGAAGCAACAGTGTAAACAAAATCAACCAGGAACTGCCATTTGGCGCAATTTCATGATGGCCCACCGTTAATAGGGTATTTTGTTTTTATCCGGATTCAGAATATGAAGGCACTTAAGCAGTGAAGTTATCCTATTCAAATAAACACCAGAAGCATTTAACAGAGGTAACAATTCGACGGGGACTTGAAAACGCCTGCTTTGGCTTTAACATTCATGAGAAATGCTGCCGGATTTCTGGGACACTTGCTTGTCTATGAGTTATGGTCTGACGTCAAACAGACGCAAGGCTCCGGAGCTGGGAAAGGGGATGTCAACGGGGAGGAAGTGTTTGGAAAGGTTTTCTCGCTTTCTGAACCCGTGCACAACGTTTACCTCATGGACTTGAGTATGTTCTGAAGCTGGAGTTAGATTTCTGCCCTCTACAGTTGCTGGGGGCGGAAATCTGCTCCCAAGCAACACACGTCTGCCACTTATGGTGCTAACAGGGACTGCAAAACACTGGGGGGAAGGGGAGGGGGGGGGGGCGGGTTTCTGGTTTGCGCCGTCAGAACTTCACTTTTTGTGACGTTCTGTGCCACAGGAGCAGTACAAGCACTGCTGCAGTAATGAATCAACAGCATTCTATCCCCCCCCCCCATACATACCAATTCATCGACAAAATCCATGTAGTAATTACTCTAACACAAAGATCCTTTACTTTAGTTTATTGCAAAACTAATCCAGCATACAAGGATGCTTCAGCAGTACAAGCACAGCTGCGGTAAGGAATCAACAACATTCTACTCCCCCCCCCCCCCTCCTCAAATACATATCCATTCCAAATGTAATCACTACATTCCATATTCTAACAACCATAGATAACAAAAACACATATTACTAGACAGATCTAAGCCACTTTTTTTTGTAATGCTGCCTCGTAAATACTGCCCCCTTTAACACAGTTTTCTGCGTTAAAGTGGCATGCAATGGGTGTTGCTGGGGGCATTCCCAGCATCATCCATGGCATTTTGACACTGCCCCAGATTTACGAGAAAGCGTAAATCTGAGGCAGCGCCAAAAACGTATGCCTCCCTGTGAGCAAATGCCATCTTTCTTGCATGGTATGCCCCCACTTTTTTGCTGAATTGCTGATGTGCTTTGACTGAGTGTGCCCTGGGCTCCTGCCAACCAGGTGCCCAGGGCCTAAGTTCCTTCCCTAAAACTGAATTGAAACTAAAACCCAATTGGCACCTCTGGCCACCAGTCAGCCCCTGGTAAATGGTACATTAGGTACCCAGGGCATTGTGGCCAGAGAAGACCCCTAAGGGCTGCAGCACTTATTGTGCCACCCTTAGGGGCCTTGTACCTTGGCACACACACCCTGCCGTTACAGGCTGAGTGTCTTGGTGCAGAACTAAACAAAGAGTTGACATGGCACCCACCCCTTTGTGCCATGCCCACACACACACTGCCCTGGCATCCATCAGTCACCCCTCTAGCTGGGTGCACTATGCCAGTGGTGTGGGTATGAGCCCTATGCCCCTACAGTACCCAGGGCCATTCCTGGGCACTGTAAGTGCAGTGCTGCCATTAAGAGTATATGGTGCTGGGTTGTTGTCATTACGAACGCCACAGCACCATGATGGCTTCACTGAAGACTGAGAAGTTTAATATCAAACTTCTCAGCACATTAAACCCACACTGATGTCAGTGTGGGATTTAATGCCAAATGCACGACAGAGGGCAACTTAGTAGAGTTGCCCCCTGAACCTAACCTATAATCCACATCTTGTCTGAGAGGCTGCCTAGGTTGCCACACAACAGACATGTTGCTGGACCCCTGGGTGGAGAGCCCCCGCTCTTCTGGGCCTGCAACAATGCACATCATGTGTGAGGTGCTAGGTCTCCTCACCCAGGATGGGCAGGGGGAAGCTTCAAAGGCATGCCGCCTTTGTGAGCTTCTCCAGGCCACTTGCTGTACTCAGCAACTGGCCCTCACCGGTTCTGACCCCTACTCTGGCAAGAAACCCTAAGTGACTCGCAACCTTTATACATATTCTGTGGGAATGCCCCGTCATTGCCCCTTACTGGGCGAAAGTGCACCGGATTATGGGAGAGGTGACTGGTGTAGTGTTGGCAGCGGAGGCGCGGAGGTGCCTCCTTAACGTCTGGGAACCGACTGATTACAACACGGCGCAAACTCGTTGGGCGACATTGGGCAATATGATTGCCAAGCGTGATATTGCTCAAAAGTGGGGTGCTGCTACGGCCCCCCTGGTGGTACAATGGAAAGCCAACATGGATTGGTGCATGTTCAGAGAAAAGACGGTTTATGTTGCCAGGGGGAGGCCTCAGACATGGAACAAAGTGTGGGGGGCATGGAATGCATACAGGGGCGATGTGTGCTTGCCACCGGAACCTATCCCCCTGGACGAACACCTATCACCGTAGCCTGTGACACCAACTGTTTTATGCTGTTTGTACTTCTCCTGATCTTTCCTCCCCCCCCCCCCCCCTCCCCATTCTACCATTAATTCTTTTATCGAATCTCTACCTGTCCTCCTCTGCCTTTGGCCGACTCCTATACGTCTCTGTTGTTCCATTGCCAATCTTCCGCGCCTTTTGGCGTTTCCTTTCTTGGTTTAGTTATCTTTCTTATTAAAAAATAAAAACAACCTGCAATGTTTTGATGTAAATCGCCTTGCACTATTTTCCTCCTGAGTCTATGCTGCCTTGCCTCCGGGATGTTAGGCTGAATAGCTGTGTGCTCTTTTATAATAAAGGTTTTAAAAATTAAAAAAAAAAAAAAAAAAAAAGAAACCCTAAGTGGGAGAAGGGGGTGTCCCAGCCTGTGCCAACTTCACCCCTCAGGTGGGAGAGGCGAGGTGAAGCACAACTCCGGGCTCCGGCCATCTTGAGGATGGAGAGCCCTGCCCAATCAGAGATAGGGTCCTGCCCCCCTCCCACAGGAGAGGAGCAGGATAGGAAATTTACTCACCCCAGGACAGTGACATATTGGTCCCTGCCCTTGCCCTACCTTTAACACCCCTAAATTCAGTATTTAGAGGCACCCTGGACCTTCCTTCCTCAGATCCCGATTTGAATACAAGCAAGAAGATCAAGAAGAAGAAGACCTGCCGTGCAGCTGCTAACAAGAGGATGACACCAACTGACTTGGCCCCAGCCCTACAGGCCTGTTGATCCTTGAACCTGCTCCTGCTAAATACCGGCGTCTCCTGTGGACAGCAACCTTGAAAACCCCGGAGGACCTGCCTGCCTTGAACCTCTTAAAGACTGGGACTCCCATGAGCAGTGGTTCTGCTCAAACAGCAATACCCCTGGTGCCAGCTAGGAACCTTTTTCAGCTCCGGAAGATCTGGAAAATAGCCCACTTTCTGACCACTGAAGCCCTCACCTTGGCACTGCTGGCTTTAGTCATCTTTTGGATCGACTACGCCAATGCCCTGTACGTTGGCATCCCACAATACCAAATTAACAGATTGCAGCTGATTCAGAATCAGGCAGCTCGCCTTATCTACCACCAACCAAAACATCACGACTTCCGTCCTCTCCTTAAGGCCCTCCACTGGCTTCCCGTTTCGGAGCGCTGCAAGTTCAAACTTGGCTGCCTGACTCATAAATCTCTGGCCGGCACCGGTCCCTCCTTTATTTCCTCCCTCTTGCATCCTTATACCCCCTCCAGGAACCTCCGTTCCTCTCATCTTGCGCTCCTTCAGGCACCCCGTTTCAGGCGCAAAAAACACGGAGGTCTCAGATTCTCCTTTTTGGCACCCTCATTCTGGAACTCCCTGCCGCTGGAACTGAGACTCTCTTCCTCTCACCTTTATTTCAGGTCTCTCCTAAAAACCCACCTCTTCCATAGCATTTACTCATAAATTCTTCTCTCCCCGCCTTCTGCCTCTTACCGAATAAAGTGAATAGCGCCAAGAAACCGTCCGGTGAATGCCGCGCTTTATAAGTAATTTTTACATTACATTACATTACATTACAACCGCAAATCCAGCCCACTCTGCACCCGCCGAGCCCGGCCTGTGCCCGAGTGGACAAAGACCCAGAGGACGTCCCCCCGGCGATTGTGACCTGAAATCCAGTGCCCCACGACCCTACTCGACGACCCAGACAACGCCTCCAGTCTCACAACAGGAGACCCCTCCAACACGACCAGCAGAGAGTAAGATTTCCCAACGTCAAAAGACACCCCTGCACCCGGCGCCCCAAGGCCCCCTCTGCCCAGCTCCTGGGTGTCTACCTATCCTCCAAGATCCCAACTTGCCCCTCTAAGTGTTAGTCGCTCATGAAGAGTCTCCGTCCCCGAGCCTGCAGAACACTCGTACCCAGTCAACAGATCAGGGCTTGATCCATCACCGTTTTTTAGCTCACTGCGCCATCCCAGCTCAGAACCTGGCTACATGCAAATTAGTCTATCCCTGGCCCAGTGCATCATGGGAACAGGGCAGACCAAACTACCAAGCCAATTCTTATACTGGAAAGGTGCAGTGAGCTAAAAACCGGTGATGGATCAAGCCCTGATCTGTTGACTGGGTACGAGTGTTCTGCTTAATTCAGATACTCTGTCCATCACCACCCCCTTATCTGAATCGTTTTGTCCACCATAAGCGTGGAAGGGTATGCTCAGACATGAGTCCCTTGCTCACTGCACCATCAGGATTCAAGCAAGCCGGGCCGAAGACGGCTGTAATGCCAGAAACCGATCCCCGGAAGCTTGTTTCCTTTCCAGTAAAAGAATTGGCTTGGTAGTTTGGTCTGCCCTGTTCCCATGATACACTGGGCCAGGGACAGACTAATTTGCATGTAGCCAGGTTCTGAGCTGGGATGGTGCAGTGAGCTAAAAAACGGTGATGGATCAAGCCCTGATCTGTTGACTGGGTACAAGTGTTCTGCTTAATTCAGATACTCTGTCCATCACCACCCCCTTTTCTGAATCGTTTTGTCCACCATAAGCGTGGAAGGGTATGCTCAGACATGAGTACCTTACTCACTGCACCATCAGGATTCAAGCAAGCCGGGCCGAAGACGGCTGTAATGCCAGAAACCGGTCCCCGGAAGCTTGTTTCCTTTCCAGTAAAAGAATTGGCTTGGTAGTTTGGTCTGCCCTGTTCCCATGATGCACTGGGCCAGGGACAGACTAATTTGCATGTAGCCAGGTTCTGAGCTGGGATGGTGCAGTGAGCTAAAAAACGGTGATGGATCAAGCCCTTATCTGTTGACTGGGTACGAGTGTTCTGCTTAATTCAGATACTCTGTCCATCACCACCCCCTTTTCTGAATCGAATTAGATTTAGATAGGGCAGAATACGCAGCCTTGCGACTGCGTCATGCGTATTACACCGGGGGGGCGGGACAGATGCGGTCACCTTCTGGCACTCAAGTTACGTGCGGTCACGCTGCAACGGGAGGTTCGGGAGTTGAGAGGGAGAGATGGCGCGCTTGTAACTGGAGACCAGGCTATAGCCAAGGCCTTCAGCGCTTTTTATGCAGACTTATACGCAGCTGCCCCACCAGACCCAGAGGCGGAGGCGGACTTCTTGGCGACGATCCCACTGCCAGCCCTGACACAAGACCAGATTGACTGTCTAGAGAAGGACATTCGTCCGGAGGAGGTGATCACAGCCATTTCCCGCCTCAAGCTGGGCAAAGCTCCGGGTCCGGATGGATTCCCAGCGAGCTTTTATAAAACACTCTGTGGTCAGGTGGCCCCTCTGTTGGCTAAACTCTTTACCTCCTTTGCGGAGGAGGGGGCGATACCGAGCGATCTGTTGGAGGCGTCTATCGCGGTGATACTCAAGCCAGGCAAAGACCACGCGGTCTGTGGAGCGTATAGGCTGGACCCGAAGTTGCAGGGAATCAAGTTCGGGAGCGACGTCCACACCATAAGCCTTTACGCTGATGATGTGCTGATATCGCTTGCAGACCCCCGAAATTCTCTCCCTCCGTGCCTTGCCAATCTTGCTCAGTTTGGCCGAGTATCTGGCTTTAAAGTTAACATGACCAAGTCTGTGGCCCTGGACTTGTCGCTGAAGCCAGATGCGCGCACCGGTTTACTAGAGGCGTTCCCCATTCGGTTGGCCGTGGAGGCGGTCCCATACCTAGGGATACATCTGGCGCCTTCCCTACAGACCACCGTGGAGCTTAATTACTCCCGACTGAGACAAAAAATCAGAGGAGAGCTGAGACAGTGGAAATACTACCCGCTTTCTTGGCTGGGCAGGGTAGCGGCTGTCAAGATGACGATCCTCCCTCAAATCCTCTACCTCTTTCGCACGATCCCCCTTACTCCGCCGAGAGGCTGGATAAAACTGATGCAGTCGGAACTCTCGCAGTTTATTTGGAACGGGAGGAAGCCCCGTCTGAAGCTGCAGATAGCTATGCTACCACATAAACACGGAGGGATTGGGATCCCGGACCTGGCTACGTACTTTCAGGCGACCCAGTTGCGCTTCCTGATGGAATGGGTTCGATGGGAATCCGGGAAACACTGGTTGTTTCAGGATCAGGCGGTCGCAGGAAGGAACCTACAGGAGATTCTCTTTATGCGTCTAGAGCACAGGCCTCCCAATCTCTATGCGTCCTTTATGACGCGGGTACCACTGGAAATCTGGGACTGAGTGGGAATTTCCCAGGGCCTCACCACCCTCCCGTCTCCCCTCACTCCAATTGTTGAAAACCCAGACTTTCAACCGGGGATGGATGGAAAAGCGTTCGAGCGTTGGAAATCCGCCGGCTGTCGCACTCTCCATCATATTTATGATCCAGAAGGAGTAGTTCCTTTCCCACAGTTCCGTCAGGAGTTCGGCCTGCCGGAATCCGAAAGGCTCCGATATTTACAGGTCAGGCATTGGGCGCTCAACACATCGGTGAGATCTGCAGCGGACAGGCGCCTGACTGCGTTTGAGCGTTGGCTGATCACTCGCACAACAGACAAGCAGTTAATCTCGGATCTCTATAAAACCCTCATGCAAAAACACAGATACACTTATAACTCAAGCAGGGTGCGCTGGGAGCGGGAACTGGGGAGGTACCTTACTCATAAGGAATGGGAGGGGGTGTACTACAGAGCACGCCACTCGGCCTACCATATGGGGCTCACTGACACTCTCACGAAGGTAGCGACTTATTGGTACTATACCCCCGAGCGTCTGTATGAGATGGACAGTGGTAAGGACCCCCTATGCTGGCGTGGCTGTGGTCAGGTGGGCACGCTAGTACGCATTCTCTGGGAGTGCCAATTTTTGCAGGGTTACTGGTGGCAGATCTTAACAGAGATAGACGATCATTTCGACACAGACATCCCGCGCTTCCTCTCCTATGTCCTTCTGGGGCTGCCTAATGCGCTGACCTACCCGTTAAGATCCCGGAGGGGTCGCTTGATTGCCATTGCGCTGGGGTTGGCAATACAGAATATTGTGGCGCACTGGCGATCCGAGCAGATTCCTACATACCAGGGTTGGCTTCACCGCCTCTGGATGGTTCTGGGTATGGAGAGACTCTCGTTGTCCAGAGCAGGGGAGGGAGCTCGCTAAGCTGAGCTATGGAAGCCATTTTTAGCGTTACTCTCTTCCGAGTTTGTGGAGGTGACCTGTCCTAGTTACCTTCGACTGTTGTGGTTGACGGAGACCGAAGAAGAGAGGAAAGAATCGGATTCGGCCCGGAAGGTTGATTGAAGCTGAGGGAGGGGATAGATGAGGACCGTGGACCAAGAGGGGTGGGAGCAGGGAGGGGTGGGGATGAGGGGCTAATGGGATGGGAAGGGTTTCTCTGATGTTGGGGTAGGGTTGGGAATGTTGGGGAGGGGGGGTTTCTTCCATCTGTGTACGTCAGATGACGGCGATGCTATACTCTTTCAGCGGACTGAGGGGTGCTTTGGAGAAGGGAGGGTGCCTGACAGTAGGCTGGCGGGAATGGAGCGGCTTAGCACTGCTACGGGAGCTAGGCCTCATTGTCTGGTTGACTTAGTGACGAACAAAGGGGCCGCTTTCTGGTTTCACCATGTTTACGACGCGTCCGGCCCATCCTGGGTTGTAGGCGGCTTGATGTGTGTAAAATTGTATCCACAGGAAATGGCCATCATTTGGCACCTTCCCTTTACACTGCTTTGCCTGTCGGCCTTCGGGCTGACCCGCGACCCTCTTTCAGCTTTACTGTAAGTCTGTCTTGTTGCAAATGCTCAATAAAAATATTTCATACTAAAAACGAAAAAGGGCATGATTGACTCATTCAAAAAGTAGCATCTACAGATTTCAATCCAAAGCACGTTAGAACCAGTTTTTTCAAGGCAACATTCCCTTTTGCCCCTTCTGCAAAATTTTGAGCTCATGAAATAAAATCTTCAGAAAGACCCTCCTGTTTGGTTTTCAGTTTGTTTATCAGGACATTCTTGTTTGAGACTACCCACATGTGCAGATCTCAGAGCACTGAGCTTGGTGGATGAACACACCTAATTCTGGCAAGTGTTGGATTTGATTCCCAATGCCTCTTCCATTTATTTCTCCTTGGATTTAATTCCTAAAGCCTCTTCTATTTCTCTGGAAATTAAATAAGTGCCAATCAGTTGATAATATAATATAACAACCTGTTAATTACTCTGCCAGGAATATGTGCTAGTCTAAGTCAAAACAAAATAGTTGTAGCACCCTATATTGAACAGTTCTCATGTGAGATGACTGAGCTACAACTATGGAGAAAGCCACAAGGCCTAAAGAAGTGGTAAAAAAAGGGAGCTCGCTTGAAATAACTTTGCAACAAATGATACTCTCTGATGCAAAGGACAGACATGCTTCTATCCCCACAACTCATTGAATGTGTGGCTGATGGGCAGTGTCAGGCAAAGAGGTAACTCCAACAGAAATAGTGCCAATTAATAGCATATGTTATAATAATAACAACAGCCATGCTTTCAATTTTGCTCTGAAACCTGATCACATAAATTGTGGAATCAACTAGAATATCATTGTTATTTTTGAATCCTGCAGGGGCAGTGTTCATTATAAAATGCAGCATTTGATATGAATTTCTCTATAATGGTTGTCCTTAAATGTCTATACTAATTATAGCAATTAGCCTCACCTGGATAGAGAAAGAGACAGCCGTGAATGGACCACAAGAGAGTCATCTGAAAGACAACATGGTTATCAGTTTGTCATTGGCTATCTCTGCCTAACCATAGACAAAGTGTCAGAAACTTAAGGTATCTCTTTGTTGTCAAGACTCCACCTTCAAAGATCAAGAGCCACAACTCATTATTACTGCTAGACTTGTTCTAAAGTTTGCAACGAGCCCTGCATTCAATATCTGAGGGGCCCATCAAAAAATACTGAAGACGTATATATGCAAGATATGAGTTGAACTGATTTACTACTTATAAAATGAACAAACTCCCTAAGGCCTCTTGTTGCTGACAATAGGAACTATGGGTGCCGACGCTGACCACCATACATGTGAGCAACAACTCGAATTAGAGGGGCCCATAAAAGTGCAGGAAATAAAAGGGGCAAAAGAAAAGAGCTGAATGGGAGAAAAAACCTGAACTGGATGGGCTGCCAGCAGAATGGTATAAAATTTTTGCAGGTGTGCTAGTGGACAAACTGCTCCGGGTGTAACAGGAGGCACTAGAGACTGGGAGGTGTTCAAATCCACGAGGGAGGCCACCATTATACTCCCTAAAACGGGGAAGGACCCCCACAAATGTAAATTCTGCCACCTAATGCCTCTACTCAATACATACAATAAAATATTAAGCAAGATTCTGGCCATGTGCCTAGGGGGAGTAATTAGGTCACTGGTGCACTCAGACCAGGAAGGTTTTATACCGGGTAGGAGGACAGCAGTTAAAAGAAGACATTTTGCCACTGTATGTGGGGCACAGGGACCAATTAATGCCAGGGGTGGCAAAAGCAAACACAAAAAGATGATGGACAGAGTACTGAAACATTTCAACCACTCACCCCCAGTCACAGATCTGGGTTTAATCCATCGTTCTTTGGTCACCCTGCCGCCCCAGTTTGTAAACATGCCATATGCAAATCAGGCTTGACCTCATGGGAAAAGTCCAGCCTAAACTACCAGGCCAGCTCATCCCTGGACCGGAAACGAGCATCTTGGGACCAGTTTCGGGGTATTGCCCCTCATAAGGCCAGGCTAGCTTGAATCCAGTGGCACCGTGAGCAAGGGACTCAAGTCTGGGCATACCCATGGCCACTTACGGCGAACATAGCTGGGTCCAAACTGTGGTGGCATAGTGAGCTAAAGAACGATGAATTAAACCCAGATCTGTGACTAGGGGTTAGTGGTTGAAAAGTTTTAGCACTCAGTCGATCATTTTGTTGTGTTTGCTAAATTCACCCTAAGTGGCCTAGGGTATGCCCAAACATGGGTCCCTAGCTCGCTGTGCCACTGGATTCAAGCTAACCTGGCGGATGAGGGTTAATACCCGGAAAACTGTCCCAGGATGCGTGTTTCCGGTCCAGGGAGGACCTTGCCTGGCAGTTTGGGCTGGATTGTTCCCATGAGGAACAGGGTCAAGACTGATTTGCATATGGCTGAGTTCAAACAGGGGTGACATATTGAGCAAAGGAACAATAGAATAAACCCAGATCTGTGACTGGGGGTGAGTGGTTGAAAAGTTTCAGCACTCCATCCATTATCTTGTTGTGTTTGCTAGTGGCACCACTAAACACAGAAAAAGCATTTGACACAGTGATATGGCACTACTAGTTTGAGACACTCAGGGCAATGAACTTTGGACCATGCTTCACTACAGTGGTCTCCTTATTGTACACTAAGCCTCTGTAGTGGGTGCGTACCAACAACATGTTTTCAGTGGAGTTGGAAATGGGTAAGGGCACCCAACAGGGCTGCCTGCTGTGCCCTCTGCTGTTTGCTCTCTTGCCATTGAACTCCTAGCATATGGGATACGGGCAGAGCTAAGTGATTAGGCGGTACAAATGAGGTACGGCCTGCATGTAGTGTCACTTTATACCAACAATGTATTAGTATACCTAACCAACTCGAGAATATCCCTGAATGTCCTATAGAGAGCTGGACGCATTTGAGCTGCAGTCGGTCTTCAAAATCAACAGGCAAAAATTTACGATATTCCCTATTGGTGGCCTGGGTGAGATGAGTCCAGAACAACTTCTGCTGGTAGAGATACCCTGGGAACTAAGCTCCTTTCAATACCTGGGGATTCAAGTGACCAATGGCCGCAATGGCTGGATAGCATTGAATCCTAATAAACTTTTGACGGGCATACAGGGTATCCCTGCCCAGAGCCATAGAATAGTTCTCCCCAGATGTCTACACATTTTTCAGTGCAGTAGTTTCTAATTCTCCGAGATCTACTTATTAAGCTGACATTGGCACTGATCAGCTTAGTTTGGGAAAGAAGAGCAGTAGGGTAAAAATGGAAACACTGCATTGGACCTACGAACAGGGAGGACTCTGGATCCCGGACCGGGAAGCATACCATCACACCTCACAACCACAATTTATAGCGGGCTGGTATGCAACGGAAAGCAGCATTGTTAGGTCTCTTTTGCAGGAAGTGAAGACATAGTTGGAGCTCACACAGACACTATACAGAAAGGTGGCTGCATAGATCCCCAATAAACAAATTGTAGAAATCTCAATGCATGTGTGGGAACTACTTGGAGCCCGATGGGGATGCAAAGTGACCTAATTGCAGCCGCTGCTGCTCGGGAACATCCCTGGATTTCAGCAATATATAGACAGGGAACTCAATAAGAGAAGCTGGAAATTGGGAGGCTAGAATGTGGCGGGCTATGTAAATGTTGACGGACATTGGCTCTCCTGGGCCCAGGCAAACGACCTTTTCAGGTAGGGGACGGACAATTCTTAAATGGTCTAGCATGCTCAGTGATTGCTTCTACTAGATTAAGTGTCCAAAAAAGGAACTATCTGTGATTTCTAAGTGCCACCCCAACACATCCGTGTCGTAAGTGTAAGATTTAACACTGTTACCTTTAGCCGTGCAGTTCAATAGTGATTTTGTGTATAAACGCGTGGGTGTGACAGTATTATGAATACTAGGAAACAGAGTCTATATTTGAAAAGTGATCCATTTGTGTACGACTCAGTCACACTACATGCTTCGTGAATCTGTGAGTAGGCTAAAAACTCTACTAGTACTAATCCCCCTCGTATAGAGGGTCTCAAGGATAAATTTCTGAAATTGGAAAGATTAAAGAAATTGGAAAACTCAAAATGGTGGGATGGGGTGACCCTCAAACAATATCTAAGATTAAAACGTATTCCTAGAGGGTTAAGAGGCCAAATATTCCCCACCTATGACGACCTAGATGCAGATCTCATGGTAAAATGGGAGGAATCTCTGACCAATAACTCCATCACTCTTATGGAGATATTGATTGTTAGTTCGGAACGTAAGGTAACAAAATTGCAGGCAGATATAGCCACCTTAGAACAAGAAATTAAGGATCTGAATCTGCCCGAACCAACAGTCAAAAATTACACTATTTTGGATGAAATCCTTTTGAAACACCAATCGGATATCAAGAATAGAAAAGCTCGGCAACTTAGAAGGGACGAGTTGGATTACGCGCGTGGAAGAATTTTCACGTTTGATAAGAAATATGACTCCATGATCCCGAATAGCTCCAAAACTAATAGTAAAAATAAGACTAGCTCAGAACCTGCCTCCCTGTCCTCTAGTAATGCCTCTTTAAACTCTGTCAATACCACTGGGGGTGATTCGGATAACCAAGACAGACAAAATATGCCTGCATTTTTTCAAGAGGTTTTACGTATAAGGAAGGGCAACAGATACGTGCCCCCAAGAAACCAGCCCGATCAAAAACAAGACGAGGTAGGGGCAGCAAGCTCAGAGGACTATCGAAGAAAACTGAGATCAGGAGCCAACAAGAATCAGTAAACATTGAGAATCAGGGTGTACAGGTTATCAATCTCTCAAAACTAATCCTTACTCCAGACATGATATCTCTCTTGAGTAGGGGTTTGAACTTGAACCCTTACGCCACGGGCGATATCTGTAAACTGAAAATTGATCTTTTCAAATTTATACGGAATCTTAAGTTGAAAAAGCATTTCTTTGGGTCAGAGAATAGGGAGAGAGAAATGAGAATCACACCTGTTCAAAGCACTCCTGATACATTATCAATAAAAGATGTACATGCAACCCACCTTCTGTTGTCATTAACTGATATGGAAGATTCTCCTCTAGACATGGACCAACTGCTGGAGGAGTTAGACATAGAATCTGATTTCAGCATTGTCAGTGGTTTGAGGTCTAAATCCAAATGGATCCCAACACTACCTGGTGGCAATGCAATAGACACGTTTCACAAACGAGTAATAGAGGACTTGGACAACCTGAACAGTCATCGAAAAGACAGGATGTTTAAATACAAGGATAACCTTACTCATGGGGAAAGACATGCACTAACGACACTTATGAAAGATAACACCATCACTATCAGGGAAGCTGACAAAGGGGGCAACGTAGTGATAATGGATCGAGTAGACTATCACCATGAAATCTCCCAGCAATTACAGGATGAGTCTTGCTACGAACACCTTACATATAACCCCATGGGTCCTTTAACATTGGAGATCAACTCACACTTACTCAAATGGAAACAATCTGGGCTACTGAACGAGGAAGAATATCTATATCTTAAAGTGTTCAGACCAACCTACCCATGGCTTTATACACTTCCAAAAGTCCACAAAAAACTCCCATTTCCACCAGGGAGACCAATTGTTTCTGGCATTGGGGGCCCGACCGAAAGAATAGCGGAATACGTGGATATTTTCCTGGGTCCTCTGGTCAGAAACTTACCTTCCTACATACAGGACAGTAAACACATTCTGAGTACACTAGCAGACATCCAGTGGCAAGAGGGTTCTCTACTTGTCACGTTAGATGTAGTCTCACTGTACACCAGTATTAACTTAGATCTAGGTATACAGACAGTAAACAAGTTTCTGCACAATAGACCTGCCACACTCTGGCAACATACTGTAATGCTATCCACAATGATTGAGCTTATACTAAGAAACAACGTTTTTATGTTTGACAAAAACTGGTACTGTCAAAAGAAGGGAGTGGCCATGGGATCAAAAATATCACCCTCGTTTGCCAACTTGTTCATGGGTGCACTGGAATCCGACCTCATTTGGAGCAAGAAGGGTGCGCAATATATCGACTCCATTATTTTTTGGGGTCGGTATATTGATGATTGTATCCTGATCTGGTCCGGCTCTGAGGAGCTTTTACAAGACTTTTTCAGATATCTCAATGACAACTCTTGGGATATCAGATTTACTATGAATTGGAGCAAAACCAATATTGAATTTCTGGATATTGAGTTTTATGTTTCAGCTAACTGTCTCCACAGTAGACTGTTCAGAAAATCCACTGCATGCAATGCAGTCTTGCATGCCTCGAGCTCACATCCCCCTCACCAAATAAACGCCATACCATATGGCGAGTTCTTAAGGGCAAAACGGAACTGTAGTGAGGATGGAGAGTTCAGGAGATGTTTGACTGGCATGAAGGAAAGATTTTATAACAGAGGGTATTCCAACCAGACTATTGAGAAAGCCGAAAAAAGGGCTAAGAAAGTAAAGAGAACACATACCCTTACCTCTACACACAAGCCCTCCACATCTGGTAGGGAACAAATTAGAATGGTGACTGACTACAATTCACTCCATGATGCCTTACGCAAAAGCCTCACCAAACATTGGGGTCTCTTAAAGTCAGAAAGAGCTCTCGCAGATTGTATTACAGACAGACCCCAAATTACATTCAGAAGAGGTAATACACTTAGAAGTAAATTGAGTCCCACGGTACCTAGAGACACTACAACAACAACTTGGATGACACAACACAGTCTAGGCTTTTATAAGTGTGGATTTTGTAGTATATGTAAATGGGCTAAACATGGCACCACCGAATTCATGGGCCCTGATGGTGTAGCCTACACGATAAAGTATAACATTAATTGTACCACCAAATTTGTGATCTATATCATCGAATGTGTATGTGGAAAATTTTACGTTGGGAGCACTATCAGACAACTTAAAGAGAGAATGATGGAACATGTCAGGGCAATACTTAACGGCGATCCCAAATATCCGGTGGCCCTACATGTAGCCTCCTGCCAAAGTGATAGGGCCAACAAAGTGGTTACATTCTTTGGTATTGACACTGTCCCCCAGGATGTCAGAGGGGGCAACCGGGAATTAAAACTCAGGCGCACAGAGGCAACTTGGATCATGCGTCTGAGGTCCGTGGACCGGGGACTCAACTATGATCATGAGATGCAGTATTTTTTGGGCAACTGACATATGAAATGGGATTATGGACATGATACTGTTATGCATTATATTTTGTATTTTTTGAATCAAGCAATGTTATGGATACCAGAATGGTATGATTATGGTATGATTATGGAATTCCCTCATGCTAGAATAACCCTCCTGTACGTTATTCTGACGTTTTATGATGTCCTACATCTGTATATTTAAAAGGAAATTGTATATATACAAATGTGATTAAGAAATGTAAATGTACTACAGATAGAATTGTATATTGTAAATACCCACGTGTGATTGGGATGAGCACCGATAGTCTGTAGATTGGAATGCACGGTGTTCACAAATCTAGCTCACCAGCCTTAAACACGGCTTTCTGTTGATGAAAATCGACCGTGAATATGTGGGGAAATTAATTATTCCCACTAGGTCGTACCTCGCGCTTTGCCGATCACATAGACTAAATATATACCATTATAACCTCCCCCATGGGTTATTTGCCTTTAATGCCTTTAATACGGATTAGATACAATACAATATTTATTGTCATGGGAATAATGCGGTACGTGACAAATCCTTATGAGGATGGTGGATAGTAAGGTTTGGAAGAGGAACCCAACATGGAGGACGAACCATACGATGCGAGCGGTCTAGTTTATAAGTACGCCACGGTGAAACGCTACTTAGCGTCGTGGGTACGCCAGTCACGTGTCCAAACAGGAACACGGATCCGGACGCATTACACGCCGCGTCTCCGCTTTAACGAGGTAAGCGGCTTAAATACATGCCGGTAGGAGTTTTCATAGTGAGCATTTCTCATATTAATTTACAATCGTTTCAGGAGCATAACTCCTCCTTTATTTTGGTGTCTTTATAGCGGGAAGCGCCAGATATATCGGACGTAAACACGGCATTAACAGTCCACTTCTTACCTAAGGTAAGACTTTGTTTTAACGAACCGTTTTTTTATCTCTATATTCCGCATTCCATGGGAGATTCATTAACTGGTATTACGCATAATTTCTACAGAGCACTACTCGACTCGCCGTGGGCAACAAATAAAGAGGGAAATATAGTAATAATCTTGATCTCCAAGCGGGAAACCACGGACATAATGTAAATCTAGAGGATATTTACTTCAAACAGAATCGTTTTTTGATAAATAGATTGTCGTAATAAACCACAGTTTGAGTTAGGGGAAGGTGCACTTTGTATTTGACGATGAGGATATTGGTTGTGTGACAGGCTAAGGGGCGCGGTTATTTTTGATGTAAAGTAAAGTGACTGTATTCTAGAACAAAAGGACATGTTTTTAACTGACTGCAGTTTGGTATGGATGAAATGCAGACCCATGTATAGTAATTTGGACTACCAATCTGATTACAGAATTGATTTCATATTGGATACTCGGACTGGGTATTTGCGGTCAAGAGCCCGGCTGGGTTGGAAATATCACCAGCTGAGCGGTGAGCTTCTAATACTTTGTTCCTCGCATTCTCACCACTGTATTGTTTCTTGCCTGAGAAATGAATATTGGACAAATAGTAATGGGATTTTTCTGGTTGTCATGTGCTTATCTTTTTTTCGTGTGGATAATTAGACCTTCTGACTGGAACACAGCCTATTAGGTATGTGACGGATATATTCTTAGGCTGAGAGTTTTTAGCCTACTCACAGATTCACGAAGCATGTAGTGTGACTGAGTCGTACACAAATGGATCACTTTTCAAATATAGACTCTGTTTCCTAGTATTCATAATACTGTCACACCCACGCGTTTAAACGTGTGCATAACATCGGAAGAATATAAGGAGGGTAGTTGCAAAAGAAATTCTAACAAAATAGTAAAAAAATTATATATTGCTTTTAATTTGTATAATCAGTTAAAATCAGCAAAAAATACACAGAAAATTCATATAACATTTAAACACATTTCCATTTCAAAATAAAATCATTACAGAAAAAGGGAAAAAGAAAGTTATAACAACAATGTATTATACAGTCACTTAAAATTACACAAGGGGGGGGTGGCAATTAATATTCGACGCGCGTTTCGGCGTTCAAAGCAACGCCTTCTTCAGGAGCCACAAAGTATACCTAAAAAGACACATAATAACAACATATAAAAAGTATATTCATCTACATTATTTTTTTTAAATTTATGTACACATTAAAATATATAAATCCTATAAACAATTCATAGTCATAAACACTGTATTGCAACAAAAACCCTTCCTACATGTTTTAAGCAATGTATCATTCGCAAAAACAAGTTACAAAACTGATTTAAATGTATCTAAGCAGTTGTAATGACTCCCTGCATAGTTGAGGAGACATTGAGAAATTTATTAACTTTGAGGTCTGGAATTGGAGACATCTCGAAGTTTTCAGTCACTAGTAACTTTATCTTCTCATAATATAGAGTTACCGATTGAAGTTACCAGATGTAAAGCCATGGATATGGCGAAATGACATGAAAAAGGCCTGTCAAATAAGGGGTAGGGAACGAGTACCCTAAACCAACCTCCTTAACATGTGTCACATAGCTTAAACAACCAAAAAGTTTACTATGAAATAGGGTTGATAAAACATTCAGTTTCAAAGACCATAGGTGGTGCTCTCTAGATTTGTGACTACAAGGACTTAGATGGTTAAACTGAAATAGGGTGTGTCACACATTTACCTCCATATATAATTTTTTGAGGCTTACCTCTGCGTGTTAGAGGAAAATGCCGAGTATAGATTTCTGGATTGCTTGCTCGGACGGCCTTTGAGGTTTAAAAATTAATTGATATAGTTCTTAAGGCTTCAATTTTCCTGTTGTTCTAAATAATAGCAGAAATTTTTTTTAATCAACCTTCTTGATATTTAAATATACATAGACAAAAGTTCCTCTTTAGTTACTAAATGACTAATTTCTTTATTTCTTACCGTCATCAGATATAGAGTTTGTTCCTTTTTAAAAAAATTGGTATGCTTTAAAACTTCACTGCACAGTCACTTTTTATATATATCCAGGTTCCTTTTTGTAAGTTACTAAGGATAAAAATAGAGAAAGGCATGTTTAAATTATCGATCTATCAAGGGCGGTGTGCCTTTAATAAACAGGGCTGCGAGAATGTTTCGAAAATTTATATTACTCGCTTTTCTCATGTTTGAGTAGTTAGCAAACAAGACTATGTAATTGTTACAACATTTATGTTGTTTGCTTTCATTGTACTTGACTTATTGCTGCAATTGAGAACCGCTAATATCTCGGGTCCGTTGTAAGGGACGATAGGCTTTTAATTAACTAGGTGGCGAGAATATGTTGCTCGCTCTCACCATGCAAAAAAGATC
The DNA here is from genome assembly GCF_964263255.1 of Lissotriton vulgaris. Classification (NCBI taxonomy): domain Eukaryota; kingdom Metazoa; phylum Chordata; class Amphibia; order Caudata; family Salamandridae; genus Lissotriton; species Lissotriton vulgaris. Next base: position 1,431,609,668 of record NC_141689.1, on the reverse strand, counting down.
GCTGTATTTAAAAACTGTTAGCTGTAACAAACGATAGGTTTTTAATTTACATCATAGCGGGAAAATTTCAAAGCTTATGTAGTTCGCTTTCACCATGCAAGTACGATCGGCTTTTAATCAACAAGATAGCGAGAATATGTTGCTCGCTCTCACCCTGCAAGACAGATCGCTGTATTTAAGAACTGTTAATTGTAACGGACGATAGGGTTATACTTAACACAATTCACGGGAAAGTTTAAAAGCTTATGTAGTTCGCTCTCACCATGCAAGAAAGATCGCCGCGTTTAAAAACTGCTAGCGTCTCGTAGCCATTAACGGAAGTTCAGAGCTGCTCGTCTCTCCTCGGAGATGTGTCACTCACTGATTTAACTTCCCGGACTCTCTTCTACATGGAAATGGCCATGAAGAAAAAGATAGATAAACAGATGGGCTACCGTTAGTTGTATAAATGCACAAGTGCAGGCAGCGCTGTTCGAGATAGTCTAACGCTGAGCTAATTCTTACCGCGTGAGTGCCGTGCACGTTGTCTGCTGACGTCACCGCAGGACCTTTAGACAGGATGTATCACCTGTAGCGGCTATAGGCTATGCTTATATATACTAAGACACGTGCTGCTAAGTATCCTATAGGGGACAACCTATCAGACAATTTCAGAGTGCACCCAATCAGACATCTCAACTCTAAGAGTCTACTCATCGAGCCCTAGGTAAATCACGTTATCGGCGATTACCGAGTAAAGCACCCAAATGTTGGGGCAGCTATTCATTGCTACATAGTATCAATTTAAAACATTTTTCCTCGGCACGATATTTTGATTAAGAGATGCCCTATTTATATGGAAATATTTAGATTCCATTACTATAAGTTATTATGTCCAAAGATAAAGAATATAATATGGCAGATACTGATAAGTAAATGGTATCGGTATGCTACACTATTCTAAAGGGGAATGTTTCGATTTTAAAACGCCCTATTTCTCTGAGATTGTCCTGACTTCATTAATGTTAGCCATTACATCCATACATATACACTACTTACACACCCACGCGTTTATACACAAAATCACTATTGAACTGCACGGCTAAAGGTAACAGTGTCAAATCTTACACTTACGACACAGATGTGTTGGGGTGGCACTTAGAAATCACAGATAGTTCCTTTTTTGGACACTTAATCTAGTAGAAGCAATCACTGAGCATGCTAGACCATGTAACCAGGTCTTATTGTATACTTGATCTCTGTGAGATACATGCTCCATTGTCAACCTTTATTCATTTCAGCCCTGAGGAATCGCGAGTGCGATGAAACACGTGTCGGCTGGCTGTTTGCAACATTAAAGACTCCAAGATTTACCTATCGAGAGTTCTTTTGTTTGGATAATTCTGTCATTTTGTTATTTGTGGATTGCTTTTTGTTACTTAACATTGTTTACACCGTCTTGAGTGCAACGGCAACCAATTCTGTTCTTGCTAGGGTAGGTGCTTCTCTACTCTATTGAGTGGTTCAAGGTCTTTCCACTCGCCGTCTTGCACCTAAATAGGCAGCAAATTCTATACTGATGTGCGTACATACGGGCAGTGCACCCGGAGCCTAACTGATCAAAAGCCTTCCCAAGTTCCCGACGGACAATTCATATACTATCGAGCGATCCCCCGGATGGTCCAAAAGACATGGGGCTCACAGGGTATCGAGCCACTCATCTTGTGTACACTGACACTAACCTTGTAAGCAGATGAGGGCACAGTAGTAATAATGCACCTCTACCAGGCAATCAGAGCAGACACAGCCAAACCACTATTACATACAAGGTGCAAGTGGGAGGCGGACAAAAGTGGGAAGCTTCTAGATAAACAATGGCGGGAAGTGCTCATACTTATTAAAATGGCATCCAGCAACATCAGATTCCGGTTGATACAATTTACCTTTGTACACTGTGCATATATAACCCCAGCCATGCTCCACAGGTTGGACAATACAATGTCACCTAAATACCCTAAGTGCGACCAAGAAGGAGCCACATATCATCACCTGACGTGGACATGCACACAGCTACTGAGATATTAGGGGCAAGTAGCGGGCATATATAGAAACAGGCTAAGCCTGGAACAACCAGAAACCCTGCAATTCTTCCTGCTGGGGAATGGGATACCTCTGGAAAAGCACCCAACAAAATAAACGTTTATTGACTTTACCCTGCTGTTGGCCATATGGCGACTGGTGTTCCATTGTTTAAGTAATAGGGTTCCAAAGGTGGAGGGCTGGCTTAAAGATGTAGCAGAGGGGTGTGCAGCTGAAGGGGCTATGACAAGACTGGTTCAGACAGACCCCAAGCTCGCAGATGATTTAGACCTGTGGCATGGGCTAATCAATGAATTGCAGTTCCCCCCCAGAAGAGCGCCCCCGTGAATTAAATAGCGGTTGTAGATGGGTGGAAGTGACCCTGATAAGGGGTGCCCATCCACAAAAAACTGACTTGATTGGAGATACCTCCCCTACCCCATAGTAACTGTAAGAGGTTACACTTCCCTACGCCCCAGCACTATGTGTCAGATACATATATACATGGCTTCAGGGCAAACCGAGGTGCAAGACGTGTGTCATCAGTTAAAGGGTGAGACATGTTTGTTTTTTTAGGTCACAATTCAAGTTTCAATATGTCAGAGACATTTGTTCCATTGAAACTGAACGTTGAGAAAGTATCATAATTGCCTACAGTGAATTGTTGTGACCTGTAACTTGTAAGGCATAGAAGTGCAATAAATAAAAAATTAAAATGGTTGTTTTTTACTGTAGAAAGGCTAGTAGCCCTATTGGCAAATATAGGGTTACATGCTAACAACTCAGCTGTGCTAGCTTCCAAATGGCACTACTAAATTTGGTAGTTCAAGATATCAAAATACATGTTGCATTAAACCTGTCCAAGTCAAATTTAATGTAATCTTTTAGGAAAAGGAACTTTAGAAAGTTGACACTCTGTTGCCAAAGCTTTCCAGTGGTCATTTACAGTTGTTGGCCATGATACAGCCTTCTGCCTTCCAGGGGAAAGTTGTGAACGATGCCCAGGAAAGGACACAATAGAGACCTGCTGTTGGAAAAGGTGTTACCTCTCTCTGGTAGGAAGTTAAACAGGGTGTGAGTCCAAAAGAAAAGCTTTAAAGGGGAAGACATCTTTGAAGGGTAAATGGTGGACAAACATGAGAGTGGCTGCTCTTTTGTTCCCCTAGACAGGTTTGTGTTAGGTACAGAGAGGGTAAAACAGTTGTCAATCTGGTTGTCCCATGGGCATATAGCCCTTAGGTAGCTACTCAACTAGGGAGGGCTACCAAGCTCCACACACCGAGAGAAGGGTCTCCCATCGAAGGAGTGGGAGAAATATTGAACTCATGGTTAGCTAGATGCCACACATTACAGGAAGTCATCATCAGGCGGGAGGGGACCTGGTAGTAGTAGTGGCTAGTTATGGGCAGTAAAGTGGAACCCAGAAGTCAGATCACGTCTGTATTGGAGAGAGGGCCGAAGGACTTTCCTGCTGTTCCCTGACGTGGCAAAGAGAGGCTGCACCAAAGACAAGACTTCATGTGTTGCTCCTGGGCTAGCACAGAGAGGGTTGTGCCTATGGTGCCGTGCTCAAGAAAAAGTAATCCCCGAGCCCCAGCAGGAGGAGGTAAACTCAAAGAGTAAGTTGGCTAAATTCCTGTTGCAGCTCCAGGTCCACAACAGAAGAAGAAGCCACATTAGCAAGTTGGTAGCACTAATCACTTTGGGGCCAAAGTGCAGCCTGGAAGGCAAAACCCCAAGACTCAAAAGTTGCAGCCGGGTCTGTTGGACCCGAGATAGTTGTCGAAGTACAGCTTGGTCAGCCAAGGCTGACACTAGCCACAGTTGGTTTTGCTGTGCTAGGAGACCAGTAGACCAGTGGCAACTGGTTCTTGGCTGGACTTCAAGGGCCATCAAACTCTATGGCCAAAGTCACGCAACCATGTAAGTGGACAAAGGGGCGTCCCCTAGAAGACCACCATCGACCAAGAAGGAGCCGCATATCATCACCTGACGTGGACATGCACACAGCTAACTTCTGGAACCTTCCAGTGGATTTTGTTAATTTTGGTGTGTAAAAATTCATAAAAATAAGATCTATTTTTATTTTATTTTATTTTTATTTTCAAGGTTTTATATAGCGCGAACAAGATCCTTACAGATATCAGAGCGCTTTACATAGATATGAAAAGACAAAACAATGTAATACAGGGGAAAGATAAACAGTTAAATAGTATTTCAAAAGTTTATGTTCAAGTGAATTTAGCCAAGAGGATCGACTTGACTTCCTTTTTGAAGGATGCAGTGGATGAGATAAGTCTTGTTTCTGGATAATTTGGCGTCTGATTTCCTTTGTGTCACGTTTCATTCTCATTCAGTTGTTTTGGTACTTCTAAATGCTTTGCACTTGTTCCTTTGTTAAAGCCTGACTGCTCAAAGCCTACAGCTACCCAGGGCTACCCAGGTTTTACAAATGAACCTGACTGGACACAAGACAGATTAGTGAGTTTATTACACGTTGAGGTCGCACAACTACACCATATAATAAAACGCTTTCCTCATTGTTCTGTTCTGCTCTCTCCCTTTCCTGCAGTACAGCACAGCAAATTTGGCTTCTGCGCTGCCCCTTAATCTCTTTGCAGATTTTTCTGCAGCCTTTTTTTTACTATGTGCAATACAATTTTAAAATAATGTTCACAGTGTTTCAGTCTCAGGCAGAGACCTTGAAGCACTATAAATACATGTCACTATTCCACCAGTGCGCCAACCAGGATTCAGTGGTGTTACTGCAGCTTACAAACAAAGCAAACAAGTCTGATAATTAGCTCATCACAATCCCAAGTGTGTACTAGTAGCTAGCCATCCTAGATATGAATATTCAAGATATTGGACATAAAAGCCTCACCAGCACTTGGGCAGCATGTTTCATTATAAGCACATACATTCCAACCTGGTAAGATAGTACCACCAGGATGGCTTCAACCTCTAATATTTCTGGATATCAAGGGATCAGAAAGGGACTAAGACTACCTTGTTGTAAAGCTCAGCTATTTGCTTTTTATTAGGAGATACATTGGGTCAGGTTAAAAAGGCTAAAAGCAGATGCACGCTGAGATATAATGTGTCTGTCATCCTGGAAGAATTTCTCAAGCATTCATTAGGGCTGTTAGAATCCCTAATCTGAGGTAGTATCAAACAATGTACAGTATAAATAGGTCAAAGTTAGTCTTACAGTAAGACTTGTGTGTTTCGGTTGATGCCCTATTCTTGAGATAAAAGAGCCACTTGTCCTAATTGCGGGGGCCACTTTCTGTAGTAACATAGTCATCAAGAAGAAACGTCCCGCAGAGAACCTATCTATACCCAAACCCAAACAACCCAAACAAAAATCTATTTTTTTCGGGTTGAATGAAGTTTAGGACTTACTAAGGAGTACCAGTCTGAGGAATGGACCCATGTATATAACTGACTTTAGTGACCTAGCTACTTGTAGCACTTCCTTACCCTCTCTCCAGACAGGCAAGGTGCCACTGGCTGGAGACCAGGAACCAGAATATCTCTTTATTTAAAATAATGTATATTTGGCTGGGACCCAGGCTGTATAAGCACCTTCAACTGTTGCAAAAAACCTTGTGGTAAAAATGGACATGGCCCTTTCATATAAACCTCAAGTTGTCACCTGATGGTGTCTGTATTTCTTTACTGAAATCCTAGACAAAGACCCTAATATTTCTGCTAGGAAATACTCAGAAAGATATTGTTTGTGCCCGAATTACATCAAGACTGGACTAAACTAATGTCATTCTCTTTGAGGCATTGCAGGAGCTGATCAATAGACTACAGCAGTTTCAGAATGCAGCTGCTCGACTTGTATTGAACATACCTAAACGAAAATTGATTCAGCACATTATGATAGCACTACATTGAGTACTGATCATCCAAAGAATAAAGTTCAAAACCCTCATGATCACCCACAGGGCTTTACATCAGATGGTCCCAGACTATAGCCAAGATAAGATTAAAAAGTATTGAACCTCCAGCCAAAATCTTTTGTGTATTTATAGGGTGGTTAAAGGAAGAGCTGGCGGTAGATCTTTCTCTTATCTTGCTCCCAGTTTACGGAATTCACTTCCAGAACTTCTTCGGTGTATCCCCTCAGAGTCCGCTTTCAAGTCTCTTCTGAAGACAAACTCCTTCAAAGAAATATGACTTAGGCCTTCTGTTATTTTTAGAGAACCTGATGCTCTTGTAAGGAAGTTTGTTTCTTGCGTCCCTTCATCAGCTTAGCTCCGGGATGCTCTGGTTGGAGCAGCTGTTTTGCTGTACAAGCTTGTTTCATTCATTCATTCATTCATTCATTCATTACCTTGTTCATCAGAGAAAGAGTTTTATGAGTTTGTGTGAATGAAGCTCAGCTGAGGAATTTTAGTGACAAGCAATAATACATTTTACTTAATGGTATATCCAGTCCAGTGTACTGAAGACTCATTGGAATGCTGAAATGACAGCTTACTTACTTTTCATAATGTTCTGCATGGTAGATACAAACTTCCCACAGATTGGTTATGTGAACCATCCCCAAGCAAAAAGATTGGATTTGGAATCTTTCTGAAGTAGTATCAATGGCTGGTGCTAAGTTGGGCTGCTTCAGCTGTGGATATGTAAGACACTAGCCCTGGTTATGTCACAGTCGTGATCTAGTGCCTGACGAATGGCAGTTGCATTAAAAAAACATCTGCTGTCGACTAATGCCAGTTATGGATATTAGCAAACACAAAAGCATACAAACAATCCCAGATACACTCATGGAGGAGAGTGGAACAAGAAGATTTTTAACCAAGAGAAAGAATGTTACCTGCGGTATGAAACATGTTCTTTTAATCGCTTCTCTTACCCACGGATTCCTTAAAAGAACCACTCCCAAATTAAGTGGGCTGGGTGAGGATACTAAAACAGCTATTAAGTGAAGATACAAAAACAGCTATCCAACGAGGCTATGAATCGCCACTATCCTACATTAACAGACCCCTGTCATGTGAGCATCCAAATAGTAATTTTTTGAGAAGGAATGCAAAGAAGCCCAGGTAGGAGCACAACAAATTGGCTTATTGGGAAAACCACTCAATACGTCCTAACCAGCAAAGTAAGCTCTAAAATCCCTTGCAGGAACTTTCCGTTCTAGTTAAGCACCAAAGGAATGCATCTTGAAATGGTTTCTTTTTTGGCAACTGTGTCCCCTTCATATCCTTAAAGACATGGGGGCATATTATCAAGGGGGTTTATCTCCGCTTTTTTGGCTTTAAAAGCCAAGAAAGCTGAGATAAAATTATCTCTCTATTACCTAGCTGTCGCTAACACTAGTAGGAGATAGCGACCATCTTGGGCCCCGCTTTGCATGTCAGTGATATTTATCACTAATGACATGCAAAGTGGAAACAGTCGCTAACATCGCTTCTCCTATTACCAACGTTTGGAGATATTCGCGCTAAGCACGAATATCTCCAAAAGCTAACACCTGCCCTGAGCAGTTCTTAGCCATGTTATCCAATGGGAGGTGAATAACATGGCTAAGAGCATTAGCTCGGTAATGCCTGAATATCGCTGACTTTTCCGCGATATTCATGCATTGCGGCCGATTTTTATCGCATTTGCGATAAACCTTGGTAATACCAAGGTTTATCTGCGATAAAAATCGCCGCAGGTCGGCGATACATTTTTGTCTCTAACCAAGCAATAGCGATAATTATCGCTATTGCTTGTTAATACGCCCCATGGTCTCAAATCGTTTGTTCTAAATATAGCAAAGAATCCTTCTGGTATCCAGCCTTTGCACCCTTCTTCATCCTTGAACAAATGAAAAGGAAGATGAAAAGAAGGAAGTGAAATTATACAACATACTTGAAACTTGGTCAAAAAGGAAGACATCCATCCCAATGTAACTTTATCTTTGAAGAACTCTGTCCAAGGAGGAGAAGCTGGCAAAGGTTGAAGTTCTCCATGCACAAGTAATGGCTAACAAAAGGCATTTGTAAATGTCATATTTCAGCTGCCACAAATGTAATGGTTCAAATGGATGTCCCTTGGGGATACTAAGGGGCAGATTTATGAGGCCCTTGCGCCACGTTTACGCCGCTGTTGCGTCACGCAAGGCGGCGTAAACGTGGCGCATCCCTATGAACGATTTACAACGTGACGCATCTAGGCAGATGCGTCACGTTGTAAAGCCCTGCGCAAAAGTGGCTGAGTGAAATCTAGGAGATTTCACTCAGTCACTTTTAAGCCAATGCTGCGTCAAAAGCCTGCGCCTGCTTGAAGCAGACGTAGGTCTTGACGCAGCATTGTTAAAATGGGGCACCCCCGAGCCTTGCTGGAGCTGCGTCGCGCTTGCGACGCAACTCCAGCAATGCGCCACATTTCCGGCACAGATGCGTGACACATCTGTGCCGTTTTTGCACCATGGTGCGCCGCATCATAAATGCGGCGCACCATGGCTGGCGGAGCTGTGGCGCACTGTGGCGCACGTTAACTAGCGCATCCCTGGGGATGCGCCAGTTAACATAAATCTGCCCCTAAGAATCTAATTCAAGTATCAGGCTGAAACCAAAAAAGGGACTGGAGGCAATGTATTCTGCAAACCCTTTTCAGATTGTCAATACGCCGGATAGCTTAAATAGTGCACTTTAGATAGGGGACAATAAACAATCTGGGTGTGCTGCTAAGTCCCCCTTGACTGTGCACATACTCAGTCACCTTTCTGAGTAGCCAGCCAAAAAATGAAGAATCTGTGTTGTCTCTAGGTTTAAAGGACCTAACTCCTGATGGCACTATTCAGCGAATGTACACAATCTAATGTACTTTGCTGCTCACAGAAAATACACTGTTTCTAAAGGCATAGAGTAACTGTTGAGGACTAGCCTCTTAAGCTCATAAGTGATGCGCCATTCCAACGGCCGACGGCACCACTACCTCGGGAGTGCTGCCGTCGGCCGTTGGACGTTCCAACTGCACCTGCGCAATGGAACGTTCAGCACTGGAGCTGGACGTTCCATAGCTGCTAAGGTGCTAAGCACCAGTCATGTAGATTGAAGTTTGGATTCTCGACCTGCCTGAGACAAACATCTTCTCTCCAAGCGGTCTGGATACCAATATAGAGAAGTTCTCCCTCTGTATTGTAAACGTTTCTACACCACCTTCTGAATTAAAAGAATCATTGGGAAGGCTGATAAGAGCCCAGTGAGTTGACCCCTCGATGACATTTGTGTGTTAAATACAGGTCACAAAGTCAAATCCCGACAAGGTCAACTCAGATTTTCATTCTTCTGAGTTCAGTAAAATAACTACCAATTTCGATTTAATAATATTAATTGTGAAACCATCTTTGTAAAGTGCTTTTGGCGTAGGTGATATATAAATAGATTACTATCATATTATGGCATGATGAAGATTGAATCGCTAATTATTATTGTTGCATTGCCAGAGGATCTGCGGGGTGATAAACACAAGTGGTTTTGTGTAAGACACCATTGCTCCATAAATATGATTTAAAACTGTCCGAAGTAAATTGAGGGCCATTATCACTTCTCACACTCTTTGGCAAACCCTCTCTGATAAAGATCTTTTCCAAGAACTGTAAAATAATCCCAAAGACAGCTTTCTACACGACTTTGCCTTCTGGTCAAAAGTGATCATTGAGAACCAGTCCATACACCTGCTCATTCTGCTCTTGTATGGGACCCATAACACCCACGCCAACCCTTTCCCATGGCATGTTGGGACAGGGAATGGGATGAAGAGGTGGTCTAAGAGTAATCAGAGTTTTGTCAGAACTCTCACAAAGTATTCAGTCCCTGACCTTCCTTCTTATCTCCCTATCCATTCCAGGCCACCAGTAGCAGCAGTTTACTCTGTTCTTGGTTTTGCCAATACCTAAGTGACCTTCATGGCAGATATCAAGGATCCTTAGGGCATATTATCAAGGACAGGCGATACATTATCACCGCTTTCATCGGCAGGAAACTGCCGATAAAGTGGTGATGATAGCCTTGATAATATGCTCTATGAATTCCAATCGAAGCCCATGTTAGATGTGAACACCTTAACACCAACTCATTCTCTACAGACAGTTCATGTCTTACTTCCCAGAACAGCAACATCTCTTTAGGAACATATTTCTTCTCTGGCAAAGGCCAACACATCATGTTCAGCATTCCTACACGTGTCACATCCAATCCCTGTTCTAAGTTCCACTCATCTAATATGATGCCTAGCAATTCTTCATGAATGTTAGCCACACAAAAATCCTCAACCATCACTTTAGTACCATCATTCAGGGGTACTGGCATGCGACTGAGGAAATCTGCCACAATGTTCTTGACACCGGATACATACTTGGTTGAAGGCTTATGATCACTGTGCAGTGACTTGGTTAACCCACATATACTGTATGAAATGCTCATACTCCTAAACACATGCCAATGACTCCCACTCTATGACTGAGTATTTCTCCTCCGTAGAGGTATCAAAGAGCAAGAAGCAAAGGCTATGTGTCTTCTTGACCCTGAGCATTCCTCTGTGTGAGCACAGCCCCAATGCCTCTTCCACTAGCGTCTGTGGGTATAATATTGGGTAGAACGGGTTCAAACCCCTGTAATGGGGGAGCTTTGCACAAATTCATTTAAAATGCACAAAATACATCATGGCAGGTAATGGACCATTCACATTTGTTTTTTTGTTTAAGACGCTGCCTCAAAACATGTTTTGGTAGAATCCTTTTTGACAAACTTCAAATAGTATTTAACTAGACCAAGGAAGGAACGTAACTCATCCCTGTTCCTTGGCTCCGGTGCGTTACAAATAGCCTCCAGAAGTTCTTTTTTTTGGTTTGATGCCATGACCAGTAACAAGGTGTCCCAAATGTATAACCCCCTTGCAAGTGAATCTACATGTACTGTACTCAGCTATTGAATCCTTCTCCTGTAGAATATTGAGCACCTGAAACAACTTGTTATCATGCTCTTTCCTGGTCTTATTCATTATCAGTCTGAGTAAATTCTTCACATCCTTAAAAATGACATGCATCAGCCTCTAAAACATGGCTGCAGCAGAAGCCAGTATGAATGGTACCCTCTTAAACCGAAAACACCCAAACAGTGAAACAAAAGTGGAGGGGCCCCGCTGCCCGGATGTAACTATACCTGGTGATAGGCAGCCTTAAGGTTTACAGTAAAAAGCCACTTGATGCTCTTGGTAGAGCTAACATTTCACTTACACGAGGAAGAATGAGTTGGTCAACTAGGATTATTGTTGAGGTCCCGTAGATCAATGGAAAGCCTCAACTTTCCGTTAGCCCTTTTAACAATAACCAAAGGAGCCACCCACACATAGGATTCAGCCTGCTCGATGACACCCTCCTCTTACAATTTGTCTAGTTATAATTTAACCTCATCTCTTATAGTTAAAGGAATGCGTCTCACTTTATGTACTTGTGTTTTAGCATCCTCTTTACACAGATTTTATGTCTGAACCCTATAAGCTTCCCTATGTCACCTGAGAATACTCTGGGAAACTACTTCAACAAAGCACCGCCAAACTCTTCCTCAGGTTGCACCATGACTATTGGGGTCCAATATTTACCCTGGTCCATCTACCCCAACACTGAAGGTCCTATTTTAGATACATACAGTTTTGTGCTAGTTTCTCTACGTTTATGTGTTCCCTGGGAAAGTTTTGAAGGACATTTCCAAATTTTCTAAATGCCTTACTAATTTCTGAACACATTTCTCCTCCCACACCTGCTTGCTTGTTGACTCATTGGCTCGTTGACCCCAGATCAGCGAGAATGGATATGTCAACACTGCCTATAGCCAAATGTATTTTTTCTTTAAACTTGCTTCACTGTCAAATTGTAAGAACCATGATTGCTCCACACTAAGCACACACATGTCCATTTCTTCATCTTTAGACGTATTTGGTGAATCAACATTGTTGTGACAGACCAAATTGATTGAACTGTCGATTTCCTTCTAACACAACGTTTGAAAATGTCCAATGATACCACATTTGGAAAATCTCTGCTTTCTTGCTGGACATTTTTTGTCGTTGACAAGGTGATTAGAATTACCACACCTATAGCAACATTTCTTATTACAATTGGAGTTTTTGCATTCTGGTTCAAATTATACCATACTTCTCTTCTTGTGTATTGCTGGTGTTTTAGTTCTGACAATTTTTGCTACAATGTACACTTCTTTCTTTTCTTTGTTCTCTGAAAGAACAGCTTTTGAGCACCAGCCATGGGTTCTGCTCTTTTAACAATGTCAATAACATCCTGGAGTGGACTCTCTCCCTTCGCCCAAAGATTGTCTTGGATGCTTGGATTGGAGGCTTGCATAACAATCTGATGGGGAACAGCCATTACAACGTAGTTTTTACCACGCATTGCTTTTACATCGCATGCATTACAACGCATGCGATGTTACAGCGCGTGGTAAAACCACGCATACCATTACATCGCATGCGCTTTTACAACGCATGCAATGTAATGTGTAATGGCGGCGGCGGGGCGGCTATTCACGTCTTTGTGAGGAAATTTAGGCTGTTTCCTCACAACGACGTGAAGCAAGCAGGAAGGAGGAAGCAGGATCCCACGGCGACGCTGGATAGGAGAGTGGTAAGGGGGTTTATGCATGGGGTGGGGGTTACTTTTGTAGGGTTTAGGGTACTTTAAAAGTAGTGTGGTAATGTTTGCGTTGTGTGTGTGTTTTTTAAAAACGTTTTAGTGTGTGTTGTGGTGTTGTCGTGTTTGTTTAGTGTAGTGTATTGGGGAGGGTAGTGTAGTGTTTTAGGTTTTAGGGTAGTGTAGTGTTTGTTTATTGTAGCGTATTAGGGTTTAGGGTAGTGTAGGGGTGGGAGTAGTGTGGGTAGTGTAGTAGTGTTTTAGGGTTTAGGGTAATGTAGAGGTGGGAGTAGTGTGGGTAGCGTAGTAGTGTTTTAGTGTTTAGGGTAGTGTAGGGGTGGGAGTAGTGTGGGTAGCGTAGCAGTATTTTAGGGTTTAGGGTAGTGTAAGGGTGGGAGTAGTGTGGGTAGTGTTGTAGTGTAGTAGTGTTTTAGGGTTTAGGTTAGTGTAGGGGTGGGAGTAGTGTGGGTAGCGTAGTAGTGTTTTAGGGTTTAGGGTAGTGTAGGGGTGGGAGTAGTGTGGGTAGCGTAGTAGTGTTTTAGGGTTTAGGGTAGTGTAAGGGTGGGAGTAGTGTGGGTAGCGTAGTAGTGTTTTAAGGTTTAGGGTAGTGTAAGGGTGGGAGTAGTGTGCGTTGCGTAGTAGTGTTTTAGGGTTTAGGGCAGTGTAAGGGTGGGAGTAGTGTGGGTAGTGTAGTAGTGGTTTAGGGTAGTGTAAGGGTGGGAGTAGTGTGGGTAGCGTAGTAGTGCTTTAGGGTTTAGGGTAGTGTAAGGGTGGGAGTAGTGTGGGTTGCGGAGTAGTGTTTTAGGGTAGTGTAAGGGTGGGAGTAGTGTGGGTAGTGTAGTAGTGTTTTAGGGCTTAGGGTAGTGAAGGGTGGGAGTAGTGTGGGTAGCGTAGTAGTGGTTTAGGGTAGTGTAAGGGTGGGAGTAGTGTGAGTAGTGTAGTAGTGTTTTAGGGTTTAGGGTAGTGTAAGGGTGGGAGTAGTGTGGGTTGCGTAGTAGTGTTTTAGGGTTTAGGGTAGTGTAAGGGTGGGAGTAGTGTGGGTAGCATAGTAGTGTTTTAGGGTAGTGTAAGGGTGGGAGTAGTGTGGGTTGCGTAGTGTGTTTTAGGGTTTACGGTAGTGTAAGGGTGGGAGTAGTATGGGTAGTGTAGTAGTGGTTTAGGGTAGTGTAAAGGTTGGAGTAGTGTGGGTAGTGTAGTAGTGTGGCAGTGTTTTTGGGTTGGGGCAGTGTAGGGGTGGGAGTAGTCTGTTGTGTAGGTGTAGGGATAGGGATGTTACTTACCTTGCATACTTTTACCACAAGTATAGCTTTACCACGCATGCCTTTGCTTTGTAATGGCATGCGTGGTAAAAGCATACGCGTGGTAAAAGTATGCGATGTAATAGCATGCGATGTCATTGACATTGCGTACTAATACCCGCGTTGTAATGGCATGCGTGGTATTAGTATGCGATGTAATGACATACATCCCAATCTGATCCCTGATATGATCATCATTTAACTCCCTAGAATGGCAAATGAGAACCAGATTCTTTAACACAGACACGTAATCCTCGATGGACTCCTCTTTACCCTGCCTTCTGTGGAAGAGTTTGTAACAATCCACAGCAACACAAACCATGGCTTATAATATGTGTTTACATCCTCGAGAGCATCCTTGTACACATCCCTTTTGCCAGCAGCTCTTGTGACCTTTTACGAAACAGGAACCGGGTGTTCTACCATCAGTATGTACAAACAATCCTGGTTGTTGATAAATGTTGTAAGACTACATTAAGGAGCAAACACATTTATGCTTAAAATATTTGGGTACGTTTTTTTCTACATATTGTGTGATATATATTTTTTCTGCAGTTCTGATTGTCTCTTACTGGTATTTAGCAGCATACCATTAATATACAATGATTTTTTTCTATTTAGGCACATGGCTATGTAAATCTTTTAATAAGGCCTGAGATTACATGGTTTTAATAACTCTTAGAGCTCATTGTTTATTGATCCAGCGGAATGTGTTTTACTTTGCTGTAACAGGCACTGTAACTATTCGACTGTACATGTATGTGTCACTTACTGACAGTGTGGGTATGGGTGCAGTTTTCTATAGTGATTGACATTTTTTAATGGTACATGTTTGTCTCAGGTCTACATGCATTTGTCAACATAATGTAATGTGTCTTAACACCTTCGATGCGCCTGTTGGCCAACGGCCGTCACGAGCACTACCTCCATAGTGCTGCGCACGTCCGTTGGGCGTCGCGGTCCCGCCCACTCAATAAAACCGCCACACCGCAGCGTAATCGCCACAGCGGTTAAGCGGTTAAAAGTTAGGGGTACCCTCCAGTTAGCTGGCGTACCACAACAGTGCTCTATTATTATTATTATTATTATTACATTTATTGAGCGCGCAGCTACCCGGAGGTTTCCCGGCGCTAGCGAGCAAACAGAGGGTGAAATGAGCTGAGAAGGGTTAAGCAACAGATTTAGGAATTAAAAAGCCAGGTCTTGATTCCCCTGCGAAATTTAAGGTAGCAGATTTCAGATCGCAGGGGTTGAGGCAGAGAGTTCCAGAGAGAAGGTGCTAAGAGCGCAAACGAGCGACCGCCCATTTTGGCTTTATTGAAGCGCGGGATCTGAAACTTATTTTGCGTGGAGGATCTCAGTGTGCGGGAGGGGACATAATGCTGTACCAGAGAGGACAGATACTTCGGGGCTTTGCCAGTTTTGATGTGATGCATTATACAAAGAGCTTTAAATTTCACTCGGCACTCAATGCGCAGCCAGTGCAGATTGCGCAGATGGAAGGATACCGAGGACCTGGCGGGCAGATTACAGATAAAACGCGCTGCCATATTCTGAACCACCTGTAGTTTCTTGGTGACCTCCTTGCAGGCACCCAGAAGAAGGATGTTCCCATAGTCCATCCGTGATGTAACAAGGGCCTGGACTATAGTCCTCTGGGTGTCTGCTGGAAGCATCCACGTGATCTTTCTCAGCCACCTGATGATGGTAATACAGGTGGCTGAGACTTTTACCACATGTTGCTTCATTGACAACTGGTTGTCAAAGAGGACCCCTAGGTTACGAGCTGTTACTGAAGCTGTGGGAATAGGGCCCATCTGCTGAGGCCAATGTTGCGGGCCCCAGAGCGATGAAGTCGGACCAAACAGAAGCAGCTCCGTCTTATCTCCATTCAGTTTTAATTTATGTCTGTGCATCCAGTTAGAGATTTGTTCCAGACCAGACCGAAGGGAGGACGTGGGAAGGTGTTTGTTGGTTGAAAGCGAGTAGACGATTTGGGTATCGTCTGCATAAGAGTAAATAGAGAGACCTGCTTGCTCAGCTAAGAAGGCTAGAGGCCTAACATAAAGATTAAAAAAGAGGGGACTAAGGATAGAACCCTGGGGAACACCGTGAGAAGAAGCGTGGATTGAGGAAACAGAGGAGGAGGAAAAAACTTGAAAGGTGCGGTCAGAAAGAAAGCTAGCAATCCAGGCCAGGGCAGGGCCATCAATGCCAATAGATTTCAAGGTGGACAAAAGGATGGTGTGGGAGACAGTATCAAATGCGGCACTCAGATCTAACAGAATGAGTGCCACTGTCTCCCCATTGTCCACCTGTCGTCTGATGGTCTCTGATACTCCAAGAAGGGTGGTCTCAGTGGAGACGCCAGCCCTGAACCCGGATTGTGAAGAGTGAAGGAAATTTGAGGATTCAACATAGGAAGTGAGAAGAAAGTTGACGTGCTTTTCCAGAATTTTGGAGTTGCATGGAAGCAAAGAGATGGGCCGGAAATTAGATGGATTATTTGGGTCAGCATTGGCCTTTTTTATCAACGGGACCACCATCGCATGCTTCCATGCTTTGGGGACCGTGGCTTCGACCAGTGAAGCGTTCAGAAGATCCAAAATAATCTGGAGTGTAGATGAGTCCAGGGTACCAAGTATTTGCGGAGGCATGGGGTCAAGGGGAGAGCCAGATTTTATTTCATCTAGGTATTTACGGAAAAGAGGGAACAAAATCAAGTCCCAGGAGTGAAGTTGAGGGGCGGGGGGAATGGCCGTAAATGCCTCAACAGATAAAGAATGGGGTGTTTGTAGATGAGAGCAAGAAGCATCAGAGGAAGAGGCGCTAAAATTAGCATAAATTTTATCTATTTTCTCAGTGAAAAAATTGGCAAGAGAATTACATTGTTCTGTATCGAGACATGGAGCTTTAGGTGCAGAGGACATGCCTGATAGATCTTTTACCACTTTAAAAAGTGCCTTAGGTCGATTTTGGGCATTGAGTATAATGGTGTTGGCATGGTTGGCCCTGGCAGTGTCGCAGGCGGCATGGTATGCTTGAAGAGCAGTCTTATATATTTTTTTATCATCGATGCAATAATTGGAACGCCAAATGCGTTCCAGTTTCTTGCAGCAAGATTTTTCCTGTCGAAGTGTGTCATTAAACCAGGGGGCCGGTGGATGGTGGATATTAGGCTTATTCCTCTGAGCTGGAAGACAAGAATCTAAAGCTGTCATCAGCCAGGAGTTGATAGAGGACACATCTCTAGTAGTGATAGTAGGAAACGCGGGCCTAGAATTCTCAAGGCAGGTGCTAAGTTTACCATTATCCAAGCGTTTCCAATTTCTGCTGGCTTTATGTGGGTGTAAAGTAGTAGGGGATTTGTGGTGGTCGGATATATTTAAACAAAAATTTATGATGAAATTATCGGACCAGACAATGGGCTGAGGGGGGAGGCAGGTGATGGTGTTAAGATTAGAAAAAATGGGGTCCAGTAAGTTACCAGCTTTATGGGTAGGGCCAGAATTATGCAGATGTAAGTCCAGGGCGGCCAGATCCTGTAGCAGACGAGTACTAATAGGGCAGGATATGTGATTGAAGTGAATATTAAGATCACCCACTATTAAGAAGCTGGTGGATTGTAACATCAAGGGGGCAATGAGCTCTGGGAGGGAAGATGCCCATGGACAATCCGAGCCCGGAGGACGATAAATGAGAGTTCCAGTCAAAGTAAAATTAGGAGAAAGTAAAAGCTTAAAAAGACCAGCTTCACAATTGGGGAAATCAAGATCTTCCCATTTGCAGGAATATTCCCTTTTAAAGATGATGGCAATACCACCACCCTCCTTGTGAGCTCGGTTTCTCCCCAGAAAGGTGTAATTATTAGGGAGAGCCATGGTGATGTCCGGGCCGGAGCTCTCGTTTAGCCATGTTTCAGTCACAAACATGGCTGCAGGGCTTGAGGACATAAGGAGGTCATGTAGGAGTGTGTGACAGAGGGAGTATCCCAAAGTATGGGTAAAGTAGTGCATACATCAGGGATGGCAGAACCAAGCGTGAGAGCACATTTTGGACAACTCACCGGCGCATCTTGGCAGCGAAGTAAAGGAACAAAAGTACATAGAGGCGGCTGCAGACTCAGTAAGGCAGTGCGGGAGTATGTTATGTAACCGAGAGCAGAGGGGGTAGACCCTGGTCCCGTCCGGACGCGGACGGGCGCAGACGGGCAGGACTTTGGCACGACTTCGGCGCGAAGTCGGCGCTCCCGCTGCGCTCGTCCGCTGCGCTCGTCCGCTGCGCTTCCGCCACTGCTTCATTAAGTACACAATGGAAAGAAATTCACTGGACCACTAACCTGCAGATTGACCAGCAGGGCGGAAGTGAGGATGTTAGAGCCGGATGCAGGAAGTAGCGCCCGTGTGGGCCCGCCGCAGCTAACGGCACAAGCCGTGGCGGATCGGTGCCCAGAGCGAGAATGAATATGTGGCCAACAATAGAACGTTGCGCCGAGGAGCGGCGTTCAAGAAAAGTAAATTGCGTTTGCTTTAAAATGCACAACAAGTTACGCGTTGCGCCGAGAAGCGGCGATCAAAGTAACATTTTTTAAAATAGCAAATAAACACACAGAGCCTCAGTGGCCTGTCTCACCAACTGTCAGCCCCGACTAAAGGCTACGCTGGTCTTAAGTAGCCTAACAATTCTATCCAACACATATGATTGTCCCCAATATAGTCGTAGGAGCTATATTTGGATTTTTTTTTATTTGGAAACATACTATCATGACAATCTGCCCCTAAGAGAACATATTACAGATTAAGCCTTTTTGACAATATCCCTCCCATAAAACAACCTTGACCATCAAATGGCATAGCCATGGATGTTTTTGGACATTCCTAGAAAAGCCAGTGAACATCATCCAGACATGCCTAAGACAAGCATTGGAAATGCAATAGGTCTCGCGTTAGGAAAGTTTGAGCTATTGGTCTTATAAATGACTTTTTTTTATTTATGTGTTGTTTTTGAAAATAGCTAAATTAATAGCTTTGTCATTTACAATGCCAATAGTTATAACTTTCGCAAATGTGACACCTATAGCATTTGGAATGCAACATGTTTTGTATTTATGTGACTTAGATGTATTGATATTACAAATAACAATGGATTTTAATTTTTTAAAATAATTAATACTTAAATAATTATTTTAATTTGTAACGTCAATAGCTTTAAGTTTTGTAAATAACTTTTGTGAAGATTATGTTCAGTGTTTTTTATTGTGACGAAAATCCAAGAACAAAAGTGAAATATTAACATCTTTTTGTGATTTGTAATAAAACTTGAAAGCTTGAAAACAGCTTGAAACATTGAAAGAACATATTTGAACCAGTGATGCTGTGGTGGTGCTGAGTGATGCTGTGGTTGCGCTGAGTGATGCTGTGGTTGCGGTGAGTGATGCTGTTGTTACGCTGAGTGATGCTGTGGTTGCACTGAGTGGTGCTGTGTTTGCGCTGAGTGATGCTGTAGTGGTGCTGAGTGATGCTGGGGTGGTGTTGAGTGGTGCTGTGGTGGCGCTGAGTGATGCTGCGGTGGAGCTGAGTGTTAATGTGGTGGTGCTGAGTGATAATGTGTTGGTGCTGAGTGATGCTGGGGTGGCGCTGAGTGATGATGTGGTGATGCTGAGTGGTGCTGTGGTGGTGCTGACTGTTGCTGGGGTGGTGCTGAGTGATGCAGTGGTGTTGCTGAGTGATGCAATCCAAAGTATGCACACAATTGTTTCCTTTGGTGTCCAGCTAAGAATACTAAGCCCACAGCTCGCACTGTAAATGGCCTCTAGCCATTTTCAGTTTCGCTTTGAAGAGCAGACTTACTTCGAATGTAAGCTAACAGTAATCAATCCGCATTTATCACAAGAGAATCTCCCTTTGCCTCTGGTAATATGTACTTACGTTGGTTTGCACGTGTACGTTAAGTTATAGCATTGGCTTAATGTGTACGACAGCACGAACCTTTGGTATTTGCTTCCACTGATGACACATTGGGAATTACGTCACCTCTCACATGCAAAGAGCTCAACCCACCAGCACTGCTCTTGGGAGTACTTTCCGCCCCCTCCCATTGCTCTAGAACCGTGTATCACGGAAGATGCTTCGCATTACTGCAAAACAATAGAATGGAAGTAACGACGAATAGAAGATACATTTTAAACGTTTCCTATTACACACACTTCTTGGAAACACATTCTATTCGGAGGTTTACGGAAGCATGTCTTTGTAAGTTTTTTGCACGGTTTTCAAAACATAAACAACGTGTTCACATTTGTTTACTTTTAGATGTCGTGAAGTCAGCGCACCAGGCGCATGAAACAATAAGAAAACCCAACGCCTGGTCTGGAAACGGTACTAAAACAAATCCTGATTAGGTTAATTATTTTGAGGTCTCATCCTTAACTATTCGCCATTTGGGGAAAAATATCACTAAATCGAATATCAGGCTAATAAATCTGCCTACAAAGTATAAACCGTGATATACTTGTGTTTAGTGTCTATGCCTTATAACATGTAGTAGCTAAAATACACAGCATGTTTTCTGGTTACTACTGTGGCCTTGGAAAGCACGGTTTGTGACCGATATAATTTTTATGAAAGGGAATGATTCATTTTGGAGTCCCCCATCTAGTCGGGCTAAAGGGTTAACGCATTTCCGGTCAGGGTTTACAGGCAGAAAGACAAGATTGAAAGTAATAACAGATGTGAGCCACGAGTTTTACTGAATGGAGGCACGAGCGTAGTGAATCTGTGCTAGAAAGGCAGCAGCCGGCATTTCCTTCTATCCAGTCGGGCTAAAGGGTTAACGCATTTCCGGTCAGGGGTTACAGGCAGAAAGAAAAGATTGAAAGTAATACCAGATGTGAGCCATGAGTTTTTCTGAATAGAGGCACGAGCGTAGTGAATCTGTGCTAGAAAGGCAGCAGCCGGCGTGTACACTGGGGGGAGGAGAGACGTGAGACACAGAGACAAAGTGAAAGCACGGCCGGCGGGCCGTGAATAATTTGGGGAGGAGAAATGCCTGAGGGCAGAGCGCAGGCTGGGGGAAGCTGTGGGAGGGAAGTAGATGGCTTTGATGCTGTGCACGCGCATTTTAGCTCAATGCGCTTGCGCATTGACCTAAAAGCGCATGGGCACAGCATCAAATCGCCAGTTGGGTTAAACTCTGGATAAGCCCCTATATCTCTCACCAGCTCGAATGTGCAAGCGCATCGGCAGGCGACACCTAAAAAACCACGCCAGATCTCTTACGTCTTCCATTGTGTACTTTGCAGCACTCACAAAATTTTTAGGTTTTGCTTCGCTGTGCTTAAGAAATCTGTTGTTTTTAATATAAACGTAAAAGGGACTTACATCCTGCCTCCTCTCTTTACTGGCTTCTCATTGATTCCTGTGCTTGACACTTACCTTATCTCCATTTGTATTGGCTGTAGAATATTTTACTGCATTTACCAATGATTGTTCCTCATCTGCTTCTCTTATCAGTTTCCCACCACCGAAATACTGTTAACATCCACTTTGGTGGCACTATATTCTCATAAAGTTTTGCCTTTTGCTATTGCAGCATATTTATATAACAATTTATCAACGAGAGAGATTATCAGCCTGATTCATCATTCTCCCGTTTTGCGAGCCCCTAATAGCGATTCATAGCGAATCGCTATTAAGGACTCGCAAAACGGGATTCATGTAGAAATTGCATGAAAAAATGCGATTCCTACATAATCCTTATTTGCGATTAGCAAATTGCTAATCGCAAATAAGGAATAACTCGCCATTCATTCCTAAGGGCCAAAAGGCCCATAGGAATGAATGGGGAGTATTCCTTATTTGCGATTAGCAATTTGCTAATCGCAAATAAGATAGCGATTTGAAGGGTGCCAGGGGTGTCCAAAGGACACCCTGTAGCACCCCTCAAATGAAATGTTACAGGTGTTGCACACACACATGTCCAAAGGACATGTGTGTGTGTAACATGCAACTCAGAAAAATGCATTTAAAAGCATTTTTCTGAGTTTTCGCAATTTACCACGAGGTCTGACCTCGCGGTAAATTGCGGCCAGAAATTGCGAATTCGCTAAACAAAATTGGATGATGAATTGCAGTTAAGGAATCTCAAATAGAGATTCCTTAACTGTAATTCCTCGCAAAATTGCGAAATCGCAATTAGCGATTTTTGCATTTGGGATGATGAATCCCAAATGCAAAAATCGCACTCGCAAAGGGCCAGATTCTCAGAATCTGGCCCTTTGCGAGCCGATTTCGGCTTCATGAATAAGGCTGTAAGTGATTTGCATAGAATCACAGGATGCTGTGCGGCACCACCGAGACCAGAACCAGGATCCCCAGCTCTCGAGTCAGCATTTCTGGGCGCTGTGCCACATCCTCTCCACTCCCGTGTTATCTGTCAGGGAGCTCTTTCCTTCTCCTGGCAGATGATGGATGAAAACAGGCGAAACTGACACATTACTGAGCTTGGGACATGAAATGACTCTGGATCGCTGTAAACTGCGATAGAGGTAATTTCACTGAAAGCATAGTAGAACCTGACGATGAGACAAGTTGAAGCACATATATATTCTTAAAACAAAGCTATCAAATGCAAAAATCTTTCTTGGTAAATAAAGATTTGACCTTTTAGACTCTGTCCTGAATAACAACGAAAGGGTATTCTTCTCAGTTTAGAAGAGGATGCTTGAATTACCAAGCTCTCAGATGGTAGATGTAGAAAAAGAAAGCTGAGTCTGTAGAAGCTGACCTATGCTGTCCAGCAACCTGAGAGCCACAGCAGAAGTTGTCTGCAGGTTCTTCCCATTCATCCGAATGGTGTATTCAGCCACTGCACCATTAAAAGCCACTATCCGCTCCATCGACTGCCTTTCTGTTAGAATTCCAGTAAAGGGATTTGATTGCTGCTGCTTTGAAAGTGGAACACATCCACTTCCTCAACTGCCTTAACATCTGTCAAAAAATACATCTGTTCAGCTGGAAATTATGGGGCTTATTTACAAGTCTAGTGCACCGCCAAGCATCCCTTTTAATGACGTTCTAGAGGCACACTTGGCTTACCCATATCTACTAGGCCAAGTAAAGATACCCTGCGTAGCTTTTCATGGCCTTGTATATATGGTGGGAGGCAACACAACACAAGTCGCTGCGTTGCCTCACACTGCAATGGGTAAGCATTCTCACGGAACACCCATGACATTTGAAACATTCCCAGATTTACAACAAGCTGTAAACCTGGGAATGCGTCAAAAGCCTTTGCCTCCCCAGGGGTGACGAAAGGGTTGTTTTTGTGAGGGAAGGTGTCCCTTCCCACATAATAACAACCTGAATTCAACACAGACACCCTGGCACCATGGTGCAGGGGTACCTGCGTTGGAACACGGCCGCCGTGCAACTGTGCTGTGGAAGAGGACAGGAATGCGCTGTATCTCATTGATACGGCACACTCCTGCCCTTTTCTTTTGACATAGGGCAGCGCAGCAGGAAAGCTTGCGCTGCTGCCCTATGCCAAAATAAAGTAATTGAGCCCCTGAGACTATAGGAATGGACTCTTCCCCTCTAGTGTGGCATCCAAAAAACTTGGGACAAGATCTACTAAGATTTTGCTACAGGGTTGCCTCACTTTTGTGGCTCACCCTGATGCAAAATCTATTTTGGCATGTACTAAGCCATGCAAAGTTAATTTGTGCCACTTAGTGTGGTTTAGTAGATACAAAGTCATGCAATGCAGTACATAGAGTGGACTTCCGTTACTTTGCATCGATCGGGTAGGAGTTTTAACACCTTAAGCGCTGCGCCCGTTCAGCGGCCGACGGCACCACTACCTCCGTAGTGCTGCCGTCGGCCGTTGAACGTTCGAACTGCACCTGCGCAATGGAACGTCCAGCACTGGAGCTTCATAATGCACAATCTTGCCCATAATGCAGGTATATGTGCGCCGTGGTGCAAGGGGGCCTGCGTTGCCGCTAGGCAGGGGAGTGCACCAGTACTTAAAGAGAGCGGAAGTGCGCCATATCTTAGCAGATATGGCTCATTTCTGTTTGCTCGCTTTCACTCAACGCAGCAAGTTGCGTTGCTGCTTTGTGAGAAAGAAAAGTAAATCTGTCCCTCAGATTCTGCCGGTC
The DNA here is from genome assembly GCF_964263255.1 of Lissotriton vulgaris. Classification (NCBI taxonomy): domain Eukaryota; kingdom Metazoa; phylum Chordata; class Amphibia; order Caudata; family Salamandridae; genus Lissotriton; species Lissotriton vulgaris. The sequence goes on along the minus strand of NC_141689.1, from coordinate 1,431,585,499 downwards.
TCCGTACAGACAATTTATCAGATTGCTGAGGAGAGAGTGGATTCTCCGAAATCCTCCTCCTCATGATACGGTTAGACTCTTGTAAGCCTAATGCTTTGGGATCTGATCCTAATAAAGTATGCTAATCACTGTGCGAATGAAGTAGTAATTTGCTTCATTTGCCTAATTCCTTCACTGCTAAGTAATCTGCAGATTGTGTTTTCCTTGCAGTCTTTATAACTGAGGCAGTCGTTGAGGTGTGTGTTTTGCAACAGTCACAGCATAGCGACTAGCACAGCTTCCATCTTTTTATCAGTGATTAACTCCAACTGATACAACTGGGGATGAAGCTGCTGCTGGCGCCCCCAGTATGGGTGGCGTTGAAGGTACAGCTTCAGGCGCTCTAGAGCAGAGGTTTTCAGCGTAGGAGGGTGGGTCCTACTGAGGGGCCTGAACTGATGTGCCTGGGGCAGTTTCTGGCTAAAATAAATGGACCAGGAGACTAGAAACAAACATACCTAAAACATCTATATATATGCCCCTCTACCCTTTATTCAAAAAGAAAGCCCCAAGAGATGAAGTCCCTTGGGCCCCTAGAGGCTCGGAGAGGAGGTCCGCAGTAGTTAGTTGCAGCCTGCAGGCGGAGTTGGACACAGAACCTGGCTGCGGGTCAGGCCCTGTGGCCAACCAATCTGCTGTGCACAGCGGTGGTTAGCGTTGCGTATGATATAATATTACTTTACATTGTTGTTAGACCTGGCATCTTTGGCGTGGTTTTCCCCTATCTTTTTTGCCTCTACCTCCTGTATTTTTAATGCTGTGCTGGATTTCGTTTTTGCTGGTTTAGATGCTTTGGACACTCTGCCACTGCTGATCTGTACCAGAGTGTAAGTGCTCCCTATGTAAATTGCTATTCTGATTAGATATACATGTTTGGCATATTTGTATCACCATGAATTCCCTAGTAAAGTGCAACGGGTGTGCCAGGGCTGGTGATGACAAATGCTACTAGTGGGCCTGCAGCACTGATTGTGCCACCCACAGGAGTAGCTCTAAAATGGTGTCTCAGGCCTGCCACTGCAGTGCCTATGGGCAGTTTAGAAACTGCCATATCCTCCCGGTCAGTGTCTCCACTGACCAGGCCTAACCCTTCCCTTTTTGTGCACATCAGTCACCCCTATGGAAGGCTCCAAGGTACCCCCTAGGCAGGGTGCAGTGTATGTGAAAGGTAGAGCATGTACTGGTGCAGGTGACATGCTCTGGTAGTGAATTACAGCCATTTTGGTTTTTCACTACTGTAAGGCTATCTTGCGCCATAGATTAACATGGGGGATGCTGGCTACAGTGGCTTCCAGCATTTCTTCTCATAGGAACAAGATAGGACATAAGTATCTAGCATCCCTGAACTCAGAATTTAATAACACATCTTTTAGGAAAGGTTGTTTTTAAATCCTGTGTTTGAGAACATCACTTTTAGACAGTTGCTGTTCTCTTGTCTGACCCTTCTGTGTGCCTTGGCCTGTTTGTGTATTGACTGTCTGGTTTGAAAGTGACAGTGGCTGGGGATTCCCCAGGAGGCTGGCTGAGTCAGCCCTAGGCGGAATGACTACATTTGCAACTGGAGTGGTGGGAGGAGTTAGCACCTGGGCCTGAATAGGGCTGTGCCTACCTTCCACAATGCTGGCTCCGCCTCCTGCTGGGCGGCTGACGACCCTGCCCCTCACTCTGAAAGGAAAGGAACAGCCAGAAAAACAAAGTACTCAGGAGACACCCAGACTGGTTCAGACCGGGCTCAGGGCCCACTTGCACAAAGAGAACAAAGACTTTTAGGGGTATAAGAACAGGACCCCTGACAACAGAAAATTAGATCATCCTGGAATCGTGAAGGAATCTCTGCCAAGGAGAAAGCTGAATCTGAACTGCTGTTGCTCTGCTGGACTGACCTGTTGCTTTGCTGCCAAGGAGAGGGGAAGAACTTTGCTGTTGTGCTGTGTCCCCTGTCTTGAAGGAATCTCCAAGGGCCTGAGAAGAGCTGGCTCCCTGTTCTGAAGTCCCAGGAAAAAAAGTACTTCACCCCCAACTTCCCTGAACTCTACTGAGAGAGTTCTGACCTTCCTAGAGTGCTTGATCCAGTTGTGGGGCCTCTGGAAGTTGTACCTGTGCTGGGAAGCTTGAAACTAAGTTTGAGAGACTTTTGCAATTGAAAAGTGTCGCATCGCTCGCTTGCGGAGCGCATCCCCGACAGTGCGAGAAGTTTCCCGCCGCTATGAAGGTCGATATCGTCGCAGCGCCTGACGCTGTTGCCAGAGCCGTTGCATCCTTCATTTGCGGGACGCACCAGACCGGTGCGGGAAAGTCGAACATCACTGCGAGTGTCCTCTCAGAGCCTGTCGTCACTGGGTGAGATCGCCGCACCGCTTGCTTGCAGACCGCATCACGTTGCTGCGTGCATCGACGCAGAACCATCGCATCGAGGAGCTGCGAGAGAGAGGATCACCACTGGACCGTGCATCGTCGCCCCGGAGATCGTCGCAGCCCCTACGAGATCGTCGCATCGTGCCTATGCGAGCACAAACTTCCTACAGAACCTCCGCACCGGAATCCGTACAAGTGGCCTTCTTCCCCATACAGACCGGATTCGTCGCAACACGCCCGCTGCTGCAGCGGGGCTGTCGCATCGCCTCCCCAGGGTCTCAGGAGCAACGCATCGCTTGTTCTCCACCGCACCAGCTTCTGCTTTTGGAACTTTGTCGCAACTGAAAGGTACTGTGAGTAAACGTGACGCAACTGTGAACTTTTCACGCATCTGTGGATTATTTTATCGCAACCTAAAGAACTTACCTTACAACCTTAAGAACTCTTTTGAAACCATATTCTTGAACTGTGTATGTTGGATCTTTGTCGTTTTGGTCTTGTGTAGTTTAGAATAAATACCTTTATTTTCTAAACTGTTGTGGAGTCAGTTTGTGGTGTTTTCACTGTGTTACTGTGAGTGTTGGTACAAATACTTTACGCATTGCCTCTGGCTAGCCTAGACTGCTCGTGCCAAGCTACCTAGAGGGTGAGCAGGGGTTATCTCAGAGGGTTATCTCCTTGCCCTGACTAGAAGCAAGGGTCCCTATTTGGACAGTGGTACCTACCTCTGCCAACTAGAGACCCCCAGTTCTAACATTGGTGGCAAAAGTGGGATTTGAACTAGTATTTGTACTAGACCCACAGTAATTGGTGTACATCACTAGTGAGTGCAGACCACTACGCCACTGCATACTACTGGTTTTGGATTTTTTGACTATTTTTTGAGTAACTCTTCAGAAAACATCATGTCTTTGACTGGGAAGGCACCCAGTAAGGAAGCAGAATTAGAGTTTTGCACTGAGGATCTGTATTCTTACAAAGTTACACAGCTTCAGCAATTCTGCAACAAGTTTGAGTGCCCCATAAAGAGCGCCTACAGAAAGGAGGAGCTGCAGAGAATCTTGAAGGCCCATTGGGAAGCCCAAGAAGGAAATAATGTTGTTAGTGGGGAAAATAGTTTTCAAGTCACAGATCTGCCAGTGGGCAGAGTAGGCTCAGGAGCTGGCAGCAACCACTCCGGTAGGGGCCTCACCCCAGAAGAGTTACAAGAAAATTAGAGAGTAAGAGAATATGAGTTGGAAGTTCTGAAAATGAAAATGAAGCAATTGGAAATGGATAAAGAGAGAGAAAAGGCGGCGGAGGAGAGCAAAAGTGCCCGCGCCTTGGAAGAAAAGAAATAGCTTTTGGCTCATGAGTTGAACATGAGAGAACTGGATCTTAAAGCCAAGGAGGTGGATGCCAGTTCAAATGGTGGCAGCGCGCAGCCAGTGCATGGGGGTAAAGTATATATTCCCAAAGACCTGGTGCAGAATTACCATAGGAGTGAGGATATTTATGCCTGGTTCACTTCGTATGAGATTGCATTGAGAATGAATGGTGTGCCTGAACAGCATTGGGGGCGGGCCTGTGGAAACATTTTAAGGCTTCTGGGAGGAGTGCTCTAGAGCCCTTAGAGATGGCAGGTGCCATGACCTACCCCAATATGAAGGAGGCCTTATGTCTCAGGTATGGCCTTACTCCAGAGCAGTATAGACTGCAGTTTAGAAACTCCAAGAACAGAGAGTCTGAGATTTGGATGGAATATGTGAATCAGTACTCACGTGCACTGGAAGGTTGGATGAAGGGCAGTAAAGTAACTGATGTTAAGGGGTTGTTGCATTTAATCAGTTGGGAGCACTTGAGTAGTCTTTGTGTTCCAGGCTGCGCCAGCATCTTTTAGACATATTTACAACAAGGGGTGGTGAGGGACAGAGTCTCTGAATTAAGCAGAAAGCTCTCACCCAGTCAAGAGATCAGGGCTAGATCCAACACCGTTTTTTAGCTCACTGCACCATCCCAGTTTCAGAACCTGGCTGTATACAAATTAGTCTGTTCCTGTCCCAGTGCATGATGGGAACAGGGCAAACCAAACTACAAAAGCCAATTCTTACACTGGGAAGGAAACAAGCTCCCGGGGACCGGTTTCTGGCATTACAGCCGTCTTTGGCCCGGTTTGCTTGAATCCTGATGGTGCAATGAGCAAGGGTCTCAAATCCGAGAATACCCTTCCACGCTTAGGGTCGACAAAAATATTTACAACAAGGGGTGGTGAGGGACAGAGTTTCTGAATTAAGCAGAAAGCTCTCACCCAGTCAAGAGATCAGGGCTAGATCCAACACCGTTTTTTAGCTCACTGCACCTTCCCAGTTTCAGAACCGGACTGTATGCAAATTAGTCTGTTCCTGTCCCAGTGCATGATGGGAACAGGGCAAACCAAACTACAAAAGCCAATTCTTACACTGGGAAGGAAACAAGCTCCCGGGGACCGGTTTCTGGCATTACAGCCGTCTTCGGCCCGGTTTGCTTGAATCCTGATGGTGCAATGAGCAAGGGTCTCACATCTGAGAATACCCTTCCACGCTTAGGGTGAACAAAAATATTTACAACAAGGGGTGGTGAGGGACAGAGTCTCTGAATTAAGCAGAAAGCTCTCACCCAGTCAAGAGATCAGGGCTAGATCCAACACCGTTTTTTAGCTCACTGCACCATCCCAGTTTCAGAACCTGGCTGTATGCAAATTAGTCTGTTCCTGTCCCAGTGCATGATGGGAACAGGGCAAACCAAACTACAAAAGCCAATTCTTACACTGGGAAGGAAACAAGCTCCCGGGGACCGGTTTCTGGCATTACAGCCGTCTTCGGCCCGGTTTGCTTGAATCCTGATGGTGCAATGAGCAAGGGTCTCACATCTGAGAATACCCTTCCACGCTTAGGGTGGACAAAAATATTTACAACAAGGGGTGGTGAGGGACAGAGTCTCTGAATTAAGCAGAAAGCTCTCAACCAGTCAAGAGATCAGGGCTAGATCCAACACCGTTTTTTAGCTCACTGCACCATCCCAGTTTCAGAACCTGGCTGTATGCAAATTAGTCTGTTCCTGTCCCAGTGCATGATGGGAACAGGGCAAACCAAACTACAAAAGCCAATTCTTACACTAGGAAGGAAACAAGCTCCCGGGGACCGGTTTCTGGCATTACAGCCGTCTTCGGCCCGGTTTGCTTGAATCCTGATGGTGCAATGAGCAAGGGTCTCACATCTGAGAATACCCTTCCACGCTTAGGGTGGACAAAAATATTTACAACAAGGGGTGGTGAGGGACAGAGTCTCTGAATTAAGCAGAAAGCTCTCACCCAGTCAAGAGATCAGGGCTAGATCCAACACCGTTTTTTAGCTCACTGCACCATCCCAGTTTCAGAACCTGGCTGTATGCAAATTAGTCTGTTCCTGTCCCAGTGCATGATGGGAACAGGGCAAACCAAACTACAAAAGCCAATTCTTACACTGGGAAGGAAACAAGCTCCCGGGGACCGGTTTCTGGCATTACAGCCGTCTTCGGCCCGGTTTGCTTGAATCCTGATGGTGCAATGAGCAAGGGTCTCACATCTGAGAATACCCTTCCACGCTTAGGGTGGACAAAAATATTTACAACAAGGGGTGGTGAGGGACAGAGTCTCTGAATTAAGCAGAAAGCTCTCACCCAGTCAAGAGATCAGGGCTAGAACCAACACCGTTTTTTAGCTCACTGCACCATCCCAGTTTCAGAACCTGGCTGTATGCAAATTAGTCTGTTCCTGTCCCAGTGCATGATGGGAACAGGGCAAACCAAACTACAAAAGCCAATTCTTACACTGGGAAGGAAACAAGCTCCCGGGGACCGGGTTCTGGCATTACAGCCGTCTTTGGCCCGGTTTGCTTGAATCCTGATGGTGCAATGAGCAAGGGTCTCACATCTGAGAATACCCTTCCACGCTTAGGGTGGACAAAAATATTTACAACAAGGGGTGGTGAGGGACAGAGTCTCTGAATTAAGCAGAAAGCTCTCACCCAGTCAAGAGATCAGGGCTAGATCCAACACCGTTTTTTAGCTCACTGCACCATCCCAGTTTCAGAACCTGGCTGTATGCAAATTAGTCTGTTCCTGTCCCAGTGCATGATGGGAACAGGGCAAACCAAACTACAAAAGCCAATTCTTACACTGGGAAGGAAACAAGCTCCCGGGGACCGGTTTCTGGCATTACAGCCGTCTTCGGCCCGGTTTTCTTGAATCCTGATGGTGCAATGAGCAAGGGTCTCACATCTGAGAATACCCTTCCACGCTTAGGGTGGACAAAAATATTTACAACAAGGGGTGGTGAGGGACAGAGTCTCTGAATTAAGCAGAAAGCTCTCACCCAGTCAAGAGATCAGGGCTAGATCCAACACCGTTTTTTAGCTCACTGCACCATCCCAGTTTCAGAACCTGGCTGTATGCAAATTAGTCTGTTCCTGTCCCAGTGCATGATGGGAACAGGGCAAACCAAACTACAAAAGCCAATTCTTACACTGGGAAGGAAACAAGCTCCGGGGACCGGTTTCTGGCATTACAGCCGTCTTCGGCCCGGTTTTCTTGAATCCTGATGGTGCAATGAGCAAGGGTCTCACATCTGAGAATACCCTTCCACGCTTAGGGTGGACAAAAATATTTACAACAAGGGGTGGTGAGGGACAGAGTCTCTGAATTAAGCAGAAAGCTCTCACCCAGTCAAGAGATCAGGGCTAGATCCAACACCGTTTTTTTAGCTCACTGCACCATCCCAGTTTCAGAACCTGGCTGTATGCAAATTAGTCTGTTTCTGTCCCAGTGCATGATGGGAACAGGGCAAACCAAACTACAAAAGCCAATTCTTACACTGGGAAGGAAACAAGCTCCCGGGGACCGGTTTCTGGCATTACAGCCGTCTTCGGCCCGGTTTGCTTGAATCCTGATGGTGCAATGAGCAAGGGTCTCACATCTGAGAATACCCTTCCACGCTTAGGGTGGACAAAAATATTTACAACAAGGGGTGGTGAGGGACAGAGTCTCTGAATTAAGCAGAAAGCTCTCACCCAGTCAAGAGATCAGGGCTAGATCCAACACCGCTTTTTAGCTCACTGCACCATCCCATTTTCAGAACCTGGCTGTATGCAAATTAGTCTGTTCCTGTCCCAGTGCATGATGGGAACAGGGCAAACCAAACTACAAAAGCCAATTCTTACACTGGGAAGGAAACAAGCTCCTGGGGACCGGTTTCTGGCATTACAGCCGTCTTCGGCCCGGTTTGCTTGAATCCTGATGGTGCAATGAGCAAGGGTCTCACATCTGAGAATACCCTTCCACGCTTAGGGTGGACAAAAATATTTACAACAAGGGGTGGTGGGGGACAGAGTCTCTGAATTAAGCAGAAAGCTCTCACCCAGTCAAGAGATCAGGGCTAGATCCAACACCGTTTTTTAGCTCACTGCACCTTCCCAGTTTCAGAACCTGGCTGTATGCAAATTAGTCTGTTCCTGTCCCAGTGCATGATGGGAACAGGGCAAACCAAACTACAAAAGCCAATTCTTACACTGGGAAGGAAACAAGCTCCCGGGGACCGGTTTCTGGCATTACAGCCGTCTTCGGCCCGGTTTGCTTGAATCCTGATGGTGCAATGAGCAAGGGTCTCACATCTGAGAATACCCTTCCACGCTTAGGGTGAACAAAAATATTTACAACAAGGGGTGGTGAGGGACAGAGTCTCTGAATTAAGCAGAAAGCTCTCACCCAGTCAAGAGATCAGGGCTAGATCCAACACCGTTTTTTAGCTCACTGCACCATCCCAGTTTCAGAACCTGGCTGTATGCAAATTAGTCTGTTCCTGTCCCAGTGCATGATGGGAACAGGGCAAACCAAACTACAAAAGCCAATTCTTACACTGGGAAGGAAACAAGCTCCCGGGGACCGGTTTCTGGCATTACAGCCGTCTTCGGCCCGGTTTGCTTGAATCCTGATGGTGCAATGAGCAAGGGTCTCACATCTGAGAATACCCTTCCACGCTTAGGGTGGACAAAAATATTTACAACAAGGGGTGGTGAGGGACAGAGTCTCTGAATTAAGCAGAAAGCTCTCAACCAGTCAAGAGATCAGGGCTAGATCCAACACCGTTTTTTAGCTCACTGCACCATCCCAGTTTCAGAACCTGGCTGTATGCAAATTAGTCTGTTCCTGTCCCAGTGCATGATGGGAACAGGGCAAACCAAACTACAAAAGCCAATTCTTACACTAGGAAGGAAACAAGCTCCCGGGGACCGGTTTCTGGCATTACAGCCGTCTTCGGCCCGGTTTGCTTGAATCCTGATGGTGCAATGAGCAAGGGTCTCACATCTGAGAATACCCTTCCACGCTTAGGGTGGACAAAAATATTTACAACAAGGGGTGGTGAGGGACAGAGTCTCTGAATTAAGCAGAAAGCTCTCACCCAGTCAAGAGATCAGGGCTAGATCCAACACCGTTTTTTAGCTCACTGCACCATCCCAGTTTCAGAACCTGGCTGTATGCAAATTAGTCTGTTCCTGTCCCAGTGCATGATGGGAACAGGGCAAACCAAACTACAAAAGCCAATTCTTACACTGGGAAGGAAACAAGCTCCCGGGGACCGGTTTCTGGCATTACAGCCGTCTTCGGCCCGGTTTGCTTGAATCCTGATGGTGCAATGAGCAAGGGTCTCACATCTGAGAATACCCTTCCACGCTTAGGGTGGACAAAAATATTTACAACAAGGGGTGGTGAGGGACAGAGTCTCTGAATTAAGCAGAAAGCTCTCACCCAGTCAAGAGATCAGGGCTAGAACCAACACCGTTTTTTAGCTCACTGCACCATCCCAGTTTCAGAACCTGGCTGTATGCAAATTAGTCTGTTCCTGTCCCAGTGCATGATGGGAACAGGGCAAACCAAACTACAAAAGCCAATTCTTACACTGGGAAGGAAACAAGCTCCCGGGGACCGGGTTCTGGCATTACAGCCGTCTTTGGCCCGGTTTGCTTGAATCCTGATGGTGCAATGAGCAAGGGTCTCACATCTGAGAATACCCTTCCACGCTTAGGGTGGACAAAAATATTTACAACAAGGGGTGGTGAGGGACAGAGTCTCTGAATTAAGCAGAAAGCTCTCACCCAGTCAAGAGATCAGGGCTAGATCCAACACCGTTTTTTAGCTCACTGCACCATCCCAGTTTCAGAACCTGGCTGTATGCAAATTAGTCTGTTCCTGTCCCAGTGCATGATGGGAACAGGGCAAACCAAACTACAAAAGCCAATTCTTACACTGGGAAGGAAACAAGCTCCCGGGGACCGGTTTCTGGCATTACAGCCGTCTTCGGCCCGGTTTTCTTGAATCCTGATGGTGCAATGAGCAAGGGTCTCACATCTGAGAATACCCTTCCACGCTTAGGGTGGACAAAAATATTTACAACAAGGGGTGGTGAGGGACAGAGTCTCTGAATTAAGCAGAAAGCTCTCACCCAGTCAAGAGATCAGGGCTAGATCCAACACCGTTTTTTAGCTCACTGCACCATCCCAGTTTCAGAACCTGGCTGTATGCAAATTAGTCTGTTCCTGTCCCAGTGCATGATGGGAACAGGGCAAACCAAACTACAAAAGCCAATTCTTACACTGGGAAGGAAACAAGCTCCCGGGGACCGGTTTCTGGCATTACAGCCGTCTTCGGCCCGGTTTTCTTGAATCCTGATGGTGCAATGAGCAAGGGTCTCACATCTGAGAATACCCTTCCACGCTTAGGGTGGACAAAAATATTTACAACAAGGGGTGGTGAGGGACAGAGTCTCTGAATTAAGCAGAAAGCTCTCACCCAGTCAAGAGATCAGGGCTAGATCCAACACCGTTTTTTTAGCTCACTGCACCATCCCAGTTTCAGAACCTGGCTGTATGCAAATTAGTCTGTTTCTGTCCCAGTGCATGATGGGAACAGGGCAAACCAAACTACAAAAGCCAATTCTTACACTGGGAAGGAAACAAGCTCCCGGGGACCGGTTTCTGGCATTACAGCCGTCTTCGGCCCGGTTTGCTTGAATCCTGATGGTGCAATGAGCAAGGGTCTCACATCTGAGAATACCCTTCCACGCTTAGGGTGGACAAAAATATTTACAACAAGGGGTGGTGAGGGACAGAGTCTCTGAATTAAGCAGAAAGCTCTCACCCAGTCAAGAGATCAGGGCTAGATCCAACACCGCTTTTTAGCTCACTGCACCATCCCATTTTCAGAACCTGGCTGTATGCAAATTAGTCTGTTCCTGTCCCAGTGCATGATGGGAACAGGGCAAACCAAACTACAAAAGCCAATTCTTACACTGGGAAGGAAACAAGCTCCTGGGGACCGGTTTCTGGCATTACAGCCGTCTTCGGCCCGGTTTGCTTGAATCCTGATGGTGCAATGAGCAAGGGTCTCACATCTGAGAATACCCTTCCACGCTTAGGGTGGACAAAAATATTTACAACAAGGGGTGGTGGGGGACAGAGTCTCTGAATTAAGCAGAAAGCTCTCACCCAGTCAAGAGATCAGGGCTAGATCCAACACCGTTTTTTAGCTCACTGCACCTTCCCAGTTTCAGAACCGGACTGTATGCAAATTAGTCTGTTCCTGTCCCAGTGCATGATGGGAACAGGGCAAACCAAACTACAAAAGCCAATTCTTACACTGGGAAGGAAACAAGCTCCCGGGGACCGGTTTCTGGCATTACAGCCGTCTTCGGCCCGGTTTGCTTGAATCCTGATGGTGCAATGAGCAAGGGTCTCACATCTGAGAATACCCTTCCACGCTTAGGGTGGACAAAAATATTTACAACAAGGGGTGGTGAGGGACAGAGTCTCTGAATTAAGCAGAAAGCTCTCACCCAGTCAAGAGATCAGGGCTAGATCCAACACCGTTTTTTAGCTCACTGCACCATCCCAGTTTCAGAACCTGGCTGTATGCAAATTAGTCTGTTCCTGTCCCAGTGCATGATGGGAACAGGGCAAACCAAACTACAAAAGCCAATTCTTACACTGGGAAGGAAACAAGCTCCCGGGGACCGGTTTCTGGCATTACAGCCGTCTTCGGCCCGGTTTGCTTGAATCCTGATGGTGCAATGAGCAAGGGTCTCACATCTGAGAATACCCTTCCACGCTTAGGGTGGACAAAAATATTTACAACAAGGGGTGGTGAGGGACAGAGTCTCTGAATTAAGCAGAAAGCTCTCAACCAGTCAAGAGATCAGGGCTAGATCCAACACCGTTTTTTAGCTCACTGCACCATCCCAGTTTCAGAACCTGGCTGTATGCAAATTAGTCTGTTCCTGTCCCAGTGCATGATGGGAACAGGGCAAACCAAACTACAAAAGCCAATTCTTACACTAGGAAGGAAACAAGCTCCCGGGGACCGGTTTCTGGCATTACAGCCGTCTTCGGCCCGGTTTGCTTGAATCCTGATGGTGCAATGAGCAAGGGTCTCACATCTGAGAATACCCTTCCACGCTTAGGGTGGACAAAAATATTTACAACAAGGGGTGGTGAGGGACAGAGTCTCTGAATTAAGCAGAAAGCTCTCACCCAGTCAAGAGATCAGGGCTAGATCCAACACCGTTTTTTAGCTCACTGCACCATCCCAGTTTCAGAACCTGGCTGTATGCAAATTAGTCTGTTCCTGTCCCAGTGCATGATGGGAACAGGGCAAACCAAACTACAAAAGCCAATTCTTACACTGGGAAGGAAACAAGCTCCCGGGGACCGGTTTCTGGCATTACAGCCGTCTTCGGCCCGGTTTGCTTGAATCCTGATGGTGCAATGAGCAAGGGTCTCACATCTGAGAATACCCTTCCACGCTTAGGGTGGACAAAAATATTTACAACAAGGGGTGGTGAGGGACAGAGTCTCTGAATGAAGCAGAAAGCTCTCACCCAGTCAAGAGATCAGGGCTAGAACCAACACCGTTTTTTAGCTCACTGCACCATCCCAGTTTCAGAACCTGGCTGTATGCAAATTAGTCTGTTCCTGTCCCAGTGCATGATGGGAACAGGGCAAACCAAACTACAAAAGCCAATTCTTACACTGGGAAGGAAACAAGCTCCCGGGGACCGGGTTCTGGCATTACAGCCGTCTTTGGCCCGGTTTGCTTGAATCCTGATGGTGCAATGAGCAAGGGTCTCACATCTGAGAATACCCTTCCACGCTTAGGGTGGACAAAAATATTTACAACAAGGGGTGGTGAGGGACAGAGTCTCTGAATTAAGCAGAAAGCTCTCACCCAGTCAAGAGATCAGGGCTAGATCCAACACCGTTTTTTAGCTCACTGCACCATCCCAGTTTCAGAACCTGGCTGTATGCAAATTAGTCTGTTCCTGTCCCAGTGCATGATGGGAACAGGGCAAACCAAACTACAAAAGCCAATTCTTACACTGGGAAGGAAACAAGCTCCCGGGGACCGGTTTCTGGCATTACAGCCGTCTTCGGCCCGGTTTTCTTGAATCCTGATGGTGCAATGAGCAAGGGTCTCACATCTGAGAATACCCTTCCACGCTTAGGGTGGACAAAAATATTTACAACAAGGGGTGGTGAGGGACAGAGTCTCTGAATTAAGCAGAAAGCTCTCACCCAGTCAAGAGATCAGGGCTAGATCCAACACCGTTTTTTTAGCTCACTGCACCATCCCAGTTTCAGAACCTGGCTGTATGCAAATTAGTCTGTTTCTGTCCCAGTGCATGATGGGAACAGGGCAAACCAAACTACAAAAGCCAATTCTTACACTGGGAAGGAAACAAGCTCCCGGGGACCGGTTTCTGGCATTACAGCCGTCTTCGGCCCGGTTTGCTTGAATCCTGATGGTGCAATGAGCAAGGGTCTCACATCTGAGAATACCCTTCCACGCTTAGGGTGGACAAAAATATTTACAACAAGGGGTGGTGAGGGACAGAGTCTCTGAATTAAGCAGAAAGCTCTCACCCAGTCAAGAGATCAGGGCTAGATCCAACACCGCTTTTTAGCTCACTGCACCATCCCATTTTCAGAACCTGGCTGTATGCAAATTAGTCTGTTCCTGTCCCAGTGCATGATGGGAACAGGGCAAACCAAACTACAAAAGCCAATTCTTACACTGGGAAGGAAACAAGCTCCTGGGGACCGGTTTCTGGCATTACAGCCGTCTTCGGCCCGGTTTGCTTGAATCCTGATGGTGCAATGAGCAAGGGTCTCACATCTGAGAATACCCTTCCACGCTTAGGGTGGACAAAAATATTTACAACAAGGGGTGGTGAGGGACAGAGTCTCTGAATTAAGCAGAAAGCTCTCACCCAGTCAAGAGATCAGGGCTAGATCCAACACCGTTTTTTAGCTCACTGCACCTTCCCAGTTTCAGAACCTGGCTGTATGCAAATTAGTCTGTTCCTGTCCCAGTGCATGATGGGAACAGGGCAAACCAAACTACAAAAGCCAATTCTTACACTGGGAAGGAAACAAGCTCCCGGGGACCGGTTTCTGGCATTACAGCCGTCTTCGGCCCGGTTTGCTTGAATCCTGATGGTGCAATGAGCAAGGGTCTCACATCTGAGAATACCCTTCCACGCTTGGGGTGGACAAAAATATTTACAACAAGGGGTGGTGAGGGACAGAGTCTCTGAATTAAGCAGAAAGCTCTCACCCAGTCAAGAGATCAGGGCTAGATCCAAAACCGTTTTTTAGCTCACTGCACCATCCCAGTTTCAGAACCTGGCTGTATGCAAATTAGTCTGTTCCTGTCCCAGTGCATGATGGGAACAGGGCAAACCAAACTACAAAAGCCAATTCTTACACTGGGAAGGAAACAAGCTCCCGGGGACCGGTTTCTGGCATTACAGCCGTCTTCGGCCCGGTTTGCTTGAATCCTGATGGTGCAATGAGCAAGGGTCTCACATCTGAGAATACCCTTCCACGCTTAGGGTGGACAAAAATATTTACAACAAGGGGTGGTGAGGGACAGAGTCTCTGAATTAAGCAGAAAGCTCTCACCCAGTCAAGAGATCAGGGCTAGATCCAACACCGTTTTTTAGCTCACTGCACCATCCCAGTTTCAGAACCTGGCTGTATGCAAATTAGTCTGTTCCTGTCCCAGTGCATGATGGGAACAGGGCAAACCAAACTACAAAAGCCAATTCTTACACTGGGAAGGAAACAAGCTCCCGGGGACCGGTTTCTGGCATTACAGCCGTCTTCGGCCCGGTTTGCTTGAATCCTGATGGTGCAATGAGCAAGGGTCTCACATCTGAGAATACCCTTCCACGCTTAGGGTGGACAAAAATATTTACAACAAGGGGTGCTGAGGGACAGAGTCTCTGAATTAAGCAGAAAGCTCTCACCCAGTCAAGAGATCAGGGCTAGATCCAACACCGTTTTTTAGCTCACTGCACCATCCCAGTTTCAGAACCTGGCTGTATGCAAATTAGTCTGTTCCTGTCCCAGTGCATGATGGGAACAGGGCAAACCAAACTACAAAAGCCAATTCTTACACTGGGAAGGAAACAAGCTCCCGGGGACCGGTTTCTGGCATTACAGCCGTCTTCGGCCCGGTTTGGCGTGGTATACTCAGACATGAGTCCCTTTCTCACTGCTCCATCAGGATTCAAGCAAGCCGTGCCGAAGAAGGCTGAAATGCCAGAAACTGGTCCCCGGTAGCTTGTCTCCTTTCTGGTGAAGAATTGGCTTGGTAGTTTAGTCTGCCCTGTTCCCATGATGCACTGGGCCAGGGACAGACTGATTTGCATATAACCAGGTTCTGAGCTGGGATGGGGCAGTGAGATAAATAACGGTGATGGATCAAGCCCTGATCTTTGGACTGGGTAAGAGTGGTCTGTTTAACTCAGACACTCTGTTCATCACCACCCCCTTTTTGTAAAGCATCTTTTAGACAGCAAGCTGACAGACCCCATTGAGCTGGACCAGTACCAGGTTCCACAGCGGAATTGTGGGTACCACAGCCAAACGTGGGCAGGGTCTCAAGCAGAAGAGTGGGGGGACAAGGGTAACCAAAAGGAGTTCTCACAAGGGCCCCAAAATAGTTCCCAGGGAAAGGAATCCCAACCCCCCAAACCTAGACAGCCATGGCCCCCTAAGGGCAGGCGGGACAATAGAGACAGAAGGAATAACCAGGGTCCCCCTACCTGATATCACTGCAATGAGGTGGGCCACATCGCTCCAAGCTGTCCCAAGAAGAAGCTAGCACCCACTGGTGCTCCCGCCCCAGCGTTAGCTACTGTAGCTTTGGGTGGGGATTTGGTTTCTAGTGACTGGGGGGAGCTAGCAGTTATGACCCTTGTCTCACTAGGAGACCGAGAGATGGTCCAGGAAACCTTACTGCCCTCTAACACTAAGAAGTATGGGCAGAAGGGGACCATCAATGGGAGGGAGGTTGAGGCTCTGAGAGACAAAGGAGCCAGCGTGACATCCGTGAGGTGTCAGTGGGTGTCTGAAGAGCAAATCATCCCTGATGTACTCCGCCCTGTAGTGGCAGCTGACAGCTCAGTGCGCCTCTGCAAGCTGGCGCGTGTTCCCTTTGAATGGGGGGAGTCTCTGGTCTTTTGGAAGTAGTTGTCAGTGATGCCTTGCCTGTAGACTGTCTGTTAGGTAACAACCTGGAGAGTTCTCCATGGAAGGATGTAGAGCACAGAAC
This sequence comes from Lissotriton vulgaris, assembly GCF_964263255.1. Taxonomy (NCBI): domain Eukaryota; kingdom Metazoa; phylum Chordata; class Amphibia; order Caudata; family Salamandridae; genus Lissotriton; species Lissotriton vulgaris. The sequence goes on along the minus strand of NC_141689.1, from coordinate 1,431,569,443 downwards.
TCATTTGAAGATGTTGGGTCTGCCTGCGTGGATCTGTGTGACCATGCGTGCTATGTCAGCCAGTAAGGGTGACTCAGCAGAACTGGAGCCTGAAACAGTGGCCCAGATACCTTGACAGGAGAGGAAGAGGCAAGGGGCATGGGAAACCCGCCCCAGCAGTTCCCACGGTCCAGGAAGGAGCAGAACCTGAGGGGGATGCCCTGGAACCTACAGGGGAACAGGTGGCCGAACTGGGAGACCTACCTGAGCTGATCCATTGGCTGCAGGAAGGTGGTCCCTCCAGGGAGGAGTTCTGCCAGGCGCAGAAGGAATGCACTTCCCTCGATGGTCTGCGGAAACAGGCTGTAGATCAGGCAGCAGGTGGAGCAGTCAGAGACCACTTTATCTACTGGGAAGATGACCTACTATATAGCGAGCCTAAGTTTGCTGAGCCCGGTGCAGCCCGTGTGCTGGTGGTACCTGAGCACTTCAGAAGCTTCCTAATGGGTCTGGCTCATGACGTGCCGCTTGCAGGACATCTGGGGCAATACAAGACACTGAACCGGCTTGTCACCCACTTCCACTGGCCCCAGATGAGAAAGCACGTTGGTTCCTTTTGCAGATCTTGCCAAACCTGTCAAGCCAGTGGCAAGACTGGAATGAAGTTGAAGGCACCCCTTCAACCCTTCCCAGTGGTGAGCACCCCTTTCGGGTGAGCACCCCTTTCGAGCGGGTGGGCATAGACATAGTAGGGCCCCTGGACCCCAAGTCAGCCTTAGGCAACAGGTTCATCCTGGTCTTGGTGGACCATGCCACCCGGTACTCGGAAGCAGTCCCTCTCAGGACAATAACAGCACCCGTGGTGGGCCGTGCATTGATGGGGATCTTTTCCCGTGTGGGCCCCAGAGAGGTGGTCTCCGACCGGGGTACCAACTTCATCTCTAAGTACATGAAGTCTCTGTGGGAGGAGTGTGGGGTAACTTATAAGTTCACCACTCCTTACCACCCTCAAGGAAATGGGTTGGTTGAAAGGTTCAACCGGACCCTAAAAGGTGTGATTATGGGCCTAGCGGAGCCCATGAGACGGTAGTGGGACGTCTTGTTACCATGCCTGTTGTTTGCCTACAGGGAGGTGCCTCAGAAGTCCTTAGGGTTCAGTCCCTTTGAACTTCTGTATGGCCACCCTGTTAGAGGACCTCTTTCACTGGTGAAGGAGGGTTGGGAAAAGTCCTGTGGGAAAACCCCCCAGGATGTGTTCAGCTATGTGCTGGCCATCCGCAACCAGACACAACGCTTCAGGAAGCTCGCTCAGGCGAACCTGGAAGCAAGCCAGGAAGAAATGAAAAGATGGTATGACCAGAATACCACTCTGGTCGAATTTCAACCTGGGCAGAAAGTGTGGGTAATGGCGCCAGTGGGCCTTGCGCGCTCCAAGACAAGTGGACTGGGCCATATGAGGTGGTAGAAAGGAAAAGTGAGGTAACCTACCTGGTTAACCCGAGGACTCCCAGGCAGCCCCTGAGAGTCTTGCATGTGAACCGTATCAAACCACACTTTGGGAGGTCTGAAGTAACCATGCTCATGGCTACAGATGCAGGAATGGAAAAGGATAGTGATCCTCTCCCTGACCTCCTGGCAGTTAAGGAGCAAGATGGGTCAGTGGATGGTGTGGTCCTCTCGCCCACCCTGACCCCAGAGCAGCAGAGTGACTGTTGCCAAGTGTTGGGTCAGTTCTCCTCCCTGTTCTCGCTGACCCCAGGAGTCACCAACTGCTGCGTCCATGATGTGGACACTGGAGACAGTCTGCCTGTGAAGCAAACATTTTACAGGGTAGAGGTTTCCAAGATGTTGGCGCTAGGGGTGATTGAGCCCTCCAGCAGCCCCTGGGCTAGCCCAGTGGTCTTGGTACCAAAAGCTGCTGCGCCAGGTGCCACTCCAGAACTCAGGTTTTGCATGGACTACCGTGGGCTCAATGCGGTCACGAAGACTGACGCACACCCCATCCCCAGAGCTGATGAGCTCGTGGATCGGTTGGGAGCTGCCCAGTACCTCAGTACATTTGATTTGACTTCTGGGTACTGGCAGATTGCCTTAACCGATGGGGAGAAAGAGAGGTCAGCATTTTCAACGCCAGAGGGGCACTTCCAGTTCCGAGTCATGCCCTTTGGGTTGAAGAATGCCCCTGCCACGTTCCGGAGACTGATTAACCAGGTACTGTCCGGGCTGGAGGAATTCAGCGCCGCATACCTGGATGACATTGCTGTGTTCAGCTCCACGTGGGAGGAACACTTGCAACACCTCTGTGAAGTGTTGAAGGCTCTGCAAAGGGCAGGCCTCACTATAAAGGCCAGCAAGTGCCAGATAGGGCAGGGATCTGTGGTGTATTTGGGACACCAGGTGGGGAGCGGCCAGGTGGCGCCTCTAGAGGCAAAGATTGATACCATTCTGGCTTGGGAACCCCCCAAGACATAGACAGAGGTAAGAGCCTTTTTAGGACTCACCGGGTATTACAGACGGTTTGTCAAGGGATATGGCACCATTGTCGCCCCCTTGACAGAACTCACTTCTAAGAAGTTGCCCAAAAGAGTGGACTGGACCGAAGCCTGCCAAACTGCTTTTGATGCCCTGAAGACTGTCATGTGCACAGCACCGGTGCTCAAGGCACCTGACTTTTCCAGTGAGTTCATAGTACAGACAGACGCTTCAGAGCATGGTGTGGGAGCAGTACTCTCACAAATCACTGAGGAGGGAGGAGACCAGCCGGTAGCTTTCATTAGTAGGAGGCTACTCTCCAGGGAACAGAGGTGGAGTGCGATTGAGAGAGAAGCTTTTGCTGTGGTCTGGGCTCTGAAGAAGTTGAGGCCCTACCTGTTTGGGACTCACTTCCGTGTTCAGACCGACCACAGGCTCCTCAGATGGTTAATGCAGATGAGGAGGGAGAACCCAAAACTGTTGAGGTGGTCCATCTCCCTACACGGAATGGACTTTACAGTGGAACACCGCTCTGGTACAGAGCACGCCAACGCTGATGGTCTGTCTAGGTTTTTCCGCCTTAGTGAAGAGAACTCCCAAGAGGGTGGGTAGTTCTCCCCACTTTCAGCTGGAGGGGACACGTGTTAGACCTGACATCTTTGGTGTGGTTTTCCCCTATCTTTTTTGCCTCTACCTCCTGTATTTTTGATGCTGTGCTGGATTTGGTTTTTGCTGGTTTAGATGCTTTGGACACTCTGACACTGCTGATCAGTGCCAGAGTGTAAGTGCTCCCTTTGTAAATTGCTATTCTGATTGGATATACATGTTTGGCATATTTGTATCACCATGAAGTCCCTAGTAAAGTGCACCAGGTGTGCCAGGGCTGGTGATGACAAATGCTACTAGTGGGCCTGCAGCACTGATTGTGCCACCCACAGGAGTAGCTCTAAAATGGTGTCTCAGGCCTGCCACTGCAGTTCCTATGGGCAGTTTAGAAACTGCCATGTCCTCCTGGTCAGTGTCCCCACTGACCAGGCCTAACCCTTCCCTTTTTGTGCACATCAGTCACCCCTATGGAAAGCCCCAAGGTACCCCCTGGGCACGGTGCAGTGTATCAGCAGGGTGCAGCATGTACTGGTGCAGGTGACATGCTCTGGTAGTGAATTACAGCCATTTTCGTTTTTCACTACTGTAAGGCTATCTTGCACCTTAGATTAACATGGGGGATGCTGGCTACAGTGGCTTCCAGCCTTTCTTCTCATAGGAACACAATAGGACATAAGTATCTAGTATCCCTGAACTCAGAATTTAATAACACATCTTTTAGGAAAGGTTGTTTTTAAATCCTGTGTTTGAGAACAGCACTTTTAGAAAGTTGCTGTTCTCTTGTCTGACCCTTCTGTGTGCCTTGGCCTGTTTGTGTATTGACTGTCTGGTTTGAGAGTGATAGGGGCTGGGGATTCCCCAGGAGGCTGGCTGAGTCAGCCCTAGGCTGAATGACTGCATTTGCAACCTGAGTGGCGGGAGGAGTTAACCTGGGCCTGAATAGGGCTGTGCCTGCCTTCCACAATGCTGGCTCCACCTCCTGTTGGGCGGCTGACGACCCTGCCCCTCACTCTGAAAGGAAAGGAGCAGCCAGGAAAACAAAGTACTCAGGAGACACCCAGAACTGGTTCAGACCGGGCTCAGGGCCCACTTGCACAAAGAGAACAAAGACTTTTAGGGGTATAAGAACAGGACCCCTGACAACAGAAAATTAGATCATCTGGAATAAAGAAGGAACCTCTGCCAAGGAGAAAGCTGAATCTGAAGAAGGAAGACTGTCCTGCTGTTGGTCTGCTGGACTGACCTGTTGCTTTGCTGCCAAGGAGAGGGGAAGGACTTTGCTGTTGTGCTGTGTCCCCTGTCTTGAAGGAATCTCCAAGGGCCTGAGAAGAGCTGGCTCCCTGTTCTGAAGTCCCAGGAACAAAAGGACTTCACCCCCAACTTCCCTGAACTCTGCTGAGAGAGTTCTGTCCTTCCTAGAGTGCTTGATCCAGTTGTGGGGCCTCTGGAAGTTGTACCTGTGCTGGAAAGCTTGAAACTAAGTTTGAGAGACTTTTGCAATTGAAAAGTGTTGCATCGCTCGCTTGCGGAGTGCATCCTCAACAGTGCGAGAAGTTTCTCGCCGCTACGAAGGTCGAGATCATCGCAGCGCCTGACGCCACTGCCAGAGCCGTCGCATCCTTCGTTTGCGGGACGCACCAGACCGGTGCGGGAAAGTCAAACATCGCTGTGAGTGTCGTCGCAGAGCCTGTCATCGCTGGGTGAGATTGCCGCACCGCTTGCTTGCAGACCGCATCACGTCGCTGCGTGCATCGACGCAGAACCATCGCATCGAGGAGCTGTGAGAGAGAGGATCACCACTGGACCGCGCATCGTCGCCCCGGAGATCGTCGCAGTCCCTACGAGATCGTCACATCGTGCCTTTGCAAGAACAAACTTCCTACGGAACCTCCACACCGGAATCCATACAAGTGGCCTTCCTCCCCATACAGACCGGATTCGCCGCAACACGCCCGCTACTGCAGCGGGGCTGTCGCATCCCCTCCCCAGGGTCTCAAAAGCAGCGCATCGCTTGTTTTCCACCGCACCAGCTTCTGCTTTTGGAACTTTGTCGCAACTAAAAGGTACTGTGAGTAAACGTGACGCAACTGTGAACTTTTCACGCATCTGTGGATTATTTTATCGCAACCTAAAGAACTTACCGTACAACCTTAAGAACTCTTTTGAAACCATATTCTTGAACTGTGTATGTTGGATTTTTGTCGTTTTGGTCTTGTGTAGTTTAGAATAAATACCTTTATTTTCTAAACTGTTGTGGAGTCAGTTTGTGGTGTTTTCACTGTGTTACTGTGAGTGTTGGTACAAATACTTTGTGCATTGCCTCTGGTTAGCCTAGACTGCTCGTGCCAAGCTACCTAGAGGGTGAGCAGGGGTTATCTCAGAGGGTTATCTCCTTGCCCTGACTAGAAGCAAGGGTCCCTATTTGGACAGTGGTACCTACCTCTGCCAACTAAACTAGAGACCCCCAGTTCTAACAAAGGTTAATGTGACGTTATAGTTAGAACAATAATGAACATTTAAATACATTTTTAGGTAATATTATTGTTGGACCCAAAAACCTATTATTCTGCAAATGTCTACACATCATGAACCATAAAAATACTAATAACCCTTCAAAAATACATTCCCTACTAAAACTTATTACATTCTACCCAAACCTCCTACTGAACCCCAAACCCAGAACTACCCTTGAAAACTAAAAACGGATTACCCCACAGACTCTCCCCTTCCCTGAACCTTAAAATGCCAGTAATCCTTTAAAAAACATACATGGGCCCTAAGAAAAGTTAAAACACTTCCCAAAACAGTTTTTGAGACAGCTATCATGTGTATCACATGATACTTCTACCTTTGTAGTACATGAAGAACTGGGTGTAGCTCACCTCTCTGATTTCTTGCTCTTTCGCCCTCTTTTCCACGGTTGAAAATCTGGCCTAGGATAGGGATAGAACTAAGTAAAGAGTTTTTAAAGGATTGCCTGGCCTTTGATTATTCTCAGCATATTCCCTGGCTTAAATATATCAAGGATTGCCTCATGAATTTGGGTAGGAGATATATAGTTAATAATCCGGATAAACCCTATAAGAAGGATTATAGTTGGGTGAAGGATTCCTTTTTTAGAAAGCGGATGGTGGATGGAGAAGAGTGAAGTACTGGGTTCTTTAAGACCCAGCGGTGCCAGGGCACAACACCTGAAACCTTCGTGGGTAACCTGCTCCGGCGTACGAATGACAGAGACACGGGACACTTCCTTGGGCGTCAAAGATTCAAGGTTTATTTACTGCAGGGAACACAGAAGTCACGACAAGTACAACACGTGCAACTTGGGGAGACTGCTTCAAATTGGTTCTGTGGATCGCTCCTTTTATACAGTTTTTACCCATAGGATAACATGGTAGACAAAAGTTTACAACCCGGTTCCCATAATTATCCCCCAGAGGGGTCGCTTTGGTCACTTTGATACACATAAGGTCCGGAACATAAGTGCTGAAACATTTGGCGGTTCCCAACTGTAAAAACCCATCTTCCCAACATTAGCGCATTCCAATCGGCAGTAAAACAGATCGAAATAGGAACAAAGACAGGTGCAGAGGAAGACGGAGACAGTGGGGAGATCGGAAAGGGTGTAAAAGGGGAGGTATCGGGAAACACGAGATACAGGCATCAAAGGGACGTGCCTAATGAGATGCACGGCTGAGACAATAAACCGGCACGGCGGGATGAGCCTCGAGCGGGGCCATCTGCCTTACAGTATCATCCCCCTCATCATAAAGACACTTACAAAGAACATGTGTCTTCCGCAAATATCTTGGGAGTCCCAGGGTCGCGAAGCGGACAGCGTCCGTTCGCTGGCTACTTGAGGGCAAGAGACAAAATGGATGCCGTATCTAAGATGGAACCCGTGGGTACAGATGAAAAAACCCACATAACAAACGAACGGTTTAAGTTAGCACAGCGAAACTGCGCACACTCACTAAACTCGTCATTTGCGGTTCATAGATACCAGACTCGACCATATTCGTACGAGTCGAAAACATCACTTACAATTGTCACGGAACCTCAGACGCTCCTTTTGCCCTCATGTAGGCAAGCACTAGTCGGAATCATATTCGATATTCATCAGACCATCGAGATGTTGCTGTAGCATAGCTCTGTCCAACCGAGTCCCCTTGGTAACAGGTGGCTGTCTCATACACGTTGTAGCACAGAGGCCACATAAGGCAGGACCGCACTGCACACAAAGGCAACACGTGAACAGGAACGCCACAACGACTCCGATGATCATCAGAATCTTCCAACCCCAAGTTGACATCAGGCCCCAAAACCACCCAAGTAGCGTCCAATCCCCTACATCCACGTGTATGGATTCGGAGATCTTATGCAACTTCGAGATGGCTTGATAGACAGTCGGAGCGTTATCAGGAATGAAAATACAGCAGCTCGAATGGATCACCTTACATACCCCACCACGATCTGCTAAAATCACGTCTAAAACCATACGGTTTTGTAACGTCATAAGTCTATCCGCCTGAAGTTCAGTGGTGATATTACCAAGGGCACTGGCAGTAATATTAGCTGTCGATTCTACCACTCGAGTCAACTGTCTCAGGTTCCTACTATTAACCATAGGTCCCCAAAACGGGAGGAAACCCTTGAAAAAGTCTCCTGCCTCTTGACCGGCAGTATCCTCTTCGCTAATTACGCCTCTCACAACTCTAGTCTTGTGATAATCTGCATCTACAGTGAACGTCGGAGGCAACAAGTTTGCGATGAAGCATGAGCCCATGAAGTCAGAGGGCAACCATGCATATGCACGATCATGACAGATAAAGTATGTACCCTTGGCGGCCAGGAACACAGGGGACGAGACCATCGGCAGAATGTAATTTTCAGTGCAAGCACTCTCTCCAAGTCGGGCTTTCGATCTTCGGCCGCGACCTATGAGACAAAAATTACCAATGTGGGGTACGACCCATATCGGGGACGAGCTTTTAAGCTGCTTTTCACTGGTGAACACACTATATTCACCTCTACTTAGGACCCTATAGGCTTGTACCTCTTCTCCGGGAATAAGCGAAGGATCATAGATATCGCTATCTAAATCCTCTATTGCTATAGACAAAGGTTTTTGATACGAGGTAGTACCAGAGTAGGGGGAACGCGGTTCTCGAATGGGGTGGAAACCCAGTGCGCTTCGAAACATTGTCTGAAATGCTCGAGCGGACCCTTGGGAACTATATGGTAACACCAGATATGGAATTCCCTTATCCGTAGTATGTGGCATCAACCCACACACCCAACAATTAGTAGTGTTAACCACTAACTGATGCTGATGGAGGAGCTGAATAAAGGAGTTATTGCGGAATTCTGCACGTCTAGCCTGCTCGTGTTCAGGTAAGATATGGAAAGAATGAGGAGAAGCAGTAGAGGTAAGTTTAGGGTCAGGGGTAGGAGTAGGTGTAACAGTAGGTAAGAAGAAAAACATCGTGTAATACACCCCACCCGCCAATAATGCAGAAACAGTCAAAAACAACACGAATATTTGGAATATAAAACATTTGGTACGACTGAGTTGCTGCAGCTTGAATCTATGAGCCTGAGCTCCTTCCACATCAGTCAGCTTCGAAAATGCCATTCCCTATGACCGTCCGCAACGTTTCTTGACGCACTTCGTTCTGTGTAGCAATAGTCAATCCCTAGGAGTTCCCAGGAACCGACGGTCTTTAACCTAGCGTCAAGACCTACTAACCAGAAGGAAGTACGCGCGCGGCCCTACGGCCTTTATTTCACAAGTGTATATGCAAAAACAATGTTTCTCAGCTGTGGAAGCAAAAAGTGTAAGGAACGAAGCTCAATGAATAGGTACAAAATAATTACAATGATACGAATGTTCAAACTGATCGTGGAAAACGGGATAATGCAATTATCAAGGGACAGAATAGGATCTTTTATTAGTCTTTAGTGCTGGATCGCAAAAAGTATCGGGTTTTCCCAGGACGTGTCTGTTCGTCAAACAAAGGATCCGTTGAAGGGACAACGTCCTGTTGATCAGCTGAATGTTTTGGTCTTGAGTCTTTTGCTGACAAATGTTCAACAATGTCTTTCTGCTGCACTGAGGATTCTCCGACAGGTTGTGCGTCGCTGAAAGGTACAAACGCCGGCAATCCTTCGGTTTCAGTTGATGCAATGCCTCTCCTCACCCACGAGTCTGCTGGCAACGGAATAGGGACTTTTTTCGTATGGGTGGCATGCACCCAATTCTTCCGCCCCTCAAGACGAACTGCAGTTCTCGTGGCAAGGAGGACCTGGTAGGGTCCGGTGAACCTGGGATCCAAGTTGTTCTTGCGCGAGAAGTTGCGCGTCACCACCCAATCTCCGGGCTGGAGCTGGTGGCCTGGACCCTCCGTCTGCGTCGGCAATGCTTCGTGAACCTGTTGGTGAATTAACCTCAGTTTAGCAGTCAAGTCATGAAGATAATCGATCAGCATTGGATATTCAAGATCACAGAAAATACCTGGCCTAGGAACCCCCCAAACATTCGCAGGACGACCGAACACTATTTCGTAGGGACTAAGCCCTACTCGGGAGTGTACAGTCGCCCTAGTTGACAGTAATGCTAAGGGTAAAGCGTCAGGCCACGAAAGACCAGTCGTAGCCTGAATCTTCGCTAGCTTTAGTTTAAGGGTGCCGTTATACCCTTCAACCAAACCAGCTGACTGGGGATGATTGGCGCTGTGGAATTTCTGATTAATTCCAAGGCCCTTGCATACACTCTTCATCACACTCCCCACGAACTCACTTCCGTTATCTGACCACACGATTCTAGGCATTCCATACCGAGGAAAGTATTCCTTCAGTAGGATTTTCGCAGTAGACAAAGCAGTGTTGTCTTTGAGAGGATAGGCCTCGATCCATCGGGAGAATGTGCAAACCACAACTAAAACATATTTCAGGTTATTGCATCGCTCCATATGGATGAAGTCCAATTGAATCACCTCAAAGGGACATGAAGGGGGAGCAAAACTGCCAGGAGGAGTTGGGGTTCCCTTGCCAGGATTGTACAACATACACACCATACAGTTCTTAACCAAGCGTTCAGCACATTTCGTAATACCATCATTCTTCTACACAGGGGACAGCAATTTGCAAATACCTTTCGCGCTAATATGTGCTAACCCATGCGCCATTGTCACAACGGCCAGCACATACGCATCCGGTAACATCCATCTTTTCTGTTCCGACAAATCAATCCAACAACCATTCGCATCTAACTTTCCCGTACTTTCTTTCCACTTCGTCTTTTCAGTCTCGGTGGCCTCATTCTGAATTGCCTTTACACTTTCGATAGTGTCCTCACACATACTCGATTCTGTAGGCCACCTAACCGAACTCGTCACATACATTCGAGTGCTAAGGTTCCGGGCAGTCTCCTTAGCAGTCTCATCCGCAAAAGCATTAACACGACCCACATCATCCGTCACCTTACGATGCGCACTACATTTAACAATCGCTACTTGCTTAGGCAACGTAAGTGCATCCAAAAGATCATTCACAAGCTGGCCATGCTGAATCTTCGTACCATGCGATGTTAGAAAACCTCTCTCTCTCCACAACCGTCCAAAACTATGGGCGACGCCAAATGCATATTGGCTGTCGGTAAACACATTCACACGTTTCCCTTTCGCTAACACACACGCTCTAGTAAGAGCGATCAGTTCTGCAGCTTGGGCAGAATTCTGATTTAATCTTGCAGTCTCAACAACAGTATTCAACGTTACAACAGCATAAGCAGTAGTCACATCGCCATTCGGCAACTTGAAACATGAACCATCCACATACAATGTACCATCTGGGTCTTCCAATGGGGTGTTTTTAAGGTCCACTCGACCTTTCGTTTCCTCCTCTGTCCTCAAATAACAGTCGTGTTCTGTTATTTCATCTGACTCTGAGCTAATTGGTAACAAAGTTGCCGGGTTCAGAACATTACAACGTTTTATTTGAATGTGGCTTGCCAACAGCGTCAACTCGTACCCAGACAACCTCGCACTCGTCAAGTGCTGAGTTTTCGTACGATTCAAAAGAGTATCGACTGCATGCGGAACCATCACCGTAAGTATATTATCCATGACCAATCCTGCTGATTGTCGGATGGAGACCGCGGCTGCCGCTGTTGCTCTCAAACAACTCGGCAATGCTCTAGCTACCGGGTCCAAGGTCGAGGAAAAATATGCACATGGACGTTGCTTACCACCAAAAGGTTGTGTTAAAACACTCAACGCACAACCTTCTCTCTCGTGAACATATAATGTAAACGGCTTGCTGTAGTCAGGAGTACCTAACACAGGAGCCGAACACAATGAATCACGTAATTCAGAAAAACTTTTCTGACATTCTTCCGTCCATGGTAAAGGAGTCGAAACATCCTTGCACGTAAGAGCCACTAATGGTTTCGCTAGCAATGAAAAATGTGGAATCCATTGCCTGCAGTACGACGTGATACCTAAAAAGGCACGCACATCTCTTTGGGTTGTTGGCACAGCCATTCGCGCAATTGCTGCAATTCTCTCTGGGGTCAACCGCCTTCCCTCCTTTGACAATAAGTGACCTAGATAGGTTACTTCTTGACAACAATATTGGAGTTTAGAAGGTGACACCTTGTGATTTAACTCGCAGAGATGTTGCAGCAACGATACCGTAGCAATTTTGCAAATGTCCTGAGTATCTGCAGCTACCAATAGGTCATCGACGTATTGGATTAAGGCCGCACCAGCCGGCAACCTAAACGCATCCAGTTGACCCTTCAAGGCTTGACTGTAAATCGATGGACTTTCACAGTAGCCCTGAGGAGCGCGTTTAAACCGGAAGCTGCGTCCACCAAGAGAGAAACCGAAAAGGTCTCTGCTCTCTTCTGCAATCGGGATGCTGAAGAACGCATTCTTCAAATCAATCACCGAAAACCACGATGCAGAAACTGGAATCAGAGTCAGTAGCGCCGTGATGTCAGGCACAACGGGGAACTGAGGAATCACAATTTTATTCACCTCCCGTAAATCGATAACAAAACGATAAACAGGTGGTTTCGAAGGATCAGTACGTTTTAGAATGGGCAGTACAGGGCTGTTGCACACGTTTCCCCGTGTTTCCTCAATAACGTCTTTCTCGATCAAATCATAGATGATCGCTAACAGTGCTCGTTCACCATCAAGGGAGATACGATATTGGGGAATACGTGGCAATCGCACATTGGATTTCAACTGAACAACATAAGGTGAGATATCAAGCAGGCCCACATCATTTGGACCTGTTGCCCACAAAGACGCAGGAAGAGAACTCAATTCCGGTGGAAGCTTATCGAGAGACAAGTACATGGGAGAGACAACCCTCTCTCCCAACGTAAGCTTTACACCCGCAGGAGAACAATACAAAGTTGCATACAAACGTTTAAGCAAATCCAGGCCCAAAAGATTTTCACCACAACCTGTGGTCAAAATCAACGGAGCTTCTAGCTCACGTGGCCCAATTTTAAGGGGCAAAGGGCGCGAAACTGGATTGCTAACGGGGGCGCCAGAGAATCCAACGGAAACATTTGTTAAGCCAGACAAAGGTGCGCCAGGGAGTTTCGAATGCTTAATGGAACTTTTCGCTGCACCAGTGTCCAACAGAAAAGGCTCAACGACGCCCGATGTAGCAACTGCGACGTAAGGCCCTCTCTGATCAACCGGAACTGATACCACTCCCTCTCCTTGTCTATGGCTGTCCTAGTAATTACTGTTGTCAGTTCCCTGATCGACGTAATAATCGTCTACATTGTACTGCGCAGATCGTCCCTGCGACGATCCACGTTGATCAAAACAATTATCGGAATTTGATGAGTTATCTGAGCGATCGTTCTGGGCACCACGACCTCTACCACGTGGTGCCTGCTGCGAACCACCACGACCTCCTCTAGATGAGTTACCACTATTACGTTCATTTAAAACAGGACAATTGAATTTGATATGACCCTCCTGTCTACAATAGGCACATTGATTGTACCCCAACGAGGATCTTTGGGAAGAGGAGTCATTACGAGATTGTGGTCTATTCGATTGCGGCTGCGATCTATTTTGTTGCGAATTATTCTGATTCGAACGTGGAGGATACGCTTGCTGAAGCAACACTTTAGTTTTTAGCTCTTTCGTCTTTTTATCAGCACGGTCGCTTTCTTCTTTCTCTCTATTCTCATAATATTGTGCCGTAGCCAATATCTGAGCTGAAGTAGAAACGGCCCATGCACTTTCTGAATTTTTCAATTTATTGCTCAAATCGGGCAATAAGTTCGAAACAAATTTATCCACGAACAACCTTTGACCACCCTGAGTGCTCATATCCTGACCACTATGATCGATGAATGCCTCCTCAAACCTCGTAAAGAAGTCGGAGACACTCTCGTCCTTTTTCTGTTTACAAGCTGACAATTTGTCCCAATTTACCCTCATAGCTGGCATAAGAGTTTTCATTAACGTGATTATCCTTTGAGGAAGATCAACAATCAGCTGGTCGGGTTTAGCACCACCAGTTTGTCCGGCATCTGCCGCTACAATGGCAGCCCAAGCACCACCTAATTCATTCGGATGATTTTCCTGACGAATCTTAGCCCATACCGGTTGCGGTACGACATTACCGAACAACATATCGATATCGGCAAGATTCATTACCGTGGCATCTACGAGCTGCGATAATTCTTTGTAATACCCTGTAGGATTTTTGCGAGGGTCAGGCAAAGATTGCTTCACCTGTAGCACTTCAGAGCGTTTCCATGGGAGATGTATCCAAACCCTCTGAAAGAACGGCAAGATCGGGGGGTTTGCCCCAGGATTACCTGGCATCCACACTGGTGGAACCTCTCGCATAGGAAACTGGCCAGACTCATCTGGCTGTCTTTCAACATCTTCAACAAAGAGGGCTTGAGGTATAGGAGTGGGACGAAAAGATAACAATCGTTCAACAGCACGTCGAACATTGGTATCCACTATCAGTCCAGCCGAGAACTGAAGCTGTAGATCAGACAAAGCGGTCAGCACCTCGTCAGGTGCGTCGGCCGATATCTGATCACGAAGGACCTTACACATTTCCTCGAACACAAATCTTTGGGTTGGTATATTGAACTGACAAAATGTGTCGAGTACAATACATGGTGGATTTCTAAGGGGGTGCGTCATCCAACCCATCGCCATATTATATAGCGAAGCACGTTCCCTGTTACCAGGAAGCTGACTACGTCTCTGAGGACCATCTGAACCAGCGGACCCAAGAACAGGTCCGAGCGAATGAAAGAAACTAGCCGCAAGAGGAGAATTACGACTACGAGTAGAGGGAGAAGTATAGGACACAGAACTAACAAGTGAAGGGGTAGAGACAGAAACAACAGCAGGGGTTAACAAAGCAGGAGCAGCAGCGTGAGCAGGAGTATGTGGAAGCGGAGGAGCAGTAGGAATAGCAACAGACGGAGGAGCAGGAACAGTCGGAAGAACGGGTGCAGGTTGAGGAACAGGCAAAGGAAGAATAGGTGCAGGAACAGGTACAGGGGGAATCACAGGAGCTGTGGTACCCTGTACGTACGGAGGTGGCGATTTCATAAGATAGGACATTAAAGGATCCTCAACTGACTCATCCTTCTTTTCCGACTCCGTAGGCAAAGCAGGATAGCACTTATCTATAGTCATACGCTGTAATCTATCAAACACTTCCTTTTCCTTAACCTCCTTATCATGCTGAAACTGCTCTGCTTTCTTTACAATGGTAGCGACATTATCTCTCTGATTTCGTTTAGTCTGTCTGATTTCTTTCTGTCGGGCTTCCTTACGCCACAACCGAAAGGCATCAAACATGGCCGGCCTTGACTTTCTTTCGAACAATTTAACCTCTAGATTATCTAAGATCGGGGCCTCGAAGCTACCATGTGGTGGCCAGCGAAGGTCACCGTCCTTCTTCGTGTATTTGATCCAGTATTCATTAAAAGTAATCGGGCCTAGCCCATGTTTACTGTACAGTTCATAAGTCGGAGTTCCAACCGGAGGTATCGGACACGAGTCCTCCAGTCGGGAATCCACACCACAAGGTCTGAAACAACTGAACAAAGTACTACGACCAGGCATCTTGCACACTAGCCGAGTTTCACAAACTTCAAGGGTTACAGGATTTACCAAGTCCCAGCAAAGAACAAAAACCCTCGGTTTTTGGCGGCTGCAGTCGTCAAATAACACAGCAAAGTACGCTAGCAAAGTGTCACCGACAAAAACACTCACACAGCGTCAACAACAAAAACACTCGCTAAAGTGTCAACAACCAAGAACTCTGGGAGCGACCCACAAATACTTAACTCAAAGATCGATGGCGTCTCCAGGAAGGCCCGTCAATCGTCTCGCTATACCAAGGTCTACGCCAGGCGCCAAAACAGGTCTACAGTCAGGGCAGCAGTCCGTCGCAGCCGTCAGGAGGCGGGAATCTTCGCGGGAAAAGTCTTCGGGCCACTTATTTCGACAACAGGATCGATGAAGCGGAGTGCACCTTCCCTCGGAGATTTCACACGAAGTTCCTCACGATCGTCGGGCTTGGACCGGTACCACTGATGCAGCCCCATGTTGGGCGCCAACTGAAGGACTGGGTTCTTTAAGACCCAGCGGTGCCAGGGCACAACACCTGAAACCTTCGTGGGTAACCTGCTCCGGCGTACGAATGACAGAGACACGGGACACTTCCTTGGGCGTCAAAGATTCAAGGTTTATTTACTGCAGGGAACACAGAAGTCACGACAAGTACAACACGTGCAACTTGGGGAGACTGCTTCAAATTGGTTCTGTGGATCGCTCCTTTTATACAGTTTTTACCCATAGGATAACATGGTAGACAAAAGTTTACAACCCGGTTCCCATAATTATCCCCCAGAGGGGTCGCTTTGGTCACTTTGATACACATAAGGTCCGGAACATAAGTGCTGAAACATTTGGCGGTTCCCAACTGTAAAAACCCATCTTCCCAACATTAGCGCATTCCAATCGGCAGTAAAACAGATCGAAATAGGAACAAAGACAGGTGCAGAGGAAGACGGAGACAGTGGGGAGATCGGAAAGGGTGTAAAAGGGGAGGTATCGGGAAACACGAGATACAGGCATCAAAGGGACGTGCCTAATGAGATGCACGGCTGAGACAATAGACCGGCACGGCGGGATGAGCCTCGAGCGGGGCCATCTGCCTTACAGTATCATCCCCCTCATCATAAAGACACTTACAAAGAACATGTGTCTTCCGCAAATATCTTGGGAGTCCCAGGGTCGCGAAGCGGACAGCGTCCGTTCGCTGGCTACTTGAGGGCAAGAGACAAAATGGATGCCGTATCTAAGATGGAACCCGTGGGTACAGATGAAAAAACCCACATAACAAACGAACGGTTTAAGTTAGCACAGCGAAACTGCGCACACTCACTAAACTCGTCATTTGCGGTTCATAGATACCAGACTCGACCATATTCGTACGAGTCGAAAACATCACTTACAATTGTCACGGAACCTCAAGAGGGGGCCCTGTTGAAGCCCAGCATTCGCCATTGCATCACGCTGAAATCTGTGCATTCAAAAGAGCCGTACCTTTTATGGGTTAAATGTAGAAGGGACTGTGTAGTAAATACACTTGCAATAGGGTTTCTTCTTTACCTTCTTTATTCACCATTACATTTTCACACACTGGTAACCTCCAGCATAATAGATTTACAACAGAATTACCTAGAACACTCCTAACTCCCCCATTACACCCATATCATCAATGACATAGCACATTCCATTATTCCTTTAGGTAGTACATCTCCGCACATCTCTCCCCTTATAATAGAGCAACATATCAAAACAACAAAATAGGACATCATAACTATAAGATCCATTAACATACATATTAATAAGTACTTGAAATAAGACCTAGAACAACGTGCAATTGTAATATATTCATTGATGACAAAGATGAGTCGGGGGCGAAAACCTCCCTCCCCACCACAAGGGGCTCTTACCTTACACATATTTCCCATATTCCGTTCTCTTCCATCATCCAATCTAACAACAGAATTCATTGTAATCACTTTCTGTGGTTGGGAATATTTACTACCCCGTTCTTTACATGACCCATTTTTCTCACTACCACCCAATCTCCAGATTTCATATACCTTCACACCTATCCTGCTATCGTAACAAATTATATTACGTCTCTGGAAATCTGCCATTCTTGATGTCATACATTCATGAGCCACCCATAACTAATCCTTCTTACACAATCACATTGGAGACTCTTTTGTCACAGGCTCTCTACCCTTAAGAGCAATAAATGGAGATACGCCTGTCACAGAATGAGATGTTACCCTATGAGCCCAAAGCATCTTATTCAATTCCTCCTTCCATGCCAAACATTTGCCAATGACAGCTAAATATTATCCATGATGTTATGATTCACCCTCTCTACTAGCCCATTAGCCTGTGGTCGGAACAGTGCCACTCTATCATGTCTGATGCTCAAATCCTTAAGAAATTCAGTCATGGCAGTGGAAACCAACTGAACACCATTGTCTGTAACCACAACCTTTGGTATTCCTTCTTCCAAAAATACATCCCTTAAGAATTCAATTACATTCTTAGTCATAATTTGCTCCATGGCCTGGACCACAAACCATCTACTATAATATTCTACAAGAACCACTAAAATCCTATTCGTTAGACCCAATTTCTCCACCTGTCCTAAAAAAACAACTGCTAGTTTCTCCAATGGCCGAGCAGAAAGCATCATGTACCCGAAAGGTGGCTGCCTGACCACCCTACCTTTGTCACTGTTGCTACAGGCACGACAATCATCCACCGCCACCTCCACATCTTTGTCCATCCCTGGCCACCACAACGTCAGTCTCAATCTTCATTTCGTCAAATTCTTGCCAAGATGTCCTTCATATACAATTTTCACTAACCTTCCTCTCAATACCTTTGAGGGAACAATTTGATTGCACCTCAACACCTTAGCCGCCTGGATACGCAACTTAGTCTTTATCACCAAATACTGTTTCAAACCTTCACTTAAATCAGCCGTCTGTTCCCAACCATTACTTATAATATCCTTCAATTCCTTAAATTCCTCATCCTCACACAAGGCATACTCCCACTCTTCCTGTCTCAAAGCAAATTCCCCATCAATAGTTGTGATCAACTCAACTCCATCGGAGAAAGGAACATCCTCCTCTTCTTACTTCACACCCAACTCCATCCCTCTTGCAAATTCTATTACAAAATTGAAATCAATCACTGACATAAACCACCTGGAAATACGAGGCGTCACACTGCCTTCCAGACCCCGGCCACATTTGCACACATGTAATAAGGGCTCATGAGCAGTTTTCAGCACACAAGGTAATCCCCACAGATACTATCTAAAGTGATTTATCTCCCAACAGCAAGCCAAAATCTGTTTTTCAATGGCAGAATAAGAGCGCTCAACCCCCTGCAAATGTCATGAATCAAATCCAATTAACCTCTCTTCATCATCCACTCTTTGGGTCAATAGTGCACCAAGACCCACATTACGAGCATCTGTTGTCACAATGTTTTTTTTCTTAACAACAAAATGGCCCAATGTCGGCGTATGGGCAAGAGACCACTTAATATTGTTGAACGCAGTTTCACACTCTGATCCAAACTCTAACACCACTCCTTTTTTAAAATATTGCTCTCATTGGTTTCACTAGGTCAGCAAAATTAGAAACAAATTTGGATCAATATTCAGCAAGTCCCCAAAAAAGACTTCAATTGTTCCTTGTCACTCAGTTGCAGAGCATCCTCAACTGCCCTTACAATTCTTTTCTTTGGTTTTATGCCCCTCGCAGATATCTCATGCTCCAAATAATTCACCTGTTTCATTCTCAAATGACATTGCTCCTTCTTTTATAGGGAGGCCATGGTCCATAGTTATCCGTGGTACTTTATGCAATAACTCAGCATGTTCTTCCAATGACTTCCCCACCACCTTAATATAACCCTGGAAACATAATGCTTTCTGTATTCCTTGAAAAATGTTTTGCATGATCCTGTGAAAGACTGCTGAGGCTGATGCCAACCCGGATGGCATTCAACAATACAGATATTCACCCAGGGGTGTGACAAATGACGTCAATGGTCTGGAGTCTGGATGCAAATTTTTACCTGGTGGTATTCATCCGACATGTCTAAAACACTGAATACTTTCCCCCTTCTATCAAACTCAACATTTCTGTAATATTGGGCAAAGGTTGTCGATCCACCCATATACTTTTATTCAGTTCTCTTAAATCAATACAAATACAAATTTTATTGCCCTCCTTCGGGCTGAACTGTTCCCATGAGGCACAAGGTCAGACTGATTTTCATATGGCCAGGTCTGAACTGGGGTGGTGGAGTGAGCTAAAGAATGATGATGGATTAAACCCAGATCAGTTGACTGAGGGTGAGTGTTTGATTTGCTCCAACGCTCCGTCCATCATCCCCTTTGGTATTGCTTTGTTCGCCCTAAGTTGGCAGGGTATGCCCAGACATGGGTCCCTTGCTCACTTTGCCACTGGATTCAAGTTAGCCTGGCTGATGACGGCTGATTAGCCAGAAACCGGTCCCAGGATGCTTGTTTCCGGTCCAGGGAAGACATGGCTTGGCAGTTCGGGCTGAACTGTTCCCATGAGGCACAGGGTCAGACTGATTTGCATATGGCCATGTCTGAACTGGGGTGGTGGAGTGAGTTAAAGAATGATGATGGATTAAACCCAGATCAGTTGACTGGGGGTGAGTGTTTGATTTGCTCCAACGCTCTGTTCATCATCCCCTTTGGTGTCGCTTAGTTCGTCCTAAGTTGGCAGGGTATGCCCAGACGTGGGTCCCTTGCTCACTTTGCCACTGGATTCAAGCTAGCCTGGCTGATGACGGCTGATTAGCCAGAAACCGGTCGCAGGATGCTTGTTTCCGGTCCAGGGAAGACATGGCTTGGCAGTTCGGGCTGAACCGTTCCCATGAGGCACAGGGTCAGACTGATTTGCATATGGCCATGTCTGAACTGGGGTGGTGGAGTGAGCTAAAGAATGATGATGGATTAAACCCAGATCGGTTGACTGGGGGTGAGTGTTTGATTTGCTCCAACGCCCCGTCCATCATCCCCTTTGGTATCTCCTTGGGAGCAACCACAATCGGGGAAAGCCATTCAGAAGAGTCTATGGGTTCAATAATCTGGTGCTCCAATAGCTTATCCAATTTTTGCTGAAGTGGATCTCCCATCAAAAATGGTATGGTTCTTGTTTTGTGTAGAGTAGGAACTGTTTTCTTTTTAGAATTATCAGATGAGTAAATTTCTTTAGCATACCTAATTTATCCATAATCACTTGTGGGAATGCCTGGGCTAACTTCATGCCCCATTCTGTGTCGATATGTTTCAGGACATCATTTTCATTTATGCCTTCAATGGTCAGAACCGGTTCCTTAGCATTTGGATCAAGAATAATGTCCAAATCTTTTAGGTGGTGCCATCCTAAAAGATTTGACTCTTTTTCTGTTACGTACACTCTACCAAGTACACTATTTTGCTTCAAGAAAATATGCATCCATTACATTCCTATAATGTTAATTTTCTTACCACCATATCCTACTGCTTTAACAACTGTTTGTAATAAGCCACTAACCTTCTGTTTGAGATGATTTTCATAGGTGTCCTTGGATACTAAAGTAAATAGAGTCCCCGAATCCACAAACATTTTAACTTGCACATTTCCCAAAGGGATATTGCAAGGAGGCTACTCCAATTTTCCGGAACTTTCTTGTTTCACACCTTTACTTTGAGTGCAGTCACTTTCTTGTGCATCAGTCTTCAGTTCCATTTATAGTTAATACCATTTCCTCCTGAGCTTCACTCAAATTCTGCACCAATTTTACACTTGTGTTTTGCACTCTCCCTTTGACCTACAAACCTTTGCTCGCACCACACCGGTAACATTTAATTTAGATTTTTTGGCACTACCGGATTCCTCAGCTTTAAAGGGTTTACTCCATTTCATCTCTTTTATTATAGCCACATTCTCTGAATGTTTTACCTGTAGTTTGCTCATATCAATCTCTTTCATCCACACCGTGGTATGCTCCATGCTTCTAGCAATCAGTATGGCTTCCTCTAGCGTAGGATCCATAAATAAGAGTTTTTCTATTGGATAAAAGTCAGAGGGAAACGGGGGGAGCATGACGGCCGGAAGCTAACGGCCGTAGGAGGAGTCCCGGCGATGTGTGGTGTGCGCGCATTCTGCTGATGCTCTCTACGCGGTGGTGTCGGCGGATCGGCATCCCTTCGCTCAGCTGAGTTTCCCTCTTTCCCTCTTGCCCCTCCACCCTTGATTCTTGGCAAAACGCTTCTTTTTTTCGGTGGAGTGGCGCGGCGGCGCTCGGGCCAATCGGAGGGAGAGACATAGGTAATCTTTGATGGTGTGTACAATCGCGCCTTTTCCCGCCTCTTCACCTGCATGGACACCCGGGGAGCTGCTGGGCTGCAGGTTACTGAATGCCGCGAGGAAGTGGAGGCGGCTTAGTCCCAGCATGTTGGGCGGGGTGTTGCGAGTTTCCGCGGCCCCCTTCACAACAGCGGGTACAATAACCACTGCAGCAGCTTCACCTTTTCCTTTCAGCGCTAACACTCTAAATACATACAGCTGCAAGGTAGGAGCAGGGGAAGCGGGGAAAGTGAGTGAGAGCGGGGGCTGGAAGGACACGAAGTATGAGGTTGCATATGGACTACCAAAGGCGTTTGTGGTGACTGATTGTTGCGGCAGCCTGTATAACTGCGGAGGGGACTACAATAGCCTGCTGTGTATGGAGAATAGGGAGGAGGCTGAGGTGGCAGAATGGGCAGAATGAGCTGAATCTGCCAATTGTCTGACAAAATCTAAGACTGACGCTAAGATTGACGCTTCGCTTAAAGCAAAGGTGGGGCGTTATACACTCCGGAATAGAGCCCTGGTTAGTTCCTCGGTACAGCTTGAGCCAATAAGAAGAGCACCACAGGTGGTGGCAGTCAAAGCAGGTATTAGCATACAAAGCAGAATAGAGACCCACAAGAGACCCCACAGGACCTACAAGACGCTTCTGGGGGGGGAAGCGGAAGAACAAAAAGCAGAGAAAGACCGGCCTAACAACTAACTTAAAAATAACTCCATCGCTAAAATCCTATTATAAAATCTGTGGTACTGCCTCTACTTCAACATCCTCCTCATCTAAGCAGGATATGGCTACTAAAGAGGTTTCAGACTCGACTACCTCCCAGCCCCCGGCGCATTAACGGCCCGACTACTTCCGCCGCTGTTTTACATTTGAAAGAGGCCTCGGACCGGGGGGCAGTGGGAAGGGGGCAGGTGTTTTGTCTCTATCTAATCCTACAGCCACTACCACTGGCACTACTGGCATTACTGACACTGTGTTGGAGCCCTCGTTGGTGGCCTCTTTGCCTAACCCACATGAGGAGTGTGTTGAAGTTCATCCATCAATTGAGCTCTCAAATAGCTTTTCAGCCCTTGATATGAGAGATCTGGATAGAGAAAACCTGCCTGGTGCATTTGGTAAATCCGGTATTTCTATAGAGAAGGGGGCTAGGCCAAAGGAAACTAGGAATCAAGGGAAAGTACAACACATGGAAAGTTCCATAACTCAATACTCTGGAGTACGTCCCGAGCCTCTAGATGCCTTTGATCACTCGAGGAACCTCGAGGCTCATGACATGTTTGTAAACCTTCCTGAGGCATCTTCTTCACCCCAGCCTGCAACTCATACCTCTATCCCCGGATCACTGGCTGATATTTTGCTGAGTATACAAGATGATATAGGAAAGAGATTTGATGACATCGGTAGGAGATTCTCCACTTTGGAAGCCAATCAGGAGGCGATTCGAGCTTCTTGTGACCTCTGGTCACAAAAGGTAGAGGCGGTTTCAAAGAGAACGGACGCGCTTGAAGCCGAGGTGCCTAAAATCAAGGAAAGCATAAACTCCTCCTCCATTACGGTTAAAAAGTTGACTCAGCAAAATCAAGAACTATACGATGAAACAGAGAGATTGGAGAATCACTCTAGAAAAAATAATCTAAAGCTACTCAATGTTCCAGAGGATATCGAGGGTAGAGATATAAAAAGCTTTGTGGTTTCCTTCTTGAGGACATTAATTTCACCTGATGAGGAAGAGCTGGATTTAAAAATTGACATACAAAGGGTCACCATGATCCCTACAGAAGAATTCCAGGGAGGGAACGTCCGAGGAAAATACTAGTAAATTTTCTAACATACTCCCATAACCCCTTCCATGCTCATGACAAGGCCAGCTCGTCATGAGGCACGGTTGAGCTGTGCTTATGACGAGTTGACCTTGTCATGAACAATGATAAATACCACTTTCAGCACAGGAGGGGAAAACCCCCTAGCAGCCAAGGGGTTAAAGAGAAAATCCTGTCTCTTGCATTAAAGTCCGGCCAATTGAAAAGCAATCTGACTCCCACCTCATTTACGTTTTCTATTCGGTCGGATGTATCCCACCGGACTGCCACAAGACAGTGGGAACTGGGCAAAAGGATGGCCATACTGAACTAGCTGGGGGCCAAAACCCAACTCAGATTCCCTGCCTCCCTTCGTATTATGTGGGATAATCACATGTATAACATGCGTCACGTAGAAGAGGTGGATCTCCTAATAGATAAGATCAAAAAGTGGGGGGGCAGGAGGAGACCAGGATAGAGGGGGGGGGTGAGGTAGTCAGTAAAGAGTGAATTATATTGCTATTAAGTTGCTGTATTTGAAAAAAAAAAAAACCTTTTGACATAGATTAAATGAGGGCAAAATTAAATTAAACGCCGACATCACTTTGTATATTGTTAAGTATCACTTTTTCCTTTAAATAGCCACACATCGAGGGGGACTCCACCAAAGGGCGTATGCCCAAGATGAAAGGGAGGGTTCCCCAGGGGGGTAGAGGGGTCACAAGGGGTTGGGAAGGGGGGTAGGGGAGGTTGTGGCACAGGTGGGGTTGCAGTGGGGAAAAACAAAAAAAATGTGTCCTTAAACTTAGTTCTGCTAAAGACAAGTATGTTAGTTTGGATTATCGATTTAAGTAGGGAAATGGATTACTACAGACAAAATGGCTGAAGAAAGGCTAAAGTTTCTATCGTGGAACGTCAATGGTCTGCGGTGTAGTAGAAGACAGCGCCTGATCATGAAATATCTTGAGCAGTCAACCGCCCAGGTATTTCTTATTCAGGAAACCCACTAAAGCCATGTAGAAACTAAAGAAGTTTTTGGTAGATATAAATGGATAGAGCATTCCATTTGTTCCCAAAATTTGACACATAACAAGGGGGTGGCGGTTCTAATAAGGAATGGAGCTATCAATACCATCAAAAATGTATCAACGGATGGCTCGGGTAGGTGGATCTTGGTGCAGGCACACCTGGGGGGGAGCAAGATCGCTATAGTATCCTACTACGGCCCAAATATAGATGACCCTGGTTGTCTCCTTAAAGTACAGGCCAAACTAACAGAAGTTACAACTTCAATAATAATAGGAGGCGATTTTAATGTTCTTCTAGACCCCGCTCGAGATAGGTCTAATTATAGTAAATATGTAGTAGCACCACGCACTCGGAGAACAATGATCAATATGATCCATGACCTTGGCTTGGTGGACGTGTGGGAAGCCAAGGAGGGAAAAGGGTCAAGGTTCACCTACTTCAGCAAAAAACTCGGCCATTCCTCCAGAATAGATTACATTTTAACGGAGGCGTTAGGAGTAGAAAATATAGAGGATATTCTTGTTCAGCCATCTATTCTCTCTGATCATGCACCTATAACATTCACACATGTAGGTAGCAAAGCTAAATCCCCCCGTTGGACGTTAAACAGAGGTATATTGGTAGACCCAGAGTTGATCATTAACATCAAGGAATCAACAACTAAATTCTTTCTAGACAATGTAGGGTCAACAACCCCTGATGTCGTATGGGAAGCTTTTAAGGCCTATATTTGAGGGGAATTTCATAGCTTTGCTTCCTTTAAAAACAAGAAGAATAGGCTAGAATTCCATAAAATGGAATTAGAGATATCCAGATTAGAGAACGTTAGGCTGCACTGCCAATCTGAGATCCTCCCTTCTACTGTAAAAGACTTAGAACGAATCCGCTCAGAGTATAGAGCTAAGTTGGAGGAAAAAGTGAAAGCTAAATGGAATGTTCACAGAATGGAGCATTATGAATATGGGGAGAGAGCAAGCGCCACTTTAGCCTGGAAGTTAAAAGCTGGGAGGGTTAATAAAACATTAATAAATTAATAATAGATGAACTAGGCACAACATCAAGTAAGCATGAAGATATGCAGCGATGCCTGGTTTCTCTGATTTCGGAGCTACACAAAAAGGAGACAGTCCCTGACACTGATTGCATCCAAGCGTGGCTTAATAATAAAGATCTGCCGAGATTGACTAATGACAGTCAAAAGTCACTTGAAAGACCTATAACAAAGGAAGAGATTAAACTACATGTGGCTAAGATCAAAAACAAAAAGGCAGCGGGACGGATGCACTTCCAGGGGAAGTCTATAAGATCCTCGATGAGGTAATTACATCTAGACTTCTTAAGTTATTTAATTACATCTACATAGGGGGAGGTGAAATACCCTGTCTTGGAAGGAAGCAACAATTGTCCTTATACTAAAACCATGTAAGAGCCCACTGAAGGCAGACTCCTATAGGCCAATCTCCCTGCTAAACGCAGACTATAAGATCTTTACTAGCATGTTGGTGGGGAGATTGGTCAAGGTGATACCACAGGTAATAGGGGATGAGCAGAAGGGGTTTACGCCGGGTAGGTTTATACAAGAACAGACACTACAACTAATAGGCTGCATAGATTTAGCGGTAGCAAGGTCAGAACCGCGTTAGCTGGATTTTCCTCTGGGAAACCCTTAGGGTTATGGGATTCGGCCCACTGCTTATACGATCATTAGTAAAATGCTATGATGGCGCATCAGCTACTATTCTCCTAAATGGAAAATTAACACCTAGGTTCGAAAAAAGGAGAGGCACCCGACAGGGGTGCCCTATTTCGCCCCTATTATTCAATATCTATATAGAACCATTGGCGCAAATGCTTAGGTTAGATCCCCAAATAACCCCCTTTCGAGTTCAAGATCTAAATATTAAACTCGCTCTTTATGCGGATGACTTGCTAGTCTATACTAGTAATCCTGCTGAGGTCTTCCCAAAGGTCGAGCACTCCTTAAGTGAGTTTGGAAGATTCTCTGGCTACGCAGTCAACACTCTTAAGACCGAGATAATGTGCTGGGGGATTGAAGGCTGGGAAAGACGATGGAGATCTGTATTTAAATACTTGGGAATTATTATAGAGCAAGATTTGTTGAACATCCCCCTGACTAACCTAAATAGAGTAAAAAAGGAAATTGATCATCTTTTCCTTAGATCGAGAAACCTCCAACTCACAATATATGGCCGAATAAATATAGTTAAGATGGTAATCTTACCCAAGCTAACATATCTCTTTAGCGCCATCCCTCTAAAATTCCCCTCTAAGCTTCTTGGGAAAATTCAGAGTAAGATCTGTAGTTTTATATGGGCCAATAAGAGCTCCAGATTATCCTGGAAGAAGCTGAAGAGGAGATTACTTAAGGGGGGGCTTGCATTACCGGATATTTTTTGTTATTGCCTTTCTTTTCAGTTTAAAAACATCCGTAGTCTTCTGTCCAGTCCTAGCGATAACAACTGGGGGAGGATCTTGAAGGCTATGGCAACACATGAGGGGGTGGAGATGGTTTTCTGTACAAATTTTGGAGCTATAAGGTTTTTTAAGAAAGTCCGTCTAAAGGTGATTCGGGCTGCACTTAACTCATGGCAGAATCTGAAAACCAGGTGGGGTATAAAATATTACTCAGACTTCGCCCCAATCTGGGACTCTCCTGGGCTTCCTGACTGTCTAAGGGATAGTTTGGTGGTGTCGATTACATCTGCAAGCATTGGCACATGGTCCGAATTAATATCTGCAGATGGGGTTTCTCCCTGGGAGGTCTTGAGAGCAAGGATTGGGAACTCTTTTTCACGATTCAAATTTCTACAACTACTCTCATGGTATATTGCAGAAAAGAACAATATTGGTGGAAATTGGGAAATAGAGTTCAAACTTCAAAAGCCCACCCCCTTGAAAAAGGAAGTCGGGATATGGTACAGGAGCCTACTAGATAGAGAAGACATCAAACTCCCCCCACCTCATCAGGTTTGGAGAACATCAATATTAGAAAATGGAGCTGTAGAGCTTTATTTTCCATCTTTTACAAACCTCTACACATTCGTAAAATCAGCTTCTTTGAAGAAAAACCATTTCTTTACTATCAATAGGATATATTATACCCCCTATAGAGTTGCTAAGTTTGTCAGTGACCCAACCCCTAGGTGCCCTAAATGTGGTATGCTTAAGGCAGATGATCTGCATATGTTTTATGAATGTTCCCAATTAAAAGGGTACTGGCAGAATGTGGAATTGGCATTAACGGGTATATTTGGTTACACGGTTAATTTAGACCCAGCATTGGTTATTTTTGTTTTAAATTCTTTATTGGAAAACTGCATATCTAGAGCCCAGACTGGCCTTTTTTTAAATCTGATTCTGCTGGCCCGAAGGGAATTATGCATACTATGGAAAGATCCAGCTGCTCCTGTGTATGAGAAGTGGCTCTGGGCCGTATTTGCAATGGCAAGGCTTGACCGTACAGAAGGTAACATTTGGGCGCCATTGGTGTGCTGGGGGAAGGCACTAAGGT
Source organism: Lissotriton vulgaris (assembly GCF_964263255.1). Taxonomy (NCBI): domain Eukaryota; kingdom Metazoa; phylum Chordata; class Amphibia; order Caudata; family Salamandridae; genus Lissotriton; species Lissotriton vulgaris. The sequence continues at coordinate 1,431,541,523 of NC_141689.1, read as the reverse complement.
TGATTTAAGATCGTCCAAGGATTACACCAAGCCTCGTACAAAGAAGCAGGCCTGACGGCCCGTAGTGAATGAAGGAACATGGACCCAGGGTGCCCAGGCTCAAAGCGGTCTAGCATGTTACGATTGCAGACGCTTACGGTGGTAAAAATAAGAGTTTTTCTCTCACCTTTTTGTTATTTGTACACCTAACAATTTAATCACAAATCAAAGATTCACTCAAATTTTGAAACTCACAAGTCACAGTCAGGCCTCGTAATGTAGCAGCACAACTCACTATATCCTGCTTATGGCTTTGCATACAACAAAACAATTGTCTTTTTTTTCGAAAACCACACCTACTTTGGGTGTAAAGTATTTTTCCAGTAATGCAGTGACATGTCATACGTTTTTGGGATGACCATTCCCACCCCCAATGAGACTTCAGGAAGATTGCCAATAAATTCTTCTACCCTCCACTCCTAAATAATGTAATAAAATAGCTTGTTTCCTCAATGGACCATATTTGTCCCCACCAATGGCTAACAAATATGTGAAAAACATATTTTTCCATCTTTTCCGAGGATGACTAGGTTCCCCAGGTACTGTCAGAAAACTGGGTGGAGCAGCCATATTCTGTTCTGCAATGCCTGCAAAAAGAAAGATATAACAAACTACCACCATATACTAAAAAAATAAATTATAATAACAAGCTGAAACAATAAATTAAAAGAATTATCCAAAATAACTATTTAAAATAACAACACACTGGTGATTCTCCTTGAAGTCTTTCTTTCAGATATGTAGAAAGAAGTCTTTTTTCCAGGCGTGTTGAAAAGAGAAGTCCTTTTTCTATGCCACCGTACAATAAGGACTGCAGCATTCATCAATGTAGATGAGCGTGACTTTGTTTGAAGAATGTCGTAATGCTTTCAACGAAGACTTTCAAGGAATAAAAAATTAGCTAGCATTCGCGCCAAGAATTTTCAATTCTATTAAGGACACGGAGGCGAGGATTATGCTTATCTTTCTTTACTGTAAAGTTCACAGCAGCCAATAAACATACAGTTTCATAAGAATAAACTACAAAGATCATGATGCTCGGTCTTAGCAACGCCTCCTTAGCCCTCATAAGAGCCCCGGTAACAGTCCCAGCTTCCTCTTTCTTTGCACGAACTTGCAGAATAAGTCTAATAACCAAAAAGTCTATAATATTCTCCAACATGGAATAACAGGGAACACCGTTCCAACTTCAGTCTTCAACGGAAGATTCTTCATTCATTTTTCTTGTCATTGCCTAGAAAAAACAAATATAAACACCCCGTAATTCCTGTATAAAACCAGCATCAAGCATATAATAACGGGTGGGTAAGCATGATCAGACATTAAACATAGCCAGGTGGGATAATCCTCGCCTCTGTGTCCTTAATGGAATTGAAAATTCTTGGTGCGAATGCTAGCTAATTTTTGATTCTATTACAGGACTGGAAGCTTCAGATTATGCTAGTTTAACGCTGTATCAAACACAACAGATGCAATATCTCCCACCGGCTTGTAATAAAACTGCTTGAATGTCGATTCAGACGACAAATCAGCACAATGCATAATATGCTGAACATTAGCTCCCAACAAAAATGACTTTGAAGCCATGGCACCACGCACTGAGTGCGCCCCAAATCGTTGAACATCAACCCCAGACTCCTTCATGATAAATTTAAGGCACCTCGCAATAGTGGCGGAGGACACAGGTTTAAACCCCAGTCGGTCTCAAAGAACGAGTACACTCCTCGTAAGCTTTCAAGCATTGGACAACACAAAGTTTGGCATTACTAGGAAAAGCATTATAATCAACCTGCCTAGAAAGTGTTTTTGTACGACCTGTAATAGTAAAAGAAACTCCCTCCGGAGTAAATACTCTACCTGTAACATCCTATGCACGTACATCCGACGACCTCCTGCAAGCTGACAAGCATAATAGCATAGCTAAATTCTCAGACAACAGCTTGCTGGAAAGCAAGTCATTAGTGGGCCAACTATCAAGAAGCTTGATAACTAAAGAAACATCCCATAGTCCCGAATACTTGGGCTTGGGAGGATTTTCGACACGTATGCTTTTGAGGAGTTTGCATACCAAAGGGTGCACACCCACCGGTTTCCCGTCAATGTTGGTGTCCCCGCGGAAATAGCCAACCGGAAATTATTCACCGATCGATAGGCCAAGCCGCTAGCCGCCTTTTCTGACAAAAAATTCACGACATGTGAAAGGCCTGCCCCCACGGGATCCAAATCCCGTTCCACGCACCAACACAACCAGCCCTCCAGGCTGAAGAGTACCTTTTCCTCGTGGAAGGGGCCCAAGCCTGTTTGATAAAGTCATTAGCCGTTCCTGAAACTCCAGGAAAATTCCACTGTTTCCTGAAAGCCTCCATGCCATCAGCGAGAGGCGTTGAGACAGGATCAGTGGATGTTGTTCCCGTAGAGGTCCTAAGGGGAGAGACTCCGACCAGGGCAACATCCTGGGGAGGTCGCAGCACATCCCTAACAGCATCGGGAACCAAGGCTGCGACCTCCACAGAGGCGTCACCAGGACCACCTCCGCCTTCTGTTTGAGAATGTGAGAGGCCACCCTTTGAATGAGAAGAAAGGGAGGGAACGCATAGTTCACCGACCCCAACCAGTCCTGCAGAAAAGCATCCGTTGCTGCCACCGCTGGATCCGGCCTCCAGCTGAAAAACCTGGGAAGTTGGCTGTTCAGCCTGGATGCGAACAAGTCGATCTGACACGGACCCCACAGGTCCTGTAGCCATTGAAACATTCTGGGGAGAAGCTGCCAATTGCTGTAATCCCGAAGGTGTCTCGAGTTCCAGTCCACTATCACGTTGGACTGTCCCAGGATGTACTCTGCTATAACCGTGATCTGACGGTTGAGACAATAATGCCAAAAATCCTTGGCTATCTCCATCAGCATGGACGATCTCGTCCCTCCCAGTTTGTTTATGTATCGTACTGCAGAGATGTTGTCCATCCGAAGTAGAATGCAACACGAGGTCTACTGCGGGGAGAGGGTGCTGATCGCGAAGGACCCTGCGAGGGGTTCTAGACAATTTATGTGCAACTCCAACTCTTGAGGAGACCACCTTCCTCCTGTTGAAACCTCGCCACAGCGAGCTCCCCAGCCCCAACGGCTGGCGTCGGACTCTATGACCACCTCGGGCAGCGAGACGAAAATGGCTCTGCCGTTCCACGCTTCCACGTGGCTCAACCACCAACGCATCTCGTCTCTCACCTCTTGCGACAGGGGGACCAGGTCCGAATAAACCAGAACTCTCTGAAGTTGCTGGATTTTGAGTCTCTGTAGCGCCTTGTAGTGAAGGGGCCCGGGAAATATCGCTTGAACGGACGATGCCAATAAACCCACTATTCTGGCGACTGTCCTGAGCGAGATCATCTGTTTGCTGAGAAGGGATACAATCTCCTTCTTTATGTCCTTCAATTTGGACTTCGGAAGACTCAACTGCGCCGCCTGTGACTCAATCACAAAGCCTAGAAAATCCGTTGACTGCGATGGGATCAGGGCCGACTTGGCCTGGTTGATCACAAAACCCAGATTCGGAAGCAATGAAATGGTCATCTGCAGATGTTGCGACACCAGATCTGGACTCTGAGCCATGATCAGTATGTCGTCCAGGTAGATTATCAAGCATATTCCTTGCTCTCGAAGATGCGCGACCACTGGCTTCATCACCTTGGTGAAGCACCAAGGAGCTGAGGAAAGCCCGAAAGGAAGGGCCGAGAATTCGAACCATCGTCCGTTCCACTGAAACTGGAGGAATCGACGATGAGGGAGATAAATGCGAATAGATAGATAGGCATCTTTGAGATCCAAGCGAACCATCCAATCGCCTTGCTGCAACAGATCTGCCAACAGATTCCTTCCATCTTGAAATGGTTGTAGACCAGGAAGTAATTGAATTCCCTCAAATTAAAAACTAGTCTGTGACCTCCCCCCTTTTTCTGAACTAGACAGATATTGCTGCAAAACCCGTGTGGACTGTAATTGCATACAGCTATGGCGTGTTTGCGAAGCAATTCTTCTATCTCCTTGTCTATAAAATCTCTCTCTTGTTGGGAAAAATGGAAAGTCCTCGGTGTGGTTATCTGTCTGGGTGTTTCGTAAAACTCTAGTTAAAACCCTTGAACAGTTTGCAAGACCCACGCGTCCTCGGTCAGGAGACCCCAATTGTGAAGGAGGTGTCTTGTGTGACCCCCCAATGGAATAGGAAAACAATCTAGTGTGCTCACCTGCTGAGTTCTGGACGTGGAAACTTGCCCTGTTGCCCTGTTGACCACGTCCGGCCCTGTTAAAAATTTGTTGGAGAAACACACGCTTAATCCCAGCTTGAGCTTTATCCAGCCAAGTGAAGGTGCCCACATACTTGGAGACATCCTTCACGAAACGCTCACCAAATAGGTTGCCCTCAGCCAAGGGCCCAGGTTCCGCCGATGCCAGCTCTGTCAGATTAGAGTCCATTCTCATTAGTAGGGACGTACGTCGTTCCGTGGACAATGCACAATTAGCGTTGACTAGCACAAACAAATGGCACGCTGGGTCCAACCTGCTAAGATATCTGGGTCTACCGGCACGTTGGATTCTTTGGCTTGCAAGGCCAACTCGAGGATCTTCGCCAACGGACCTACCACATCAAGTACCTTATCTTGGCATCCGCGCCAGGCGCGATCGATCCCTTTCTTAGGCTCCTTTGCAAACTTTTTCAAAAAGGTAAGTAGACTGACGTCTATCTCCGGAGTCTCGGCCACCTTATGGGCAAGGTCGGGACGAGGGCATTCTGATCTAAGGCGATTACGAACCTCCTTATCAAACCCCTTCCTAATATTTTCTCTTGAAGATATTCCGCCACTGCAGGGGCCGGAACCCAATCTGAAGATCTAGGGTGAACGATCTCGCTGGGGTTGAAGGTAAAGGGGGTATTAGGAGGAGGAGCTGAAGCCGAAGAGGCAGATTTCTTTGCCTTCTTCTTCTTCGGAGGTGGTTCCTCATACGTATCCATAGTATCAGTGCCTGTGATGGTAGTAGTGTCTGTGTCCACATAGTGTTGCTTATTCTTAGCCTTGCCACTGCCAGTGTATGCATGATCCTGCCCAGATGCAGACGGAAGGGATCCTAATGCGTCAGTGTGTGGCCATTGGTCATTGACGCCTGCCTCAGTAGTTGGTGGAGCCTTTTTTGCGGTCTTATCTTTTGTAAACCCATGGCGTTTGGCAAAGTTCTCCAGCTGCTTAGTAATTGGTTTAAGCGCAGCTGCCAATGCTTGTTGCACAGTTGCAGGCACTGTGCTTTCTACTGCCTTGTTGACTGAGGCCTGGACCGAAGCGTCCAGAGCCTCTACAATCTTGTCTTCCACAGCAGCAGCAGGCTGCTCCTCATAAATTCCCACCTCCGCCTCCTCATCAAAATACACCCACTCATCCATAATTAACACACTCAGAGGGGTAAATATAAATACTAAAGCCCGCAAGAGGTAGGCACAAGAGGAGTAAGGGGGGGGGAGGGGGGGTCAGCCCCACTGCACACAGTCAATAATCAGAACTCAGTACCAGATCCCCTCAGCAAATGCTGTAGTCGGATTCTTGCAGCCCAGAGGGCGTAGGAGCCAAGAAAGTAATATAAGGAGTGTGTGCTCACTCCCAGTACGCAAACTATTAGTTGCAACCTGTTAGGTTTCCCTCTCCACCAGCGAACACGAGAAAACGTGGTGTAAACAGTGGAAAAAAAGGCAAGCAGCGTGTGTAGCCCAACGCGCACCCAAATCCTACTAAGATGTAGCCCAATAGGTGCGTGTCACGCTACACACGCTGGCCGGGTGGTTTATGGCTCCGAATGCGTCCGGGCGATTAGGGAAGCCCTGCGCAGTCCACAGAACTGTCGATGCACCGTCGTAGGAGAGAAAAGGCACAGCCGTGCGGCCCGGTACTGAGTGCGCCGAGGTGCGAGAAAGCAAATTCAGGGAGCGGAGCTCCGAATCTGAGCGCCGGAGCGCTTCTCACAATGCCGCTTCCAGCGGCACCTCAACAGAGCCTCTAGAGCGCGGGAGCACCCACGAGCGAAAGAAATGAAATAACACAATCTATTTCAATAAACAGTGCCACAAGTCACCGCACACATCAATAAAGTCAGAAACACTGCGATAAAACAAGCGCAAACGCTATAGAACACGCATAACTTAGTCCAATAAATTATATAGAATAAGGAGCATAGCACTTATCTCTTGCTGTGTGAGCAGCAAAGAAAGTGGAGGCTGGGACTGTTACCATGGCTCTTATGAGGGCTAAGGAGGCGTGGCTAAGACCAAGCATCATGGTCTTTATAGTTTATTCTTATGAAACGGTATGTTTATTGGCTGCTGTGAACTTTACAGTAAAGAAAGAGAAGCATAATCTGAAGCCTCCTGTCCTGTAATAGAATTCCCTCACCAAGCCCATGAGGCTATGCAAAAATGTCAGCAATTAGTCAGAAACGCTTTAAGCAGAACGCACTGTGTGCGCGTGTAATAATTTGAAAGATACAAAGCGAAATACCGCAGGCAGACGCTTGAGCGTCCGCCGTGCTAGTTAATTAAAGAAGTGCTCAAGCAGATTCCTTGAGCAGGGAAGCAGCTGAAGCTCAGGCGACGTTGGGCTTGTGAATGGACGAGGGACTTGAGCAAGATCCACAAGGAGATACTGCATACAGAGGGGTAAGACTTGCACTGGAGACACGCAAGTCGAACTACCTAGTAGTTCAAATGAGCAAAAGATGCAGCCAACTCCCAATGCGCAGTGAAATGGCAATGCTCTTCAATAAATCTTCCACACTATTGCCAAAATGCTGTACTGCCTTAACACCCCAAAGTGTTGATGCACCACATTCAAAACCTCCACACTTTGTGTAATTGGCAAATTTAAATTGCACAAATAAGTTCAGCGTCAAGTCACCGCATTTCCACAAAGAATAGATGCCAATTGAAAAAACATTTTTTGCTGTATTTTAAAAACGTTCAATGCTCGCAGGTTCTCTTTGCCATAAATAAGCTTAATGTACAAAAGTCAACTCACAGTTTCCTTTAAAACAAAAACTTTCTGTAGCACAGTTAATTTTCCTGTAGCAACGCGTTTCCAGGGGTAGAGGTTACCTCATGGTGTCTGCCCCATTCGCAGAGTCGCTAGTCTCCAAAATCCGAGTAAATACACTTGCAATAGGGTTTCTTCTTTACCTTCTTTATTCACCGTGACATCTTCACATACCGGTAACCTCCACCATAATGGATGTACAACAGAATTCATCCATTCCATCCACATCATCAATGACATAGCACATTCCATTATTCCTTTAAGCAGTACATCTCCACAGACTGCTTTTTAGGTCTCGTCTAGGCAGCGCGCATGCGCTGCTCTAGGAGAGCCTTTAGCCATCGGTCTTCACTTTTCAAGCACTGCACTCGTGCTTGTGGCGATATCCACCTTGCGGGAGCGAACATCGGCGCGCCACAAGCACAAGTGCAGTGCTTGAAAAGTGATGACTGCGTGCGCATGCACGCACCACTCCTGGGCTCTGTAGCATGGTGGACAGAGAGAGCCACCTGAGGATAGTAGGTGCCCTTCATGCTTGTTTTTTTTTTTGCTGTTGTAAATAGCACCAACTCGACCCGAACTTATCGGAGCGCTTTACATAAGCGGTGCATTACAGAAGGACGCATTCATTTTTAGGCTCGGGGAGAGTGATCAATTTGCTTAGCTTTCAGTGAGCACTGGTTGCATTACAGACAGACGCATTCATTTTTAGGCACAGGGAGAGTGAGCAATTTGCCTAGCTTTCCGGGAGCACTAGTTTCATTACTGACAGATGCATTCATTTTTAGGCAAGGGGAGAGTGATCAATTTGCTTAGCTTTGAATGAGCACTGGTTGCATAACAGATGAACGCATTCATTTTTAGGCAAGGGGAGAGTGAGCGATTTGCCTAGCTTTCCGTGAGCACAGGTTGCAGTACAGATGACGCATTCATTTTTAGGATAAGGGAGAGTGAGCCATTTGCCTAGCTTTCCAGGAGCACTAGTTGCATTTCAGACGGACACATTCATTTTTAGGCAAGGGGACAGTGAGCGATTTGCCTAGCTTTCCGTGAGCAATGGTTACAGTACAGAGGACACATTAATTTTAAGGCACAGGGAGAGAGAGCTATTTGCCTAGTTTCCCAGAGCACTAGTTGCATTACAGAAGGGCGCATTCATTTTTAGGCATGGGGAAAGCGAGAGATTTGACTAGTGTGCCGTGAGCACTGGTTGCAGTACAGACGGCAAATTCATTTTTAGGCATGAGGAGAGTGCATGGCACAAATTCCCCTAATCTTACTTACTCAATTGTTCTCGCCTACCATATTAAACAAAAAAACTTATCCGCAGAGGTGAAGCTCTGCTGTCCTTTGCAGACGAAAGTCACAGAGCTTGCTGCTGTGTGCAGTGAGGCGCACAGACCATTCCTGCCATTATTAATATTAATTAAGCATAGAGCCCGCGCTTCAATGGGTGAAGCAATAGGTGAAGTAGGCGCCCTGCGCAGCAGACTGACAGTATGTTCACTGCAGTACAGATTCACACTTGCTAGCAGCTTATAACAAAAAAATATATAGTGCTGCATGCAGCCTCTCTGTGCATGTGGCCTGTGAGTGCATAAAAACTGCACTGGCTCAACAGGCGTGGTGGCATGCTGTGCATTTTACCTCTAGTTTTGTCTTCCTTCCTGCATTGCGTTGTAAAGCAAAGTTGTTAATCAGTCCTATGGCACAAATGACTTTGGTGTGCCAACAACAGATCTTGGAAAAGAAACCTCTGTATCTTGGGAAGGGCAGAACATTCATTGTTGTGTTAGTCACGCTTGCTCTCAACTTTGTGTAAGCAATGACAACACATGCATTTATGGAATTGATCATTTTCTTAGTAGAACTTTTTTTGGGGGCAAACATTGGCTTTGTGTGAATCCTTTCATATTTCTTTATTTAAATGCTCCTTCTCGCCTTCCATTCTTCTTGCTTGCCCCTCTCTCTCCATCACCCTCCCATGTCCCGATGTTGCGTAACAAACTTCCTTCTTCCATTTCAAGTGTTACAATTTTGTTGCTCCTCATCCTCCTCCCACCCCTTCATTGATCTGATGCCAAAGGCCTGCTATTTCGGTCCACAATGAACTCTACGCTCTCCATGGTTATAAACAATGTAAACAAGACATAGTAATCTGTTCACTTTTTATACGTAATGAGTGTCCAACAGCCCAAGAGGGCAAACATCAAATTCATAATTATAACATGTTTATTTTCATAGCCATAGCTTTCATTTCTGAATAATATTCCATGGCGTTGGAAATTTTAAAAATTGTGTTGTTTTTGCTAAAGGCTTCCCTATGCCTTTCCTCCGGTGTGCTGTTGTAAAGACGAGTTGTAAATCAGTGCTTAAGCAGAAATTACTTTAATGGTGCATGGCTAAACACTTAGGGGCAGATTTACAACTGCTGGCGCATCTCTGCTAATCAGCAGGGATGCGTCAAAACAGTTGCAACATACCAAACCACCCGTGCGCCACCACTGAAGCGCCGCATTTACAATGCGGCGCACCGTGGCGCACGGATGGGCAGATGCGTGTCGCATCCCCCGCCGGAAAGTCGACGCAAGGCTGGAGTTGCGTCGCAAGCACGGCGCAGCTCCAGCAAGGCTTGGGGTGCCCCTATGCCTAACATGCTGCGTCAATCCTTACGCCTGCTTCAAGCAGGCACAGGGTTTTGACGTAGCATGGCCGTAAAAGTGACTGAGTGAAATCTTGTAGATTTCACTCTGCCACTTTTCCAAGGCGTTCCTGCGCCAGAACGCCCCCCTGTGCCGGAACGCCCACATGTGGCGCAGGGCTTTACAACGTGACGCATCTCGCAGATGCACCATGTTGTAAATACCCCACAGCATGGCGCTGGCTTTACGGCGCCGCTGCATCACAAAAGTGACGCAACGGCGGCGCAAATGTGCCTTACAGGGCTTGTAAATCTGCCCCCTAGACGGTCCCAAAGGCAAGACCTATTGGCTATGCCAATGCTTGTTCTAACTAGGTTTCGGCTGTAACATTTCTACCTCCTTTTAGCTTATCCTTGAGGGGCAAACAATCTCTTGCAGACAATCTCTTGCCCTGTGGCTGCGACAGAAAGTTTCCACAGGATATGCTCCACTTTTTAATGTTCTGTAGTTTTTATGAGGTGCTCAGGAAGTCATATATATTATTCCCATTTTAAAAAGGGCAAATTTTAGCCATTATCTTTTTACAAATGCTTTTTGGGTAATGCTGTACCTCATGTTTTTAGTTTTTTTTAAATCGGCTGTCAGGATTAGATCCAGTTGTGACTGAATGCTCGGGGTATTAAGGTTGACTGCTGTTTCTCTAAGATCCAGCTTTTATTTATTTAACTGTAATTGTGTATTTTTAATTATTTTTTTGACCGCTTTAGCAGACCCAAAATAAATTTTAATGTACATATTCTGAGGGCTTTTTCTATATGTCGGACATGTATCGATTTGTTGTTCTTTTAGGTTTTTATTTCAAAAGCCAAATAAAGTTGATTGGTTGATTGATCTACACCCAAGCAAATAGGCTTCCCTGGAGCCGAGCCACTGTCTCATTGAAGGACTCTCATCCACCATCTGCCATGCAACAACAACAAAATAGATAATGCCGTCAGATCCAGCAGGTGTGAGACTTGTAGAATTGGGATCCATGTCCGAGTCAGAAATATCAGAATCGTATCTCAAAAGTTGTGAAGGGCCATAGTGGGCTGAAGGCCCCGCCTTCACTAGCAGGCTGTATCAGTACAGGAATACATATCCTTCAGAGCTTCACAGTGAAACATGTACCAGCACCTTCTTGAAAATATATGGAATGATCATCAGGCCAAATGCTAGGCCAGTAGTCTGATGGTGTTGCGACTCTATGGTGAACCCCCAGTAACGTCTGTTATGTGGGAGTGTTGTTTGATCGAAATAGGTGTCCTTGAGGTCTTGGAACACCAGACAATCTCTACATTGAGAGCCAACATGACGTGACTCAAGGACAGCATTTTAAACTTGGCTTTCCGAATGAGCGCATTTAAGAGGCAAAGGACTAGGATGGGTCTCAGACCTCCATCCTTCTTGGAAGCCAAGATGTAAAGGGAATAGAATCCCATGCCTTTTTTTTCCTCTAGGGATATCACCTATATGGCTCTAGAGGGGCAGGAGAGCAAGAGCCGGCACCTCCAAAATCGAGTCATGTGCCACAGAGCACAATCTGTTGCAAGGTGGGAGGGCAGAAAGGGAAGGGTTTTGCAACTGTGGATTAGCTGGATGACCCAGTAATCCACCCTAAACATCTTCCAACTGGTGGAGAAATGAAAGAACCCTGTCCCACCAGAGAAATATTATGGGTCCTTTAGAGTCAAAGAGTTTTTGAGGCTGCAGAGCCTGTGGATGATTGCAGAGAATAGATTTGCAGCTGTTGCTAGTGTCATGTAGATCTACCCCTTCTCCAAAAGGAGCAGTACCTTTGTTGGTGTATTTGAATCAGCAGTGAGGGTTTGTACTGTCAGTTTATTGTAGCACAGATTAGCCTGTAAATTTCCTGTATTGTTGATGGAATTTACTCAATGAGGAGGCTAGGCTCTGTGACAATGCCACACTTCTGCTATTTTTGAAGTGCTCCAAAGAAGAGTAAGCCTTCTAACTGAATATATTCTCTCCACCGAAAATCATGTCTATTAGTGTGGCTTGGGCATCACCAGCCGGGCCACGGAGGAATACTGAATAGGATCAAAGCGGAGCATTCTGCATACACAAATAGTGACAGGAGGGACTCCCCCCTGTGCCCCGATTCTCTGGACCTTTAGAAGTAGCGATAATTTTTTCGCTCGCCAGAAGGTGCCTGTAACCCACAGGTGCGCCTTACACCACCTTTTTTCCACACACCTTAGCGCGTGTGTAGGAGATTAAAACACGTGGCCTTTCCTTTTGCCACTCACTCACCCTGGTCCTGAAGAAAGTCCCGCCCAGACTCAACAGTGACTGAAAAATGTAGACCATTATCAAGTCAACTAAGTAATCACATTTTTTTTTACTATTAGTTGCAGCACATAGTTTTTAATTGACACCCTGGGCCGCCACAAATAAATTACCAGGCAAAGATTCCCAGAGGTGCATTTTAACATTCACCTTCATCCACTTCACACTATTGCATGACACCCGCTCTGCTGTAGTCAGGCGTTGAAGCACAACCAGGCGGCACTCGGCTGCCTGGTTGGACCCCGATGATGAAGCATGACACCAACCAGGTTCGTGTGTGAGGGGTTTTTAAACAAAGACTGCTTGTGCCCAGCTGACACAGCTACATTTACAGGTGACATGGGATACTAACAAGATTCCGTCACTCCAACACAGTGGGCCAGTCCTCGTTGTTTACTGATTATACCTCAGGGGTAGGGACTCGCCCCTCAAAACCCTTGCTCTCCATTTTGTTTATTCCCATCACCAAAGAAGCCCATTGAATGTATCCAAGCATGACGAAGCAATTTCGACAACTGTGCCCATGGACCAATCCACAGTGTCTGGAGAAATAGTGGCCAAACTTTAAGATTTGTTTGGAAGCATCTACACCCTCATTGGTCATATCTGAGAAGAGCTTTTTCATATGGTTTGGGAGACTGTTGACAGTTTTGCCAATTCCAACAGGTGTGGACTTAGCAGACCAGTAGGCATGTAGCCTTAATGGTGCAAAGAGAAGAGTAGCAGAGGCAAAGACTTTTTGGAGGGGCCATGGTAAATGCACACAGGTTTAATTTAGAAGAGGAGGCTTGGACCACTAGGGGTGTAAAAACAGGAATGTTAGAACACATTTAAATGTAATATTTGGCTTTATGGAGGGTAAAGTCCGTTGCAATGCTTTGGCTGCTTTTTGTACACCAAAATGACCAAATAAACCTCCCAATTGCACGCACAGCAGTGGAAGGCGTTTTTTAGGGTTATAACTTCAAGATACATATTCAATTTCTGGGAGATTCTTCCCCCTAAGTACCTGAGATAAATACAGTACTTCTCAACATTCATAAACAGACAAATGTCCCTCTTAGGTGGTCCCAGGTTCCACGTTTTCACACACAGTTATAACGTATATTGGAAGATCAATAAAAACAAAGACTCAAGGGGAAAATCAATCAGACACAATCAGCTTTCGGGTCAGATAGCTGCCCTCAAGAGGTGGCTTTCACTAGTGCACGTTCAACATATGGTATCACACCAGAGTGAAGAAATTCAAGAGGGAACACTGCACCAGATCTTGCTACCTACTCAACTATTCAGACATCTTGAGCAGTAGCCGTCACTAGGTCACAAACTCATTACAAGAACTGTCCCATTCAATTAACCCAGGGTAACCAATACAACTTCTTAATGGTTGCCTTTGAATCTTGCTCTTGTGTTAAGGGTGATTGGCTGCAATGACAAATCATGGCTCACCAAGTCATAAATGAACTACTGCCCTGCAATTGATAACGCCAGCACCTCAGCCCCCATAGGGGCTGCTACTCATGGAATTCTGGAAAATGAAGTGCCCTCAAATTCAGCAGGCATAGCATTCTGCCAAGCACTGAAGGTCTTGAGAGAGGACCCCGTATGACTGAAATGGACTGGCTTTTTTAAGCATATACTCAGAAGAAATACTCAGCCACCTTTGACTTATGTCTGGAGAGTGCTCATGGTGGTACCCTTCTTTCTGTAGATTAATCTCATAGTTGTAGCTCCTCTAAATGCTGCATGGACATTACTTGATTTTGTGGACTTAATCTCAGATCTGCACCCTTGCTCTTGTCACACTTTGCCTCACCGGGCGTGTTCCCTCTAAACCACACTCTGTCCTCTTTTAAGATGAAATTTACTGCAGCAATATTTACCATCAAATCCTGTTCCCAACAGAGATGTACAAGCCCCACACAATTCCGGTCATCATCTGTTTAAAATAGTCTCTTTGTCCTTTTCCAATGACGGGTACATTTAGATTGCACTTCAACTTGTCACTAATCTTGAAGTCTAAACATCCTTCCAAGAGAACAGTGTTATTAGGATTAAAATGATGGGTGAATATAATCGTGTGATGAAGGTTGATATTGCCTTCCAGTGTGATGTGGGACGGGAATGAGGAAGTAAAAGCAAAGTTGACTGTGAGGCTGTGTGCAGGACTTTTTGAGATGCAGTCTTATTAAGATTGGTCTGAATGAGACAATTCCACAGAACAATGAGGAGGGAAGGCAGGTGAGGAATCTGCTGTTAGATAGAATTTCTAACAGCAGAGGGAGACCGAAGGTAAGTAACCAGGTCTTCTGATAGACACTTCTAACCACAGATTCCCCGCCTTTTGAATAGACATCAAAGCAGTAGCTCCCAGGTGGTGGTTCTATGGAATGATTCAGACTAGGAAATCTTGCAGGACAGCTTGGGCGAAATGCCTGCGTCCTGCCAGATCTGACTGTCTAGGCAGCATTGATTTGTGAATGTGTTAAGGGGCATCTACGGTCTACGTTGCAGCCTGGCAAATGTCCAAGCCTGGCACATTGTGTGCCAGCACCGTGGTTGCAGACTTTGCTCTTGTGGAGTGAGCACATAAACCGTCTGAGGCTGCTTTTTGGTCACCCAAATAGATCTTTATACATAAGGCATTATACATAAGACAATCCATCTAAAGTTCTTTTGTTTGCTGCCATGCCTTTCTTTGTTCCAGAAAACCCAGCAAACTGTTGTTCATCCTGTAGAAATCCCTGCCCCCCTGGATATGAAAACTAAAGATCCTCTTAGGATGGAGATTGAAGGATGAAGCTCCGATGGAAGACCGTATCAGGATGGCTCCGATGAAGGGGAGCTGCTGAGACGAAGTCAGATGTGACTTCGGCACATTGATGGAGAAACCCAACGATGTCAACAGGTCGACCATTATCTGGAGATGGTTTGACACTGTTTGACGTGTATAAAATGTTGACAAAGTGAAAGATTGCCCTACAAAAAGGCCTTCCCTACCTTGGGCAAGAATTCTGGCAGATGTTATAGCGATAAGGAACACCGATTTAAGCATTAGTAAACATAAAGGACAATTGTGCATCAGATAGGTCATGACAAGATTTAGATCCCCTTGCTGCAGCATTATAAAGGAGTAGGTGGGAACATATGTGTTAACCCCTTCAAAAAACACACCACAATAGGTGATCTGATAAGGTATGGCTGAGCCAATAAACATAAAATGGACAAAAGGGCCAATAAGTAACCTTTAACTGTGGCCACAGCATGGCCTTTCTTGGCCAATGATAAACAAAACAACAATATATCAGATGAGAAAGCCTAAACAGGTTTGATGTGATGGAAAAAACACCAAACGGAAAACATCTCTCAGCATCCTGCATAAACAGTCTTTGTAGAAGAATGACACCAGTTACTTCGGGAGGAAGATCGAATGGCACCAACTGTCGCCGCTCAATTTCAACACATGGATGTGTAAGGTGTGCAGGCTTGCATGTAGGAGCATGTCGTGTTGCCGTGACAGAAGATCAGCCCGAAGAGGAAGCCAAGCTGGAGGACAGAGCCCCGTCTCTCTTGATATCTTTCAGTACTCTGGATAGGAGAGGTGGGGCTGAAAAGTGTACAAGAGAGCCATTCCCCAATCACTGCAGGCAAAGGCCACCTAATGTAGACTGCCTTGGGAACTCCAACGCACAAAATATTGTGACAGTGTGCACTTTCTGCAGTGGCAGTAAATCGAGCCAGGGATCTCCTTAATGTTGGAAGATTTAATGCGCCTCCACAGAGTTTAACCACCACTCATGATCCACTTCCCTCCCATCGGCTGAGTTTGTCCTATGAGGTATTTAATTATCCTTCCAGGTGCTGGGTGATCAGAGATATGCCCTAAATGGTCAGTCACTTCGAGAGGCAAAGAGCCTCCAGGCACAGGGCTCACAACCCCACTCCGCCCTTTTTGTTGCAATACTACATGGCGATCATGTCGTCTGTGAGAGATTTGCACCTTTTCCCCCTTATATTCAGGAGGAACGCCTTTCGTGCCAAATGAATTGCTCTCAAACCCAACCTGGTAAGGATATATCTGTCACAATCGTTAACTCTGGGTTGGGTAGGAAGAGGAGTCTACTGCTGGTCCAATAGGGGGCAAGCAACCACCACTGCTGATCATTCGTAATCTTCTCTGACAACCAGACAGAATGTTATAGATTTTCTTGGTGCTGAGCCCACTGAAATTTCAGGTCTCATTGCAGCACCCCCATGTGCCACCTGGCAGGATGCAGGAGGCCAGAAGCCTCAGAGGTACTCTCACTAAGACAGAGGTTAAAGGTTGAAACATCAGAATCATAGCCTAAATGTCCTGGACTCGTTGAAGTGGAAGGAGAGCTTGGAAGACCGTATGAGGATGGCTCTGAAGAAATGGAGATGCTGAGAAGGATATCAAAAGGTCAGTCATCATCTGGATGGTTTGAGACCGTTTGAGGTGAGCCCGTCTTTAGTAGCCATTCGTCGAGGTATGGGAAGACTGGTATGCCCATCCTCCGCAGATGGGCTTATACCACCACAATCACCTTTGTGAGTAGCCGAGGTGCACTGGTCAGGCTAAAGGAGAGCACGAAGAACTGAAAGTGCTCCTGGTCCACTTGAAACCGCAGATAGAGCCTGTTGGACTGCAGGATGAGAATGTGCAAGAATGCATGCTCCAAGTCCAACACTACTATCCTGTCTCCTGGATCCAAGGCTGAGGGAACTTTGGCCAGGGTGAGCATCTTGAATGTTTCTTTCCTTAAGAAGAAGTTCAGAGAAGGAACATCTATAATGAGGTGAAGGCCGCCATCCTTTTTCTGTATCAGAAAGTAACGAGAGTAACAAACAGCCCAGATTTGTGAAACCAGCATCCTCTCTATTGCTTTCTTGGCCAAGAGAACTAGAATGTCATCTTGGAGTATAGACAAGAGGTCCTCCAGGAGATATTGTGGTTTAGGTGACATGTCTTGAGGATAGGTAAGGAAGGATTTCAAGTAACCTGGTTCCCCAATCTAAAGCACTCATTGATCCGTAATGTAATGCTCTTCCAACTGGAGAGGTAAAAGGCAATTTCATCTCCAGCCAGTTGATCATGGGAGGTCAAGGTCAAATTAAAGGGGTTTTTGATGAGGCTGTGGGAGAGGGATCTGGGCAGGACCCTACATTGAGGACTGCAATGCAGCCTTCCTGTTCCCCACCATGGCCTCTAAAGGATTGGTTGGTTTGCTGCAACTAAGACAAATACTGCCTCTGTCTCTGAAAGTTGGTTCTTCCACAGCCACTGAAAGGACATTGGTACTGAGAAAACCGAAGAGTTGACAGAGCCAATCCCAGTGAGTGGGCGGTGCCTTGCTCTCTTTAGAGTAGAGTGCCACAGAGAGAAGTGGGGTAGTAAAGAGTGGAGTAGAGTACAGTGGCATAGAATGAAGTTGGATAGGGTGCAATGAGATAGAGTTAAGTGGGGTAGAGTGGCTTAGAGTAAAGTAGTGTAGATTGCAGTGGTGAAGAGTAGAGCAGAGTGGCGTAGAATGGAGTGGAGTACAGTGGCTTGGAGTGACGTGGAGTAAAGTGAAGTGGGGGTAGAGTAGAATGGTGAACAGTGAAGTGGGGTTGAGTAAGGTGGCATAGAGTGGCTTGGAGTTAAATGGGACAGAGTAGAGTGGTGCAGAGTAGAGTACAATATCATTGAGTGCAGTGGTGTACAGTAGAGCGGAGTGGAGTAAAGTGGTACGGAGTTGAGTAGAATAACTTCAAGGGCCGTAGAATAGAGTGGCAGAGTACAGTGCAGTGGTCTAGAGTAGAGTGGCATAGAGTGTAGTGTGGTAGTATAAAGTGGTGCAGAGTAGAGTTGAGTACTATGGCCTAGAGTGACATTGAGTGGCTTGGAACGGAGTAGAGTGCAGTGGTTAAGGGTAGGTGGTGTAGAGCAGAGTGGCATAGAGTTGAGTAGAGAGGCCAATAATGACATCATAGTGAGGAGTAGTATGTATAAACTGCCTCAACCTAATGTTATTTGGAATCTCCCCCATGGAGTGTATAGAACCATCTTTCTGCTATGGCTGAATTTGCTTCCTTTGCGAATAGTAACTGGGGCATGGGAAGGTCTTCCTAGACAGGATAGACTTTGTCATTTATGTGGTACCTGGGTGCAGGATCTAAACCATGCTTTGTTTGTCTGTCCCCTTCTACAATCTTCACAACGTCCCTTTTTAAGACCTGAGAGAGCACCATGTCATTTTTGAAAATTGTAGGGGTGCACCATATCTCCCGTATTCAGCACCCACATATTTAGAGGGTATACTAACGTGTGTTTTAGAGATATAACCGTAGTATGGGAATTAGTGCAATGTGCAATCGATATTCATAACGTTGCAAACTAATGTAATGCCTTAACAGAAGTGTAATGCTTTATATGAGGTAGAAATGCTATTAAATGTGTGTATTGTAGGATTAATAAACGTGCCACATTAAGAGTTGCACGTGTAGGAGATAGAATGTGACGTTTTAATGTAGAAAAGAACTTACGTTTAAAGATTACATTTAATGTTGTCTTTGTAATGGAATAGAGTGCACTGCTTATAATGTAGAATCATTTAGAAAATGCATTTGAACGCGTACAGGCCTGGGACATGAAGAAAAGCCAGTAGAGATCTAACTGTAATTTCTTTGGTTAGCATTGGTTATTCTTGTGAAATAGCTGCTTGTTGGGAAGGGTGCCGTTCTCAGCAAATATTGAATTGTAACTTTGAATGTGCACAAGGTTGCTTCTCATATATTTCAGTTGCAGGTGCTTGTTAGGTAGAAAGATCCATTTTTTGGAAGTTAGGCCGGTAGGAGTGAGGATGAGTAGGTGCCAGAGGAATGTTCATCTGCAACATTTGGCGAGAAGGTTCCTGGGATCCAAGGACACCTCAACGGACGCTGGATGGAAGGATGCCATGCTGGAAAAATCTGAAGACCAACACCTACCCAGAGGGGAGTACCTTGGGCGTATCTACGATTTTCGGAGTTTTGTATTAGAGACAGACCCCGAGGGTGGAGAGCAGATATTGTCAGGAGGTTGCTAGAGCAGGATGTAGGCAACTTAGACAGAGTTGAGGGAACTTAGGGGCAGAGTGGGGTGTAGAAAGGAACATCTTAGAATGAGCTCAGTAGTTAGTCTACTCATTTGAGAAACGTGAATGCACTTCTTAGGGAGTCTTCACGGCTGACACCTTTACTCTTGCCTGAAGGGAATTGGTAAGTAGGGATGTCACCTTAGAGTTAGTGTCGGGACAGATTAATTTGTTTCTTCCTTTTTGTAAATGCAGTCCAGACTTCAAATAGGAACGATAATTGGATGCCTGATGTTCCTAGAATTGACTCTGCTTTTCATTCTGAGTCGTCTGAGACTCCGTCGTAGGACTATGTTTGTATTAGTGCTAGTCTATTTCTTGAACCTCTTATTGAGGTGCTTGTATGTCCAATTATTTTTGGCTTCGTAATAAATTCTTAACTTCAGTTCATAGTCAGGGATTCTTTGAAATTGAATTTGATTGTCGATTTGAAAAGCTATTTGATTATGAGTTTGGAAACTTCCCCCTACACTTTTTAGCAGACAAAAAGGTCCAGTCGACCTGTCCTGCGATTCTGGAGAGTTGATAAGGTAAAAATGTAGATAAGAATCCCAGCCCCTTCAGACCTTTGTTCCTAAAGTATAACATTGCTACAGCAGAGGAGGCTCAAAATTGTCTACTGGCTCCCCCTTCCGAACCAGTTTGTTTTCAAAATCTTCAGTTTCTTCAAACAATATTTAAATATATTTTAGAGGAGGATTACATTGCCACGCTCAGTTGAATTTGGTTACTTAGGGTGGGCATTTCTTTTTAATGAATCCTATAATTAGTTGTTTTTATCAGATAGTTGAAAATGTAAGAGTATTTAATGATATGACATGTACTGTAGTTCCATCTTTGCACTTCTATCTCCTTGTATGCTGCTATGAATACTGCCATGTACATTTGAATTCCATTTAGTTCAGAAATATTCTATCTGCTAGGCTTTTTTATGTAACCTGAATTCTATTAGTACTTTTCAATGACTCTTGAATTTGTTCTCCTGCTCGAGCACTTGCACTTGATGCCATCCTTCATGCTGCTACTTATGGTGAATTGTATATAGCTATTGAGTATTCTAAAACTTTTTGTATTTTATTTTTCAATGAATAGAACATATTTTTCCGCTTCACATCCCTGAAATGTACAGCTGAAGTTGACTAAGAATTTTACGGCACAATATGCTTTGCCCTAAAGCAATAATGATTCTGGTATTATTGTATGAAACTTGTAATTGCTGATGTTTCATGTTCTTTATCAGTTTGTTTTTAGGTATTGCCTGATTTGGTAAGAATGAAGTTTATTGTATGTGTTTTTATGTGGAACTCCTCTGAGCTCCAAATCATCATAAAAATAATTAATTAATTAGAGAGGCGTAGAGTATGAGGGGGTAGAGTGAAGTGGGGTATATTTAAGTGGGGTAGAGTGAATTGGTGTAGAGTGGCGTACAGTAAAGTGGTGTAGAATTAAGTGGGGTGCAGTAGAGTGGCGTGAAGTGGGATAGAGTGAAGTGGCATAGAGTAGAGCCGCGTAGAGTGCACTGGTGCAGAGTAGAGTACAGTAGAATAGAGTAGATTGGAGTGGAGTACAGTGGCTTGGAGTGGCATAGAGTGTAGTGGCCTTTAGTAGAGTGGTGCAAAGTGGAATAGAGTGGCACAGAGTGCAGTGGTGTAGAGTGCAATAGTGCAGAGTGCAGTGACATAGAATGAAATCAAAAGGTGGCAATATTGTTTAGAACACACTTTGGCAGTGTTCTGGGTTTCTACATGAGATGAACGAGATACTTACCTTGGATAACGCATTATCTGGTAGAGACATAGTCTAGCCGCAAATTCCTTAACTTTTGAATTCTCCCCAGGAGCCAGTCTGGCCTGGACATTTTTTCAACAGTCCCTCTGCCCCCCGGGGGACGACGTCGTACAACGCCGTAATGACCTTGACTCCAGTTGTGACATAAGCAGAGTCATACAAGTCTCTTCCAGCGCATGGACATCAGTTTCTTCTGTGAAATCTTTCACACCAAAACACAGAGTCACTATACAAACTGGCTGTGGAAACAGTGTGCCAAAAAATATTGATGCATCTTTGAATCAACAATTAGGAAGTGGTAATGAATGGTATATTAATACCCAGACAAGGTCTGTAAGGAAAGACCAAATGGTTCATTGAAGAACATAACCACGCGAAACATTGACAACTGATGTATAAACCAGGGCTGTAAAAGTAAAAACCTATAACACTACAGATCGTTCGCAGAGCGGGGAGGCTGGGTAGGTCGTAAAGGAATCTGCGGATAGACTATGTCTCTACCAGATAATGCGTTATTGAAGGTAAGTAACTTGTTCATCTGATAGAGACTTCTAGCCGCAGCTTCCTTAACTTTTGAATTAAATGCCATAGCAATACCCTCCGCCATGCAATCATGAAACCTTTTTGGTATAGGTGCGCTCTACAAATTGACCCAACTTCAACTTCAATACCCTCCCCCCAAGGAGGGTCTGCAAACTAATCCTACAGACATTCTCAGAGAGAACCAGCCAGTTGAAATCAACAAGAGACCAGACATGCGTAGGAATTAGATGAGAAGGAGCATGGGCATCCTTACATAAATTGTGGCCAATCAATCAAACAGTAATTTTGTAAAACGTGACTACTCACCCGTGAGGGTCTCAAGGCACTGCGTGGGGGGAGTTGGGTCTGTGGTTTAGTTGAAGAGCTAGGTCTTGATATTCTTCCTGAATTGCCACAGTGTTGGGAATTGCCTGAGGAGCAGAGGCAGGGAGTTCCAGGTCTTCACAATGAGGTAGGAGAAGGATCTTCCTCGAGCCGTGGTGTTGCGGATCCATGGGATAGCGGCCAGTTGGGTGGAACAGAGATATCTAGTGGGACTGTGGAGGGAGAGGCGGTTGTTGAGGTATGCAGGTCTGGCATTGGGGAGGGCTTTGTAGGCATGCATGAGAAATTTGAAAGTGATTCTTTGGTTGACAGGTAGCCAGTGTAGGTCTATCAGGTAGCCGGATATGTAGTTGCATCGTGGGATGTTCAGGATGAGTCTGGCAGATGCGTTCTGGACAATCTGCAGTTTTTTAGAGAGTTTCTGTGTGTTACCGGCATAGAGTGCATTGCCATAGTCGAGTCTGCTGCTGGCGAGTGTATGGGTGACTGTTTTCCTGGACTTGCTGGTGATACACTTGAAGATCTTATGAAGGAGGCGGAGAGTGTGGCAGCAGGAGGATGAAAAGGCGTTGATTTAGTGGGTCATAGACAGCAAGATTCCCAGGATGATGCCGAGGTTTGTGCGTGGGCCATGGGTGAGGGGGCGGATTCGAAGAGCTGCGGGCCACCAAGAGTCGTCCCATGTGGAAGGGGAGGAGCCCAGGACTTCAGTCTTTTCTGAGTTAAGCTTGGGGCAGCTGTCCTTCATCCAGGTGGCAACTGCCTTCATCCTGTTGTGGAAGTTGCTCTTGGTGGCTATGCTAAGTTGTGAGGGGGAGGGCAGGACAGCTGGGAGGTGGGGAAGCGGCGCTGGGGGGGCGGGCCTCGTGAGATGAGTAGCAGCAGGGACACAGAGAGGAAAAAAACACAAAAAGTGGAAAAGTGATAATAGTGAAGAAAGTGACATAGATGGTGAAAGGAAGGTAAACGAGAGATCAGAGGAGAAAGAGGCAGAGGGCCCAGCAGCAGCACAGGAGAGATGCTCCCCACTGGACCAGCAGGGATGAGGCACAGGCAAGTGCCTGCGGGTAGAGGAGTGCATCGAAGTCGCAGACCTGCAAGAGTGAGGGGCAGCAGCTACCAGGCGAAGCTGTGTGGGAAGGAAAGCAGTTCCTTGACAAGGTCAGCGAGATTGCGCCTTTCACCGTGCAGTGATACAATCAAGTACAGAAATTTAAATTCGAAAAATTGACGACGTAAATATACACATACCACATATCGAGTCATCTACCAGTTCTACGAATTTGCTGAGCTGCTAAGAATAGACCAGACAGTGTTTATCTACTATGCATTATGACGATTTCTCATCAGATCCAAGTGGACCTGAACTGCCAACACCGCCTCTCCCTTTCAAGCTACGAATGTATGCTCTCTGTCATTGGCTGACAAAGTCTTACTTTGTTATTCCCTGGATACATCTCTGGATCACAATTGAATTACTTTTCCTGGTACTTTGGATCAGTTTGGTAACTGTCTTTTTCCTACTTCTGAATGGATACTTTCTCCCAGAATGCGCCGCAGTGCAACTCGTGAAATTGGTTCTTAAACCACATGTATCATCACACCGTGAACTGAGGGACTTGTCCCTGGTAAACATTACAGCAGTTCCTGAAGGAGTTGTATGAGACAGGGTATCGTATGATGTGTATGTTACGTTCCAGCCACGTGCCGTGGAGTTATATCAACAGTACGGGTCTATTTTCGGCTTACGGTCTAACAGAAAGACAGATAATGATGGCACGCAGAGATACGAAGTATACCATGTTGCACATTGAACAATGAGACCAATTACCTTTCACAGTGACTTAGACACCACACACTGACTGGATAATCCATAGTTACATCACCCTACCAGTCACAACTTACCAATTACAATAGTGTCTTCAATACTAACAGTTAGGCAGATATGAAGAGCTATGGGAAGGAAATGTGCATGAGTATTGGAGATTACTATTCAGGTTTAGATGCAGGAATGGGGACACAAAGTTTTTCTTAGTGGCTCCGACTATGACGATGCTTTAAGCAGATCCTTGGTTTGCAAGGACATTTCTCTCAACGGGGCATACAATGCTTCGATAGCGAACTTGTCTTGTTATCTGAAGGGTTCTCCAGCTGCCGTGATTCATCATGTGTTCAAGCTGCTCTTGAATGGGAGCTATTTGATTCTGAATGATCAAGGTTGCTGTGGAATGGAACAGGGCATCGCTTATCTAGTGACTGTTAATTCCATAATGACTTGTACACAAGTACTGTTTCTACCTGCCCGCACAGTTAGGGGTGCAGGGCTACAGCCTTCGATGAATGTTTCCAACAAAGTTTGATTCTCTGCAAACTGAAAGCCATACTTTTTCAAAAGGAAGTGGCCTTAACTTCAGCTAGAAAAATGTATTGTCTCCAGGCTGCAAGGTACTCTTCTGAGATTCAGACACTTCTCCATACTAACTTCCCACTGCATTTTGGGGAGCTGGTCCACCACATCTTTAACATGTCTGATACGAATGGAATAGTGCACTTTTTTAAATGTATCGGCTCTTGTCTGGGTAGCACCTTTCAGACTATTTTCTGAGTTATAACATCTTTCATTCACTCCGTGTTGGGAAGCAGTTTTCGAGGGCTCGCACTTGCCCTGCTAATTGTGGCAGGAAACCTGATTTAATTTTTTCTGCTCCACAATGGACATCCTAGAATGCAGACAGCACTGCTGGTGCTGCATTGTCGTGAGTGCATGGTATACTGCTTTGGCACACCTCAGCTTCAAGAACTAAATGAGCATTGGTTGTTATCCTTCAGGACTGTCTGGCTTGACTGCATACAACCTGTCTTCCGCTGTCTGTGTTGCAGCCACAAATGCATCCTGGATATATGTCTCAGATCAGAACTGGTTGCGCCACCGGACATTGAAGTACTGATGGACCCCTTAAAGGCCCATACATATTGTTGTCTCCAGCGTATTCCATTGCATTCTTGGAGCCACCCTGGGATGCTTCAGCTACTAGTGATGTGAACAGCGGCCCTACGGATCACTTATGGGTAAAAACACTTTCCTCAGCGACTGCTGTGGTAATTGGAAGGAATCACCTTTGCTCCATAAACCTGCTTCGAGGTGTGCCTCTGCAATAGTTGTCTGCGGTAGTATACCACTCAGAACACAAACAATTGGCTTCTTCCGTGTGGGAACAATTTGGCTATTTTGTTAACAAAATGAACCAAAACAGCTTTTGCTTTTTTTCTCTCTCTGGGCGCCATGGCTTTCTAAATGCTTGGGGTATCAAATGCTATAATGACTTAAAGGCTGTTTTATTAAAATTTTTAAAGGGTTTTAGGTGCGTTTTAAGAATAGTTTAAATATTTTTTAAATTGTCTGCCAGCATTTTAGATAGCGACCCTTAGTATGATGAGTGGGTGCTATATTCCCAAGCTAGGCCCATGTAGTGAAACAACGTATTACTTATTTTGTTCTCACAATAAAATTTTCAGCGGTGTAGGAGCTTCGCGCGCGTCCAAGATGGCCACGTGCGCTTAGGGCTCCCGAGACCCCCGTTGCCCCCCGGATATATCGTGTTATTTATCCTGTTCGCTATATTGTGATTATTGTTGCGGAATCGAAGGAGTATCAGACGCTGAAAACCGCATCCCGATCGAGCCCCGGGATCCGGCGTTGGAGAGTCGGAAAGTTTGCAGCCTGTATGAGCTGGATGTCCGGAACTTGGGTTGGCATTGTGCCCGTGCAGTAGTGCAACAACAACGGCACTGAAGACCGTGAGGTTCCGTGATTCTCAACCCGTTCAATAAAGGTCGTCGTATCGTGACGATTTTGGTATCAGCGAACCGCAAATGACGAGTGGAGTATGTACGAGTGTTTTCGTCATGTTCGATTGATGGATTCACGGTGTATTCAGGGATTTCGTTCTGAACCTTCGGGTTCCATTTTGTGTGCGGCAGCCATTTTGTGGTTGCCCTCACATAGGCCGATGACTACGGCCGAGCGAGTCTTTGGGATACGTACACCTTTAGCTGACTTCTGTGTGACCTGAGTGAACTGACTCCATTGCCCGAAGCTAACTTGTTGAGCCAGTTCCTCGTTCGGCAGCTGGTCAAGATAGAGATCAAAGAGCAGGACATTGCTGAGTTTATGGTACACGCACACACCCTTCTATCTTGCTTCTCATCTGTTTCTGTTCCTTCTTTTATGGCCTATTTATGGTTTGAGTTGAGGTCCTTTTATTATGGGTTCGTCCGGCCTGTCCGAGCAAGAATGTTGGGTTTTCCCTTGTAATTGATGATGGGCTGGACAACTGAAAGTGGGCTTGTCGTTATGCGATACCTTTTGCAATGTCACTTTGTGATTGGATAGTTTGAAAATAACTGATGCTAGTCAGGAATGTGATTTTTAGCATAAAAGACGATGTCTCGCAATACGAAAGTTGTACAGTCTCTAGCGAACCACCCGTGTCGTGCTTCGTAGACATCTGTTCCTGGTTGCATCCAATAAATTTGATCTTTGACGTCACCGAGAAGAATCCTGTGTCTCTGTATTCTAAGACAGGTGAACCCGAAGACATTGGGCGTGCCCCTGGCGCCGCTGGGTTCTAAAACCCGGTTCTTCAACTGGAAGTGGCGGGTCCTGCCCCAGGTTGGAACTTGGTTTCATTCCTGAGCTGGCTGGGACGCTCTTGGTACCCCTACCGGGATATGCAACGGACAAGGCGGAGACCCTGGGAGAAGGCTGTTGATTACTTTATGAAGACATGTTAACAGTCTGATAACCCGGATCATCGAAATCAAGGACTTTGTCTGTACATCCTGCCAGTGAAGGTGCTGGGGTTTGCAAACGACTACTTTTTCTGATTTAGGGAAGGTCCTTCTGGACCTTCCAAGGGGACTGATGATTTTGGGAGGAGATTTCAATACCGTTGTATCGGACGCCGTGGACAGACATCCGTCCCGAGATGTAGGACGGGCGCAAAGATGGTTGCCTGATTTCCTAGAGGTGTTGGGCCTGATTGACACTTGGAGATTGTTTCACCCTGATCAGAGGCAGTATACCTTCCACTCTGGTGCGCATGGTAGCCTTTTTCGAATTGATTATTGTTTGGTACCGGCGGCCCAGGCGACATATGTTACGGAAGTAAAACACATGACTAGGGGCATATCAGATCATTCGCCAGTCTGGCTTAGAATTAAGATTACCCCCGGGTCGGGAGGTAGAGTAGCCCCAATTAACCCCTGGTATTTGCGTAATCCCAAAATCCATAGGGACCTGTTGAAGACGTTGGAGCATTACTTTCGGGAGAACGAGGGTTCAGTGTCGTCGTCAATCTCGCTATGGGAAGCATTTAAGACGGTTGTGCGGGGCCAAGCCTTGTCGCTTATATCAGGAGTTAAAAAACAGAGAAATGAAGAGGTAGTGAAAGTGGAGTCTGAAATAGCAGGCATAGAAGCCGAATTGGAACAGGAAGTGACCCGTGCCACACTACATGTCCTGAATCTCAAGCAGCTCGAGTATAGAACGTTGGTCATTGATAGTGCCAGAGCTCTGAACAGGGAGCAGCAGGGTAGGTTATATGATGTCGGGGATAAAGCAGGGAAGTTGATTGCTTGGCTGGATAAGAAAGAAAGAGCAGATCGTGTAGTTCCTGAAATTGAGACGGCGGAGGGAACGCGCATAACAGATCCCCAGGGAATTGTAGAAGGTTTTGCGAATTATTTTCGGACAGTGTATACTTCTGTATCAGAGCGATCTGAGGAGGATTCTTGCCTGTTGTTGAGGGATATTCAACTCCTGTGCCTCACTAAGGAGGATCGCAAATTTATGGATAGTCAGCTCACTGCGGATGAAGTGGCCTTGGCGGTTCGCTCTTTGAATTCAGGTAAAGCACTGGGCCCTAACGGACTCCCTATTGAATTATACAAGCTCCGACCAGACAAGGTTGCCCCCTACATTAGGGATGTTTTTGGAAGCTCGAGAGTGCGGCTTATTGCCATATGATCAAAGAGTAGCCTCTATTGTGGTGATACATAAGGAGGGGAAGCCAAAATCCAGCTGTGCATCATATAGGCCTATCTCGTTGTTAAACGCGGAACCTAAGATACTGGCCAAATTGTTATCTAATAGGCTTATTAAGGTTGTTAGTGCATTAATACACCCCGATCAATCTGGATTTATCCCACATCGAAACACTGCTTTAAATCTACGCCGGTTACACTGAGTTTTGGCCAGGGCACATACCCTGAAGGAACCAGCCTTAGTCGCGTAATTAGACGCAACGATGGCCTTTGATACTGTGGAATGGCCATACTTATGGGTTGTCTTGGCAAAGTTTGGTTTTGGTCCTGAATTTATCAACTGGGTGCGTTTGTTGTACACTGAGCCTCTAGCCCAGGTTGTAGTGAATAATCTAGTCTCGGCGCCATTGTGTCTTGGGCGGGGCACTAGGCAAGGCTGTCCGCTGTCCCCTCTTTTGTTTTCGCTGGCTCTTGAACCGCTGGCGGCTTGGATCCGTTGGGAGCCCTCGATTCGGGGTATCAGTTGGTCCCCACAATTTGAAGACCGTATCTCTTTGTATGCAGATGATATTTTACTTTATTTGACCTCAACCAGAAAATCCCTTATGGTAGTTTGTGATGTCTTGGCCTCCTATGGTAGAAACTCTGGACTCATTATTAATTGGACGAAATCCCATCTGTTTGTATTGTGTGGTAACGCCCCTGCCCCCGCGAAATTGTCCGATACAGATTTCTACGGAAGGGTTTAAATATCTTGGGCTCTATATCTCAATGGACCTCAAAGTTAGATATGAGAAAAATCTCCGCCCCCCTCTGCCTAGGTTACGGAGTGACATGTCCGGTTGGAAGAAGCGTCCGCTTTCTCTGTTGGGTCGGGCGGCCCTTTTTAAAATTATGCCCTTGCCCCGCTTTCTCTACGCCCTTCAAAATACTTTAGATGTGGTACCGGCTAGCTATTTTCGGGAAGTGGAAGGGGTGCAGCTTAGCCTATTGTGGGACGGTAGACCCCGTATAGCGCTATCCAAATTAACGCTCCCTTGGTTTGATGGAGGTATAGCCCTCCCTGACATTAAGAGATATTATTGGGCCTCGCAATTGGGAGCCATAAACCACGGTACCAATGGGCCTGTGACAAATCCAGGATTTGCTATGGAAAAATGGTTGCTCCCTGCTGAGGATTATAATAGAGCTCTGTACACCAGAGCTGGAGTGAAAAGTTTGACGGGGCCAACTAGGGTAATGGTACGAATAGGGCATGATGCTAATAGTTCGTTGGGTTAGAGAGACCGACTTACCCTAGCCACCCCACTGTTCGGATCAGACAAATTGGGCAGGCTCTGGAATACCAATGGTTTTGATAAGTGGGACCTGATAGGGATCACTAAGGTTGGAGATATCTGGGTAAAGGGAAGGATTAAATCCTTTGAGGAGTTACAGACTGAATTCGAACTGAACAGAACGAAGTATTTCCGATATGCACATGTTAGTCATGCATTAAAATCGGCATTTCCGGGGGAGGAAGAGATACCGGAGGCCTCGCCACTGGAGGACAGAATATTAGATGGGCACTTACCTGACAGCACTATCTTCCTAATTTATAAAAAATTGATAAATCATAGAGTAGACCTTCTAGTTGATCTAAGGGAAAAATGGACGAGAGATGGTATTGAACTAGATGATGACGACTGGCAATCGGTGGTGTCCTCCCCAAAAGAAGTCGCTATTCCAGCACGGCTGAGACTTGTCCAATTAAAAATTTTGCACAGAGTATATGTTACAGGCCCACGTCTGATGCGGATGGGATTAACCGAGGAAGGTATGTGTAAACGAGGTTGTGGTCAATTAGGGACGTTTCTTCATATTCTCTGGGAATGTCGCTACATGGTGGATTACTGGGGCGCGATACACACTGTCATGCAGGCAGTGCTGAGGGTGGCCATGCTGCCAGAGGCCAGAAGATGTCTCCTGAATATCTGGGAGCCTACGGATCTAAACACAGCACAGACTCGATGGGTTACTTTGGGTAATATGGTAGCCAAACTTGATACTGCTCAGCTGTTGGGTTCTGAGAGGCCACCTACACTAGAGGGGTGGAAAGAGTCTATGGATTGGTGCATGTTCTGAGAAAAGACAGTGTATCTGGCAAGGGGTCGCCCTCGAAAATGGTTTGGGGACCATGGAACCGATATAGAGGGGACATATGTGTACCACCTGCTGATGTTGTTTTTGATATTCCAACCTCCCCATGACCCTCTTATGTACAATTATTCTGTTTTCCCGATCCCCCCCCCTCTAATGTCTTATGTATGAAGTATCGCTGTATGGGAACGATCCGCTTCTGTACCGTGCACCAGTGTTTTGATGCCTTGTTTTAATAAAAAAAATATTAAAAAAAAAAATCAGGTGACGGTTTGCACACATTTGACTGCTCGAACAATGTTGGAGTAGTTTCCCTAAAACTAAACTTATTTACACATCTAGCTTTGCACACCATTATCACAACACCCTGATCATCATGTACAAAGTCTTGTTCAAATGTCATCTCTATCTTCATCCACGGACGACAGGGCTATCTACATATCCATAACACCTTTAATCTTCACACACATCACAAGGATGTTTTCTATTATAAAAGATGGGCATCACGATTGATTAGCAGAGGAGGCACTCCAGCTGACACCAGAGGTCCTTGCATGCTGACAATTCAGCACGCATCGGTCTGACATCTA
Organism: Lissotriton vulgaris; assembly: GCF_964263255.1. Classification (NCBI taxonomy): domain Eukaryota; kingdom Metazoa; phylum Chordata; class Amphibia; order Caudata; family Salamandridae; genus Lissotriton; species Lissotriton vulgaris. The sequence goes on along the minus strand of NC_141689.1, from coordinate 1,431,510,863 downwards.
GTAAAGGGAGTCCAGTTAATGACCAAGACAGTGTCCTTCATTCTCTCCCACCAGGTAATGGGGTTAGATCATTCCTTGTGGGGATTCTTGGCTCTATACCTACACACACTCTAGGTACACCTAGAGTAGGATTCGCATAGTAGGAGTATGTTCCATTACCACCTTGTTTTATATGCCTGCATTTATACATTGTTTTAGCACCATGGTACAACTATATCTACTATTCACACTTTTGGTGCTTTTAATCACTATTACCTGCTTTTGTCTATTAATCATTGCAGCACATGTATTCTATACAAGAATAATGTTGGTTCAATTAATATATTGAAAATGTCCCACTGTATATTTATTTATTTTATTTAGAGAGTTTTATATAGTGCGAACAAGAACCTTGCGGGTATCAGAGCGCTTTACAAGAAAGATGTGGGGAGCACATACAAATACAGTAGACAAATATATGATAGAGTCTAGTACACAGAAATAGCTAACGATAGATAACCTATACATTACAAGTTTATATACCTAATTTTTAGACAACATATTGTCCCTGGGAATATAGTTCAAATCATGTTGAGAGGTCCAATCCAGGGTAGTAGCTAAAAGTCTGGGTATAAAAATACTTCACGTAAACTTAGACATGAGGATCACTTTCACTTATTTTTTGAAAAAGGCAGTAGAGGGGTTCTGTCTTGTTTCTAGTGGTAAGGCATTCCAGATCCAGGGGACCATTCCTGAGAAGGATCGGTTATATGTTTTTTTCTTACCAAATCTTTGCGGTTTCAGAAGACGATTTCTAGAGCTCCTGGTGGATCTGTTACCACACGATTGTCAGTTTTTGTGTTGGATAACTAGGGGTATTGTGGTGTAGGGCCATGTGCATCAAACAAGCGATTTTCAGATGAATTCTCGCTTCGAAGGGTAGCCAGTTGAGAGCTCTAAGGTCCAGAGAGATAAGAGAGTTTCTTTTGGAGCCTGTGATCAGTCTAGCCGCTGTGTTGCTTGTGACTCTTAGCGGGGCCGTCGTTGATCTGGGAAGGCCGCAAAGGGAGACACACCCATATTCTACCCTTGGGATTACTAAGGCTTGCACTGCCTGTTTGAAGTCATATGCAGGTACAAAGGGTTTCAGTCTTCTCAAGGTGTTTATTTGGAAGCTTGCTCCTTTTGTAGAGGCACTGATGTGTTTCTGCATGTTAAGATTTCTGTCCAGCATTATTCCCAGTGATTCTCTGTATACTTCTATGAGAATAAGTGATCACGAGTGACTGAGCAAAAGGTGCGTAGGTTTCCACGAGACCTGAGAGGTCAGAGTGATCATGTTCAGTGGTTGCTAGGAACCATTTGCTCCCTGGTAGGTTAGGGGTCTTATGGTGGCACTGTGAGCTAGCTGGACTATAGGCCAACATAACCTGTGGGTCTGTCCAGTATAAGTCTTAGCACCAAGCCCTTAGTTTATGTTGTCCAAACAATGTGCAGATTCTACGGATTCATAGGAATTACACAACACCTGAAGGTGGATGAGGTAACAAGAGAGTTGGAAAGAGATGTTGTGATGACATTTAATTTATTAAGGATTAATACAGAGTAAGGCAAATGTGTTGGAAGGACTTGTTTTAAAGGTTGTTTTGTAATTTTTTTTATTTCAGAGTCTCAGTAAAAAAATGAAGATAAAGAGTTGGAAGACAAAGGGCAAAGTTTTAGGAAAATGAGACACAAAAGAAGATGAGACTGGACTGTTGAAGACGAACAAGATACTTACCTTCGGTAACGCTTTTTCTGGTGGATACAATATCTGCCTGTGGATTCCTCACCTTTTGAATACCCCCTGCGCCAGCATTCCGCGGGAAAATTCTTTCCTAGCTCTCCCGCATTGACGAGTATGTCACAATGGACAGCCTCCGCTCGCGGCACCGTATGACATCATCGGAGCCACAAAAGGACCTCATCGGCATGCCACAAGGCAAACGGGCGGACCGACACATTTTCAAACATATACATAGCATATCAAATATATACAGATATGTAAAATCAACATTGCATAATCAATAAGAGTAAAGCGAAATAGCAAAGCAAAACCATTTCTCATTATTACTATATCAACATAATTAAAAGAAAACATTTTTTGGTAGAAGCAGGTGGACAACAGGGAGGCAGGTGGGAGTGTGAGGAATCCACAGGCAGATATTGTATCCACCACAAAAAGCGTTACCGAAGGTAAGTAACTTGTTCTTCTGATGGATACTTCTGCCTGTGGATTCCTCACCTTTTGAATAGATTCCCAAAGCCGTACCTCTCCCGGAGGAGGGTGTCCACCTGACTAAACCAAAAGATCTTGCAAAACAGAACGAGCAAAACGGCCATCCCTCCTAACCTCATAGTACAAGCAGTAATGTTTTGCAAAGGTTTGGAGGGAGGCCCAAGTTGCTGATTTACAGATATCGACAACATGAACACCTCTAGCCGAACAGAAGAAGTAGACTTAGCTCTAGTGGAATGAGCTCTGATACCTTCTGGAGAGTTCTTCTTGGCCAAGACGTAGCAAATCTTAATGCACAAGAAAATCCACCTGGAAAGAGTCCTCTCATGCACTGCCTTGCCTTTCATCTTTCCAACATAGCCCAGAAAGAGCTGACCATCCAGCCTCAGATCTCCTGTCCGATCCAAATAAAAGTCGACAGCTCTTTTTGGACCCAAACGATGCAGCCTCTCTTCCTCCTTGGAAGGGTCAGGGGGGAGGATAGAAGGTGGGTAAAGTAATGGATTGTCCCATATGAAAAGGGGTAACCACCTTGGGAAGGAAAGGTTCCCTGGTCCTTAGAACCAACTTATCCGCATGAATGATTAGGAAAGGAGGTTTGGAGCTAAGATCCTGAGGCTCACTTACCCTCCTATCCGAGGTAATAACAATCAAGAAAAACGTTTTAAAAGCAAGAAGCCTCAACGGGCAAGAATGAAGATGCTCAAACGGTGAACCCATCAAAAAAGTAAGGACTAGATTCAGATCCACGGAGGCATAATGAAAGGAGAGGGAGGGAACTTATTTGTAAGGCCCTTAATGAACCTCATGACAATGGGGGACTTAAATAAATAAAGACGGCTGGTAAGGCAAACATAAAAAGGCCGACAAAGCCGATAAATAGCCTTGGACAGTAGCTACAGCACAACCTTGCTGTGCCAAAGAAAGAGAAAATTCCAAAATATTAGACAAACGGGCCTAAAGAGTGTCAATGTCTCTCTCTCCGCACCACTTAACAAATCTGGGCCATCGAGAAGAGTAGACAGATTGAGTGGAGTGTCGCCTGGACGATAAAATAACATCCACTATATCTGGCGGGAGAGAGAAAGAACTCAGGTTGCCTCATTCAATTCCAGGCATGAAGGTGCAAGCTCTGGAGGTGGGGGTGTAGAACCCGCCCCTGCGACTGGGAGAGGAGGCCTGCCCTGAGAGGGAGACAGAGTGGCGGGTGAGATGAGAGATGAAGAAGTTCTGTGTATCACACCCTTCTTAGTCAATCCGGGGCGATCAATATAACTTGGGCCCGGTCTTGACGAATCTTCCTCAGAACCCGAGGAATCAAGGGTATGGGAGGAAACGAGTAAAGGAGTTGAGAGCTCCAATCTATTTGAAATGCGTGCCCCAACGCTCCCTGATCGAATACTGAAGACTGCAGAACAACGGGCAGTGCGCGTTCTCGAGAGTGGCAAACAGGTCCAACCGAGGAGATCCCCACATCTGAAAGATGTGATGGACCACCTCCGGATGAAGCCGCCACTCGTGATTGGCCGAGAAACGCTGACTGAGTCTGTCTGCACGAACATTTAGCACACTGGCCAGATGATTTGCAAACACAAATCCGATGACCCTGAGCCCATCTTGGCAGAGACGATATGACCCTACACCTCCCTGCTTGTTGATGTACCACATCGCAGTAGTGTTGTACGTCATGACCTGAACCGACTGACCACGAAGGAAAGGAAGGTAAGCCTTTAGTGCCAAATTTATCTCCCGCAATTCCAAAGAAATTAGGCAACCTTTCCTCTGGAGTCCAAAGACCTTTGACCTCCTGATCCCCCACATGAGCACCCCACCCTAGAGTGGAGGCATCCGTGATCACTGTGGCAACCGGCGGAGGAGACTGAAAGGGCTTTCCTTGCGACAGGTCGCCCTCCACACTCCACCAAGATAGCTCTGCTGCAGCTTCTCTGGAGATTCTGATCTTCTCCCCGAGATCACTGTTGAGCTGATACCACTGCCTCAGGAGGCACCATTGGAGTGACCTCATGTGCCACCGTGCATGCTTGACCAACAGAATGCAGGAGGCAAACAGACCGAGCATGCGTAGAACCTTCAGGACTGGAACAACTGCTCCATCATGAAATAAAGGAATCATCTCCGGTATGTTGAAAATCCTCTGCGGAGACTGGAATGCTCGACACACAGTAGTGTCCAGTATTGCCCCTATGAACAGGCTGCGCTGAGAAGGCACCAGGTGAGATTTGGGTACATTTATTGAGAAACCCAATTTGAACAACAGATGAGCTGTTACCTGCAAGTGGCGCGAAACCAACTCCGGTGACTGTGCTTTCAACAGCCAATCGTCCAGGTAGGGGAAAACAGGCACCTCTGACCGTCTGAGATGAGCCGCTACCACTACCATCACCTTTGTAAAGACTCGAGGTGCGGAAGTAAGACCGAACGGAAGACCCGCAAACTGGTAGTGTTGCGACCACACCGTGAACCGGAGATACTTTCAATGCGACTTCAGGATCGGAAGATGAAAATAAGCATCCTGCAGATCGATGGACACCATCCAGTCTTCCTGTTGCAGCGCAAGAAGAACCTGAGCTAAGATCAACATTTTGAACTTCTCCTGAGGTAAAGGTTCAAAATACTGAGGTCCAATATTGGTCTCAAACGACCGTCCTTTTTGGAGATCAGGAAATACCGGAAGCAGCAACCCTGCCCCCTTTCTTGCTCCGGAACCACATCTATCGCACCTTTGTGAGGCTAAGTAAAAACCTCCTACTGTAAAAGCAGTAAGTGGTCCTGAACACCCACCTGGCGAGGAGGATAAGTAGGAGGATACTCCAAAAAGGTAAGGGCGTACCCATTCTCTACAAGATTCAAGACCCAACGATCGGATGTGATCAGTCTCCAATCTTGCAGAAAGTAGGGCACCCGACCTCCAACCGGACCAACATGTTCTGAGATGGGGAATCTAGAACTGCTTTCCTGTAGTACCAATGGTGGCGGGAGGGGAGGTAGAGGAAGAGGAGGAAGATTGCTGACGATTTGCTCCCCTGAGGCCTCTCTTATTTTTCCCTCTGTATGATTTTTACAAGGGATTCTGTTGTTGTTGGCTCTGCTGAGACAGCTGGCAGCCACGAAAGGGAGCAGATCGCCCAAAGCCACAATATCTTTTCTAACCATAGCCTCTGGACTGCACCTGGAGACCTAGAGATCTTGCAGTAGCCCTACTGTCGGAGTCCGCCTTTGAACCAAAGAGCTTTGACCCATCAAAGGGCAAATCCAACAAAATCGCCTGAGCATCAGCTGAAAAACCAGAAGACCTGAGCCATGCCTGTCTCCTTGTAGTCACAGAAGACCCCATCACACGAGCCACAGAGTCAGCAGTGTCCATACCTGACTGAATCACTTGACATGCTGCAGCCTTCAAATCCGAAAGGATTTCCAAGAAGTTGGCACGATCCTCCTCAGGCAACTTCAGAGCAAATTGAACAACAGAGTCCATCAATGCATGGATGTATCTTCCTAGAAGACAAGTTGCATTAGTAGACTTTAGAGCCATACTAGCAGAAGAAAACACCTTCTTTGCAGCTTGCTCCATCTTATTCGAATCCCTATCCCCCAAAATAGTAGGGAAAGCACCAAGAACAAGAGGCCTGGACAACAAAACTCTCCGGCATCAGATGCGATGACAAAAAAGCTGGATCACCAGCGGCAGGCCTGTATCTTCTTGAGATAGAACGAGATACAGCCGGAACAGATGAAGGCTTCTGCCATACCTCTAGAATTGGATCCATTAAAGCATCTGTAAAAGGAAGAAATGGCTCAGATGATGATGAAGAAGTGTTTAAAACTTCCGTCAGTATGTTGGACTTTATCTCAGCTGAGGGAAGTTTAAGGCCCAATAAATCAGCCGCCTTCCTTATAACTACATGGTAAGGTGCAATGTCCTGTATTACACCTCCACTTGCAGATGGAAAATTATACTCAGGGGAAGTATCCAGGCTACTAGCATCATGAAGGCCCTCAAACTCATCCATAGAGTCCACAATTTCTCCTTCCTCCTGATTTTGTAAATATTCCTCCTCCTCCTCAAGTACTCTTTGTGCCTCTCTCCTGGAGCGATGTATAGGCAATGGTGTCGGTGGAGCCACACACGGCGCCAGAGAAGACATCAACTACGTCAATGGAGGAGCCTCGGCCTCAAACCTCGACATCGATTGAACTCGAGAAGGCACCGACTCAGCAGCCGAAGGAGTCCGAAGAGCCGGAGTAGAGGTTCTCGGCGCCGGGAAAATGCGACAAATCAGCCCCAGGAGAAGGAAAAGGAGGATATGGATACGTACCTTCCTGAAGGGTAGGCACCTGAGGCCAAACTGGAGCCTGCGGAGCCGGGGACGGCGCACAGCTGAAGTCTCATGGACTGGAGAAGGCTCCCCAGGAACCGGTGTTGTCGCTGGAGCCGGTGAACCTTCATGTTGCGAAGAAGCATCTGAAGCCGGCGACGCCATTGCCGGAGATGGTACTGGCGTCGCTTGAAAAGAAGGAGATGGAGAGATAAAGTCCTTCCTTTGAGGTCTCTCAGCCGGAGTCGGCGACCTCGACCTCGAAACCTTGGCCTTCGAAGAATGATGGCAAGAGGTATGTATTCTCTTAGAATTCTTGTGCTTCTTTGACCTCGAAGAGTGAGAAGACGAAGACTTTGCCCACTTCCTACCTCTCTTCTCAGTTTTTGGCTTTGGCCATAAACAACTTGGCCTCACACTCCTTGTTCGCTATCGGATTCATTTTGTTGCAGCTTAGGAATTCCTCGACGTCGTGATCGAAGATAGACACCAAAGGCAGACATTGTGTGGGTCCGTGATTGACATGTGTGCTCCACACTCTCTGCAGGGTTTATCCAGTCTTTCTGGAAGTAGACATTCTGAAACAAAGAGATAAAAAGTTTTCCTCGATGAAAATGGAGAGCCCTAGAAAAACTGTTAAGCGTCGACGGTGCGGAAAAAAGGGAACTGACGTCAGCACACTGACGAGGTGCTTTTGTGGCTCCGATGACATCATACGGTGCCACGAGCGGGGCCTGTCCATTGTGATGCCCTCGTGGGAGAGCTAGGAAAGAATTTTCCAGTGGAATGCTGGCGCACGGGGTATTCAAAAGGTGAGGAATCCACAGACAGAAGTATCCATCAGAATTATGTTTATGATGAATGTTCTACTGTTTTGTGACTCATGCTGTTCTATTTGAAGCTTTTCAAGGGCTGCTCAGAAGTAGTGAATAAAAGGTTATGCATAATGCTAGCCTCATTGCCTTTAATAAAATCACGATTTTCTACACAGTTAACCTCGGAGAAGCAACATTCCAGAAGCACAAGTTACTACTTGTGTAACAATATATCTGTAAGAGACATTAGTTAGTGATAGATTCCTTACCTTAGAATATCCCCAGGCATCAGACTGGATCCAGAAAGGTTTCGCTAGCAGTACCTCTGAGTGTCAGTAGGTGGCGCAGTGTGGCTCCGCGTCCGTCGCTTGGATCGTATGTGCCGAGATGACATCACGAAGACTAATTAGGCACCACCCATGTGCGCTGACATCAATTCTGTACACGACCTTAACCCTAGAAATCAGTTTGCAGAACAGGGAGGATGGGTGGGGCGGTAAGGAATCTACCACTAACTAATGTGTCTTACAGATATATTGTTACACAAGTAATAACTTGTGCATCTGAAAGAGACACGTTAGTGATATATTCCTTACCTTAGAATAGATACCCCATCAATACCAACCCTGGCGGCGGGTCTTCGAACAAGATTACACCAGAAAGTCACAGAGAACAGAACGGCCAAAGAAGCCATCTCTCCGGACTTGACTGTTAAGGCAGTAATGCTTGGTAAACGTGTGCAGCGAGTCCCACGTAGATGCCTGACAAATATCCTGCAAGGTAACGCTGCGTCCTAAGGCAGTAGTGGCTGTCGTCGCCCTGGTCGAATGGGCACGCAGCCCCACAGGAGGCTCCTTTTTAGCCAACGAGTAACCTGCTTTGATGCACAGAACGACCCACCAAGAGATAGTCAGTTTGTGCACGGCTCAACCTTTTTTGGCACCCACATAGCCAACAAAGAGGTGGTCATCCACCCGGAAGTGTTGTTTGCGTTTCAAATAGAACGAGAGTGCACATTTTGGGTCCAGACGGTGGAGCCTCTCTTCCTCTTTTGAAGGATGCGGAGGCGGAAAGAAGGTGGGATAAGTGATGGTCGACCCGATGTGGAAGGGCGTGACAACCTTTGGCAAGAACGAAGGAGGAGTCCTTAGAACCACCTTGTCCAGATGAACAGAAAGGAGGTATAGAAGAAAGAGCCTGAAGCTCACTCACTCTTCTGGCAGAGGTGATAGCTACCAGGAAAGCCGTATTTAGAGTGAGAAGACGCAATGGACAGTTATGAAGGGGCTCGAAGGGACTGCACATCAGATAGGTCAAGACAAGATTTGAGTCCCATTGGGGCATTATGAACGGCACCGGAGGAAATGTGTGGGTAATGCCGTTCAGGGATCGGTTAAACAACCAGGAACTTAAAAAGAGAAGGCTGATCTGGAAGCCGTAGAAAGGCGGAGATGGACGAAATATAAACTTTGGAAGTGCCCAGAGCAGAGCCCTGCTGGGCCAAGGATAGAAGGAACAGAAGGACCTCAGAAAGAGGGGCAGAGAGGGGATCCACTGCCTTTGCTGTGAACCATGCCACAAATTTGTTCCACCTGCAGGCATATACCGTCTTAGTGGAGGGACGCCTGGCTGCCAGAATGAAATCACACACTTCGGGAGGAAGACCAAAAGCTGTCAACTGTCACCGCTCAATCTCCATGCATGGAGGTGGAGGCTGGACAGGTTTGGGTGGAGGACCATCCCCTGCTGCGACAGAAGATCCTCCTGAAAAGGCAGTCAGATCGCGGGATCGATTGCCATTGTGGTAAATTCTAATTACCCATGCTTAATTTATGTGGTAAAGTTCAATAAGAATAACTCAGAAAAATAAGAGGCAAAATCCGTGATATTTGAGGTTTCTCAAAAAGGGTTTTATTCCTTAAAAAGGAATTTGGGTATTTGGCTCGAGCTAAGGTGGCATACCATTCCGTCACCACATGGGTTCAGGAAGGGACTGACAGACAATACTTTATTGACAATTATTCATATATATAGTCAATGCATTACAGTAAAGGCATATGCAGAAGGCGTAACAGCTGAGAAGAGAGATAAGAATGCTCATACGTAACAGAAAAGGCGTTACAATAGGCGTTACAATAGGCGTGCATGAAGGCGTGTACTAGAAACGTCATTTAACATGATGTCACAAGTAGGTGGATCCATAAGAGAATCCTGCAGTGTCAGCAGAAATACATGGCAGAGATGCGCGCGCAGCAGCATGACATGTGATTGACGTGTAACTGGAGGGTGAAGGGGACTTGACATTTAGCCCTACAAGTGGAGACGGAAGTCTGGGATGTCAGATCAACCTAATCCCAAATCATATCTAATATCTCATGTTTAAGGAACTGTATTATCTGGAAGGAAAAGGTCTCTCGAACAGAGGCTATTCTATACTGACTGTGAGTGCGTGTATAAGCGTCTACGTGTCTGCATGAGATGCGAGGGGGCATGGGCCTACCATGGCAACAGGAGCTATGAATTACTTGCACGGAGACAGTAAGGCCGGGCCCTTTGCTCTGCAGCTGGGAGGATGTTTACTTGAACTACGAGACAGGAATGTATTTTCGAGGAGCGGAGCAGATAATTCGAAGTTTGAATACAGTCTTGGCAGGCAACAGGCTAAGCCAAGCGCCGTGAGCCGCGGGGGGAGTAAGGCAGAGGTCACGGGTACAGAGGCAGACCAGGCTGAGGCATTTCAGAGTCAGAAGGTAGGAAAAGGCTTGATGGCAGGATTCAGGGCCTACTTCGCCTGGGCTGGAAAACGTGTAAAGTATACCACAAAAAGACGTTGGCAAGGCATACTTAGAAAAAGAATATTCAACCCGTTCATGGCGGATCTGAAAGAGGACATGTTAACGTTGGACGCAAATGTATTTGCGTCTTCATAGCTGGCACAGGAGGGAAGTTACATGCACTTCAGGCTGGTACATGGAGACGGTGGGGTACACGTTAGGGAACATTTCTTGACCATAGAATTTATATTTCCTCATTCCCTCCTTGTTCCCTACGGACCCTTCATGATATATCGATCCTCATGAATCGATCAATCTGTTCACGTAACATCATTTGCTCTTCTTTCTTCTTTTCGCGTTTTGAATGGGAACTTGAATGTGGAATGCTTGATGTGGCGCACAAGCCGCAAATCGCTGGCCCACATTGTAGACATAGGCAGCAACTGAATACTATGAGAAGGGCAATGCCTAGGAAGGATAGGATCTTCCATCCCCAAGCGGTCAACGTTGTCCAGAACCAACCGGACCAAGTCCAGGTGCCTGGATCCTGGTGTATCAAACTGGCAATCTTATGAAGACGTGTTATAGCTTTATATACTGTTGGCGCGTTTTCTGGAATGAAAACACAGCAGCTCGACCCGATGACCTTACAGGCTCCACCCCTATCTGCTAGGATGACGTCAATGACAAGACGATTTTGAAGAACAACAACCCGCATCGCAGACTGCTCCTCAGTTAAGTTGCCTAGAGCGGAAGTAGTTTCATTCACTACGGCTTCAAGGGTTCTAGTTAATTTACGTATCAGTTTACTATTAAAGACAGCACCTAAGTAGGGAAAGAAGCCTTTATTGAAGTCTGTGTATTGCTCCCATGCCGTTTCAGTGTAATCGACAATCGGGAGATCCCTTCGGAGTCTATTGTTTACTAGATTGGTATTTCTGTGATAATCAGGAGGGGCTAGGAAAACAGGTGGTAAAAGGAATGCAATGTAACAGGTACCATCCCAATCTGGAGGTAAGCGTATGTATGTGGTATGGCCGCAAACAAAGTAGGAATGACGTGTAGCTCTGAAGGTAGACTTGCCTTGATCACTGAATTCGACCACAGTAGTGCATTTACTATGACCTAAATGTACTGAACCATTCTTTCGGACACATAATTCACCTGTGACTGGTAATACTGACATAGCAGGTAGAACTGGTGCAGCTTCGGATTCAACTGTTAGAATCATGAGGTTAATTGCATAATTACCTAATCCATATACTTCATTTTCTAGATCAGTTCCTGTCCTAGTGGGAAGTCCCTTCTTGTCAGGGTAACAGGCTTTAAGCAGGACTAAGTTCAAGTTTCCCCAAACCCAATTTCCTTCATATACAGCAATATCAGAATCTAGGGAATTAATCAATCTAAACCATGCGCCACAGGAGCCATTGTGAGTGAACGGATACGGAAAGAGGGGCAGAACTCCCTTGTATTTCTGGTAGGGAGGGAGTCGGCCACAGATCCAACAATTTGTAGCGTTATTAGTCTGATGAGAGTGATGTAACATGCTAATGAATGTGTTGTTGCGCAGCGCAAGTCTGTAGGACAGTTCATGTGGGGGTAATTCACTAAAAGAATGTTCGGCAGTGACGTTATAAGCAGATTGTGCACGCTTGAAAATAGGGTAGTAGATTGGCAGTAATATACTAGCAACAATAATCAGAAGACTTAGGAAAAACATAATCAATAATGTCACTATACAGTGACTACGAAGTGATTTACAATATGCACGTTTCTTGAGTTGTCTCTGTCTATCTCTCTCTCTATCTCGATCTAGGGGGTACATGTCAGAAACTAATTTAACCGATTCACCTAGGGGAGGACTTAAACAATTAAACTGTCTGACTTGCTAGACCGTAACTTTAGTCTGTATTCTTCGGAGGCGGTTTTCTCATCCAGGGGGAGTTTTGAATCAGTCTGTGTAGGAGGGCAGGGCTTAGAGTCCAAGTCCGAAGGGAGTCCGTGGAACTTCTTTACGTGGCTCGAATGTAGCCACCCTTTTCTGCCCTCTACTTTAATGGCCGTCCTCGTCGTCAGAAGAACCAATTTCGGGGATTGCCAGCGGGGCTCCAGTGGACTTCTCCGGTCGAAGTTGCGGATGAAGACAAAGTCCCCAGGGACCACTTCGTGAGGCTTCACCTCGGTGTTGTCTGGAAAAGCTGCAGCTACCTGTGAACGACAAGATTGTAGTGCAGACATCAAGGAGGCAAGGTAATCTGTCAGCATAATACAGTCAACATCTGTGATTTTGCGAGGTATAGGCGTCCCCCACATATTCGGTGGCCTACCAAAGACCACTTCATACGGGGATAGCCCGGTTCGAGAATGCGCCACCATCCTCATATAGAAAAGGGCAACTGGCAAAGGGACTATCCAGTCAACGCCTTTCTCTCTACAGATTTTTGAAAGTCGGATTTTTAGAGTCTGATTATGGCGCTCCACGAGACCTGCTGCCTCGGGATGCCGGACACAGTGGAATTTCCACTGATAGCCTAACAGGAGTGTAATATGTTTCACAAGCTCGGATGAGAATGGCTGACCGTTATCTGAGTACACGATACGGGGCAAACCATACCGTGGGAAGAATTCACGAACCAGCTGCTTGGCAGTGGTCGGAGCAGTGTAATCTGGGACTGGATATGCTTCTGTCCATCGGGAAAGTGCGCATACGACTACGAGGACATATTTGAAACCTCGACAACGTTCCATCTGGATATAATCCATCTGGAGGACCTCAAAAGGGTGATCGGAAGGCTGAAATCCACCTTGCTCTACGGGAATGCTTTTACCTGGATTAAACTGACAACAAATCATGCAAGTACGCACTTTTTGTTTGGCTGCTGCTCGTAAGTTTTTATTGGACCATATGTGTTGAATACTGTCTAGCATAGCTTTTTCTCCTAGGTGCGCTGGACTATGTATCGTGTTAATGATGACCTGAACCATAGAGTCGGGGAGAAACCATGTAGATTTTCCCTTCGTCATCCATCCCTGGTCTGTCTGGATCCCTCCTAGTTCAGTCCACTTCTTGATTTCGTCTGGTGTGGCATGTGTCTGTATGTCAATTACATCATGTGCGGGGTCCCTGACTGTCATACAGTGTGTCGGTGTCGGTACTACTGTCTTTGTCAGGTCAGTTACGATTTTTTGAGCAGTTTGCTTAGCTGTTCGGTCTGCCAGATCGTTACCCTGGGAGATCGTATCAGTGACTTTTGTATGTGCCTTACATTTCATGATAGAGATTGCAATAGGCAGATGTATTGCATCTAACAGAGCTTGAATGAGGGGACCGTGTTGAATGTTGGCACCGTGAGAAGTTAAGTAACCTCTCTCTCGCCAGAGGACTCCAAAGTCGTGAACGACTCCGAATGCATAACGTGAATCAGTGTATATGTTAACTTTCTTATTCTTGGCTTGAATACACGCTTGTGTCAGAGCGATGAGCTCTGCTGCTTGGGCTGACAGGGTGTCAATACAATTGGTTTCAATAACTTCGGTGTCTGTCGTGACTGCGTAGGCTGCCACTAATTCTCCTGTACTTGTTCTCATACATGAACCGTCCACATAAAGTGTCAGGTCTGGGTCTGATAATGGAACATCTGTCAAGTCTTGTCTGGGTTTTGTTGTAATAGTAATGACTTCAATACAATCATGTGCCAATGGATCTACTCCATTTAATGGCAAAAATGTGGCAGGATTTAATGTGCTACAGCGTCTGATTTCTATGTGTGGTTGAAACAATGTCAATTCATAACCTGTCAGTCTTGCTATGGCCAGGTGTTGGGTCTGTGTTCGATTTAAAAGGACTTCCACGGAATGTGGAACTTGTACTGTCAATTGATGCCCTAACACTATGGAATCGCTTTGTCTGATTGCTAAAGCTGTCGCTGCAACTGATTTCAAGCACGCAGGGAGGGCCTGGGCTACTGGATCTAATGTGCTAGAAAAGTAAGCACACGGTTTGTGTGAACCTGCTTGTTCTTGAGTGAGTACTGACAAGGCAGTACCTTCACGTTCTGTGACAAAAAGCGTAAAAGGTTTACTGTAACATGGTGTCGCTAAAACAGGTGCTTGACATAAGGCTTTCTTTAGGTCTTCAAAAGCTTGTGTATGTTCCTGAGTCCAAGGGAGGACAGTCGATGTCGCTGCCTCCTGAGTTGTCAACTGAATGAGTGGTTTTGCTAGAAATGCATATTGGGGAATCCATTGTCTGCAGTACGAAGTGAGGCCTATGAAAGCCCGCACCTCCTTCTGTGTCTTGGGTGGTGACATGTTTACAATTAACTGAATGCGGTCAGGAGTGAGCTGTCTCCCCACTTTGGACAGCAAGTGACCCAGGTACACAACTTGCTGAACACAGAATTGCAGCTTCGAAGGGGATACCTTGTGCCCCTTGTCAGCCAGGAAATTTAAAACTGTTAGTGAAGCTTTTTCACATTCGGGTTCACTTCGGGCGGTGATCAGCAGATCATCGACATACTGAAGTAGGGCAGTGTTAACTGGCATGTGGATACTGTCAAGTTGTCTTTTCAGTGCTTGGCTATAGATGCTGGGGCTTTCTGTGAATCCTTGAGGTGCGCGTGCAAATTTGAAACTTCGTCCATTTAAACTGAATCCGAACAAGTATTGGCTTTCCGGATCGATTGGGACGCTAAAGAAGGCGTTCTTGAGGTCAATTACAGTAAAGAACGTCGCTTCTGAATCAATGGCTGTCAGTAATGAAGAGATATCTGGGACCACGGGATACTGTGGTACAATGCATTTATTCAATTCGCGCAGATCAATAACTAATCGATAAACAGGTGGTGCATTTGGATCAGTACGTTTAAGAACTGGAATGATAGGAGAATTACATACATTGGAGTCGGTTTCCACAACCACTCCTTGTGCAATGAGCTCGTCAATGATTCTCAGTAAAGCCACTACAGCATCTGGGGGTAACTTGTATTGTCGAATTCGTGGTAATACCACTCCTGCTTTGAGTGTGACTCGATATGGTGTAATGTGCATACAACCTACATCAGTGGGGCCTTGTGCCCACAAATGTGCAGGTACATTTTGTAACCGGTGGTCCATGTCTCTCAATACATAGTGGCCTTTAAAATCTCGCAAGAATAATCGTACTCCTTCCGGAGAACAGCATATAATAGCTCCTAGAGCTTTCAATGTCTTTATACCTAGCAAGTTTTCTGGGCATGATTTTGTAAGCAATAAATCTGTAGTCCGTGTCAAAGGACCAACGGCAAGAGGAAGGGGTTGTGATACTTCATTAATAATAGGCTTTCCTGAAAATCCAAGGGAAACATTCTGTGAGCCTGAGAGGGGTGCCCCTGGAACCTCATTGTGGCTTATCGTAGTTCTGCTTGCCCCTGTATCAATGAGAAACTTTCTGTCTTTCCCTAATACTTGACTGTGTACATAAGGACCCTCTTGATCTACAGGAACCTCAATAAGAGGCAAACTCCCTCTCTAGGCTGTTTCATGTATATCGCTGGTAATCGGGGTAATCATTTTGTGCATACTGGTACATCTGTTGTGTCGTGTTTTGTGTTGCGGTAATAGGCTGTTGCTGGGGTACTGCTACGGTCTGTGTTGAAGCTGGCATAGGCGGAATATGTTGTATATTCTGGGGTACTTGTTGTTGGGCCTGATCTTGTCTAGGTGGACGCGGTCTCTCCTTGGTCTTACCCGTGGAGATATTGTGTTTCAGAACTGCGCTATCGTTTATATAATGACCTGGCTGTTTACAATAGTTACATACTCCTTTAACAGGAGCCGTCGAATTACTGGGCTGGGTCGCACCCTTTTTATGACCGTCAGCAGGAACTGACTGGGCAACTAAAATTTTCATTTTTGTGTCTTTCATACGTCTTTGTTCGTGTTCTTGTTCTTCTCTAATTCTATTCTGATGGTACTGTAACATTTGTAACATTTGTGAAGGAGTATTAGCTTGCCAAGTGCTTTCGACTTTCAGTACCCTGTTCTTAACCTGGGGCAGGGAATTCTCGACTAATTTCGTTACAAAAAGATGTGGATATGACTCGCTACTTGCTTTCAGGCCGCTATTAATACCAAAACATTTCTCAAATCGGGTATAAAAATCACTAGTGTCTTCATCGGGTTTCTGTTTGCAGGCTGAGATTGCACCCCAATCTTCTTTTTTCGTACTTAATAAACGTGGCAATACTTGTACTAACAATCCTGGTAATGCCTTAACTTTGTCTCCAAGCCCTAGGCCTGCAACTCGAGTATTTTCTTCGTTTTCTAATGCAGCCCAATCAATCTTTGCATCTCCCACCTCCCATTCTTTTTCTTTAAGTTTCTCGTAAATACCAGGAGGCAGTAATACTTTCAATATTTTCATAAGGTCTGGATAGGTGTAATCGCCCATTAGTAACATGTCTTTTATTTCACGGTGAAAACCTGCGGGATCTTTGTCATGGCTAGGTACTAATTTTTTCATTTCCAATAATTCTATTTTAGTTATGGGCGTGTACACAAACACGCGTCTGAGCGTATTGTCTGCATTCTGAACTGGGTGCACTTCTCGCAACGGATTCTGTCTGTCTATGTAATACATTTTTCTTTCCATGGCATGTGCTGAATCGGTCTGTGGACACAAGAAGGCACTATATCTGTGTCGATGTTCCAGAATCACTTTAATTAGATCGGTACCTAGACCTCTCCATTTATTCATGAGCAATTCTGCTAATATATCAGGCAGGGGACCTGGATCGGAATGTTGACTTCTACACAATAGGAGTAGGTGTTGTATCATGTATGTACCAGCTAAACGCTGTTCACTCGGTGTCATGTTCAAAAACGTGTGTGCTAACGCATCATCACTATATTTCTCAGAATTGTCAGCCCATTGTACTGCTGACCTAGCTAATTCTTGTTCGTCCATAGAATCGAGTACATGGTACCCCATTCGTTCTCGAAGCCTGTTGTCAGTGGCTTGGAATAAGTGTTCAGGAGTTCTCGGGTTACACATAGCTTCCTGAAAAATTCTTTTACTTTCTGGACGTACTGGACGCATTGAATTATTATAGGGTCTTCCTTTACCTACATAAGCTATCATTTCTCTAACTGGTAACTGTGTTTGTTCTGCTGTCTCTTCTTGTTCGTTCTCCTCCTCTGAGGATTCAAGTTTGTCTGAATCTATTTCCGGTGGTGGCTGTCTTTTTTCATGCATCTTTGTTATTGCATTTCTGATTCTTCGGTACATATTATCTATACAGGCCTGTTTAACATGATTCCCATCTGCTATATTCTGACCCCACCTATGGAGTGCTTTTACGTCGTCCGGGTTCATACCCGGCCTATCCACTTCTCTTATTAGACAGTTTATAAGAAACCGTAATATCTTGCCTAGAGTATCCACTTTCTGGTAGGCCAATGCCTCCTTAATACTTTCAGGCCCTGCCCCTGTTTGGACAAAATGATATATTTTATCTAGATGATCTACCATTCCAGGTAGTGTCAATAAAAAGTTTGTGACTCGTCGCAATCGTACTGATGCGAGCAACATTCTTTCGTCATTCTTTTTACCAGGTACTGGATCATATCTACAGTCTGCAAGACGATCTCCATATATTGCAAAATCGGCTGTTCGAGGTGTACGTTGTTGTGCTAGGTCTCTATAAGTCCACCGATGTGTGGGTGGCGGCGTTTGGAAACCTGTCGCCCCTCCGGACGCGCCTCCTGAGGCGCCGGATCCGAAGGGATTCGTTGGGTGTAAAGCAGGGGGAATAGGTCCAGGAAGAGGTGGAAGAACGGCTGGAAGACCAGGAGGAACGGGAGGAGGAGTAGCTTGTCGCGGAGGTGGGGGCTGACCATCTTGGGGTCCAGCGCCGCCAGGAGGAGGTGTGCGTGGCGGTGCGGTATTAACATATTCGGGGGCTACATCGTCTAGATAGGAAGAAAGGAAAATGTCCTTTGCTGTTTTCTGATGCATTTTAGTCGGGAGCAATTGGGGTGGCAGATCTTTCGGTACTTCCGGGGTGGCCTTAGGCAAACCCTCAGCCAAAAGAGGATACATACCGTTCATAAGGGTGTTTCGTTGCCTATCTACTTGTTCTATTTTTACTCGGATACCTTCCTCAACTAATACGTTTTCTCGGGCCTTTTCAGACTCCTCTCTACTTTTCTCTTCTTTTCTGTGTGCTTTTTCTGTACGCCTATGCGATTCCTTACGCCATAGTTCAATGGCATCTTTCTGTGACTGTCTGGCTTTCTTTTTCCATAATGCTTCTTCTACTCTCATGATGCAATCTGCATCCCATGTCCCAGCAGCGGGCCATCTCTGATTCTCTGCTAGATCTTTGGTGTAGTCCACCCATAAATCGAGATATAAAACGGCATCTAGGCCGTGCTTGTGGTACATAAAGTACCCTGGAGTGTCCCTAGGTGGAATGGGAACAGCTTCTTCTAGTATCCCTTTTCTAGTTTTTATTTGTCTTAATTTGGAGAATAACGGCATCTTAAAATCTGGCTACTTGGTTCTTACTCAGATATGAACACAATGAACACAATAATCACAATAATGAAGATCGAACAATCACTCATACCACGACATTTAGATAACACATTAAAACATTTTAAAACGAACAACAATAATTAGAATAAACTTGCTAACTGCGTGATACTAGATGTACTGCTAAACAGTACAGATACACTGCTAAACAGTGCAGACCAGGTCTGTGTACCCAAACCCGTCTTGACCGGCACAAACTAATGCACACGTCTAGATGCCTCCCCAGCAACGGTACTCACCGGGAAGCACGGAAACAGAAGGCCTCGGAAACTCTGGACTGGACTGGACCGGACTGGATTCGGACTCGACTCGTGACGCAGATACTGCGGAACTTCGGAACCTGGTGGGCCTCCGTATACCTCGGATCTTGCTCTCTCAGCTAGGCTCTGGTCGGGATCCTCCGCACTCCTCACCGCCTCGTCTGGGTGTTGATCGCAGCCTCAGTCACCTCCGTTGGCCTGAGGGAGATACAGGAAATCCTGCGGGTACGCGTAGTTGTCCGTCCGGCTGTGGCAGGGGGCTAGGCCTGCAACGCACCTCCGGCGCGTGAGATGGGGGAGGGGTCCCTATTCGGGCGCCAATTATGTGGTAAATTCTAATTACCCATGCTTAATTTATGCAGTAAAGTTCAATAAGAATAACTCAGAAAAATAAGAGGCAAAATCCGTGATATTTGAGGTTTCTCAAAAAGGGTTTTATTCCTTAAAAAGGAATTTGGGTATTTGGCTCGAGCCAAGGTGGCATACCATTCCGTCACCACATGGGTTCGGGAAGGGACTGACAGACAATACTTTATTGACAATTATTCATATATATAGTCAATGCATTACAGTAAAGGCATATGCAGAAGGCGTAACAGCTGAGAAGAGAGATAAGAATGCTCATACGTAACAGAAAAGGCGTTACAATAGGCGTTACAATAGGCGTGCATGAAGGCGTGTACTAGAAACGTCATTTAACATGATGTCACAAGTAGGTGGATCCATAAGAGAATCCTGCAGTGTCAGCAGAAATACATGGCAGAGATGCGCGCGCAGCAGCATGACGTGTGATTGACGTGTAACTGGAGGGTGAAGGGGACTTGACATTTAGCCCTACAAGTGGAGACGGAAGTCTGGGATGTCAGATCAACCTAATCCCAAATCATATCTAATATCTCATGTTTAAGGAACTGTATTATCTGGAAGGAAAAGGTCTCTCGAACAGAGGCTATTCTATACTGACTGTGAGTGCGTGTATAAGCGTCTACGTGTCTGCATGAGATGCGAGGGGGCATGGGCCTACCATGGCAACAGGAGCTATGAATTACTTGCACGGAGACAGTAAGGCCGGGCCCTTTGCTCTGCAGCTGGGAGGATGTTTACTTGAACTACGAGACAGGAATGTATTTTCGAGGAGCGGAGCAGATAATTCGAAGGTTGAATACAGTCTTGGCAGGCAACAGGCTAAGCCAAGCGCCGTGAGCCGCGGGGGGAGTAAGGCAGAGGTCACGGGTACAGAGGCAGACCAGGCTGAGGCATTTCAGAGTCAGAAGGTAGGAAAAGGCTTGATGGCAGGATTCAGGGCCTACTTCGCCTGGGCTGGAAAACGTGTAAAGTATACCACAAAAAGACGTTGGCAAGGCATACTTAGAAACAGAATATTCAACCCGTTCATGGCGGATCTGAAAGAGGACATGTTAACGTTGGACGCAAATGTATTTGCGTCTTCATAGCTGACACAGGAGGGAAGTTACATGCACTTCAGGCTGGTACATGGAGACGGTGGGGTACACGTTAGGGAACATTTCTTGACCATAGAATTTATATTTCCTCACCATGCTGAGTAGCTCGGGATACCAGTATCTTTGTGCCCAATCCAGAGCCACAAGGATGGCTTGGGCCCGGTCGCACCGAATCTTGTTCAGCACTCTGGGCAGAAGTGGTATAGGCGTACAATAGAAGGCAACTCCACTCACGACTAAAAGCTTCGCCTAGCGAGTGCCGCCTTGGAAATTCCAACGCACGGAACTGATGACATTGCGCGTTCTCTTTGGTGGCTAATAGATTTAGCCAAGTCTCTCCCCACTGCTGAAAGAGACCTTGTGCCACATCCGAGTTCAGATGCCATTCGTGATCCATCAAGCACCGACGCCTGGTGTTCGTCCGCCCTGGCATTCAAAGAACCTGCCAGGCGTTGAACCACCAAGGTAATGACTTGATGTTCCAGCCATGTCCAGAGACGCAGAGCCTCCTGACATAGGGTCCAGGACCCCACCCCGCCCTGTTTGTTGAAATACACATAGTGGTGGTGTTGTCCTTGAACACCTGCACCACACTTCCCCGGACAGAGGGAAGGAATGCCTTCAGTGCAAGTCAGATCGCCCGAAGCTCCAAAAGGTTGATATGGAGCCGGCACTCTGCTGGAGACCAGAGGTCTCTGATGTCCGCCTCTCCCAAGTTGCCTTCCTGCTCCCAAGAGGGACGCATCTGTCATCACTGTGTGCTCTAGTTGGGGAAGAGAGAGGGATCTGCCACGGACCCAATTGGGATTCGTGAGACACCACTGCAATTGTCATGCAGTGCACTCCGAGATCTGGACATGATCGGACAGGTTGCCCTGATGCTGCGCCAACTGGAACTTCAGGTCCCACTGCAGAGCCCGCATAAGAGATCTGGCATGTTGTACTAGCAGTATGCAGGAGGCCATCAGGCCCAGGAGCCAGAGGGTCATCCTAACTGAATCCCGGGATAGAGGCTGAAAGATCGGAATCATAGCCTGAATATCCTGGACTCGTTGCTCTGGAGGATAGACCCGAAATCGTGTTGAATCCAGAACGGCTCTGATGAAGGGGAGCGTTTGAGAGGGACTCGGGTGCCACTTCGACACGTTGATGGAGAACTCCAGCAAATGCAGGAGGTCGGCGGTAGACTGAAGGTGGGAGACGACTGCCTGGGGCGAGCCCGCCTTCAACAACCAGTCCTCAAGGTAGGGGAAGACTGACACCCCTGACCTGCGCAGATGAGCTGCGACCAACACCATCACTTTTGTGAACACCCGAGGGGTGCTGATAAGGCCAAAGGGGAGCACAGCAAACTGAAAATGCTCCTGGCCTACCGTGAACCGCATGTAACGCCGGTGGGCCGGCAGGACGCAGATGTGAAAATATGCCTCCTGCAAGTCCAACGCTACCATCCAGTCTCCAGGGTCAAGGGCAGCCAATACCTGAGCCAGAGTCAGCATCTTGAACGTCTCCTTCCAGAGGCAAAGACTGACGTTCCGGAGGTCCAAGATTGGATGCAGACCTCCTTTGTCCTTCTTGGGGACCAGAAAGTAGTGGGAATAACAACCACTCCCTACTTCTGGTTCAGGAACGAGCTCGATGGCCCCCTTGGCCAAGAGGGTTGTGACTTCCTGCTGAGAAGTGCAAAGTGCTCCCTCGACATGTGGTGGTTCTGAGGTGGCATGGCTGGAGGGGTGGACTGAAAGGGAAGGGAGTAACCCTTGTGGATGATCTGCAACACCCACTTGTCTGATGTGATAGCGTGCCATTGGGGGAGGTGATGGCGGATTCTGCCATCCACGGGTGTGGGTTGCCCCCCAAAGCTCGGATTAGGAAGGTTTGGAGGTAGAAGCAGCGGGGGCGGAGGTGGACTGACCCCCACGCTGATTGCCAGACCCGCCCCTGTGGAAACCGCATCTGCTCTCACACTGAGGCTGGTTCTGCACAGGCTTGCTGAAAGAACGTGCCTGGGTGCCCCTTCCGTTGCCACGAAAGGAACGAAAACCAGGAGTGTCTGGGCTTTTCGTGGAAAGACCTAAGGACTTGGTTGTGGCCCACGAGTCCTTAAACAGTGCACTGTCAGCTTTATCACAAAACAGGCGAGTGCCATCAAAGGTAATGTCCATGAGCGAGCTCTGGACATCTGGCGAGAACCCGGTAGATCTGAACCAGGTGTGGCGACGAATCGCCACAGTAGTAGAAATTGCTCTACCTAGTGAGTTCACGGTGTCCAAACTACACCGAATGGAGTACTTAGCCGCATCTCTTTCCTCAGCAACAGCTTGGGACAGCACAGCTTGGGTCTCTTCAGGACACTGAGGCAACACCTGTGCAACTGCATCCCACACGTGTGGGAATAGCGGCCCAATTGGCATGCAGTGTTCACCGACCGCTGCCCTAAGCTGGCCGAAGAAAACAACTGCTTGCCTAACTGCTCCAGCTTCTTAGAGTCCTTATACGGTGGAGCTATGGGAAAGGCACTCTAGGACATCGAAGCTTGGATGACCAGGCTCTCGGGCGTAGGATGAGTGGTCAGAAAGGCCGGGTCACCCGGCGCCGGGCGATGACGCCTTGCAACGTTCTTATCCACAGGGGCCCCTGTGGCTGGCCACGACCAAGTGCCCAGTAAGACATCAGTGAGGGCGTAATTAAATGGCAGCAGGGGCTCTGACGAAGTGGATGACGTCTGGAGAACCTCCGTGAGGACATTAGTTTTTAGGGTCACCATAGTGAGGTCAAGGTTGAGGATCTCAGCTGCTCGAAAGAGTACCACTGTGTGAGAAGAGCCCTCCTCCATGGTAGGCGGAGGAGAGGCAAACCCCAGGTCCTTGGAAGATCCTGCTGCGCCGGGCTGGAGCTACTGGTGGCGACAACAGGATCCTGACGCGGGAACCGGAGACCTAAACAGGCGGTCCATGGTAACAAGAAAATCTTGCACCTGTGCGGGAGTCGCCAACGTATCCAGATAAGGTGGGTAGGCCTCTGGACTCCCGGGCTCCGAAGGAGCTGCAGGGCAGAACCCCTGTCCATCTCCTCCGCATCCGGAGACCCACGGGGGGGCGTCAGAGACCGGCAACGCTTCTTCGACTTCTTTTTGTGTCGTCTCTAAACCAAATCAGAGGGTGAAGACTTGGAGCCCGAGGAGCGATGACAGTGGCCCCACAAGCGTTATCTGGAGTGGCCCCTGGACAGTGAACGCTGCTGGGACGAGTGCCAGATCCCAAGCAGCTTCCGGCGCCGCTCCCTCAACGCCTTCAGGCCATGGCATGCTTACTCAACTGCCGGTACTTGCCTAAACATGCAAGTGACATTTGGCTTTCCCTTACGTCTAACGCGTGGGATCTGATGTTTCTCACGGAAACATGGACTAAAGATGCCTCTAACCCAGACATCTCTTTGGCTGTCCCCCCAGACTACCAATTTGCCGGGTTCAATAGACCTGGATCAAAAATTGGAGGCGGCATAGCTATAATTCTTAGAGCCCATTGGAAGATATCCTCTAGGAAATTAGTAAAACTTGGATCCATCGAAGCTATGTACTTCAGCATTGCAGAGGCCTCTCGTCTTATCTGTGCGGGGGTGCTGATTTATATTCCACCCAATACCTCCCCTACCCATATTACGGATCTACTTACGACCATAGCTGATCTCTCCTTAAAACATCCCCACTTTACTGCACTTGGTGACTTTAACCTACATATAGACGATAACAATTGTGCAAAAGCATGTTCCCTAGTAGATACTATGGCGGGTATCAATCTCACCCAGAAAGTTCAGGGCCCCACCCATATAGCGGGCCATACCCTAGATCTCATTTTTTCGAACCTACCAGATCTCTCTACTTTCGCCCCCCTCCCTCTGACTTGGTCGGACCACTTTATTATCCCTTTTAACTTTAAAATTGTCCCTACTACGGCCCCCATGTGCAGGACAGAGAAAGTAGGAAGAAAATGGTTCAAAGTAACGCAGGAAGAGCTTGAACCTGCATTAGCCGAGCTCAAATGGCAACCCTCCAAAGACATAAATATTGATGCAGCGAACCTGAACCAATACTTAACCACGGCCATTGAGAGCATCGCCCTCTTAACCACTCTCTCCTCGGCCAGAACTAAGCCTTCAGCTCCCTGGTTCTCCCAGTCATTAAAGGAAGAGAAAAGTAATTGTAAAAGGTTAGAACGCCTCTGGCGCCGCGTCTAAGATCCAGCGGCCAAAACTACATATAGAGTGGCTCTAAACAAATTTCATAAATCTAAACAAAGCATCATGAGAGAATATTCTGCATGCAAAATTAAATCCTCTGACAACTCTGCAAAAGTGCTCTTTCAGATTGTTAAAGACTTCACCAACCCTGCGGCCCTCGTGCCCCCGATAGAGCCCTGCCAAGAGCTCTGCGATGGGCTGTCGGATTTCTTTCACAGGAAAGTCTCTGACATCTTTGACTCGTTCGTTGCGGTGAATAAATCCGACCCAGAGCCCGTACCCCCCAATCCTTCACCTGCCAGGGACATGAGGCTGCGAGCTTTTATACCCATCTCTCCAGACGTGGCGTTGAGAAAAATACAGCTATGTAAATCAGGCTCGCCACTAGATCCTATGCCCGCCCAGGTGTTCACAGCAGTGGCACCAGCGATTGTACAACCCCTGACTACACTGTGGAACGCCTCTCTCTTAGCGGGCCAGTTCCCGGAGGCTTGGAAGTAGGCCATTCTCATCCCCTCCTGAAAAAACCTGAGTCCGATCCAGCTGTGTTCAGCAACTATCGCCCAATATCTTTGCTTCCCAAACCAGCTAAAATCCTGGAAAAAATTGTCCAAGAACAACTTTCCGACTATTTAGAGTCAAATGAACTCCTCCACGACTCACAATCCGGATTCAGGACCGGGTATAGCACTGAGACAGCATTACTGGAGGTCACGGAGACCGTGCGGGAGAGCGTGGACAGGGGAGAGGTAGCCATGCTTGTGCTCCTCGACCTGTCCGCAGCTTTCGACACGGTCTCCCACTCCATTCTGCTGAACAGGCTCCTAGAGTTGGGGATCTGTGATACCCCGTTGGCCTGGATCACTTCTTTTTTGACAGACCGCACACAAGTATGGTGCCAACCATTCTGGTCCAAAGATAAAAAAACACTTGGCTGAGGCGTGCCACAGGGATCTGCTCTTAGTCCTTTTTTTTTTTAATGTTTATCTCGCACCCCTGGCAAAGGTGATAGAGACTTTTGGGGTCAGAGTGGTCTCTTACACTGACGATACTCAGCTCATTTTCTCTTTCAGACACCACTCGCCTCTTGGATTAGAACATTTCAAAACTTGCCTATCCAATATCATAGCTTGGATGACTCTGAACACGCTAAAACTCAACACAGATAAAACGGAGGTGTTGTTTTTTAATCAAGCGACCCCCTTGTCACCCGCCACCTGGTGGCCGACGGAACTGAATCCTCCGCCTTCCCCGGTTAAAGTGGCACGTAATCTCGGTGTCCAAATTGATAGCGAACTATCCTATAAAACTCAGATCCTGAAAGTCACCTCTGCTTGCTTCCGCAAACTTCATATGATTAGAAAGATCTCCCCCTTTCTCCCCACTGAATCACTGAAGACAGTGACACATGCCCTTGTTACCTCACACTTGGACTACGCTAACAGTCTGTATGTAGGACTTCCAGCCTACCTTCTCCACAGACTGCAGATCGTGCAGAACGCTGCAGCCCGGCTGATTTGTAAGGTCCCTTACCGACATTCCATTTCACCATATCTAGGGAAGATTCACTGGATCCCTATCACTGCGCGGTTCAAATTCAAGGCCCTTGTACTTGTCTTCAGGGCTCTGAATGGAAAAGGCCCCAGATACCTCAGACACAGGCTGAAGATAGTCCAATCGTCCGTGCTCTGAGATCTAACCACCTCCGTCTCCTGCTCCCTCCCAGATTCCGCCTTGCAAGAAAGGGTGGTAGAGCATTTGCGGTGGTGGTATCCAAACTTTGGAATTCCCTACCTGTCAGTCTTCGTCTCATTGACACCGAATCACAATTCATGGGCAAACTGAAGACATTTTTATTCGCCAGCTGCTAATTTCTAATTTCTGGGTTCCTCCTACTCGCAGTTCTCAGCGCCGGGACACCCCCGTTGGGGGTAGCCGTGCGCTTAACAAATGTCAAAATAAATAAATGGCCCGGCAGTCCAATCAGGACCGGGAGTCGTGATCGTTCTCCAGGCAGTAGAGACAGACGTCGTGGGGGTCCACCACCGACATATTGCGACGGTAGGCCCCAAGAGACTTAAAACCAGGCATCCCTACGTGCACCAGAGTCGATCAATCTTACAGGAGACAAAAGTCTCAAAAAGATAGTCAAAAAGTGACTAAGGTACATGCTCTAACCGGATCTGCTCTTACTGGCGTGGAAAAAGAAAGAACTGACGTCAGCGCGCAACCCTAACTATAGGACTGGAAGTTTGTTGCAGAATAAGCACATTATTTATTTCCTCCACCCTCGATCCCCGATTAATCCCATAATAGCAATAGTTTAACTTAGATCTTCAACCCTACGCCGCAGCCAATAACATGCTGAGTTACTTCAAGTGTCTGGGAATGCACCCTGCATTCAGACAACCAACTCCTCATTCACACACTTCACTTTCACGCTCACCCTGCACTCATAGCAACCACAATGCACTTACACTGAACACCATACACTCTAGCACACTACTCATCCTGCACTCATGTGACACTGCACTCACCTGTCCCCCTCACTGCTGAATATACAACTCACTCAAACAAGCCCAGCAGTAATCCTACATTCATTTGTCCCATTCTCAACATGCATCCACACCCAAATTCGTATGGCCACCTCACTCACTCCTCTCACCCTACTCTCACACTGTTGCATCGCTCACCGTGCACTCACATGGGCACTCGTCACCCACACAGTGCAGAGGGTTAATGTGCCTGCTACAAAGAATATGCACCATGCAGATCACAGAAATGAGTGTGAGTAAACTATGAGTAGCGCTATAAAAAAAATTAAATGTTTGTCAGAAAGGTGCTATAGAGAGAGGAGGTGCATTGTTGGTGAGTGGTAGTGAGGGAATTCATGGAAAAGGAGGAAACGGGGGTGGGGCACCAAAAAAAAAAAAGACTGTTGCACCGTGTTCAACCAGTGTTAGGGTCAGCCCTGGAACTCCCCGGCTTCTGCCGATTATTATTTACATTTGTACTGTGCTACTGTTACCAAAAGATGTCCTGGGGCTAATAACCATCTGCTGTCTGAAGGCAATGAGAAACACACAGAAGGAGAAGGAGAACCACCGAAATGGAGTAATCTACAGATCATAGAGAGAGGTTTTTATATCTTCCTAAAAAATAATGGATTCTTGGTGGAGCGAAGCAAAGGAGGGTGCAAGTCCCATAACTGCGCTGCCTGCACCAAAACAGCGAGACAGACAACTCTGTTGCGTGCTTATCTAGGATCCTGATCGATACTGTGACCTTATGCCCCTATTCGGCTATAAATCCATTTATTCCCTATATTGGCATAACCGTTCAAGTACAACATTCAGAAAGTCATCTCTGGCCTCACACGAACAGAGCCACATTCCAGAATAGTTTTCTCTGCCACTTCCTTTGCAACCAATTAGTGCAATGACAGAGCAGAAGTCACTATCTGAGATTCCTAGATTAACACTCCGAGTTCTTCAACAAGATAAAAACTCAGCAACCTGGGAAATCCCCCTTGCTGTGTTTTGATTAGTAATAGAACTCTAATGAGCAACTGATAGCGATCACTTCCTAAGTGACATCTTTATTGACGTCTTATGTCCAGCAAACTTACGTCAAACAAGGCACCTTTCAGGTATAAATATTACCAACGTTGCCTTAAGCAAAGGCTGCTGTCTCGTTGCTGTTGGTGAAGCTGATGCTGCCAGCTATCTCGCTGCTGCTGAAGAAGCTGTCATGCTGATGATACCATAGCTGCTATCGCTACTGCTATCGCTGCTAACTGGCGAACGATGGTGTGGTGATCTTAGGAGCTGAACAGCCGTCCCTCTGCAAGAGCCCAGCAGATGCCAGCTGCCCGCGGACGCTGTCCCCCCTCCTCCTCCTCGACGCGCTGAAGAGAGACGCTGCCTTTCTCCTGCAGAGAAATCCAGCTCCAGCGTTTCTGGTCTACCCTTGCGGGTGACTGGGATACCGAGTTTCCCTGAAGGAGATACCAGACCTCCATCATTCTATTCCAGAGGTATGGTGTTGACTAAACCCTTAGTGAGAATTCTTGAAGCAAACCTTGGCAAAACCAACTTAACTTAAAGCTACTTACTTACTCCCCTCCCAAGTATTAGGCTTAGGTCAGGTACACGGGGGTAGGCATAGTTAGAAGCACCAGTTGAGTATTTTAGCCTAATGTATATATGACTGTATATATGTTTTATTACTTTTAAACCATTGTATGGCTAAGAAACCATATCAATGCTTTTACAGTATTATCTTGCAATACTTATCTTACTGTACGTACTTTTTATCATAACAAGTCTTGCAATTGTGGCAATTCATTTCTCTTGTATGAGAAGAAAGACTGTTCAATAAATGTTAACCCTTTATTGACAAACGCCCGTCTCTCTATTCTCTACATATTGTGAAAGTAATCTGCACTAACCTGACTGAGTAAAATAACTGTCTATTGTTTCACACGACCCTAGAGATTGACTCTTGATCTGAGGAGCAAAGTTGTCATGTTGCACGGTTGTTGGAAAACTGAATCCCTTCTTGTCTGTGCCAGGGAAGCTGATCACTTCCTATTTCAGTCAAGAAAGTTTCCAGTGACCTCTGAGCTAGTTGGTAACAAACCCAATTAAGTTTAGCATAGTCAGTAGAAGCCTGGAAGATCCGCACTTCTACGTCGATACTACTGTTTATGTTATTCCAATGCGCAGGGCCTATTGGGAAAATAGGAACTACACTACAACTCATGCCTTCTTGAATTAGGGAACAATAAGCAGAGTCGCACGGGCTGAGAGGAGCATACAGGCCCGACCCATATGCTTGGTGAGATTTGAGGACGAGAGAGGACAGCAAGGTAGTGAGTGATTTTGATTGAAGAGGTCAGGGATGAGGAGAAATGTAAATTGCAGAAGAGAAGTGTGGACAAGCTAGAAGTGAGTGTGAGCCAAAGGTGAGTGCTTCTGTTAGAATAAAGGGGAGATGTGAAAGATAAATGGGGGACCGGAGAGGAGTAAGATACAAATAGACAAAAAGTTGAATGGAGAGATGAGGTGAATGAGAAGTGCTGAGGGGAACGGGTGGTGACAGGGCCAGAGAGGCCATGAGATAAATGCAAGAGACTGTTAGAGATGAGGGTAGTGAAAAGACAGAATGGCAAGAGGTGATTCAAGGTGAAGTTAGAGGTTGAATGGGGAGAGTTCAGTAGTTGTAAAATGGGGTGAAAGAAAATGGCCTGCAAAGTGAGAGAGGGATCCGGGGTTGGGAGAGGAGAGAGGGATGGATGGAAGGAAGGGGGTGAGAGGAAAACTGCCGCGGGTAAACTGCTTAACTCTGCACAAAACCGCCGGGGTTTTAAGGGACCACTGCTTCTCCCGGCCAGGGCCAGGTGAGCTTCTAATGTGGCAGCATGTATTCCTGCAGAGTGGAAGGCCCTTCACAAAGGTTTACTAGAAATCTTCGTGATGTTAATTGCTGTATTTTGGTTATAAACAGGTACTGATGGGGTGAAATCTTTCCTGTGTTACTGTGTGTAAAAAATGTATTTCAAAATAATGAAGCAATGCTATCCCAAAATACGCGGCATCACATAACATCATTTACATTTTATTCCTACACAATTTAGTCAAGCCTGTCGCGTAATTTGGTCCTCAACTGCCTCATAATTCCAGTAGCTATGCCTACAGGTTTAGAAATTTTTGTCAGGAGGGGGTCCTTACACCTCAAAATGTTGACAGGGGGGTCTCGGCATCCAAAAGTTTGAAGACCTCTGTTCTAAGGTAAGGCATCTATCACTAACATGTCTCTTTCAGATATAAGGTTTATATTAAAGCGGATATTATTGTTTTGAATAAACGTTTCAACTTGCAGATTTATTGCCTTTAGAATATTCCTATGAGCTAGACTAAATACAGATTTTCAGAGTAATCGCTCCCAGGCTCGAGAAGTGTCAACTTAGGACTCCACACAGCTTCATGCTACCTCAGAAGTGACGTTCTGGAGCTACATATAGGTGTCATCCCTGCACTTTGATGTCAGTTACTGTCTTTACTCCATCTTTGATGCAGATCTGGAGCACCTCTCCCAACTTTCAGTAGTGACTGCCACCGGAAGAGGGTGGTGAGGCTGGGGGGGACGTGGAGTAGGGCAGGGAGAGAGGAATGTAATTATTTTTAAAGGACTTACCTTTAACGGCAGGCCGCCTTCGCTCCTCCGAATGTGTCCTCTTCCTGTCCCGGCTGGCATAAGGAAGCACCCGGGCACACAGGCTCCACTGAACCAATCACAATGCTACAATGCAGCATTATGATTGGTCTGTGCCTGGTGGTTCCGCGCTCAGACTGGAACAGGGAGCCTGTGCATGTTCCTCACCAGGCTGGTGGGAACATACAAAGTGCGCATGTTGGACAGGCCTCGTGGAAGGCCCGCTCCCTCCCCGCCTGACGGGGACCGGACCCCTGCTCCCCCTGCATTCTCGACAAGAACCCTCCCGGCAGCCCACCGAGGCAACCCGCAACCCGTCCACAACGGAACTCCAGCTCCCGAACACCCCAGTATCGGCTAGTCCGGACCCCCGTCAGCACCATTGCCCCGGCCCAGCCGCCATCTTTGGACTCTGCATCACAAGGCCGCGTGGCCTCGACTCGACCCCAACCCTGGGCTTGGCCAGGCCCCGACATCGAGGCACCACCATCCACCCAGGAGGTGAAGAGACCACATGGCATGTCAATGGGAGAAGGAGTGTCGATGGCTCCCCCCCGCCAGGTGTCGATCGCCCCCGGCATCCCCGGGTGCTGGCTCCACGCCCCTGCTGGGTGTCTGGACTCCCTCATCCCGGACCTCCCGACCTCCAAGTGCGAGGGTCCGGACATCAAAGGAGACCAGACCTATAACTGGGGCAGCTCCAGAGCAGGAAGGCAGTTGTATCCTGGAGTCGAGAGACCCCGAGAAGAACTCATCCTTGACGGACTGCTGGCGCTGCCGCAGCCCTGCCTTGTGAACCCATCTCTGAAGCCTGCTAGCGCTGCCGCGGCCCTCTGCAACGTGCACCTTCGTCTTGGCCTGCTGGCGCTGCCGCGGCCCATCCTTGTGAACCATCGCCTTGGCCTGCTGGAGCTGCCGCGGCCCCTCTGCGTTTTTTAGAAACAAGGGGAACCCATAGGATAGCTAAGGACCATGGGTATAACTACGTTATAAAAAACAAAGGTTCCTAGCTCATTCAGAATCAACACAATACAGTATAGGACACAATGGAATACTATACGTTATGGTTTCTTTGCCCAGCCGGGCCAGGAATTTATTTCCAAGAAACAATATCAAATATACATTATAGAAAATAGCGTGACACAAGCCTGTGCCGTACCAAAAAGAGAGGAAAGAATAAGAGTAGAGTGAAAGGGGTGTTTTTCAGGCAAGAGAAAGGAGCAAAACAGGGTACTGTGGACAAATTAGAGTAATGACAGTAGCACCTGGAGTAGAACATACACAATCTCATTAACAATATCGTGAGTGTATCCCCACTCATGGGTGTCGACGTTTCGATCCCTATTGCTCAATTAGATAAATGGGATCATCATCAGGACTTAGAGTTAAATATGCCTGAATGTAAAAAAGCCTCTAATTAGGAGGAAAAAAGCCTCTCAATGAGAGGTTTTCTGCACTTCTGAGTAATGTAGACCTTCAGACGGTCGTGATTGGCGTCGCGCCAGGCCGGAGTTTGCAAGTCAAGGAGGTCCTTAGTGGGATCCAAATGCAATGAGAGTTTTAACTATTGAAAAAACTGGATACCCGTTATCGTCTGGTTTCGCGCACTTTGTTCCTCAGTGGGCAAGTGGGATACGGGATTTTTGGTGTAAGGCATCAGTGGCCGTACACGCGTTGCACCATCGGTGTAGTGCTGCGGCGCAAGTCGGAATTAGGACTCGCGTCTGCTGGGGATACTCGGTCAACCGGCATTGACCGAGTATCCCCAGCAGACGCGAGTCCTAATTCCGACTTGCGCCGCAGCACTACACCGATGGTGCAACGCGTGTACGGCCACTGATGCCTTACACCAAAAATCCCGTATCCCACTTGCCCACTGAGGAACAAAGTGCGCGAAACCAGACGATAACGGGTATCCAGTTTTTTCAATAGTTAAAACTCTCATTGCATTTGGATCCCACTAAGGATCTCCTTGACTTGCAAACTCCGGCCTGGCGCGACGCCAATCACGACCGTCTGAAGGTCTACATTACTCAGAAGTGCAGAAAACCTCTCATTGAGAGGCTTTTTTCCTCATAATTAGAGGCTTTTTTACATTCAGGCATATTTAACTCTAAGTCCTGATGATGATCCCATTTATCTAATTGAGCAATAGGGATCGAAACGTCGACACCCATGAGTGGGGATACACTCACGATATTGTTAATGAGATTGTGTATGTTCTACTCCAGGCGCTACTGTCATTACTCTTTAATTTGTCTACAGTACCCTGTTTTGCTCCTTTCTCTTGCCTGAAAAACACCCCTTTCACTCTACTCTTATTCTTTCCTCTCTTTTTGGTACGGCACAGGCTTGTGTCACGCTATTTTCTATAATGTATATTTGATATTGTTTCTTGGAAATAAATTCCTGGCCCGGCTGGGCAAGGAAACCATAACGTATAGTATTCCATTGTGTCCTATACTGTATTGTGTTGATTCTGAATGAGTTAGGAACCTTTGTTTTTTTATAACGCGGCCCCTCTGCAACGTGAACCATCATCCTAGCCTGCTGGCGCTGCCTTTCTCGTCGTAAAGCATTCGTCCTGGCCTGCTGGCGCTGCCGCGGCCCTCCTTGCCGAGAACTATCATCCTAGCCTGCTGGCGCTGCCGCGGCCCTCCTTGCCGAGAACTATCATCCTAGCCTGCTGGCGCTGGCGCGGCCCGATCTTGCAGAACCCTAAGCTCGAGGATTGTGAGCTCCTTCTTGCGCCCCCAGTACCAGACCGGTACCAAGACTGTCCCGCTACCCCTTTCCCTACAGAGACTAGAATTGGGAGGACCCTCGTGTCCTGACTCCACTGTATTGCTGATAACCTTGCCTCAAGAACCTTATATAAAGTGTGTATACTTCATCCTTGTGTGGTGTCCATCTGTGGGGGGGAAGTTTCTTGTCTGTACGATCGCCGGAGACGGCCCTCACCGGAGGCCTCTCCCCCCTGTACTCGGCCGACCCTCCGGGTCTCCGTCTAACAGCGCATGAACTGTTTGGTCCACCCAAGAGGGCTATGCACCTTTCACTATTTCCTAGATGGGCAGGTATCATATATTCAGCTATGCACTTTATTTAATCATGCTATATACACTTTAGTTTGAGTGCACGGTTTCAATATCTGTTTACCTAAGTGCTAATGCAAACAGGGGGCTTTGATTAGTTAAAAGCCTATAAATCCTCCTGACCCCAAGGTTACCCGATGCTGGTGTGTTGTTTATTTTTTCAAGTGCCATAACAGGTGATGCTGGTTAGCTACAAGCCTCTCTTGGAGCTCTGGCCCCACAATCTTAGACACTGGAATCTAGTTGATCAGTCGGTGCTGCCGTGCCCCCATCGGCTTGACTACAACCATATTTTCTTTGCTTAATGCTTCAGCTATTCTGGGCCCGTTATAAAGACATCAGGATAGTGCACAAACCAGGCACTTCTAGTTTTGGTATTCCCTTTTTCTTCAAGGATACCCTAGCAATTTGAGTTTGAACAAGAAACCTTGCTAAAGGAAAAAGACTAGTTGTGTGCAGTAACACAATGTAAGGTACAGATAATTTCAGAATCTTCTGAGCAAAGGTAGTGGAAACGTTCTCAGAAGTCAGTACTGGAATCTGTGCTCAAGGTCCCTTCAAATGAACTCAGATTCCTTATAGTAATTCTTGCTTGGTATGTTTATTAAGGACTCCACCATACTCTGATTTGAAAGCATTCGTGTATGGTTGCCTGAAATGAGGTTCTTGTTGTAGGGAACGCATCCTGACTGTAGGAGCATACCTTGCCACTAGAACTTGAGAGGTGCTGCGAAGAAGGATTAACACCCACCTGGCATTTTGTTCCACAGGAGCTCCAAGGTACCCCAGAACCACCTCTCTCTCTGCAACCCCTTTTCCCCATGGTTAGTCATTGGTTACTGTCATCTCTTGTGATGCTAAGGATTAATCTTAAAGGGAAGTGATGGAGGATCGTTGCTTCCACAGAAGTCCTGGGAATTCAGGTGAGTGACCATTGGTGTGACAGAAAGCCAAGCCCACACAAAATTAGTTTGGCCAAGCAGAGACGAAGTCTAGGGATCATATTGTCTTGAGCTTTGTCCCAAGCTTTTTCTACTATCCGCAGCAGATATGGCCCTCACCAAAGTTAGAGCAGAATAACATACCTACCATTCAGCTACCTGCCATGTTAAGGAATACTGGTGGTCCTGTACCAGAGAGAGGATTGCTATGGGATCTTCAGAGAACACCAAAGAATGTGATCGGTATCATACCGGCCATTTTACCTGGTTTGTTATCCATTGGTTCCTGATAAATCTGATGTCAGACTGTGTCTGGGTTAGACTGTGAATATCTCAGCTGGCCTTCTAATCATTCTGTATAATTGCTGGGTCGGACCTTTCCTAGTTTTAGTGTCTGTATTACTCCTGGGTCTACATTATTTCTATGGGCCCGGTCCACACTTCTGCATCATATCCGGCTCCTGATTCTAGATAATGGCTGTGACGGTTTCTGGGTCTGGCTCTGGAAGACCTGGTTTTTAATTCTCTCTAGTTGCGTTGTTCTACAACAATTGCATTACACTTGATTTCTGCCACCAGGTTTCTAAGATTTATATCGCACCTCTGCAGGTCTTGTTCTACACTGCATGTGTTTTATCTGATGCCTGACTTCTTTATTTGTTGGATGGCATCTTGCCCTCGCCCTGGTTTCTAGACGGTTTGTGTTACTTTTGGTTCTTTGGTCTGCTCTAGATTGTCCACATTGTGCCATGCCTGTAGCTATGGTTCTGGAGAGCTACACTGTTCAAGTGCCCGATACTTTTGGCTACTGAATGATGTATTTTGTCTAACTACATTTTGCTTTTTGAACTAAGCGTTGGATTTAGGTCCTTGCTGTGGTTCTAGGCTGCTGGCTCTAGGTCTGGGTGGTGCATTTTGTATTTGTTCTCTGATTCAGACTAGACTCCCAAAATGGTCCTTGGCTACCCCGGTCTCCAAATACAGTAGAATATACTTAGGTTCAGACTCTGGTAATAAACATTATGTCTCATTCTAGACATATCATACCAATGTTCCCATTATATGCCTACATTATCATTGTGCTTAAATAAAAAAATGTAACCCTTTAGTTTACTCAGATTTTTCTTATATCCACACGCTGCTCTTTAATGGAAGGTATTCTATGCCATACAACTCTCACTGTAAAATCAAAGTTGAATGTAATCCTCAGCTTCTGCCTCCTTCATAGTTTCAGATTCTCTTTGGTCCAGCAGGATTCTTCATCTCTCCCTAGATTTACTCTTAGTATTAGTTTTCTTTGACCACATTCCTATGGCCCCCAGTTTTAAAGTTATGAAAGGTGTGTATTGTGCTTTCTTTTCTAGACCGTTTTTGCTCAATTTTTAGATCACATAGTGTTCCTATTTCTAAATTTACAATCTCCCCATCTGTGTAGTCGCAAACAGTTTCGCTATTAGCCGTTACCCTACAGATCTCTTTTTGTCAAACGTCTTTTTATTAGAGAGTCTTTGCATGGTACAACAATCAAAGCATCATCACACATAATTGACTATGAAGGATAGCAGAACTTTACAGCATACAGAGTCATGAACGACACGGGAAACAAACCCCAGCCCACCCCAAGTGGAGTGCACATTTAGAGGGAACAGCTTCTAAAAGAATTGGGCACGGGCTCTTTATTTAAAATTGTAAATAATGCTATGAGTGTCCTATCAAGCTGTAAGGCAGCGGTACTTTAGGGCTGTCTATATCGATGGGATATGCAGGACGTACAAAGCAGATGGATAATGGCTCCCAACCGAGGAGCACTGAACTAAAAAAAAAAAATAAGGATCTCTTCCCAGAACGGCCTAATACCGATCTCTTTTTGCTGCCACTTCTGGTCCAGGTACATATACATTTAGTCTCTCCTCCGAGGGTACCTTAAAGGAATATTACTTGCGCCTTTTCTGGGCATTATCCTAGATATTTGTTTTGTTCCTGCATCCTCTCGCCAAAACTCTAGCTGGTGTTACCTCTCATGCTCCCAACATAAAACAACTCCCTTTGATTACAGACTCTCTATGGTACATCTTTGTTGTTGCAGGCCTTGGTCTCCGAGTCCCATCTGGCTTATAGCCCCCAAACCCCTTCGCCTTCCCTCAGGCTTCGTGTCTTTCTCTCACAGTTCCCAGACTCCATGGTCTCATTCAAAACGTTCCCCTCTCCATTCCACAATCTTAAGATATCCAGTTATGTAAGCCTCACTTTCCTGGACTACTCTTAGTTGAAGTTAATCCTTCAGAAATCCGTGCTGATCCTGCCTCCCAACTGATTCCAACCTAACCCCCCCTCCCAGCCTCAGTCCCCCACTTCTTTGCTCTGTAACTCCTTTGGTCATGGTCAGCCTGGACCTGGTGCTCTGACCCTGGTCCTCTTACTAGTGGTCCTCCTGGGACCACCTTGTCTTTGTCCACCTGTCTCGCCTAATTGTCATAGAGCAGCCTATGCAATCTTTGCCATTCTGGTAAAGGGTCATTCTGAGTCTGACCCTCTAGGACCATATCATTCATATTCTGCTGGGGATAGACTTCTCTACTCCCTCCATTCCTTTTTTGTCCTCTTGGCCCTGGTGATGTAGTTCTCACCCGGGTATAAGAGATCCTGATCCTACTAGTCCTCTTGGCCCATCTGGTCTTCTGTGTCCTGGTCTTACTAGGCCTGGTTCTCCTGGTAACTGATGCTGCACCCGCGGGTCCTGACCATCTATACCCTTTTTCCCATTGTTCAATCCCCAGGAGCCTAGTTCTCCTGCACACCCAGGTCCAGTCCTTAGGTCTGCTTGCATCTGGCAGGCATGGAGGCCTTTTATCCTCCTATGGTCTTGCTAACCCAGGTTCTGGTCGCTCTGCCCCGCTTAATGCTCCATGCACTGGTTCCCTATGTCCTGATCTTCATGGCCCTCGTGCACCTGTTTGCAGTCCTCCTGGTCTTTATCTTTTTGTTTTCCCTAGTCCTCTTTGCCCTGTTCTCCCTGGTGCCTTCGGTCCTGTTCTCCCAAATCTTCATAGTCCCCTTCCTGCTTATCCTGGTCCCGCCGTTCATTGTCCTCAGGTGATTTCTAGTCCTACCGATGCATCTCACACAGATTCCATTACAAACTAGTTCTGATTCTCTTAGCCCATTTGTTTCTGGTCCTCTCTGGCCTTGGTCACCCTGGTCCTCATGAATTAGGCCTCCCTAGTTCTGGTCCTCCTGGTCTAGGTCCTCATATCTCTGGCCATCCTAGCTATGGTGGTTTACCTCTTAGTCTTTATCCTCCATCTAGCACCCCCAATGAACAAGTTACTTAGCCTCTGTAACACCCTATCTGGTAGAGACTATCTAGCCGCAGATTTCTAACCTTAGAATATTCTCCAGGCTTATGATGGGATCTGGAAGATTTCAAGCAGTAACCCTTCAAGCTGGCAGTTGGCATCGTTGAGCCCTGCATCAGCATTCATGCCGGAAATGATGTGCCCTGCACATATATAGCTGCCACCCTGGTGCATCGACATAAGTTGCTTTAACAACTTTCCATACCAGGAGAGCGAAACCACGATGTAGATTGACTGGTGTGAAATCCTAAGGACCTTAGCAAGGTGACCCTTATACTGTAATCAGCTCGCAGAGTGGGAAGAAAGTGAGGGCGGTAAGGAATATACAGCTAGATAGACTCTCTACCAGATAAGGAGTTACCAAAGTTAATTAACTTGATCATCTGATAGAGACTTCTTGCCACAGATTCCTTACATTGGAATAAATATCCAAGCATTGCCACCCCAGAGGTGAGTCTGCAAAGCAGAATTAAACCAGACAGTCCTGCAGGACCGAACAGGCAACGTGCCCATCAAGAAAGACCTAACTG
This sequence comes from Lissotriton vulgaris, assembly GCF_964263255.1. NCBI lineage: Eukaryota > Metazoa > Chordata > Amphibia > Caudata > Salamandridae > Lissotriton > Lissotriton vulgaris. The sequence continues at coordinate 1,431,472,002 of NC_141689.1, read as the reverse complement.
GGAAGGAGCTACGGAACTGCACAAGATGGCCGCGTAGACTCTCGGCTCCGCCGAGCACGTCCTCTGGCCCCGGAATCTTGATTACCTCCTGCCTCCCAAGACCAGGAACGTGCAGCTGAGGTGGTGCTGTATGGGTGGGACTTCGTCCAAAGCTTCTAGGCAGCGCCGTTGGTGAGTTGTGTCTGCCTGAACTTTTGAGGCCTACTGCCGGCGGGGACCGGAGTCGACAGACCGGCCTTTCCAGAGTTGAACAACATCGGGGACCCGAAACCGGAAGTGTCCGATCGAGTCCCCGCTGGAACGACATACAACTGGGGGAGGCTGTAGTCTTCCTGTGAGTGAGAAAGTCGATTGCTCCCCCCCCCCACCCCCGGTCCCCTCCCTGTGCGGTGTGATTGTTGTTCACGGAGAATCGGCGTCAACAGCTGTGGCGACAGATAAATTATCGATGGCGTGATAAGCCCTCTGGTTGATATGTTGGAGCAGTCGGACCCTCCCGGGAGTCTCGAGTGGGGGGACCTTTGCCAGGCCTAATACGCAGGGACTCCCGGAGGCCGCGGAGGAGACCGACTGAGGAGCCTATGTGGGGCTTGGCGACCAGGAAAAAGGGAAGACTCAATGGCGGGCAAGCAAGATGGGGAGAAGAACCCCTCGAGATCACAGAGGGCCCCTAAGCTAACCCAATCGAATAAGCTGGACTGCTATACTCAGCACAAAAGTATGCTACCTGGAGCGGGATCCCCACGGTGGCCTCAGGTGCGAGACCTGATAAAGAGGGGGAAATCAAGCTACAAGACATTATGGGCGCCATAGACGGGGTCAAGTCTTCCTTGAGTCAACAAATGGAAACTATGGATGCCAAGCTGGACATGGTCTCTATAGAGTTTAATCTCATTCAGGCTGATTTGACTAAGGTCAATAAGAAGGTTAAGGCCTTGGACATTAAAACATCTAGTCTGGTGGATGACGTCGCCCAACTCCAGCAGGAGGTAAGAGTGATCCGAACTTCCCATGAGCAATCAGAGCGCAAACTGGATGAGTATGAAAGTCGGGCCCAGAGGAACAACGTAAGAATTATTGGCGTATCAGAGAGATCAGAGGGGCCCGCCCCTGACCTCTTTGTGGAGGGACTCATCCTTAACCAGCTCCAGCCCAAGGGCCTTAGTAAGCTTTTCACCCTGGAACGCGCACACAGGGCGCCCCGCCCTCTGATCGCTAGGATGTTAAATTTTCGTGATAGAGACCTGGTCCTTCAGACAGCCAGGGTTGGTGGACCGGTCCGGATTGATAACGCGCCATTACCTTCTACCCGGACTTCACGTAGACAGTACAGAAGCAACGTCGAAACTTTCTGGCAGTCAAAAAGAAACTACGGGATAGAGGCTTGAAATATGCCATGATGTTTCCAGCGCGCTTGAGAGTGGAGGCACGTGGAAAGGAGTGGTTTTTCAACAATCCTGAAGTGGTATTGGACTGGTTGGACTCTCTTCCTGGTGATGGATCGGGATCGTCGGACCATGAAGAGGAGGAGACGGGGCTGGAACAAGAGTGAGACTATTCCTGTACTTATCATACACCTTTTTCGGGACTTTGTGCCACGACCGAATGGTTTCTGAGACTTGTCCAACCTCTCTGAACTTTGTGAAATGGTCGGACCCGGGGCTCGGGGGGTTTATTGATGTTGGGTGGGGTTCGGGGAAGGGTGGTGGGTCGAGATCCTCCTCCAGTATTTCCTTCTTTTTTGAAGTGTTAGGGGAGACAGGCACTCTGCAGTTTTCAGCGGGCAGTTTTGAGCCCCGTGGGCAGGGCAGCAGGGCGGGGGCAGTTGGAGGGGGTATGTTTCTGTTAGTTATTCTTAATGTTTTCATCAGCATAAGATATTGGTTAAAAGTGCAGCGAGTGGGGGGCAGTAATTGGGACTGGGTAGGCGATGGGGGGTAGTGAAATACGGGTATTGAGTTGGAATGTTAACGGGCTGGGTGACAAAATTAAACGTAGTAGGGTTCTTCCGTTTCTGAGGAGACGTACTCCTGATGTGGTGTTGCTCCAAGAAACCCATTTGGTTGGCAATGCATGTAAGGCACTGCATAGATTTGGATACAGACTAATAGCACATTCTGGGTTCACCTCGGGGTCAAGAGGAGTTGGTGTATTGATCCGTGGCTCGTTCCCGCTGTCTGTTACCAATGTGTGGGAGGATGACAGAGGTAGATATGTTGGGGTATCAGGTAGATGGGAGGGTCACCAGGTCACTCTACTTTCAGTATATGTTCCACCTGGGCTTCTGGCCACGACTTTGGCAGACCTGGGATCAGTCCTCCTGTCTCTCCCGGAAGGACTTCTGCTGGTGGGGGATGATTTTAACGCTGTTGTCTCAGGAGATATGGACAGGTATCCCCCTAGAGTTCTGGGACAGGCGATGTGTTGGTTACCTGACTGTTTGGAGATAATGGGTCTTGTGGATTGTTGGAGGATGCGGCACCCCAACCGGAAGCAATATACATTCCAATCATGCGCTCATAATACCCTGTCGCGCCTGGACTATTTCCTAGTCCCTGCAGCCCAGTCCATGTATGTGACGGAGGTTAGCCACTTGGCCAGAGGGATTTCGGACCATTCGCCTCTATGGGTCCATGTTATGGTACAGCGTGGCTCGGTTGGGCGGGTGGCCCCTATTAATCCTTGGTATTTGCGATGTCCTAAGAAACCTAGGGATCTCCTTGTCCGGATAGAAGAATACTTTGTCCTCAATGAGAGGTCCATTGCTTCATCGATATCCTTGTGGGAAGCGTTTAAGACTGTGGTGAGGGGGCAGGTGGTGTCAATGATCGCGGGAGCCAAGAGAAAGAAGCAGAGGGAGGTGGTGGAATTGGAGGCCGAGATAGAGCGACTGGAGGGAGAACTGGAGCGAGGAGTGACGCAGGACAGACTCCATCATTTAAGCCTTAAACAACACAACTATAAAGCGCTTGTCTCAGATAGGGCGCGGACTAAGGGTAGGGAGCAGCAGGGTAGGCTCTATGACCTGGGGGACAAGACAGGAAAACATATTGCATGGCTCGATCGGAAGGAACTGGGTGGCCGTCTGGTCCCAGAGTTGATTACAGAAGAGGGTTGGTATTAACTGATCCTCAGTGTATAGCGGATGAATTCGCCAGACACTTTGGTGCTGTCTATACTCCGGTCTCGACCAGACCGGAGGCTGACTCTCATAGACTGCTTCGCGATCCGCAGCTCCCACGTCTCTCTCTGGATGATACAGCTGTCATGGATAGTGACATTACGGTGGATGAGGTAGCTTTGGTCATCCGTTCTATACGCTCCGGTAAGGCATCGGGCCCCAACGGTCTCCCTATTGAATTGTACAAACTCAGGCCAGACCGCTTGGCACCCTATTTGAGAAGCATGTTTTTGGAGTCCAAGGAGGTGGGAACCCTTCCGAGGGACCAGAGGATAGCTTCAATAGTCGTAATTGATAAAGAGGGTAAGATAAAGACTAGCTGCATCTCGTACAGGCTTATTTCCCTACTCAATGTGGAACCCAAAATTCTGGCAAAAATATTGGCCAATAGATTGATAAAAGTCATTACTGATCTGATCCACCCTGACCAATCGGGCTTCATGCCTCGCAGGAACACAGCGATGAGCTTACACAGATTGCATGGGGTGTTGGGCAGGGACGATCCAAGAGCCGGCTGTAATTGCGTCCCTGGACGCCACGATGGCTTTCGAAACTGTCGAATGGCCGTATTTGTGGGCAGTGCTGGCCAAGTTCGGGTTCGGTCCTGGATTTATCGGCTGGGTGCGTCTGTTGTATTCTGCACCCTTGGCACAAGTGGTGGTGAACACTAAGGTCTCTGCCACATTTCTGTTGGTTCAGAAAATCAGAAAAGGGGGTGGTGATGAACAGCGTGTCTGAATTAAGCAGACCACTCTTACCCAGTCAAAAGATCAGGGCTTGATCCATCACCGTTTTTTAGCTCACTTTTCAAGCCCTGATCTTTGGAATGGGTATTCATACTGGAATTAATCCACTTCACCCTATTCCACAGCTACTTTACATGGAAGGAGAAATTTTATGTACAATCATCTGGAACATCAATGGGAAATTGCGCAGCACCCACCTACGCCAATACATTCATGCACAGATTCGAACTAGACAATATATTGAACCAACAGAATTGGTCTAACAACTTGATCCTATACAAAAGGTACATCGACGACATTTTCGTATTATGGAAAGGTACAACAGAAACTCTTCTCATGGCCTTGCAGCAACTTAACAACATTCACGAAAGGATCCAGTTCACCTTCACCATCAACAAGGAGTCAATATCCTTTTTGGACGTATCCATCACCAACCACGAAGGAGAACTAACCACCAGTGTCTTCACCAAATCTACGGATAGAAATAATTTGCTTCACTACAAAAGTTTCCATCAGCCATCTCTAAAAAAACACTTACCATTCTCGCAGCTGATTAGAATCAAGAGAATCGCATCAACACCAGAACTATATAATAAACACAAAAAGGAAACCCTACTCAAATTCAAAACCAGAGGATACCCTGAGCCCATCCTGGAAGCAGCTGCGGAAAGAGCGGATAAATTACAGAGACACCATCTGTTAGCTACACAAGTCAAACCAGAAACACAAAGATCAGTATTTGTCTCAAAATTCTCAACAAGAAGTTTTTCCATCAAAAAAATAATAATGAAACATTGGCCACTGCTGGCCTTAGAGGAGGACTTCAAAGGACAGTTCAGCAATGTACCAATATTTGCATATGAGAGAACTAAAAATCTGAAGGAACTAATCAAACCAACACAACACAAAGTCTCCGACGTACACAAAGGAACAGTTCCTTGCCACAACTGCGGTAATTGCTCAGCCATAATCAAGGGGAATGTAATTAATCATCCCACAAAAGGTACGCCTATCACTCTCAAAGTATCAGGCACATGTGATACCAACAACGTAATATATCTATTGAAATGTCCATGTGGCCTAGCATACGTGGGAAAAACCCAGAGGAAAATAAAAACCCGAGTGGTTGAACACAAAAGCAATATAAGGTTAAAAAATCAGAAATCCACAGTTGCAGTACACTTCAATGAAGCGAAACATAATCCAGCACAATTGAAATTTTGCCTCCTAGAAAAAGTTGAGAATGTGCCAGGAAGAGACACGAACAACCACTTACTAAAAAGAGAAACATTTTGGATTGACTTTTTATGTACATTACACCCGAAAGGGTTAAATGAACGGATCGAACTCAGTTGTTTTCTGTAGTACCATCTGATAATAGCAACCATAGAGGGTGCCTCCCGCACTCCAAATGATCAGAATTGACATGTACAGTTGTTTTACAAAACGTTTTCTTTGACAAAATATTTTTCTCTGACAAAATGTTTTTTACAAAAATGTTTGCATAAGACACGTATTAATCAGATTGAATTATTCAGTACTGTTTCCTCCGCATCAAGTTGATCAAAAATATCACTGGTTTCTTACAGAAGGTTTAATACAAGAAACCCTCTTCCGTTTTTTTAACTTTTTTCAAAATCTTTATTCACGCCATGTTCAGGCACACGCATTAGACCACATCCACAGGCACACGCGTAATTGACAACACATAGAGCCAGCGCGCTCCAAGCGTCACTCCGCGGAAGTAAATAAAGCGGTCCCACGTGACCGGCACATACACCATAGAGACACCGGGCAGAGAGAGCGACGCACGCCGGCGGTTCTCCGTTGGAACTAACACGGACAAATATTCGGTAAGATTAGATCAGAAGCCTTCACGGGTGGGAAACAAACATTCGTCACGCTCAGCCAAGGTTGTAACTCTAGCGCGTTCACTTGTTTCGTTACAGCGCACAGCTCAGTACACAAACCATGAAGGTACAGGTCAGTTACTGAACTCACATGTATTTAAGTCTCCGACCTAAACACGGGGATATAAGGTATCATTGCCAATCACTGTGTGTATATGATAAATTGTTTTTCACGCTGGAGAACCACAAAAAGTGTTTATGATCAACTAATGACAGTTAATGATTCATTAAGGATGTATTTTGTTTGCTTTCACACTAAATCGATACCCATCAGTAAATGAATATATTTTGGTTTGCAGACATAAAGTCCCCTGAGGAAGAGCTGTGTAGCTCGAAATGCATCGGGCAATGTAAAAATTGATGATTACTACATTATGATTGAAATGAAAAGGATAATGAAAAATGAACTTTCATGAGAATTAAATGAAATTAATCAACATTGAGTAAAGAAATTCATTGAATGAATTGGTTCACCGACATATGAAAATACCCAACAGAGTGCGGATGTGAGTGTGAATCCTGTGACACAGGAAACACGTATTGACATGGATTACCTGACCCTTAAGCTCAGAAGGGCATCCACACCCAGCACCAACGACACTCCAGAAACTGTTCATATAAAAAAAACCTTACTGTTCCAAGTAACACAGAGTGCGCAGTCAAAATTCCATTTGGCCATAACTGTTCCCATGATGCACAGGTCCAGGGACAGACTGATTTGCATATAGCCAGGTTCTGAGCTGGGATGGTGCAGTGAGATAAATAACGGTGATGGATCAAGCCCTGATCTTTGGACTGGGTAAGAGTGGTCTGCTTAATTCAGACACTCTGTTCATCACCACCCCCTTTTCTGAATCGTTTTTGGCCACTATAGGTGTGGCAGGGTATACTCAGACATGAGTCCCTTTCTCACTGCATCATCAGGATTCAAGCAAGCCGGGCCGAAGAAGGCTGAAATGCCAGAAACCGGTCCCCGGTAGCTTGTCTCCTTTCTGGTGAAGAATTGGCTTGGTGGTTTAGTCTGCCCTGTTCCCATGATGCACTGGGCCAGGGACAGACTGATTTGCATATAGCCAGGTTCTGAGCTGGGATGGTGCAGTGAGATAAAGAACGGTGATGGATCAAGCCCTGATCTTTGGACTGGGTAAGAGTGGTCTGCTTAATTCAGACACTCTGTTCATCACCACCCCCTTTTCTGAAACATTTCTGTTGGGGCGTGGCACCCGGCAGGGTTGTCTGCTGTCCCCCCTTCTGTTTGCGCTGGCAATGGAGCATCTGGCGGCTTGGATACGCTGGGAACCCTCAATCAAGGGGCTGAGGTGGTCCCCCGAATGGGAGGATCGCATCTCCCTATACGCGGATGATATTTTGTTGTATTTGACCTCCCCGCGCAAGTCTCCAATGGTAGTCTGTGACGTCCTTGCCTCCGTTGGACGCAACTCTGGCCTCACTATTAATTGGACGAAATCGGTTTTATTTGTACTGAGCGGAGACTCTCCGGCGCCCCCTAGGAACTGTCCTATACAACTTAGACGAGAAGGTTTTAAGTATTTGGGAATTTTTGTATCTTTTGATCCGTCAGTTCGATATTCTCGTAACCTTCTTCCTCCTTTGGACCGGCTTGGGAAGGACGTTTCTAATTGGAAGAAGCTTCCTCTGTCCTTATTAGGCAGGGCAACACTGTTTAAAATTATGTCCCTCCCTCGCTTTCTTTATGCCTTTCTGAACTCCCTAGATGTGGCACCCTCACACTATTTCCGTGAGATTGAAGGGCTGCAGCGAAGTCTGCTCTGGGAGGGTCGGCCACGCATCACGTTGCATAAGCTGACTATCATGGTATGATGGAGGCATCGCTCTCCCAGACATCAAAAGATATTACTGGGCAGCGAACTTGGCTGCTATCAATCATGGTACGTATGGCTGTATAGGTGATCCTGGCTACGCCATGGACAAGTGGTTGCTGCCCGGTCATAATTACAACAGAGCCTTATATTCTCGGCCTAATAGAATGCAGTTGACTGGGCCTACTAAGCATTCGGTGCATGTGTGGCATGGGGCAACTAAATCGGTGGGTTGGAGGGACAGAGTGACTATGGCAACCCCATTGTGGGACTCCGAGAGTCTGGGCAGGCTTTGGAAAACGAAAGGCTTCGAAAGGGGGGGATCTAATCGGGATCTCCTCTGTTAAAGATATCTGGGGGAAGGGGGGGGGGGGATAAAGTCCTTCGTAGAGCTGCAGAAGGAGTATAAGCTTTCACCCTCTGAATATGCACAGATTCAACATTCTCTCCTGGCGGCACTACCTGGTGGTGCTGAACCTTCAGAGCCTTCTCCCCTGGAAGATAGGATACTTGATGGACATTTTTCTGAGAAGACGATTTTTCTAATTTACAGGAAATTAATCAATCATAGGACTGACTCCCTTGGGGCCCTGAGGGACAAATGGATGGGTGACGGGCTTGAGTTGGACGATGAGAAATGGCAGATAGCAGTGTCATCACCTAGAGAGGTCGCTATTCCGGCGCGCCTCCGTCTCGTTCAGGTAAAAATTCTGCATAGAATTTACCTGACGGGTCCTAGGTAGATATACATTGGTCTCTCAGATTCAGGGCTTTGTAAACGGAATTGTGGCTCTGTCGGGACTTTCATGCATATCATTTGGAAGTGTGACTATGTTAGCGCATATTGGCGTAGCATCCATGACACAATCAGGGAGGTGCTCAAGGTTTCTACTTCCCCGGAGGCTAGGAGATGCTTGCTTAATGTATGGGAGCCCACTGACTTAAATAACTTGCAGACACAATGGGTTAACCTGGGCTACATGATTGCCAAACGAGATATTGCACAGTTATGGGGATCGGAGCGGGCCCCCACACTTGAAAGTTGGGAGAATAATCTAGATTGGAGTAGGTTTAGGCAAAAGACCACATATGTTGCGAAGGGGCGCCTGCGTAAATGGTTGAAGATTTGGGGACCCTGGAACAGTTATCGGGGGGAAATTTGCACTCCGCCCTTTGAAGCTACCACTGGCGATTCCCCTCCCCCGTGAAGTTCTGACTCCTTTTCTCTTTTGTAATTGTATATTCTTTTGTCCCTGGTCGTCTGCTCGGTTACTGTACATTGAACGACTGTAATGCTTTATGCTGATGTTTGTTTCAATAAAAAGAAATATAAAAAAACAGAAAGACCTAACTGTCCAGACAGTAGTGCTTGGTAAACAGGTGCAGAGATGCCCATGTTGCTGCCTGACAGATGTCCGGGAGACGGGGACGGCACAGGCTAATGCAGTGGTCGCAGGTTGAGGGCTGCTTCTTGCTTGTGTAGCAGATCCTAATGCAGAGTAATATCCATCTTGAGATGTTTCGTTTCTGCACAGCCTTCCCTTTCTTGGCCTCTACATACCCCACAAAAAGTTGATCATGCACTCCCGAACTCTTTTGTGCGATCAAGGTAGAATGACAATGCTCTTTTTGGGTCCAGATAGAGGAGTCTCTCCTCCTCTTTGGTGGCGGAGCAAAGAAGGTAGGCAAGGTAATGTTCTGGCCTACACGGAAAGGAGTCACAAACTTGAGAAGGAAGGAGGCACGTGTTTGGAGTACTAGTTTGTCTGGATAGGTGGTGTAGAGAAGGTGTGCCAAGAGTACCCACAAGTTGTTGACCCTCCTGGCCGATGTGATGGCCACTTGAAAAGCCTTAATGGTCAATAACTAAAGAGGGCAATTATGCAGTTGCTCAAATGGTGCAAACACAAAAAAAAAGTGAGGACAAAGTTTACTTTAAATCCCGCTGGGGCACGATAAATGTCCAGGGAGGAATCGTATGTTGCAAGTCTTTGAGAAACCTAGCTACAACAGGTGACTTGAACTAAGAACGTTGGACTGGCAACCAAAAAAAGCTGAGATGGCCAATACATAACCTTTAAATGTGCCCAGACAAGAGCCCTGCTGGGACACAGATAGAACATACAGAAGAACCTGAGAAAGAGGGGCAGAAAGACGATTGATGTTCCTAGATGCACACCATGCCACAAATTTATCCCAGCAGCAGGCATATACAGACTTGGACGAGGGACCCCTGGCTGCCAGAATAACATCAGACACTTAGAGAGGAATGACAAAAGCTGTCAACTGCCACTGCTCAATCTCCACGCATGAAGGTGAAGGGGGCACAGGTTCAGGTGCAGAACCTTCCCCTGTTGCTGAGGCAGAAGATCCTCTCAAAGAAGCCGCCTGTTCGGGGGACCCATGCTCAGCAGCTCAGGATACCAGAATTACTGTGCCTAATTCGGAGCCACAAGAATATCTTGCTCCAGTTGTTCACAAGAATAACTTGCCTTAGTCATTCCTGGTCTTCTTGAGAACTCTGGGCAGGAGTGGTATTGACGGAAAGGCGTACAGGTGGCCGGTTCTCCAATCGAGATGAAAAGCGTCTCCAAGTGAGAGTGGCCTTGGAAACTCCAGCGCACAGAATTACAGACATTACGCATTCTTGGCGGTGGTGAACAGATCTAGCCAAGGCTCTCCCCACTTTTGAAACATACCTTGCATCACCTCCGGATAGAGACCATTCACGATCTTTTGGGCATCTTTGGTGGAGTTCGTCTGCCCTGGTGCTCAGAGACCTGCCAGGTGTTTTGAACCACCAGGAAAAATACCCTGGCATTCCAGCCATATACAGAAGCACAGAGCCTCTTGACAACTCCATTCCGCCCGGTTAGTTGCTGTAGCACATAGAAGTGGTGCTGTCTGTGAACACCTGCGTCAGCATTCCCTTGATAGAAGGAAGAAAGGCTCTGATTGCCTGAAGCTCCAACTGGTTGATGTGGAGCTCAAACTCCACCAGAAACCAGAGTACTCTGGTCTCCAGCATCCCAGAAAGCTGTTCCATCTCAGAGGTAAATCATCTGTCACTACGGTTAGCTTTGGTTGGGAAGGGATAGGTGTTTGCCACTGATCCAATCGCAATTAGTCAGCCACAGCTGCAGATCTTTCGCAGTACCCTCTGAGATCTGGACCATGTCAGAGGGATTCCCCAGATGCTGTGCCCACCGAGACTTCAGGTCCCACTGCTGAGAAGGTATATACCAATGGGAATGTGTTTTAAGCAGGAGGCCATTATGAGCAGGAGGCCATGAGGCCCAAGAACCTCAGGGTCATTTACACCAAAATCAGGGATAGAGGCTGAAATATCGGTGGTATAGCCTGAATATCCTGGACTTACTGCTTACTTACCCCATGGTTTTTGCCCCTCTGGACCAAAATTATTAACAGTTCTCTCCAACAAGGCTGCATCCCGGATACCCTCAAAATCGGACAGGTCTCTCCCATACTTAAAGAAACCCACAGCCGACCCTTCTGACCTAAACAACTATCGTCCTATCTCCAATATTCCTACCTTTGCCAAACTACTGGAAAAATTCGCTCATCACCAACTCACTAAACACATTGAACACTTTGACCTGCTTAACAAACACCAATCAGGCTTCAGGGCAGGTCATAGCACGAATCAGCCATGACACACATTATTGATGATGCGCTACAAATCCTGGATCAGAACAGAGCATGTCTTCTCATCCTGCTAGACCTATCATCAGCCTTTGATACAGTTAAACATGAGAATCTGATATTTTAAAACATAGAATAGGGCTATCTGGATCAATGCTAAACTGGTTCACCTCCTTCCTCCGTAACTGAACGCAAAAATACAAGGTCAACAGCACTCTGTCCAATCCAGTCACGTTGGGGGTCCCACAAGGCTCCTCACTTTCTCCGACATAGTTTAACCTCTTCCTGGAACCCCTCACTGAATTTCTTCATGCGCCAAACGTACAATTTCATATGTATGCTGACGACACACAACTATCTCAAGATTCATTCCTTAGAAGACATTAAAATGCTCAGTACAACGCCAAGGACACCCAGATTTGGTTGGCAGAAAACCATCTCAAATTGAACGCTTAAAAAACTGAATTCCTCCTTATAGACCCCTGCCAAAGTCCCCATGATCAAACATATGAACAATAGTTACTTACCTGTAATCTGTGGTTCTCCAGTATAGGTGTCTTTAATAGATTCACATGCCTGAATCATTCCCCGTTGTCAGTGTGGGAGTCCCACGGTACATAAAAAAGCAATAATATGCAATAATATACTTGGGAAAAACTTGGTAATAACCAACCAGGAAGTAAAGTAGCCCAAGCTACAAGAGTAAAAACTTCCACACTCATGACTATCCTAGTGATTTTGTATAGTCCAAACTGGAGCCAATCAGGCGACAGCACCCACCAGAATGTTCTCCCCAGAGGCTCAGGCTCTCAGATTTTCTCGCACAGGAGTGAAGCTAAAAACTTCCTAGCCAAGAGCCTCTGAGGGGAGGTGGGCGGGTTGCATGTGAATCTATGAAAGACACCAATACTGGAGAACCACAGATTGCAGGTAAGTAACTATTGTTGTTCTCCAGTATTAGGGTGTCTTTCTTAGATTCACATGCCTGAATCAGAATAGATAGCAGTACCGAAATAATGCTTGGAAGACACCATTTGTAACATAGTTTGTACATAGCAAGTATATACATTTACATAATAAAATGCCAACATTCATATATGCATGAAACAACTTGTAATCACATGAGAATGCACCCAATATAGGCATGGAATAAGCATTTGGAATGTAGTACAGAGGAGGAGGAAAAACAGAGGCTCATCTTATCTGAAAAGATTGCGTAGAACCGCTAGACCCACTGATGTATCAGCCTAGCTGGCAGCATCCAAACAATAATGCTTGGTGAAAGTATGTCTGCTGGACCAAGGCCCTGCTGACGAGGAACTCCAGCGAAAATAGCAGTCGAGGAAGCAACAGCTCTTGTAGAGGGAACTCTTGGGAGTGGTCTGTAAAGGTCTTCCAGATTGTAGATGGCAAAAGTCAATAGCTGCAGAAATCCATCTAGCTATGGTTTGTTTAGACACTGCTTGTCCTTCCTGTATCTTTCCATAGGCAACAAACAGTTGATCGGATTTGCAAATGTCAGAGGTCCTTAGTAAATAGAATTTTAAAACATCTTCTGACGTCAAGAGCATGTAATGCCCTCTCCGCAGGCGATTGCGGAATAGGAAAAAACATCTTTAGGAAGACTGGTTCGTTCAGGTGAAAACCCGAAGGGACCTTAGGCATAAACTTTGGGTTTGTACGTAGCACCACAGAATCGGCCGTGAATTGTAAGAAAGGTGAATGGACAGTGAAAGCTTGAACATCACTGACTCTTCGCTAGCAAAAGAGAAACGTTCCATATTAGGAATTTGAAATACACCCTGTGAATTGGCTTAAATGGGGGGCGCATGAGCTGCGCTAATACTTCATTAAAATGCCATGATGGAGGCGGACGACGTACAGGAGGAAACATTCTTAATAGTCCCTTAAAGAACTGTTGTACTCTTGAAGAATAAAGAGAGGAGGACCCATCCTGACGGTACCTTGAAATAGCTGCCAAAAAGACCTTCAACGTTGCATGAGATAAGCCTGATCTTGCTAAGTGCAAAAAAAAAGGTAATATCTGGTCCGGCGTTGCATGAAATGGGTGAACCCCAGCAGATTGACACAAAATGCAGAATCTTTTCCATTTAAGTCTGTATGTCTTAATTGTAGCCGGTGCTCGCACGTTAGCCAGTACCTCCTTACAATCCGCAGAAATATTTAGATGAGCGAATTCAAGGTGCTCATGCGCCAAGTTGTTATTTTTAGAGAAGCCGGATCTGGATGGCAAATTTGACCATTCTGAATGGAGAGGAGATTCGGTATTGATCAAAACTGTATTGGAGCGCACTCTTGAGAGGAGAAGTTCGGTGAACCAGTACTGGCGAGGCCAACTGGGGGAGATGAGAATCAAGCGACGCGGCTCTTTCTTCATCTTCCGGAGAACTTTGGGAACCAACGGTATCGGAAGAAAGGCGTAAGCATATATTTGAAACCAGTCGATCGAAAACGCATTCCCCTGAGAGTCCCTGTGGGAATGCCAGTTTGCAAAGAACAGGCATTAGCTATTTTTCTTGGTCGCAAAGAGGTCCAGATCAGAATGACCCCACGCTGGAAGATTCCATCCGCCGTTGGCTTTTGCAGTTCCCATTCGTAGTTGGACACCGTTGACCTGCTGAGGGTGTCCGCCAGCACATTTGCAACTCCCGGCACATGAACAGCCAAGAGATTGACCCGGAGTCATATCGCCCAAACCCATGTCTCTTGGGCTTCCTGAGATAGAAGAACCGACCTCGTTCCTCCTTGTTTGTTTAAGTAATGCATACTTGTAGTATTGTCTGTGCAAACCAATACTGTGGCCCCTTGAAGAATTGCACGAAAGGATTTGAGGGCTAAGAAGAGGGCACTTAGCTCTAGCAGATTGATGTGCCAAGCCTTTTCTTGAGGGCTCCATTTCCAGCTGACCTTCAGCCCTTGAAGATGTGCTCCCCAACCCTCAAGGGATGAGTCTGTGGAGATTGTGTAATTTGGAGTCTCTTGAAGGAACGCACTACCCTTCTACAAATTTCTTTCTTGTACCCACCAAATAAAAGGCCTCTCGCATACGAGGAGTGATCTGAATGAGATCTTCGAATGAACTGGTGACTTGCAACCACTGCTTGTCTAGCTCCTCTAGCATTTTTCCCATGTGTAATCTGTAGTTGGGAACCAACAGGATGCAGGTGGAGGCCGTGGCCAGGAATGACGGAGGATCTACTGAAACTGACCTTTTTGTACGTAGAAGAACCACCAAATAGGAGCTGCAGGCCCGTCGTTCGTGTGAGACAAACACCTTTGCTAGGAGTGTATTGATTGATGCTCCGAGAAATGCTCATATCGGAGCTAGGACTAGTTGGGACTTGTCATAATTTATTGAAAACCAGGTTTTGAAACAGTGACTGACAAGTCTGGGTGTGCTGGACTGCTTGTAAATAAGAGCAAGTCCTTATTATACAATTGTCTCTGTAATGATAAATTTGTATGCCTTGCAGACGTAGATAAGCTGCCACTGGTGCCAGGATCTAAGTAAAGACACGTGGAGCGGACCTAAGTCCAAAAGGTAGAACTTTAATTGAAAATGTTTTGCACCTATTGTAAAGCGTAGCCACTTTCTGAGCTTAGGAAGGATTGGCACATGAAAATAGTCATTCTGGAGGTTGAGTGTAGTTATAAAGTCGTTCTGGCATAAGAACTTTAGGACTTTGCGGTACAACATCTGTAAAGTTTGCGCAAAGATCTAA
This sequence comes from Lissotriton vulgaris, assembly GCF_964263255.1. Lineage (NCBI taxonomy): Eukaryota > Metazoa > Chordata > Amphibia > Caudata > Salamandridae > Lissotriton > Lissotriton vulgaris. The sequence continues at coordinate 1,431,456,918 of NC_141689.1, read as the reverse complement.
AATCAGGCGCTATTTTCCTGATTAGCTTGTTAATGAGGAACTGAGAGTAAACCCTAACTCTGTTGGAGATTCGGAACTACTCAGACGGTCCCTGTTTGTATCCATATAGAAACTTGTGCAAAAGACCCCCGTAGATGAAGAGGTGGAGGTCCCTTTGGAGGTGTAGAAAGAGGGAAATTTGACAAATTCTAGAGTGTGCCCTTGGACAGGACGTTTAAAAAAACCGAACGGTCCTCTGTCACCTTTGACCAATTGGAATAAAAGTGAGAGATTAGACCTCCGACGTTTATGGAGGGAATAAAGGTGGGCTCCAAGGTAATCCATTGTTTCTTAGAAGAGTTGCCTCGGCTGTACGATGATTTTCTATGTAGGACCTGTTGGTACTTTGCCTATGTGACTGCGTTTGATTTAGTTAACGCTGTTGGTTCTGATTGTAGGAGTCAATACTGGATGGAACTCCCTTGAAAATAGGACGTGGAGCTACGTCCTCAAAGGTCCTAAGCTTAAGCAACATTACACAGCAATATTATATAGACCACAATAGGCTGCTATATATTTTTCCTTTGCCCAGCCGGGCAATGAATTTATTATAAATCAGATCAAGTGTTTAGAACTTTGAATACATTCGACAGCAAACATTTTTGTTGCAGTAAGGCACATTCCTGTACCGTACTGAAAAAATAAGAAGAATTGGGAAGAAAGTATAGTAGAAAGAAAGATTCTTCAGGCAAAGAGAGTGAGCAAACTGGGCACTGCTTTAAATCATTGTTGTCAGTATTTCCCAGAGTAGCACATACAAGCAATAGTTTACAATAATTAACTGTATGTCTACTACATATAGGGACCAAGCTGAGAACTCCAAAAGCACTGTACTACATCATGCGGAAATCACAGTAACTTCTGATGAGCAGCCTTACCTCATGTGGATTCAGAATACTCAACAGTTATTTCTTGACAAGGCTGCATCCCTGGTTGCTTTACCTGTGCCTGGTTCCTTTAATTTGAATTTAACAGTTTGTCATTGTGTGTAAGGAAATGCCTATTTTTGTATGGTCACACCCAAGTTTTTCGACTGATTCTGCTGGTTTTTAATATCCGAGTGCACCGAGGCCTGCTAACCAGACCTCAGTGCCCTGAACCTAAAGTATATGTCAAATTGGCTACACCCAACTGGAAATGGCTAACTTATCTACAAGTCCCTAGTAAATGTTACCCTGGTACCTAGAGCATTTAAAGGAGGTTTACCCCAAGGCTTAGAGCACTGATTGGGCCACCCTGGAGGTCCCCCAACTCAAACAACTAATGCAGATTGGTAGAGGAGTTGTGCAATGCTAAGCATGACTGTGCCAGTGTAAGCCATAGCTAAGCCACTACTTCCCTAGACATGTAAGTCACCCGTCTGGCAGGCCTACTGAGCCTTAAAGGCAAGGGTGCAACATATGACACAGGCAGAAAAAACAAGTTATTTACCTTCAGTAATGCCTTAACGGGTATAGACTTTATCTAGCCGCAGATTCATTACCTTAGAGTTATGCCCACACGACAGACTGACGTGAGCACTCAGTATCACTTGGAACGTTAAAAACAAAAAAAAACCTCTGCAGCTGAGGAAAGCATTCATCGTAAAAAAAACTCACCCTTTAGGGTCAAGGTTGCACGGCATCAGTACCGGCTGGTGTAGACACTAATGTGTAGTGTCCTGGTGGGCGAGAAGAGAAATGAATATTAAGGGGATGAGACATCGTATCCCAGGTGCAATGGCATGAAGGTGAAGACAGCAATACAATGGACAAAGGCACCCAACAGGACTTCCCTGTATGTACCTCTCCATACGTCAATGTCCATGTTCCAATTGGGGACACATGTAGGAGAATAGGGTCTGCTTCCTATGGTCACCCCCACTTTTTGCTGGGATTTTCTGTTTTTTCGACTTTAGTGTGGCTGTGGGCCTGCTAATCAGACCCACAGCCCAGCTATTCTCTCTCTAAGTTGACACCATGCACTTTAGGTGCATACCAGATTGGTTACTGGGTCACTCTTGTGAGCCCCTGTATAGTGTACTATAGGTACCCAGGGCATAGGTGCATCCAAGGCCTACCAGGGGCTGCAGCATGTATTATGCCACCCCTGGTTGCCCTCCAAACTGACACCACAGGCTGATCACTCAGCTTGGGTAAGGTGGTGTAATCACCCCTTACTTCGATATAGTATACCTATATCTATTTTATATTTAGACACATATGCACCTATAAGTCACTCCTATGGTAGGCCTCGACAATCCTGAAGGCAGAGTGCTTGGTTTTATGTGAGAGAGTGCCCTAGCATGAGCCGAGCCCCTCTGCAGCTTTTGGAACCATCTCCTTATAGCTGTTCTATGATATAGCCATACCATATACTCTTGAGTGCATTATAATCCTCGCAGTTAATGCTAACTTTGGTTTGGCTTTATCAAAACATGTGGTGTAAGGTGTCAAACACTTTGGAAAACTACACCCCCACCAATTCTGGCGGCGGGGGTAGCATTCCACCCTTCTAGAGGGAAATGACATGTATGTTACTGCTTTACCAGGTTAAAGTTAAACAGAGCCCCAGCATCACAAAATGGATGCTGCTGCCACAGACACAAGTCTGACCTCCTGCTGCTGGACGAAACTCCGGCAGGGGAGGCATGGACAATAGGTTTCCTGTCCAGGGAGGGCTGCATCAGCAGATGCTTTTTAAGACACTGCCTGGGGCACACAAGGTGCTCCATGCATAGCCTGGTTCAAACCAGTTGCTGGGGCACTCCAGCCCCAGCTCTGGCGCAAAACTGGACAAAGGGAAAGGGGTGTAACCACCCACTTCTCAGGTCCACCCGTAGGAGGGACCTAGACAGGTAATCCAGCCCCTTAGCTTAGTGTAAGTATAGGAGCTGTGTCCCCAGGACTTTAGATTATCCTGGAAAGAAACTTTGATACAGAACTCTTGGACCTTCGACATTCTATCCTGACTGAAAGATGGAAGACATCGCCCTTGTGGTCAAGGAGTGACCAACCTGTGCAAACATGCACCACCAGTAACTTGCCGGTCTGCTTTGTCAACGCTCTTGCCGGAACCCGAAGATTCAGCGACACAGGAACTGGACTCTCAGACTTCTCCAACTCCGACCCACACCAACAGCAAAGTTGAGACCCGTGGCGGACACGAGAGACGTGGGACCGGACATCCTGCATTTTGATAACAGCTCGACTACAGAGGTATCTTCGCAGTTGTGCATTAGGGTACGAGAAGCCCCAGACCCGAGCGCCATTTGCACCGAAGCTCAGCCCTCCACGAGTGCCGTGGGGCCCGCTCTTGCATTTCAGCTCGACGCGTCTTCCCGGTTCCTTGCCCATTGGCTAGTGACCCCCCTGAGGGCTTTTCTATGAAACTAAACTGCTTTCCTGGTTTTTCCAGGCTTGCTCCAGCTTCCCTTCAAAGGAGAAGTGCCACAGACCTTGCTGGTCTGCAACAGAGCTAATCTCGACATCCTGCGTGGGTTGCCGTTGCCAAGGCTTGTTGGGTGCAATCCGGATACCAACACCGCAGTCAACTAGATACGTCATGGGGCAGCTCGAATCCAGCGCCTCGTCATAGTCGATGCCTCCTGGACCTCGTGGCTGAAGAGACAAGTTCACCTTCAAGTACGCGAAATCGCCTGGTTCCTTCCTGGTCACTGGCCAGTGACCCAGACTCTGTCCCCTCTGCTTTCAGGTTCTTCTCATCACCGATCTACCCTTGGATCCACCCGGACACTTTTCCTCTGGCCACCTGCAGCACTTCTTTGCAGCTCTCCATAGAAAAAGACGAAACCCGACACCAAAAGGCACCTATGCACCCGGATTCCCTGGGTGAGGTAACACGAGTACTCCGGTGCTCCTGTGGGTCTAGACTCTCGAAGTGTCCTAGTCTAAAGGGGTTTTATCGTAGTCCATCCGGAAGTGTTCTTAAACAGTAACTTTGTAACTTCTTTGTTTCCCATTATTAGTGCACTTGAGAAACCGCTATTGTTAGCAGATTGCAACACAGCAAATATCAAATATTTGGGACTCTCCCCGGGTTTAACACCAAATGACATCTTCACCAATGAGAACCCCTTAGCAGGTGCAGGTACACACTCATGACACTTTAAACCCAAACCCCCCACCCCCAGTATAGATTGAGGTTTTTCACTGCCCCATTCTATAACAATACATGATGACCAGGTGTGGTATACATACAGGTTAAGTCCAAAATCTCGATCAGGTCGGTAAGCTCCAAGGGATCTTTTCGTTGAGCCCTGATCAGTCAGTTGCTAGTTGTAGGACCCACCGTTGTTCCATGCGAAATAGTGCATTTCTGGACATTCTGGGGTGTCTCTCTAGTATGCCCCATTCAAATGAGTCAGGCGAGTGTTGCGCCTTTTTGAAATGAATGGGCATTTTGGTGTTGGTTTTCTGGCACCTGAAGTTGCTTCTGTATTCCATTATTCGGATTTTGACTGGCCTTGAGGTCATGCCGATTTACAGCAGATCACACCGGCACCTCAGTATATAAATACAGTTGGAGGTGTTGCAATTGGTATGTGTGGTCATTTTCCAACTAATCCCGTTGGGAAAGCTCAGTTCTTTGGTGACTTTCGTGAGGGGACACACAGAGCAAGAACCGCAAGGGTAATGCCCCATGACCGGGGGTAAATCCCACAGTGTTCTTTGTAACTTTGCTCTGTTGTTTCTTGGGTCTTGTGTGGATTATCATCTCCTTGAGGTTATTAGTTTGTTTGAACGCAAACCTTAGTATGGGTAAGTTAAATGTTCCGGTGTTGAGGATGTTCCAATGTTTGCAAACTATTTTCCTCATTCCATTGGAGTCAGGGGTATATGTGGTGACACAAGTGGTGGTCTTGTCAGGTTCTCATATTCTGTCTTTCAACAGGTTCTCGTGGTTATTGTTTTGAGCCCTTTTGCACGCGAGATCTACAACCTGTCTGGGATACTCCCGCTGGAGAAGGTCTTTCTTCAGTGAGCTGGATTCCTTTTTGTAGTCAGTTAAAGTACTACAGTTCCTTTTGATGCGAAGGAACTGACCAAAAGTTAAGTTCTGTCGCAGGGCCCTTGGATGGTGACTACTAAAAAGTAAGAGGCTGTTCCTGTCGGTTGGCTTGCGATAGAGGGTGGTGGAGATTTTATCACCCTCTAATTTGATCAATAAATCAAGAAAAGGAATCTCTCACTGAGATGGTGCTGGTAAATCTCAGAAAATAATGCCGAAATAATGTTACAGACATCAGGCGGAAGGTGGAAAGCTGTCAACTATCACAGCTCAATCTCCATGCAAGAAGGCGGAACATTGACAGGTTCTGGTGGAGAACCCTTTCCTGCTGCTGTGACAGAAGATCCTCCCAAAGGGACAGCCTGATAAGAGGACTGATGGCCTTGTTCAACAGCTCGGGATATGAAACTCTATGTGCCCAATCCGGAACCATAAGGATGATTTGGGCCCGGTCGTTCCTGATCTTCTTGAGAACTCTGAGTAGGAGTGGGTTGGGCATAAAGGCCCACAGGAGGCCTGAGCTCCACCAAAGACAAAAAAAGCATCTCCAAGCAAGAGCTCGCCTTCGAAACTCAGGCTCGCAGAACAGCTGACATTGCACATTCTTATCGGCAGCAAACAGATCTAACCAAGGCTCTCCCCACTGAAAGAGACCTTGCACCACCTCCGGATGGAGACACAATTTGTGATCCATTGGGCATCTGCAGCAGAGTTTGTCTGCTCTGGTGTTCAGAGAACCCACCAGATGTTGAACCACCAGGGATATGCCCTGCTGTTCCAGCCATGTCCAAAGACGCAGTGCTTCCTGACAAAGGGTCCATGTTCACACCCCGCCCTGCTTGTTGCAGTACCACATGGTGGTGGTGTTGTCTGTGAACACTAGCACTAGCCTCCCATAGACGAGGGTATTAAGGCTTTCAATGCCAATCGGATTGCTCGGAGCTCCAACAAGATGATGTGCAGTCCAGATTCTGCTGGAGACCAGAGTCCTCTGATCTCCACCTCTCCCAGAAGGCTGCCCCATCCCAGGAGTGACACATCCGTCACCACTGTAAAATTTTAGTGGGAAAGGGAGAGTGGTCCGCTGCTGACCCAGTCGCAGTCCGCAAGCCACATGTGCAGGTCCTTTACAGCTCACTCCGAAATCGGATTCATGTCGGAGAGATTTCCCCCGATGATGCGTCCACTGAAACTGAAGGTCCCACTGTAGACCCGGCTTCTACCATCGGTCATGCATCACAAGTGGGATTTAGGAAGCCATGAGGACCAGCAGCTTCAGAGTCAGTCTCATCAAAAGACAGGATAGAGGCTGAAACATCGTTGTCATAGCCTGAATATCCTGGATATGCCCGAAACTGCACTGTATCCAGAATAGCTCAGATGAAAGTGAAGATTTGGGCAGGAGTCAGGTGCGACTTAAGCATGTTGATAGCCAACCCCTGCAAATGCAGGAGGTCTGCCATAGTCTGGAGGTGCAAGAAGACCAGCTAGAGTGAGCCAGCCTTATACAGCCAGTCATTAAAAAAGGGGAAGACTGGCACCCCTGATCTCTACAGCTGAGCTGCAACCATCGCCGTCATCCTGGTTAACACCCAAGGTGGGCATGTGATTCCAAAAGGGAGCACAGCAAACTGAAAATGCTTGTGCACAACCATATTCTATAGGGCATGGGAATAGCGGCCCAAAAACCATGCAGTGTTCACAGACCACAGTGCCGGGCTAGGGGAACAAATTATCTACCCAAGATTTTTCAGCCTCTTGAATACCTTGTCCAGGGGTGCCGTAGGGAATGCACCAGAATTTACATGGGAGGTTGAGGCTTGGACCACCAAGCTCTCCAGGGAAGGGTGCTGGGTAAAGAAATTTGGGACTCTGGTGAGGGGCGGTGGGCAATCGTCCTCTTCACAGGAGCACCTGTATTGGGCTTGGACCAAGTCTCAAGTAGGACGTTAGTGACTGACTCACTGAAGGGGAGAAGCGGTTCTGATGGGGATACTCCAGGCTAAAGACCTGGTGGTTGGTGCAGAGAGCATAGGCCTCAGGACCGGGGAAGGGCTAGGTGGCATGACCAATCTATCTGTGGATCCCTGGGACTGACTGTCGACGGTCCCTCCTGAACCTGCAGGGTCCAAAGGCATACAGAAAAAAATCCAACCAAATATGGCCTTAAGATCTTTCAATTGGGCAGGGGTCTCTCCGGCTCCTGAAAAGTTGGGGAGGTGTGGAGCAGACACAAGCACTGGCTCAACCATGGAGCCAGGCCTCGAGTGGTGATGCTCCCTCGTCTAGTCAGCCAACGGACAAGTAGCACACTTTGCCTCCTTTTTCTTCTTGTGGGACTTCAACTTACCCGAACAGCTCGACTACTTGGAGTGAGCCAACAACCTCAGACTCTGCGACCGCTCTCTGGACCTTCCTGTCGACCGGACCTCGATCGGCATGGCTCCGCACGTCAGGCCACCATAAGCTTGAGGCAATGCTGCTTCAAGGCCTTTGGGTCATGGTCCCGCTTGAGGCACCAGAGGCATACAATGTGCGGGTCCGGCCTTCTTTGATGACAAAGACTGACTAAATGCAGAAAAAAACAAGTCAAAAAGTTATTAAAGGGGTAGCTCTTCCCAGATCTGCGTTGGCGAGTGTGGAAAGAAAAGACAAACCACAGCGCACCTGGGTGGCACCGATATAGGCACTGCGAACATTTCCTGCGCGGACGATGTCAAAGTTGCTGTGCGGAGTCAAACGAAGCCACCTATTGGCACGCAGGGTTACTGCTAGCAAAAAAATTTAGGAGCTAGTCCGACACCGGCAGATAATTCTAAGGTAAGGAATCTGCAGCTAGAAGTCTTATCAGCAATGCACTTAACATGTCCTGACAGTAAAACACGCAAAACAACAGTTGTTACTGTGAAAAGACTTGGTTGCCGATTGGTGAGTACAGTTATGTGCTGACCCCCCTCAGCTGTGCTAACGCCTGAACGATGCTACCAAAGTAGGCACTCCATAAGTGTCAAACGACTAGTTACATTAAGGCCAACCTAAATCTCAAGTCAAAATTAATGTAACTTGTTGCAGTGTGTAGCTTTAGGAAAACTGCCAATTTGTTTCCTTCAAAACTCCTTAGCCTCCCTTGGCACACATGGAGCCTGCTCCACAAGACCACTTTCTGTCCTCCTGGAGTGACGTGCTAACAACACTCAGAAAGGAGAACAAGGAGGGCTTGCAGGCCAGGTAGGTGTCCCATTCCTCCTGCAGGAAGCTACTTGGGAGTTAGCCCCAAAAGATAGGCTTCAAAGGGAAGCAGTCTTCGAAGGGCAGATGTGTAGCACCAATGGAGAGGCCTGCCAAATTGGTGAGGTAGACAGGCAGGCACAAGCGGCAGAGAGGAGAAACCAGTTGCAAATCTAGTTTCCCCAGTCGCATGTAGCCCTTAAGTCGCTACAGGGGGGTTTGTAAGTGTATTACACAGTGAGGTCACACAACCAGACCATATAATACACCCCATTTCCTCACATTGAGACTCTTGGTCTTCCCAGTACATTATGCACTTTTTCATTTTCTACAAATTCTATGTGCTTCCTAGGCGGCACATTCTGGCCACAATCTTGAGGCACACCAACCTCAGACAAAGCAGAAAGGCTACGATTTTTATTCAATCTTTAACATAACCTTATGTTTGTAAGGCAGTAGTGAAGTTTAGTCAGGCTGGCCTTAGAATAAGAATTTTTTTATGATTTATTTCTACTTTAAGCCTGGTTTTATATCTTACAGCTATTTATTCAATTTGATCTCCTCTGACAATCGAACAAGTTACTTACCTTCGGTAACGATATATCTGTAAGAAACATAGGTTAGTTATAGATTCCTTACCTTAGAATTACCCCCAGGCATCAGACTGGACCCGGAAAGTTTTTCGTCAGCAGTACCCCTTGTGAGTCGAAAGGTGGTGTCAGTCGGCTCTGCGTTAGTCCTTGGCTTCATGGTCGCTGGGATGACATCGCGGTAGCTACATAGAAGCCGCCCTCGCGCGCTGATGAATGAGTTACTTACCTTCGGTAACGATGTATCTGGTAGAGAAGATTCTAGCCGCAGATTCCTTAACGTAGAATTATCCCCAGGCGTGAGACTAGATCCGGAAAACTTTTTGCTACAGCATACCTGCGTACTGGAGGGACAGCCCCACGTGACTCCGCCCGGACGTTCTCCGCGTCCGTGACGTCAGCGAGGATACATAAGTCCCACCCCGGCGTGCCTACGTCAGTGTTCTTCGGAGAACTTTTCCGCGCCACAATGCAGAGCCATCACTAACAAAAACTGTGAGAATACTGGAACAGTGTGTAGGAGAGTAGGGTCTGCAATCCTATGATCACCCAGATTTTGTGCTTTTGTTTCACTGGTTTACGACTTTCTCTGGCTGTGGGCCTGCCAATCAGACCCACAGCCTGGCTGTTCTCTTTCTAAATTACAACATGTACCCTAGGTGCATTTACCAATTGGTACTGGGCCACCTTATCAGACCCTGTAACTCAGGGCATAGGTGTACCCAGGGCTGCCAGGGGCTGCAGCATGTATTATGCCACCCCTGGCTGGCCTCCTAAATTTGACACAACTGGCTGCATGACAGCTGGGGCAAAGTCGTGTAATCACCCTTTGCTGTAGGTGTAGTATACCTATACCTAACCCTAAAATGGACACACAGATTCCTATCAGTCACTCCTATGGCAGGCCTTGACAATCCTGAAGGCAGAGTGCTTGGAATTGTGTGAGATGGTGCTCTGGCATGAGCTGAGCCTGTCTGCAGCTTGCGGAATCAAGTCCTAATAGCTGTTCCATGATATCGCATACCATATACTCTTAAGTGCATTATAATCCTCGCGGTTAAATGTTAACTTTGGTATTGCTTTATCAAAACATGTCAAGTAAGGTGTAATACGAATTGGAATACTAACCCCTCGCCAATTCTGGCGACGGGGTTAGCATTCCACCCTTCTAGAGGGACACGACATGTATGTAACTGTGAACCCCGGTTAAAGTTAACTGAAGCCTCAGCTCTACAAAATGGATGCTGCCACCACAGACACGAGTCTGACCTCCTGCTGCTGGGAGTCCTTCCAGCGAGGGAGGCTTGGACAAAGGGTTTCCTGTCAGGGGCGGTGCTAGCACCGTCCCAGACATGGTTTTGTGTATCCTGGGTAGGCAGGGCTTTTCAGGAAGGTGACTGCTGAGTGGCACCCCGGTGCTCACTACGCATAGGCCGGTCAGAACCAGTTCCAGGGTCACACCAGCCCCTGGCCTGGGGAAAGTCCGGCATGGCAGAGGGGGGTAACCACCCCCCTCCTAGTCCCACCCATAGGCAGGACCTAGTCACCGGGTCAGCCCCCTTTTTTAGTATAAAGATGGGAGCGGGCCCCCTGTTCAAATTAGATCATCTTTGGAATCAAGACAAGACTTTCTGCGAAAGGACTTCAAGATTTCCTTCTTCAAGATTCTCCCTTGTGGCTAAGGAGTAGTCACCCTGCATCAAGCGGGCACCATCCTAAGAACACTGCGGTCTGCTGCAAGTCCTTCATCACGAATCCGACGACCCAGCTCGACGAGACCCGGCTTCCCTGGCACCTCTGACCTCTACTCAAGTCTACAGCAAAGCTGAGAACTGTGAGTGCGACGAGACCTCGAGGGACCGACGATCGCCAAGACTGCACGACTTCTTTGCAACAAGCCCACCGTGTGCTCCACTGGTGAGTGCTTTGGGGTCCGAGAAGCCCCAACCCTGAGCAGCTCCAGCACCGAAGATCAGCCCTCCAGCATCTCCACGATCTGCGTGGGGCCCTTCTGCTTTTGCGTGCTCACCGCGCTGTGTGGCTACTAGCCGGCTGGCTTGTGGCCTTCTTCACGACGCCCGACGACATCACTGCTGCTGGTCTGGTTGCTCCAGACTGGCCCTTGCTTCCTTCTTCAAGAGAGGCACCCCGGACCCTCCTGGTCCACTCCAGACGCCATTTTAGGTCCACCGCGTGGGCTTGAATTTGCCAAGGCTTTGTTGCCCAATCCTGGGTCCAGTGACGCCGACAGCTTCAATCTTCGTGGGACAGCTCGCTCCTCCATCCTGGTCGCCGACAACGCCTCCTGGTCCGCGAGATCTGCGAGCACAGCGTCACCCACTCACCTAGTCGAGGTGGCTACCATCCGGTGCCCTCCTGGTACCCACTGACTACTGGCTAGTAGTCTCGAACTTAGTCCCCTCTGCTTTCAGGTGTCCTCTTCCTTCGATCCAGGCTTGGATCCATCGAACTTTCTTCACTGGTCGCCTGCCAGCAACTTCTTTCTTCCAGGCTCCTGGTCCGTCTACGAGGATTCCCGACGTCTTTTGAGTCCTATGCAGCTGCAGCCCCTGGGCTAGGTAACTTCGGCATTTCGGTGCCCCAGCATAGCCTCACTATCCAAGGGTCAGAATCCACTCTCGTTTTCCTCCTACCAGGTCGGGTTCGCCCGAGAACACTAACTTTGCAATTCCTAGCTACCATAGACTTTGTCCCGCATCACGCGTGAGAGTGCACACTCTGCACCCGAGTCCCCTGGGTCTCCTAGAAGTAATCTAACGATTCTATAGTCAAGTCCTAGCGATTCCAAAGGCTATTAGTACTGTACTTACCTGCTAGTAATTTCGCATTCCACTTTCTGAGTATATGGTTTTCCGTGCCCCTCGGGCATTTGTATATACTGTGCTAACTTAAGTATTTTTGTAAGAGTTTTGGTTTGTGCTTAGTACCCTGTCCTCATAAAGAGTACAGGGCTGTTGTGATTCTTAATAAATAACTGTTTATTTTCATAACACTTGTGTGGTGTCCTTTCACTGGGTATTCAAGGGGTATATGTGTGGTAAACAGCTGGCTTAACACGCCCTCTCGAGTCTTTAGCCTTAGACTGCTCGTATCCATGCTACTAGGATAGCTGGTCTATAAGGTTGACTTACAACCAATCATCAATAAGGGTTGCTGGACTGATACATAGTGTTCACTAGAATAGTGAGCACTGCATATCAGGCCACCTTCTCACACAGTGTGCGAAAAAAACCCGCTAAACAGAAGGGAAAGAAACAATGGTGAGGAACAGAACCATCCAGAATAGAGCCCGGTACTGAGGCACCAAGATCTGGAATGAAAGAACAGGACACCACTACTGGAAAGCAATCCTGCAACAAATACAACAGCCACCCTGGGGCAGAAGCATGTGAAATACGCACCAAGACGTCTGCAGCCACCGCCCGCAGCAGAAAGGGACACCAAGGACAGAACGGAGATCAATGACCATGAGACCACACCAGCAGGGAGAAAGTCTCCTGAACGCTAAAGTCGAGACCAGCCAAGGCACCGCAACCCCAAGGACTGCCAAAGGAGAAGTGCAAGCAACAAAGGAAAGAAGAAGCACGAGCGAACCCCACACTGGAGATCAGGGTGCAGAAGTGCCTATAAAGTCAAGAATAGAACAACAAGGCGAGCATCCCCCGAAAGGAGGGAGTAAGAAAAACACTTGCAAAAGTCAACCACGTGGAGGCAGGCGATTGCAGAAGACCTAGAGGGCCCTCGCAGAACGGGGAGGAAGGGACGGTCGTGAATGAATCAGCCGCTAGAATTGTCTCTACCAGATACATCGCTACCAAAGTTGTGTAACTCGTACATCTGATGGAGACTATTAGCTGCAGATTCCTTAACGTAGAATAGATACCCTAGCCATAACCAAGGGGAAGGAGGGTCTGCGAGAGGACCTCCCCAGCTCAGGCAAACCCAAGACCCAGACAAGGGACAATCACCGGGACAGGGAAATAACCCAGTCTCCCCCCCAACAGGGGATGAGCCACAGGGACAGGGGAAAGAGCCCAGTCCCCCCCATCCAAGCAGACTAGAACCGCAGTGTCGCAGAGAACACCGCCCCACAGGGGTTGTGTCACCACGTCAAGCGGCAGCCCCGCCCCCACCTAGCAGGGGACGGAAGGGCAATACAAAATGAGGCCATCAGCCAATGTACCAGGGACCTCCACCGTGAGCCCCAGGTACAGGCAATACAAAAGGAGACCAGTAGCCAATGTACCAGGGATCTCCATCGGAAGCCCCAGGTACAGGCTATACGAAAGGAGGCCAGCAGCCAATGTACCAGGGACCTCAACCGGAAGCCCCAGGCACAGGCAATGTGAAAAGAGGGCCAGCAGCTAAAGGACCAGGACTTCCCCCGAAAGCCCCAGGTACAGGCAACGCAGGGTAGCGCCAAGGAAGAAGAGCAAACCAGAGACTCCAAGGAGAAGAGCAGAAAACAAGGGCAAGAAAACTCCACCCGAAACACACCCAGTGAAGAGGGCGGCCGAATTCAACACAGCTGGACGCCAACAAGCCAGACAGAACAGCACCTCAGTAAAAAGGCAGGTGGAAGAGAAAGACAGTCCGAATAAAACCAGAAGCAGGGGGTCCAGGCCTCTCTCCAAAGCCCCTGGCCGTGGCCAGAAGAACCAGAGGGCGCAGCTGGGTTCCAACCAGCCGGAAGATAAGAGGAGAAACAAATAGGACGAACCAAGTCGTCAACAGAGGAAAGTAACCCTTCCGGACCCTAGACAGAGGACCAGGCCTAACGGCAGACAAAAAGGCAAAAACACTGCAGCATAATGCCGCAGCTGCCCAAGAAAAAGCACCAGCGGCATACACCACCACCAGAAAGGCAAGAAACCCACAAGGGAGAGTCCACACCTTCTCAGTATAAGGCAGGGCTATCCAATAGCTCTGAATACCCCACCTAGGGTAGGACACGGTCCAAGAAGTATGGGACCACTCTTAGGGAAGAAATCCTGCATCAGAGAACAAATTAGAAAACCTGCGGCATAAACCACAGGCTTAGTAAGCAGCCAAAAAGAACACTCTTAGCCAAAAGGGGGTGAACCAGCAGCCAACTGAAGAGGTATGCCAAATCAGGACCCCGTGGGCACAGGATCTCTCACAGAAAGTGTAACGTTCATCCCAACACCAGATTCCAGTAGCAGTGGGATAACACTTCCCACTAAAAACCGGAGGAACAAAAAACCCAACTACTGTGGAGGAGGACGGAGCCCCGCAAGAAGACGCTAAATAGCGGAGTCTGCCTGAGTGTTAAAGAGAAGGATCCCGTCAAAGGGTAGATCAACCAGACGTTCCCTGATATTTTCGGGAAAAACAGCATCACGCAGCCAGGCATGGCGACGTATAGCCACAGAAGTGGCCATAGCACTGTATAGCGCATCAACCACATCCAAGGCCGCACGAAGAGTAAATGCAGCCAAATCCCTACCATCCAACACATTGGTCTGTAGGTAAGCATGGGGACCCTCATGAGAGACAAGAACGAAGGGACTCCACAGGTCCCACAGACTGGAAGTAGCCCTGGTCGATACACACAAAGTGTTAAGCGCCCGCAAAGCAGCGCTAGAAGAAGCGACATTATGCCCCGATGAATCCAACCACTGGGCCTCCCGAGACAGAGGAAACAACACCACAGGCAAACACAGAAAGGCATTCCGCAGAAGAGAGCCTTGAGTAGAAGGGTGGAAAGAAAGACAAACCGGTCCTGCGGAGTAAGGCAGTGACAACGCAGAAGTGCCTGAGGCACCGGATCACCCCTGGCAGGGAGCCCCCAAGCCCCCGTAAGAGAATTGTGGAGTGACGCTTCAAAGGAGAGGAACAACTCCAGTCCACCAGAGCCCTGAAGGAGACCTTCCAAAAGGTTGTCCGTAGGAAACAGAGTGACAGGTTCACCCATTCGCAGAATACCAGCGGCTGTGGAGGTGGCCCGAACAAGGGCAACACTAGCCTCCGTAGGGAGCCGCAGAGAAAGTAATTCTTCCGTGGGCGACAGTTGCAGGCTGAGCCGCCTGTCCCCATGTCCAGGGGAAGCGACCAGCCCCGGAATAGTGGGGGGTACACAGATAAATGAGGAACCTGAGAAGCCCCAGAAGGCGGAGAGGCCGGGGAAAAAGCAATCCACGAGCCACGGAAAGAAAGGTTTGAGGATTTTGGCCGTGGGGACGGCGAGGAGCCCTCCCCTGAAGTTGCAGGTGAAAAGGCAACACGGTGCCCTGTCTCCAGGGAAGAATACACCAACAGATGGCTGGCCTCTGGAGAAGGGTACTAATCCAGAACCCGACGCCGGCGCGGCTCCGTGGAGTCCGCCACCGGCACCTGAACGGCATCATGCGGCGCCGGAGTGGGTACTCGTGGCACCAGCCCGACTCCTGCCACCACGTGCTCACCATGAGGGTGCGGCGAGGCAGGGATGCCAGGCGCCGAAGAGGGGAGCCCCGAAGGACTGCAGTCAGACGACACCACTCTCCTTCGACCTGGAGCCGAAAATTCCGGCGCCTGAGCCGCTGGCGACTTTGGGGAAGGCCCTGCGCGAGGCAAGGGATCCACGGACATCTCAGGAGGTAAAGGAAGGGCCAAAGAAGCCTTCAGCTCCACAGCGGAGGCTGTCATTTGGGCCCTATTCGCCTCTACGCCGGGAAATGGCCGGAAGGAAGGCGACAGGCGGGGGTGGATGTCCCGGGGGGGGGGGGGCAGGCTCCCACCGCGACAGGACCTACATGCCAGCGGACGACGCCCTCGGCCCGCAGCTAAAGACTATGTCAAAGACGAAACCGGCGTTTCCTGACTTTCGAGGTAGGGCACGGATGCTGGGACGACACCGACCTGGACAAGCGGGCCGACAGCAATTTCATCCGGCGCTCCCGCTGGGACTTCGGTTTGAGGTGCTGACAAGCGTTGCAGTCATGGTGCTCGCCCAAACACCACCTACACATAGGGTGAGGGTCCGTTGCTGACATCTGACGTGCACAAGAAGAACAAGTCTTGAAGCCCGAAGGCATTCCCACTTTTTCTCAATGCAAAAGCGTGAAAAGAGGGCCTGAAAACAGGCCAGTATACGATCCAGATCCTTGATACGATCCAGATACTCGATGCATGCGGAAAAGAGAAAAAAATTGACGTTGGTGCGCCAGGGTGGGGCTTATGTGACCTTGCTGATGTCGCCCGCGGACGTCAGGGCAAGACACGAGGTACCGCCCCTCAGTGCGTAGAGTTGCTATGGCAAAGAAAGTTTTCCGGATCCAGTCTCACGCATGGGGATAATTCTACGATAAGGAATATGCAGCTAGTAATCTCTATCAGATATCAGTTCGCAGAAACTGGGATGATGGGTGGGGCGGTAAGGAATCTATCACTAACTAATGCTTTTTACAGATATATCGTTACCGAAGGTAAGTAACTTGTTCATTTGAAAGAAACACGCAATGATAGATACCTTACCTCAAAACAGCGACACTGGTATTGGGTCTATCATCTCCCATTACACTCCCGGTAGGAACTTGCGCTCCTCCGGGAAATTGCTTTTGACAGCCCCCCGCGTACGAAGAGCTAAATGAGGTGGCAAGGCTTTTTCCACGCTGGCCCCCAAGTGGTGGAATGATCTTCCTCTTGACCTGAGATCCCTCCCATCTTTACAGAAATTCCGCAATGCCCTAAAAACTCGTCTCTTCCGACAAGCCTATATGTAAGGACGTCTGTTTTAATTCTGATTGTATTGTTAGGCGACTTGACACCTGCGGGTTATTGTTTTACGCATTATAAATTTCTATCATATCATATCAGATACCCCAGCAATAACAACCCCGGTGGTGGGTCTGCGAACCAAGATCACACCAGAAATTCCTGGAGAACAGAACGGCCAAAGAAGCCGTCTCTCCGGACTTAGCTGTCCAGGCAGTAGTGTCTTGTGAACATGTGTAGCGATCCACACGTAGCTGCCTGACAGATGTAATTAAAGGGAACTCCACGTCCCAAGGCAGTGGTAGCTGCCGTCGCCTGGGTGGAATGGCTGCGCAACCCCACTGGAGGCTCCTTCTATGCCAAGGAATAACAAGTTTCAATGCACAAAATGTCCCATCCATAAATAGTCCGTTTGTGCACGGCCCGACCTTTTTTGGCGCCCACGTAGACAACAAAGAGCTGGTCATCCACCAGGAATTGTTTAGTGCGATCCAAGTAAAAGGAAAGCGCACGTTTTGGATCCAGGCGGTGGAGCCCCTCTTCTTCTTTGGAAGGATGCTGAGGCGGAAAGAAAGTGGGCAAAGTGATGGTCTGTCCAATATGGAAAGGAACAACCACTTTGGGTAGGAAGGACGAGTTTGAAGGACATTCTTGTCCGGATTAACAGTCAGAAAAGGAGGCTTAGAAGAAAGTGCTTGGAGTTCACTCACCCTGTGCGCAGAGGTGATTGCCACCAGAAAAGCAATTTTTAAGGTCAGAAGCCTGAAAGGACAGTTATGTAGCGGCTAAAAGGGAGCGCACATAAGATCTGTAAGAACCAAGTTCAAGTCCCACTGGGGCATTACGAAGGGAACAGGAGGAAAAAGATGAGTAATTACCCTAAGGAAGTGACTTCCAACCGGGGACTTGAATAGAGAAGGCTGATCATGTAGCTTAAGAAAGGTTGAAATGGCTAAGAGGTAGCCCTTTAGAGTTCCCATAGTAGAGCCCTGCTGGGCCAAAGAAAGGAGCAAGAGGACCTCAGAAAGAGGGGCAGAGAGGGGATCCACAGCCTTTGCTATGCACCATGCCACAAATTTGTTCCATTCGCAGGTGTATACTGTCTTATTGGAGGGACGCCTGGCTGCCAAGATAACATCACAGACTTCGGGAAGCAGGTCAAACGAGGTCAACTGCCGCCGCTCATTCTCCACGCAAGGAGGTGGAGGCTGGATAGCTTCGGTGGAGGACCGTCCTCTGCTGCTGTGACAGAAGATCCTCCTGAAGAGGCAATCTGATCGGAGGATCGATGGCCATGTGTAGCAGCTCGGGATACCAGACTCTTCGTGCCCAATCTGGGGCCACAAGAATGTCTTGGGCCCGGTCGCGCTTGATCTTCATTACTCTGTGCAGAGGCGGTATAGGCAGAAAGGCGTATAGAATACCGCAATTTCACTCGCGACGAAAAGTGTTGCCTAGCGTGTGCCGCCTTGGAAATTCCAACGAGCAGATTTTGCTGACATTGTGCGTTCTCTTAGGTGGTGAATAGATCTAACCAAGGCTCTCCCCACTGTTGAAAGCGACCTTGCATCACCTCCGAGTGAAGACGCCATTCGTGATCCATCATGCACCTGCAGCTGAGTTTGTCCGCCCTGACGTTCAGGGAACCTGCCATGTGTTGAACCACCAGGGATATGACCTGATGTTCCAGCCATGTACAGAGGCGGAGGGCCTCTTGACATAGGGTCCACGACCCCACCCGCCTTGTTTGTTGCAGTACCACATGGCGGTGTTGTTGTCTGTGAACACCTGAACTTCTCTTCACCACTGACAGAGGGAAGGAATGCTTTGAGTGAAAGACGAATCAACCGAAGCTCCAGAAAGTTGATGTGGAGCCCGGACTCTGCTGGAGACCAGAGGCCTCTGATCTTTGCCTCCCCATGTGGCTGCCCCATCCCAGAAGTGATGCATTGGTCACCACTGTGAACTCTGGTTGGGGAAGGGAGAGTGATCTGCTGTCGACCCAATCCTGGTTTGTGAGCCACCACTGCAATTGGTGCGCAGTGCCCTCCGAAATCTGGATGCAATCGGACAGGTTCTCCTGATGTTGTGCCCACTGGAACTTCAGGTCCTACTGCAGAGCCCACATATGCCATCTGGCATGGTCCACCAGCAAGATGCAGGAGGCCATTAGGCCCAACAGCCGTAGGGTCATCCTGACCGAAACCCTGAAAGATCGGAATCATAGCCCGAATATCCCAGACTCGCTGTTCGGGAGGATAGACCAGAAACTGCGTCGTGTCCAGAACCGCTCTGATGAAGACGAGCTTCTGATAGGGATTCAAGTGTGACTTGGCACCTTGATGGAGAGCCCCAGTGAATGCAGGAGGTCGACCGTAGTCTGAAGGTGGGAGACAACACTATGGGGTGAGGCTGCCTTCAACAGTCAGTCATCAAAATAGGGAAAGACTGGAACTCCTGATCTGCGACCACCACCATCACTTTCCTGAACACCCGAGGGGCGCTGGTAAGCCCAAAGGGGAGAACGGTAAACTGAAAGTGCTCATGGCCTACAGTGAACCGCAGGTAACGCTGGTGGGCCGGCAGGACGGGCATGTGAAAATAGGCGTCCTGCAAGTCCAACGCTACCATCCAGTTTCCAGGGTCGAGGGCAGACAGGACCTGAGCTAGCATCAACATTTTGAACTTCTCCTTCCGGAGGAAGCGGATGACGTCTCTGTGATCCAAGATAGGACGCAAGCCTTTGTCCTTCTTGGGCACCAGAAAGAGGGACTAGCAACCGCAACCTACTTCTGGGACAGGAACTCGCTCAATGGCTTCCTTGGCCAAGAGTGAATAAAACTTCCTGTTGGAGAAAGGCCAGACGATCCTCCGACATGCGATGGTGCTGAGGTGGCATGGATGGAGCGGTAGTCTCGTTCGAAGGGGAGGAAGTAGCCCCTTCGAACTATCTGCAAAACCCACCTGTCTGACGTGATGGTCCGCCAGTGAGGGAGGTGATGGCGAATCCTGCCGCCCACTGGCAATTGGTGGCCCTGGAAGGTTGGACTAGGAGGGTTTGGAGGCTGAGGCAGAGAGGGCTGTGGTGGACTGGCCCGCCCGCTGGCCCCCTGACCCAAAGCGGTGGTTCCCACATACCCGGCCACACAGGGGCCGAATAGCTTGCGCGGGCAAAAAGCAGACTGCGCAGGGTGGGTGGTGGAGAGGCCCAAGGACCTGGCTGTAGCCCGACAGTCCTTAAGGCACTCCAAAGTGTTGTCTGCCTTATAGCCGAAAAGGCGACAGCCATGAAAGGGCATGTCCGTAAGAGTGGATTGGACATCCCGTGAAAATCCAGTCGACCTCAACCAGGCGTAGTGTCGAAGGGCTACCAACATGGGAATCGTCCTGCTTAGTGAGTCGGCGGTATCCAGCCCACAGTGGATGGTAAACTTTGCGGTGTCTCTCCCTTCGGCAACTGCACGGAAGAGTATGGCCCGGGCCTCCTCCGGGCACTTGGGCAGCACTTGCGCCACTACATCCCACACGGAGTGGGTGTAACAGCCCAACAGACATGTGGTGTTTACTGACCGAAGTCCCAAGCTGGAGGAAGGAAACATCTTCCCAAGATGGTTCAACTTTTTGGATTCCCTATCAGGTGGTGCGTTAAGGAATGCGCCTTTGGAGGTGGAGGCTTGGACCACCAAGCTCTCAGGGGTGGGGTGCTGGGAGAGGAAAAAGGGGTCGCCCAGGGCCAGGCGGTGGCACCGGGCAATCATCTTCTCAACAGGAGACCCTGTGTTGTGCCTGGACCAGGTGCTTAAAAGGATGTCAGTGAGGGCTTTGTTAAACGGTAACAGGGGCTCCGAAGAGCTCGCTGCCGGTTGAAGCACCTGTGTCAGGGGGCTAGTCCTGACTGCCACCGTAGGTAGATCGAGGTGGAGAGCCTCAGCCGCCCTATACAACACCACGGCGTAAGACGCTCCCTCCTCCGTAGCCATGGTAGGAGACAATGTGTCAAGATCTGATGAAGTATCCATCACTGGCTTCCCCCAGCTCCTCTCTCTAGTCTGATTCGTAGCCCAACTGGTCAATTAAAGGGTCGCCAGACCCCTCCCAGTACTCCTCACCTTCTTCTGGCTGCCAATCTGGTCTAAAAGAGTCAGGGTAGAACAAGGGCACAAAAGTACCAGTCTGTGCCGGATATGGCGCCGGTCGACGCTGGTCTGGCTCTGTGTCTACATCGAGGTGGAGGCCGGGGTCGACGTCGGATGGGGACACAGCCAACACCGGCTGCGGATGTGGTGCTGGTGGAATTGGCGCCGAGAGACATGTAACTAGGTCGACCTGCACCAATCTGGATTCAGGCTTGGATCCAAGGGAACCCTGCGGCGCCAGGGTTGAAGCCACTGGCATCAAAGGCGTAGAGCCCCCAGCCGAGTCCGCGGGACCTGAAGGTACGCCGGCTGAGTCTGTCTGCCCAAAGATGGCATGCATTGCTTCGTAAAATTGGCAAAGCTGGGCAGGGGTCGCTCTAGGTCCCGGGAAGCATGGAGTCGACCCTTTGGGCTCCAAACGCAAATCTGCAGGAGGGGCACCACCCGCATCCCTCGCCACGTCCGCCCTCAGACAGGGAGAAGTCTAAGAGCGTCGATGCTTCTTCGATGTCTTATTATGCTTCGACTTACCTGACCCGGAGTGCGAAGACTTGGAAGAAGAATGTTGATGACTCCGCGACCAGTCCCTTGACCTCCCACGCGTCCTCGTACCGAGAGGAGCCAACTGACTGGCTGCGAGAAGCTTTCGGGACTGCTCCCACAAAGACTTGACTTCGGATTCATGGTCCGGATGTCGGAACACGACTTGGGGTCATGGTCGCGCTCGAGGCAAAACAGGCACACGGGGTGCAGATCAGTCACCGACATCAGTCGGCAACAAGAACCACAAGCCTTGAAGCCAGGCATCCCTGGCATGCACCAGGAGTCGAAGACTCGAAAACGGTGTCGACAAAAGTCAGCAAAAAGTAATTCAAGAAGGGACTGGAGGTACTGCTCTCTCCGGATCTGCCCTGGCTGGCGTGGAAAAATAAACAACTCTAGTTAGCACGCAAGGGCGACATCTATGTAGCTACCTCAATGTCCTCCCAGTGACCACGACGCCAATGACTAATGCAGAGCCGACCAATGCCACTTTTCGACGAGCAGGGGTACTGCTGATTTAAAGCTTTCCAGATTCAGTCTGACGCCTGGGGGTAATTCTAAGGTAAGGAATCTATGACTGTTTCTTTCAGATTATGTGTTCAATTGCAGAATGATCTGCCAGTGATACTGTCTAAACCATCCAATTTTAATAACATTCTTGAAGTTTGTACAGGCTGTTTAAAATCGATTGTAAAGGTTTTTATGTTTGTACTTTTATGGTTTTAATCCAAAACTGAATTGCTTTTTTTGACACATAACTGAGGATCATTCCTTAATCATGTGGGTCAGATGATAAAATGCTTTGGTTGCATGTTCTGCATACGTTAGAGTCTTCAAAACGTGACAAAGAAAATAATTGAAAATATTTGTGAAAGCTAAAGCTAGTTGCTGGTATTTTATCAACTGTGGTTAGCATAAAAAAAGGAACTCACAGGCACAAGTGGTGCATATGAAGGCTGAAGTGATGTCGTTTTTGCTGGCTCATAGGGTTGCAATTGAAATTATGCACTACAAAGCAGTCATATTTGTTACTTTAAAATTTTCCCAAGTCAAATTATGTACGTAATTTGGGGGGTATTTGAAAGAAAATGTATCTGCAGGTAAAATATTAGGAAACTAAAGTTTTTGGCTTTACATATGAATATGTCCAGGAAAAGAACTTCACTATGAATGTTCAGTGTGGATCCCACGTCTTTTACATTTAAACCAAATAACACACCAACACAAATATTTTTCCTTACACAGCACCTTTACTCAGGACAGACATCAGATATAGAACACTGGCAGTTTAAAAACATTGGACGACATTTGCCTCCTGAATTAATGGTGCTAGTCAGATAACCAGTGCTTGTTCAGTTGTACATCATCATCAACATTTGGTGTCCTATATTGGTTTTTAAACGGTTATCCCAAATTAATCTATATCTCTGATGAGAAACTCAACTTTGTCTAGAGAGAACCACTGACCCAGAAGGGGTGGGAAGTAACACTTTCACATCCACTATTAACCATCAACTGCAATATCCAGATACATTTTTTCGTAAAATGAAAAAAGAATTTAAAGCATATAAAACTTGAAGTAATAATTATTACTCTATAGGACAAAACGTCTTCAAGTAAGTTATGTCACGCATGGCATGGCTGTAAAATCAATACTTTTCCTTGGGGTTAAGTTTGCTTTGGGAGGCGACAGCAAAGAGAAAATAATGTTGGCAATATGTGCAAGATATATCAACGATGACCAGGTATGCACTTGAAATAAAAACTTTTTTTTGCATTTCTTATTAACTAAAAATGACAAAATATAATTTCATAATTTTGTCAATACAGTTGTAACGTAGTCTGTTTCATCAATATTCTATTTTGAAGCAGAGGGACAAACATACATGTGAAAAATCCATTATGCACATTTTATTTCAGTGTCTTTTCCCCTTAGCTTTTTTATTCAAGTTGTACATGACACCAACAAAAACAAGTGTACTTCATTGGTTTTACACTCTCTCTACTTTGCCCCCATGAAGTAAAATATAAATACAAACGAGGAAAGAGTTGTTAATAATTGCATCATTTCAATGCTCTTATACACGATATATGGGTAACACAATTGCACAATGGTCCTCTTTTTAAAAGCAAAGAGAAGGTACACTTCACCTTAGGAAACTTTGAAAATGTTAAGTATGCTGCGTAAAATGCATCCTGTACTATTCAATGCCCTTTTTTTTTAGCATGGTCACCAATATCTGTTCTCTCTTCACACCGAATTCAGAATATCAAGACAGTAGCTGTTGTTTCCCAGCTCTTGCTTTTCTGTAATGCCTTTAAGAAAGAAACGCCTTTACACACAACAAAAGAAAATGGTAGGAGAGTTATTAATCTGTGCAGTGGGCGACCTTTATCTCATCCAGGATGCCTTCAAGCTCAGGCTCTTTTGTAACCTAATAGCAAAAAATAAAAGGGGACACTATACACCGGCATCTACTCCCTTGCGGCAGCTTCTCATTTGCTTCCAAAGCGCACAACCTCTTGGCCCATCTGGTCTGCCCGTGCTAAGGAAAATGTAAATCGCTTCCAGCACACAGAAGAGGTGGTGGGGAACGTGCAAAAAGCAGGTTAGGCAAACATGAAGGCTTCTTTGGGTCAATGGTTTCGACTCGGGAAATACTAATGGTGAGGCCTGTCTGACTTGCCTCATGAACAGCAGCGAGGATTCCCTTTAAGTAGAATTGATTTGTTTGCCTTTGACACAGTCTCTTACTACAGGCCTGCACCTAAAGTCTGAAATCCCCGAAACAAGTAGTGTGTTAAACTGGTTTTGTTAAACATTTTCTGTGCCACAATTCCTAACTCAGCTGAGAAGACACTTGTCTTCCTAAACTTCAAGATAAAAAAAAAATCACCTAATTGGGATAAGCACACTTTTTAGAGTTTACATTTTTCACTGCTTAGCTCCCATATTCCTGGTAACAAATAGAGTCCCCCAAAAAAGAGAAAGAATGCATAAAATACATTGACCGGGTCAAAGTTCGAGACAAAAAAAACCACTGAAACAAGTCCGTTGTTGCATCTGAAAATGGATATGCAATGAGAAAATTGCCATCACTTTTGGCAAGAAAAAGTTAGCAAATGGATTTTGTTACCTGGTCATTCTGAGCAAGAGGGGAGAGGTATTCACTGAAGATCACCTAGGGGATAGCACAAGAACTGTTACTGTGTCACCCTAGATGTTGAAGGTGTAGTGAATTAACACCTTGGCTGCTAGGTGTTTTCCCCTCCTGTGCTGACTTTTCATTATTTCCTTTGTTTCATGACGAGCTCAGCTCGTCACCAGCACAGCTCAACCGTGCATCATGACGAGCTGAGCTCGTCATAAGCATCGAAAGGGTTAACATGCCTGCTGTTAGTACAGAAAGATTGTATGATTAGTAGCAACCATGCGCAAATATAAACTATATCAAGAGATTAGACTCATTAGATGTTAACCATTTGGGGTAAGCTTTAAGTGTGTTATGAACTCAATCTATTTCCAAGCCATGTAACTACAATTTGTCTTCATTTCCATCACATGGCTAACAGACGTGGCAACATTATAGCACTAATACTTGCAAATCATTTACTTCCCACAACAATAATAGAAGGGTAGACCTACAAGCAGATGGATATTTAATTCTCCGCCCAGTTTTTCCAATCCTCACCATTGCTAAAGAATGATGGCAATGACAAGTTTAATATTGTACCTCATTCGTTTTTGAGTCTTGAAACATAACTCTTGAAGTGATGACTATGCTCAAGGCAGGAAAGGTTGCTGATCCGCTTGATAAAGGAGTTTCTCATCCGATAAAGAAAGCTTGATTAAGTTGATGAAGCCAAACGTTACTTTTATGGTCTTCTTTCGGGGAACAGGCCAGAATGGTCCAGAAAGACGTTGAGCTTGCTTCTCTCTATCACATTACACCACCAGCATGTTCAACTCCCATAAGATGTGTTATAATGCAACATTTTCTCATAAAAGTGCAAACAAACATTTACATAAGATCTGGGCCTAAATCCTCCCAGAATGAGAACTTTATATTGCATTGCTATAGGTTTTTTCTCTGTCTTTGTGCAAAAAATATCCAGTAAGGTTCTGGCTCATTTTCAGAGTATCGTATAGCTATTATATCTATTCATACATAATATTTTATATAATATATATGTATATAAAAAAGTGAACAGATTACATTCTCTTACAAAAGAATGCTGGGGGCTGAAGAAGATGCTGTGAGTTCTGATGTATTGTTATTCAAATAAACGCAGACTAATAGCATGAAATGCGAACATGTGGTAATGTTTTCCCACATTTCCCATAAGGTTCCCAAAGTACATCAAAACAATGTTTCTTTTTATTACAAAGAGAACTAGAAACTGAAAATGAGCCTGAGATAAGTTGTTAGAAAGGCAGTCCCTTGTAAACATTTCCGTTAAAGGAACAGTAGCAATTGAGTATGTTGTCAGTTACCCAGATTACATCTAACAACAAAGCTTCACTTTATAAAAGATGTACAAGCCTCGGCCTTGGCTTTCAGGAATTTAATCGGTAGCTAGTTTCAGAAAACAATCAGATTTCATTCAGTCCAACTTTGGAAATCTGAGTTTATGTTTACTAGGTTTTCTGTTCCCCTGTTGTGGGGGCCTGTGGAAGAACTTCTGGCTTCATGATCTGGTATGTAATGAGATATTCTGGGTACGCCTAAAATAGAAAATGGTAAACATTGGTAAACATTGCCAAATATTCGTCCAAAACACATCTGAAGCGGCTTGGCAAACAAATATGCAATGGCATTAAAATAAGGAAAAATACTAATCAGTAACTAGCACTTCAAATTAATAAACAACGTCCTAGTACTTTAATCCTAGTACTAAATGAACAGTGACACATTCCCGGGTGAGTTATGTGCTATACAAATACACTTACCATAACACAACATTGCCATGGTCAAGCCTACATGACTTTCAGAATCTCAAAACCTGCATATCCTTTTGTTGACATTTGAATGTCCTGTTACAATAAAACGTACTGACTAGGTGGAATACTCTGTTTTTTAAATAATTTTGAGGTAAATGGTCTGAGCAGAGCAACTGTGGATCGGTGCCAATGGGAATGGACAAAAGGGGACTGACGTCAATGCTTTTGGATAGTGCTTTACACAGCTCTGCTATGTCCTATCTGGCATGGTTCCCAGCGTCCAGCTGGCGCCAAGGAGCCACTTACAAGCACAGGGCAGCTATGTCAACTTTACGGATCAAGAATAAAGTCTAGAGGAGATTCAAAAGCTAAGGAATTTGCAAGTACAAACATCCATCAGAATATCTGGTATCAATTTTAAACAGAATGAGACGTGGGACACCAAAAACCACTTTAGATGGTAAGACCTGCTTGTGGAGAGATGCGCATCAGTTCTGCAATCCAGAATCACTTACAGAATACATTTGCAATAGCCTGAATGGCCATGAAAACTATTTCATAGGGGCCCTAGGGGTTTATACCTCACTTCAATTTGTGTTTGAGGATCATAGAACCTACAGACTAAGGCCACCAGCAGTGAGATAGCAGCAGCACACACACACACACTGCTGCTAATAACAAGGAGTTTGTAACTTTTCTGGACACTGACTGCAGAAAGAAGAGGAGGCTTAGTAAAACCAAATACTCAAGGCCAACTTCTCATCCCGACTTATACTGGTAGAAAAGGACATGGGACCATGGACTTGTTAAAGGACCTGTGTGCCACTCACACAAATTGTTAATAAATGGACCAGCATCAGTGGCAAACTGATTTAAACACAGCAGATTCTCCTTACAACCCAGTCACCAATCTGCTGCATTAGCTGGAGAGAGGAAGAGTGGCAAGTACAGCATTCCTCCAGAGAGGGTCCGAAAATTCTTCAGTCAAAATTACTGCTCAGTCCGAGAGGATCAGATTCAATCCTTGTGACTTCTGCACACAACTACAACGATTATATATCAAAAGACTCATGTTTCTAGAACAAAACACTTAAGTGTGTTACAATACATTTACTGAAAAACTAAAAAGCAAGGTGAGCAGGCTGTTCTTTAGAGACTCAAGTTGTCAACAACCCCCTACATGCAGCGATTTTGTAGACCTATTTCTGAAGCCATTTTTGTTTTAACCATCCTCACAGCAATAAACATTAACTTTCAAAATGGTATTATATATATATATATATATATATATATATATATATATATATATATATATATACACACACACACACACACACACACATATATATATAAATACATATGTATATTGCCTCCTACGATCGTAGTGAAGTGGAATAAAGATTTAGACTGGTGCTGCAACGCTGAAAAAGTGGTGTTCCAGGGTAGGGGATGCCCGAAGAAGTGGGACAAAACTTGGGGCAAATGGACAATACAGAGGGCTTTGAGAACTACAGGAGTGAAGGGAAGGGGGAGATGGGAGGGAGCATTGTACACTGCATCATATTGAATTGTACCCAAGAATGACTCGATTGCTAGATTTCAGCACTGTGATATAACAAATCCATGGTTGTTAAGTTTGATACCCTTTCTCAGTCTGATTGGGGGGTTGGAGTGGGTGTGGGGTGGTTGGGTTTCTTTCTGTTTGGGTCAGTGGGGATGTTTTGGGGTGGTGGGTGGTTGGCATTGTGGGTTTTTTCCTGTTTGGACTCACGGGTAATGTATTACGGTTCCATATGCAGCTCCACTGGTTCCTCCTATGCTCCCTAGGCTGCACCCTCTGTCGGTCAGGCATGTTAGGCGTTTTCGCCACCCGCCGGCTCGCTTCGCACTCTCAGCCACACTTGCCAGTTTGACGCTCATGCGCTTTGCCCCAGCTGCTCTGTAGGTGGGAACCCTTCGCGTGCTGTTTTCCTTTACCGGCGCTGCTCCCCATTAGCGTTTCCCCTTGCTTCTACCTGGCTCCCTTACTCCACATGTGCGCTGTGACGAGCTGTGCTATCTGCTGTCCGCGACGCAAGATACTGCACACTTCCCTGCCCCCTAATGGCTGACATTGTCTGCTGGACTTGGAATGTCCGCGGCCTGAATGACTACCGCAAGGCCTGTCTGATACACTCCCATCTACAGCAACACAAGGTGGATATTTGCTCTTACAGGATGCGCACATGTTACCAGTCTCCAGACTTCAATCTCGCTACTGGGGGAATCCCACTCCCCAACATTCTCTTCGTACGCTAGGGGACTCTCCATCTTGCTGCGGTGTGGCCTCCCTTGTCAGACCTCCCGGGTTCTTCTCGATCCGGAGGGTAGGTATGTAATCCTCCATGGTCTACTACTGGCCCAGCCTGTCACGATTGCCGCGGTTTACGGCCCCAATTCTGATGACCCGCCATTTTTTTTAATGTTTCGCACCTCATCTCCTCCTGTGGCTCTGCGGCAATAGTTTGGGGTGGAGATTTTAATGTTACTCTCTCGGCGACCCTGGATCGTTCTGGCTCTTGCAAGTCTCATCCACGCACGGCAGTAGCTCTTACATCCATCTTAATTGACAATGCACTGAATAATGCCTGGCGCCACCTCCGTCCCGATGCCTGTGAAGGCACCAGCGTAACCGGCGTGCGGGGCTGCTGGCCGCGAATCGATTTTTGTATGACTATGCCGGATGTCCTGGCTTGCTGATGCTGAGCATATGGCTCGCACCTTCTCCGATCACGTGCCGGTCGAGATCCGTCTTAGGCCTCCCCATTCCCAGCGACGTGCTTTTACCTGGCGTCTTTCTCCCAACACCCTCCGGGACTCCGTATTCTGCACTGAAACCCACAAAGCGATCACCAACTATTTCGATCTCAACGCGTGTTCGGTCGACT
Source organism: Lissotriton vulgaris (assembly GCF_964263255.1). Taxonomy (NCBI): domain Eukaryota; kingdom Metazoa; phylum Chordata; class Amphibia; order Caudata; family Salamandridae; genus Lissotriton; species Lissotriton vulgaris. The sequence continues at coordinate 1,431,427,766 of NC_141689.1, read as the reverse complement.
CTGCCTCCACCCTATGGGAAGGTTTCAAGGTTGTCGTTCGGGGCGAGTATTTCCAAACAGGCGGGCGTTCTCCGCTCCATTGGCTTCAATGTGGCTAGGCTTGAGGGGGGAATTAAGGATCTTGATGCCGCCCAGGCGCCGTACCCCAGCCAGGAGACGCTGGCGCTGCTATGCCAAAAGCATACAGAATTCTCAGATGAAGTCAGCCGTGATCTGTCCTTGCTTGGTAGAGAGGGTCGAGCGTGCCGCTTTGGGGAGGGGGACCGCCCAGGGCGTACCCTTGCTAACCTACGTCCACCGCGCGCTGCCTCCTATATTACTGCTCTCAGTGATGGAGGCCCGGAGAGGACCACCTCTCCGGAAGATATTAAATCCCGTTTTCTTGACTTTTACTCTCCCCTCTATTCTGCCAGCACTCCCTTGCCACGGGAGGAGTTCGACCAATATTTTGAGTCCATCGCCCTCCTCTGGCTCGAAGACTAACATCGAAAATTTCTTGATGAGCCATTCTCCTGGGAAGAAACATTGGCAGCCATCAACAGCTTACCTAGCGACAAGGCCCCAGGCCTGCCTGCCTTGTTCTACAAATCGTTCGCTGACATCCTGGAACCGCATCTGGCGGCCATGTATAACGAGCCTTTCGACACCGGGCTATTCCCGCCGTCCCTGCCCGAAGCATTGATACCTTTGCTCCTTAAACCGTACAAGCCTGCCGACCGTTGTGACTCCTACCATCCTCTTTCCCTGATAAACATAGATAATAAAATCTTCGCCAAATTGATAGCCTCCCGTCTTCTTCTCCTAATGCCCACCATCGCCCTCCCTGATCAATCTGGTTTCATACCTGGCAGGGCAACCTCACATAATCTTCGTACTATTTTCTCTGTCCTGCATCAAATTAACCCTAACTTGCCGGCCGTGGCCACACTACTAGACGCCACGAAGGCGTTCGATACGTTGGAGTGGACTTTCCTGTTCTACATTCTACCACGTATGGGTTTCAGCACTCCCTTTCTGCGTAATATCAAACTCCTTTACACCAGTCGCTCCGCACGTCTCCGCATTAATGGTCAGGTATCCGACCCCATCAACATTGCCCGTGGCACTCGCCAGGGGTGTCCGTTATCGCCCATGCTTTTTGCCATTGCCATGGAGCCCCTGGCTGCCAGGCTACGGCAGCACCATACGCACAGGTGCATTGGTTTCTCGTCCCGCTCTCTCCTGATCTCAATGTATGTGGTGACATCACCCTATATGTCCACCACCCCAGGAAATCCTTAGCTCCCTGGTTCGGGATATCATACATTTTGGCGTGCTTTCGGGCATCCAGGTGTACTGGAGTAAGTCGGTCCTATTTCCCCTGACAGATGCTACTGTACCCTTCACTCCGGACTTTCCATTTGTGTGGGCATTCGGCCCCACGCTCTATTTGGGCATCTGGTTAAGTAGGGATTTGGATGAATTTTGGAGGTCGAACTTCGGGCAGGCTGTTGATTGGCTTGAATCCAGAATCCCTTCGTGGAGCAGACTGACGCTATCCTTGGCTGGCCGTATCGCCATAGCAAAAATGGTGGTCCTGCCTAAATTGCTCTCTCTTCTTGAACATACCTATCCCCCTCACCTCATTTGTTTCGCAAACTGCGCTCTCTAGTCATTTCGGTTGTTTGGGAAGGTAAACAACCCAGGGTGGCCTACGATATCCTCACCCTCCCTATGTCTGCTGGTGGGATGGGTGCGCCTGACTTTCGGATCTACGCCTTATGTGCCCAGGCCAGCTTCTTGCATTTCTTTACTCAACCCACCCCATTTCAGCCTCACGGCGCAGTAGAGACCGATGTGGCCTCTCCTTGGCCCTAGTCCACTGCTCTGTTCGGGCCTGCAGGGCGTCCCCGGGCAGAGGTTGACATGGTCGAGACGTTGCGCTGAGCATGGTCTTGCCTGCGCCGGCTCTCTGGTCTCCCTCTCCTCTCTGCCAACGCCATGTCAATTGTAAACCACCCAGATTTCCCCTCACTCCAGTCTTCCAGCATGTCCCGACACGCGGGCGCATTTGGGCCTGGGAACGGTGGCGGATCTTTACCCGGGGAATTCCTTTTACTCTCTTCCAGAGTCGCCGGGGTTGCAGGACATGCTACTATTTTATCAGTTACGTGCCACTTGCCGGAAACTGCACTCCACATTCCCTCAGCTCCCGCCCACTCTCCTGGCTCTTGACTTAATTTAGAATTCCACGTCGCCGCATAAGTTAGTCACCAAACTGTACGCTTTGTTCTTGGTGTCTGCCCCCATCACATCGGATCGTGCGCGGGTGGCATGGAGCACGGACCTCGAAATTGACATTTTGGAGGATGACTGGTTGTATTGCTGAATCAAACCAAAAAAGTTGTCCCTGAATTACCGGCTCCGCCTGATCCATTTCAAGTACTTGCACAGACTGTACCGCACCCCAGTGCAGCTTCACCGGCTTGGGCTCACCCCTGGAGATACTTGTATGCATTGTGCTGCTCCCGCCGCGGACTTTGCCCATTTAGCGTGGCTCTGGCCCAAGGTCTCAGAGTTCTGGCAGGCGGTGTGCTCCACCGTCTGACATCACCGGTGCTGCAGTGCGCCCAGACCCTCCCCTGTGCCTTCTTGGCTTTGAGTTTTGCCCTGATGCTTTCCGCCGCCTGATTTAGATGCTTTTGGTCCTCGCCAGACGTAGGGAGGCCATGTGTTTGGGTCGGCGGCCTGCTCCTAGGGTCAAGAGTTGGTTGGAGGATGCCTCTCGATGCCAGACCCTCCTCTCTTGAGTTTTGGGATTTAATGCCTGCCAGGCCCCGTCCTGTCGACATTTGGGCCCCCCTGGTCGCCTATCTTTTCCCGCTCCCAACCCAGCGGCATTACCTCTCCCGCACTCCCCACCGGCCCAGGGTCCGCGGTGGCCGCCGGTGTTGGTTAGTGAATGATCCCACCTCCCCTATTTCCCATCAGCGCCCTGCTGCTTTAGACTTTCATCTGTAATTGTGCTTCTATGCGTACTTCCCCTTAGGAGGCTGTAGCTTTGGACTGTGAAGCTGTGACTTTAACATTCCTGGTTTTACTGAATTGCTGTAAACGTAACCCAATTGCAACTCAATGTCTGAAATTGTAATTTATCTTGATACCGGGTGCTGTGGTTATGTACGGTGTATTGTGTCTGCCATGTTGATATTCCTTAATAAAGGCTTTTGAAAATAAATTTAAAAAAAAAAAAGTTTGATACCCTTCAGGAAACGTATGATACATATCCGTTAATAGATGTACAGCCAGGTTTTTGTTTATGCAATAAAAAGATTTTTTTAAACAATGTACATCACCTGTTCGCCTCTGTAGATCACATATTCTGCATAAGCAAGTCCATTTACACTTGGTCTGCCGATGACTGAGTGATGTCCGGGAGGGGCATGGGCCATCTTCATAGTACTGAATTGTAGGAAAGATTTTCCTAACGTCACTCGACAAAAAAGCATTTGTCTAGAAGGAAAACACCAGGAAAAACTATTATTTTTGCTACAAAATTCCAAAGAAAACAATTATTCATGCAGAAATATACTTCTGAGGCAAAGTTCTACAAGGATATATGTAAGGAAATGCCTCTTTTTGTGTGGTCATCCCCAAGTTTTTGGACTGATGCTGCTGGCTTTTTGAATCTCAGCGAGCACTGACACCTGCTAACCAGACCTCAGTGCCTGTGCCCTTATGCTTAAACAGGTATGTGGAACAGGCTTCTACTCAATTGGCTAAGCTAACTTACCTGTAAGACACTAGTAAATGGTACCCAGGGCAACTAAGTTAGAGGGTCATCTCAAGGATTGCAGCACTGGTTATTCCACTCGGGTGTGTGACACTAGTAAAACAAGACCCCCAGCCTGCCAATTGTAGGGTGGAAGAGCAGATTGAACTGCCAGCCCAACTAAGCCATTTAAAGTAATGGCTAAGCCAGACTTCCACCTGGCATATGTGTAAGTCACCCCTATGCAGGCATTTTAAGTCCTAAAGCAGGGTGCAACCTATTTAACTGGCAGAACATGTAGTTTACATGATCGGATAGTAAAAATTTGAAACTGTAATTTTTACTATGGAAATGCTTGGTCGCTGCATAGGCGAGTATAGAGTTACACGCCAACCCCTCAGCTGTACTACCTCTGCCCGACTTGATTCTCAAGTCAAAATTAATATAGCAAGTTGTTTGTGGACTTTAGTCTCCTGTGCCCATACCAGTTGCACATAGGGTGATGTTGCAGATACAGCTGCCTTTCCTCCTAGGGAGATGTGCTAAAGACTCCCAAGAAATGATACAATTGGGGTTTGTTCTGGAAGGAGGCATTACCTCCCTCCTGCAGGAAGCCACACAGGTGTTTGCCTAAAAGGCGGGTTTTAAAGGAAAAGCTGCCTTTGAAGGACAAATGGGTAACACTCGGGAAAGGGTCAGGCTGGCACTAGGGACAGGACAGGGGAAACCAGCTCCCAGACCGTTTTTTCGGGGGAATGTAGCACACCTGGTGGCCACACCTTTGAGTTGGGCTAGGGAGCTACACATGCCGGGAGAGGGGTCCTGCCATATTTGAAGTGGGCAGAATGGCTCAACCTGGGATGCCCAGATGCCACAATTAGCAGGAAGTGGTAATCAGGTGGAAGAAAACCTGGTAGCCAAAGTGGCCCCCTAATGCATCCTGCCATGAGAGCATTTTCTGAGCATAATTAGGGCACCCCCTGGTATCCTGAAGTCAGATCTCGAATGGACTGGAATGGAAGAAGGACCAAGGAAGGACTGCCCTGCTGCACTGTGTAACTGGTAAAACGAGGCTGCACCGGCATCAACTGCACCTGCTGGCTGCCAAAGGAAAGGTACTGGGCCTGCAGTTTCTTGTTCGAGGAGAAGCAATCTACAGAGCCCAACCAAAGCCAAAAGAGCCCCCCCCCCCCCCACCCCCCCCCCCCCCCGAGAATGAGTTATTGACGCAGGAAGGATTGACTGCTGGTCTTTGTGTATTCCCCTAGACAGCCACACACAATGGGAGCTTATGTGCGACTTGATGGGACATCCTGGGTGAATGGGAGGGAGGAGCTGGGCACAGCTTCACACTTACACGTGAATAGGCTTTGTTCTGACCACACACAAAACTGCATACCCCATGTAGTGAGTCTGGAGCCACGAAGGGAGGACCTCTGTGCACTTCAAAGGCACAACTAGGAATAAGTACTGGAACTCTGACACAACCACTTCAGTACAATTCTGAACCCGTGAAGATTCTGCCAGAAAGAACGACGGCTGTGCTGCTGAAAGACGGTCACTCTGCTAGACTATTGCTTTGCTGGACTTCTGCCTTGCTGTGTTGCCCTGCTGCTCTCCTGCCTGGGTGAAAAGGACTGGATCTGCATCACTTGAACACACAGTGACTCCAAGGTTTGCTGGATTGCCTCCTGATCTGAAGTTCAGGGATATAAAAGATTTCCAACTCTTATGTTGCTGCACCTAGACTCTGGGTATGCACTATCAAGTGGTGCCAACCCAGTCCTGGTCCTTGGAAGAGAGGCCTAAGATGCTTACTTCAACAAAACAGACGCATCCTCTCTGGAACCGGCGCCGTTACATGCATCAGAATGGCTCATCATTCCCTGTTGTGTGACCAGAACAGGTGCATTGCCTCTGCTGCATGAATCGACCCCACGAGCATGGCCTTCTGAACCAGCACTGTGTGATGATCTACCAGGTCTTCACATCTCCACCAACAGCCTTGACAATGCTGCTGAGAACTCTGCATCGCAGCCCCTGTGCTCATCGGAGCAGACGCATCACTGCTGTTGCGCGGTTCAGGATCATTGCATCGCCAGCATTGTGAGGATCGACATCAACTTATCACTTCGTCTGCACCCCACATCTTAGACTTCATGCAGCCAGGATTAAAGTACTTTTGTTCAGCAGGACTAACTGGGTCCTTGTATCTGGCCTGCGCTCCATCACTGTCGGACTAAACTTTTGACTATGTACGGGACCGGCACGAGCAGCCCAAATAAGCACCTATTGCTTCTAAGCGATATTTTACCGTTTATGCTTTGAAAATTAATCTCTCAAGTTGTACTTATTGGTTTTTTCGTCGTTTGGCGTGTTGTATTTATTAAATTAAGCTATATTTAACTAATCTGGTGTGGAATCTTTTTGTGTGATGTTTTTACTGTTTGAAGTGCCACACAGATACTTTACACATTGCCTCTAAGTTAAGCCTGACTGCACTGTGACAAGCTGCCTGAGGGTTAGCACCAGTTATTTAAGGTTTGCCTGCTTCTTACCCCGACTAGGATTGAAGTTGCTGCCTGACTTGGGATCATACCCCAGTCAACCAACAACCCAATTTCTAACACTGTTCCAGATCCAGAAGTTACAAGAGTCGTTCCAAAGGTTGATCTTCTCACTCAAAGTCATTGAGTAAGTCAAAGAAAAAGCACAAGAAATGTAAGCGGGGTTCTGCCCCTTTCCACCACTCACACACTCCTTAGATTCACACCTTGTCCTGGCACAACTGGAGTTTCCGGGCCCATCAGCAACTTTGAAACAGACCGATGCGTTCTGCCAGGCTCAGACTCTTTAGATCCTTGTGGACTCCCACTGGTGCATCTTTGGGCCCCATGGAGCCTAGAGATTCTCCATCTGGATTGCCAGTGGCTTATTTACCCCTGTGGCTAGTTGGTCCCTTCAAGCCCAACCCAGGTCTGCTTTTGGCTCTGCTGCCTCGATCCATGGCAGGTTCCTGCACTTTGACACGGATGCCAGAAGATGAGGTACCTACTGTCCTCTCTGACTCAGTCTGGCATGTTCGACCTCAACCATGTCTGCACTCTGCTTCTGTAAAGGCCCCACTCCCTCCACTTGATACGCCTCCTCCACAAGGAAGAACCCACACCCTGCATTGCCTGTGTGGCACGGATGCTGACAATGACAACTGTGCCAGTGATGAGACTGGTCATACCACAAAGAGCATGGGTATGTTGACCTGCAGGAAGCTAGTGGCCTTAATACCTTCATTGAATCAGGGCTTCTTTTACTCCCTGGTCCTGCAACTGAGGGCAGCGCTCCATACACCATGGGGATGCGCAGGGCAGCTGAAGTCCATGACCTCCAGCTCTCCACCTTGGAAGTCAAGACTAAAGTCTTCCAACTGGGGAAAACATCCACCGAGCCCCTCTTGCCTTCTTTTAACAAGGCAGTTATGCATTTCTTTTCGAGGGCGTGGACCAAACCTTGCTATAGCCCCCCTACTCAACCGCCAGATTGCACACCGCCACCACCCTGTCCCGGGAAACACTGCGTTTATCTCAGCACCCCTCCCCTGAAAGCTTGGTGGTGCAGGTGTTTACAAAAAGGACAAAAGCACACACTTTTCCAACTACTCCCTCTTCCCAATTTAAATAGAAGTTTTAAAATTGTCACCTGCTAGTTTTAAAGTTAAGTTGAGTATAGGCGGTAACTGATTGATTCCTGCAGTTTGTTTTCAGTGGTATAATTGCGAAGTCATTGTTCGCCTATTTTCCTGAATGGTCACCCCCTGATGATATGCTGTTCTCTTAAACACAATCTTGAGTGCCAATAGTTTATTAGGTGGGAGAGATCGACATTGTAGAACAAGTTACTTGCCTTCAGAAATGCCTTATCTAGTAGAGATTCAAGCTAGACAGATTACTTACGTTAGAATAATCCCCATTTTTCAGACTGGACCCGGTAGTCATTTGAGCAATACTTCTGCCACCAGTAGGGGGCGTTGTTTGGCTCTGCGTCAGTGTTGTCTGTGACAAAAGTGATGTGCACAGTACCTACAGAGGCACCACCCCTGCGTGCTGATGTCAGTTACTTTTGCCACTTTCCACGTCAGGAGCGTGGAGCCACGATCATAACTGACCAAAGGTGTGAAACACTAAGGCCTTGAGAAGGGTGTTCCTTATATTGCAACTGTATAGCAGAGCTGGGAGGATAGGAAGGTCAGTAAGGAATCTTCGGCTCAATAGAGTATCTACCAGATAAGGAGCTACAAAAGGTTATTAACTTGTTCATCTGATAGAGACTTCTAGCTGCCGATTCCTTACCTTAGAATAGATACTCAAGTAACGCCTCGACAGAGGTGAGTCTGTGCTGCCAAGTTAAAATAAAAAGTCCTGTATGACCGAATGGGCGAAATGTACATTGCGACAGACCTTACTGTCCCAGATAATAGTGTTTGGTAAACGTGCTCAAAGATGCCCACGTTGCTGCCTGACAGATGTACAGTACAGGGACTTTGCAGGCTAATTAAGTGGGTGTAGCCTTACCTCTGGTGGAATGAGCATGCAAGCCTTCAGGGGGTTGTGCACTACCCTGTCTGTTTCTGCATGGCCTGTCCTTTATTAGCTCATACGTACCCCACAAAGAGTTGATCTACCCGGAACTCTTGTTTAGTTTAGGTAGAACAGCAACGCTCTCTCCCGGTCTAGACAGTGCAGTCTCTCCTCCTCTTTGGAAGGGTGAAGGGGAGCAAGGTGATGTTCTGGCCTACATGGAAGGGTGCCACAATCTTCGGAAGAAAGTAATGTGTCCAGAGGACCAGCTTGTCTGGGTAGAAGGTGGAGTAGTGAGATTGTGACGAGAGAGCCTGCAAATCACTGACCCTCATGGTCGATGAGATTACCACTAGAACTGAAGTTTTGATGGTCAAAAGCCTAGGAGGGCAATTGTGCATAAGCTGAAAGGTTGCACACATCAAGAAGGTGAGAACAAGATTGAGATTGAATGGGGCAGGGTGAATGGCCTAGGGAAGAACATTTGCTGAATGTCTTTAAGAAAGCTAGCCACAACAGGTAATTTAAATGAAGGTTGGTCCGGCAACCGCAAAACTGCCACAATGGCTGCAAGATAACCTTCAACTGTACCCAGAGCAGAGCTGTGCTAGGCCAACAAAAGAGCAAACAGAAGAACCTAGGACAGAGGCGCAGAAAGGTGGGTTGATGTAGGAATCACACAATGTCATTTCATCTTATCCCTGTCTTGTTTTATGCAGTCTGATTTGGGATAGGTGTTTTTAGGTTCTGTTGAGTCACGTATTATAATTTACTTATGTGTGTACCCACAGTCCTAATTTTCTGTTTGTTCACTTATCTGTATATGAAGTGATTTCCTTAAAAATTATTTTGGATAAAATTATATTTTTCTAATACACCTTGTGTTGTTTTTTGTATGTTGTGTCTTGTTGAAACAAATTGTTTAAATTGAATTGAAATTCCACAGTTTTTGATTGATTCTTAACAAGGATCACTAACCGATCCTTCCTAAAATTTGTCTAAATAATCAGGTACGCATGAAATAAATTCCCTTGAAGGCATCTTCACCCATTCATGGCTGGCACAATAACATCAAAGACTTTGGGAGGAAGGTTGAAAGCTGTCAACTGTCACAGCTAAATCTCCACGCATTTAGGTGAACAGTGTGCAGGTTTGGGTGCAAAACCCTCCCCTGTTGCTGCAACAGAAGATCCTCTCAAAGAGGCAGCCTGATCAGAGGCCCGATGGTTAAATCCAGAGCCACAAGAATAACTTGGGCCCAGTTGTTCCTGATCAGCTCGAGAACTCTGGGAAGGAGTCGTATCGGCGGAAAGGCATACAGGAAGCCAGATCGCCACTTAAGACAAATAGCTTATCAGAGCGAATCGCCTTGGAAACTCCAACGCACAAAACTGCTGATATTGCATGTTCTCACCTGTGGAAACAGATCTAACCAAGGCTCTCCCCACTGCTCAAAGAGTCCTTGCATCACCTTCGGGTGGAGTCACTGTTCATGATCCGCTAGGCATCTTTGGCCGAGTTTGTCAGTCATGGCATTCAGAGAGCCCGTCAGCAGTTGAACCACCAGGGAAATGCCCTGGAGGCACAACCATGTCCGGAAACCCAGAGGCTCTTGACAAAGGGTCTATGACTCTACTCCAACCTTTTTATTGCAGTACCACATGGCGGTGGCATTGTCCTTCAACACCCAATCGTAGCAGTAGAGGAGTATTGGAACCCCCGACATTCACAGAAGAGCTGCAACCATTTCCATCACTTTTGTAAACACCCTTGGGGAGCCGGAAAGGCCAAAGGGGAGCACGGCAAACAAAGTGCTCTTGGCTCATCGTGAAATGAAGGCAACATTTGCAGGCAGGCAGGAAGGGAATGCGGAAATATGCATCCTGCAACCCCAACTCTACCATCCAATCTCCCGGGACCAGGGTAGAGCATCTTAAATTTCTCCTTTTTTAGGAAGAGTTTTAGAAGGCGCTGGTCCAGGATAGGATGAAGGCCTCCGTTCTTTTTGGGCACCAGAAAGTCGCAGGAATAGCAACCATGACCTACCTCTGATGCTGGCACCATCTCTATGGCTCCCTTGGCCAATAGAGCCAGCACTTCCTGGTGGAGCAAGCAGAGGTAGTCCTCTGCCGGTCTTAAGTGGGTGACATGGGAGGAGGGGTACTCACAAAGGAGGGAGTAGCCCCTTTGGATGACTTGCAAAACAGAAAGGTCTGATGTTACTGACTGCCAGTGGTGCAGGTGATGGCTTATATGGCCTCCGTCACCTCACACTGGATCTCCAAGATGGTAGGGGGCTAACTAAAGGGGTTTGGAGGCTGCAACTGCTGGGGGGTGATGGACTGATCAGACTTCAGGCTACTTGTTGACTTAAAAGAACAGGGATGGAGACTTATGTGGGATAAGGTTATTCCTGAGGCTTTTAATGCTGAGCTGGTTTCTACTCGTCATGCTGAGCTCCAGATCTGTTTGGATGAAGATGATTCCCAGGATACGATTTTAAGGGCTTTGACACTTAATGCGTTCACACAAATTCTGCTCTTATCAAACGGGGTTGTCCGGTATATCCCAGCTCCATGTAGGTGGTTGGACAAGGATTACACTAGCTTTTCGTTTTTTAAAGAGCAGAGACAGTTGTGAAGTGAAAATGCATAGAGCTATATATAGAGCAACAGAAAGCTTGTAATAAAATAGAACTGTGGGAGAATATTCTTACAGCTAGTGCTTTGAAGGACAGCACCATGTTCTGGATGGTTGTAAACATCCTTCCTTTACAGTGGACCAGGTATCCCACTAGGGAGTTACAGTGCCGGCCTTGGCCTGGGAGAACCACTTCTCAGCACTTAATGCACAAGTTACTTACCTTCGGTAACGATCTGTAAGAAACATTAGTTAGTGTTAGATTCCTTACCTTAGAATATCCCCAGGCGTCAGACTGGATCCGGAAAGTTTTCGTCAGCAATACCCCTGCGCGTCGCTAGGCGTCGTCTGCGGCTCCGCGTCAGTCGTCGTGATCGCCGGGATGACGTCGGAGTACTTAGATGCCGCCCTCGCGCGCTGACGCACAAGTTCCTACTTGTGTAACGATATATCTGTAAGAGACATTAGTTAGTGATAGATTCCTTACCTTAGAATATCCCCAGGGGTCAGACTGGATCCGGAAACTTTTGCGCAGCAATACCCCTGCGCGTCGATAGGCGTCGTCTGCGGCTCCGCGTCCATCGGCGGCATCGTTAGCGCCGGAATGACGTCGGAGTACTTAGACGCCGCCCATGCGCGCTGACGTCAGTTCTGATACACAGCTTTTCCGCGCCAGATACGAGAGCCATGATAGAACCAACACTGGTGCCATGAAACTAGGGCACTGAAAGGGGATGACCTTAACCCTAAATATCGGTTCGCAGAACGGGGAGAATGGGCGGGTCGGTAAGGAATCTATCACTAACTAATGTCTCTTACAGATATCGTTACACAAGTAGTAACTTGTGCATCTGAAAGAGACACGTTAGTGATAGATTCCTTACCTTAGAATAGATACCCCAGCAATACCAACCCCGGTGGTGGGTCTGCGAACCAATAATCACACCAGAAAGTCCTGGAGGACGGAACGGCCAAAGAAGCCATCCCTCCGGACTGGACTGTCCAGGCAGTAGTGTCTTGCAAACGTGTGCAGCGAGGCCCACGTAGCTGCCAGGCAAATGTCCTGCAAGTGCACTCCTCGGCCCAGGGCAGTGGTTGTCGCCGTTGCTTGAGTGGAATGAGCCCGCAATCCAGCAGGGGGCTCCTTTTTGGCCATGGAGTAACATGCCTGGATACACAAGATGATCCACCACGAGATGGTCCTCTTGTGTACCGCCTTTCCCTTCTTCGGGCCCACGTAATCAACAGAGTTGGTCATCCACCCGGAACTGGCGTGTGCGATCAAGGTAATAAGAGAGGGCACGTTTTGGGTCCAGACAGTGGAGCCTCTCTTACTCTTTCGAGGGATGCGGAGGCGGAAAGAAGGCTGGCAAGGGAATGGACTGCCCGATGTGGAAGGCTGTGACAACCTTGGGCAGAAAGGAAGGTCTTGTCCGCAACACAACCTTGTCCGGATGAACAGAGAGGAAAGGATGAGTAGAAGAAAGAGCCTGGAGCTCACTCACTCTCCTGGCAGAGGTGATGGCAACCAGGAAAGCTCAAAGGGAGCACACATTAGGTAAGTAAGTACAAGATTTAAGTCCCACTGGGGCATTAAGAAGGGAACAGGCGGGAACATGTGTGTGATGCCCTTCAGAAACCTATTTACAATGGGGGATTTGAATAAGGAGGGCTGATCAGGTAGCCGTAAGAAGGCGGAAAGATACCCCTTGAGAGTGCCCAGAGTAGAGCCCTGCTGGGCAAGGGAAAGAAGAAAGAGGAGAACCTCAGAAAGGGGTGCAGAGAGTGGGTCCACAGCCTTTGCTGTGCACCATGCCACAAATCTGTTCCACCTGCAGGCGTATACCGACTTTGTGGAGGGACGCCTGGCTGCCAGAATGATATCACAGACTTCGGAAGGCAAGTCAAATGGCCTCAACTGCTGCCGCTCAATCTCCAAGTTTGTAGGTGGAGACTGGACAGGTTCGGGTGCAGGACCGTCCCCTGCTGCTGCGACAGAAGGTCCTCCCGAAGAGGCAGACGAATCGGGGGATCGACTGACATGCTGAGTAGCTCGGGATACCAGTAGCTTCGTGCCCAGTCCGGAGGCACAAGGATAACCTGGGCCCGGTCGCGCCTGATCTTCAGCACTCTGGGCAGAAGTGGTATAGGCGGAAAGGCGCATAACAGAACGCAACTCCACTCGCGACGAAAAGCGTCTCCGAGCGAGTGCCGCCTTGGAAATTCTAACGCGCAGAACTGATGACATTGCATGTTCTCTTCTGTGGCGAATACATCCAACCAAGACTCCCCCCATTGCTGAAAGAGGCCATGCGCCATGTCCGAGTTCAGACGCCATTTGTGATCCATCAGGCACCGACGGCTGAGTTCGTCCGCCCTGGCATTCAGAGAGCCATTCAGGTGTTGAACCACCAGGGTCACACCCTGACGTTCCAGCCGCTGCCAGAGGCGCACCCCGCCCTGTTTGTTGCAGTATCACATGGCGGTGGTGTTGTCCGTGAACACCTGCACTACACTCCCCCGGACAGAGGGGAGGAATGCCTTCCGTGCTAGACGAATCGCCCGCAGCTCCAAAAGGTTGATATGGAGGCGGGACTCCGCCGGAGACCAGAGGCCTCTGATCTCCGCATCTCCCGTGTGGCCTCCCCAGCCCTGGAGGGACGCGTCCGTCACAACCAGGTGCTTCGGGTGGGGTAGGGAGAGGGATCTGCCACTGACCCAATCGCGGTCCGTGAGCCAGTTGTCTCGCAGTGCCCTCCGAGATCAAGACATGATCGGACAGGTTGCCCTGATTCTGGGCCCACTGAAACTTCAGGTCCCACTGCAGAGCCCGCATACGCGTGATGCACCAGAAGGATGCAGGAGGCCATCAGCCCCAGAAGCCGCAGCGTCAACCTGACCGAGACTCGGGATAAAGGCTGAAAGATGGGAATCAGAGCCTGTATATTCCGAACCCGCTGTTCGGGAGGGTAAACCCGAAACTGCGCCGAGTCGAGAACCGCTCCGATGAAGAGGAGCTTCTGAGAGGGACACAGGTGCGACTTCGGCACGTTGATGGAGAACCCCAGCAAATGCAGGAGGTCGGCCGTAGTCTGGAGGTGGCTGACGACTGTCTGGGGTGAGCCCGCCTTCAACATCCAGTCGTCTAGATAGGGGAAGACTGACACCCCTAACCTGCGCAGATGAGCTGCGACCACCGCCATCACCTTCGTGAACACCTGTGGGGCGCTGGTAAGGCCAAAGGGGAGCACGGTAAACTGAAAGTGCTCTTGGCCTACCGTGAACCGCAGGTAACGCCGGTGGGCCTGCAGGACGGGGATGTGAAAATAAGCGTCCTGCAAGTCCAACGCTACCAGCCAGTCTCCAGGGTCCAGGGCAGCTAAGACCTGAGCCAAAGTCAGCATCTTGAACTTCTCCTTCCGGAGGAAACCGTTAATGTTCCACAGGTCCAAGATAGGGCGTAGGCCCCCTTTGCCCTTCTTGGATACCAGAAAGTAGTGGGAGTAACAACCACACCCTACTTCTGGCCCAGGAACGCGCTCAATGGCCCCCTTGGCTAAGAGGGCCGTGACTTCCTCTTGCAGAAGTTGCAAGTGATCCCCCGACACGCGGTGGAATTGCGGTGGCATGGATGGAGGGGGTCGCCTCGAAAGGGAGGGAGTAGCCCCTTCGGACGATTTGCAGCACCCACCTGTCCGACGTGACAGTGCGCCAGTGGGAGAGGTGATGGCGAACCCTGCCTCCCACATGAGTCACATGGGCCTGAAAACTGACTAGGAAGGTTTTGAGGCGGGTGCTGTGGTGGGAGGTGTGGACTGGCCTCGCCGTTGTCTCCGACCGCCGCCACAGCGGTTTCCACGGCCGCCACCGCGCTGTTGAACATTCTGCTGCGCGTGGCTGGCAGCACGTGTGGGGGCACCCCTTCCGTGGCCACGAAAGGAGCGAAAGGCACCCGATTGCTGGTGTGTGGCCGAGACCCAAGGACTTGGCCGTAGCCCTGGAGTCCTTAAAAAGTTCCAGCGCATGGTCTGCCTTGTCGCCAAAGAGGCGACGGCCATCGAACGGCATGTCCAGAAGTGTGGCCTGGACATCGGCCGAGACGCTGGCGGACCTCAACCAGGCGTGGCGTCGAACCGCCAGCGTCGTTGCTATTGCCCTGCCCAGTGAGTCCGTGGTATCCAGCCCACACCGGATGGAATATCGCGCTGCATCCCGGCGCTCCGCAAGGGTTTGTGCGAGTTTGGCCTGGACCTCCTCCGGACATTGTGGCAGCACGTCCGCAACCGCGTCCCACAGAGTGTGGGTGTAGCAGCCCAAGAGACAGGCGGTATTGACAGACTGCAGCTCTAAGCTTAGGGACGAGAACCCCTTCTTCCCGAACTGTTCATATCTCTTGGATTCCCGGTCGGGCGGGGCCGACGGGAACGCGGTCTGGGAATTGGAGGCCTGGATGACCAGGCTCTCGGGGATGGGTGGACAAAAAGCAAGGGTCGCCCGGGGCCGGGCGGTAGCGTCTGGCCACGTTCCTATCCACAGGCGGACCAGTGGCGGGCTTGGACCAAGTGCCCACAAGAACGTTACACAAGGCCTCATTGAACGGCAGCAGAGGCTCGCTGGAGCTTGACTGCGGTTTGAGGACCTCAGTGAGGAGGTTAGTCCTCACGGCCGCGAGGGGGAGCTCAAGGTTTAAGGCCTTAGCCGCCCTAGTCAACACTACACTATATGTAGACCCCTCCTCCGAAGCCAATGTCGGAGGGGAGACAAATCCAGTGTCTGGCGAAGTGTCAATACCACTGGCCTCCCCAAGCTCATATGTCCAGTCCTGTTGAGACTGGCACTCCAGTGCCAGAGGGTCCTCAGACCCGTTTCCTGTAAAACAGATTAACAGACGGGGCCTCCTCATGGAAATAAAAATCTCCAAAGGCCGTCGGATGCGGTGCCCAGCGGCGCCGTTCCAGCGCCAGAGTCGGACCGAAGGGAACATTGTGGACGGCGTCCACAGTGGGCGACACCCGTGGGGCCGGCGCTGGTGAGGTCGACCGGCGATGACCCGGATCCGGAAGCGGATCCGGTGAGGTCCTGCGGCGCCGGGACCGAAGTCGCAGGCGGCGTCGGGGCCGAAGCACCCGACCCGCTAGGGCCTCCAGCCAGGACCGTTGGGTCCGGAGGCGCCACGGAACCCGACTGAGGAGGGAGGGACCTCATGGCCATGAGGTACCACTCGATCTCATCCGGCGTCGCGCCGTGCCCAGGGACCCGAAGGTGTGGGGCAGGCGGCGCTTGCGACTCCCGCGGAGCCGCGTGGGCGGTGTCGCCTGAGCCCCCGGCCGCATAGTGCGAGCGTTGGGGTGGGTCGGAGGAACGATGACGTCTCTCCGACCTTTCATGCCTCTTACCTGAGGACTTGGATCCCAACAACCGGTGTCCACTCCCGAAGCTGCGATGACTCCGACCCCGCGACCGGTCCCTCAACCTCCCGTGGGACCGGGACCTGGAGCGGCGCGGGGCTGACTGCCAGAGCTCGAGCCGCTTGCGGGACCGCTCCCGCCTCGCTTTAGACGTCAGAGCCCGGCAGTCGGAGCAGGTGTGGTCATCGTGGTCGAGGCCTAAACACTTCAGGCAACGGCGATGGGGGCCCGTAACCGACATCAGTCAGTCGCACTTCGAACAGGGTTTGAACCCGGGCATCCCTACCGGCACCGATAGAGTCGAAGACTTGAGGAAAGAAATGATCAAAAAATGGAAGCGGGGCATGGACTTCTGCATGGGAATGGAGCAGCCTGTATTTGTGGCCAGGGGGTGCCTGCTCAAACATTATAGGGTGTGGAAGCGGTGGGCGGTCTATCGTGGTCTGGAGCTGGACCCGCCTCCCGATGACACCACGGACCAGCCTCGAATGTAGCCGGACTACCTTGGCACTTCTGTACAATGGTCAGTGGCAGTACTATACTGTGCACTGAAAGCGTATTACCCAGTTGAGCAGGCAGCAGCGCATAGGGAGGGGGAGGGAGTTGCGGGTGGTGGGGGGATGGGGGGGGAGGGACCTGTTTGTCCTATCTTTGAATTGCATTTCTTTTTCTTCTTATAATGTAACACGAGAAAATAACTGCATATGTGTTCAAATTTCATGATGATGGTGATTGACTCTGGGTGACAGAGCGTTACAGAATATATGCTTATTATGCACTCAAAAATCTGTTTAAAAAAAAAAGAAATGATCAAAAAGATCAAAAAGTCAGTCAAAAAATGACTAGGGGTAGAGCTTCTCCGGATCTGCGCTAGCTGGTGCGGAAAAAAGAAGAACTGACGTCAGCGAGCATGGACGGCGTCTAAGTAACAAGACGACGTCATTCCGGCGCCAACGACGCAGACGACAGACGCGGAGCCGCAGACGACGCCTACCGACGCGCAGGGGTATTGCTACGCAAAAATGTCTGGATCCAGTCTGACGCCTGGGGATATTCTAAGGTAAGGAATCTATCACTAACGTGTCTCTTTCAGATGTCAGTTCTGTACATAGCTTTCCGTGCCAGTAACGCAGAGCCATGATCGAAACCTAAACTGGTGCCATGAAACTAGGGCCCTGAAAGGGATGTCCTTAACCCTACATTTCGGTTCGCAGAACGGGGAGGATGGGTGGGGCGGTAAAGAATCTAACACTAACTAATGTTTCTTACAGATATATCGTTACCGAAGGTTAGTAACTTGTGCATCTGAAAGAAACACGTTAGTGTTATATTCTTTACCTTAGAATAGATACCCCAGCAATACCAACCCCGGTGGTGGGTCTGCGAACCAAGATCACACCAGAAAGTCCTGGAGAACAGAACAGCCGAAAAAGCCATCTCTCCGGACTTGGCTGTCCAGGCGGTAGTGCTTAGCAAGCGTGTGCAGCGAGGTCCACGTAGCTGCCTGACAGATGTCCTGCAAGGGAACTCCCCGACCCAGGGCAGTGGTAGCCGCCGTGGCCCGAGTGGAATGGGCGCGCAGCCCAACAGGACGCCCCTTTTTCGCCAAGGAGTAGCAAACATTGATGCACAAGACGACCCACCGAGAGAAGGTCCGCTTGTGCACCGCCCATCCTTCTTAGCGCCCACGTAAATAACAAATAGCTGGTCGTCCACCCGGAACTGGCGTTTGCAATCTAGATAGGAGAGCGTGCGTTTTGGGTCCAGATGGTGGAGCCTCTCTTCCTCCTTCGTAGGATGCGGAAAGAAGGCGGGCAAGGTGATGGACTGCCCGATGTGAAAGGCTGTGACTACGTTGGGCAGGAAAGAAGAACGAGTCCTCAGAACAACTTTGTCCGGATGGACAGAGAGGAAAGGAGGTTTTGAAGATAGAACCTGGAGCTCACTCACTCTCCTGGCAGAGGTGATGGCAACCAGGAATGCAGCTTTAAGAGTCAGAAGACTAAGGACAGTTATGAAGTGGCTCAAAGGGAGCGCACATCAGAAAAGTCAGAACAAGGTTCAAGTCCCACAGAGGCATCATGAAGGGAAAAGGAGGGAACATGTGTGTGATGCTTTTCAATGATCTATTTACAACAGGGGACTTGAAAAGAGAAGGCTGATCAGGAAGCCTTAAGAAGGCTGAAACGGCAGAGAGGTAGCCTTTGATAGTGCCCAGAGCAAAGCCCTACTGGGCAAGAGACAGAAGGAAGAGCTCTAAAAGGGGACAGAGAGTGGATCCACAGCCTTTGCTGTGCACCATGCCACTAATCTGTTCCACCTGCAGGCATATACCGTTTTTGTGGAGGGACGCCTGGCTGCCAGAATCACATCACAGACTTCAGGAGGCAAGTCAAATGGCCTCGACTGTCGCCGCTCAATCTCCAAGCATGTAGGTGGAGACTGGACAGATTGGGGTGTAGTACCGTCCCCTGCTGCTGCGACAGAAGGTCCTCCTGAAGAGGCAGACAAATCGGGGGATCGACTGACATGCTGAGTAGCTCAGGATACCAGGATCTTCGTGCCCAGTCCGGAGCCACAAGGATGACTTGGGCCCAGTCGCTGCCTGATCTTCTTCAGCACTCTGGTCAGAAGTGGTATAGGAGGAAAGGCGTACAACAGACCGCAGCTCTACTTGCGACAAAGAGCGTCTCCGAGCGAGTGCCGCCTTGGAAATTCCAATGCGCAGAAATGATGACATTGCGTGTTCTCTTCAGTGGCGAATAGGTCTAACCAAGGCTCCCCCCACTGCAGAAAGAGACCTTGCGCCACATCAGAGTTCAGACGCCATTCGTCATCCATTATGCACCTGCGGCTGAGTTCCTCTGCCCTGGCACTCAGGGAACCTGCCAGGTGTTAAACCACCAGGGTGACGCCCTGGTGTTCCAGCCATGTCCAGAGGCGCAGAGCCTCCTGACAAATGGTCCACGACCCCACATCGCCCTGTTTGTTGCAGTACCACATGGTGGTGGTGTTGTCCGTGAACACCTGCACAAGACTTCCCCGGACAGAGGGAAGGAATGATTTCAGTGCAAGACGAATCGCCTGCAGCTCCAGAATGTTGATAAGGAGCTGGGACTCCGCTGGAGACCAGAGGCCTCTGATCTCCCTCTCTCCCATGTGGCCCCCCAGCCCTGGAGGGACGTGTCCGTCACAACTACGTAGGGATCTGCCACTGACCCTATCGCGGTCCGTGAGCCACCACTGCAACTGTCTTGACTGCCCTCCAAAATAAAGACATGGTCGGACAAGTTTCCATGATGCTGGGCCCACAAACGTCAGGTCCCACTGCAGAGCCCGCATCCGCCACTGGGCGTGATGCACCAGAAGGATGCAGGAGTCCATCAGCCCCAGAGGGCGCAGCGTCAACCTGACGAGACTCGGGAGAACGGCTGAAAGATCGGAATCAGAGCCAGAATATCCCGAACCCGCTGTTCGGGAGGATAAACCCGAAACTGCGCCGAGTCTAGAACCGCTCCAATGAAAAGGAGCTTCTGAGAGGCACAAGTGTGACTTCGGCACATTGATGGAGAACCCCAGCAGATGCAGGAGGTTGGCCGTAGTCAGGAGGTGGCGGACTACTGTCTGGGGCGAGCCCGCCTTCAACAACCAGTCGTCTAGGTAGGGGAAGACTGAAACCTCTAACCTGCACAGATGAGCTGCGACCACCGCCATCACTTTCGTGAACACCTGTGGGGCGCTGGTATGGCCAAAGGGGAGCACGGTAAACTGAAAGTGCTCGTGGCCTACCGTGAACCGCAGTGAACGCCGGTGGGCCGGCAGGACGGGGATGTGAAAATAAGCGTCATGCAAGTCCAACGCTACTATCCAGTCTCCCGGGTCCAGGGCAGCTAAGACCTGAGCCAAAGTCAGCATCTTGAACTTCTCCTTCCGGAGGAAGCCGTTGACGTTCCGCAGGTCCAAGATAGGGCGTAGGTCACCTTTGCCCTTTTTGGGAACCATAAAGTAGTGGGAGTAACAACCACACCCTACTTCTGGCCCAGGAACTAGCTCGATGGCCCCCTTGGCCAAGAGGGCCCTAACTTCCTCTCACAGAAGACTCAAGTGATCCCCCGGCACGTGGTGGTACTGCGCTGGCATGGCTGGAGGGGTCGCCTCGAAGGGGAGGGAGTAGCCCCTTTGGACGATTTGCAGCACCCACCTGTCTGATGTGACGGTGCGCCAGTGGAGGAGGTGATGGCGAACCCTGCCCCCCACTGGCATCACATGGGCCTGAAAGCTCGGACTAGGAGGGTTACGAGGCGGATGCTGCAGGGGTAGGTGTGGACTGACCTCGCCGTTGTCCCCAGCGCCTCCATGGCGCCTACCACGTCCACCACCGCGCTGGATGTTAGTCTACGGGCCGTGTCTGGCAGGCGTGTGGGGGCGCCCCTTCCTTGGCTACGAAAGGAGCGAAAGCAAACAGTTTGCTGGTGCGGGGCCAAGAGGCCCAAGGACTTGGCCGTAGCCCTGGAGTCCTTAAAGCGCTCAAGCGCACTGTCTGCCTTGTCGCCAAAGAGGCGACGGCCATCAAACGGCATGTCCATAAGGGTGTTATGGACATTAGCCGGAAAGTTGGCAGACCCCCAACCAGGTGTGGCGACGAATAGCCACCGTCGTTACCATCGCCCTGCCCAGCGAGTCCGTGGTATCCAGCCAACACCAGATGGAATACCGTGCCGCATCTCGACCCCCACTGGCATCACATGGGCCTGAAAGCTCGGACTAGGAGGGTTACGAGGAGGATGCTGCAGGGGTAGGTGTGGACTGACCTCGCCGTTGTCCCCAGCACCTCCATGGCGCTTACCACTACACCACCGCGCTGGATGTTAGTCTACGGGCCGTGTCTGGCAGGCGTGTGGGGGCGCCCCTTCCTTGGCTACGAAAGGAGCGAAAGCAAACAGTTTGCTGGTGCGGGGCCAAGAGGCCCAAGGACTTGGCCGTAGCCCTGGAGTCCTTAAAGCGCTCAAGCGCACTGTCTGCCTTGTCGCCAAAGAGGCGACGGCCATCATACGGCATGTCCATAAGGGTGTTATGGACATCAGCCGGAAAGTTGGCAGACCCCAACCAGGTGTGGCGACGAATAGCCACCGTCGTTACCATCGCCCTGCCCAGCGAGTCCGTGGTATCCAGCCAACACCAGATGGAATACCGTGCCGCATCTCGACCCTCCACAAGGGCTTGGGTGAGTTTAGTCCGGACCCCCTCCGAACATTGTGGCAGCACGTCCGTGACCGTGTCCCACAGAGAGTGGGTGTAACGGCCCAAGAGGCACGCGGTGTTGACTGACCGCAACCCCGAACTAAGTGAGGAGAACATCTTTTTACCATACTGTTCGTACCTCTTGCATTCCCGATCGGGGGGAGCCGTCGGGAATGCGGTCTGGGAGTTAGAGGCCTGGATGACCAGGCTCTCGGGGTGGGTAGACAGGAAGCAAGGGTCGCCTGGCCATGTTCCTATCTACAGGCGGACCTGTAGCGGGCTTGGACCAAGTGCCCAGAAGAACGTCTGACAAGGCCTCATTAAACGGTAGCAGAGGCTCAGCCAAGCTTGCCTGCGGTTTAAGGACCTCAGTGAGGAGGTTAGTCCTCACGGCCACGACGGGGAGCTCAAGGCCCAAGGCCTTGGCAGCCCGCCTCAGCACCACACTATAGGCAGCCCTCCTCCTCCGTAGCCACGGTAGGAGGGGAGACCAAACCAGTGTCAGGCGAAGTGTCCACACCACTGGCCTCCCCTAGCTCACCTGCCCAGACCTGAGAAGACTGGCACTCACGTGCCAGAGGGTCTTCGGACCCCTCCCAATCCTCCTCGCCACCCATCTTCTGATACTCCGGTTCAAAGGATGGGGCTGGGTCATAGAAGTAGAAATCTCCTAGCAGAGTCGAATACGGAAAACCAGGAAGAACCTGGAATAAAAACCTTTCCCTATTTGTGAGTGAGGGACCGATTCTATTGCCCCCTTGATGAAGAGTTGGTGGGCTTCGAGACGTAAGAGCCATAGATGTTTCGACTCGCTGGCGCCCGGAGCTCTGGTTGGAGGAAGCTGTTGAAACTCCAAGGTGTGGCCACACCGAATGATATTCAAGACCCACTGGTCTGATGTAATCGATTTCCAGTTTCTCAGGCAATGAGAGGTCCTGCCCCCCACTGATGTTCTCGGAGGGGTAGGAACAGTAGAAAGAGCCAGGAGGCCGCTATTGACGCTTAGCATTGTCTCTAACCTGGCGACCTTGACGGCTTTTGCCTTGCTGCAGAGTTAAAGAAGCAGATTGACCTTGCCTCCGAGTATACTGGGGTCTGTAGGACAGCGATGACTGAATACGAGGAGTAAGGTTGTTGGTATCCTCCTCTGTTAAAATTCTTTCCCCCCCTCCTCGGAATGGCACTTTACGATATTGAAGAGTGCCTAAGAACTTGGCTGTTTCTGTGTCCTTTTTGATATCCTGTAAGGCCTCATCGATATGCTTTCCAAAAAGCATGTCACCGTCATAAGGCATATCCAACATCCTGTTCTGTACCTCAGGGCGAAACCAGGTCGCCCGAAGCCAGCCTTGTCTCCTAAGGACAGCCGAACCTGCTAGGGCTCTGAAAGCCGTTGTCGCTATGTCCATGGCGCAGTCAATTATTTCTGCAGAAGACCGCTCTCCTTCATCCAAGATTTTCCGTGCATCCATCTTAGTAGTCTCCGGTAATTGGTCTATCAACGGAGCCATATCGCACCACATCTGGCGATCGTAGCGCCTAAGATCGCAAACGCATTGGAGGCACTTGACCTAGAGGAAAACTTCTTCCCCACATTGTCCAGGTGTCTACCCTCCTTGTCCGGTGGAGAGGTCAGAGGAGCTGCTGGGTTCTTCGACTTCCTTTGGGCCGCATGGGAGATCACGGAGTCTAGCCTTGGCTGGCCAACCAGACACGCAGGGCTACCATCAGGTGCCCTGTACTTCTTTTCTAGTCGCAGTAAGACCGGGATGATGGTTGCTGGAGATTGCATAGCTTTCACTCCTTCAGACCACACAAGGTCTATGATGGGAATAGAGCGGACGGATCTTTTGTATGGCTCTTTGAAATCATAGAAAACAGTCCGTTTGAACTGTAGTAACTGGCAAACCAAACCGTTTGGCAGCCTGCTCCATGAGGTTATGGAAACCACCTATGTCTGCAGGTGGTGAATCCACTGGATCTGGTGAAGGAGAAGATGGGCCTGGTGGCACCTAATCGTCCCATTCTCTATTCGGATTAGGGACCTCCGTCACATCCCCACCGTCGTCCGAGAAATCATCATCATCCTGAACTGTATGGACCTGAATTGATGGTTGATCAACCTCCTCAGATTCTGGAATTCGTGGCCGAACCTCCGTTGTAGTGGGAGGTGGTGCAGGAGGAAGAGGCATGTGAATGGTTTCAGGAGGTTGTGAAGGAAACCGCTTCCTGTAGTCCATGAGCATCATCTGCAGGTCTGATATAAGCGAAGAAGGCATTGCCACAACACCTTGCTGGAATTGTTCCTGCAGTCTCTCTCTGGGAGGAGGTTGACGCACCTCCTCATAATAGCCATCAGAATCCGAGTTCTGAGCTGCAAAGGACTGTAAGCATCTCCATTAGGACCATCATTGTCTTCATCCTCATTCTCCTCTGAATTATCCTCATCAAAAAGTAAAGCAGGAGGTAGGGGCGTCACCCTTCGCGGTGAAGTCATCTCAGGCATAATTAGCTGTCTTTTTATCACAATCAGTACTTTTTCCACCGTCGACGCAACACCGTCGACTGAACCGTTGTCAACAAGAGCACCGTTGACGAAGATGTAAGCGTCGACGGCACCGTCGACGAGCTAGTCGTCAATATGAAAGCTGCGTCGTCGACGATGTTATCGTCGACACCACCGTCGGCGTCATCCTCGTTACCAATCTCGTCGACGAGTAAGACAGTCCAATCGTCCACATTGAAGCTGCCATCGTCGACTGTCCCGTCGACAGGGCAGAACTGGCAGTATGATGGATTTTCGTCGTCGTCGACGTACCTGATGTCAAAGTCGACGAGCGGGTTTTCTCCACGGATTTCGAGTCCTGAGGCAAAGAAGCAGGTTTTTTTTAAAAACCTTTTGGTTTCTCTGAAGGCGGAGAGGCCACTGAAGGCTCCTGGGGACCTTTCTGAGTAGATATCACCTCAGCACTCAATCCCACTTTCTCCTTTACACTTCGGTGAGGAGATTTTAGGGGACCAGAACCACCAGACCTATCAGAGATCTTTTGAGTTTATTTAGAAGGAGGCTCAGTAGAGGTGAAGAGGAGGACCTACCCCTTTTTATTGATCTCCTTGAAGAGGAAGCCGAAGAAGAATCCTCATCATCACTGGAAACGACCTCCTTCCTCGATTTCATGTTTTGGAGCCAGGTCAAAAGACGTCCTTCCCTGTCTCTCAAAGTTTTTGTAGAGAAGGTCCTGCAGATTTTACACTCTGTAGCCTTGTGGTCTGGGTACAAGCAATAAATGCAATCTGTATGCTTGTCATCTACATACAGATGCTTTTTAGAGCAAGTAGCACAAGCCTTGAACAAAGCTTTCTTTACCTTATCGGACATTTTTCAAGAAAAAAAAGGTTGTCTTAAAGTTGAAGAAGAAAAAACTGAGTAAAGCCCAGTGGAGACTCCCTCAGCACAATGTGCAGTAGAAAATCCGAGGCTCTGAGGCTCTCTCAGGAAGGTTCCAAGGGGTGAGGCTCTTCTGATTGGTTGTTGCAGAAAGTTTGGTCTCTTTTACAAAAAGAGGTTGATAAGCTACAAAATGAGATGAGTCCTAGGCCTAGTTTTCTCTTTTGTACCTATTACTATTATATATTTTTTCATTTATGAGGCTCCCATTCCGACGACGGGAATGATACAAAGCATGGGAATCTATGAAAGTTCCAATACTGATGCAACAGCACATCTAATCTCTTTCAAAGATCTTACAAACAAAATTCCACCTGGGCCTTCTCTCTGCCCATGTTTCAGCCAATATTGTTTTCCATATCTCCACAGTTACAATATGTATATTCAAACTATCCAGTTTTTTTCCTTGTTAAAGATGGAAGAGAATTTGGGATTTCTGGTTAGACACTGTGGAATTGATTATAACGGCTTTGCCTATTTCGATGCTTAAAATATAGTCAGGCCTTTAAATGCTCCTTTCTTGAATCCGGTTTAGCATGGCTTTCCCATTTTATGGGAATTATTTTGACTCCTGGTTGCTCACTTATGTGGTACTTAAGAGTGGATGTGCAGTACTTCTGCCACAGTGAAAACATATTAAACAATAGGTGCAAAATGGAGGAGGAGCCCAGATAAAAATTCAATTAAGCTCTGAGAGGGAGAGGGTCATCATGTAGCCATCAGTAATTTTTCAATCCAAAAATCGCCCCAGGAAATTTTAAGTACCAACCTGGAGGGATACTGGAGTCAAAAGCCTAAAATGGTCTTTGTCTCTTCTCCTGGTCTTTAAAAATCCCTAAACTTGCAAGGTTTTGTGATCATGTTAGGAACAAAACTTCAGTGGGCTATCCCCAGACACTGTCCTTGCTACTATGATCAACAAAGGCACTACCAACAGGTTTAACATACTATTTTGCATCTGTATACCCTCTCTATAAGTACCACTGGACAAGGTTCTCTATGGCCACCACAGGGTACTTCATATCACTTTGGTAAAAAACAAAAAATAAATAACCCTATACCCCTCCGGCCCCACACATGCCCTGCCTTTTTATTTAATTCTTTTAGATTATAGGTAGAAATGTGCATGAGCCTGTATAGTAGTGGGTTGTGGGTCACTTACCTATTATTAGTGAGGAAACTGTAAAGTGAGCTGGCTAGGGTCCATGCCTATCGATCACATTACTGACATTTCTAATAATTCATTCAAGAACAAAAACAAGCGACAGCAAAAGACCATTAGATGGGTATTTAACTTAGACACAAACCTGTGACAGATGTAACATGATCGATCTTTGTGGGTTGGACAGCCAGTTCCTCCTCCGATGCCATACACATATTGGTTGCTCTTAGAAGAGTTTTCTGCAAAATAAATACCAGCTCCAAACATCCCTCCAATGTATGCATGCCTCTCATCAAACCCTTTGTGAATGATGGCATTGATGAAGGGAGACCCTGCAGAAGAAATTAAAAAGGGTATTGGGTACTCAGCTAGAACATTTACATTTAACAGGGAGTATGATCTTTACATTCAGAATATCATTATTAACTTGTCATGCTTATGTAATACGGAGGACAATGGTTATGCTGCAACCATCAAACAATTTCTACACAAAATACTTTATCTCATCCCAAATGTCACTTATCTCGGTAACACAACTGAGCTGGTGTACTCACAAGCATGACAGAGACCGATGGAAAAAGCGGTGGAACAAAATATTTTTTGCAGGCATGACCTCTGCCATCATTAACCTTTACATTATAAGTACTATTTAAAATATGTAGCTCAGGAATACAACTTACCTAAACTAATAGCTTTGAGGTCCAACCGAATCTTTTACTTAGGCTAGGGAAAGGTGAAATCAGATAGATACCTCTATGTAATTTAGTCTATAGGCTCGTTCTTATTAACTTACTTACCAAGGAGGGGGAGGGCAGTGGTTGCTGAGAAGCATGCAAGAATATTACATCTTTATAATTTTCAGTTGATGGATAAATCTTACTGCAAATTCCTCACCTTATGAATGATCACCAAACCAATAACCTCTGGGAGGTAGGACTGAGTAGTGCTAGTTAACCAAGGAAACCATGTACACAGCACTCGTTACTGTGTGTTTGTCTTTGAGGCAGTAATGTTTACCAAAAATACGCAGTGATGACCATGTGGCTCTTCTGTAGAACACCTCAGCTTAGAACCATGGAAGCAGCCAGGGTCCTAGCGCTGTGGGCCTGAATACCCTCAAGAGAGAGTTTTGTGGTCCATGTATACAAAATATTGATACAGAGGATTGCCCAACATGAAATGGTGTTTGGTTAAAGTCTTCTTGGCTTTGGTGAAGCCCAGAGAGGTGATAATCTACTCTATCATGTTTAGTGTGATCTACGTGTGATACTACAAGCCTGGAGTCAGTCTGTGCAGCTGTTTTTCCTCTCTGGTTGTATGAGAAGAGAAAAAAGTGGAAGCATGATGGACTGACCCATTTGAAAATTATATACCACGTTTGGTAGGAAAGGAGGACAGGTGTGAAAAACCAATTTATCCAGTTTGAATACAGTGAATGGTGGTCGAACCGAAAGAAAGATCTTGAAGTCACCAGCCCTATGGACTGAAGTCATTCCTACCAAGAAGACAATCTTGAGAATGAGAAGTTGAACCAGACAACTGTGCATCGGCTAGAATGGGGATGGCTTAAGAAAAGTCAAGACAATATTCGAATCCCACTGAGGAACAATAAACAGAGTAAGAGTAACATGTCGAGTAAACCTTTCAGAAAGTGCACCACTATTGGTGACTTAAACAATGAAAGCTGGTCAGGAAGATACATGAAAGTGAACAAGTCAGTCAAATTAACTGCAGCCAATGATCGACTGTTGATAAATAAAGATGTAAAGTGTAGAAAATAAGATAGATAAGTAAAATGGGTTCAAGCCTTCCAACTTGCACCACTGAAGAAACTTACTAAAATAACCTGCATAAATTGATTTTGTTGCATAATTCAAAGCAGCTAAGATAGTATCCAGAAATGTAGCTGGTAAGCAAAAAGACTCTAGCTAGCCCTGTTCACTCTCCATTCGTGCAGCAAACGTGTAGGGTGAGGGACTAGACCATTTTGCTGTGAGAGCAGGTCCACCCTGTGCAGAAGAGGTGCCCAAATGCAGAGTTCCAATTGACTGGTATATCAATTCCTCAACGTTCAGTCTGACAGGATCACTGAGGAGCATTGACCGATTAAGAATGGGAGGAAATGCCTTCTGGAGGCCCTGTGACCAACTAACCTTTAAGGCATCAATTAGCAAACTTTTCTAGAGGAAGTGAATAACCCCATACAATATGGATGCTTAACTGTAGTAGTTCTGAAACTTGAATATTCTGGTTTCACAGGCTGTGCATTATTCCACATTCAATTGGTCTGACCAACAATGGTCTCCTTTTTTTTGTGCTGACTTTGTTGTAGACAATCATTTGGTGGTATGTTCACCCCCTGTGACACCAGACATGTGCCTCAGATGTTCCTGTGCTTGCTTGAGATTTTCAGATTCTTTTTTTCCTTTGCGGTCTTAACTTCTTTCTCTCTGTGTTGCCTCTTCCTCTATCCGCCTGTTGTGTCCCTTCATTTCCGAGGAGGCGATAGGGTTGCATGTGAATCCAGAAAATTCAAATTCTTCAGGTTGAAAAACTACTTAGCAGTGTGAAGCTTTTCTAGATTACCATGCTGTGCATTAATTTTTTAGCAGTGTTGGTCTCCTTAGGGATTTTGGGCAGAAATAAATTTGTACTTGAGAACACGTGTTTTTAGCTCTTTTTATCCACTTTGAGCTTTTCGGTTTACTTGAATGTCCACACAGTAATGTTTTCGGAAGGCGCATATGGAGGACTAGGTAGATTCCATACAGATGTCATTGATTAAAGTATTTGGCAAAAAGGCTATTGTGGCTCTTTTTCCCTGAGGGAAATGCTGTTGTTGTATCCACAAATTTAACATCCGTCTTTTTGTAGCATATCTGAATTGTTTGCACCATCCATCATACAATGTTACCCCTGGATACAGGTCTCCCTTTGCCTGCTGGTGCAGAGGAAACTAAGAACTGCTTTCCTTTTCTTAAATGCTTAGTTTCAGTCGGGTAGTACATGACCACTCTTAGGGATGGGTAATATGCGCAAGGCTCTTTCAGTGGGTCTCTAGTTGTTGGAAGAACGCAGCCAGATGTATAGTTAGGTTAACACAGACTTTCAACACCAACCTTCGAGTGAGTGTTAAACGTATTGGCCACATTCTCCCCACTTCTATTGTTCATGAGTCTCTGTTTCTCTCACCAGTGGATACATCTATTCCACTTTGTGGTGCACACCTCTGCGTATCTGATCACCTAGCCTCCCTGAGCACCTCCATAGTCCTTTGTGGGAAGTTCTATGTACTCAGGAGCCAGGCAAGCAGGTTGAGGGCTGGTTGGTTCAAGGTCCCAGAACTGCTGGGAGGCTTAATATTTCTCCTAAAGAGTTCTGCAGGTTCAAAAACCATATCTGTCTCACCCACTGAGGAAACAATAGGATTAGCATCATGGTTGAGTGTCTGTATTTGTCTACTGATATTGGAATTAATGGTATTGGGGAAAAGAAAACAAAAATGTCCCTAACCAATCTATCAATAGGGCATTTCCCTTGATTCGGTGATGTTGGCACCTGGCATTTTGAGTCTTATGTGGGTTGCAAACAGGTCTCTGTCTGGTGTGCAAAAACACTGTATTTAGCACTTAGGGTTTTGAGCTCACATTATGCTGAATGTGATTGCTTGTCTTTTTTAACAAAAAAGCATATCATTTTACGTGTCTAACCACTTTTTATTTTCTTCGTTTTTGGAAGTGTGCTCCTGAATCAACATGTGCGAGCGGGAGAAGAGCATGGGTGAGAGGGGATGGCAGAGCGCTCAGACCACAGAGGGTGGGCGGGTGGTGCTCGAGGCAAGCAGAGGGGCAATGGAAGCACACAGAAAAAGGCATGTAGGCGGGGCAACCACAAGGACAGTAGAGAGGGGAGGAACTTGGGCAAGCAGGCAACGGAGGGTGTGCAGGAGGGGATGGGTAAGAAGATTTAGGTGGGAGAAGTACATCAGTGGTACAGCTGAGAAACACACACTCGCTTAGAGTGCTTAAATAAAAATAAAAATGTAGTGCCTGAAAAAGAGAGTAGTTGAGCACCCAGTAATGCGTCCATGCTCCAGGGGAGGGACAAACACATGGAGACAGGAAGCATACAGAATCTGATGAATAAGAAACAATCCAATTAGAGGAACAATGATGCCAACCAATTGTAAACAAATGGTAGCCTATGAGCCCCCTGTGAAATAACAAAAGGTCTCACAAGAGGGGATGCATGCTCTATCTTGAGCGAGACAAAAACAATTTACAACCTGTTCTTTAGACGAGATTGTTAAATCGACAGTACCGAATAGTAACACAGTCTTGGCATGTAATAATAAAAAGGAGGGCTTCCATTGGTAGTGCTTTCTTAAGAACTCACCATGAAATAGCATGCGCTCGTTATGGTGATTATGGTTTTCCTCCGAAACCTCCTTTTGCCTGTGGCAAAATCGTTCCCTCAGCTTTTTGTTTACTACCTTCTGGATCTGAAATGGAAACACAGGATTCCAAATACATTTTAATGTTTAATATGCAATACATTTCCTTTGATCAGAAATGTTTAAGGATTATGAAAAAAGCGCATGTACTAAGTTTCAAAATGTTTTTAATGGATATTTAAAACAAATGAATGCAAGCAGTCAACATAGAATGTATTATTGGTGGCAAGACAATCATTTAAAAAAGTTTACATATTAACTCAAAGTATGATAAAAATGGATAATCTCAGTGAAATTTAAAGACTATGAAGACTCTCTGGATACTCCACTACGGCATCCACAGAAATAACTGGAAAAAATATACTATTAAATTAAGAATCTCTCCTATTGTAGGCAATTTAGAAAGATTAGTCTCAGCACATTGGCAGAATATTAATTGCCAAAACTGCATTATTTTAAAAAGGAACATTACTCTTCCAGCACATTTAAAGGTTCCAATAATCCCTACTCCGACAACATGCATTAGGAGGTACTAATCTGCTAAAATATAGAGGTTGAAGCATAAAATCCCACAACTAGATTTAATAAACAGCACGGGGGCAGAATAAAAAAAAGTTCTTTGTAACATTAGTTCTCATCTCTGGCATCATCTTGGAATCCACAAACAATGCATCTCTCTGCCTCTTTGCAGACAGCAGATATGCTTTTAAAAGACAGATGACCATTTTTATTTTTAAATTCCTGTTCAATAACACTTTTTTTTACATTCTACTCTCTTCTTATTGAACCAGTTACTTACCTTTGGTAACACGCTTTCTTGTTGCTACTCTAACCGCAGATTCCTCACCTTTAGAATATTCCCTAGGTACCAAACTAAACGCGGAAAGCGCTCAGCAATGCTCTAGTGCACTGCCAGGAGCACGGTGTGGCTCCACAAAGTCTGTACCGCCAAGTAAAAGACAGGCAGAGTCGTATAGAAAAACCACTCATGTGGGGTGAAGTTTGTTTCTTGCTTGACGCTTTCCGCTCCCTCAGGCAATGAGCACTTGGCAGCAGTCAGTATCAGTGTGCAGAACTCGAACTTGGGACCTTTTTAGATGTTAAAAAGAGGATACTCCACAGAATGTGGAGGTTGGAAAGAAGACTGGAACTTGCAGTTAGAGTATCTACCAGAAAGAGCGTTACTGAAGGTTAGTAACTTATTCTTCTGATGGATTCTTCTAACTGCAAATTCCTACCGTTAGTATAGATACTAAAGCAATACCTACCTTCTAAAAGTGGAGGCTCTATGGAGTGGACTCCGACCAAAATGTTCTGCAGACTGACCTACATTTAACCTTGCTGTCAAGACAACAGAATGCATGCAACGATGCCAACGTCCCACCCTAGCAGATATCAAGGACTTCCAAAGGTGGAGGGTCTTTGGAGTGGGCTCAGGCCAAAAAGTTACGCAGAGTGAGCTACATGTCCTTCCCATTTAACTCTACCAGAAATCAAGGACGGACACTCCACACGTAGTGGTAGTAGCCTTAGCATTTGTGAAATGGACCGTTTTTTGGGCAGAGTGCTTAGCAGACTTTAATTCATATGGATATTCTCCTCAATAGAGGCCTCTTTTGCACAGCATTTCCTTTCTCCGTCCTAGTGAACCCCAGTTAAAGCAGATTGTGCACCCAATGGGCCCTGGTTTGATTGATGTAAAAGCTGAAAGCTCTTATGGAGCCCAATCGATAGAGCCACTCCTCCCCTCCTCCTTCAAGGGGCGAGGAGGGTCAAAGAATGTTGGAAGAGTGATGGATTGCCCAATGTGGAAAGGAGTCACAGGTTTAGGCAAAAAGGTTGTCTGAGTCCTCAGCACCAGTTTGCCCAGTATGGGGTCAAGACCAAGTTAGGTTCCCACTATGGCATCGCAAACAGTTTGGGAGAAATGTGTGTCAAACCTTTAATACACTGCATCACAGCAGAGGACTCAAAGACAGCTGGCCTGGTAAACATAAAAAGGCTGAAAGGGCCAATAAATACCCTTTTAGAGTGCCAATGGAAAGGCCTGGCTGGGCGAAAGGCAAAACAAATATTACAAGCAAAACATCAGTTTTGCTTGTCAGGAGTCTACCTTGCGAATTCCACAAGAAGCCACAAATTTGTCCGAGCTCCCACCATAGTTGGACTTCATTGAAGGGTGTATGACAGCAAGGATGACATCCACCACTTCAGGCTGCAAATCCAATGCAGTAAATTGCTGCCATTCACGTGTAGATTGTGCAAGTTCAGGTGAAGGACTCTGTCCTGCTACTCTGACAGGAGATCCACTGGAAGTGGTGGTCTGATCAGAGGGCATATGCTCATGCCAGAGGTTCTGAGTATCACAATCACATTCTCCTGACCCTATGTGGGACCATTAAAATGATCAGGGCCAGGTAGTTCTTGATCTTTTTCAGAACTTGAGCAAAGAGTGGCGGGGTAGCAAGTCGTACAGAAGTCCCATGTTGAATCCCAGGCGAAGTGCGTCTCCTAATAAACTTTCCACAGAACTCCAGTGCAGAAAATTGTGGACAATGCATGTTGAACTGGGGTGAAAAGATCTAGCCAGGGGTTTTATTCCCTGTTGGAAGATGTCCTGCACCACCTTGGGATGTGGTCATCATTCGTGATCAGCCAGATGTCGCAGTCTGACCTTGTCTGCTCAGGCATTCAAGGACTCCCACCTGGTGGTCTACAATCAGAAAAATTAACTGACACTTGAGCCAACTCCAAAGGTGAAGCACCTCCTGGCACAGGACCCAGAACCCCACTCTGCCATGCTGGTTGGAGTACCACTGTTGTCAGTGAGAACGAATAGTTTCTTACCTGTCTGTGTAGTTTTGCAGCTTGAAGATCATTCTGGATTCACTATGCTGTGCATTATTCCGCAGTATAGTGGTTGAGTTCGGAATCGTTGTCTTTTCACTCTTTTTTTCCGTAGCCCAGGTGGGCGTCTGCGTCCCACCTTTTGGTGTCCTTCCTGTTACGTCGGTGCGCTCCTGTGGAAGCTCCTACCTTGGGGCGCCATCTTCGGATTCTTTTTTCTTGTTTTTGTGTTTGTGAATACTTTGGCAACGTTTTCAACTTTTCCCTTAAAGTAAATGAACTCCCACTTTGTCTCAAGGTGTCTGTTTTTATGTTATCCTTGTATTTCCACCTTCTTCTCCTGCCTCATCTTTCTGGCGGAGGTGGGTGGGTTCGCTAGTGAATCCAGAAAGATCTTCAAGCTGCAAAACTTCACCAACAGGTAAGAAACTATTCGTTTTGCATCGTGAATCTTTCTGGATTCACTATGCTGTGCATAG
This sequence comes from Lissotriton vulgaris, assembly GCF_964263255.1. Classification (NCBI taxonomy): domain Eukaryota; kingdom Metazoa; phylum Chordata; class Amphibia; order Caudata; family Salamandridae; genus Lissotriton; species Lissotriton vulgaris. The sequence goes on along the minus strand of NC_141689.1, from coordinate 1,431,393,763 downwards.
ACTTTGTAGCAGTTTGTTATGTTTGTGGCGGCTGGGTGGAAGATAAGCGTTTGTTGTTGAATATATGTTGAAGCACTTTTTGTCCTACTTGTGTTTCCTTGTTCATTTGTATATCCACGCAGTAGTGCTTAGTGAACGAGTGCACTGAAGACCATGTTGCCGCCAGGCACGTCTTGAATGGGTGTGTTAGCTAGGAAGGCTATTGTTGCTCCTTTTTTCCTGGTAGAGTGGGCTTGTGCCCCCTGTTAGTTCTTGACCTGCCAGTTTGTGGCAGAATTGTATTGTTTGTGCGATCCATCGTGTGATGGAGCCCTTTGTTACTGGTCTACCCAAAAAACTGCTTGCGAAGGACACAAAGAACTGCTTTGTTTTCCTGTGTTCTTTAGTTCTTTCCATGTAATGCTTTACTGCCCTTCTAGCGTCCAGAGTGTGCAGTCCCCTCTCTGCGTGTGTGGATGGTTTCTGAAAGAAGCCTTGGTATCTGTATTGTCTGGTTCATGTGAAACTTTGACACCACCTTTGGCATAACGTCTGGGTCCATTCTCATCACCACCCTGTCATTGTGTATTTGGATGTAAGGCTCTTGTAGCGTTAGTCGTTGTAGTCCGCTTAGCCTGCATAGCGAATTGATTGCCACTCGAAAGGCTATCTTCATTGTGAGCATTTGTAGTGAGGCCTTATGGATGGGTTCAAAAGGCACCTTCATAAGCTCTGTTAGGACTAAATTAAGGTTCGATGCCGGTGGCGGCATCCTCTTTGGTTATGCGATCCTTTTAGCCCCTTCCAGGAATCTTTTTACCACTTGTGATGTAAAGCAGCTCTTTCCTGTCTCTCCTCTTGTGTAGGCTACTATCGCTGCTAGGTGTACTCTCAGCGAGGTAGAACTTAGGTTTGATTTTAGCAGGTGTGTTAAATATTTTAGCACAGTTGATTCCTTTGTCATCTTTTTGTGTAGTTTTACCTTGATGCACCATTGTGTGAATCTTTTCCATTTTGCCACATAGCACCTCCGTGTGGTAGGTCTCCTTGCCTCTCGTAGCACCTGAAGTGTATTCTCCGGCAGTTTCAGGTGTGCAAACTATGTCTTCAGGAGCCATGCCGCTAGGCAGAGGCTCTCTGGCTGGAGTACCTCTCCGTTTTGCATGGAGGGTAAGTCGCTCCTTTTCCCGAACTTGTGAGGTGGTCCCTGCGCCATTTCCACTATTTGTGAGAACCATGACTGCCTGGCCCACTGTGGTGCTACCAGGATCAGTGGCATGTTGCTGGTTCTGCATTTGCTGAGTACCCTGTGCATCAGTGGTATCGGGGGAAAAGCGTAGGCAATTATTTTCAACCAGCTTATCCATAGGGCATTCACCTAGGATTGCTCCCCTGGTTGCCTGGATGCATTCTGGTGTGTTGCAAATTGGTCTATTGTCGGTGTCCCCCACTTTTTGAATAGCCTTTGCGTTTCTTGTGCATTGAGCTCCCACTCGTGGGATGCCGATGTCTGTCTGCTGAGCCAGTCTGTCCCCACGTTGTCCTTTCCTGATCGGTGTATAGCTAGGAGATCTATCTTAAGTGGGATGGCCCATCTCCATATGTTTTGTGCTAGGGTGGATAGTGCGACTGATTATGTTTCTCTCTATTGATGTATTACATCATTGTGGTGTTGTCGGTTTGTATTCGCACTCTTTGCTCGTACAGTTGTTTCTCGAAAGGCCTTTAGTGCGAGGAACACGGTCTTCAGTTCCAGATAGTTGATGTGCTTGATCGCATCTGTTGGGGTCCACAGGCCCAGCACCTTGAGTTGGTTCATGTGTGATCCCCATCCCTTCTGGGATGAGTCTTTGGTGATGGTCACTGTTGGGTTTGGTGGTGTCAGAGGCTTCCCCCTTGTTATGTTCTCCTTGTTCCACTACTCCATCTCCTCCTGCACTGCGTGCGTTACAACCACTAGATCTTCCCAACTCCCTGTAGCTTGTGACCAATGTTGTTGCAGCCATTCTTGGAATGGTCTCATGAGGAGCCGTATATTGGGGACTAGGTGTATGCAGGATGCCATCATTCCCATGATCTTGCTCGCTGTCCTCACTGTCAGAGCTCGCCCCTTCTAGTACTGACGTGTCTCCTTCAGCAGGGCAAGTGTTCTCTCATCGCTGGGGAACACTTTGCTCAGTATGGTGTTGATCTGTGCGCCTAGGAAGATCTTCACTTGTTCCATTGAGGATTTGCCCCAGTGTATTGAGAATCCCAGTTCTGTTAGCATCTCTGTGACACGCTGTGCATGTTCTTTGCATTGTTTGTAGGAACTTGCTTTTATTAGCCAGTCGTCGAGGTAGGGGTATACATGAATCCCTTCCCTCCTTAGGTGCGCTGTCACGGCTGCGAGACACTTGGTGAAGTCCCTTGCCGTGGATTTTAGTCCAAAGGCCAGGGCAGTGAACTGGTAGTGGGCTTTGTCGATGGCAAATCTCAGTAGATGATTGTGCTGCCTGTTCATGGGAATGTGTAGGTAGGCGTCTTTTAGGTCTATGGTGGACATAAAGTCTCCGTCCCTTATATGAAGGATGACTTCTTGAAGAGATGTCATTTTGAATTTTTGTGTTTTTATGTATTGGTTTTTATGTATTGGGTCTTAATGTTTCATCCACCTTTGGTACGAGGAAGTAGTTAGAGTACACTCCTTTGTTTCTTTCTTTGAATGGTATTGTTTCTATGGCCTCCTTATGGAGGAGTTCCTGTGCTTCCTCTATGAGTAGCGCCAGTTCTTTTTCTGAGCACGCTTTCTTTTTTGGTTTCCTGGTTGGTTTCTTTTCCAGTTCTATGCAGTATCCGAACGGTATGATGTTCAGTATTAATTTGTCTGTTGTCATTTTATTCCATTCCTGGAAGAAGTGTTTTAGTCTGCCTCCTACTGGTGTTACATGTTCGTTGATCTTTGGCTTGTGTAACCCTTTTTTCTTGACTTTGTTGTGCCCCTCCCATAGAGGTGTCGTGGGGGTGGGCACGCTTGGTTTTGCAGAGTCACTTTGAGGTGGGTTGCTGGCCCCCTCATCTTGTTGCCCTCGTCCATTCGCCCTCCTGCAAAAGGACTGGCCACGAGGCTGGAATCGCCGGGTTTGCTTCTGCTGGCCCTGCTGTGCTTTATTGTCACCCTGGTAGTTCTGCTGGAATGCCTGATGGGACGTCCCAGGCTGGTTTCCCTCTCTTCTGTTTGGCCTCCATGTCTGGGTGCCTCTTTTCATTCGTCTGAATCACAAGGCCCCCACGGACCTTGCAGTTTTATTTTATTTTTTCAGTTGGGTGAGTTTCTCATCCACTGGTGCTCCGAACAGGGTTTCTCCATTGAAGGGGGTGTTCAGAATGTTATTCTGTATTTCCGGCTTGAAGCCTGAAAACCTCAGCTAGGCATGCCATCTTTCTGTGACCCCGATCGTCATGAGCCTGCTGGATGTGTCTGCTGCATCCAGGGCTGATTTTAGGCGTGAGTTAGCTATATTCTTGCCTTCCTCCACCAGGTGCGTTGCTCTCTGTTGGTATTGCTCAGGGAGGTGTTTGAGCAGCTGCCTGACCTCGTCCCAATGCTGGTAGGTTTGTCTGTTGAGTAGGGCATTAGAGTTGGCAATGCACCAGTGTACTGCAGCATTCCTCTATTTTCCCTCCAGTGAGGTCTATCCTCTTACTTTCCTTGTCTGGTGGTGGGCCTGAGTTTGTGGGAACGTTGGCCCTCTTTCTGGCTGTTGCTGTAATGATGGAGTGATCTGTGACAGATCCCTGGATGTAGGGAGGGTCCTTAGAGGAGTGTTTGTATTTCTTCTCTGTTCTAGGTGTGACAGACCTGCAGCTTGCTGGTTCCTTGAATGCTTCCCTCCCCTGGTCCAGGACACTTGGTAGCATGGGGAGGAATTGACTCCTGGTTTGACTGGGGAGCAGGGTCTCTAAGAGGAAGCAGGCTTTTGGTTTTTCCTTCTCCAGTTTCACTCTATAAGTTGTTGCCGCATTCCTGATGACCATGTTGTAGATCCCAATGTCATCTAGCGGCGAAGGCCTCTAAAGATACGTCTCCACGGCCTCTTCTGGGCTTTCGGCGTCGAGGTCCTGCCAATCCAGCTCCTGCTCCTCCGAGGATGCAGAGTCCAAACTTGTGCGCTAGTCTTCATCGCCTTCCTTGTCTAAGTATAGGCCCTCTTCCTCTTGGTGTTCTTGGGGCTCGGGAGTTTTCGGCGGTTTTTCGGCATCGAACTCTTCGACGAACGTTGTCGCCGGCTTCGACGGGACGGTGAACCTCTTCATCCGTTAGTCGAGTTCTCTTTTCCTTTGCAGGATGTGATCCATTTCGGCCTCGAGCCTTCTCTTTTTCCTTTAAATCTCGGCGGCCTGTTCGGCGTTGAGTGTTTCAGACGATCTCTTCAACGTAGACTTCGAAGCAGCCTTCGGGTCCTTTTCCTTCAGCGCCGAGCGCTCCTTTTCGGGGGCATGCTTAGACGGCCTAGGCTTTTCTTGTGTTTTCGCCGTCTGGTAGTCCTTTTCGAAGAATCCGCGGGGCTGTTTGTCCCTGAATGCAGCTGCGGCCGTCGAAATTTTCGACGCCAGTTCTCCTTTCGTGGACTTAAACTATTTTTTCGAGAGTCTGACTCAGGCTTTTGAGAGTCTGTCGGGGTTTTAGGGGTCGACGTCTCTCCTACCTCTTCTGTAGTTTTCTTATCGATCTCTACGACCGTGAAGTCATCTGGTCCCTCGGCGATGTTGTCCTTCCCGTTACATGGAGATGCCAAAGTTACGAAGCGACAGAGGTTGGCCTTTTCCTTGCATGCTGTGGTTGGCTATCTTCTGCTTCTCTGTAATCCTGAGAGTCTTCGGGGTGAAGCCGGAGCAGGCGTTGCAATCCTTGCTTTCGTGGTCGACCGGCAGGCAGAGGTTGCAAACCGGGTGCTGGTCCTTTTGTGCGTATTTGTGGTGGCAATAGCGGCAGTTTTCGAAAGGAGTCTCTTCCATTCCTGCGATCAGAGGGTCCCCTGTGTGCGCATTTATGTGTTCCAGCAGCAACCATTGCAGATCACATGCCATTCCTTCTGAAATCTGAATGGAATCCGCAACATTTCTGTGGTGCTGGGCCTACTGGGATTTCAAATTCCATTGCACAGCCTACATATGCTACCAGGCATAGCTGACCAGAAAAATGTAGTAGGCTAAGAGGCCAAGAAGACTCAAAGCTAATCTCGCTAAGATCAAGTACCGAACTGCCAAGCCATGTCTTCCCTGGACCGGAAGAACAATTGTTACTTACCTGCTTGAGCTCTGAGGAGAAGGTTCTAGAGGGCTGCTGGCGCCTGATTGGCTGCAGTTTGGACTAACATAATGACAAGGATAGGCTGCATTGGAACTTTTATATTCCCATGCATTCCTATGTAGAATTTTTTGGTTAGGTACCCTATTATGCTTCTATGCATATTTTGGATTTATCCTTATTATGTACTTTATATATTTGTTATATATTATATATATATTTAGTATTTATTGCTATTTTATTTACCGTGGGACTCCCACTCCGACGACGGGGAATATTCAAGCATGTGAATCTATGAAAGACACCCCAATACTGGAGAATCAAGCATCCTAGGACCGGTTTCTGGCTATCAGCCGTCTTCAGCCAGAATAGCTGTACTCCAGTGGCTTAGTGAGCACGGGACCCACGTCTGGGCATACCCTTCCCACATAGGGTGAACAGCAAAACACACAAGATGATTGACGGTTACTTTTTACCAGTACTTCACAGCTGTGCATCGAGAGGACTGGTTGACTACTGACAGAGTCTTTGAAGACTGCCTTGAAACTCTATCTTTATCCAAAGCGTCAAATGATGAACAGCTGGGCTTCAAGTCACCTCTGGAGGCAAATTAAGTCAGGGAAGATAGTCAGAGCTTGAAAATAGGTAGATCGGTGAAACCGGATGGCATACCAGGGGAGCTTTATCATGTAGTGTCAGAATCCACCATGCCACTGTTCTTGTAAATGGGATATTCGGATATAAAAGGGCTCTGACCTCCTTGCTCAGGTAATTGTAATGACTACCTTGAGACCAGGAAAAGATCAACAAAAATGTGAAAGTTACAACCTAATTTTCTTGGTAAACTACAACTCCTAAGATTTCTGTCAGTATTCTAGTGAACAGACGATCTGTTCATCAGGTCCTCAATATGTAATCAATCAGTGAAGTTTCATATCAACCGATTAACAATCTGCTGCATACTGTGATCATCTCTACTGATTTGGCACAAAGACCTTATCACCTCTGGCAGCCTAAACCTTAGAGACCACCATAGCTGCCGACTGTGAAAACTGGTAATTTCTATAGCCAATGCTAGCAAAGCAGGCAATGGCAGCAAATTAATATTTGTGCTACTGGTTATATGCAAATCTATCCATGCCAGTATTTTGGATAATGGGAAGGTACTAGTGAGCCATTAGTGGAGACTGACCATTGTCACTTACATTTATTGACGACTACAGTGTATTCCTTGCCCACAGCTCAAAATACTGCAATGGTCTCATTCTGTTGCAATTAACATGAAGGTAAAATTGGAGTACGTGCTGATACCCTCATTATTTACGTCCCAGACACCATTCAAAGAGTTAGTACTCATGTGCACAGCTCTTAATTGATACATTTGGGGAAGTTTCTGGATATTGCTGTGAGTCAAACTAAGTCTGAAATCATTGCTTTGAACCTAGATTGTGATTTCCCTCTATTGAGATTAGGTGTTTGGAGTTAATCACAGTCACATTTATGCTGTAGCTGAAGGTAATATAAACAGCATCACAATAAAATAATCAAATAACTTTGAAAATGAACCAGTCTGCTGTTAGTCATGCCAGTCATCATTTGACTCTTAAATGTAATCAAAATGTTGATCCGGACTACCTATATTTGTGTGTGAGGCTATCCAAGTATCCAGTAAAAATGTGGTGATTTCTAAGATGTGTAGCCTAATTTCCAATTTTTGGGAATCAAACATTTCTAGATTATCTTGATGAAGCATTGTAGGACCACTAAATGTACATCTGCAAACTTGGGTCGGATAATTAAGCATTTTAGTTTCCAGGCTGGACCAGTTGTCACACAGATGACTTCTTAGCCAAGGCCATAAAGCATGGTAGTTTTGCCTCCCTGTATAAATTTGCAGCATCGAAATCCTTTAAGAAAATGCACTTTAAAAGCCTACTTTTGGCCAGAAAGACAATGTATATTTGTAAAGTACATGGATCAACCAAGGGTATCGAGGCGTTGAATAACAGATTTTTATTGTTGCCCAACTCAATGGTACTCATTTTTTCGACCCCAGAAGGAGAAAAGGCTGAGTGACCCTGCTGGGATTTGAACCTGTGATCATGAGTTCAAACACAGGCCCCTACAGTGGGCACATTAGTCCACCAGACCCAGACATTGAAAGACAGCCCATTTCACCCTTTTGGATAATCACCCAGAACCACATCCTACCCAACAGGTATTTTAAGCCTTCCAAAAACAGAATATGCAGTGATGGGAATTGGATGGATGGGGTCCATTCTACTCCTGGCACTCTTTCTTCATTGATAGTAACTAATTATCCAGGTTTAAATACATGCATGTCATATCTTAGATTGCTCCTGTCAAAACTACTTATACCATGGACTTGGAAATGGACGTGAGGCCTCAAATTCCTTCTCAGAAAGGACTTTTCAAGTGGTTCAACATGGAAATTCGAGTTAAATGAGTGGCACAGGGGTGGAGCGGATGCATCAAAAAGTTGGAGCTTCTAAACCTATGGCAACTGTGTATTGATTTACTATAGTCAAATGTCTAACTTGCTCTACTGAGAACCATCTCTTCACTAACTAGTGTGGGTTCTGCACTGCAATGTAAGTCTTGGGATCAGGATGATTAGCCCTACAAGTATTTGATCTTGAAAGCCCTCCAAGCTTCAGGCACTTATCCTCATAACAGCAATCAACTGTGAATTGGTTCTGGAGCGGATAAAGCAGGTTTTAAACACTCAAGAGTATGAACCAGGCTTCATTTTTGACCGCTTCAATAATTTTGAGGGCATATGTACCCAGTTCAACGCATATTGCAGGAACGGTCCCAGAGAAACACAATCATCAGGGGCACCAATATGGAAAGTTGTCAGTCACCAAAGTTAGCAAATTGTGTACGGACTGTTTGGGTGTTACCTGTCTCAAGTGCCAATGTTGAGAGGGCCTTTTCACAGATAAAAGTTTACATGAGAAGGAAAGACCAAAGACTTATTAAAGAAGTACTGTATGGTGTACTACAATAAATTTGATTTGTAAAAATGTATTTTGACCTAATATACACTGTAGGTACACTGTCTATATACCATGCACTATCAGTGCAGAAAGCAAGCAATAACAAAAGCAAAATGTTCCATAAACACTGGGAAAACACAGTTTTTGTAAGGACGCAAAAGTGTATAACCAATGATAATCCGTTTTTTTAAGGTACTGATATCACTGGAAAATACTGAAAAGCCCCACCAGAATTTACCAAAAATAGAAACAGGAAAGCTTAACTATCATACTTTTACTTAAAGATGGTACAACTTCCTTGAAACGTATCTTGACTATGATTATTATGTTTTGGCTAACAGAATGTTAAGGCTTACCCTTAAGACATTATATCTGTTGAAGACCCCACCTGCATTACCGCCATCTCTATGTTCTCGGATCGAGTTCTGCATCTGCAAAGGGAAAAAAAACAATAACAAAAATTGTGTTACTAAGTAAGCATATGGTATTTTTAGGCCAAGTGTGAAAGATAACAAAATTATCCAATTGAAGGTTTTCTATGAGGGAGGCAAAGGCAAAACTAAAAAACTGCAATACCAAGGTACAAATGGTGCTTATGTTTATCCCGAGTACAAAAACTGAAATTAGTTTGGAAAAACGTTTGTGGAGCACAAATATAGCACTTCCTGAACTTAAACATAGTATGTTGTGATAGCATGCAAAAAAGTATTACACTATTCATGCTACTTTTTCAATAATCCGCAATAAAGCAGAAGTGAAAAATAAAATACATCAAAAACAATTTCTCATTGTTACTTTAAAAAATACATTCTCAAATAACCACATTTGTTACAATTAAGGATTTGTTCATTGGAAAACTGAAGACACAAACCTACTCAAAGACAGTTCTGTCACAGGTTATCCAAATTTGGAAAATTCCACTAACATACAAACCCAGGCAAAAGAAATTCTTGCCAGAAATGATTTGTAAAACATAAGAGCCAACATGCGCTTGTGGGAGAACTGCTTGAAATATGTTTCAAAGATCACACTGCCATAATACCAGACAAGAGGAACTGCAAGGAGTAAATTTTTCTAGGTCCTGCCATTCTATCTGGTTCGTAACACAAATATATTGGATAAAGTATCCCCAGCCATTATAAAGATAATGCAAGCCACTGAGGCGTTCCATGAGCATATAGAGGAACAAAGCTGAAGACAGAGTTCATTTACAAAGTTATGTATCTACAAGGAAATTTGCAATATCCTGACCATGTACGGAAGTGGGTACTTTCTTCCTCATAATATACAGTGAAATGCTAGAAACACAGCACTTTCATATGAAAGAGATCATGTTTGATAACGTTAGTGCAAAATGAAAGACCTCAATAAAGCGGTTATATTTTTAGTTGTAAAAAGATATTAGAATCGGTTTAACCCGTTCGGCGCTTATGACGGAAACGTTCAGTCGCGCACCTCGGGTGAGCTGTGCTAGTGATGGAACGGCTGATTTCGCGCCTGCGCGGCGCATTCTATTGAGCGGGCGCGTTCGTGACGGAACCGTTCCGTCACTAGCACAGCTCACCCGAGGCGCGTGACGGAGCGGTTCCATCACAAGCGCAGGTGAGCCGTGCGGCCCCCCACCCCCAAGCACTGCGGCGGAGTTGCCGCCGCAGTGATGGGGTTAATACAAATCAGTTTAAAAAAAGGTGCAGCAGCTCGAAATGTGAAGAAACATTCTAACTTTTCTCTAATTACGTAGCAAGGAGTGCAAAAAATAAACACATTACCATAAATCTCCTTTCTACTTGCTACTATATAGCTAGAAAAACAGAGTAGAAGACCCAAAAACAAGGTTTTGCTTTTGCTCTTCAAAACAGTAGCTTTCCTAATGCTGTAAGACCTGACCTGCCTTTACCCTTGGCTGCTGGCTCTTGCAGCAGGAATTGCGACATCAAAACTCAAATGTAGTAAGTTATTACAGTTGAGCGGCTACATCATTTCTTTAGAACAGGCAAATAGATGAATCATAAGTCGCCTAGTATAAAGAAAATTAAAGACTTTTTTAAACAGGGATTGCAGAATCCCATGTATTATAATACACTGAGCAACTACAGTCTGTCGACAAAGTGGAATAATCTACTACACTCCTTTTGTTCAAGTAGGTGATCACATACAATGCGGTTAGTCAGGACTGGTTACTAGTTTCCAACTAGAAAGAGATGAGATAAACACGAGGCTGACGTTTCAGCAGATTCATGTGACAATTCCCGTTAAGCTTCAGCAGGGCACTATTTCACGGGCTGCTTACAAAAAGTTCTCAGCCATCAAATAGTACAAGTAACAACGGTTGTCTTGAGAAGTGAGATTAGAGAACGAGTTACTTGCCTTCGGTAACAATGTATCTGGTAGAGACACACTCTAGCCACAGATTCCTTAACTTAGAATATCCCCAGGCGTCAGACTGGACCTGGAAATCTTTTTCCCCAGCAGTACCTCTGCATGCCGAGGGGCAGGGGGGCGGGCGGCTTCGCCTGGCTCCGTCCTGACATCGTCCACGGAAGTTATATCAATGGAGCCATGTAAGACCCCTTCCGCCTGCTGACGTCAGTTTTCTGCAGTGAAACTTTTCCGCCCCACAACGCAATGCCACTACCAAAACTCTGAGAGTATAGGAACAATATTCCAAAATAGAAACAAAAACCTTTGAAAGAACTATGATAAGAAACCACCCCATGTTGAAAAAGTACTCAACACTTGGAGGGGCTGAAGGAAGCGAACACGCAACCACCCCAATAAAATATTCCACTAAACAAAGAACTGTGCCCCCCTAAAGAGGCAACGGCAGCGGAAATGAGTGACATGACAATCAAAGACAGAATGCAACCACAGGATTGACATGTACGACAAAGGATGCAACTGAAAAAAGGGTAAAGGACTAAAAAAGTTGTGACACATGGCCAGTGACCAGAAGTAAACAACCACATTGAAGAGGTACAACACCCCCACAAGAACCTATGCACTGAGCAAAGTCCAATAGAAGCTCAACCCAAGCACCTGCAGCAGAGACGAGACCCCAAGACATGGGGAGACAGACAAGAACGGAGAGAGGGTTAGAAAACACGATCAACTCCATGCCAGAAGAACCCGGATGGAGTAGCAGGGAAAAGCACATCATCTAGGCACCCAAAAGGAGAATGAGTGGAAAGCTAACGTGCCTCGAGCAGAATGACACACCCTCATCCTGGAGGTAGGTGAACTAGAGAACCCCCAGGAAGACCATGGCCACCTAAAAGGAGGCAAGGTGGTAGAACCCCACCTGGAAAGGTCCTCGCAGAACGGGGAGAATGGGCGGGCGTTAAGGATTCTACAGCTAGACTGTCTCTACCAGATACATAGTTACCAAAGGTAAGTAACTCGTTCATCTGATGGACACATCTAGCCACAGATTCCTTAACTTAAAATAGATACCACAGCTATACCACATTGGAGGAGGGCCTGCAACCTAACCCACAATGTTCATGAAGGAAGCAGACCGTCAAGAACGTTGACGGAAACAAGGTGGCGTTTCCGCAATGCCAGCACAGCTGAAACAATACCCACAAGGCTCAGTATTGCCAGCATATACCAGACCCACAAGGCTCAGTATTGCCAGCATAGCTGAAACCAGAACCTGAAGGTCAGGGCGGAGCAAGAGAAGCAAGGTACCACAATCCATCAGAGGACAACACGAGTCCACTGTCGGCCAGATGGGGACGAAACAAAGTCATAGGACTAGAAAAATCAATGCACAATGACAGAATGCCACAGATTTCCATGAAAAGAGGGAAATGGAGTATAGGGCCCTTGATTACAGATTCAGAAATCAGGGCGGCACAACCGCAAATGACAACAAACGACATGTCAGGGCAGAGGACATCATGTCGAAACACCAAGAGGTGCACAGATGTGAATGACAAGAATACACGAAAACAGGTAGTATGTACCTTGAGAACTACACAAAGCAGAGATCAATGAAGCGTAACCCCAAAAACACGTGTGGGTTGACCATGAAGACGGCACGGCACCAAGTAGCCAACCAGGCCCGCTCTGGTTAAAACCTACCACTTATAGGCAAACCCCCAACAGGGTGTGCCCAAGCCTTTCCCAACACCAGGGAAGAAGACCACTGCAAGAAAGCACATGCAAGACAATGGCTCAAGGAACCCAACGGGTCCACCATGATAACACACAACACAGTACGGATCACAAGTAGTGACAGATGAACCGATCCGTAGCGGAACTGAGCATCCACAGGGCGCGTGTACCCACGCCCAAGACAGCCAACAGCACTTAGGGCAGAAAATGTAGCCAAGCAAGGCAGGAGGACGTGAAATCCACTCTGGGGCGAGTCGGAAATGGCCGAGCCCCAATAATACACTGGAGCCAACTGCGTCCACAGACGCCGGAGAGTGCCACGGAACAACCGTAGGCAGCAATACAGAAACTCCAGGAGAGGGCCACGTGAGTGCAACAGCAGAAAGCTTGTAAAAGGGGAAGATACTCACAGCATAACCCACAGGAATAAACCCCAGGGGGGCAGATAATAGCAAAGAGAGCTCCATGGGAGTCTCCGAAAACATCCTGGCAAGGAACAGCAGCTACACAATAGCAAACATATACCCCACATAGGGTACGTCACATCCCAATAACTGCAAGGTACACCTCCTGAGACAAGCTCATAGGCAGAGGAAAAAAAACAAACAGCTGGCCCAGCTGCACCAAAGTAAGGGGAAACCCCCCTGTCTGAAGAGCCATACAATCTTTCTGGGAAATACCTCTCGAACCCAGAGACGTAAACTGAAAAACACCGTCACACGAAAATACAGATCCACCATAGGGGACTAAAATACAAGCAGTCAATGGAATCCTGAGAAGAGACGCTAGACCGCAGAGTCGGCATGCTCAACAAACAAATGGGCTCCATCAAAGGGCAGATCCCTGAGTCGCTCTCGAACATTTTCGCGGAAACTGCTATCATGAAGCCACACATGGCGACGCAGGGCAACTGAGCTGGCCATAGCTCAACCCACGGAGTCAGTGGAGTCAATGGCCAACCAAACGGAAACCTGCGGCATGTCGGGACCGAACCGAATAATCTGGAGTAGGTCAGCACGAGGGCCCTCTAGTAAAGAGGGAAGGAGTAGTTCGACTGAGTCCCAAAGGGCAGAAGTAGCCCGAGCAAATACGTAAGTAGTGTTAAGGGCCCGAAGGCCGGAACTGGTGGATGAAAAAACATTGCAGCCACACGACTCCAACCACCAAGACTCCCGAGTGGGGGAAAACAACGGTGAAGGAGAGGAAGGAAGCGCAGCCTGGACTACAAGTCCCTAAGCCCTAGGAGGAAGGGAGAAACAGGCAGGGTCATCTGGATGTGGGAGCCGGCCGGTGGCAATGCGCAACAGCACGCACCACAGGATCCCCTGATGAGGGTCTAAACTAAGTGCCCAGAAGGACATCATACAATGACCTGCCAAAAGGCAACAGAGTGACCCGGTGGAGAAGATCCAATAAAGGATCTGAAGGCTTGGAGGCAGATGGCGGCTGCATTTGTAAGATGTGTGCAGCCCTACTAACCGCCCTCGCAAAGTCTACACTTGCCTCTGTGGCCATCCGAGGGGAAGACATCAAGTCATCCATTGGAGATGGCTGCAGGGTAAACTGTCCACCTAACTACAGAGGCCCAAAAAAAATAGGCTGGCCAGTGCTCCATGGGCCCCTGTTCCGTGGAAGATGGAAAAACTTTGTGGGCGGTGAACCCACTGGGGTCACGTCCTCCAACAGAGGAACAGCCAGGGATGGAACCGGCGTCGACCGACGTCGGGATGGCGCCTTATCGGCGCTGACAACTTCCGTAGAGGACTCATCCACTCGCCGCCAGACCGGTGTCGACTCTACCTCCACCAAGGCAGGAGCCGGCGGGAAGGAACAACGTCGAACTCTGTGCTGCAGCCGCATCCAGCGACGACATAGGGAGCCCCGCAGGACTGGGCGAAGGCACGTCAGGAGGGCTCATTGTCAGAGTGGGATGCCCATCCAGGCTATGTCCTGACGTGGCAGCAACTCCGGGACCGGGGTCAAGGCACTCTGTCAGCGCCGAGGGTGAACCTGCCGGCGAACCCCCAACCTGAGTTCCTACCCTCACTGTAGGGCCCGAAGGCGCGCCAGGGAGAGGGGGTGACCCAAAGAAGGCCTACAGGGCCCTGGAATAAGCTTCCATCTGGGTCTGAGTCTCCCCAGCACCAGGAAACTGTGGGGGCTGACTCCTGTGGGTTCGCGTCTGGTGAAGACCGGGAGCAGCGGGCCCCGATGTCACGCTTGTGCGAGTTAGAGGACCTTTCGGTGCTTACTTGAGGCAGGCGAACGACGTCCACAGGAATGAATCCGAGACCTGGCCCGAGTAGAGATCTCAGAGTGGGAAGAATAAATGCCCTGTGAGGACTCTGATCAAGACAACCGGGCAGACATCAGTTTCATCCGACAATCCCAGCAGGGACTTCGGCTTCAGCTGCCGACAGGCGCCGCACTCAAAGGAGACATGGTGCTCGCCCAGGTACCACATACAGATCTCGTGTGGATCCGTTGCCGACATCTGCCTTAACAGGACGCACATGATTTGAAGCCTGCAGGCATCAGCACACAATTCCAGACGTGAAATGCGCCACGAAGGCCTGATACCAAAACATCCCGGAGGAACCGCTAAGCTCCGGATCTGCTTCGAGACGCAGAAATGAAGAAAACGGACGTGAGCACGCCAAGGGGGTCTTAAATGGCTCCATTGACGTCATTTCCGTGGATGACGTCAGGATGAAGCCCGGCGACGCTGCCCCCAGGTGTGCAGAGGTACTGCTGGGGACAACGTTTTCCGGATCCAGTCTGATGCCTGGGGATATTCTATCAGATAAGGCTTGATGTCTCTATCAGATAAGGAATACAATAAAGGGATTATTTTCCGACATTCACCACTATCTTGTTGGATGGTTCTTAACACAACTTAATAGAAACAGTCCATTGACAAATATTATTGGTTTGGTCACAGTTCATTGGCACATCGAACTTACCTAGAGAAAAAGTATGATATTTTCAGACCTCATTTAATTTGTTCATCAGGAGAGCATTTATGTGTAACGAAGGTTAGGAAATTCCTTAGCCACCTTGAAGAGTAATGTTGTACATTTAATGGAATACTTGATGTAGTACACCGCATGGAGGTTCAACTTGCAATTATTGGAGTACCTCGACTGAGCAGGTGGATATTAAATTCATAAAACCAAATCTGTATACACTAATATGCAAAGATCACATTTCTTATTACCAAAGTACAGCGACACAGTAGAGGAGCACTAGGACTCACTCGAGGCTGTGCCTCATGTGCGTCATGGCCTCTACTTGCTCTCAACAATTGTAATAGCAATTTAAACTTTGTAGAACTGACTGTATAACATACACACACACCTCCTATATAAGGTAAATCCAGCAAGTCAAATGGCCTCAACTGGAGTTTGGTGGACAACGTGCCAAACTACCCTGCCTGCCAAACTAATTGTCTGAGCACTCCATTTACAATGGGATGAACTGTCAGGTTTTTGCCAGCAGAAACCTTACACCAATAGGGCCATTGTTTTAGCTACACCAGACAATCTACCCTATTAAAGGCGGCTGGTGTGACATACTTTTTTTTCTGTTCTGGACCACCCAGCCGTTCCAAAACAAAATACAAAATAAAAAAAATGCCCCCCACAACCTTCGAGGAAACTGGACTTCTTTTGGTCTGTGACAGAGTTCAAAACAACATTCTAAAGTAAAACTTTTTTGCTGTCTGTGCCCGTTTACCATAATCGGAAGCAAAAAGAATATCTACTTGAATAACTTGTAGAATTCTGACTGGAAGGGGTATCAACTGAGGGATATATTAAGGGAGTCTACTTTAACCAACAGCATCTGGCTCATGGAAGCGCCATCAGCTACAGGTACCTGTAGAGCAGATGTGAAGACATGACTAGTGATGGTGTGCTCCTCATTACTGGTAAAGAGGAGCCTTAAAATATATTGTCTATAAATTCAAAGTTTATGAACCCATAATTGACATTGCTAAATGAAGAGGACGTCGCCTCTTTAGTGGAGTGACAGCAGAAAGTAGACTAACCAAGCTTGCACAATATGGAGGTAATATCTTGAGGCATTTCAATGATCTACTGAGCTGTGAAAACTAGAAGGACAGGCAGATGCACATTCCAAGTCATCTCCTCAAATTTTGAGAATTCAATCTTTAAAATGAAGGGCTGGACAAATAACTAGCATTTAGGGGCATCTAAAAACACAAGTGAGCCCCTTGGGATGTTCTGGGTCACATCAGCCAGATGCTGATCAGAAATTAAAAGGATGCTTGTTAAGTGAAGAATGCATTGTGTTTCTCTGCACAGAAGACTCAACTCTGGTCATGAACCTCCAGCGAGGTGTTCTGCAAGATCAAGTTGCTACTCTACTCTGCTGGAGATGTCGTTCACCCAAAGTAAGAAAACCAGTTACTTACCTGTAACTTTGGTTCCCCAGTATTGGTAACTTTCATAGATTCCCATGCTTTTGTATCATTCCCCGTCGTCTGAATGGGAGTCTCAGTAACAAAAATACCATAGCTGTAGGTACAAAAGAGAAAGGAAAAAGGCCTAGGCCTCATTCCCTTTTGTAGCATATCACCCTCTTTTTGTAAAAGAGACCAAACTTAGGCATCAGCCAATCAGTAGTGCCTCACCCCGTAGAACCCTCCTGAAGGAACCTCAGAGCCTCAGATTTTCGTAGCCGTTGTGTACTAGACACCATATCTGTTGTAGGCTGAGCTTTCCTCTGGGAGGTGGGTGGGCGCATGGGAATCTATGAAAGTTACCAATACTGGGGAACCAAAGTTACAGGTAAGTAACTTGTTTTCTTACCCCAGTATTGGAACTTTCATAGATTCCCATGCTTTTGTATCAGAGTAGCAAGCAGTTAGCAACAAAACCACATTTTGTGTCATAAAATTATTGCAATAGCCAACATGACAAAGATACAAAATGTGTAATACGGAAGGTGGGATAGAAAGGAAAGCTCACCAATTATTGGAAGAGGTTCCTCAGGACTGCTTGTCCTACTGCTGTATCATCTTGTTGTAAGGATTCCAAGCAGTAATGCTTGGTAAAGGTGTGAACGCTGCTCCAAGTAGCAGCTCTGCAAATGTCTTTAATCTGCACCCCGCAAAGAGGGCTGTTGAAGATGCCACAGATCTTGTGGAATGTGCTCGAATCCTACCAGTCAGAGGTTTTCCTGCTGCAGTGTGGCAATGCAGAATGGCACTTGTGATCCATCTTGAAATACCCTGCTTGGATAGCGGAAGGCCCTTGCTTGGACCCCCAAAGGCAACAAATAACTGAGGATTTTCGAAATCCCTTAGTACGTTCCAAATAGAATTTCAAGCATCGTTGTACATCTAACAAATGCAATGTTCTTTCTGCTGGTGTAGCTGATTGAGGAAAGAACGCCTTCAGAATGACCGGCTCATTCAAGTGGAAGTCCGAGGGAACTTTAGGCATAAACCTAGGGTTAGTTCTCATGATTACAGTGTTTCTTTTGAATTGGAGGAAAGGATCTTGGATAGTCAAGGCCTGCAATTCTCCAACACGCCTAGCCGACGTGAGAGCGAGGAGGAGAGCCAATTTCCATGAAAGCTACTTCATGTCAGAAAGATGGATTGGTTCAAATGGGCCTTTCATGAGCTGAGAAAGGACTAGATTCAAATGCCAAGTAGGAGGCGGTCTCACTGGTGGATAGACTCTGAACAAGCCCTTAAGAAACTGCTTGACAAACCTGGAGGACCACAAGGAAGGCACAGACCCAGACCTTCTGTACCTCGAAATCGCCGCCAAATGGACTTTAATCGATGAATGGGCTAGTCCCGACTTAGCCAAGGACAGCAGATAAGGTAGGAGCTGATGAGGCTTGGAAGCAAAAGGATCAATCTTTTCTCTCCTACACCAGCAACAAAATCTTTTCCACTTAAGACAGTAAGTCCTGTTCGTTGAAGGAGCCCTTGCCTGGGAAAGGACCTCCTTAATATCTCTTGATATGGGGAGATTCCTAAACTCTCGCTGCTCAGGAGCCATGCTGTCAGGTGTAATGACTGTGGATCTGGGTGCCAAACTTGTCCTACGGACATTGTGAGGAGATCTGGTAGAACCTTCAAAGGAAGAGGAGGAGCTAGCGACAACAGATGGAGTTCTGTGTACCAGAACTCTCTCGGCCACACAGGGGCTATCAGGATTAACCTGCACGGCTTCACTTTGATCTTCCTGATGAGCCGCGGAATCAGAGGTATGGGGGGAAAGGCGTAGACAAATGCTATCGAAATCACATTCCCCAGAGAACCTCGATGGTGAAACCTGCTTGCTTAAGACCGGCATTTCTTGTTGGTCGGTGTGGCAAAGAGATCCACCTCCAGTCTGCCCCACTGGCTGCAGAACTCGCTGATTCAATTCCCATTCGTGGCTGACTGAGGATGACCTGCTCAGTCTGTCGGCGTTCTCGTTTAGAACACCTGGCAAGTGTTCTGCCTTTAGAGATATTCCCTGAAGGATCGCCCATTCCCAGATCTGTTGAGCTTCTTGCGATAATGGGCGAGATCTGGTTCCTCCTTCCTTGTTCACATAGTGCATGGCCGTGGTGTTGTCCGTCCTGATAAGCACTTGCGAACCATCCAGGCGAGGAAGAAAAGCTTGCAGAGGCAGTCTTATCGCCCTTAACTCCAAAAGGTTGATGTGGAGTTGTTTCTCCTGGGGTGACCGCTGACATGCAGGTCTTGCATCACTGCTCCCCAACCCTCCAATGGCGCGTCCGTTGTTACAACTTGTGGAGACGATTCGCTTACGAAGGATAGACCTTGGGACAAGTGGTTTTGATCTGTCCACCATAAGGCCGCTTCCTTCATCATTGGAGTGATGGTCACCTTGTCCTCGAATGAACCGTGGACCTGCTTCCACTGGTTGTCTAGTTGCTCCTGCAGAGGACGCATTCTTAGTCTATATGAGGAATTAGGGGTATACATGATTAAATCACCCCCAGCAGAGATTTGTAGCGACGTACTGAAAGACACCTTATTTCTATTAAGTCCCGAGCCAAGGTCTGTAATTTCTCCCTCCTTTCCGGAGTAGGGGAGGCTCTTGAGAGCTTTGAATCCAGGATGGCTCCCAGGAAACAAGCCTTTCTGGACAGGACCAGGGATGCCTTTTCATTGTTTAGAGTGAGTCCCAGATTCTGAAACAAATTTGTAAAAGCCTGAACAGCGTCCAGTGCTGCCTCCCTGGACGGAGCTTTCAGCAACTAGTCGTCCAGGTAGGGGAAGACTTGGAAATGGTTCTTTCGCAGAAATACTGCTACTGGCGTCAGCACCTTTGTAAAAATCCTCCGGGCTGAGCGGAGTCCAAAGGGTAAAACCCAGAACTGAAAATGGCTCTTGGCTACTGTGAATCGTAGAAACCTTCTGTGTGCTGGGTGAATCGGGACATGGAAGTACACATCCTCGAGATTGAGCGTGGCCATGAAATCCCCCGGGCTGATAAGCTTCAAGATGTCCTGGAGAGAGACCATCTGGAAGGACAGGGAGATGAGATAGGTGTTGAGCTCCCTGAGGTCTAAAATGGGGCGCAATTTCTCTAGCGTCTTCCTTACCAGGAAGAACCTTGAATAGAATCCTTGTCCCTTTTGATTTGAGGGAACCGGCTCTATCGCTCCCTTCCGGAGCATCTGTTGGACCTCGAGCCGCAGGAGACGCTGGTGTTTCGATGGAATGGTTTGTTGGGTGCTTGGGTGGCGGGACTTGCGTAAATTCCAAGGTATGTCCTTTCCGAATGATGTTGAGCACCCAACGGTCCGATGTTATCCTGGACCAGTTTTGAAGGTATTTGGTTACTCTGCCTCCAACTGATGATCTCTTGGAGGAGGGTCCAGTAGGAAGAGCCAGGAGGCCGCTATTGGCGCTTGGACGAATCTCGTACTCGTCCAGCCTGCTTCCCCTGATTGTAAGGCCTGGAGTAGCTTGAAGACTAGCCCTGTCTCTGCTGATAAGGTTGACGGTATTCCTGGGAACCTGAGCCCGTGGAGGAATAGCGCTGCTGTTGATAGGATCCCCTGTAATTATTACCTCTGCCTCTGGATCCCTTAAAAGGAGAATTGCGGTACTGAAGGGTCCCCAAGGACCTGGCAGTCTCCGTGTCCTTTTTTATTTCCTGAAGAGTGTCATCAATCAGTTTTCCGAATAATGCTTCACCATCAAAGGGCCGATCCAGGACCTTGTTTTGGATCTCAGGCCGGAACCAAGTAACCTTCAGCCATCCTTGGCGACGGAGAACTGCCAATCCCCCGCGATGGAACGAAACGCTGTTGTTGCAATGTCCATTGCACAGTCTATGATCTCCATTGACGTCGCTTCTCCCTCCTGTAAGATCTTTTTTGCCTCTGATGTTGACTCCGGAGGTAGCTGGTCTAGGAACGGGGCGACATCACACCAAAGCTGGCGGTCGTATCTATCCAAGATCGCCAGGGCATTTGCAGCTCGCACTAGAAGACTCGCCATCTATGAGAATTTTTTTCCCGCATTATCCAATCTCCGCCCTTCCTTGTCCGGAGGAGTTGTTAAGGGGGCAGAGGGGTTACGGGATTTCCTCTGCACTGTATGTGAGATAACGGAGTCTGGTCTTGGATGACCCGTCAAGGCCGCCGGTCAATCGTCGGGTGCCCTGTATTTCTTATCCAGAAGCGGTAGCACAGGGACCACCGTCGCAGGGTTCTTCATAGCCTTTAGGCCCTCCTTCCACAGATGATCTACAATAGGAATTGACCTAGTTGTCTTCCTTAATATCATATAGTAAAAATCCGTAGCCACAGCAGGCATGGCCAAATTGAACCTGCCAGCTGCTCTTTCCATCAGCTGATGGAAACCTCCAATGTCCGCTGGCGGGGAATCAACTGGATCCTGAACTGGTGATGAGGGATCCGGAATGATATATTCATCATATTCAGTAGTATGAACAGAGTCATGATCTGACTGTTGATCCTCATCCGAGGAATCATCATGGGCATCTGCCAGCCCGGAGGAATCCTGTGGAAAGGATGTTTGAGGCTGAGGAGAAACCTGAGCAGGTAAACCTGGCATCACCGTTGAGGCAGAAATCACTGCAGGCGCAGCAGGCGCCACCGGGAACAGATTTGGCCTATTCGCCTTAGATTTGTAGTCCTGCAGCATCTCATGCAGATCCTGAAGAAAAGAAGATGGCACTGTAACCATATCCTGCCCAGAATGGTGTTGCGACTGGGTCATCTGCTGATGATCATCATCCTCCTGGTCGTATTCTCCTTCAGAGTCTGTGTCCTGGCATTTGACTAGAAGTTGAGAGGGACTATTGGCATAGCTGTACGAGTCCTGATCATCCTCCTCTGACTCCCCTTCCTGAAAGAGCAAGGTTGGTAGCAGAGGGGTCACTCTCCTCGCAGAAGTCATCTCCGGCGTAATTCTTGTTACAGAAATCGTAATTCTCTTTTCAGAGGACAATACCGTCGACGCCTTCGTCGCCACCTACGCCGCCTTCGTCGTCGCCGCCTTTGTCGTCACCGCCGTTGTCGTCGACGCCTTCGTCGACACTGCCGTCGGCAAACCTCTCGTCGACGCTTCTGTCTTAGACGACTGTTCCTTCGTCGCCGAATCCCCCGACGACGGGCTCGTCGATGATACCAATTTCGACTTAGATTTCTTAGTCGACGGAACCTCCGCCGTCGACGTCTTCGAGGACTTATAACTCCTCTCAGAAGACTGGGAAGAAGGTTTCTTGAAGGCTGAGGTAGTCTTCTCACCCATGGAAGGCGTAGCTGGTCCTACCCTCTCCTTTTTACCTCGGTGAAGAGATTTGCTGGGACCCTGGCTCTCAGACTCACGGGGGGTCTTTTTTGAGGCCTTAGTAGATCGCTCCACAGAAGGAGAAGGGGAACCCCTACCCCTCTTCACTGACCTTCTTGAGGAAGATATCAACGCTGCATCCTCACTGTCACTAGAGACCGTATCCTTCCTAGATTTCAGCTTCTGGAGCCATGTCAAAAGTCTACCCTCACGGTCCCGGAGGGTCTTGGTCGAAAAGTGCGACAGATCTTACAGTCCGCAGCCTTATGGTCAGGATAGAGGCAATAGATGCAGTCTTTGTGCTTATCCTCTACAAAAAGCCTTTTCTTGCCACAGGTGGAACATGGCTTGAAAAGGGCCCTTTTCTTCTCCATGTCAGACATTCTGGAAGGCAGCTAACAATCCTGAAGAGTGTAGGAGAGTAGGGTCTGCAATCCTATGATAACCCCAGATTTTTGCTTTTTGCTTCACTGGTTTACGACTTCTCTGGCTGTGGGCCTGCTAATCAGACCCACAGCCTTGCTGTTCTCTCGCTAAATTGACACGTGTACCTTAGGTGCATTTACCAATTGGTACTGGGCCACCTTATCAGACCCTGTAACTCAGAGCATAGGTGTACCCAGGGTCTACCAGGGGCTGCAGCATGTATTATGCCACCCCTGGCTGGCCATCTAAATCTGACACAACTGGCTGCACGACAGCTGGGGCAAGGAGGTGTAATCACCCCTTGCTGTAGATATAGTATACCTATATCTAACCCTAAAATGGACACTCGTACTCCTATCAGTCACTCCTATGGCATGCCTTGACAATCCTGAAGGCAGAGTGCTTGGAATCGTGTGAGATGGTGCTCTGGCATGAGCTGAGCCAGTTTGCAGCTTGCGGAACCAAGTCCTAATAGCTGTTCCATGATAACGCATACCATATACTCTTAAGTGCATTATAATCCTCGCGGTTATATGCCAACTCTGGTATCGCTTAATCAAAACATATCGAGTAAGGTGTCATACAAATTGGAATACTAACCCCTCGCCAATTCTGGCGACGGGGTTAGCATTCCACCCTTCTAGAGGGACACGACATGTATGTAACTGTGAACCCCGGTTAAAGTTAACTCGAGCCTCAGCATCACAAAATGGATGCTACCACCACAGACACAAGTCTGACCTCCTGCTGCTGGGAGTCCTTCCAGCGAGGAGAGCTTGGACAAAGGGTTTCCTGTCAGGGGCGGTGCTAGCACCATCCCAGACAGGGTTTTGTGTATCCTGGGTAGGCCGGGCTGAATAGGAAGGTGACTGCAAGTGGCACCCCAGTGCTCACTACGCATAGGCCGGCTAGAACCAGTTCCAGGGGCACACCAGCCCCTGAGCTGGGGAAAGTCCAGCATGGGAAAAGGGCTGTAGCCAACCCCCTTCTGTGGGACCTCTCTGTAAGCAAACATAAGGCAGGGTATCAGGACATTCCATCTACGCCTGAGCTTTTCAAATAGTCCATGAATCATCCCTTTTAGGGTCCTGTTGAACCTTTCAACAAGCCCATTGCATTGTGGATGATAGGGTGTAGTGAACTTGTAGTTGACACCACATTCCTTCCACATAGCAGTCAGATATCCTGACATGAAGTTTGCACCTCTGTCAGAGACAACCTCCTTAGGGAAGCCCACTCTGGAGAATACTCCAACTAGGGCTCTTGCCACAACAGGTGCTGTAGTGGTCCTAAGGGGAATAGCTTCAGGATACCTGGTAGGATGGTCCACCACCACCAGTATAAACGTGTGCTCTGTTGCTGTCTGGGGTTCCATTGGACCAACAATGTCAATCCCCACTCTTTCAAAAGCTTCCCCCACCACAGGCATTGGTATAAGGGGGGCCTTTGTTGTGCCACCTGACTTACCACTGGCTTGGCAAGTGACACCGGAGCGACAAAACTCCTTGGTATCTTCATTCATATGAGGCCAGTGAAAGTGTGAGACAAGTCTGTCCCAAGTCTTGTTCTGGCCTAAGTGTCCTGCAAGGGGAATCTCATGGGCCAAGGTAAGAAGGAAACCTCTCTGTGACAAGGGGACGACCAGCCTCCTGGTTGCACCAGGTTTGGGGTCTCTTGCTTCAGAGTACAGGAGTCCATCATCCCAGTATACCTTCTGGGTACCTGTGGCGTTCCCTGCAGCCTCAGCAGCAGCCTGCTGTCTAAGAGTTTCAAGAGAAGGGCAGTCTAACTGTGCCTTCCCCAGGTCTTCTCTGGAGGGTCCCCCTGAACCCAGAAACTCAACCTGATCAGGTTCAAGTTCTTTAGGCTCAGTTTCCCTCAGTTCTTTGAGGTCAGCCTCCTCTGAGACTTGATCCTCCACCTGGGGCAAGGGGGAAGGCAATGACTTAACCCTACTGATCTTCTTCTTGGAAGGTGTCTGGTCCATTGTTCCAGGATCCAGCACCTGTTCAGTGGGGCATCTTCTGGCCTGTGACCTAGTCACAGCAAGGACATGTGCTGGCACACCTAACATTTCCATGTGAGTCCTCTGCTCCACTTCTGACCATAGTGATGACTCCAAATCATTGCCCAACAAACATTCAACTGGGAGGTCTGAACTAACAACAACCTTCTTTTGGCCACTTGCCCCTCCCCAGGAGAAAGCCACAATTGCCATACTATGGTGGGTAGTGACATTGCTAGCATTGGTCACTAGGTAGTCTGCCTAGTGACCAATCACTGACTGCTTCATTGAGGTTGAGGAAGAGGATCAGGAGTTGTCAGGGGATGAGGCAGACAAGGGTCAGGTAGAAGTCAATAGACTCACCAGGTCCAACTTAAGCAGGCATGAGAATGGATTTGGGGGACCCCCGGGACCACTCTCAGGCAAGCTTAACATTGGGAGTGGAAGAGTTAGGTCTCTATCCAGAGGCTCTAACAGATCCATTCGAACCAATGGCTCTCAGACCTCTTCTCACAGAGGGATGAAATCCCCCTCAGAGAAGAGAGCATGAAGCTAAGATGAGGGAAGTCAATCTGAGGATTGAAAGGGAAGAACTTGCCCTGGCCAAAGAAAGACTTGCCCTTGCTAGAGAGCAACAATTGTGTGGGCTAGATCCCACTGGTGGCAGCATTTTACCTAGAGAAAAGGACAGGAGTTTAGACACTAGACACCTGAGTAAGATAGTGCCCCCCTTTAAACAAGGGGATGATATCCACAAATGGATAACTGCTTTGGAGAGGGCCTGCACTGTCCAGTGCGTCCCCCAGAGTCTGTGGGCAGCTGTCTTGTGGCTCTCCTTTGAAGGCCAAGGTAGAGATAAGCTCCTCACTACTAGAGCTGAGGATGCTAACAATTACCGAATCCTGAAAAATACACTGATAGATGGGTTTGGCTTAACCACTGAGCAGTACAGGTTGCTGTTCAGGGATACCCAGAAAACTCAGTCTCAGGATTGGTCAGATTTTGTGGATTGTGCCACTAAGGCTTTGAAGGGCTGGTTGCTGGGCAGTAAGGTTACGGATTAGACAGGATTGTACAATCTGATCATGAGGGAACAGATTTTAAACAATTGTCAGAACCAGTTGTTGCATCAGCACCTTGTTGACTCAGATCTGACCTCTCCCCAAGAATTGGGAAAGAAGGCAGACAGATGGGTCAGAACAAGGGATAAGCAGAACCAGGGCCAGAACCAGGGTGGTCAGAAGAAAGCAGACCAGAAGGGTAATACTAAGAATGAGCAAAATGACCAGAAGTCTTCGACAGGCCCCCAACAAACTAAAGAGGGTGGGGGTCAGGCTTCCCAGAAGAAGAAGACTCAAGAAGGCCAGTCTAAAAGGTGGTGCCAATACTGTAAAAGTAAAACTCACTGGTTTAGTGAGTGCACCAAGAAAGGAGGGCAAACTCCTGCCACTGCAGCCCCTAAGGCACCAGCACCCCCTAGTACAGTCAGCAGTGGTAGTGCACCTCCCAAGGGATTAGTTGGGTTAACCTTGGGATCTGAGGGGTATGACAACTTAGTTGGCACACTCACTCAAGATGTCCTTGTCTGTACAGGGGATATGGGTATATCCCCTGATGCAAGTCCCAATACTTTGGGCAAATACAGGCAGACACCTATGGAAAGATGGCTCAGGCCTATAGGGACACTTGTGCCAGTGTCACAATGGTGACACCTAACTTTGTGGACACACTAGGTACAGACTACCTAGTGACCAATGCTAGCAATGTCACTACCCACCATAGTATGGCAATTGTGGCTTTCTCCTGGGGAGGGGCAAGTGGCCAAAAGAAGGTTGTTGTTAGTTCAGACCTCCCAGTTGAATGTTTGTTGGGCAATGATTTGGAGTCATCACTATGGTCAGAAGTGGAGCAGAGGACTCACACGGAAATGTTAGGTGTGCCAGCACATGTCCTTGCTGTGACTAGGTCACAGGCCAGAAGATGCCCCACTGAACAGGTGCTGGATCCTGGAACAATGGACCAGACACCTTCCAAGAAGAAGAGCAGTAGGGTTAAGGCATTGCCTTCCCCCTTGCCCCAGGTGGAGGATCAAGTCTCAGAGGAGGCTGACCTCAAAGAACTGAGGGAAACTGAGCCTAAAGAACTTGAACCTGATCAGGTTGAGTTTCTGGGTTCAGGGGGACCCTCCAGAGAAGACCTGGGGAAGGCACAGTTAGACTGCCCTTCTCTTGAAACCCTCAGACAGCAGGCTGCTGCTGAGGCTGCAGGGAACGCCACAGGTACCCACAAGGTATACTGGGATGATGGACTCCTGTACTCTGAAGCAAGAGACCCCAAACCTGGTGCAACCAGGAGGCTGGTCGTCCCCTTGTCACAGAGAGGTTTCCTTCTTACCTTGGCCCATGAGATTCCCCTTGCAGGACACTTAGGCCAGAACAAGACTTGGGACAGACTTGTCTCACACTTTCACTGGCCTCATATGAATGAAGATACCAAGGAGTTTTGTCTCTCCTGTGTCACTTGCCAAGCCAGTGGTAAGTCAGGTGGCACAACAAAGCCCCCCCTTATACCAATGCCTGTGGCGGGGGTACCCTTTGAAAGAGTGGGGATTGACATTGTTGGTCCAATGGAACCCCAGACAGCAACAGGGCACAAGTTTATACTGGTGGTGGTGGACCATGCCACCAGGTATCCTGAAGCTATTCCCCTTAGGACCACTACAGCACCTGTTGTGGCAAGAGCCCTAGTTGGAGTGTTCTCCAGAGTGGGCTTCCATAAGGAGGTTGTCTCTGACAGAGGTGCAAACTTCATGTCAGGATATCTGACTGCTATGTGGAAGGAATGTGGTGTCAACTACAAGTTCACTACACCCTATCATCCCCAATGCAATGGGCTTGTTGAAAGGTTCAACAGGACCCTAAAAGGGATGATTCATGGACTACCTGAAAGGCTCAGGCGTAGATGGGATGTCCTGATACCCTGCCTTTTGTTTGCTTACAGAGAGGTCCCACAGAAGGGGGTTGGCTACAGCCCTTTTGAACTTCTGTATGGGCACCCTGTAAGAGGACCCCTGTGTTTGGTGAAGGAAGGATGGGAGAGACCTCTCAAAAAGCCTGCAACCAACATAGTGGACTATGTACTTGGGTCTCCGCTCCAGGATGGCTGAGTATATGGAAAAGGCTTCTAAAAACCTTGAGGCAAGCCAAGAACTTTAAAGAGCTTGGCATGACCAAAAGGCTGTCCTGACTGTGTACAAGCCCGGACAGAAGGTGTGGGTGTTGGAGCCGGTGGCCCCAGCAGCACTCAAGGACAAATGGTCTGGGCCCCACACAATCATTGAGCAAAAGGGAGAGGTCACCTACCTGGTGGACCTTGGAACTCCCAGGAGCCCCCTCAGGGTGCTCCATGTGAATAGGCTCAAGGCATATGTCGACAGGAAGGACATGAGCTTGCTCATGGCCACAGATGAGGGACAGGAGGAGGAGAGTGACCCTCTCCCAGACCTGCTCACTCAGAACCCTGATGATGGGTCAGTAGATGGTGTTGTCTTTTGTGGCAGCCTCTCTGAACATCAGCAAAAGGATTGTAAACAAGTTCTTCAATCCTTTAGACATATGTTCTCTCTGACACCCAGTCAAACCAATTGGTGTACCCATGAGGTTGACACTGGTGACAGTCGGCCAGTCAAGAGTCAAATCTACAGGCAGCCTGATCATGTCAGAGACTGCATCAAGACAGAGGTGCAGAAAATGTTGGAGCTGGGAGTCATTGAGCCCTCAGATAGCCCTTGGGCTAGTCCAGTAGTTCTAGAGCCAAAGCCTCACACCCAGGGTGGTAAGAAAGAGATGAGGTTTTGCGTAGACTACAGAGGCCTCAATGCAGTCACTAAGACTGATGCCCACCCAATACCAAGGGCAGATGAACTTATAGATAGATTGGCTTCTGCCAACTACTTAAGTACATTTGACCTGACAGCTGGGTATTGGCAAATCAGGTTAGCTGAGGATGCCAAGCCCAAGACAGCATTTTCTACTCCTGGTGGGCATTATCAGTTTGTTGTAATGCCCTTTGGTTTGAAAAATGCACCTGCCACCTTCCAAAGGCTGGTGAATCAAGTTCTCACTGGGCTGGATGACTTCTGTGCGGCATATCTTGATGATATAGCTGTCTTTAGTTCTACCTGGGAGAATCATCTGGTCCACCTGAGGAAAGTGTTAGAGGCACTGCAAGCAGCAGGCCTCACTATCAAGGCCACAAAGTGCCAGATAGGGCAGACACAGGTTGTATACCTGGGCCACCTTGTAGGTGGAGGCCAGGTTCAGCCACTGGAGAGCAAGATACAATCCATCAAGGATTGGGCTCCTCCAACCATCCAGACTCAGGTTCGAGCTTTCTTGGGCCTGACTGGTTATTACAGGAAATTTGTCAGGAATTATGGATCAATTGTGACTCCACTTAATGACCTGACAAGCAAAAAGATGCCAAAGAAAGTTCAGTGGACAGCAGGCTGTCAAAAGGCATTCGATGACCTAAAGCAGGCCATGTGCACAGCCCCTATCCTAAAGAGTCCAGACTACTCCAAACCATTCATTGTCCAAGCAGATGCTTCTGAGTTGGGTGTGGGAGCTGTTCTATCTCAGCTGAATTTTGATGGTCATGACAAGCCCATTGCTTTTATTAGCAGAAGGCTGACCCCCAGAGAGAAAAATTGGTCAGCTATCGAGAGGGAGGCCTTTGCTGTGGTTTGGGCCCTGAAGAAACTGAGGCCATACTTGTTTGGCACTCATTTCAAGATTCAGACCGACCATAAGCCCCTCTTGTGGCTAAATCAGATGAAGGGTGAAAACCTCAAACTGCTTAGGTGGTCCATTTCCCTACAGGGGATGGATTTTACAGTGGAGCATAGACCTGGCACTGATCATGGCAATGCAGATGGGCTCTCCAGGTATTTCCACTTAGAACAAGAAGACTCACCTGGTCAAGGTTAGTTTATTGTCCCAAAGTTTGGGGGGGGGGGGGGGTCATGTAGGAGAGTAGGGTCTGCAATCCTATGATCACCCCAGATTTTTGCTTTTTGCTTCACTGGTTTACGACTTCTCTGGCTGTAGGCCTGCTAATCAGACCCACAGCCTTGCTGTTCTCTCACTAAATTGACACGTGTACCTTAGGTGCATTTACCAATTGGTACTGGGCCACCTTATCAGACCCTGTAACTCAGGGCATAGGTGTACCCAGGGTCTACCAGGGGCTGCAGCATGTATTATGCCACCCCTGGCTGGCCATCTAAATCTGACACAACTGGCTGCACGACAGCTGGGGCAAGGAGGTGTAATCACCCCTTGCTGTAGATATAGTATACCTATATCTAACCCTAAAATGGACACTCGTACTCCTATCAGTCACTCCTATGGCAGGCCTTGACAATCCTGAAGGCAGAGTGCTTGGAATCGTGTGAGATGGTGCTCTGGCATGAGCTGAGCCTGTTTGCAGCTTGCGGAACCAAGTCCTAATAGCTGTTCCATGATAACGCATACCATATACTCTTAAGTGCATTATAATCCTCGCGGTTATATGCCAACTCTGGTATCGCGTTATCACAATATGTCGAGTAAGGTGTCATACGAATTGGAATACTAACCCCTTGCCAATTCTGGCGACGGGGTTAGCATTCCACCCTTCTAGAGGGACACGACATGTATGCAACTGTGAACCCCGGTTAAAGTTAACTCGAGCCTCAGCATCACAAAATGGATGCTGCCACCACAGACACAAGTCTGACCTCCTGCTGCTGGGAGTCCTTCCAGCGAGGAGAGCTTGGACAAAGGGTTTCCTGGCAGGGGCGGTGCTAGCACCAACCCAGACAGGGTTTTGAGTATCCTGGGTAGGCAGGGCTGAATAGGAAGGTGACTGCAAGTGGCACCCCGGTGCTCACTACGCATAGGCCGGCTAGAACCAGTTCCAGGGGCACACCAGCCCCATAGCTGGGGAAAGTCCGGCATGGGAGAGGGGTGCAACCACCCCCCTTCCTGGTCCCACCCATGGGCAGGACCTAGTCCCGTACCTGCCCCTTTCTTTAGTATAATGGTAGGAGCGGGGACCCTTCCAAATTAGATAATTCCGAATCTTGATGACTTTCCACGAAAGAACTCTTGAACCTTTCAGAAGACTCTCCCTTGTGGCTAAGGAGTAGCCACCCAGCACAGCAGGCACCATCCAAGCGCATTGCAGTTTGCTGTAAGTCTCTCCTCCGGATCAAGACTGCCCAGCTCGACGAGACCCGGCTTCCCTGGCAACTCTGACCTCTACCTACATCGTCAGCTCAGCTGAGATTCGTGGGTGTGACGAGACCTCGAGGGACCAGCCATCTTCAAGACTGCACGACGCTTGCCCAGCACGACCGCCGAGGGATCCTCGAGTGAGTGCTTTGGGGTTTGAGAAGCCCTAACCCTGAGCAGCTCCAGCACCGAAGTCCAGCCCCCCAGCATCCACCATATCTGCGTGAGGCCCTTCTGCTCTTTGCTGCTCACCGCGTTGTCCGGCTACTTGCCTGCTGGCTTGTGGCCCTCCTGACGACGCACCACGACGACAACAACACCGCTGGTCTGGCTGCTCCAGACTGGCCCTTGCTCCCCTCCAACAGAGGAGCACCCCGGACCCTCCTGGTCCACTCCAGACGCCCTTTTAAGTCCACCGCGTCGGCTTGCATTTGCCAAGACTTGTTGCCCCAATCCTGGGTCCAGCGACGTCGACAGCAGATACCTTCGTGGGACAGCTCGAACCTCCATCCTGGTCGCCGACAATGCGTCCTGGTCCGAGAGACTGCAGAGCCCAGCGTCGCCCACTCACCTGGTCGAGGTGACTTCGTCCGGTGCCATCCTGGTGCCCATCTAATCACTGGCTAGTGATTCAGAACTTGGTCCCCTCTGCTTACAGGTATCCATCTTCACCGATCCAGGCTTGGGTCGCATCGAACTTCATCACTGGTCGCCTGCCAGCAACTTCTTCTTTCAGGCTCCATAGACTGCAACGAGGATTCCCGACGTCTTTTCAGACCTATGCAGCCGCAGCCCCTGGGCTAGGTAATCTCAGCATTTCGGTGCTCCAGCATAGCTTAACTATCCAAGGGTCCAGATCCTTTTTCGTTTCAGCTCTACCTAGTCGGATTCGTCCGATAACACTAACTTTACGAAATCTAGCATCCATAGACTTTGTCCCGCATCCCGCGTGAGAGTGCACACTCTGCACCCGATCTCCCTAGGCCTCCTGCTAGTAATCTGAAGGTTCAGTAGTCCAGTCCTAGCGATCCTAAAGCCTATTAGAGTAGTACTCACCTGCTATTAATTTCGCATTCCACTTTTAGAGTATATGGTTTTTCGTGCCCCTCGGGCATTTGTGTAAATTGTGCGACTTTCAGTATTTTCATAAGAGCTTTGTATTGTGCTTAGTACCCTGTCCTCATAAAGAGTCCAGGGCTGTTGTGTTCTAAATAAATATACTTTTATTTTCATAACAACTTGTGTGGTGTCCTTTCACTTGGTGTTCAAGGGGTATATGTGATGGTATAACAGCTGGCTTAACACGCCCTCTAGAGTCTAGCCTAAAGACTGCTCTTGTCCATGCTACTAGGATAGCTGGTCTACGGTTGACTTACAACCAATCATCAATAAGGGTTGTTTGGACTGATACATAGTGATCACTAGAATAGTAAGCACTGCATATCAGGCCAACTTCTCACAAAGAGAATCTGAAAAGAATCTGAAGAAAAAATCCTGAAGAAATTCCTTGAAGAGAAGAAGTTGAGCAGAGCTCAAAGGAGACTCCTTAAGCACAACGTGGGGTAGAAAATCTAAGGCTCTGAGGTTCCTTCAGGAGGGTTCTAAGGGGTGAGGCACTTCTGATTGGCTGATGCCCAAGTTTGGTCTCTTTTACAAAAAGAGGGTGATATGCTACAAAAGGGAACGAGGCCTAGGCCTTTTTCCTTTCTCTTTTGTACCTACAGCTATGGTATTTTTGTTACAGAGACTCCCATTCCGACGACGGGGAATGATACAAAAGCATGGGAATCTACACACACTAAAGCTGATGGGAAGAATGGTTGTCAATAATCTAAACCACTAATTCCATTGCATTGTTTTTTGCCCTCTGTGCCACTCTAAACAGAGCCCCACCCCCTCCCCCGCCCCCCTTATTGTAAATCAGTATAGACTTGGCTCTCTCTTAAAAACTGCCAGGTGAAGAAGGTAACACAAGCAACCCAACACTATTTCAGCCCTCTTAGGCCTCGCCAACAAGGAAGGAAAATGCTAGTTACCCAATATGCATCGGTTGTTGGCATGTAGAGCTGTAGATTCACATGCCTTGCATAAGTCTGCCAAGTAGTGTTGGGTCAGTATGTTTGCACTTTGCTTTTCTTCGAAGAAGTCTTTTCCAGTCACGAGGTAGGTGACTCCTCCTTTCGGTGATAGTGCGCATGGTCATCAACTCCATTGTTAGATTGTTTTGCCGCAGAGGGTGAGAATGGAGTTAGTAAGAGTAGAATAGAAATGTCCATGTATCTAAGCAAGATATTACTGCAACAGGTATAGGTACCTTGGGAGGCGGGTGGGCGCTTGTGAATCTATAGCTCTACATGCCAAGAACAGATGCATACTGGGTAAGTAGCATTTTCGGTTCAAAGCATGTGAGCTGTAGAACACATACTTTGCATAGACTATGTAGCCGTAATCTCCCAAAGCGGTGGCTAACCTGTAGCTGTTGCAGTCATTTAAAAGAGTGTACATAGAACTGTTTGGCCTACATCAGCTTGTTGTCTTGCTAACACATCCACACAATAGTGTTTTGTGAATGTGTGAGGTGTAGACCATGTAGCTGCTTTATAGATGTCAGCTATGGGAATGTTTCCTAAGAAAGCTGTAGAAGCCCCAATGTTGCGAGTGGAATGCGCTCTGGGGGGAATTGTTAAATTCCTCTTTGCTTTCGCATAGCATGTCTGAATAAATTTGACTATCCACCAAGCAATATAGGATTTAGAAATGGGCTTGCCTTTGCGAGGTGGAGCAAAAGCAACAAAGAGTTGTTTCGGTTTACGAAACGGTTTTGTCCTTTCTATGTAATAAAGTAGTGCTTGTTTAACATCTAAGGTGTGTAGAGCACGTTCTGCTACGGTATCTGGTTGATAAGAGCACCAGCAACGCAACAGATTGGTTGATGTGGAAGACAGAAATGACTTTGGGTAGAAATGTAGGGTTAGTACGAAGAACCACTTTGTTTTGGTGTACTTGTAAAAATGGTTCTTCTATGGTTAATGCCTGAAGCTCACCCACTCTCCTCAGTGATGTGATAGCAATGAGGAAATCAAACTTCCAAGTGAGAAATTGCAGTTCACATCTATGCAATAGCTCAAATGGTGGACCTATTAAGACTGGTATGAACAATATTAAGATTCCACACTGGGGCAGCTGGAAGTCTTGGTGGAGTAACTCATTTGAGTCCTTCCATAAAGGTCTTAACAGGCACTCTGAAAAGAGACAGATGTTGTCTATTCTGAAGGTATGTGGCTATTGCAGCGAGATGTAAGCGTATAGATGT
The DNA here is from genome assembly GCF_964263255.1 of Lissotriton vulgaris. NCBI lineage: Eukaryota > Metazoa > Chordata > Amphibia > Caudata > Salamandridae > Lissotriton > Lissotriton vulgaris. Next base: position 1,431,359,519 of record NC_141689.1, on the reverse strand, counting down.
GTATGCTAAATTTGACTGTTGTAAATGCAGTAAATAGCAAATGATATTTTGAACTGAAGCATTAAGCGGGTTCATATGGTTATTACAAGAAATAGCAAACAGCTTCCATTTTGCTGCATAGCAAGCTCTTGTAGTGTGTCGTCTAGCTTCTTTAATAATATTCATACAGTCTAGTGGAAGATTGGGATAGCCAAACTATGACTTCAGGTGCCAAATCGCTAGGTTGAGATGTCTGGGATCTGGGTGTTTTATCTCTCGACGGCTCTGCGAGAGGAGATTGGATGCGAGATATAGTTTTTGATGAGGAACTACTGAGAGCTCCAACAGGGTGGTGCACCAAGGTTGACGGGACATGTGGGAACTACTAGGATTAGTGGGAGGGATATTTTCCTGAGCTTCCGAACCAGTAGTGGAATGAGTGGGCAGAAAAGCGTAGGCAAATATCCCTGACCAGTCCTGCTATAGTGCATTGCCTTTGGACAAAGGGTGTGGATATCTGGAGGCAAATCTTTGGCATTTTGCATTTTGGTGTGTGCCAAACAGATCTATTTCTGTGAAGCCCCATATCTGAAAGAACGGGAGAAGAACCTGAGGGTGTTGTTCCCACTCGTGAATCTGTTGTCTCTGTCTGCTGAGCAGTTCCCCGATCTGATTGTCTACTCCTGGAAGGTGTTCTGCTAGTTGCAAATGCTACTTACCAGTATGCATCTGTTCTTGGCATGTAGGGCTGCTGACATTCATATCTGTGCATAGATCGCCGCCTAGTGTTGGGTCCGGATGATTGCACATTGTTGTCCTGGAAGAGTCTTCGAAGTATTACGAGATAGGTGGCTCCTCCCCTGGACTACAGTGCGCATGGGCATCGCCTCCATCCCCAGATTGTTTTTAGCCATTGGCAGAGATGGAGTGAAGTATGTGAGTGATGACCATGCTATGAGCATATAAATATATGAATACTGCAGCTGCTACAGGCGCCGGGGAGGAGGGTGGGCGATATGAATGTCAGCAGCCCTACATGCCAAGAACAGATGCATACTGGTAAGTAGCATTTGCAGTTCGAGGCATGTGGGCTGCTGAATTCATATCTGTGCATAGAATATATAGCAGTCCCTCCATTAGCGGCGGCCGCCCGTGCCAGCTGCAGCAGTCTGAAAAAGTGTTTTGAGAACAGCCTGACCAACAGCAGCCTGCTGTTTGGAGTGCACGTCTACACAGTAATGTTTAGTGAAAGTATGTGTGGTAGACCATGTGGCTGCCCTACAAATATCTTCTAAGGGAATGTTACCTAGGAAAGCCATAGAGGCCCCCAACTTCCTGGTGGAGTGGGCTCTTGGTGGGATAGTGAGAGTGCGTTTAGCTTTAGCGTAACAGATTTGAATGCATTTCACGATCCACCTAGCGATCCCAGCTTTGGAGATAGCGTTTCCCTTGTGGTGTGTGGCAAAAGCAACGAAAAGCTGCTTGGTTTTGCGAAAATCTTTTGTCCTGTCCACGTAATACATCAAGGCTCTTTTAACGTCAAGGGTGTGGAGCATTCGCTCCGCCAGCGTTTCTGGGTTTTGGAAAAACACCGGCAACTCAATTGTCTGGTTCATATGGAATTGAGATACAACCTTGGGTAAGAATTTAGGGTTAGTGCGGAGCACCACCCTGTTAGCATGTACTTGGAAGAAAGGTTCTTGGATGGTGAGCGCCTGCAACTCGCTAACCCTCCGTAGCGATGTAATTGCTACTAAGGAAGCAACCTTCCAAGTCAGAAACTGAAGCTCACAAGAGTGCAGTGGCTCGAAGGGAGGACCCATCAGTCTTGTAAGAACCACATTGAGGTTCCATTCTGGAGCTGGTGGGGTCCTTGGCGGAATGACTCTCTTCAGTCCTTCCAGAAAAGCCTTGATAGCAGGGACCTTAAAAAGTGACAGGTGTTGCCTATTCTGGAGGTATGCTGCCATAGCAGACAGATGTATGCGGATGGAAGAGTACGCCAAATTGCATTGATACAGGTGGAACAGGTAACAAATGATGTTTTGAATGGAAGCATCTAGCGGGTCAATATCGTGGTTAACACAGTAAATGACAAACCTCTTCCATTTAGCCGCATAACAAGCTCTAGTAGTGGGCTTTCTTGCCTCCCGAATGATGTTCATGCAATCGGGAGGAAGATTGAGGTAGCCAAACTCTAGGACTTCAGGAGCCAGATCGCCAGGTTGAGCTGTTGCGGATCTGGGTGCTGAATGTCGCCATGGCTCTGCGTCAGAAGGCTGGGAGTGAGATGAAGCCTTTGATGCGGTACCACGGAGAGTTCCAGAAACGTGGTGTACCACGGTTGGCGAGCCCACGTTGGAGCAACCAGGATGAGAGTCATCGAGTGCTGACTGAGCTTGCGTGCCACCAGCGGTATCAGAGGTGCTGGGGGAAAAGCGTACGCAAATCTGCCTGACCAGTTCATCCACATCGCATTGCCCTGTGATTGCGGGTGTGGGAACCTGGCGGCGAAGCTTTGGCATTTTGCGTTCTCCTTTGTGGCGAACAGGTCTATCTCTGGATGACCCCACCTTTGGAAGTACGGTTGGAGTACTGATGGATGTATCTCCCACTCGTGCATTTGGTGGCTGTGCCTGCTGAGCAGGTCCGCCATCTGGTTGTCCTTGCCCGGGAGATGCTCTGCCATGAGGAAGATGTTCCTCTGAATGGCCCACTTCCACATGCTCTGAGCCAGATGAGACAGCTGCGGAGAGTGTGTGCCTCCCTGCTTCTGAATGTAGTACATGGCTGTCATGTTGTCCGTCCGGATCAACACGACTTTGTTGCACAGATGTACTTTGAACGCCTTCAGGGCCATGAAGATTGCCATCAGTTCCAGCACATTGATGTGCATCTTCCTTTAATGTAGTGTCTATAGTCCCTGCACCGTGTAGTGGAGTACATGCGCTCCCCATCCCTGGAGAGAAGCGTCCGCCGTTAGGATAATCTGTGGCACGGGCTCTTGGAACGGTCGGCCCTTGCAAAGGTTTTGTGGATTCCACCAATGCAGAGAGTTGTATGCCCGACCGCTCACCAACACTAGGTCTGTCAGTTGCCCATGAGCCCGAGTCCACTGACGTGCTAGGCACTCCTGAAGCGGACGCATATGTAGTCTCGCGTGCGGGACGATGGAGATGCAGGAGGCCATCATGCCTATCAACTGCATGAACACCTTCGCTGGAAGCGAGTGCTGAGGTCTGAATCGTTGGATCAGCGTTTGGATACTGGCGATTCTCACTGAATTTGGCTGCGCAGTGGCTGCCAGAGTGTTTATTGTCGCGCCCAGATACTGTCGTACATGGGCGGGCTGGAGATGGGATTTCGGGTAGTTCAGAGAGAATCCCAGATCGTGCAGGAGATGAATGGTGCGGGACACGTGGTCGGCGCACTGCTGCTCTGTTTTCGCCTGAATAAGCCAGTCGTCCAGGTAAGGGTAGACGTGGACGTTATGGCGCCGTAGATGCGCCGCCACAGTCGCCAGGCACTTCGTAAAGACCCTTGGCGCTGTGGTGACCCCGAACGGCAGAACCCTGAACTGGTAGTGCTGGTCTTGAATTGTGAATCTGAGATACTTCCTGTGGGAAGGATGCAAGGGGATATGAAAGTATGCATCTTTTAGATCCAACGTAGCCAGGAAGTCCCCCTGTTGAAGCAGAGGGAGTACCTGCTGCAACGTGAGCATATGGAAATGCTCCGAGAGAATGTACCAGTTGAGGGGCCTGAGGTCCAGGATGGGCCGTAGGGATCCGTCCTTCTTGGGGATTAGAAAGTACAGAGAGTAAACCCCTGTTCCCCTTTCTTGTAGTGGGACGAGCTCTATTGCTCCTTTTTGCAGCATGACCTGAACTTCCTGCTGCAACAAGTGCAAGTGCTCGCCGGACATAGGACGGCTTCTTGGAGGTATGTTTGGTGGAGTGGAAGTAAGTTCCAGACAGTAACCGTACTGGACAAGAGATTTGACCCACCTGTCCGTGGTGATGGATCTCCACACGGGCAGGAACTGCTGGAGTCTCCCCCCGACCGGTGTTGTGTGGTCGGGGGGCAGTGACAAGACGTCACTGCTTGTTGGCGGCGGTGGACCTGGAGCTGTTGTTTCCACGTCCCCTGCCCTTGACATTGTTGCCTCTGTAGCCACCTCTACCCTTGTTGGTGTATGAGGATTGGGTATTGCTCTTGTAGTACTGGGTGGATTGCGATGCCCGACCCCTTGAGGTGCCTCTGGTATTGGAGCGGCGAAAGGAACCACCCCGAAACTGCTGAGACTGGAGGGCCCCCATAGACTTAGCAGTGTCTGTATCTTTTTTCATCTTTTCAAGCGTCGCATCAACCTCGGGTCCAAACAAATGGTCAGGATTAACCGTTTGGTTCAGGATGGTTGTTTGTATATCAGGTTTAAACCCTGAGATCCTAAGCCATGCATGTCGTCTGAGCAACACACTGGTGTTGATTGCCCTGGAGGCTGTATCAGCCACATCTAGCGCACATTTGATGGAAGCGTTTGTAATGAGCTTTCCCTCTTGAATTAACATTTCCCCTGCCTCCTTGTATTGGTCAGGCAAGTGCTGGAGCAGTGCTTCTAGGGTGTCGTAATGAGCCCTATCGTAGCGTGCAAGTAGGGCCTGCGTGTTTGAGATGCGCCAAATGTTAGCTGCTTGTGCAGCAATCCGTTTCCCTGAGGCCTCAAATATTTTCGACTCTTTGTCTGGGGGAGGAGCGTCACCAGTTGTCTGGGAGTTCGCCGTCTTGCGAGCGTTGGATACTACCAAAGAGTCCAGTGGCAAGTGTCCCTTGATATATGTTGGATCCGAGGGCGCTGCCTTATATTTCTTATCAATGCGTGGATTGATGACACGTGCCCGAGTGGGCTTCTTGAAGACCTCCTGCGCGTGCTTGAGCACTCCTTTGAGCATTGGCAGAGTCTTGATTGACTTTTCAGCCACTGAGAAAGTGTCAAATAAAAAGTCCCCATCCACAGGATCGGAGTGCAGCTCGACATCATGGTTAGCTGCAGCTCTCTCGATCAAAGCGTTGAAGGCTGCAGAGTCCTCGGTCGGCGAAGTTTTCGCCGCAAAGAGCTGCGGTTCTTGACCCGACTGCGGGTCCTCGGGGTCGCCTCCGGCAGTCCAAGGTTCATGTTCCTCCTCCGGATCCGAGTACGCTGGATAGTTGTACTCGACCTCCTCCTCGTCACCATCACCCGCGGTAGAAGGAGTTGGTGAACGCGGCAGGTCTCTTGGAGACGCCGGCTCCATAGGTGCTGAAGTACCCGCAGAGTCCTTCTTGTTTTTGAGAGGAATGCGAAAATGTTCCAACACCGGCTCCGTGGTGATTTTCCTTTTGAGGAGGGACAGTTTCCCGGTATTGGCGTCGATGATGACCTCACGATGCTCTTCCTCCGCAAGCGGCTGGAGCCGAGGTTTAGACACCACTGGAGACACTTTGGGCGTCAACACCTCCTTCGAGGGCACGCCTGCCCCATGCTTCGAAGCGAAAGCCTTCGGCGTCGACTTCGGCGGCAGGGTGAAGCGGATAGGCGTTTGCGCCTTTGACGGCTTCAGTGCGGGCTTCGACACCCCCTCTTCCTGTTCGGGAAGCACAGCGACCTTCCGAATCCGTTGCAGGGTCTCCTCGACCTTCTTCGATAGGGCTGGAGAGGGATTGACCGTCTCGAGCGATTTCCCCGTCTTGGGAGTGGTTTCGGCGAGAGGCCCCGTCTTTGGAGCCGACGCTGCACCGTCCTTGGCCCCGACGGCCGGAGCCGGCGAAGCCAGAGCCTTGGGATCGCCTTGACCCTTCTTCGAAGGCTTCTTCGGGTCATCGACCACGAGCATCTTCGGCGCCGACGCAGCCGCGTCGGTCGACTTCGCCTTCGGCATCGACCCCGAGGCCCTCTGGTCGGCCATCTTGGCGTGACTCTCCACGTCGGCCATTTTGGATTTCTTAGGCTTTGACGCCTCCAGAGCCTTCTGTACAGTTTTCACTTTCGGTTTTGAAACCGGAGTTGCAGATCCCGAAGGCTTCACTTTCGTTTTTGGAAACGTGAGTGGTACCTCCAAAATGTCCGTGGCCGGGCCCGGAGGCGGGGCTGCTGGACTAAAAACGAGGTCTTGGGTAAGGCCCGAAGGCGATCCCTCGACCTGGGCCGCAGGAAGGGGGTCGACCCCTGAGTCAGTCCGGGGATGCTCTTCCTCCGAGCTATCCCCCACGGTGGCAATGGCCCCATCGTCGTCCCCTACCTCGTCGCCGGCTTCGTCAAACTCCTCGTCTCCTGCGTCGTAGGCATCCCCCTCGGACGCAGGACTAGAGTCCGAAACCTGTTGGACATCGTCGTCTCCAACGTCTTCTTCAAAGATGTCGTCCGGCGGGGGCGCAGACATCTGGGCCTGGAGTCTCGCAGCGCGACGAATCTTGAGGGTCTTTTTGCACCGGAACGTGGAGCAGGCCATACACCTGGCCTCGTCATGGTCCGGCGACAGACAAGTGTTGCACACAGGGTGCACGTCGAGGTGCGAGTATTTCGAGTTGCACACCGGGCACCGTTTAAACGGAGTCCGTTCCATGTCTGGAGCGTCGTGTAGGCCCGTCCGCGCCGACAGCACGCGGAAGGGCAGCAAGAGTTCGGAGCTGAAGAAACAGTAAGACCCGAACAAAAACGATACCGACGCCAAGCCTAAAGACCTTTTGGTCTCGAGTTAAGAGAGTTAACAACTATTGGTTCCGACAGAGGGAACCGACACACATCCGAACCCAATGGCGGAAAAAAACAATCTGGGGATGGAGGCGATGCCCATGCGCACTGTAGTCCAGGGGAGGAGCCACCTATCTCGTGATACTTCGAAGACTCTTCCAGGACAACAATGTGCAATCATCCGGACCCAACACTAGGCGGCGATCTAGGCACAGATATGAATTCAGCAGCCCACATGCCTCGAACAGATAGATTTTGTGATGTATGGCTCACCTCTAGATGGCCTGTGCAAGTTGTGGCAACTGGAGTGTGTGTCCCTCCCTGTTTTTGTATGTAATACATGGCTGTCATGTCTGTGCGTTAGCAGGACTGCTTTGCCTGCAAGGTAAGCTTGAAAGGCCTTAAGCGCTAGAAATACTGCTAGCAGCTCTAGCTTATTTATGTGAAGCTGCTGCTGCTGCTGATTTCACAGGCCCTGAATTGTGAGAGTTTGGAGATGAGCTCTCCAACCAGTGAGCGATGTGTCTGCTGTTAGCACTGACAGTGAAACTCGGTCGATGAAGGGCCGCCCTTTGGAAAGGTTTTGTGGATTCCACCACTGCAGAGAGCGATGAGTGCAGCTGTCCACAAACACTAGATCTGATAAGTGACCCAGAGACTGATTCCTCTGACGTTCTAAGCATTCCTGAATGGGACACATTTGAAGTCTTGCTTAGGGAACTATTAAATTGCAAGACGCCATCATTCCCAGTAACTGCATGAATACTTGAGCTGGCAGTGAGTGGTGGGGCTGGAACTGGGATATTAGAGCCTGAATGTTGCAGATTGTGGCTTGATTGGTATAGGCTAGAGCTTTTGTGTATAGAGAGTAGCTCCTAAGTAAGTTTGCGTGTTGGAGGGTTTGAGATGGGACTTGGACAGATTTACTGTGAATCTGAGATCGTGTAGCAGCTGTACTGTTTTGTGAGTGTGTTGTAGACACTTGATTGTGAACTGGCTTTGATGACAGTTGTCTAAGTATGGGAAGACGTGAATATGTTGTCTTTGCTGATGAGCTGCGACTACTGCGAGGCATTTGGTTAATACTCTGGGTGCAGTTGGGATTCAGAGTGGGAGCACTTTGAGCTAGTCATTTTTCCCGCTATTACAAACCTGAGATATTTGCTATGAGTGGGATGCATTGGATTAGAATATGGAAGTACGCATCATTTAAGTCTAAAATAGACAGACAGTCACTTTGCTAAAGGAGTGGGAACAGTTGTTGGAGTGTTACCATGTGAAAATGGTCTGACTGGATATACAGATTTAGGTCTCCTAGGTCTAGTATAGGCCTGAGAGAGCCGTCCGTTTTGGGTATGAGAAAGTATAGGGAGTATACGCCGGTCCCCTGATACTGTAATGGACTGGCTCCATAGCTCCTTTCTGCAATAGAGAACTTCTTGTCTGAAAAGATTCAAATGCTTGTGTGACATTTTGTGTGATCTTGGAGGTATGCTTGGGGAATTGTTGGTAAGTTCCTGGCAATAACCAGATTGGATAATTTGGAGAACCCATCTGTCTGAAGTTATTATATTCCAGACAGGTAGAAATTGAGAAAGACATCCCCCAACAGGTGTGGAATGATTGAGGGGTAGAGGAAGGAAGTAATTGTTTTTTGTTTGCAGGGGAAGTACGTGTTGAGTTACCTCTACCTCTTCTCTTACGGTTATTGCATCAAAATCCTCCTCTAAAGTAACCTCTGGATGAGGGTGACTGAATGCTGCCTTTGTAAGAGGCAGAGGGAATCTGGGAGGATATATTTTTTGATCCCCCTCTGTAAAAGGACCGGCGAAAGGAGCCCCGATTGGAAGGGAGCTGCAAAGCCCCCATGGATTTTGCAACCTCTGTGTCCTTCATCCTTTTGTCTGAATTAGTATCTACTACAGGACCGAAAAGGTGTTCCTTATCGAAGGGTAGATTTAGAATGGAGGCTTGAATTTCGGGTTTAAACCCTGAAATTCTGAGCCAGACATGTCTGCGCAGAAGAACGCTGGTGTTAACTGCGCGAGCTGCGGTATCATCAGCATCTAAAATACATCTAATGGATGTATTTGAAATCCGCTTTCCTTCTTGGATTAAGTCATTGGCTTTATTTTTATGTTCGTCTGGTAAGAATTGGATCAATTTTTCGCCAGTGATTGGCTGCTTATGCAGCAATTCTATTACCAGAGGCATCTATAAGTTTGGATTCCTTATCAAGAGGTGGGGCATCTCCTGTGGTTTGAGAGTTTGCTCTTTTGCAAACGTTCAAGAACACTAGGGAGTCTATGGGAAGTTGACTCTTGATGTAGATTTGGTCTGTAGGTGCCAGCTTACACTTGTCAACTCTTGTGTGTGCCAATTCTGGCACACACAAGGTCTTTGAAAAATTAATCTGCAATTTTGAGGATACCTTTGAGCATGGGCATTGTATGTGTTACTCTTTGAGAGGAACTTGAAGTTTCAATGAGAAAATCCTCTTCAAGGGGCTCTTTGTGAAGTAGAACCCCATGATATTCCGCAGCCCTATTGAGTAGTTCTATGTACCCTATATTGTCGTCAGGTGGAGAGGGTTTAGAAAGGTATAGAACCAGGTCATTATCTGTGTTTGGATCTGTATTGTAGTCTTCCCATGGATCAGGAGTAATGTCCTCTGGTACATCCCCATCCTCTTGGTGATCAAGTGACTGGTGAATTTCTAAGTGTAATCAATACATGTGGTTTAGGTGGGGAAGGAGGTGTAATAGGAGGAGGCGAAGGATTAGTATCAACATTTTTCCTTTTAAGTGGAATGCGGTAATCTTCCTGTTTCTCTGGTTTCCTTTTAACTGGCAATTTTACATGAATATGTCCAGTTTTGGGATTATTCACCAGTTCTTTCTGTTGCAGGTCTGTGTTGGAAGGCAGAACGTCGAAACGAGGCTCCTTAGATGGAATAGGAGTAGTTTCGTCTTTTGACGCCGGAATTTTCAGTGTCAAAGGTTTCGGCTCAGAGTTTCGGACCCGAAGATTTAGGTTTGGATGCCAAAGGATGGTCACTAAGACATGCTTGGATTTGTGTGCCTTAGGTTTCGGCTCGGTCCAACTCTATGCCGAGCTGGAAGGCTTTGGTGTATGTTTCAGTGCCAGGCTCGAAGGCGGGGCGTTCAAAACAGTTTCTCAGCGCTGACCTTGGCCCGAAGGCAGAGGAAGGACTGAAGCATTTTTGTTCCGCATATCTTGGGGCAGGGGAATATCAGTACTCACTGTACATTGACTCAGTGGAACTTCCTCTTCCATGTCAGAGTCAGCTTCGGACACGGAGATATGTTCCTCCTCTTCCTCAGCTTCCCAAGCTGTGGAATGTGTTTTTGGGGTACTGTAGTGTATGCGAGTGGTTGTGTACCCAATGATGGGGACCCCCCCCCCCCCCCCAAGTATAACAATAGCCCCACAAAAGTGAACTGAAATGGTAGCCATGGAAAGGCTGTAAGTACCTATCTTCCTTTGTACCCTGCATGTTCCTGTGCTGCTCTCTCTCCTCTTGCCTTCCCCAGACAAAAGTAATTGTAACCAGGATGTAGTTTGACTAGTTCAGAACAAAGCTTTCCACAGAACAAGAAAACAAGACCAGTTTAGACAGGTCAACCTGTGGCCAGAAAGACACAGCACCTTAACAAAAAAGAGTATCCTTGGAATATCCACGGATCTCACCTTAACTACAAGGATCTGCTGCCTTTCTATCCCTACATTATGTTTTGCAAGTGACCGTTCTTGGAAAAGTCCTCTGCATGTTAAAAGATGTGTACCCCTGCCCTGAGTGCCCAACGGTACTGTTGTTTGAATCCCTAATGCTGATTTTTTGTCACAGGCGAACACAGATCATGTGTGCGCGCCATGATATAGCCTATCTCACAGATTGCAGTCTTGTTGGACCGAGTGGAGTGCCTAAAGAGCTACCCTCATAGTGGTGTAAGGCTAGTGCCTTTACCAAGAGTTAAGCAGCACAAGCATGGCGGTGGCAGCATTCCATTCAGTGACCAGTAGTAGTGAACAGGACCTTTTTAGCCTGTGTCACTGGAGTCAGGACTAAAGGCTCACTCACCTTTTTCAAAGTTCCGCTACTGTGTGCTTAACTCACCCTTGGCCAACATGAGGTAGCTGTGGAGTGCTGCGTAGTGCAGAAACGGTGACTTTGCGTTAGTTGCGTGTCCTGGGAAGGGTACAGTACAAGGATGGACCAGTACTGTGCATTGCATGTGTGGTTAGTACATGTACTGGGTGTATGTACGCAGAGAAGAATACATTACATGAACGATGTAGTGCTGTGAAGTGCATGTGTGGATAAAGCATGTGCTGAATGCATGTGTGTTTGTGTAGAGTACAATATGAAGGGTGAAGTGTTGTGCAGCACCAATAGCATGTGTACTGGCAGTGTGAGTGTTTGTATAGAGCATACCCTGGTAAAATACAGAAAAGTTTCAGTGCTGAACAGTGTGCGCAGACTGAGTGTATGTGTACATGAAAAGGTACAATGCCCGGAAGAACAGTGCTGGACTGAAAGTGTGCAGTGAGAGTACCCCGAGTGTGTGTGCCTGCAATGGTACAATGTATGGAGGACCCTGGCTTCCATTTTGGAAAGCCCATGCCTGCTGGTGAAGACATGAGGAGGAGAGGAATCTCCCCACCCCCAGACAGGTTTGTAGATTGCTGCATTTCTGTAAGCTGGGTGGTTACACACAGGATGGAAATGACGAGACTCCCTTTACATTTCAAAAGACTTCTCTTTGATTAAGTGATAGATCACAAGGAAGGGGCACAGACACATCTCAGGAAGAGAGATAGGGCTAATAGGAAAATCGGGGGGTCTGGGATTAACCTTTTGATATCACTGTGGCTGACATCAAGGTGTTAACACTGATCATTCCCATGAGTTGTGTTGTGGACAATCAGCTTCAGAGTCTTGACTATTGTGGCAGACGTCTTTCATGGAGGAAGAAGTGCCCACTTCAAAAGAAGTAGAACCCCAACATAAAACTTCAAAAACCAGACCCTAAAATTAACATTTGGTGCCTGGAAAAGGACTATAAAAAGGGAGGTTGAGTCCCCAAAAATTTGTCATCTGCCAAGAAGCCATTTGGGCTGTGTGAGGAGACAAAGCTCTGCAACCTGTGAACATGACTCGGGGCCAAGGCGTGTTAGTCTTCCTGCTGGGTAGGGGGACATCACCCAGGGAAACCAAGACCACCTGCCATCGATCAGGTTGTTGCCAGTGTGCAGGAACAGTCCAATGACCCCTGTAAGCCAGGAGAGGGCTGGCGGGATATCTGCTTTGTGCAGTGAGGGAAACGCCAGTCCCGCAGCGCAGCCGAACCACTATGCCAGAAGAGGCCATCAGTGAACTTAACTGGGACTGACCATGAGACTTTTGGCCACTGTGTTTAGGGTAATCGCACCAAAGAGTCTCAGCCCGATAGTGAGCAACCCCATATGCCAGAGGGGGCTTCTGGTAACTATGGTCAAATATTTGGGACATCGCCTGGACAAGAGAATTACTTCAGTGACCACAGGTCTAGCCACCAACTGCACAGGACTGTTTCGCTAAGGATTGCTGGAAGCAGCTGAGGACATTGCACACACGCCCGAGTTCCAGCCAGGAGTCGTAGAACCCCCGCCACCTTTGTTAGGGCAAGAGCAACTTACATTGTGTGTCTCCTGAGTACGATCAGTAGTGCTGCTCGACAGGAAAAGCTTGCCTCGCCAGATGCTGCTGTGTCCATTGGAGGCGGACTTTCTTGGCTGTACAGGATGCAGACTTGGGCGTGTTTGAGGAGAGGGCACTGGCTGCACCACAGAACACTGCCACATCACCGGAGCAGGTAAGACTGAAACCAGGCCTTTGGGGCCCCAGGGGATTCACTGTTGAAGATGCTACAGCATAATAGACACATTTTACTAAAATCCTGGAGAGTCAAAAGGGAACTCTTAAGTACAGCCTAAGAGTTTGCATTCCCGGATGTGGCACAGTGAATAGGGAATAACCCTGAACACACAACACAAAGGAGGTTGTGACAGGGATTTGCCTACAACCACTAGATCTCCGACCTCAAGGGGGATTGCGTTAATGCTTCTGAATGTCATATTCCTTTGCACATGTGGAGTTAGAAATAAAATACTACCTTTCCTTATGAAAGCAAGTATTTGGCTGGACACTGCTTTATTGCTCATACTGTCTGCACTTTGAGTTACGAGTAGTGATCACTGACCTGTATCTACATCCTGCCCCTAGAGGGCTTTTACAGCTGGACCACAGCTACCACTGGGAGTCAAGGGCAGAAAAGGTGCTTGGCCCGGTTGATTGGAATCAATAGTAGGTCGAGCACCGGTACATCAGGAGTAAAAGGCCTCAAACACCACAGTTTGGCCCAGTTACTTATGCATGTCCCAAGGCCCTCTGAAAGGCGTTCTGGCAATTAGCGGCAAGCAGTGGGGAACAACATTTAGGAGTCAACGATACAGAGGTGGCATCATCCATTTCAAATTTGCATCAGTGCTGCAATAGGTCCAGCTTTTGTTCTTCTACACAAGCAATGAAGAACACAAGGGTAGGGGCAGAAAAGTCCTTGCTAATTTAGTCAGGGACCAGTTTGTGATACTGGGTGAAAGGGAAGAAGCTATAGCTGACTCTGGGGAGGAAACCATGGTAGGAACCCAGGAAGAGAGTTCTGTGGACTCTGAGTCTAGCAACCCTGTATGTCAGAAGGGGCCTCCGGTGAACTTAATTGGGCCAGAATGTTAGAAGTTTGTCCGCAGTGTTTAGAGTGACTGCACCAAAGAGTATGCGCCAGATAGTGATCAACGTGTCAAACCCTGTATGCCAGAGGGGGCTGCTGGTATCACTGCAGCACAGTGTTTGGGTTTTGAGCTGGACGAGAGGATTACTGCCGGCGGCCAGCAGGTCCAGCTCGCCAACAGCACCCAACTGTACACTAGAGGACTGAAGGATGCTGGAACCTTACCACAGCTCCAGTCAGGAGATAGAACTCCTATGGCCAAAACCTTTAAGGGAAGAGCAACTTACCTTTGATGTGTGAGGAGCGGGCTTCTGACAACTTTAATATACAGCAACACCCACTGTGTGTCTTAGAGACTGTTAAAAGAGATATATACATTCCATGTTATTTTTATGGGATACTGCGATCACCATGGATTCCAAGACACTGAATAATATGGAAATGTTTTTTTACAAATGATGCATTAATTAACATGCACTTTGTCACGATTGACTGTTTAAGGTTACATTAAGTGACCCAGTGAATTTCACCTATGTTTCAACTGTGAACCAGTGCAGAGAAAGGCTTGGATCAGTGCAAATTATTTTTGCCTTAAGCTCATGGTATTACTGGGGGATGAGTGCAGACTAGCAGTCAAAATAATGAAAAAAAGAGGGACCATCAGCAGGTAGCTCAATTTAAAAGAATACAGAATCAACATTGTAAATTCAATATATTTCGTCATCCCATGAATTGGATTCATTAACAACATCATTCTATTTACCTCCTCTTCCACTGACTGGTGCTCCTTATCATCGGGCGCCAGGTCTAACAGAACAGTCCCCTGACTAACACAGTGAAACGTCAAATAAGGGTTCGTGCCTAAAATTGAGAAGGTAAAACAGATCAGTATAATTCAAAAACTCAAGCGAGCAAGCTAAACTTAGTTAGAAGACATGTAACTAATGGAATGAACAAACGAAAATCAAGGAGACTGAGCCCAAAATAAATATCAGTAAGATCCCATTATTTCCAACGCACCTATACTACTTGACTTTTTGGATCTCTCAATGGATTAATTATATGCCAAGCACAACACCTCTACAAGCTACTATGCACAGTAGATAAGCACCTGTGAGGAAATTGGGTGCATTACATGGTGTGATTGTTTAACCTCATCATGGAGTAGTTTCTGTCCTGTAACTCCAGTTCTGTAGTAGGGGTATCCGTGTTATAGTCCTAATCTAGGGAATAGTCCCGCCCATGTGTGTGGACCCCGGAGCAACCAAAAATAATCTCTTAAAGTGTCGAAAAAATGCAGAACTGCACAGACACTTAAGAGAGAATTTAAAGAGATAATGCAGCCTATAACCAGGCTACACTATCCAGTACTTCGACTAGAAATTCCACCAAAAATCCACAAACAGCAAAGTCTGTCCAGATTTCCCTTGCCTCAGCAGCAAAAACCCTCCGGAATGATAGAGATGAAGACATGGACAGACAAGCCCCATAGGCTGCCAATATGTGGCTCAAAACAGGATACTGTGCCTTTAAGAGAACTTTCCAGAACTTCACAGTATCCCAGAATGCACTGCAGGTCCCTTTTACTTTCAGTTCTTTTTGAAGGCGTAATACGCCAGACCTGTAGCATTCCTTACATGAATATCTCTCTCCACCGGGGAGGAGGGCGGGCGCTTATGACTATAACAGAGATACCCCTACTTCAGAACTGGAGTTACAGCACAGAAACTACTCCTTCTGTAGTAGGGGGATCTCTGTGTATAGTCATAATCTAGTGAATAGAATGGCAAGCCCATCCCCACACCAAAGCGGCGGTGGAGAAACGAGAAATAACACCACTATTGTGCGAACAGATTTCGCAGCGAAGCCTGCCCAACCTGAGCGTCTGCCCTGGCATCCGTGTCCAGACAGTAATGCTTAGCACAGGTATGGACCGACTTCCAAGTGGCGGCCTTGCAGATTTCTGCAACTGGAACATTACGGAGCAAAGCCGTCGTGGCAGCTTTGCCCCTGGTGGGATGAGCCTTAGGTTTACCCCCTAAGGTCTTATTAGCTTTCTGGTAACACAGTTGTATGCAGGACACAATCCACCTAGAGATGGACTTCTTAAAGGTAGCAAGACCCGTCCTGACTGATCCATAAATGATGAACAATTGGTCTGACCTACGAATATCTTTGGTCTTATCCAGATAAAATTTCAACACCCTCCTAACATCCAGGGAATGTAAGGACCTTTCCGCTGGAGATGAAGGATTCTGAAAAAACGTAGGCAAAGTTATAGTCTGGTTGACATGAAAATCAGAAATAACCTTGGGAAGAAATTTAGGGTGAGTACGCATAACAACCGTAGCAGCATGAAATACAGTATAAGGTTCTTGGCAACACAACGCCTGAATTTCACTCACCCTGCGGGCCAATGTAATGGCCACGAGGAACGCTGCCTTCCAGGACAGGTGCTACAACGAAGCCTTATGAATAGGTTCAAAAGGCTCCTTCATCAATCTGGACAGCACCACATTCAATCCCCATGAAGGCGAAGGAAGCCGGACAGGAGGGAATACTTTCTTCAAGCCTTCCAAGAAATCTTTGATCACAGGGATCTGGAAAAGGAAGTCTGTGAAGGGCATTTCCTGTAGGCAGTCAATGCAGCGAGATGAACCTTAATGGAATGAACATTAAGGCCAGACAGCGCTAAATGTAGAAGGAAAGGAAGGAGGACTTCTTCCTTGCACGTCGTCGGCTCATAGTTCTTGGACTCACACCAGATACAAAACCTCTTCCACTTGTAAGCATAGGACGTCCGAGTGGAAGGTCGCTTAGACTCCTTCAGTATGTCCATGCAATCTTCGGGCAGATTCAAATGGCCATATTGCACTATCTCAGGACCATGCCGCCAAACAAAGACGCGGGGTTGGGGTGCAACATCTGCCCCCCGAACTTCGTGAGAAGGTCCGGGCTGCACGGCAGCCGTATGTGCGGAAGGAGAGACCGGTGAAGCAGGTCCGTGAACCACAACTGCCTGGGCCATTACGGGGCAATCAGGATCATCCGTGCCCTGGACTGGGACAGCTTGATGAGCACCGCTGGAATCGGGGGAATGGGTGGAAAAGCGTACAGAAAGCTGTTCGACCAGTTGATCCATAGCGCATTCCCCAGCGTCCCTTGCTGGTAGTACCTGGAGGCGAAATGTCGGCATTTGCTGTTTTCGGCGGTGGCGAACAGATCTACGTCTGGCGTCTCCCACCTTTCGAAGACTTCTCCTAGTACTTCGTCGTTTATGACCCATTTGTGGTTTTCCTGAATCAGTCTGCTCTGTGCGTCTGCCTGAACATTCTGCACATCTGGTAGATGGGTAGCCGTTATCGTCAATCCTCTGGCGAGAAGCCAGTGCCAGATCGTCTGCGCCTCCTGTGACGGGGTGCGTGATCTCGAGCCCCCCTGCTTGTTGAAGTAATACATCGTGGTCATATTGTCCATCTGTACAAGCAGAGAGTTGGTCTGAAGGACGGATGAAAGGCTTCAGTGCCAAGTGAACAGCTCTGAGTTCCAGGAAGTTGATGTGGTAAGTGGACTCCATCGGGGACTACGTTCCTTGAATCTGTAAGTCTCCCTAATGCGCTCCCCAGCCGTGGAGAGAAGCATCCGTCACGACAGTCTGAATGAGGATGTCCTTGTGGAAGGGAACCCCTCTGAGGAGATTCAATGCTGAACACCACCACTTCAAAGACTGAAGAGCATGCAGAGACAGTCGTACCTTGTCGTCTCAAGATCCTTTCCTCTGGTCCCACTGGTCCTCCAAGCACTCCTGCAGAGGTCTCATGTGCAGCCGTGCATAAGGAGTGAGGAAGATGCAAGAAGCCATCGTCCCCAGTAGAGAAGACTCCGTCCTCACTGTTGTAGATGGAGCGGTCATAAGAGCCTGAGCCTTCCGAAGGATCGATTGCCGTCGCTCCTCTGAAGGAGACACGCTTGCTGACAGCGTATTGATGGTGGCTCCCAAGTACTGAATGCACTGGACCGGGGTCGGGACAGACTTGGGACAGACTTGGACATGTTGATGTGCAAGGATAAATCTGATGCAACGACAGCATGCAAAACTTTTCTCTGCGAATCCACTTGTTTGCCTGCCGCAAGTCCAGAATAGGCCTGAACTCGTTCTTGTCCTTCTTGCGAACCAGGAAGAACCAGGAGTACAGACCTCTTCCTCTTTGAGACAGAGGTACATCTTCTATCGCCCTTTTCCTTAACAGGATATCGGCCTCCGCCTGGAGCTCGCGCAATTGACACTGTGAGCTGACCGGAGGGATCGCTGGAGGCAGGCTGATGAACCGAAGACTGTATCCATTGCAAACAATAGTCAGCACCCACTTGTCCGGAGTAATTTTTCTCCACTCTGCCAGAAAAATTGAACGCTTCCCCCCACCAGAGCGGGTAACGGATGAAGGGGAAGTGACAGCTCAGGGTCGTGACCCGGCCGGGCCCTTGTTCGCTGTAGAGGACTGCTGTCCCCCTCTACCCTTCTGGCGCTTCTGGAAGGGTCTCCGGAACTGCTGCTGTTGTTGCTGCTGCTGTACCGAAGACTGCCCTCGTCCTCTTCCCTGTGCACCGAACCGTCTTTGGAACGGGCGGTAGGACTTCTTTTCTTTTGGCTTCTCCAAGCCCACAGCCGTAAGGGTCTCCGCTTCCGCCTTCATGCGGGCCATCTCGTCATCTGCGTGTTTTCCAAACAAGGTCTCTCCGGAAAAGGGCAGATTGGGCACCCGCTGCTGGGCCTCCGGCTTGAGTGACGTGAGCCTGAGCCATCAAAACAACAAGTGGTCCTGAGCATACGAAAATAGGGAAAACAATTGATATATATAGATCACAATGGAGCTCTATATAGTTCAAGGTTCCTTGACCAGCCGGCCAAAGAATATTTATTCAATAAATTTGTGATCTCAAAAATACAACAAATAACCCCAGAAATACGGGTTAAATTGGGGCACAGTCCTGTGCCTTGCAAGGAGGAGAAAGGTGAGAAAGTAAAGGTAAGTGAAGAAAATTTATCAGGCAAACAGTGTGAGCTTGCAGGTCACTGGTATAAGTTATACATTTAACAGTGTATCCTGGAGTCATTCATACAACCAATAGTATCAGGGAAGTACATGTAGACCTTAGAGTAGTTCATACATGTACTTCCCTGATACTATTGGTTGTATGAATGACTCCAGGATACACTGCTCGTCTGCGCTCGTCCGCGACCGGCCGGGGCTAGGGGCATGCCTCTCTGCTCGCCCTACCAGCTATTCCCCTTCCCTACTACGCAGTCTCCAGGGCCCTTGGCCACTACCTGCCTCCACTCGCTCACGCATTATGTCTCTTGGCCTATCTTCACCCGCCTCCTCCGCCACCCCTCTCCCCCAACCTGCCCCCTCTCCTCCTTCCAGAGGTAGCGTCACTCCCGCTACCCCCAGAGCCCTTACGGCTTTTTATTTTAACACCAGGTCTGCAGTAGCTCACGCCCATGAGCTTTCGGTTCTACTGGATCTTCATGCCCCTGACTTGCTTTTCCTAACGGAAACTTGGTTCTGCGATGACTCCCTCCCTGTCCTTTTGGCTACCCTTCCAACGCCATATTACGCCATCCGCGCTGATCGCTTAAATGCCAGAGCCGGGGGCGGGGTGGCGGTCATTGCTCGAACCGACCTTCCATTTCAAACCCTATCCCTACCAGATATTGCCACTACGGAGTATCTAGCCATCCTTACTACCTCCATCACGCCCCCTCTTACCTGCATACTCATCTACCGTCCCCCTCAATCCGCGTTATCATTTCTCCCGGACTTTCTGGAAGTTTTAGCTACTGCTACAGTCAACAATTCTTCCATTTTGCTTTTGGGTGATTTTAATTTTTGGCCCTCTGACCCAGCGGAGTGTCCATCTTCTAAAGAATTTTCAGACACCCTCCACTCTCTTAATTTCATTTCTCATATTCACTCTCCCACTCACATCAAGGGTCATACTCTTGACCAGATTTGGTCTCTAAACTGCCCAGTAGAGTCCCCTTCTGTCTCGCCCTGCACTTGGTCTGACCATCATTTGATCTCTTTCTCTCTCCCTATCCACCCCCAGGTCAAGCCCTCACTCCCGAAAAACATCTGGGTGCGTGCATGGGGCCGAGTGGACCCGGATAGTCTAGCTTCCCCACTTACCACTTCCCTTCCCTCCCTGGAAAACCTGCCTACTCACTCCCAGGTCACGGCTATTGGTCAATGGCTCTCTGCAGGCTGTGACTCTGTTGCCCCCCTGAAGCGAGTCTCAACCAAACGAGAGAAGGATGCCAATCAGTAGTTCAATCAAGATCTAAAAGCCACTAAACTAGCGGTTCGTCGTGCGGAGCGAGCCTGGAGGAAAAACTATTGCCCCTCTTTGCGACTAGAGTTCATTAACATCTTGACTCTTTACAAAAAAAACATCCTGGAGGCAAAAACCATCTATTTTTCCTCCAAAATACTCGCAGCCGAAAACAAATCGAAGGAAATCTTTTCGATTATCCATAATTTGGCGTTTTCGGACAGAACCTCCCTCAAACCTACTCCTTCCCAGGATCTCTGTCACTCCCTCAATCACTTCTTTATTCAAAAAATTGTCAATATAAAAGCCAACATCCCTCCTCCTTCCCCTTCTTTTGTGGACCCTCAGTGCCCTCCCCCTAAGGAACACCTCACTGCCCTTCCACTTCTAACTCAAGAATCTCTGACCGCTATAATCCCACTTGTCAAATCTGGTTACCCACTGGATCCCTGCCCGGCCCATATCCTCCGTCACATCTTCCTCAGCTGTCCTGACCCCCCTCTCCACGCTCTTAACAGCTCTCTTTCTCAGGGCGTGGTACCCAACTCACTCAAATCCGCCGTTATTGTCCCCATATTGAAAAAACCGGGCGCTGATCCCTCAGTTCCAGCCAATTTTCGCCCCATTTCCCTCCTGCCGTTTCTGGCGAAAGTTCTCGAGCGCCATGTTACTTCTGCCTTGAGTTCTTTCGTGGAGAAGAATGGGGTCCTCGCCCCCCGCCAGGCCGGGTTCCGCCCGCACACTCTACGGAGTCCGTAGTGCTTTCGGTCCTTGACAACCTCAGGGAGGGCATGGACACCAATCAACCTCAGGCCCTGGTCCTCCTCGATCTCTCAGCCGCTTTTGACACGGTGGATCATTCCATCTTGCTGTCCCGTGTCAAGGCGGCGGGGATCGGGGGTACGGCACTGGTCTGGTTATCCTCCTTCCTGAGGGACCGCACCCAGGCAGTCCGCCTGGGTGACTTTACGGCGGACTTCCGTAACGTTCAGTGCGGGGTCCCCCAAGGCTCCTCCCTTTCCCCCCTTTTATTTAACCTATACATCTCCCCTCTTATCTTTTCACTGCAACAAATGGAGGTCGCCGTATTTAATTATGCGGACGACCTCCAGCTTGTCTTTAACCTTTCTTCCTCCCCCGACTCTACTCTTAACTTTCAAACCATCATGATTCACATCCGTGACTGGATGAACCACAATCATCTTAAACTCAACCCAGACAAAACAGAGCTGGTGTTGACGGGTGGTTCATCCAGCCCCTGGTCCCCCATCTTCTGGCACCTTCCCTTGGTCCCCCACCTGCCCCCTCGACCTCAGTTAAAACTCTTGGCATTAAGCTCAATTCCCAACTCACCCTTCACTCCCAGGTCAGCTCTGTGGTTTCCTCTTCCTTTCTGGCACTGCGTACCATACGCAAGGTGTCCCGTTTTTTCTCATTTGATGCACTTAAACTGATTACCCTTGCCATGGTCGTGTCCCGCCTGGATTACGGCAACGCCCTGTATGCAGGTATTCCTGCATATAGTCTTCGGCGGTTGCAGCAGATCCAAAACCAGGCGGCGCGCCTGGTGTTCAAACTTCCTAAATCCCACCATGTCACTCCCCTCCTAAAGTCCCTACACTGGCTTCCTGTTTGTGCCCGTGTCCAGTTCAAGCTTGCCTCTATCACCTTTCAAGCACGACTGGGCACGGCTCCAGCTTTCATCTCATCTGAAATTATTCCCTATGTTCCCGCCAGGGAACTGCGGTCTTCTACCCAATCCCTTCTTACGGTCCCACGGTTCCGGAGAAAGAAATAGGGAGGCTCTAAATTTGCGACCCTCGCCCCGATTTTCTGGAACTCACTGCCTTTGGAGCTTAGAGCTTCTACCTCGTACCTACTGTTTCGGAAACAGCTCAAGGCACATCTTTTTGCTAAATTTTTTAACTAAATATGCTTAGCTTTTCCCCTCAAGTCTAACTCTGTCAGTTTAGCGCCATGAAACCGCTGGTGTACGTGCGCTGTATAAATAATTTTAAATAGAAATAGACACTGTTAAATGTATAACTTATACCAGTGACCTGCAAGCTCACACTGTTTGCCTGATAAATTTTCTTCACTTACCTTTACTTTCTCACCTTTCTCCTCCTTGCAAGGCACAGGACTGTGCCCCAATTTAACCTGTATTTCTGGGGTTATTTGTTGTATTTTTGAGATCACAAATTTATTGAATAAATATTCTTTGGCCGGCTGGTCAAGGAACCTTGAACTATATAGAGCTCCATTGTGATCTATATATATCAATTGTTTTCCCTATTTTCGTATGCTCAGGACCACTTGTTGTTTTGATGAATACTTGCTACCCATGGTCCCGAGCGATCGAATGGGTTCCCCTTGTCCCTTCTTAGTGAGCCTGAGCCAAGCATGGCGCCGCTGATTGATCCCATGACAGTAACCATGGGCAGCCAACAGGGAGACATCCGCCGCTGCGCTGATGACCTGGTTTGACACCAGCATCCCTTCCTTGAGTATCTCTTGGAAGTCCTCCCTCTTGTCAGGAGTTCCACAAACTGTTGCAGGGAGTCCCACAGAGCCCGGTCATAGCGTCCTAGCAGCGCCGTATCACTGGACGCCTTCATGGCTGTGGACGCAGTCCCACAAGCCTTCCTTCCAGCCGAGCCGATCCATCGACTTTCTTTATCTGGCGGCACAGTGGAGGACGGGGAGGTAGAGTAACTTCCTGGCCGCCGTCACTATCACCGAATCAGGGACCGATCTATCCACAGGAAGGCCGGGTCCGAATCCGGGGCCCAGTATTTCTTCAAAAGCCGGGAGGGAGCGGCCTTCACTACCGCTGGTGTGAGGAACAGCTCCTCTGCAGGTTCTACCAATCCAGGTACTAGTGGTAGTAGAGGGCGTGACAAATGCTTCTTGTGAAGCGTTTCGAATATCACGGACGTCGTGGGTGTTGGAGCCGTCACTGTGATACCCAATTTTGCAGCACCACTCAGGAGAACCTCCTGGAATGTGCTTATGTCGTCCACCGGAGACACTCTGGTCCCTGGGGAGCCCGACAAAGTCGGTGAGTAGGAGCGGGTCATGGAGGAGTCCATGCAGGACCTAGATCCCCTTCTCCTGCGTCGACTCCTCGATCTTCCTCTCCGTCCGGAGCGGGATCGCGACTTCCTCGGCCTTGGTCGATCCGCCGGTTCCACTGGAGCAGGCGACTTAGGCTTGGCCGGTGATGGATTAAACCCAGATCTTTTGACTTGGTGCGAGTGTTTGATTGATTCAGATGCTCCGTCCATCACCACCCCCTTTTGTACCACTTTTGGCCGCCATAAGTGTGGCACGGTATGCTCAGACGTGAGTCCCTTGCTCAATTTGCCACTGGATTCAAGCAAGCCGGGCTGGTGACGGCTGGAACGCCAGAAACCGGTCCTCGGAAGCTTGTTTCCGGTCCAGGGAAGACATGGCTTGGCAGTTCGGGCTGGACTGTTCCCATGAGGCACAGGGTCAGACTGATTTGTAAATAGCCATGTCTGAACTGGGGTGGCAGAGTGGGCTAAAGAACGGTGATGGATTAAACCCAGATCTTTGACTGGGTGTGAGTGTTTGATTGATTCAGATGCTCCGTCCATCACCACCCCCTTTTGTACCATGTTTAAAGGGGAGCATCTCATCCTGTGATAGACGTATCTATTCAAAATATTTGGGGATTTACAAGGTTCAGTGGTTGACCATTGAAAATTAGTTGCTTATTGACCACCACACTCAAGTGACTTTTTCATAGCAGACGTCACATTTACAAGATCATCCCAGTCTCCAGATATTTTCTGCCAGGGTTGTTTAACTGTTCTTGAATAGTCCTAATATGTATTCGACAATGAGGTATCAAAAGAATGAATAAGGACCCTAGAATTGCATTCGCAATCCTTACAGCGGAATTCTTTGCCTGTAAAAATATGAACCGCCATATCAATTTCTCTCCTCTTTCCTGTGATGGGTACATCAGACCCATGTCTGTAGAGATCCTGGCCCGAGAAGTACGAGATTCATGTCTGGTGTTAACTGAGATGTTTTGTTGTTGATAGCTAGAGCCAAGTTCAACCGAGTTGAATGTGAACAAACACCTTTCAGCACGTGAACAAACAGCTTTCTGCCTTTTTTGGAAACATGTGTAGGAAACTGGCTCTATATATACGTAACCAAAATGAAGTATAGTGTGTATAAAGTCCATGCGACCGAGAGGTAGGCAGAGGTTACAGTTAGATAGAACCTTACTCTCTGTAAGGCAGTATCAGAGGACACTTTTAAGCATTTGATGTACACACTCAGTCAGCAAATGAATTCACACACTCAAGGACTGAACTCTAGACCAATTGTTTTTGTATAAAAAATATACGGTTTTATTTTTAGAACCAAGCAAGCCTGGCACAGGTAAGCATTACATACTTTACAGTAATAAGTTGCTGATTGTAGAACAGTTTGAAAATGCAATAGGACTTGTACTTTTGTTTTTTTTACAGGGGATGCAATAGGTTGCAATACAGTACATTGAAATGAATAGGCTTTTTTTTAGTAAATTACAGGTAAGTTACTATTTATATAACTTTTTTAACTCAGGGCTGGATACCTAGATTCAGAACTGGGACATTTCCTGCAAACAGGTAAGTAAATAAATGTTGGTTATTCGTGCAATAAACTTAACACTTAGAAACTTTTTGGAAGAAAATTGTCAATATTATCCTATGGAGGAAAACAGGTTATCGGTTCACAGGTAAGTTAATTGACTGTGGGAGTTAAGGTTCTGGGGTTACTCAGGGTCCCCTAGGGTCAGTGATCCAGTCTTGTTACACCCTCAGCGGCACTAGGGCGGCCAGGTGCAGAATGTTGCAGCCCAATGTTACCCAATGGGGGATAGGGGGCCGCCAGTTGGTGGCTGCTGGCAAGCAGGCCTCTGGGTTGTGGGAACAAACCTCCTAGGGTTTAGGTCAGGGCAAATGGGGAAACAAAATAGCACAAAAGGTGCACCCTCAGCGGCACTGAGGCGGCTGGGTGCATAGTGCTGTTTCGACGTTGGGCGCCCTTTGTTTTCTATGGAGAAACTCCGGTTTGCAAAAGCACTGCAGATAGGGAGACGAAGGGCTTCTGGGTGGGACCACCACTTCGAGAGGTAAGTTGGGAAGTTAAGGGTTGGTTAGGCACAGTTGGTTTGGGCACACAAGGTCGTGTGGCGTCGGGTGCAGAGGTGTCTTATGGGGTCAGATCTTACCAGCTCTGGGTCGCGGTTAGGAGGGCCTTCTGGATTTAGACTGCAGGCGTCAGCTGGAGGCTTGAGGCAGGTAAGGGGTCACCGGATCTCGGTTCAGATAGCCGAGGTGACCTCCTCGTGGTGTGTTTCCGCTCAGGCTGGGTTCGGCGGGTGCAAAGTGGGCTAGATTCGTGGTTTTCGGCTGCTGCCAGAGGTTGCAGTAGAACAAATCCAGTGTTCAAGGGAGAAGCAGTCTTTGGAAGTGAAGGCAGGCAGGTCTTCAGGGGTTTACAAGGTTGCTGGCTGCAGGACACACCGAGATTTTGCAGGAGCAGGTTCAAGGGGAGACAGTCCTGTAGGGATGGGGCCAAGTCAGTGGGTGTCTTCCTCTTGTTAGCTGGCTGAACGGCTGTTCGGTCCTTCTTTTCTTCTCGTCGTTTCTGGATCTGAAGAAGCACGGTTCATGGTGCCCCCTAAATACTAGATTTAGGGGTGTTACAGGTAGGAAGAAGGCAGGGACCAATGGGTCCCTTCCCTGGGGTGGGTACACCCCGTATTGTGCCACCCTCCATGGGGAGGGGGGCACCAGCCTGTCCCTGGTTGGTTGGGTCCCCCCATCCTCAAGGTGGCAGGGACTCGGAGTTTTACTTCACCTCGCCTCCCCCACCTGAGCTGAGGGGTGGAGTTGGCAGAGGTGGGCCACCTCTCTTCCTCACTTGTTTTTCCCGCTGGTTCTCCCGCCCAAACTGGGGGGTAGAACCAGTAGTACCAGTTAATGAAAGCAGCAAGTGTTCTGGGGAAGCTCACAAAGGCGGCATGCCTTTTAAGCTTCCCCTTCATGAACCCAGCCCATCCTGGGGGAGGAGACTTGGCACTTCGTCCCAGGTTGTGCATTGATTCAGGCCCCCGAGAGCAGCAGACTCTCGATCCAGGGGTCCAGAAGGATTAGTTACTTACCTGTAATCCTAGTTCTCTTCCAGGGGTATCCTCATCAAAGTCATAAGCATTAGAATATTCCCGCCCATGCGCGGGACCCCGGAAACAATATATTATATGTGCCCCACATATACATCTACATATATATATATAAATATATATATATATAAAATTAAGCAATTGCAGCCAAATAAAACAGTAGAGCTGGAATATGCTGTGAAGAATTTCCACCATACATGTGTATTAGCATTAGAAACATGAGAAACAACACCAATGCTTGTTTAGAAACTGTTTTAATGCTTAGAAAGCAGTAGAAGTTCTTATAACACACTGTAAGCATATACAGCTCCCAGGCTGCATTGCAAATACCCAGTCTAAAAAGACTGAAAAGCTAACCCTGTAGCTGCATGTACCAAAACTGACGCTGTGCCTTTAAGGCACCTCTGCCCCTAGCTTCCCATCATGCCTCAGGGGTTACAGTTAGGTCAGTTGTTCTTTTCGGAGACTGAAAACCAAACCATGGTAATAACAGGTTAAAACATCTCCTATTTAATAAACAAAGTCCTTTGCCCGGGGAGGCGGGAGGGTTCCTTAGGACTTTGATGAGGATACCCCTGGAAGAGAACTAGGATTACAGTTAAGTAACTAATCCTTCTCTTCCAGGGGATCCTCATCAATAGTCATAAGCATTAGAATAGAGTAGCGAGCCTCACCTCATCCCTGCGGGCAAAGTAATCAACAGGTAACATTCATAGTCGTAGGCCCAAAAGTAGGCCTTATTCTACCCAAATAGGTTTCTCAAGGAGGCTTGCCCTACTTGAGAATCCGCTCTGGAATCAGACTCTAGGCAATAATGCCTTGTAAAGGTATGGACTGATTTCCATGTCGCAGCCTTGCAAATTTCTGACATGGGAATGTCATGTAAAAATGCTATTGTGGCTGCCTTCCCTCTAGTGGAATGAGCTTTGGGTGATTGTAACAAAGGTTTGCCAGCCAGCTGGTATGCTAGTTTGATACATGAGACAATCCATCTGGAGATGGACCTTTTGGCTGCTGCAAACCCGGTCCTCATTGAACCATAATTGACAAAGAGTTGGTCTGTCTTTCTGGTGCCCTTCGTTCTTTCTAGGTAAAACTTTAGCACCCGTTTAAGATCTAACGAGTGCAACAACCTCTCAGCTGGGGTCGATGGGTTAGGAAAGAACGAAGGAAGGGTAATCGTTTGGTTTATATGAAAATCCGATACCACTTTTGGAAGGAAAGATGGGTGAGCCCTCATTACCACTCTGTTGTGGTGAAACACAGTGTAAGGTTCCTTGGTGCAGAGTGCTTGAATCTCGCTAACCCTGCGCGCAGAGGTTATTGCCACCAAGAAGGCCGCCTTCCAAGTGAGATGCTGCAAGGAGGCCTTGTGTATAGGCTCAAACGGTGTAGACATCAGCCTGGAGAGAACCAGGTTCAACTCCCAGGGAGGAGAAGGATTTCTCACAGGGGGATATACCTTCTTCAATCCCTGAAGGAAATCCTTAACTACTGGGACCTGAAAAAACGATGTTTGTGTAGGTGATTTTCTGTACGCTACTATGGCAGATAGGTGAACCCTAATAGAAGCGTATTTCAACCCTGATGTCACTAAGTAAAGGAGGTATGGGAGGACTACCTCTTCTTGTCCTTTGGTGGGATCATAGCCATGGTCCTTACACCAAATGAAAAATCTTTTCCACTTGAACGCATAAGACGCCCTTGTGGAAGGTCTCTTTGCCTCTCTTAAAATATTCATACATTCTGGAGGCAGATTTAAGTGTCCGTATTGCAAGACCTCAGGAGCCATGCAGTCAGGTTCAGCGACGGGAGGTTGGGATGCAGGATCCTCCCGTTCATTTTGCTCAACAGGTCTGGCCTGCACGGCAGACGTCTGTGTGGACACAGCGACAGATGTAATAGGTCTGGATACCACCATTGTCGCGGCCAATCCGGAGCAACTAGGATCTGATCTGATGAGCTTGGCCACCACCTTCGGAATCAGTGCCAGAGGAGGAAACGCATAGGCGAACATTCCTGTCCACTCCAGCAGGAGAGCGTTCCCTTGTGTCCCTGGCCGGTGGAACCTGGACGCGAAGGCGTGGCATTTGGCGTTTTCGTCGTCCGCGAATAAATCTATGTCTGGAAGGCCCCAGCAACGGAAGAGTTCTTCGACTACTTCGTCGTTTAGCACCCAGTCTGGCTGATCTTCGAAGTGCCTGCTGAGTGCGTCCGCTTTTGTGTTTAGCTCGCCTGGAAGGTGTACTGCCACCACCGACAGTCCCCGAGCCAGAAGCCAGTGCCAGATTGTCTGGGCCTCCTGAGACAGAGGGCGAGACCGAGTTCCTCCCTGCTTGTTCAGATAGAACATAGTTGTAGTGTTGTCCGTCTGAACCAGGATTTTGTCCGTTGTGATTGCTGGAAGGAACGCTTTGAGCGCCAGATGAACTGCTCGAAGTTCCAGCATGTTGATGTGGTATGTCTGAAAGTTGGTCGACCAGCGACCCTGAATCTGGAGATGACCCATGTGAGCACCCCAACCTTCCAGAGATGCGTCCGTTACCACAGACAGCGAAGGAAGAGGTTGCTGAAAAGGGACTCCCTGCAAGACATTCCGAGGGCGAGTCCACCACTGTATTGAGGTCAGTGCTGCTTGAGATAGGATGATTCGATCCTCCCAATCTCCAGTCACTTGGTCCCACTGATCTTCCACAGACTCTTGTAGAGGTCGCATCCTCAACCTGGCGTTTGGAATTAGGAAGATGCAGGACGCCATGGAGCCCAGTAGAGACGCTACTTCTCGCACCTTTGGACGAGGAAACTGAAGTAACTTTCTGCATTTCTGCCCCATGGAAGATAGTCTCTCCTGCGAAGGAAACGCTCTTCCTAAATTTGTGTCTAGAACTGTTCCCAGATAGTGGATAGTGTGCGTGGGATGCAGGACTGACTTTTCTGTGTTCACGTGGAGCCCAAGCCTGTGTAGTTGTTGAAGACACAGATGACAGTCTTTGGTGGCTTGACGAGGGGACGGACTCTTCAGGAGCCAGTCGTCTAGATATGGGTACACAAAAAGACCTTTTTTGTGTAGACATGCCGCTACCACTGCCATGCACTTGGTGAACACCCTTGGTGCGGATTTTAGTCCGAACGGAAGTACTTTGTACTGGTAATGCTTGTTCCCTACCAGAAACCTCAAGTACTTCCGATGACCTGGTGTTATAGGAATGTGGAAGTACGCGTCCTGTAAATCCACCGAACACATCCAATCTCCAATTTGTAGAGGAGGACATATCTGATGAAGTGCCAGCATGCGAAACTTCTCTTTGACCACCACCTTGTTGAGGGTTCGAAGATCCAAAATCGGTCTGAACTTGTCCTCTTGGTCTCTTTTGGGGACTAGAAAATACCTTGAGTACACTCCTCTCCCCCTTTGGGGTGGGGGTACCTCTTCGATTGCGTTTTTCTTTAAGAGGACGCTCACCTCCCTTTTGAGGAGGTTTAGATGGTACGAGCGAGTCTTTTTTGGAGGAATCGGTTGTGGTCTCTTCCGGAAACGTAGCGCATATCCATTGCGCAGTATATTCAGCACCCACTGATCTTTTGTGATGCTGACCCACTCTGCCAGGTGTTGCGAAGCACTTCCTCCCACTGGAGTGGGTAACGGCGACAGAGGAAGCCACTGCTCAGGCTTTGCCTCCTCTAGGCGTGGTAGAGGACTGATGATGTCCGCCTCTACCTCTGCCCGATTTTCTTCCTCTGTATTGTGTCTTCCCTTGTGGCTTGTTCTGAGACCATTGAGGGGTTTGAACCCTCTGTTGGCCTCCCCGGTTCTTGTTGGTCTTGAAGCGTCGCTTGAACGGCTCTTTCTTCTTCTCCAGACCAACCGCCTTCACTGTGTCCAATTCGGTTTTCATGCGGGTCATTTCCTGATCGGCATGTTCCCCAAAGAGTGAAGATCCTGAGAAGGGCAGATTGAGGATGCGTTGCTGGGCATCTGGTTTGAGACCAGTTAAACGCAACCAAGAAGATCTCCTCGCACATACCCCATGTGAGTAGGCATGTCCTGCTAGAAGGGCGTTATCTGCAGATGAACTAATCATTTGGTTTGCCACCAAACAGCCCTCCGTCACCGTTTCCTCAAAGTCCTTCTGGTCCTCCTTGGGCAATTTCTCTTTGAATCGTTCCATGGAGTCCCACAGAGCTCTATCGTACCTGCCGAGAAGTGCTCATGCACTAGAGACTTTCAGGGATGAAGCTGCTGTGCTGCACACTCTGCGTCCCCAAGAATCTTGGGTCTTGCTGTCCTTGTCAGGAGGAACTGAAGAAGAAGGAGCGACTGTGTGATTCTTCTTAGCTGAGGCTACGATAACTGAGTCCGCCGCAGGCTCTCCTTTAACAAAGATTGGATCTGAGTCGGCCGGCCTATACTTTTTCTGGATACGTGCCGGTACCGCCCTGATCGCTGCTGGCGTGAGGAAAACCTCTTTGATTGGGTCCATTATCCCTGGAACCAATGGGAGCAAAGGCCGTGAATATGATTTGTGACGAAGGGTCTCAAAAATCACAGTAGTGGAAACTTCTGGAACAGCCATTTCTATTTGAAGTTTGTGAGCGCCCCTTTGTAAAACGTCCAGGTATGTGTTGACGTCGTCAAGCGGGGAAGCTCTGGAGCGAGGGCTGTCTGCCAGCGTTGGGGAGTAATCCCCTTTAGAAGATCTCGAAGAAGATGAGGAGGAGGATGATGGTGTTCTCCTTCTCCTGTGGTGAGATTTTTCCTTCCTCACTGGCGATCTTCTTGGTCGATCTTCCCTTCGAGAGAACATGATTCTCTCCAATGCTCCCTTCGTGGAGATCTCGACCTCTCAGTTCGTACCTCCCTTCTCGGTGTTCGAGACCTGGGATGCTCCCTCCGTGGTGATCGGGAGACCCTGGGGGTATGCGACCTTTCCGCTCTCCTCTCCCGAGAGCGTGATCGGTGCCTGATAGGACTCTGTCTGTCTGCCTCTTCTATCAGTCTCTGAAGAGGTGACCTGTGGAGTGGGCTTACATATCTTTGCAGCCTCTCCGTCGCTCCAGAATCCTTCCACTTGCTCAACGGAGCATTCCATCTTGGCGAAAGTGTTGTCTTTCGCTGGGGCAACGGACTTCTACTCCTGGAAGAGGACCTCGATGAGCTAGAGGTACTTGAGGAGGAATGGTGAGAAGCCGGTTGAGTCACCAAAATAGTTGAAGGCACTGAAGGGGATTTTCGTCTCACCGGTGTTGGAAGAAGTCTTAAAAGTCTTTCCCTTGACGTTGAACGCCTCTGCGGCGTCGACGGAGTGATAACCTTCGACGTCGAACGCCTCGACGTCGACCTGTGATGTCGAGCCGATGACGAAGTCTTCTCCCTCGACGTCGAACGGCGTCGCCCTACCTTCGACGGAGGTCTCGACGTCGAACGGTGTTGCCCTGCCGTCGACGGAGGTCTCGACGTCGAACGGCGTTGCCCTGCTGTCGACGGAGGTCTCGACGTCGAACGGCGTTGCCCTGCCGTCGACGGAGGTCTCGACGTCGACCGACGTTGGTCTGTCGGCGACGGAGATGGCAATCGACGGTGTCCTGTCGTCGACGATGCCCTTGATGTCGACCTGGCATGTGGTGACGGCGGAGGATCGGACATCCTCGACGTCGAGCGCCGACACGCCTTCGACGATGATCCCTTCCTCGACGACGAACGTCCGAGGGGGCTCTTGCTCCTCGACGCCGAGCGCCTCCGTGGAGACGTTGGCAGAGGTGTCACACTCTTCGAAGCCTGTCGACGTTGAGACGACGGCGAGTGTGTTCTGTCTCTCGACGCCGACCGTTGCCTGGTTGACGGCGGCGGAGTTGACTTACGTCTTGACGCCGATCTTCTTGTCGACGGAGATCTCGTGGCTTCTCTCGACGCCGATCGTCGCCTAGTTGACGACGGCGGAGCTTTCTTAGACGTCGGTGAACCTCTTTTCGACGACGATTTCCTCATCGACGCCGGTCCCGACGTCGACGGAGCTTTTTCTTTCGAACTGTCCATCAGATGCCGTTTTTTCAGCGCCGAGCCCGGCGCTGAGGTTGATGGACGCTCTGACTTGCCTTTGGAGGGAGTTCTGGGTCTCTTTGAACTCTTCCTCTCTGTAGATCTTCCCCTCATGGATCTCTGGGCCAGACCATAGAGCCTGTTCCTCTCTCTGTCTTTTAAAGTCCTGTCAGACAGATTTTGACAATGAGAACAGTCTTTTGGATCATGATCCTCTGGCAAGCATAAAATACAGACCTCATGAGAGTCAGTTTTTGCCTTCTTGTGGCCACAAGAAGGGCAATCATCAAATAATGAGGGCATCCTGACAGGAAAACCTCACAAAAATTCGACTGCTAAGCAGTTATTTACTTGACCCTGATGTTAAAAGTCAAAGTAAATCAAAAAATTGTTCTTTTAAAGATTTTCTGACTGAAAAAGGCAGAAAAAATGTGGAGCTGTGTATCCAGGGTCCTTCCTGAAGGAGCCGGAAAGAACAACTGACCTAACTGTAACCCCTGAGGCATGATGGGAAGCTAGGGGCAGAGGTGCCTTAAAGGCACAGCGTCAGTTTTGGTACATGCAGCTACAGGGTTAGCTTTTCAGTCTTTTTAGACTGGGTATTTGCAATGCAGCCTGGGAGCTATATATGCTTACAGTGCGTTATAAGAATTTCTACTGCTTTCTAAGCATTAAAACAGTTTCTAAACAAGCATTGGTGTTGTTTCTCATGTTTCTAATGCTAATACACATGTATGGTGGAAATTCTTCACAGCATATTCCAGCTCTACTGTTTTATTTGGCTGCAATTGCTTAATTTTATATATATATATATATATATATATATATTTATATATATATGTATATGTATATGTGGGGCACATATAATATATTGTTTCCGGGGTCCCGCGCATGGGCGGGAATATTCTAATGCTTATGACTATTGATGAGGATCCCCTGGAAGAGAAGCATGTCTGTTGATGGCACCCTAAGCAGCCACTCAGTCGGGACAGTAGAGGTGGGTTAGTTTTCAGGGGGCATCTCTGAGATACCCTCGATGTGCATTTTTCATTAAATCCCACACCAGCATCAGTGTGGGTTTAATGTGCTGAGAAGTTTGATACCAAACTTCTCAGTTTTCAGTGTAGCCATTGTGGTGCTGTGGAGTTCGCAATGACATACTCCCATCACCATATACTCTTAACGGCAGCACTGCACTTACGATGTCTAGGAATGGACTTAGATACTGTAGGGGTAAAGGGCCCAGGCACCTGTACGCTCACCACTGGTATAGTGCACCCAACTAGAAGAGTGACCTGTCTAGGACAGGGCAGTGGGTTGTAGGCATGGCACGTTTGCCATGTCGACTCTTCACTTTGTTCGGCACCAAAACACGCAGCCTGCAAAGGCAGTGTGTGTGTGTGTAGTGTAGTGGTACAGGACCTCGAAGCACAATAAGTGCTGCAGTCCTTAGAGGCCTTCTCTGGTCACAGTGTCCTGTGTACCTGTGGTACCATTTAAGAGGGGCTGACCTGTGGCCAGAGATGCCAATTGGGTTTGTTTCGGTGAAAGAACACCGGCCCTGGGAACCTGATTGGCAGGGACCCAGGGCACACCAAGTAAAAGTGTATCAGTAGCCAAAAAGTGTGTGTGTGTGGTGGGGGGTGTTACTGCAATAGGAACCTACTTTCCTACAACATGCTATTCTCTATACCACCCAAACTGGATTTTGACCAGGAAGCAGCACAGAGACTGCCCTGCTAGTAGCCACAGAGAAACTCAGGCCAATCCTAGACCTAGGCAGCTCAGCAGCCATGATAATGCTTGACTTGTGTGCGACCTTTGACACCGTCTCACATTTGGTCCTCATTCAGAAGATGCAGAAAATTCTAATTTCAGTGCGGGCGGTGGTTGGTTTGCACTAAAATGGTAGCCAGCCATCCTGCTAATTAGGAGCTTCCAGGTCTGCAAAGAAGCCCTTTTTTCAGCCAGTCGCTGCTTAAAATGAGGGGTACTGTAGGGCTCTTCCCTTAGCCCTACATTATTTAATTTATATGTTTTCTCTGGTGGAGACGGTGCAAGCACATGGCCTGAGACTTGTGTCTTATGCAGTTGACACAGTTCATCATATCTCTCACACCAGAAACAGGAAAAACATCCAACCAACTCCTAAAGCAGGTAACCAAGTAGCCTAAAAATTAACGCTGAAAAGACTGAAGTACCAGTCGTTAGAAAACACCTTTTTAAAGAAGACAGACCTTTTGTGGCCAAACAACCTTGGAGAGCTTCCTCAACTGAGTCCCACAGTGAGGTGAGATCTTGTCATCCAATATGAAACCGACCGTTTCATCCGCTGGGTAACCGTCACCCTGTCGTCGAACGAACCTTCCACTTGTCTCCACTGAAGGTCCAGTTTCTCCTGCAAGGGGCGCATTCGCAGTCTGCAGAGCGGAATCAATTGAATACAGGATGAAATCGACCCTAGAAGAGATTTGTACATCCTGACTGTCATCCAACTTCTCTTTTGCAAACGAGTGGCTGACTATATGAGTTTCATCTGTCTCTCTTCCGATGGGAAGGCTTTGCACACCTGAGTATCTAGTATCGCTCTCAAGAACTTCACCGTACCTGCCGGCTGAAGAACTGATTTTTCCTCGTTGAGTTGTAAGCCCAGATGAATAAAGAGGTTCAGGCATGTGGTCACTGCTTTTGATGCCTCTTGTAAGCTTGGGGCCTTCAGCAGCCAGTCGTCTAAGTACGGGAATACTTCCAGCGACTGTCTCCTCAGAAATGCTGCTACCGGTGCCAGCACCTTTGTGAATATCCGAGGAGCGGACTTTAATCCAAATGGGAGCACCATGAACTGGAAGTGACTCTTGCCTACTGTAAAGCGAAGGAAACGTCTGTGAGCTGGATGGATCGGGATATGAAAATAGGCATCTTCCAGGTCTAATGTTGCCATGTAGTCGCCTGGGTTCAAGAGGCGCAATATGTCCTGGAGTGAAATCATCCGAAACGACAGTTTCGTGAGATAGGTGTTGAGCTCCCTCAAGTCCAGGATAGGACGCCACTTTTGCTTTGTTTTGCGGATCAGAAAAAATCTTGAATAGAAACCTTCTCCCCTTTGTGATAGGGGAACACGTTGGATCGCCCCCTTTTGAAGCATTTGTTGAGCTTCCTCTTGTAGAAGGTTTAGATGTCTCGAAGTAGTGGCGTGGGGAGCTCTTGAAGGGGGAAATTCCTGGAATTCTAGAGTATGCCCATTTCGGATGATGTTCAATACCCACTGATCCGATGTAATCTCTTCCCAGCTGCTCAGATGTGATATCCTGCCGCCCACTGGAGACCCCAGAAGCGGAGGAACAGTTGGCAGAGTCAGGAGGCCGCTATTGACGCTTGCCAGCGTCCTTGCCCTGACGCCCCTGTCGTCCACGAGCGTTCTGGCGAGAGAAAGACTGGGATTGCGACTGCCGCTGATAGTACTGATTGCCGTACTGAGGTCTGTACGACTGCGACTGCTGTGAATATCGCTGCTGCTGATAACCTCCTCTTCCTCGTGCTCAACTGAACGGTGTCTTCCTATATTGCAGGTTCCCCAGAGCCCTTGCCGTCTCTGTGTCTTTCTTTATACCCTGCAGGGTCTCATCGACATGTTTCCCAAATAACATGTCCCCATCAAAGGGCAAGTCCAAAATCCTATTTTGGACCTCTGGCCGGAAGTATGTCGCTCGTAGCCACCCTTGTCGCCGAAGAACCGCTGCACTGCCCAGAGCACGGAAAGAGATGGTGGCGATGTCCATCGCGCAGTCAATCATCTCTGAAGAGGAACGTTGTCCTTCTTCCAGAAGTTTCTGTGCTTCCGCTTTTTAGTCATCCGCTAGCAGATCCACATAGTGTGCCACATCACTCCACATCTGGCGGTCGTATCTTGCTAGGATCGCCAAGGCATTCGCCGCTCTGACTAACAAGCTAGCCATCGACGAAAAACGCTTCCCCGCGTTGTCCAACCTCCTACCCTCCTTGTCTGGTGGAGTCGTGAGGGTGGCCGAAGGATTCCGCGATTTCTTCTGCGCCGCCTGCGATATGACCGAGTCTGGTCTAGGTTGTCCAATCAAGCAGGCGGGACTGTCATCAGGAGCTTTATATTTTTTCTCCAAGCGCGGAAGAGTTGGAATTACCGTCGCTGGGGTCTGCATCACCTTCTTCCCTTCCTCCCATATGTGCTCTACAATGGGAATCGAGCGCACCGCCTTACGGTATGACTCTTTAAAATCGTACAAGAAACAATCCGTAGATGTTGTAGGCATTGCTAACTTAAAGCGCGCTGTGGCTCTTTCCATCAAACTGAAGAAACCTCCTACATCCGCCGGAGGCGAGTCGACCGGGTCTGGCACTGGTGAAGCCGGATCCGGAGCTATATACTGGTTCCATTCACTATCCTGGTCTTGATCCTGGTTTTGCCCCGTTTCATCCTCATCCGAGGTATCCACTTGGACTTGCCGAGGATATTCCCTCTCATGTTCCTCCTGTGCAGGCCGTACTGACTGTGCTGCCACCACCTGCGGTTGAACCTGCGCTTGACCTTCCACTGGTTGCGACCCTTGTCTGCTTCTATACTCCTCCAGCATTGCCCTTAAGTCTGTCAAAAGACTCATAGGCATCGTTACCATGCCCTGCTGTGGTTGGGTTTCCTGGTATGCGACTTGTCTTTGTGGTCGCTGTTCCTTTTGATAATAATACTCCTCATCTAAATCCGAATCATGGTACTTTAGATTCAATTGAGATGGACTGTATGCATCCCCATACATCTCATTCTCCTCCTCTGAGTAGTCATCTTCATCCAACAAAAGGGGTGGAGGTAATGAAGGCACTTTCCTTGGAGAAGTCATATCTGGAGTTATCCTCCTCCTTCTGCTGTTTTCTGTCGCACCTGTCGTCGACGGCGTTGAAAACAACTCCACCGTCTCCTTATTCTGAATCGTCGTCGACGGGGCCGTCGACGAGAGTCCCTTCACCGTCGACGGCATCGTCAACGGAACCGTCATCGTCGACGGGCTCACCATCGTCGACGGGATCGTCGACGGAACTGTCATCGTCGACGGGCTCGTCGTCGTCGACGGGATCGTCGCCGTCGAGATTGCCACCGTCGACGGAATAGTCATCGTCGACGGGATGGTCTTCGTCGACGTGGTGGTAACCGTCGACGTGGTTATCGTCGTAGCGCCGTCGTCGATCCAGTCTTCGTCGACGGAATCGACATCGAGGTCTTCGTCGACGCTCTCGTCGTCGTCCTCGTCGTCGCTGGATGGCTCGTCGACGACTGAGGAGAAAAAATCACCTCAGATGCTTTAGAGTCCTTCTTGACCCCTGTAGAGGCCTCTACAGTCGGTTTTTTGACGGACTTGGCTACTTTAACCTGGTGGGAAGGCCCAGCCGAGCTCTCATCCAGTTTAGCCTTTTGCACCTGCAGTGCCTGCCTTTCCCTCTCCTTTACACTCACGTGAGGAGATTCGATAGGCCCTGGCTTGCCAGACCTATCAGAGGTCCCACGCATAGCCTTTGAGGGGGGTTCAGTTGAAATCTCCACAGACGATCCACCCCTCTTCAATGAAGTCTTTGAAGATGATGATCTGGCATCTTCCTCATCACCAGAAACCACTTCATCCCTCCTTTCCAACTTCCTAAGCCACAGAAGCAGCTGTCCTTCACGATCACGGAGGGTTTTCACTGACATTCTCCTGCATATACTACACCCCTCAACCTTATGGTCTGGGTATAGACAGTATATACAGTCCTTATGTTGATCTTCAGCATAAAATCGTTTTTTGCCACAAGTGGCACAAGACCTGAAAAGGCTCTTCTTTTCCTAATCAGCCATGACAAAGCTGAAAGAAATCCTTTCAGAAAAACTGTTAAAACAGTACCTCAAGTTGAAGTTAGAGCAGAGCTCTAAGGAGACTCCCTGTCACCAACGAAGCGGTAGAAAATCTGAGGCTCTGAGCTTTCTCAGGAAGGTTCCACAGGGTGAGGCTGATCTGATTGGTTGCTAAGGTGACTTTGGGTCTTTTTACATAATGACACCAATAGGCTACAAAAGATAATGAGGCCTAGGCCTAATTTTTTACCTTTTTACACCTATTAGGGTGTATTTACCTAGGTATATATATATATATATATTATTACCGAGGCTCCCATTCCGACGACGGGGAATGATACAAGCAATGGGAATCTATGAAAGTTCCAATACTGGAGTAACCCCAGCAAATGCAGGAGGTCAGCCGTAGTCTAGAGGTGGGAAGCGACTGCCTGGGGCGATCCTGCCTTCAACAATCAGTCGTCGAGATAGGGGAAGACTGAGACCCCCTGATCTGCGCAGGTGAACACCGAGGGGCGCTGGTAAGGCAAAAATGGAGCACGGTACACTGGACATGCTCGTGGCCTACCGTGAACCGCAGGTAACTCCAGAGGGCCAGCAGGAAGGGGATGTGAAAATAAAAGTCCTGCAAGTCCAACGCCACCATCCAGTCTTGCGGGTCGAGGGCAAACAAGGCCTGAGAAAGAGTCAAAATTTTGAACTTCTCCTTCTGGAGGAAGTGATTGACTTCCCTGAGGTTCAAGATAGGACGCAACCCCTTCTCCTTCTTGAGAACCAGAAAGTAGTGGAAGTAGCAAACACGACCTACTTATGGGACAGGAACGGGATGAGGCTCCCTTGGCCAAGTGAGCCGTAACTTCCTGCTGAAGAAGTGCCAGATGATCCTCCGACATGCAGTGGCAACAAGGTGGCATGGCTGGAGGGGTAGTCTCAAAGGGGAGGGAGTATCCCCTTCGTACTATCTGCAAAACCCACCTGTCCGAAGTGATGGTGCACCAGTGGGGGAGTTGACGGCGAACTCTGCCGCCCAATGGCATTTGATGGGCCTGAAATGACGGACTAGGAGGGTTTGGAGGCTGCTGTAGGGGTTTGGTGGATTGGCTCGCGGATCCTTGCTGGTTGTTTCTACGTCCATAGCCGCGCAGGGACTGGCTAACTTGCTGCAGCCTGTGGCCCTGGGTGGGACGTGGCA
Organism: Lissotriton vulgaris; assembly: GCF_964263255.1. Taxonomy (NCBI): domain Eukaryota; kingdom Metazoa; phylum Chordata; class Amphibia; order Caudata; family Salamandridae; genus Lissotriton; species Lissotriton vulgaris. Next base: position 1,431,320,395 of record NC_141689.1, on the reverse strand, counting down.
GGTCAACCCTTCCGTAGCAAAGAAAGGGGCGAAAAGAAGACCGCGTCGAGCGGGAGGAGAGGCCCAAGGACTTGGCCATAGCCTGGGAGTCCTTGAAGCGCTCTAGGGCGTTGTCCGCTTTGTCGCGAAAAAGGTGACTGCCATCAAAAGGCATGTCTATCAGAGTGTTCTGGACATCCCCTGAAAAGCCAGTGGACCTCATCCAGGCGTAGCGGCAAAGCTACCGATGTTGAAATGATCCTGCCCAGAGAGTTGGCGGTGTCCAACCCACAACAGATCGTTAACTTCGCCTCATCTCTCCCAGTGTCAACAGCCTGAGACATCACTGCCCGGGCCGCCTCTAGAAACGGAGGCAGCACTTACGTCACTGTATCCCACACAGAGTGCGAATAACGTCCCAAGAGACATACGGTGTTTAAGGACCGCAATCCTAAGCTGGCGTAAGAGAACATTTTCTTGCCAAGGTGGTCCAGCTTTTTGGATTCCCTTTCCGGTGGAGTGGTAGGGAAGGCGCTTCCGAAGGTGGAGGCTTGAACTACCAAGCTACACGGGGTGGGGTGTTGGGAGAGGAAAGTGGGGTCGCCTGGAGCCGGGCAGTGGCGTTGGGCGATCATCCTGTCCACGGGAGCCCCCTTGTTGGGCCTGGGCCACATGCCCAAAAGGAAGTCGGTAAACGGCAGCAGGGGGGTCGAGGAGCTCACTGCCGGTTGAAGCACCTCAGTCAGGAGGTTAATCCCGACCGCCACCGTAGGTGCTCGAGGTGGAGAGCCTCACCCACCCTACGCTACACCACAGCCTATGACGCTCCCTCCTCCGTAGCCACGGTAGAAGGAGACAACATGCCAGGTCGGGTGAAGTGTCAAGACCACTGGCATCCCCAGGTCCTCTCTCCACTCCTGCTCAGTCTCTAGCTGGTCAGTTAAAGGGTCACCTGTCCCCTCCCAGTCCTCCTCACCCTCCTCTGGCTGCCAAACAGGCTGAAATTGGCCAGGGTGGAACATAGGGACATTAGCATCGGATCCGGCTTAGACTGATGCCGGTCCGGCCCCAGGCCTTGATACAAGTGGGACCTGCGGCATCAGAGCCACCGGCGGCAAAGACCTAAGCCCCCCTCAAACAAGTCCGCGGGGCACGAAGGTGCGCCAACGGGGTCGGTACACCCAAAGTTGGCATGCATCGCCTCATAGAACGTACGAAGCTGGGTGGGTGTTGCTCATAGCCCCGGAAAGGGAGGGAAGCTCGGAGTCGACTCAACAGGCTCTGCGCGTGGAGCAGTAGACAGGGGCCCCACCCGCGGCCCTCGTCAGGTCGACCGACCGACGAGGAGACGTTGAAGAGCGACAATGCTTCTTCGACGACTTCTTATGCTTCGACTTACCAGACACAGAGTGCAAAAACTTCGATGACTGGTCGGAATGGCGACCGCTCCGCAACCGGTCCCTCAAACTCCCTCTCGACCGGGACCTTGAACAGCACGGAGCCAACTGTCGTCGTTCAAGCAGCTTTTGGGACCGCTCCCATAAAGCCTTAGGTGTCAACAACTGACAGTCTGAGCACGACTTGGGGTTGTGGTCATGCTCTAGGCAAAAGAGGCACACAAGGTGCAGATCAGTCACAGACATCAGCCGGTTACAGGAACCACAGGCCTTAAAACCGGGCATCCCTTGTGCACCTGTTTGGAGTCGAAGAATTGAAACACAACGTAGACAAAAAGTAGAGAAAAAAAAGTAGTCAAAAAATGACTGCGGTACCGCTCTTCCCGGATCTGCGCTGGCTGGCGTGGAAAAAGAAAGAACTGACGTTAGAGCACATGGGCTGCGTCTAAGTAGCTGACGCGACATCATCCTGGCGACCACAACATCAACGAAGGACGAGGAGCCAACCGACGCCACCTTCCGACACGCAGAGGTACTGCTGATGAAAAAAACTTTCCGGATCCAGTCCAACGCTTGGGGGTGATTACAAGGTAAGAGATCTATAACTAACTTGTTTCTTTCAGATAGGCTTCTTCAGGAAGGATCTAGCCACTGAATCGCATGTACTGACTTGTGCCACAACTAGGGCCCTGAAAAGGGAGCAAGCATAGCCCTAACAAATAGGTCTGCAAAGCGGGGAGGCATGGGTGGGTCTGTAAGGAATCTGCAGCTAGTTATTGTCTCTACCAGATAATGTTTTACCAAAGGTAAGTAACTTGTTGATCTGCTAAAGACTTCTAGCTACAGATTCCTCTTAGAATAGATACCCAACCCATACGCTCCTGGTGGTGGGCTGAAAATTCCTCACACTGGAAAGTCCTGCAGTACCAAACGGGCAAAATGCCTGTCCCTGCGTACCTTAATTCTTCCAACCACGGCCAGAGTGGCTGTATGAAGGGGTAAAAACACAAAAAAGCCTCATTTACAATTAAATGGTCTTTTAAAGACCTGTAAAGTACTCGGGTGCGGCTGCAATTAGATGCTCGCCAGCCCGCGAAGCTGTCTCCCCCTGGGCTGAAACACACGACAGGGGGGGCTTAAGCCCTGTGAGCCCAATGGGTGTTGCGCGCCTGCCCCACACCACCCTCTTTGTTGCAGTATCACATGGCGGTGGTGTTGTCCATGAACACCTGCACTAACTTCCCCTTGATAGAGGGAAGAAATGCTTTCAACAACAACTGAATTGCTCTAAGCTCCAACAAACTGATGTGGAGCCCTGACTACGCTGCAGGCCAGTGTCTCCTGATTTCCACTACTCCCAGATGGCCGCCCCATCCCAGGAGTGAAACATCTGTCACCACTGTGTGATCTGGTTGGGGAAGGGAGAGGGGTCTGCCTTCGAATGAATCCCGTTTCATCAATCACCACTGCAGATCTCTCGCAGTTCCTTCTGAGATGTGGACCAAGTCTGTGGGATTTCCTCAATGCTGTAGCCACTGGAACTTCAGGTCCCACCACAGAGTTCGCATACATCACCTAGCATGCTTTACCAACTGGATGCAGGAGGCCATGAGGCCCAACAGCATCAGAGTCGGTCTTTCCAAAATCCATGATAGAGGCCGAAACATCGGAATCATAACCTGAATATCCTGGACACTCTGCTCTGGAGGATAGGCCCGGAACTGCACTGTGTTCAGAACAGCTCTGATGAAAGGGTGCATCCGAAAAGTAATCAGGTGTGACTTCTGCATGCTTAGAGAGAACCCCAGCGACTGCAGAAGGTCCGCCGTATTCTGGAGGCGAGAAACGACAGCCTGCAACGAGAACGCCTTCAATAGCAAGTTGTTGAGGTAGGGGGAAGATTTACACACCTAACCTGCACAGATGAGCTGCGACCACTGCCATCAACTTGGTGAATACCCGAGGGGCACGAGTACGGCCGAAGTGGAGCATGGTAAACTGAAAATGGCCTACCTTGAACCACAGGTAACGCCTGTGACCCAGCAGGATGGGGATGTGAAAATATGCATCCTTCCAACCTTCTTGGTCTAGGGCAGACACGATCTGAGCTAAAGTAAGTATCCTGTACTTCTTCTTGAGGAAGAGATTGATGGTCAGAAGATCTAAAATGGGCCGTAACCACTTATTCTTCAGAATAAGAGTAGCAGGAATAACAGCCACTGCCAACTTCTGAAACCCTCTCTATAGCTCCCTTGGCCTTGAGCGGTAACTTCCTCTTGGAGCAATTTTTAATGATCCTCTGCCAACCGATTTTGATTTGGCGGAATAGGAGGAGGAAAAGAAAGGAAAGGCAGAGAATAGCCCTACTGAATGATCTGAAAGACCCGCTTGTCCAACGTTAAGGACCTCCAGCAGGGGGGATGATGATGGATTCTCCCTCCCACTAGATTGGCATTGCCTTGCAGAGACAGACAAGGATTGCTTGGAGGCTGCGGCTGCTGACGGCAAGGTGGCTGACTACTTCGAGCCTCCATTCCTAGGACGGAATGAGCCACGACCAAGTCCTTGCACAACTGGAGAAGTCTTTGCAGGAATCTGGCTGAGATAACGCTGGCGTGGCTGAAAACCCCCTTTTGTTGCCAAGAAAGGGGCAAAAGCTAGATTGGCCACAAGGTGTTGTAGAAAGGCCCAAGGATCTGGCTGTAGTGCAGGAATCCTTGAACCGTTACAGTGCTGAATCTGCCTTCTCACCAAACAGACGACAACCATCAAAGGGCATGGCCATCAAATTACTCTCAACATCGCCAGAGACTCCAGATGGTGTGAGCGAGGTGGTGCCCCGTAAGGCCACCATACATGAATTCGCTCTGGCCAGCGAATCAGTCATTTCGAGTCCACACCTAATGGCGAATTTTGCTGCATCTCTCCTGTCCCTAACCGCATTGGAGAGCATAGCCCGGGCCTCCTCCGGGACTTGTAGTAGCACTTGGAAAACCTTCGCCTAAAGGGAATGGGAGAAACGGTCCAATAAGCATGCAGTATTCACCGACAGCAATGCTAGGCAAGTGGAAGAAAACAATCTTGTCAGAGTTACCAATCTCTTGGATTCCCTATTCGGAGGGGCGGAAGGGAACGCGCCCTGGGAGGTAGAAGCCTGCACCACCAAGATTTCAGGGGTGGGGTGTTGCCTGAGGAACTTTGGGTCGCCCAGAGCCAGACAATGGCAGCATACAATTGTCCTATTCACAGGAGCTCATTCATGTGCTAGGCTTGGATCACGTGCCTAGTAGGATATCAGTAAGTGCTTCATTGAAGGGAAATAGGGGTTCAGAGGTGGAAGCCCCAGGTTGAAGCACTTCGTTCAGGAGATAAGTTCTGACTTGACTAGAGGGCAACTCCCGCACAAGGACTTCAGCTGCCCTCCTAACCACCATGGCATAAGATGCCCCCTCCTCCATAGCCACAGTAGGCGAGGAGAGCATGCCAGTATCTGGGGATGTGTCCAGGCGACTGGCCTCTCCAAGTTCCTCATACCAGTCCATCTGCTCTGCACTCTGGTGCTCCAAAGGGTCCATAGACCCCTCCCAGCCCTCTCCTGTGCCTGAAAAATCAAGAAAATGCTCAGGCGACAACATACAACCCCTGGGCTCTACCAGCGCAGGAACGACTCAGTGTCATCAGGGATAAGGATGGGCCTTTAACCGCCGGTGGGCACCAGCTGTTCCGTAGCCACAGACTTCGGGTCTGGGGAATGTCACGTTGGCACGACTGGAGTCATCCCAGATTTGGACTCCAGAGAGCCTACCGGCATTGTGGCCGGATCAGACTACGTTGAATCCGATGGGGCCCCTCCCGACCCCAAAGGGCCTGAGGGCTCACCAGAGGAGTCGGCCTGCTCAAATATGCAGCTGATGGCCTAGTAAAATGGAGGGAGGCACTGAGTCAACACCGGCTCTGCAGAACCGTGCCTAGTTCGTTAGTGTTCCTAACCTCGTTCGTCAACGGATGACAGTCGCTTAGACTTCTTGATTTTCTTGTGCCTCTTCCCAGAGTGACCCAAGGACCTCAGTGGGAGGAAGAGGACTTGGAGCTCCGGGGGCGGACCAGTGACCTCTTCTTCGTGCGGGATCCTCCTGAAGTCTTGCTGGATGGTGTAGATTGCCGGGCCACAAGGAGCTTCACGGCCCACTACCGCAAGGCCTTCAGAGCCATGGCCCGAACGCCTGAGCCAGACTGAGTTGTGATCACGCCCGAGACACCAAAGGCAGACGAGGTGGGAGATCTGTAACCGACCGACATGGTGTGGTGACAGGGCCGCACAGTTTAAAACCAGTCTTCCTCGAAGACATTCCGACACAAAAAAATTCCCAAGTCGACAAAAAGTTGAAAAAGACCTCTCAAAAAGAGACAGGAGGAGTAGATCTTCCTGGATCGGCGCTCAACTGGCGCAGAAAGAAAAGAACTGAATGTCCGCACGCCTTGGTGGCACCTATATAAGTGATCACAATGTCATAATTTACTCTAACGACGTCACGCAAAGCCGAATGAAGCCACCCGACAGCGCGCTTAAGAGGTACTGCTCGAGCAAAAGTTTCCGGATTCAGCCTGACGTTGGGAAATTCTAAGGCAAGGAATCTGCAGCTAGAAGTCTATCTGATAGAAGGAGCAGTAGAGAAGGCATTAGGTTAAATTTTACTGACTGACGCATTCAACACCAAACTCTCAGGAGTAGGGTGTTGATAGGGAAAGTCCATGGTCCCAGGTGCAGGACTATGGCAATAGGCAATCTATCTGTGGTCTGAAGGCCAAGTACAGGGCTTGGCTCAGGTCTTTAAAAGTATGTCTGTAAGAGGTTAGTTAAATGGGAGAGGCTCAAAAATAGTTTGGCCAGGATGAAGGGCTTCAGTTAGGACATTGCTCTTCACTTCTTGAGTGGGCAGCTGGATGTCAATTTACACAGCCCTACTTGTACCATAGCAGAAAACGATGCAATTTCCTTAGTAGCAAGGCATTTAGAAGAAAAGAAGACAGAGCCTGGAAACGTCTCTAGGCCATGCTTGTATGGTTGGGCAATTTTGTCTCTTGCTTCCTCATATCCGTTGTCAGAGTCAGAGCCAAATAAGCCATGAAGAAATGGTTACTTTCCATTTGGTGGAATCAGAGGCAATGCCTGTATTGGAAGGAATAATCAGCGTTAAGCCCAGCCTCAGACGGGGTTGGCGCTGCACCATCTCGTAGTAAGACAGCAATAAGGGTTGCCCGACAATGTCGATGAAGTCTGCATCGGTAGACCAGGGTTCGGTCTAAAGAGCAGCTCTGAAAGTGGATTCCTGTACCAAAGTCAGTTCTGATCCAGGCGTGGAAGTAGAGGGCTCGACTGGTGCCAAGCAAGGTCTTATCAGCAGAGGCCCAGTTGAGTGGCCTCTTGGCTCCGGTCGGCAGAGGCCCAGTTGAGTGGCCTCTTGGCTCCATGCGACACAGCAGCGCCAGTGGAAGCCAGCTACATGAATAAGCAATTCATTGCCTCAAGGAACTACAAGATCGTCACAGGCCCAGGAAACTCCTGAACATACTCTGCGGAATAAATTTGGGAGCAGGTACTGGAGACTTGACAACACCCTCGCGGGGTCTCCGGGGACTTAGAGAGGCGCAACCGAGTCACGTCCTGCTTGGACTACTACTTGTTTTTGGACTTACCTGAAGACTTGGACTTCGATGACTATCTGTAGTGGGAATGGCTTTGGGCGTGGAGTCAGGATCTACCCCGCGACTTTGACCGACATGGGGGCTTTTGGTGGCGGGCTACAAACAAACACCTCCCGCTCCCAGATGGCTGTGGGGTGTATCTAAGCACAGTCGCTGCAGGCTGCGGAGTCATGAGACGACACCAGGCACCACAGACAGACCAAGTGGGGTTCAGAAACAAACATCAGCCATAAAATACATTCTCCACAAGGCTTAAACCTTGTTTTATGGGGGACATTCCCTTTCACACAGGAAGAAATGTAAAAAAGAAAATGCCTTGAAAAGTTTGAGAAAATGTGGACAAATGAGCAGTAGTAGCTCTGAATCTCCGTCAAATGGTGTGGAAAGAAAGGAATGGATGTTAATGCGAATGGGTGACGGTCATATAGGCTAGTACACGTCACACCTTGTGCAGACTACATTAACGAAGAGTTACAGGAGCCACCTCCCAGCGAGCAGGGGTACTGCTTCAAAGTTTTCAGATGTAGCCTAAAGCCTGGGGAATATTATAAGGTGATGAATCTGAGGTTAAAGGTCTCATTAAGAAATACATTTTACTGATTTATTTTAACTTGAAACAATCTTTACATCAGTTTTTCACTATGCTATAAGATCATTTCAACTTCGTGAATACCTAAAAATGGGGATTGTGCTGTACAAATACCTTATTTTTAGGTCTCGCCTACCAGAGAGCACGAGCTTTCTTTTGGTGAAAAGACCTAGTGTCAGCCTAAAGTGGGATTAAGAGTGCTGCCATTGCTTGCCACTGGTTGGCTTTACTGTCACTCATTTGCTTGCTTTTCATTCGCTACTTGAGTTGGCTTTCCTTCAACTCCATGTTTGTCCCTCCTCTAGAGCATGGATGCATTATTTGTGTCCTTCCACTGCTTGCTTTTCAAGCAGTACTTTTTTCTTTATGGTGAAACACACCATGAGAGTGCATGTGTTTACAGCGGTCTCCCTTGTGCACTTCTCTCCTCTGCTACACTCTGTGTTTACTGTATGTTGCATTCAACTTAGGAAACCCCTTCCCAGATTTTGCTTTTTGGCCCACTACTTCTCCCCCACCCACGTCCTCTCCGTTGTGCACTCGTACAGTTCTCAAGGAGGAAAAAAGCTTATGTGGTATTTATTTCTTAATATTAATACAATTTAGTAAAAATAAAAAAAATCTTGCGTCGTATTTTTTTTTAAGCATGCACATGCTACAAGATACAACATTTTGTAGGCACAAAATCTTGTGGGCGTTGCATCAGTGTTTGATGGATGCTGTACAGCATGGCTAAAAGCCAATAAGGTCCCAAAGGCGAGATACATTTTCTTTGCCCATGCTTGTTTTACATTGCATCTCATTTTGGTGCCATTCTTTTCAAGATTTTGTGGGCAGTTGTGAACAGCTAACTTTCAGCCTTACCTTGCTGTCCTCCTAGAAGCCTCTCCACGCCTTTGATCAACTTGTGACGGTGCCCATAAGCATTAACGCCTATTTCTTTTAACTCTTCATGGCCCATGTCAGCCAACACATCCAATGTTATCTGAAATGAAAACATAACAACTGAAAATGCTGATTTTAATAGGTCTTTGCCAGACAAAAGTATGGGCCCTTCTATTATATCACCCCAATTATTGAAGGAAGCCATGTATGGCTACACTACGTTCTTTTGAATTATTTTATGCAATAATTTTGCCATAACGTAGCTAAATATTACATAAAAGAGCAGCAAAATGAAATGAATGCAAGGATGAATCATAAACTGGGTGTGCCCATGGTGAGCGATTGTTATTATCATTCTGGCACACTGCCAAGGCAAACAAATATATTGGTCCAATAAAGACTTGTGTGTCTATTTTGATTTAAGTGCAGAAGTGGAGTTATTTTCCATAACAGGAGTTGTTTCTGCGCATCCATTTTCTTTATTTTTGCTCCATGACAGGAGCCAAGTCTTGAAGACAGGGACACAATATTATCTTACATTTTTCTCAAGCTCCTCAATTTCTTTTGCAACAAGAGTGTCCATAGAGCACTTCAGTTTAAAATGGCATCCCACACATCCTGTTACATTGTTAAGTTTGCTTTCCAGCTGCTTTATCCATCTGCCGGCTCATCACCTACTGCTGAAACCACATTCTCTTAATGGTCATTCACTTCATGAATTGATGTCCACTTCAAGAATAATGTCCAGTGCATCCATCTTGCATACACCCAGCCCAGGTATACAACCAAAATCACATTCCAAACACGGTCTTATTATTATTATTATTATATTTAAGTTTGTAAAGCGCACAGCTACCCAAAGGTTTCCCGGCGCTAGGGACCAGATATGGGGAGAGAGCCAGCAGAAAGAGTACGGGGAGACAGTTATTGGTTAAATAATGCAAATGCTACTTACCAGTATGCATCTGTTCTTGGCATGTAGGGCTGCTGACATTCATATCTGTGCATAGATCGCCGCCTAGTGTTGGGTCCGGATGATTGCACATTGTTGTCCTGGAAGAGTCTTCGAAGTATCACGAGATAGGTGGCTCCTCCCCTGGACTACAGTGCGCATGGGCATCGCCTCCATCCCCAGATTGTTTTTAGCCATTGGCAGAGATGGAGTGAAGTATGTGAGTGATGACCATGCTATGAGCATATATATATATGAATACTGCAGCTGCTACAGGCGCCGGGGAGGAGGGCGGGCGATATGAATGTCAGCAGCCCTACATGCCAAGAACAGATGCATACTGGTAAGTAGCATTTGCAAATCGAGGCATGTGGGCTGCTGAATTCATATCTGTGCATAGAATACATAGCAGTCCCCCTCTTATCGGCGGCCGCCCGTGCCAGCGGCAGCAGTTTGAAAAAGTGTTCTAAGAACAGCCTGACCAACAGCTGCCTGCTGTTTAGATTGCACGTCTACACAGTAATGTTTAGTAAAAGTGTGTGTGGTAGACCATGTGGCTGCTGTACAAATATCCTCTAAGGGAATGTTCCCAAGGAAAGCCATAGAGGCCCCCAACTTTCTGGTGGAGTGGGCTCTTGGTGGAATAGTGAGAGTGCGTTTAGCCTTAGCGTAACAGATCTGAATACATTTCACGATCCACCTAGCGATACCAGCTTTGGAAATAGCATTACCCTTGTGGTGTGAGGCAAATGCAACGAAAAGTTGCTTGGTCTTTCGAAAATCTTTTGTCCTGTCAAAGTAGTACATTAAGGCTCTTTTAACATCAAGGGTGTGGAGCATCCGCTCCACCAGCGACTCAGGGTTTTGAAAAAACACTGGCAACTCAATTGTCTGGTTTATGTGGAATTGAGATACAACCTTGGGTAGAAATTTAGGGTTAGTGCGGAGCACCACCCTGTTAGCATGCACTTGGAAAAATGGTTCTTGGATGGTGAGTGCCTGCAACTCACTAACCCTCCGTAGCGATGTAATTGCTACTAAGAAAGCCACCTTCCAAGTTAGAAACTGAAGCTCACAAGAGTGCAGTGGCTCAAAAGGAGGACCCATCAGCCGTGTAAGAACCACATTGAGGTTCCATTCAGGTGCTGGTGGTGTCCGTGGTGGAATGACCCTTTTGAGTCCTTCCAGAAATGCCTTGATAGCAGGAACCTTGAAAAGTGAAAGGTGTTGCCTATTCTGGAGGTGTGCGGCCATAGCAGACAGGTGAATGCGGTTGGAAGAATACGCCAAATTGCATTGGTACAGATGGAACAGGTAACAAATGATGTCTTGAATGGAAGCATCTAGCGGGTCAATGTCGTGGTTCACACAGTAAACGACAAACCGCTTCCATTTAGCCGCATAACATGCTCTAGTAGTGGGCTTTCTTGCCTCCCGAATGATGTCCATGCAATCGGGGGGAAGATTGAGGTAGCCAAACTCTAGGACTTCAGGAGCCAGATCGCCAGGTTGAGCTGTTGCGGATCTGGGTGAGGAATGTCGCCATGGCTCTGCGTCAGAAGGCTGGATGTGAGATGGAGCCTTTGATGCGGTACCACGGAAAGTTCCAGAAACGTGGTGTACCATGGTTGGCGAGCCCACGTTGGAGCAACCAGGATGAGAGTCATCGAGTGCTGCCTGAGCTTGCGCGCCACCAGCGGTATCAGGGGTGCTGGGGGAAAAGCGTACGCAAATCTGCCTGACCAGTTCATCCATATCGTATTGCCCTGCGATTGCGGGTGTGGGAACCTGGCGGCGAAGCTTTGGCATTTTGCGTTCTCCCTTGTGGCGAACAGGTCTATCTCTGGATGACCCCACCTTTGGAAGTACGGTTGGAGTACTGATGGATGTATCTCCCACTCGTGCATTTGGTGGCTGTGCCTGCTGAGCAGGTCCGCCATCTGATTGTCCTTGCCTGGGAGATGCTCCGCCATGAGGAAGATGTTCCTCTGAATGGCCCACTTCCACATGCTCTGAGCCAGATGAGACAGCTGCGGAGAGTGTGTGCCTCCCTGCTTCTGAATGTAGTACATGGCCGTCATGTCCGTCCGGATCAACACGACCTTGTTGCACAGATGTACTTTGAATGCCTTTAAGGCCATGAAGATCGCCATCAGTTCGAGTACATTGATGTGCATCTTCCTTTGCTGTAGTGTCCATATTCCCTGCACTGTGTAGTGGAGTACATGCGCTCCCCATCCCTGGAGAGAAGCGCTCCCCATCCCTGGAGAGAAGCGTCCGTTGTCAGGATAATCTGTGGCACAGGCTCTTGGAACGGTCGGCCCTTGCAAAGGTTTTGTGGATTCCACCAATGCAGAGAGTTGTATGCTCGACCGCTCACCAACACTAGGTCCGCGTTAGTTGCCCGTGAGCCTGAGTCCACTGACGTGCTAGGCACTCCTGAAGCGGACGCATGTGTAACCTCGCGTGCGGGACGATGGAGATGCAGGAGGCCATCATGCCTATCAGCTGCATGAACACCTTCGCTGGAAGCGAGTGCTGAGGTCTGAATCGTTGGATCAGCGTCTGGATACTGGCGATTCTCACTGAATTTGGCTGCGGAGTGGCTGCCAGAGTGTCTATTGTCGCGCCCAGATACTGCCGTATATGGGCGGGTTGGAGATGGGATTTTGGGTAATTCAGTGAGAATCCCAGATCGTGCAGGAGATGAATGGTGCGGGACACGTGGTCGGCGCACTGCTGTTCCGACTTTGCCTGAATGAGCCAGTCGTCTAGATAAGGATAGACGTGGATGTTTTGGCGTCTTAGATGCGCCGCCACAGTCGCCAGGCACTTTGTAAAAACTCTTGGCGCTGTGGTGACCCCGAAAGGCAGAACCCTGAACTGGTAGTGCTGGTCCTGAATCGTGAATCTGAGGTACTTCCTGTGTGAAGGATGCAGGGGAATGTGAAAGTATGCATCCTTGAGATCTAGCGTAGCCAGGAAGTCTCCCTGCCGAAGCAGAGGGAGAACCTGCTGCAACGTGAGCATATGGAAGTGTTCTGACAGAATGTACCAGTTGAGGGGCCTGAGGTCCAGGATGGGCCTGAGGGATCCGTCCTTTTTGGGGATTAGAAAGTACAGAGAGTAAACTCCTGATCCCCTTTCTTGCAGCGGCACGAGCTCTATTGCCCCTTTTTGCAGCATGGCTTCGACCTCCTGCTGCAACAAGTGCAAGTGCTCGCCGGACATAGGACGGCTTCTTGGAGGTATGTTTGGTGGAGTGGAAGTAAGTTCCAGACAGTAACCGTACTGGATAAGAGACTTGACCCACCTGTCCGTGGTGATGGATTTCCACGCGGGCAGGAACTGCTGGAGTCTCCCCCCGACCGGTGTTGTGTGGTCGGGGGGCAGTGACAAGGCGTCACTGTTTGTTGGTGGTGGATGACCTGGAGCTATTGTTCCCACGTCCTCTGCCTTTGACGTTGTAGCCCCTGTAGCCACCTCTACCCTTGTTGGTGTATGAGGTTTGGGTGTTGCTTTTAAAGTACTGCGTGGATTGCGATGCCTGACCCCTTGAGGTGCCTCTGTTATTGGAGCGGCGAAAGGAACCACCCCGAAACTGCTGGGATTGGAGGGCCCCCATAGACTTAGCAGTGTCCGTGTCTTTCTTCATTTTTTCAAGGGTTGCATCCACTTCTGGGCCAAACAGGTGGTCTGGATTAACTGTTTGATTTAAGATGGTTGTCTGTATGTCTGGCTTAAACCCTGATATTCTAAGCCATGCATGCCTACGCAGTAACACACTAGTGTTGATAGCCCTGGAGGCGGTATCAGCCACGTCCAGTGCACACTTAATGGAAGCGTTGGTGATTAGCTTCCCCTCCTGAATTAACATTTCAGCACCCTCTTTGTACTGATCGGGTAAGTGCTGCAGAAGTGTTTCTAGGGTGTCATAGTGCGCCCTATCGTAGCGTGCAAGTAGGGCCTGCGTGTTTGAAATGCGCAAAATATTAGCTGCCTGTGCAGCAATACGTTTACCTGAGGCTTCAAAGATCTTTGATTCTTTATCTGGGGGAGGAGCATCACCCGTGGTTTGCGAGTTTGCCCGCTTGCGTGCGTTGGATACCACCAAAGAGTCCAGTGGCAAGTGTCCCTTGATGTACGTCGGATCAGTGGGCGCTGCCTTGTATTTTTTGTCAATACGAGGATTGATGACCCGCGCCCGAGTGGGATCCTTGAAAACCTCAGGCGCGTGCTTCAGCACCCCCTTGAGCATAGGCAATGTCTTGACAGTCTTTTCAGCCACTGAGAAGGTGTCAAACAGAAAATCGACATCCACTGGGTCCGCATGGAGGTCGACATCATGGTTAGCTGCAGCTCTCTCAATCAGCGCGTTGAAGGCTGCTGAGTCCTCTGTTGGAGAAGTTTTGCTGCAAAAAGTTGTGGTTCATGACTTGACTGAGGGTCCTCAGGGTCGCCTCCAGCAGACCAAGGTTCATTGACCTCCTCCGGATCCGAGTACGCTGGATAATTGTACTCGTCCTCCTCATCCCCGTCGCCCTCCCCAGCGATAGAGTGAGCTGGTGAGAGTGCTAAATTTTGTGGAGAAGCAGGTTCCACAGGGGCAGAAGTACCCGCAGAGTCCAACTTCTTCTTGAGTGGAATACGAAAATGTTCCAACACCGGCTCCGGGGTGATCCTCCTTTTCAAGGAGAGAGAGTTTGCCTGTGTTGGCGTCGATGATAACCTCTCGACGCTCCTCGTCCGCAAGTGGCTGGAGCTGAGGCTTCAACACCACCAAAGATGCTTTCGGCGCCGACACCAGCTTCGAGGGCACCCCGGGCCCGTGTTTTGGAGCGAAAGCCTTCGGCGCCGTCTTCGGAGGCAGCGTGTAACGGATTGGCGTCTGTGCTTTCGCCGGTGTGTGTGTAGGCTTGGGCACCACATCCTTCAGTCCGGGAGCCAAGGTGTCCTTCCGAATACGTTGAAGGGACTCCGTGACCTTCTTGGTCAAGGACGGTGAGGGCTGGACAGGCTCGAGCGATTCCCCCGAGTCTGGAGTCGGGTCGGCGATCAGAGGCACGGTCTTCGGAGCCGACACATCACCACCCTTGGCCTTGTCGACCGGAATCGGCGCAGCCAGAGCTTCGGGGTCGTCTTGACGAGTCTTCGAGGCTCTTTTCGGGTCGCCGACCATCTTCGGCGCCGACGCGGCCGCGTCGGTCGTCTTCGCCTTCGGCTTCGACACCGGGGTCTTCGGGTCGGCCATCTTAGCATGGCTCTTGATGTCGGCGGCCATTTTGGACAACTTAGGCGCTGAGGCCTTTGGAGCCTTCAGTTTCACCAGTGCGACTTTCACTTTCGGTTTTGACACCGCTGGTGTGGACCCAGATGGCTTCACTTTCGGTTTCTGTACCGGGAGTGGCGCATCACCAATGTCCGTGGCCGGGCCCGTAGGCGGGGCCGTGGGACGAGTAGTAAGGTCTTGGGTAAGGCCCGAAGGCGATCCCTCGACCTGGGCTGTATAATGGGGATTGACCCCTGAGTCAGTCTGAGGATGCTCCTCCTCCGAGCTATCCTCCACGGTGGCAATGGCCCCGTCGTCGTCCCCTACCTCACCGACGACTTCCTCAAATTCCTCGTCCCCCGCGTCGTAGTTGTCATCCTCCGACGCCGGGCTGGAGTCCGAAACTTGTAGGACGGTGTCGTCATCAACGTCCTCCTCAAAGATGTTGTCCGGCGGGGGTGCCGATAACTGGGCCTGGAGCCTAGCGGCTCTACGAAGCTTGAGAGTTTTCTTGCACCGGAACTTGGAGCAGGCCATACACCTGGCCTCATCGTGGTCCGGCGACAAACATTTGTTGCACACTGGGTGCACGTCGAGGTGTGAATATTTTGAGGTGCACACCGGGCACCTCTTAAACGGAGTTCGTTCCATGTTGAGTAGTCTGGAGCGTCGTGTAGGCCCGTCCGCGCCGACAGCACGCGGAAGGACAGCAAGTGTTCGGAGCCGATGAAGAAACAAACCCGAACGATTGACAATACCGACGCAAATCCTAAAGACCTTTTGGTCTCAAGTTAGAAAAGTTAAACAACTATCGATTCCGACAGAGGGAACCGAAACACATCCGAACCCAATGGCGGAAAAAAACAATCTGGGGATGGAGGCGATGCCCATGCGCACTGTAGTCCAGGGGAGGAGCCACCTATCTCGTGATACTTCGAAGACTCTTCCAGGACAACAATGTGCAATCATCCGGACCCAACACTAGGCGGCGATCTATGCACAGATATGAATTCAGCAGCCCACATGCCTCAAACCCAGGTTTTAACCTCTCTGCGAAACTTGAGATAACAAGCTTCAGTGCACAAAGATAAGGGAAGAGAGTTCCAAAGGGAAGGAGCCAGGCAAGAGAATGAGCGACCACCCATTCTAGCTCTTTCGACCCTGGGAACCTGGAACCTATGTTGATTGGATGAATGAAGAGTGCGGGGTGGACAGTACTGGTGAACTAAGGTGCTACGATAGGGTGGGGCCCGACCAGCCTTAATTCTGTGCATAAAACAGAGGTTCTTGAATTTCGTGCGATTCTCAATACGGAGCCAATGCAGGTTACGTAGAGAATAAGAAGTCAAGGATTTGTTAGGAAGTTTACAGAGCAGCCGGACCGCCATATTCTGGACTCTCTGTAATTTGCGAGTAACCTCTTTGCATGCCCCTGGAGAAGAATGTTACCGTAGTCCAGTCTAGAGGTAATTAAGGCCTGGACTACGGTTTTCTGTGTCTCCTGCGGTAGCATCCAAATTATCTTCCTAAGCCACTTGATGATAGTGATGCAAGTCGAGGAGGTTTTAACCACGTGATGCTTCATGGATAACTGGTCATCAAAAATGATGTCAAGATTTCGTGCTGTTCTAAAAGGAACGGGGGGTGCCCATTTGCGTTGGGCAATGATGAGGCCCCCATAAGGTAGTATTATGGCCAAACAAAAGGAGCTCTGTTTTCCCCCGTTCAATTTTAGTTTGTTTTCGTGCATCCACGCGGCGATGTTACTAAGCCCTACGCAGAGAGAAGATGGGGAAGAGTGTTGTCCTTATGACAAATTATGTTATCAGAAGGGAGGGGCTTTGGCTCCACCCAGATGTTGGGAGCCAGGAGTACATGTTTTGATGGGGCAGAAGATGTACTTCCAGAAAAAAAGTGCTCGCCTTCCCCTGGCTGTGATCATTTTATCTATGCAGCTGTTTAACTTTTAGAGGAACACACATGACACTGGAAGGCTATTAAAGTGTTTTAGATAACTAGATAATTTAGTTTTTTTCTCTGGCAGCAGCACAGATGGGAGGAGGGCAGTCATTAACCTACCTGCGCATTTAGGTCTGGCTTGACAGTGAAACAGTCACCTGACCTTTTAACCTATGACAATACTTTACAGTTCTTTGTTTCCACACACATACATATCTATTCCCATGCAATTGATTTGTAACACTTCACATTACCATACAACATGTCCTTAAAACCAGACTCGAGTGCATTGCCAATGCTTGTTTATATAGGGGAACGGGGGAGCTTGGGAAACATTTTGCAGAAGCGGAGCACAAAAGCGACTCACTAAATAGAAATGAAGTTCTGTTGGTGTGGCAAATAAATATGAGCAAGTTAATGGTGCCCCATACTTATACAGTATTTGTGAGAAAGTGCCTTTTTGACAAGGTCAGCCCTCACTTTTTGCCTGGAAAACTGATGAGGTTTGGATTGTAGTGCACAGGGTCCCAGCCAACCAGTGCTTCACCCCTAAAAACTGTTCCACAATAGGCCAGTCAGACCCCCGGTAAGTTCCTATTAAATGGTACCTAGGGCATTGAGACTGAAGAGGGACCTTAGGGAC
Source organism: Lissotriton vulgaris (assembly GCF_964263255.1). Classification (NCBI taxonomy): domain Eukaryota; kingdom Metazoa; phylum Chordata; class Amphibia; order Caudata; family Salamandridae; genus Lissotriton; species Lissotriton vulgaris. The sequence goes on along the minus strand of NC_141689.1, from coordinate 1,431,303,016 downwards.
CCCTCACCTAGGCCATGCAGACTGCCACTGCAGCATGCATGGTCTGGTGCAGACAAAAACACAGCATGGGTGCCATGCCAACTAACACTGCCTGAGATATAGATAAGTCACCCCTCTAGCAGGTCTTACCAGCCCTAAGGCTGATAGCACTATATCACAGGTGTGAGCATATCTGCATGAGCAGATGTGCCCCTAAATTATTAGGGTCTATTCCTTAATATTGTAAGTGCCAGGGAAGCCTTGGACAGTACATGGGCTGGAAACTCGACAATTCTAGGTCCACAGCTCCTCTCAAGAAACCTATACTGATGCCAGTGTGGGATTTGTTGAACGATGTACTCATAGGGCATCTCAGAGGTGCCCCTGAAAACCTACCAACCCTGGTGTTGTCACAGACTGGCTGTAGTCAGCCTACCACCACCAGACAGGTTAATGGACCCCTGGGTCGAGAGCCTCTGCTAAAAGGGCCAGAAACAATGCACATTCTGGGCGGAGGTGTCACACCTCCTCCCCCTAGAAGAGTACAGTGCTTGAGAGGGAAGCTTAAAAGGCCTGCCATCTTTGTAATTAAAAAACCTCAGCCTCTGTTGCTAGCAGCAGATGGCAGCCCCCGTTTCTACCCCCATTTTGGGTGGGAAAACCTAGAGGAATAGGAGGTGGGCCCACCTCTGCCAACTCCACACCTAAGGTAGGGGAGGCGAGGCACATTTTTCAGTCATTGCAATCTTGACCCTCTGGACCCAACGCTTCCGGCCTATGTCAAGGAGGCTGCTCAAAAGGGCCCTTTTTGCAGGGTTATCCCCAAAGTGTTGCCTCCTCATGCAATTTTAATGACTCTGTTTTGTTGGTTCATGTCTCTGGGCACTTTACCACTGCTGACCAGAGCTAAAGCGCATGTTCTCTCTCCTATAAACTTGGTAAGATTGATCTACACCTGTTTGGTATATTTAACTTACCTATAAGTTCCTTGTACAGTGGTATCGAATATGCTACTTACCAGTATGCATCTGTTCTTGGCATGTAGGGCTGCTGACATTCATATCTGTGCATAGATCGCCGCCTAGTGTTGGGTCCGGATGATCGCACATTGTTGTCCTGGAAGAGTCTTCGAAGTATCACGAGATAGGTGGCTCCTCCCCTGGACTACAGTGCGCATGGGCATCGACTCCATCCTCAGATTGTTTTTAGCCATTGTGGCCAAGATGGAGTGAAACTAAGTGAATGATGACCATGCTAGAAGTATGTGTGAATGAAGCAGCTGCTACAGGCGCCGGGGAGGAGGGCGGGCAATATGAATGTCAGCAGCCTTACATGCCAAGAACAGATGCATACTGGTAAGTAGCATATTCGGTTCGAGGCATGTGGGCTGCTGAATTCATATCTGTGCATAGAATACATAGCAGTCCCTCCATTAACGGCGGCCGCCCGTGTCAGCTGCAGCAGTTTGGAAAAGTGTTTTTAGAACAGCCTGCCCTACAGCTGCCTGCTGTTTGGAGTGCACATCAACACAGTAATGCTTAGTAAATGTGTGTGTGGTAGACGATGTGGCTGCTCTACATATGTCTTCCAAAGGTATATTTCCAAGGAAAGCCATGGAGGCCCCCAACTTTCGGGTGGAGTGGGCCCGTGGTGGAATGGTGAGAGTGCGCTTGGCTTTCTGATAGCAGATCTGAATACATTTAACGATCCACCTGGCTATACCAGCCTTGGAAATGGGGTTACCTTTGTGTTGTGGCGCAAAGGCAACAAAGAGCTGTTTAGTCTTCCTAAAATCCTTGGTCCTATCAATGTAATACATTAGGGCCCTTTTGACGTCAAGTGTGTGGAGCATTCTCTCCGCCAATGACTGGATTTCGGAAGAACACAGGTAGTTCTATAGTCTGGTTGATATGGAACGGAGACATTACCTTAGGAAGGAATTTAGGGTTAGTGCGAAGCACCACCCTGTTAAAAAGAATTTGAATAAATGGCTCCTGGATAGTTAGTGCCTGGAGTTCACTAACTCGTCGTAGCGACGTAATCGCTATAAGGAAAGCCACTTTCCATGTCATGAATTGAATCTCGCAGGAATGCAGTGGTTCAAAAGGGGGACCCATCAGCCTGGTGAGGACCACATGGAGGTTCCACTCCGGAGCTGGTGGCGTCCGCAGAGGAATGACTCGTTTGAGTCCTTCCAGAAAGGCTTTAATGGCAGGCACCCTGAAAAGTGAGAGGTGCTGTCTGTTTTGGAGATAAGCAGCCATTGCGGATAAATGTATGCGAATGGAAGCATAGGCCAGATTACATTTGTACAAATCTAAGAGATAACAAATGATGTTTTGAATAGATGCATCCAGCGGGTTAATATTGTGGCCTGCACAATAAATGGCAAACCGCTTCCACTTCGCCGCATAGCATGCTCTGGTGGTGGGCTTCCTTGCCTCCCGGATGATGTCCATACAGTCAGGAGGTAAGTTGAGGTAGCCAAACTAAGACCTCAGGAGCCAGATCGCCAGGTTGAGCTGTTGCGGATCTGGATGCTGAATGTCGCCATGGCTCTGCGTCAAAAGCCTGGGTGTGAGGCGCAGCCTTTGATGCGGTACCACGGACAGTTCCAGAAACGTGGTGTACCATGGTTGGCGAGCCCACGTTGGAGCAACCAGGATGAGAGTCATCGAGTGCTGCTTCAGCTTGCGTGCCACCAGCGGTATTAGAGGTGCTGGGGGAAAAGCGTACGCAAATTTGCCTGACCAGTTCATAGATATCGCATTGCCTTGCGACTGTGGGTGTGGAAACCTGGCGGCAAAGCTTTGGCATTTTGCGTTCTCCTTTGTGGCAAACAGGTCTATCTCTGGATGACCCCACGTTTGGAAGTACGGGTAGAGTACCGATGGATGTATCTCCCACTCGTGCATTTGGTGGCTGTACCTGCTGAGCAGGTCCGCCATCTGATTGTCTTTGCCTGGGAGGTGTTCTGCCATGAGGAAGATGTTTCTCTGAATGGCCCACTTCCACATGCTCTGAGCCATGCGAGACAGCGGTGGAGAGTGTGTTCCTCCCTGCTTCTGAATGTAGTACATGGCCGTCATGTCGTCCGTCCGGATCAACACAACCTTGTTGCACAGATGTACTTTGAAGGCTTTTAGTGCCATGAAGATCGCCATTAGTTCTAGAACATTGATGTGCATCTTCCTTTGCTGTGGTGTCCATAGTCCCTACACAGTGTAATGGAGTACATGAGCTCCCCATCCCTGGAGAGAAGCGTCCGTCGTCATGATGATCTGTGGCACAGGCTCTTGGAACGGTCGTCCCTTGCAAAGGTTTTGTGGATTCTACCAATGCAGAGAGTTGTATGCCCGACTGCTCACCAACACTAGGTCTTTCAACTGTCCGTGAGCCTGAGTCCACTGACGTGCTAAGCACTCCTGAAGCGGACGCATATGTAGTCTCGCGTGCGGGACTATGGAGATGCAGGAGGCCATCATGCCTATCAACTGCATGAACACTCGCGTTGAGGTTTATCGTCACACCCAGATACTGCCGTATGTGGGCGGGTTGCAGGTGGGACTTTGGGTAATTCAGTGAGAATCCCAGATCGTGAAGAAGGTGAATGGTGTGGGCCGTGTGGGAGGCACACTGCTGGGCTGACTTTGCCTGGAAGAGCCAGTCGTCCAGATAAGGGTAGATGTGAATGTTTTGTCTCCTTAGGTGTGCCACCACCGTCGCCAGGCACTTTGTAAACACCCTGGGTGCAGTGGTGACCCCGAATGGCAAAACCTTGAACTGGTAATGTTGGTTTTGGATGGTGAACCGGAGGTATTTTTTGTGTGACGGGTGCAGCGGAATAAGAAAATACGCATCCTTTAGATCTAAGGTTGCGAGAACATCCTCCTGACTGAGCAACGGGAGTACTTGCTGCAGGGTCAGCATGTGAAAGTGCTCCGATAGAATGTACTGATTGAGGGGTCTGAGGTCCAGTATAGGTCTGAGGGACCCATCCTTTTTTGGTATCAAGAAGTACAGTGAGTAAACTCCCGTGCCTCTTTCTTCCACAGGCACGAGCTCGATTGCCCCTTTTTTCAGCATGACGATGACCTCCTGCTGCAATAAGTGCAAGTGCTCGGCGGACATAGGACGGTGTCTTGGGGGTATGTTGGGTGGAGTGGATGTTAACTCCAGACAATAACCGTACTGTATGAGCTGTGTGACCCACCTGTCTGTGGTGATGGATTTCCAGACTGGCAGGAACTGTTGAAGTCTCCCCCCGACCGGAGTTGCGTGGTCGGGGGGCAGTGACAAGGCGTCACTGTTTGTTGGTGGCAGAGGATCTGGAGTTGTTGCTTCCACGACCCCTGCCTTTGGCACTGTTTCCACGATATCCACCTCGACTTTGTTTGGTGTATGTGGACTGCATGTTGCCTTTATAGTACTGCGTGGTTTGGGAGAGCTGGCCTCTGGAAACACCTCTCGTGCTTGAGCGACGAAAAGAACCACCCCTGAATTGCTGGGACTGCAAGGCCCCCATGGAATTAGCAGTTTCAGTGTCCTTTTTTATCTTTTCCAAGGTGGTGTCCACCTCTGGGCCAAACAGATGATCAGGGTTTACTGTCTGATTAAGAATGGTGGTCTGTATCTCTGGCTTAAATCCCGAGATTCTGAGCCAAGCATGTCGTCTCAGCATGACGCTAGTGTTGACCGCTCCGGCCGCGGTGTCAGCTGCGTCCACTGCACATTTAATAGAAGCATTGATATTAGCTTCCCCTCTTGGATGAGCATCTCAGCTGCCTCTTTGTATTCGTCTGGCAGGTGCTGCAACAGGGTCTCCAGTGTATCATAGTGTGCCCTGTCATACATCGCTAGAAGTGCTTGTGTATTTGAAATGCGCCAGATATTGGCCGCTTGAGCTGCCACCCTTTTCCCTGATGCATCAAACACCTTAGATTCTTTATCTGGGGGAGGAGCATCACCCGTTGTTTGAGAATTAGCCCTCTTCCGGGCATTTGAAACAACAAGAGAGTCCAAAGGTAACTGTCCCTTGATGCAAGTAGGGTCAGTAGGCGCTGGTTTATACTTCTTCTCAATCCTAGGGTTTATCACCCTGGCTCTGGTAGGCTCTTTAAAGATCTCCCCAGCATGTTTTAAGACACCCTTCAACATAGGCAGAGTCTTGACAGTTCTTTCTGAGACGGAAAAGATGTCAAAAAGAAAGTCCACTTCAATGGGGTCAGCATGGAGCTGGACGTCATGATTTTTAGCCGCTCTTTCAATGAGGGCATTAAACGCCGCTGAATCCTCTGTAGGCGACGTTTTTACAGCATAGAGTGGTGTCTGGGGCAGAGTGAGGATCACCTGGGTCAGCACCAGCTGCCCAGGGTTCATTGGTATCTTCAGGGTCTGTGTAGACCGGATAGCTGTACTCATCATCATCACCTTCCCCAGCGTCCACGTCAGAGTAAGTGGGTGAGACATCATGGCCATGTGGAAAAATGGTTCCACAAGAACAGGAGTTGAAGTGGAATCCTTTTCCTTTAAAGGAATTTTATAGGACTCCATTGGCTGTTACGGGGCAATTTTCCGTTTATGGAGGATAAGTCTGCCTGTTTCGGCATCGATAAAGTGTTCTTGTTGTTCTTCCAACGAAGATTGTCGATGCTTTAAGGTTGGGACCACTGTCGTCGACTTCGGCACCGAGGGCACCTTCTCGGGCACGCGGCGCCCATCCTAGGAGTGAAAGCCTTCGGCGCCACTTTCGGCGGCAACGTGAAGTGAATGGGCGTCGAAGCTTTTTGAGGTTTCTCAACCGGCTTTGAAGGTGGAGGATCTTTCGGGCCGACAGTTGAGGCCTTCTCCTTGATGCGCTTTAGGGAGTCCGCCACCTGCTTGGAGAAAGCGGCGGACGGCCGCGCCGAGTCGACAGGATCCTTCGAGGCACCACTAGACGTGGGCTGTGCCGCTTTTGGCCTTGTCATGTTGAAGCGGAGTCTCGAGAACCTTTGGATCACCGAGTCCCTTGTTTGTGTCGACCACCTTCGGCGGCGATTTACTCGGTTCGACCACCTTGACCTTTGTCTTCGGCTTGGCAGACTTTGTCTCGAAGCCCTTGACCTGTGTCTTCGGATCGACAACACCCTTCTGCTTCGTCGGTGCCGACGGCTCCGAGGACTTCGATCCGACCAAAGTAATGCGCACTTTCGGTTTCGAGGGGGGAACCAGTGCTTTCGCTTGCGTCGAGACCGTCTGTTTTACTTTCGGTTTCGATTTTGCAGGGTGCGGCTCAATAGTAATGTCCGTAGCCGAGCCCGAAGGCGGGGCCGTAGAACCCATTGTAAGATCTTGGGTAAGGCCTAGTGGCGATCCCTCGACCTGAGCCTTTTGAAGCTTTTCGGCCCCAATGTCAGTTTGAGTTAGCTCTTCGCTCAAGCTATCTTCCATGGCCCCAAAGGCCCCGTCGTCCTCTCCTGCCTCGTCGACGACTTCTTCCGCTTCAAACATTTCAGCGTCCGCGTCGTAGTTATAGTCGACCTCAGACGCGGGATTCGGCAGGTTTTCACCAACTTCCCGGTCAGCTCCCTCATCATCCCCGGCATCGAAGATGTCCACAGGCGCCGGTGCAGATTGCTGGGCCTCCTGGCGCGCAGCGCGTCAATGCTTAAGCGTCTTCTTGGATCTAAAACGGGAACAAGCCATGCAACTGGCTTCATCATGATCCGGCGACAGACACTTGTTGCACGCCGGGTGAACGTCGATGTGGGGATACTTGGAGTTGCACACGGGACATCTCTTGAACGGGCTCCGTTCCATGATGATCAGTCGATAGTGTCTGTGGCGTCGACTGGGCCCTCCGCGCCGAAAGCACGCGGTTCTCTCGAATCCGGCTCGGAACCGAGCTGGAAGAATCAGGCACCGAACGCAAGACCATACCAATGAAGAGAACTAAAGGCCTTTTGGCCTTAAGAAAGTTTTTATCGATTCAGACTAAAGTGAACCAATATACATCCGAACCCAATGGCGGAAAAAAACAATCTGAGGATGGTGTCGATGCCCATGCGCACTGTAGTCCAGGGGAGGAGCCACCTATCTCGTGATACTTCGAATTCTCTTCCAGGACAACAATGTGCGATCATCCGGACCCAACACTAGGCGGCAATCTATGCACAGATATGAATTTAGCAGCCCAAATGCCTCGAACCCTATATACCCAGGGCCCGTAAATGAAATACTACTAGTGAGCCTGCAGCACTGCTTGTGCCACCTACAGAAGTAGCCTTTCAAATCTGTCTCAGGTATCTGCAGCTGCAGGGCCTGCATGCGTAGTTTACTGCCACAGTGATGTGGCATTTCAAGTGGTTGCCAAGTATGGACTCCCCTTTTACTACATATAGGTCACCCCTAAGGTAGGCCCTAGGTAACCCTATGGGCATAGTGCTATGTAGGTAAAAGGTAGGATATGTGCCTTGTTGTGTGACATGTCCTGGTAGGGACAAACAGCCTATTTGGTTTCTCAATGTTGTGAGCCTGCTCTTCTCATAGGTTTGCATTCGGAATTCCCGGATGTGTTTCAGTGGTAATTTCTGATAGGAAAGGGGTAGCGTGGCCATGTTTGGAATAGTAGTGATAAATCCTGCTTATTGGTGAAAGCGGATTTGTCATTACTATTTTAAAAATTCCACTTTTAGAAGTGGACATTTCTGTGTGCTTAGGACTCTGTGCCCTGCCTAGTTGTGTATTCTCCGTTTGGTTTAGACTGACAGGAGCAGCGTGTCCTGCCTTTCCTGGGTGACTCACTGTTGGGCTGAATAAACCTGGTCTGCATTTAGAGTGGTGAGAGGATTTGTCACCTGCACCTAAATAGGGATCTGCCTGCCTTTCACAATGCGGTCTCCGCTCCCCTGTGGAATGTCTGTAGCCAGGGCTGGGAATTGAATGGGGGTGTTGTGCACTTCTAAAGTTGTTTGAAGTCCCCCCCAGAACAAAGCCTTTGTGGGTATTAGTATAGGGTCTGTGACTCCTTGATTTTAGACACTGCGTGGGACTTGTAACCACAAGACTGATGGACTGCCAGGAGGACCCACTATGGGACTTGATTACTCTGTAGTACTGACTTGCTGCCCTGAGACGAGGACTGCCACTTTGACCTGATGACCCTTGTGCTGGCCTGCCTGTCTGCACCTTGCTGGTGTGTTCAAGTGCGCTTTAAAGAGGGCTGCGTATGCCCAGTGTCCTTGTCAGTAAAGCGCAGGGTGAACGCTTGATTCCCTCCTAGTGTGTGAGTAGCGCTTCATTTTTTGCCCCATAACTTGTCCCTGAGAGCGCTTGGTGAGCGCTTTGCTGTCTCCTTATGAAAAGTGTAGGAAGGTAGGATCTGACTGCATGGTTACCCCAACTTTTTGCCCGGTCTTTTGCTGGTTTTTGACTAGTTCGACTGGGATCCTGCTATTCAGGACCTAGTCTATCTGCTTTCTCCCTTAAATTGACATACATGTACTTTGATACACTCCAGATTGGATACTGGAGTACCCATATCAGTCCCTAGTATATGTTACACCATGTATCCAGGGTATAGGTACCCCAGAGGTCTCCCATGGGCTGAAGCATGTATTATGCCACGCAAGAGAGGCCACGCAAAATGGAACTCTAGGTCTGCTACTGCAGCCTGTGTAAGATGGTGCTTGCATCACTAACTTTAGATATAGGTTCACTATATCTAACGGTCACAATACTTAAAACTTATAAGTCACCCCTATAACTGGCCTTTACCATCCTGAAGGCAGGGTGCTGGGTTTTATGTGCATGAGCAGAGCCCATCTGCAGCCTTCGGAAACCATTCTCCCGGTTTGTCGGTGACTCAGCTGGACATATAGGTAGAGGTGCATTATAACCTCGTGGTAAATGCTATCTCGAAAACAGCTGCATAGAAACATATCAAATATTGCTTATCAAACAACTTGGAATCAAAGCTCCACACCAGTAACTGGTGTGGGAGGTAGGATTCCACCCTTCTGAAGCGAACTTCGTGGGGTCACCGGTCTACCCGGTGCCAGCCTTCTCGACCCGGACAGCACAAAATGGATGCTGCCAGCCAGAGACACATTTCTGCCCTCCTGCTGCTGAGCCAAGCTCGAGCAGAGGAAGGCGGCACAATAGGCATCCTGTTACGGGGAGGTGTGACCACCTCCCAGACATGGTTTAGTGTATTGGGGCTAGGTGGGTGCACTCAGAGTGCCTGAAAGTCTGCACTGGGGGCACATTTGGTGTCCCTGTGCCTCATCCAGCTCCAACCAGTTCTGGGAGGTCCCCCGGGAATCTGTCCAACCCTCTCCTATGGGTATAAAATGGGTAACCTGGCTACAGGACATTAGATTCTACGTGGACACGATTCTACAAGAAGAAACCACTGACCTTCGACCGTCTGGACACCTTGAACTTCGCTGGACCTCAACTGGGCCCGACTTAGTCCCTCTTTCCGTCCAAAGCAGAGTTGGTGCAGTGAATTCCATACAGACTCCGTGTAGGACCTGTGGAGCATTTAAGACAACACAAGATTCTCCCTTGGAGTGAAGGAGTCACTCCTCTGCTTCGCAGGCACCTAAAGCACAACTGACTGGTAGCTGCTCCTGAGCTCATGCGGACTCAGAAGATTTCAGCAACACTGGAGGTGGGTTCCTGAAGGTCTAGGAGGTCAATCTGCCCTCTCACCGAGTTTGAGGTCAGTATCCCTTGTGGGGGTTGCGTTACCAGAACCCCTGTGCACCGCGTCCATTTGCAAGTGCATATGCTCGTTGGCGATTCCTGAGCTTGTGCATTGGACTCCGTGTAGTCCTGACTCTGAGCAGTATTTGCATCAAAAAACTCCGGCTTCCTCGCACAGAGTGTTCCGTGGGCTGGTACTATGCAATCTTGCTCGAGGTCCCTTCGCAACTATTGGTCCCTCGGCCTGTGGGTACCCCCGAGGGTCATCTTGATTGTTCTTGGGCTTTCCTGGTTGCTCCAGACGTGCCCCGACTCCCCAAATGCTTGGAGAGTCCCCTGGACCTTGCTGGTCCACACCGTAACCTGTTTGCCCTCCCTGCGTGGGTTGCTGTTGCCAAGGCTTGTTGGTGCTCCTGCAGGATGCCGACCCCTCAGCACTCAACATCCTTCGTGGGACAGCTCACCTCCAGCTCCTGGTCATCCTTGATGCCTCCGGGACCTCGTGGCTGCAGAGTCAAGCATCCTTTGGTCACACCTAAAGCACTAGACATCGGTGGGCGTTCGTCTACCCAGTCCCTGGTCACTCTGAAGTGACCCAGACTCTGTCCCCTCTGCTTTCAGGTTCCTTCCATCTAGAATCCAGGCTTGGATTCCACCAGACCCTTTTCACCTTCATGGCAGCTGTGCTTCTTCACTACCCTCCATAGAGAACAACAAGAGTTTCCGACGCCACTTCAGGCCTATGCACCCGGCTTCCCTGGGATAGGTAACTGATACTACGGTATCCATGGGTGGGGTGGGTCTCTAAACTTTTAAGTTCCGAAGGGTTTGCTTGAAGTCCTCCTAGAAGGGTCCTTAAACTTTAACTTTGCAACCGCAACTTTCCCATAGAGTTGTACGGAGCACGCAGTCGTGTTTGTGCATTGCACTTGTCCTCTGTGGGACTCCTGTGTCATCACCTTGGGTGGTTCCTTGGGGTCCCAGCGATTCGACGTGCACTAGGCACAGTGTTTAGTCAAATCGTTATTGTTATACCACTATTTTAGTATATGGTTCAGTCTCCCCCTGGAGCCCGCTGTGTATTGTGCTACTTACAACTGTTCTATTGATCCAGTATTGTGTGCTTTGTATTCTATCCTCATGTAGAAGTTATATTAATAAATGGAATATGCTACTTACCAGTAAGCATCTGTTCTTGGCATGTAGGGCTGCTGACATTCATAACTGTGCATAGATCGCCGCCTAGTGTTGGGTCCGGATGATTGCACATTGTTGTCCTTGAAGAGTCTTCGAAGTATCACAAGATAGGTGGCTCCTCCCCTGGACTACAGGGTGCATGGGCATCCTTTCCATCCTCAGATTGTTTTTCGCCATTGTGGCAGAGATGGAGTATGATACAGTAAGTGATGTCCATGTTAGAAAGTAATAGTGAATGCTACAGCTGCAACAGGCACAGGGGAGGAGGGTGGGCGATATGAATGTCAGCAGCCCTACATGCCAAGAATAGATGCATACTGGTAAGTAGCATATTCCATTCGAGGCATGTGGGCTGCTGAATTCATATCTGTGCATAGAATGTATAGCAGTCTCTCCCCTAGCGGTGGTTGCCCGTGCCAGCTGCAGCAGTCTGAAAAAGAGTTTTGAGAACAGCCTGTCCTACAGCTGCTTGGAGTGTACATCTACGCAGTAGTGTTTGGTAAATGTATGTATGGTAGTCCATGTGGCTGCTCTACATATCTCCTCTAGAGGAATGTTTCCTAGGAAAGCCATGGATGCCCCCATTTTGAGTGTGGAATGCGCTCTAGGGGGAACTGTTAAAGTGCGTTTAGCTTTAATGTAACATATTTGGATGCACTTAACTATCCATCTAGCTAAACCATTTTTGGAAATGGGGTTGCCTTTGTGCTGCGGTGAAAAGGCAACAAACAACTGTTTTGTTTTCCTAAAATCTTTTGTCCTGTCTATGTAATATAGGAGAGCCCTCTTAACATCTAGTGTGTGTAGAGCCCTTTCAGGTACTGACTGTGGATTTGGGAAGAACACTGGCAGTTCTATAGTTTGATTGATGTGGAAGTGGGATACCACTTTTGGCATGAATTTAGGGTTTGTCCTAAGAACGACCCTATTTGCGTGAATTTGGATGAATGGCTCTTGAATAGTTAGGGCTTGCAGCTCGCTAACTCTAAGCGACGTAATGGCTACAAGAAAAGACACCTTCCATGTTAAAAATTGTATTTCACACGAGTGTAAAGGTTCAAAAGGTGGTCCCATTAGTCTGGTTAAAACAACGTTTAGGTTCCAGACAGGTGAAGGTGGGTGTCTTGGGGGGATCACTCGTTTGAGCCCCTCCATGAATGCTTTAATTGCAGGCACTCTGAATAGCGAAAGGTGCTGCCTGTTCTGAAGGTAAGCTGCTATGGCAGATAAGTGTATCCTTATGGATGTATAGTCTAGATTGCAGCGGTGTAGGTGCAAAAGATAGCATATGATATTTTGAGTTGATGTGTCTAGTGGGTTTATGTCATTGTTGTTACAATAAATGGCATGGTAGTGCTGATTTTGTATTGTAAACCTGATATTTTTCCTGTGTGCCGGGTGTATCGGTATATGGAAATATGCGTCTTTGAGTTCTAGTGTTGCGAGGAAGTCTCCTTGACGCAACAGTGGTAATACCTGCTGTAGAGTGAGCATGTGGAAATGCTCTGATAAGATGTATTGGTTTAGGGGTCTGAGGTCCACAATTGGTCTGAGAGACCTGTCCTTCTTGGGGATTAGGAAGTACAGTGAGTACACCCCTGTACCCTGGTGTTCTAAGGGTACTAGTTCTATGGCCCTTTTTTGTAGCATGCTGACTTCTTGCTGCAATAAGTGTAGGTGTTCTGCGGACATAGGACGGTGTCTTGGAGGTATGTTGGGTGGTGTGGAGGTCAATTTTAGGCAATAGCCATGCTGGATAATTTGCCTCACCCACCTGTCTGTAGTTATGTTTTCCCAGACTGGCAGGAACTGCTGTAATCTTCCCCCGACCGGTGTTACATGGTCTGGGGGTAGTGACAAACGTCACTGTTTGGTATTGGTGGAGGATCTGGTGGTGTTATTCCCTCGTCCTCTAACCTTGTTGTTATTGCCACAGTATCCACCTCTACTGTTCTTGTTGTAGGTGTTTTGCGTGTTCCCTTTGTTGTATGAGGTTTGCTGTGTTGAGCCTCCTCTTGTAGCTCCTCTGTTGCTGGAGTGACGAAAGGAGCCGCCTCTGTATTGTTGTGACTGCAAGGCTCCCATAGACTTGGCTGTCTCCGTATCTTTCTTCATTTTGTCTAATATTGTGTCCACATCAGGACCAAATAAATAATCAGGGTTTACAGGTTGATTGAGTAAAGTGCTTTGAACCTCATTCTTAAACCCAGAGATGCGGAGCCACGCATGTCTTCTGAGCATGACACTGGTATTGATAGCCCTGGCTGCTGTGTCTGCCGCATCTAGCGCACATTTGATGGAGGCGTTAGCTATTAGCTTTCCCTCTTGTATTAGGAACTCTGCCTGTTCCTTATAAAGGTCAGGTAGATGTTGGAGAATTTGCTCTATTGTGTCATAGTGTGCCCTGTCATACCTGGCTAACAGAGCTTGTGTGTTTGAAATTCTCCACATGTTAGCTGCTTGAGCAGCTACCCTTTTACCTGAAGCCTCCAGAATTTTAGACTCCTTGTCTGGAGGTGGAGCCTCGCCAGTAGTCTGAGAATTAGCACGTTTACGTGCATTGGATACTACCAAAGAGTCTAAAGGCAGCTGACACTTAATGTATGTAGGATCCCCTGGTGCTGGCTTATATTTCCTCTCTATTCTGGGGTTAATGACTCGTGCCCTAGTTGTTTCATTAAATGTGTCCCCTGCGTGTTTAAGCACCCCTTTTAACATTGGCAATGTTTTGACTGATTTTTCAGAAGTGTTGAAAGTGTCAAAGAGGAAGTCTTCCTCAATGGGGTCTGCATGCATCTCCACTTGGTGATTGTATGCTGCTCTTTCTATCAATGCATTAAAAGCAGCTGTGTCCTCTGTAGGCGAAGTCTTAACAGGGTATGCAGTATTGTCTGCTATGGGCTGAGAGTCTCCAGGATCTACAGGGTCAGACCATGGTTGATTCTGGTTGTCCTGGTCAATGTCCACTGGATAATTGTACTGCTCATTATCCTCATAGTCCACATCATCATCTGTGCGTGTGGGAGAATATGTATAAGTCTCTTGCACATGTGGTCTGATAGGCTCAAAGAGAACTAGAGATGTAGAAGTGTCTCTTTTCTTTTTGAGTGGTATCTTATAGGTTTCAGCATAAGTGTCTGGTCTGATTTTCCTCTTATATAGGGTAACTTTGCCAGTATTGGGGTCAACATACAGTTTTGACTGTTCATCTGTTGAGGGCTCTTGCTCTTCAGGTGTTTTAGCTCTTTTCCCAGTTATCGCCTTTTTTGCCTGTGTCGGGTCGATTCCGGTTGTTGGTTCGCCCGCTTTTGGCTTCACGTGTGTTGGAAGTCCGAATTTTATCGGTCCGAGGGACTTCTGTGTTTCGACAGTCTTTTTAGTCTGTATGAACTTCTTTGGAGCCGTAATTGTTATCGATCCGACTGTTCTCGTCTGTTCGATAACCACTTTTTGGCCTTGTGTCGTCTTCGGAGCTTACTGCTTCGGAGCGATGTTTTGCTGCCTCGGCTCGACGGACACCTTCGGTTCGATCCTTGTTTTCGGCTCGAGTGTCTTTGTGTGCACCGGCCTTGGTTTGTCGACTTTGTTTCGGTTCGACAACCTTCTTCTGTTCGAGTCCCTTGTTTGTGTTGCTTGGTGTCGACATCGATCTCGTCGGTTCGCCGGCCTTTAGCTTAGGCGTGGACATGGGTGTACTGGCTCTCGGCTCGACAACCCTTATATGCGACCCAGCCGGGTGGGCGACCATTTTCTTTTTGGCCGGCTCCGATGGATCCATACCCAACGGTCCGAAGACTTTAAAGTCTCTCAGTTTTGGTTTCTTTTTTGGTTCCATCACTTTCGGTTTCGATTTTACCAAGCTATGGTAATGTTGCACCGATGGCTCTTGTGTTATATTCTTAGCCGGGCTGAATTGCGGGGCTATAGAATCGATGTCATGATCTTGGCTAAGGCCTTCCGGCGATGCCTCGACCTGAGCCTCTGGAAGCGTATCAGTAAATGTCCTGGGCTCCGTACTCACGGTTGGCCCAGTGTCCTCGTCGGAGTCGTCCTCGACGGCTCCGATGCCTGGATCGTCGTCAACTACCTCGACGATGTCTTCTTCTTCATCGATGTAGTAGTTGGAGTCATGTTCTGACCCCTGCTCCGACTGCTGATCTGAGTCTTCAGCTTCGACAAGCTCTTGGTCGTCTTCAAAGATATTTTCCGGCTCAGGCGCTGGCTTCTGCATCGTCTGCCTCGCTGCTCGTCGAATCCGAAGTGTCTTCTTTGATCGAAATTGTGCACAAGCTAAGCAGTCGGCTTCATTGTGTTCTGGAGATAAACACTTGTTACACACAGGGTGTTTATGTGTGGATATTTTGAGTTACAGTTGGGGTATCTTTTGAATGGACTTCGTTCCATCGACGATTGGTCCCTTGGTGTTGAAAAGGCCACGCGGCCCGATTCGACGTCCTGAGTAGAAAACAACAGGAATAAAGTTGTTGGCACCGATCGAATAACAATACAGACGACCCGAAGGCCTTTTGGCCTTTTAGAAAGTTTTTAATCTATTCCGAACTCATAGTTACGAAAGTACATCCGAACCCAATGGCGAAAACAAACAATCTGAGGATGAAGAGGATGCCCATGCGCACTGTAGTCCACGGAAGGAGCCACCTATCTCGTGATACTTCGAAGACTCTTCCAGGACAACAATGTGCAATCATCCGGACCCAACACTAGGCGGCGATCTATGCACAGATATGAATTCAGCAGCCCACATGCCTCGAACACATTTTTATATAAACACTTTGTGGTTCTCCTTTATTTAGTCATTCAGGAGGTGAAATTCTGGTAAAACAAGCTGCTTTACATTCCTTCAAGATTAAGCCTGATGGCTGTGCTCCATAGTTACCACTAGGATAGCTTTTAATAAGGTTATCTTTGACCTCGTACATCATAAGAGTTGTGTGGTGGATTGGTACTGGGTGCCCATTTTAATTAGTGGACAGCATATACCAAGCCACCTTCTCACAAAGAGCACTTGGTGAGCTATCTGCTGTCTCCTTATGATCAGAGAGTGTTGAGCGCTGTATAGGCACAAACTCGGCGGTGCCCAAGTGTGTGCTTGCATTTTCTAGGCTTCTCCCTGTCCAAGTGTCAGTGTGGTACCCCAACTTTTTGGCTGGTCTTTTGCTGGGAGATGCTTGGTCCACCAAGACAGTAGCGCGCCTGAAGTCACCAGCTGCGACATCTCCTGCATTGCTCCTGTGAGGCTGGCGAGGATCCACCTAGCGGGATCCCCATTGTTTAGGCAAGACGCAGAAGGTAAGGTGAAATCCCGTCTGGGACTACACGTGGCCAGACAGAAGGGCCTCTTCCGACCATCACGGTTACTGTGAAGGGCGCTGCAGGGTCTCCCTCTCTGCTCCTGTACAGAAGCCTCAAGCCAAAGACCGAAAGAGGAGCAGATGAACCCCACTGGTGTAGCAGAGTAGGCGGAGTCAGCCCGTTTGGTGAAGACACACCGACGCTTCACTGCCGGAGTCCCGAACCCCCTTGAGGGAAGAGGACTACACCCCTAATCAGTGGAGAGTCTTGGGGGAATTTGTCCAGCCGCCCTACATCCGGTTGGGGGGGGGGGGGGGCCTTGCTGGACAGCGGCAGTTGCCTGTTCATTCCCTGACACGCAGGGGACACAGCAAGGATTGGTCATCGTACGCCCCCCACCTGGAAGCCGTGGTGGATCTGGGCGTAAGGACGGGGTGAGACCTCGATAGATACACCCTCCTCATGGAAGTAACAACGGGTAGAATATCATATTGACCCTAATAGGCAGGTGCACTCTCCATTTTTTAACCTGGGACTGCCCGATAGTACTGTTGTAGGTGGGCAGGTGGTCCTGTACTACGTTTGGGGAGCAACATTACTGTAGAGGGTGTACTAGTAGCACAGAAGCGCTGTGCTATATGAATCTATGGTGATACTGGTCGTTTCCTCGTGGCATATGGTGTTATATGGGTTTGTCTTTCATTAAGTGCTGCCTGTCATTCATGGTGAGATGTTGGTTTATGCCCTGCACTGCCAGGATAATGAGAAACATAGAAGGTGACTTTATAAAATGCACAGTAATATTTCCATGAGATGTGTAACATAGGTATTTACTTATAGGTATTGCAGTGCCTATGCAGTTATAACCATTGCCTAGTGGCAAAGTGATTTTAGGATCGTTGTGAGGTTATGACAATAGCCTGGTTGGCGAAATGATTTATGTGATAGTGGTCTAATGTGTTTTGTGTATAATATAAAGGATATTCTTTTATATAACCTTGTGTGGAGTCTTTTTGTGGTGTGCCTAGTGAGTCACTGGTGTGCTTATTGTGCAAACAATTTACACATTGCCTTTAGGATAAGCCTGACTGCTCTGCCAAGCTACCAAGGCGGTGACCAGGGGTTAACTATGTAATCCCCTTACTTTGACTTAAGTGGTGGGTTCTGCCTCACTTAGATGCATATACTAGCCAACCAGGAATCCTATTTCTAACAGAGGTCCACCGATCCAGAACAGTTGCCCCAGTGATCCTGACCTCAAGTCCAGGGTTGGCTGACCCCTCCTGGACTCCACGACAACGCCTGCAGCCTTAATCCAGAGGCTCCCCCCGATCGGCTCTGGTCCGAAGAATTAGACGTCTAAGGACACAGCTAAACACAAAGCCCCTGAACCTTGCTGAGCTGAACAGACGGTGCCCCTACGCCTTCCAATACCTCTATGTACCTCTGCTGTCACTGGTTTCCCTCCTGCATCCTCCAGTGTGGCGCCCTCAGTCTGTTTGTCCAAATCAAGTTCTCCAATGAAACACATTGGGCACCCAAAACACTGTATTTGCACCTTGCAGCTGGCCGCCGGTGGTGTATGTTTGGTGCTGCTTTCTGCCCTCCCCCCTGTGCTTGCTCCAACCCACAAAGCTTGGCCCCTGCAACCAATCTGCTTACCTGCAAGCAGTGTGGCTTCAAGAATCCCCTGTCTTCATTTAAATACACTGGGCCCGGCCCAGCTCCTAATTTGGCCTCTGCACCTGGCCACCCCTATGGAGCTGGTGGTGCAGACTTTGCGCTCTCCTAAACCTTGCCCTCTGCTGATCTTAAACCTGGATAACTGGAACTGTAAGTTTGGTACTTACCAGTGAAACAGCATTGTTGTTTTCCTCCATAGGATAACACTGAGCTGTTTAAAAATTGCACAATGTTGACTTTTAAAGGACTTAAGTATTTTTCCTGAAAAACGGACTTACCTTTCTGCAAAGACCTTGGTCTTAAAATAAAACTTGATCAAAGCATATTTATATAAACTAGGTTTGGATCTCCTTTTTGAGTTGTGAGTCCCTTATTGATCAATGAATGTGTAATAAATGGCTTACACTCCTCTGTGTTAGGCCTCAGGCTGCTCGCACACGCTACCATTAATACAGCACTTTGGGTTTACATTGTGCCCTAAACACTTCTGGCTAATCTCTGGATTCTGTGCACAGTATAACCACCTAGTAGCATACCATATACAGAGCCAGCTTCCTACAGCCTTCTTACTCAAAATAGATCTGTACCATTGAAAGTGAATGAAGACAGACCCACTAAATATTTAGTGAAAATGTAGTAAATGACTGCATCCTTATCTGCACTTAAGTGATGTAGTAAATGACTGCATCCTTATCTGCACTTTAGTGAGATTAGATTGTCAGTCATGAACAATTTCCCTATCCGTCCAGGCAATTTAAAGCTATATCACCCCCCCCCACACACACACACACCAACACACAACCCCCCCCCCCCCCACACACACACACCAAAAAGAAAACCAAGCCTATACAAGAGCTATTGGCAAAGCAGTTTTGCCATGTTGTACACCAGTGTGGCTGCTGTTCAGCATGGCTAAATGTTAGTGGTGTGGAGTTCCTACAGTGGAGTGGGGGGGAGTAGAGTGTTGTAGACTGGATTTGTTGGAGTAGGGGGAGTAGAGTGGCGTAGAGTTCAGTGGTTCAGTTGCAGGGAATGCCAGAGTGCATTATCGCGGAGTGGGTGACATAGGGTGTAGTGTACTGGAGTGGATTGAGGTAGTGTGGTGGAGGATTGGACTTGAATAGATTGGGGTGGATTGGATTGGATAGGGGGGGTTGGATAGAGTGTGGTGGGGTTGATTGGAGTGGGTGGATTGGATGGGGTGGACTGGTTTGCAATGGGGTGAGGTAGATTGGATTACAGTAGAGTGGTTTGGAGTGTGGTGGGTGGCAGTGGATTGGAGTGGAGTGGACGGCATGGACTGGAGGGGTGAATCGGACTGAAATGGATGGGGTGGATTGAATTGGACTGAACTGGAGGGGGTGGATGGATTGAGCAGATTATTTTGGATCAGAGCGGGGCAGACTGGAGCGGGGCAGACCATTTCAGAGTGGGGCAGGGCAGACCGTTTGGGATTGGAGCTGGGCAGATGGCCTCAGGGCAGGGGGTGGCATCTACCAGGTCTGGGGGAAGCTAGGCTCACATATCAAATGCAGTGGGCTCTTTGAAGCTCCCTGCTTCACATGCGGATTTAGTAGGCATGCTGCTGGAGGAGCTGTAAACACCTCCTGCAGAGCAGGCATTTTTCTGACCACAGAGCGGGGATCTCACCTCCTAGTGGGTCATACTCGTCTGTGGAGGCAGACTGGTCAGGACCAGTCAGCCAACAAACTAGAGGACTAGTAGGTGTCAGTGGGTACCTCTAAGGCACTCTCTGGGCGTATATATTAATTAATCAATCACTGGAATCAATGTAGGCTTATTAATACGAGGTGTTGGAAAACAAACACCACAGGCTTTAGTGAAGCTGTTATGTAGCTGGGAAACTAGTTTTGACCAGTGCCCAATACATAACTTAAGATGGCTTCCTTGTTCACTTGCAATATCTAGTAATGGACTAGACATTATAGGGACATAACTGCTCATGCAGATATGTCCTCACATGTGCTATAATGCGCCTTGCGTTAGGGCTCCAAAGCCTGCTGTAGGGGTGACTTACATGCAGACCAAGCAGTGTCTTTAGTATGGCACACAGGTGTGTGCCAAGTCACGTTTTCAAACATGGTCTCCATGCAGCGTGCAATGGCAGTCTGTGTAGAATTTGTATGCTAGTCTCTTAGGGTGGCATAAAATATGCTGCAGCCCTTAGGGACCCTCTTTACTCATGCCCTAGGTACCTGGGGTACCATTTACTAGGGACTTACAGGGGTGCTAAAGTCAATAGCCAATTGTGAAGCAATCAGACATCACTGTTTTAAGGAAGAAGCAGTGGCACTGAGGTCTGGTTAGCAGATCTCGGTGTACTGTCAGAGTCGGAAACCAGCATCCTGTAGCTAACAAGCATTTACAATGCAACGGTTTCACCTTTGCAAAAGTTAGAGCTATTGGCATTGTAAATGACAAAATTTTTATTTATGTGTTGGTTTTGAAAACAGATAAATAAATGGCATTGTCATTTACAATGCCAATAGCTTAATCTCTCGCAAATGCCACACACACACCCATAGAGTCCCCCCACACAGCCCCCCACACGCACACATAGCCCCCCCCACACACACCCACACAGAGCCCCCCACACACACAACCACACAGAGGCCCCCCACACACCCACACAGAGCCCCCCCACACACCGAGGCCCCCCCCCACAAAGAAGCCCCCACACACTGCGAGCCCCCCAACACACCCACACAGAGCCCCCCCACACACTGTGAGCCCCCCCCACACACTGCGAGCCCCACAAAGCACATATTACTTTAACCATTTGAGGAGATAATAGGTGCAGTAACAGCAATATGCAGAGCATGATCACAAATGTGCTTCCCTCATGAGTTTGTAGGCATGGGCCCATGGAAATGAGAACCCTCGGGCACTGGACCTGTGCCATATTAATTCCGTGGGTACAGTAGCAAAAACAAATGTCAGGGGGTGCAATGATTGTGAGCCAAAGAGCTGGCCAGTGCACTCCCGAGGGCTTGGAAGGATGCAAGGAGTTCCCAAGGACCCTCAGTCGTGTGCACGCACTGACAATACCTGCTTGCCGTGGGAATCACTGCCCCCTCTTTCAAACTCAGGATGGCAGTGAAAGGCTGACCAGAGCCACCAAGGGGCTAGTACCTCGGTCACTAATACGATGGTCAGTCGTGCAGGAAGAGAGGGAGGGGTAAGGATGTGCCTGGACTGTAGAAGGGAGAACTGTCCCAGTGGCACCTAGCACACCCAGTTCAGGGAGACTGCAGTGTTGGACAGGGCATCTAATGCATTATACAGGCGCAAGTATGTAACACGAGAACAGCGGTGTTGAATCCGCTTTCCACTATAAACATGGAAAGTAGCATAATATGTATAGTAAAATGTCGCACATTTATATGCATAATTAATCTTATGCTTGTATAGCCTTGTAATATGCTTAATATCATTACCCAACTCAATGCTCTAAGAAATGAACTTTGATTTACCCTTGCAAGGATTTAAACTTTAGTTAAAAGTTAACAGGTAGCTAATTGGAGGTAATAAGTATGCTCTGTCTTCACATCCATTTTAAGCAGCTCGTGAAAACACCAATAATTATTAAAGAATGACTGTCCAAGCCGAGTCACCCACAGGGTAAAAATAAGACTGAGCACTTCCTTCTTGACTTTGATGTGTAGAATATTTCAACTATGTTCACAACAACGTTTCGACTAATGCTCCATTCGGAAAGGACAAACAGTAATCACCACTCTGGCAGGAAGAGATGGCCAGGCGACGAGCAAATGTAAATGTAAATGTATTTGAGCTTATATAGCGCACAGCTACCCGCAGTGGGTTTCCCGGCGCTTGCTTAGGGAACCCGTCCTGGTATTCCCCTGTGAGATAACCCCAGGCAGGGTATCCACAAGGTGAAAGCCAGGCTTCCCGCCGCGAGGGGCGTTGTGGAGATTAAGCAAGCTATTGCCCAGAGTCGCAGAGTGTGAACCCATGAGTCGAGAAGGCACCGGAGCGAGAATTATCGAGTCCGTGGAATTTTTAGCCCAAGACCCGCCGAGGCGGGGAATTGAACCCTGGTCCAGGGCCGATCTCAGCTTCCGGGTCTGCCGCCTCTAACCCCTGAGCCACACTTCTCCACAAGCAAGCATGTTCCACGACGGCAACTGAACTGAGAAAAAACACCCACGCAGTCTGGTCGAACACTCGACTTAAATACGGGGCGCAGATTGTGAAACTCAGCTAAGAGTATCAAACAAGCATTTACAATGTCGGAGACACGGACAGCGGGAGGGGGGGGTGGGGGGGAACGGGCACACAGACAGAGGGAGGGGGGGCAGGAACAGGCACACATGGACAGCGGGACATAAACAGTAATAACCACTCTGGCAGGAAGAGATGGCCAGGCGACGAGCAAGCATGTTCCACGACGGCAACCGCACTGAGAAAAAACACCCACGCAGTCTGGTCGAACACTCGTCCTAAATGTATTCGAGCTGACTCGGGGGTCGTGTGGGTTTCTTAGAGAACACGAGAAAAGGACGAGATGTGCAGCAGATACTGAAAAGGGGACGCAGATTGTGAAAGTCAGCTAAGAGTATCAAACAAGCATTTACAATGCCGGAGACACGGGAAGGGGGGATTGGGAACGGGCACACGGACAGCGGAAGGGGGGATTGGGAACGGGCACACGGACAGCGGGAGGGGGGTGGCAACGGGCACACGGACAGCAGGAAGGGGGGGGAACGGGCGCAGACATGGACAGCGGGGGGGGGGGGGGGGGCGGTAACGGGCACACGGAAAGCGGGAGGAGGGGCAGGGAAAGACAGGACAGCAAGCACTCACGAAGGACAACTTCTTCCGGCGGCGGTCGGCGGAATGACAAAAAATAAAAACCTCACCAAAAAAATTAAAATAAACACGCCCACAGCCGCATGACGTAGCGAAAAGCCTAAAAAAAAAAAAATCGCCGGAACGCCCAGGAATCTGCTCCCAGAATGACGAGCAGATCTCTCTTCCAATGGCTAGCCTCCATTTATGGAGCTACCCAATTAAAAGAGAGGGCGGAACAAAGCCACACAGTGTAAGTCATTAGATTTCGCCTGCGCGAAAGGCTGCTTGCGCAGCTTTCGACAGGCGAAACCTAAAAAAAGGGGCAAAAAGTGTGTGCGTGCGCTGGGAGGGGATTGGAACTGCAACGAAAACCCAGTTTCCTAAAGTGCCCTTAACAGATGTACATGGAGCTTGAACCAAAGACAGCTTTGTACCCTCCTGGGGACACATGCTAAAGACTCCCAGGAAAAGAATACAGGGCCTGTGCTGGGTAGAGGAATTACACCCCTCCTGCAGAAATCCGCACAGGTGTTGGCCCAAAAGCTGAGCTTCAAAGCTGAAGCCACCTTTGAAGGACTAATGGGGAACACTTGGGAGAGAGGCAGCCCGACTGTTCAGGCAGACTAGCTGGCACCCAGGAGGAGAAGGGAAGCCTGTTGTAAACTGATTTTCCAGGGGTGTGTAGTTCCCTTGTTAGCCACACCTCTGGGTTGAGGTAGGGAGCTCTGGGTGAAGAGAGAAGTATTCTGCCATCTTTGGAGTGGCCGGAATGGGCTAGCCAGATCCCACACTAGCCAGGACCTGGTCATCAGGAGGGAGGGAACCAGATAGCCTACTGGTTCCCAACCACATCCTACACTGTACTCTGTACATAAATAGGGCAGCCCTGGCACTCAAAATTCAGATCTCAACTGGACTGGAAGAATGATCTAAGAAGAAATGCCCGCTGCACCAAGTTCCCGGCAAAGAGGCTGCACCAACGTGGACTGCACCTGCTGGCTAGCAAAGATGAGGGACTGTGCCTGCTCTATCCTGCTCAAGAAGAAGTAGTCTCCAGAATCCATCCAAGGCAAAGAGACTCTAATGGTCAGCCAACTGTCCAAACGTTCACAGCACAGGTACCCGACAGATGAAGAAGCCTGCTAAGGGCGAGTGGTAGCCAGGATATCCAATCCCACAGCCATGCAGCACAAGAGACCAAGACTGACACTCTAAAGTTGCACCTGAGGCTGCGAGCCCCAGGAGAGGTTTTGGAATGCAGCTAGGTCGCCCAAAAGGCAAGCTATAGCCCAGAGAAGGATTTGGCTGTGACCGTGACACCGGACAACAGGACTTCAGACAGAACGTTATGGGACATCGAAACCTGTGCCCAGGACCCCCTTACCACTTTCATGGACCGAGGAGTACCTACAGGAAGACCCCGTACACAGCATCTCATCCACAGAATTCTTGCGCATCCTTCAGCATACTGTATCCTCAGCATCAGGACCACTCTATAGGAATATACTGGCCTGAAGATATAGCGCCTGGAACGGTCTAAAGACTGCCCCTTCTGAGGAAGAAACAGTTTGAGGGCCTTGCTTGTACTGCTGACTAGGTTCCTAATGGAGTTGGTCGCCCTAAGTAACTCTAACCGACTGCATTACAACTTGCACAACTTTTTGCTCAAAAAGTCTCCAATACGTTGAATTGCCAATGCTTGTTCATAGTTGAATGAAATGCTTTGATTTACTATATCTTGTAAATTCTATATCTCTGGAACCCTCCAGTGGATCTTTTTCGATGTGGTGTCTGAAAATACAGTCAATTTTTATAAACGGGTTTCGGAAGACTGTGGTGTCTTGACAATTTCTTCAATTGTTTTTGTGCTGTTTAAATGCTTTATATTTGCTCCTTTGTGTAACCCTTTCTGCTGAGGGCAACAGCTACACAGGGTTGAGCTGAATGTTTGACAAACGAAACCTAATGGACCTAAAAGGGTT
Organism: Lissotriton vulgaris; assembly: GCF_964263255.1. NCBI lineage: Eukaryota > Metazoa > Chordata > Amphibia > Caudata > Salamandridae > Lissotriton > Lissotriton vulgaris. The sequence goes on along the minus strand of NC_141689.1, from coordinate 1,431,278,336 downwards.
GGTGAGTATTACACGGTGAGGTCGCACAACCACACCATATAGTACACAAGATTTCCTCAAGTTGTGTCTTAAGAAAACAAAAAATATAACAAGATATTCAGCCTGAAGTAGGGCATGATATTCCTTGGTACAACAGGCTACAAAGTGTGATCATGTACCCGAGTTCTTTATAGTGATAGGACTAAATGATAATGAAGGACATCTATAACATCAAAACAGATCCCCTCAATCTCCAACACACAGAGGTGCAAAGCTGAGAAAGTTTGGTGCAGCAACCATTGCCCTTCTCTCCCCAGCCCCTAAATTGCTAGGACACAAGGTCCTCCATGAATAAATTGGGAATCGGAGGACAAAACCGGAGCTTCAACAGATCTGAGTACCAGATCCTCCTTGCCCAAACTGTAGCAGTGAGGACAATTTGCACCCGGTTTTATCTCTGTCAGAAATAGAGCGGTTAGTGAAATCGAGAGAACGCACAGTGGAGCTTGAAATCCTACAGTAGCTGAAATGCGTTCCGTAGGGCTGTTTGTAAATGAACTGCAGAGCACGTGTCCTTCAAGCATTCTCATAAGTGGCAAACAGAACCACCTGAGGCTCACCCTGTGTGCGAAGACTGACGGCTTACCTCAGGACTTGGTTTGTGCTCTTCATGTTTCGCAATATAATGCCAGCTCAGAGCATTCACACTCACATGAGGGAAATTTTCAAAAGGCTCACGGATAGTAAAACATTGAATTGCCCTGGATAATAGCACAAACTTTGTCTGGCCGCATCCTGGACACCCTTATTAACTGGGAGAAGTGGATGCACATATACTCTGGCACACTGCAAGTTGCCATGCATGCCTTCTCCCAAAGCCCTTGGGAAAAGCGCACTAAGAAGCAAGTCACACTGGTGGAGTACAATAAAAGTGTCTGACAAAATTACCTTCCTCCATGTAGCATCAAAGTGTGTGGACTCCCAGTTGGGAGGGGGCGGGGAGTGGGGAGTAGCAGGAAATACATTACAATTTAATCTTTAAGAAATCAACTTAGGTTTACTGACAGTGGACCCATACAGTGCTAAGTATTGCTTTGGAATGGAAAAGGGTTTATCTCGTGCAGCACAGACTAGGTCCAAAAGAGTCTTGCTGAAGGAAGGCAATGATTCAGAGACACTTGAAGTAGCAGTCTGTTAGCAAATTAGCCTTCACGCCTGTGACAGGCAGCAGGAACTCTTACACCTCAGCTGTCTTCCTAATAATGGTGTTGAAAGATGACACCGCTTGGAGAGCCTGGAGTGTATTCCAGCTCCATTCCAATCCAGCAAGTGGGATGCCCAACCCACTAGCATTTTGCAGGTCAAGATAGAGGGCATTATCTATATAATGCAGGGGTGAGAAGTTAACTACCTCACTAGTCTTATCCTCTGTATGAGTATCTATGGAGGGCATCTGGATGGCATGATAATTTGACACAAAAAAGTACTGCAGACAAGGACATCTTACAGCAAAGGGCAAGGGCTCCACAAGGCAGCTTTGCTCTTTCCTTTCTTTCACCTGGATTTTCTGCACAGCACCAAATGGGACTCTATGATGAGGGAGACTATTCAAAAGCAGGATTGAATGATGTACGTACTGGCACCGGAAGTGGCACCAACAACCAACAGGGCCTACAACAATTGTGCAGCGGGGGGTGTTACTGGTGGCACACAAGTGGCTCTTGTATGGCTCCTGATTGGGTCAATCAAGCCAGAGCAGAAGCAGCTGGTGAAGGTACCGTTAAGGAACCTAAAGACTTAATGTGCCCGACACTCGCACAAAAGGTATCTGCAGCCCTGAAGGTTTGAAGTGCACCTGGCCGAGGGCCACAATTTGCAGATGATCAGCAAAAGTTGCCAGAAATGGGACAATTTCTTCAGAACAGGCAATGTCAATGCAGAGGTCAGGGAATGCCATTGCTGAATACTTGAATAATCACAAGAAAGTTAACTACATCTGGTAGAAAAATATTTTTTTTTGTGGTGATTTTTATGACATTTGTGGGAGGATAACTCAAAGGATCGCCCCCTTTCATGGACTTCGCTGTGGCAGGAGATGTAGAATGGGGAAGAGTCTTGAGCCTGGTCTCAGATTCCTTGATGGCCTTTGAGTGTGTAAAATCACAGCAGTGACAGGATCAGGAATTGTGCTTTAAACGGAGGCAACATGAATGTCATGGGGGTCAGATGCTGACCCATTTCCTTTACAGACTGCAGGTTTTCAACAATTGACTGTTTAGTGGTTAACATTTTCCTCACTTAAAACAAGGAACAATAGTAGAAAAGGTTAAAAAGCTGGTGAAAAACTGACCTAGTTTGGCAACATGACATAAAAAAAATTAACTGATGCCAGCATGCAAGGTGGTGCCTTATATGTAAGCCATCTTGAAGATGGCTTACATATAAGGCACCTCTTGTCACATCCAGGGATGGAGTGGAACAGACAGTGCTGGGTAGCAACTACAAAGTCAAAGTTGGTCTGGAGAACTCTCAGAAGTTGAGGCACCTGAGGCAAGACTAAATCCGTCACAAGTGCAAAACACCACCCTAGATGAAGTTTCATGGTGGCACAGAAGGAGATAGCAAAATATTTATTTATTTTTAAATCGAATTGAGATTTCTGTAAGTAAAACAATGCCAAACCCAGCACAAAGAACTATCCAAAAGATTTAGGACAAATGTCCCAGAATATGGTTTCTTTTCAGAGATTAAAGCAACAATTAGGGTAAATGGCACAACAACCAGTCACAGGTTGGCAATACAGGCTGATAAAAAGCACTCACTGTGAGTACAAATCACAGGAGCTTAAAAGAGAAAATTCCCAAACTAAATCTCAGTGACAATGAAATTACCCGTTATCACTTCGGAATCAAGAGTGTAACTTAAACCATATACCTTTGGGCACCTGGAAACAGTGGAATTTATGGTTAACCTTTGCATCAATACCATTTTCTTCACTGATCGGATTATATGTGAAAGTTGCATTAAAAGTAGCAATAATAACTAGCTGTAGGAATGTAGGATCCTTCTGGCATGGCTACCCCCCTGTTTGCCTGGTGTCAGTATGTTTTGGACTAGTCTGCCTGGGATCCTGTTAAACAGGACCCCTGTCACTGTGCTTTCTCCTTGAATTCGAAAATGGTAAGGCCTTTGATACCTTCCCAACTGGCTACTGGTGTACCCTTCTAACTCCCTATTATATGGGACTAAGTTACCCAGGGGATAGGTACACCAGGGCTCTCCCAGCCAGCAGCATGTATTACGGCACTCAGGAGAAACCACTCAAACTGACTATAGGCATGGCATTGCATCCTCTGTGAACTGGTGCTAGCACCACTTACAACAGATATAGGTTTTATTATATCGGAGGTCACTGCACGTAAAACCTATATGCTCCCCCTAACGCAGGTCTTACAATCCTGAAGGCAGGGTGCTAGGTCATAAGTGTGAGGGTGCCCTGCATGAGCAGGACACCCCCCTACAAATCCCGCACTCGATTCTCCAGGCTTTGTAAGTGCTAGCAGCAGTTTTATACATTTAGTGGACATCAAGTCAATTTCCAAATGTCTAACTATATAGTGGCTGCACCGAAACCGGTCATGTTTGAATCCTACCCTATGCCAGCAACACGTGTTAGGAATATTGGTTAATTTTATTAAATGTATTTTTTGTAGGGGTCATCTTCATTGCCTTATCTTCTTGTCCTGATGATGGTCTCTGGATTACACCACTGAGACCGAAACGTCGACACATCAATCCAAGTCTTCTGTTTGTTGTTGACTTTCTATTTATGATCTTTTAAAAGAAGCCATTTTTATCTATGTTGGTTTAGACTGGATTGTCTTCTTTTGTATTAATGGATTGTTTTTTCAGTTCCATTTACTTAAGATATATATGCAATCGCTACTAATTGTGTACCCTTCATTTGTTGATAATTCATTTCTATACAAATATAAACTCAAACCTTTTTCAAGAACAAACCTTCCCGTGTTGCCTTACTTTTGTTCTTTCATTTAACACACCTTGTGTTGTACATAATTACAAAAGTGATCACCAATTAGTTTAAGTCCTTACACAGATCATAGAGCTAGTGTGGTAGTTTCTATTGATCTCTCTCAAACATTTACAAAACATTGCACAGTTGCTGCTTTATTCAGCTCATTGATTCAAGTCATATAGATTTCATGATACTGTGAAACTCAGAGCACCAAACAAATCCCTTGCCGGCAAATTTTCCTTTAAACACTTTTACTGCCCAAGCCCGCAAGGGTATATTGGGTTACCCACCCCTATCAGAAATGAATCCTACCCCAACACCGATTCCAGTGTTGGATTTAGGATCCCATGTACTGGGGGGGCTCCCCTAGGGAGCCCCACATTCCTCCCGGTACCAGCCTTCCAGGGTCTAACAGCAAGCTAGTACTTCTGCCGCCCAGAGACACAATTCTGCCCACATGCTACTGAGCTGAGCTCGAGATTGGGAAGGTAGAATAGGTTTCCTGTCACACTTCCCGGCCAGGACTTCGTGTATTGGGCTGGGGTGGGGGCGCTTGCCGACTCTGTGCTCCAGAGATCTTTGGGCTATAAGAAGCTCCAGTCTCCAGCATTTCTTCCTGCAAAGATCTTCATCCTCACAGCATCCTCTGCCCTGTGGGCCTGCATCTTTGCTGAGCTGCTCGAGGTCCTCTTGCGACTCCTGTGCCTTCAGCCTGTGGGTCCTCTTGAGGACCTTCTTTGGCTTCAGTGGGCTGCCCTGATTGCTCGGGCCTGCTCTCTGACTCTCCTGCATTTGGTGCGTCCCCTGGATCTTGCTGGTGCACACACTGCACTTTCTTTTTCCACGTCTGTTGCTGCTGTCAAGGCCTGTTGGTGCTCCCGCCTGACACTAACCCCCTAGTTCTCGACTTCCAATGTGGGACAGCTCACGAATGGCTCCTGGACTTCCACAGCATCGCCTTGTCCTCACAGCTGAAGCAACAAGGTCACAGTCAACTCTACTGCATCTTCCGTCATCAGTGGTCACTGGTCTTCCGTGCCTCCTGTTCACTCCTGAGTGGCATAGACTCTGTACCCTCTGCTTGCAGGTACTTCTCTTCTAGAATCCATCCTTGGATTTCACTAGACTCTTTCACCTTCTTCACCAGCGGCATCTTCACTGAAGTCCTCCACTGTGGTCTACGGTGGTTTCCATCATCACTTCACTCCTGTGTACCCAGCTTCCCTGGTGTAGGTATCCTGGCTCCTGGGGTATCGACGGGTGCTGTGACTCTCCAACCTTCTATCTTCCACGGGGTGTCTGCAGGGTCCACTGGGAAGGGCAACCGCACTTTCCCATTGACTTGCATTAAGCACGAGGCTATGTCTCCACTCTGCATACAGCCTGAGTACTTACCTTGGGTGGTTCCTTGATCCAAGTCTCGACTTTGGTCGCAGTTCGCATTCCACTTATTTAGTATATGGCTTGGTCTTTCCCTGGAAACCACTGTGTATTTGTGCTTTCTTGTTTTGTATTGAAATATTGTGTTCATATTTCCGGGTAGGAGATATACCAATTTGTTAGTGAGTGTGTTTAAGAAATAACACTATTTTTTATAACTACACTGTGTGGGTCTTTTTCGTTTAATCTACACTATATGATTAGTTCTTGAAAAACAAACTGCTTGAAACTCCTTCTGGACTAAGCATGAAGGCTGCTCTCCACAGCTACCACTTAGGAAGCTTTCTGTGGTTGTCCAAGATCACTAGAATCACCATAAGGTTTGTCTGGATTAGTGCAGGATGCTTAACTTGAATAAGTGTGCATCATATGCTAAGCCAGCCTACTATACTATCCATAAGAAAAATTCCTGAGCTATTATAAGACAATGAATTATCATTTGGGGAGATGGGTGTACAGCTCAAAGGATAAGAAAGCCCCTTTCTGGCAGATGTCACAAATTAACTACAATAAACCTGAGCGTAATCCCTGGTAATGCGACACAAAGCAGCCAGGCTTAAGTCAATAACAATCCATAAAGTATTTAACTCTCTATGCGGCGGCTATTCCGCCACAGCGCTAACGGTCGCAGGGGGTTGCGCGGGTGAGCTCCGCGGGTGACAGAACCGTTCCGTCACGGCTCGCGGGTGAGCTGCGCTCATGATGGAACGGTTCCGTCACGGCCCGCCCGCTCAATTAAACGCGCCGCGCAGGCGCGGCGGCCGTGCCATGACTGACGGCGCGTTTAATTGAGCGGGCGCGCCGTGACGGAACCGTTCCGTCATGAGCACAGCTCACCCACGAGCCGTGACGGAACGGTTCCGTCAATAGCCTGGAAGGGGTTAAGCAGTGCATACACAGTAGGAAAAGTGGAAAAAAACACAGAACTCCACAACCAACTGTAAAATAAAGAGAAAATTATAAAAACACTAAAGGGGGAACCGGAGATATGAATTCTTAACGATTTAAATGAACATAACGCACCAATGATAGTCTATGGAATCAGTAGACCAGGAAGTAGCAGCTGATCACAGACAAGTGGATTGGTACCGGGGAAAAGTATGCAAGTCAAAACGTTCAAAAAAGTTTCAAATTCACAACTGAGAAATGTACTTTGAAACAAATGGCAGTGGCTGGGAAACGGCGCACACTCCTGTTGGGACAATGGTTGTCCATAAGTTCATCGGAATCTTGGTGCTTCAGGAGAAGGGAGAGCCACCCGATCTCCCACTCAACAGAATAACAATTTCTTCTCCTTGTACAAATTCTTTTACAAGCTCCAAGCACTCAATTAAATAAACACTGTTCTTTAGTAAAGTTGTTATAGTTCAATGTCTTTTTATTCAGACATGTTTCTCATTTATAACCTGTTCATAATTTTCATCCGTACATAGATTTCTTCACTTGTTTGACAACTTAGGTCATGCCAACACGTGTTTCGTCCGTTAACAGTAAAACTGGACTTCATCAGGGCTCATAGCATTTGATATTCTCCAATTATGAACTCGTTATAAATGAGAAATGTACTTTGTCACTTTTGTAAAAAATCCTTTCTGAGCGGGCCGCCACAAACTGTAGCCGCTACTGTAGAACAGAAGGCCAGATACATGAAGCAGGTTGTTCCTGCTGGAACTTTCAAGCAGAAAATGCTGTATGTCTGAAATCAGGATGAGTCTTTGGAGGAGCTGGTAGACCTGAGTGGGACAAAGCTGAATCCGATACCATGGAACTGTCAGTCAGATACTTTTCCCCTCAGGTCCACCTGAAGCTCTGTGGGAGAAGATTTCAAATATTTCCAAACAGCACAGGAGTACACTTCCTAAGGGTGCCAGGCAGAGGGCAGCAGCAGAGTCCAGACCAGGTCCTGCTGCCACTGGTCAGCTAGAAGCTTCAGTGAAAATACATCTTGCAGCTTGTTGTGTTCCTACAGCCACAAAAGAGTTCAGCCATCTGAGCCTTTAAGTCTACTTTTGTCCTGGGTAGAAGAGGAAGCAAATCCAGCCCTTCAGGGCTTCTCTGATGTCACAGACAGCAGGCCCATTCCTCTTCCAAATCAAGGGTTCACGCTGCTGCTGTGTGGCTACATAAGGTAGGTCTGAGGCCATGTTTTCACTGCCACTATAATGGATGGCACAACAGGTGCTGCAGCTGATAAGTGGCAACTTTCCATGTTGTGGGTGCATTTCTGCACCATATACTATGGCCCTAAAGGAAAGTTAAATGCGCTAATCGGGTTAAGCCAATATAGACTTCTTTTTGGGTCAAAGCACATACACTTGGCACAGTGTTAGAGTTCAAGAATACCAGGAGTGAGTGCCAAAAAAAATTATATTATTATTAAAAAAAAATAAAAAAACAGGGGCGACCACCCCAAAAGAGCAAACTTTGCAACAGCTATCCAAAACATTTTTAGCAATTTATAAAGACATTTGGATTTGCGAGAAAGCAGAAAGTACATTGACAAAAGTACCACATAAACAAAACATTTATGGACATATATTCCATAATATTTGTACTGGTTACTTACGTGTTTTTAAAATTAACTAAAAGTTCAGCCCAACACATACAAATGTGACGAAGTAAAGTACAAGTTTGTCTTCTACCTGTTCTGTTTCAAAGATGTCCCGAAGGTGTTCCAGGCCAAGGCTTTTCAGAAATTGATTGATGTTAATGTCAAGAGCAGTGACTGAAAGAAAAGAAGTTATCATTATTTATTTTACTTTGTGTACAAATATCTTGCTCCGAAAAACAGGTCACTATAATTCAATCACTCGAACTGCACATGATTCTTGCTGCACATGAGTCTCACTGCAAATGGGAGCCTAGCTTGGTGCCATCATAGTTTGAGACTACACAGATTTATGTTAAAAAAATCGAATACAGAATAAATAACTTTCTGTAATCTAAAAGTCGAGAAAAAGCTACAGATCATTGATTCACGTTTGTATAATTTAAGACAACTGAATGGATAAACAGAGAAAACTGCACAACCATAAAATGTGGAAATGTCGCACAGGTAAGTCCAGGCCTAGGGGACAAACAAGCTGCACCCAGACTATTCTTGAGACATAACAAGGAGAAACAGTCTTGGCCATCTTGTGCTTCTCCCTGTACAGTAGCTCAACAACAAGGGACATGTCCCCGAGTATATCATGGAAAATCTTGAAAATCCAGCAGAACGCATGCAAGCATGTCAGTGCAGTGTGGCAGCCATATCCATGGACTATAAACCATGTTAGTGCAGCATGACAGCCATATCCATGGACTATATAAACCAAACAAGGACAACCCTATATGCCCAAAGGGACTAGGGTACTTCAATATATATATATATACATACACATATATATACATACATACATATACATACATACATATACATACATATACATACATATACATACATATACATACACATACATACACATACATATACATACATATACACACATACATATACACATATATACATACATACACACATATACACATATACACATATACACATATATACATATACACATATATACATATACACATATATACATATACACATATATACATATATACATATATACATATACACATATACACATATATACATATACACATATACACATATATACATATACACATATATACATATATACATATACACATATATACATATATACATATATACATATATACATATACACATATATACATATACACATATATACATATACACATATATACATATACATATATATACATATATATATATATATATATATATATATATATACACATATACATACATATATTGCAAATGCTACTTACCAGTATGCATCTGTTCTTGGCATGTAGGGCTGCTGACATTCATATCTGTGCATAGACCGCCACCTAGTGTTGGGTCCGGATGATTGCACATTGTTGTCCTGGAAGAGTCTTCGAAGTATCACGAGATAGGTGGCTCCTCCCCTGGACTACAGTGCGCATGGGCATCGCCTCCATCCCCAGATTGTTTTTAGCCATTGGCAGAGATGGAGTGAAGAATGTGAGTGATGACCATGCTATGAGCATATGTGTTTTGTATGAATGAATACTGCAGCTGCTACAGGCGCCGGGGAGGAGGGCGGGCGATATGAATGTCAGCAGCCCTACATGCCAAGAACAGATGCATACTGGTAAGTAGCATTTGCAGTTCGAGGCATGTGGGCTGCTGAATTCATATCTGTGCATAGAATACATAGCAGTCCCTCCATTAACGGCGGCCGCCCGTGCCAGCTGCAGCAGTCTGAAAAAGTGTTTTTAGAACAGCCTGACCAACAGCTGCCTGCTGTTTGGAATGCACGTCTACACAGTAGTGCTTAGTGAAAGTATGTGTGGTAGACCATGTGGCTGCTCTACAGATATCTTCTAAGGGAATGTTACCTAGAAAAGCCATAGAGGCCCCTAACTTCCTAGTGGAGTGGGCCCTCGGTGGGATAGTGAGAGTGCGCTTAGCTTTAGCGTAGCAGATCTGAATGCACTTTACTATCCATCTAGCAATCCCCGCTTTGGAGATAGCGTTTCCCTTGTGTGGCAAAAGCAACAAAAAGCTGTTTGGTTTTGCGGAAATCTTTCGTCCTGTCCACATAGTACATCAAGGCCCTTTTCACATCAAGGGTGTGGAGCATGCGCTCCGCCAGCGTTTCTGGGTTCTGGAAAAACACCGGCAACTCAATTGTTTGGTTTATGTGGAATTGTGAGACCACTTTGGGTAAGAATTTAGGGTTAGTGCGGAGCACCACCCTGTTAGCATGTACCTGGAAGAAAGGTTCTTGGATGGTGAGCGCCTGCAGTTCGCTAACCCTCCGTAGCGATGTAATCGCTACTAAGAACGCAACCTTCCAAGTTAAAAACTGGAGCTCACAAGAGTGCTGTGCTCAAAGGGAGGACCCATCAGCCTTGTAAGAACCACATTGAGGTTCCATTCCGGAGCTGGTGGAGTCCTTGGTGGAATGACCCTTTTGAGTCCTTCCAGAAAGGCCTTGATAGCAGGGACCTTAAAGAGTGACAGGTGCTGCCTATTCTGGAGGTATGCTGCCATAGCAGACAGGTGAATGCGGATGGAAGAGTACGCTAGATTACATCGATACAGGTGAAAAAGGTAACATATGATGTTTTGAATGGAAGCATCTAGCGGGTCAATGTCGTGGTTCACACAGTAGATGACAAACCTCTTCCATTTAGCCGCATAACAAGCTCTAGTAGTGGGCTTCCTTGCCTCCCGAATGATGTCCATGCAGTCGGGAGGAAGATTAAGGTAGCCGAACTCTAGGACTACAGGAGCCAGATCGCCAGGTTGAGCTGTTGCGGATCTGGGTGCTGAATGTCGCCATGGCTCTGCGTCAGAAGGCTGGGAGTGAGATGAAGCCTTTGATGCGGTACCACGGACAGTTCTAGAAACGTGGTGTACCATGGTTGGCGAGCCCACGTTGGAGCAACCAGGATGAGAGTCATCGAGTGCTGCCTGAGCTTGCGTGCCACCAGCGGTATCAGAGGTGCTGGGGGAAAAGCGTACGCAAATCTGCCTGACCAGTTCATCCACATCGCATTGCCCTGTGATTGGGGGTGTGGGAACCTGGCGGCGAAGCTTTGGCATTTTGCGTTCTCCTTTGTGGCGAACAGGTCTATCTCTGGATGACCCCACTTTTGGAAGTACGGTTGGAGTACTGATGGATGTATCTCCCACTCGTGCATTTGATGGCTGTGTCTGCTGAGCAGATCCGCCATCTGATTGTCCTTGCCCGGGAGATGCTCTGCCATGAGGAAGATGTTCCTCTGAATGGCCCACTTCCACATGCTCTGAGCCAGGTGAGACAGCTGTGGAGAGTGTGTGCCTCCCTGCTTCTGAATGTAGTACATGGCCGTCATGTTGTCCGTCCGGATCAACACGACTTTGTTGCACAGATGTACTTTGAACGCCTTTAAGGCCATGAAGATTGCCATCAGTTCCAACACATTGATGTGCATCTTCCTTTGCTGTAGTGTCCATAGTCCCTGCACTGTGTATTGGAGTACATGCGCTCCCCATCCTTGGAGAGAGGCGTCCGTTGTCAGGATAATCTGTGGCACAGGCTCTTGGAATGGTCGGCCCTTGCAAAGGTTTTGTGGATTCCACCAATGCAGAGAGTTGTATGCCCGACCGCTCACCAACACTAGGTCTGTCAGTTGCCCATGAGCCTGAGTCCACTGACATGCTAGGCACTCCTGAAGCGGACGCATATGTAGTCTCGCGTGCGGGACAATGGAGATGCAGGAGGCCATCATGCCTATCAACTGCATGAACACTTTCGCTGGAAGCGAGTGTTGAGGCCTGAATCGTTGGATCAGCGTTTGGATACTGGCGATTCTCACTGAATTTGGCTGCGCAGTGGCTGCCAGAGTGTTTATCGTCGCGCCCAGATACTGCCGTACATGGGCGGGCTGGAGATGGGATTTTGGGTAGTTCAGAGAGAATCCCAGATCGTGCAGGAGATGAATGGTGCGGGACACGTGGTCGGCGCACTGCTGTTCTGTTTTTGCCTGAATGAGCCAGTCGTCCAGATAAGGATAGACGTGGACGTTTTGGCGTCGTAGATGCGCCGCCACAGTCGCCAGGCACTTTGTAAAGACTCTTGGCGCTGTGGTGAACCCGAACGGCAGGACTCTGAACTGGTAATGCTGGTCTAAGATTGTGAATCTGAGATACTTCCTGTGGGAAGGATGCAGGGGAATATGAAAATAAGCATCCTTCAGATCCAGCGTAGCCAGAAAGTCCCCCTGTTGAAGCAGGGGAAGCACCTGCTGAAACGTGAGCATATGGAAGTGCTCCGAGAGGATGTACCAGTTCAGAGGCCTGAGGTCCAGGATCGGCCTGAG